>NC_134209.1:7512500-8762500 GCF_965140235.1 Caretta caretta
CCCTTGGGGCCAGCACCTCAGACCAGGGGAGCCCAGGGCATGGCCAGCCCCACTCTGCAGACTGGGGGCAGCTGGCCCCAAGCTCTCCTGCCTGGCTCCTGGTCCCAGCTAGACTCAGGAGCTGTCACTGGAGTTTACAGAGCTTGGGTATCTCCAAGGCCAGGCTGACGGTGCCCCTGAGGGGCCGAGGAACCAACAGCAGCTAGCCCAGCCAGGAGCAGTTGTGGGGAGGGCAGGGTGGCAGGGGGCAGAGATGCTGGCTTGGCCCAGCAATGGGATAAGGACATAGACCATCTGGCCGCGGAGGCCCCATAACCGACTCCTCTGGGACCAGGTCCAGCCCGTGCAGAGCCTGGGGCTGGGACATGTGTGGGGAGGGGGGAAAGGGGGAGAGACAGGGCCTCTCGGCAAGGCAAGATTTGCCCTGCAGTTCTGGGGTTTGTCACCATACAGGGACATCCCTCGGTGGGTCCCTTGGCGACAGACCCTGGTGGCTGCTCTTTGCCAGGCTCTCCTAGTGCTGCAGTCATTGCTCTATTGCCCTCGTCTCCCATTGGGTCTGGCTGGGGTTTCCTGCCGTTCCTGAGGGAGCAGCGAGGAGAGGAGGGACGGGCCAGGCCTCTCCTCCCTAAGGGTAGTGTGGGCAGAACAGCTGGTAGTGGCCCCTACACCATGGCATGGCTAGCTGTGCCTCAAGCAACCAAGCTCCTTAGGCCTGTCAACACCACAGTTAGGCTGGCATACATTGCCTTGCATTCACCTCGCTGTGCCCAGCTCTGCACTCAAATTTGTCTTTGGCCAATGTAATTGCTCCCTTACGGTGATGCAGTAAAACCACCTCTCCAGATGGCATTGGCCTACATCTACCCGAACCATCCTCCAGCAGCTGTCCCGCAATACCCCATTCCCTGCAACAGTGACCGCAGTGGCCATGTTGTAAACTCCACGCAGCACCCCTCGCCCCATGAAGTGATTCCTGCACTGCAGGGAGCCTGGTCTGCTCCCCGGGGTTCCCTAAACCCAAAGCTCATGGTAACTTTACACTCTGTGAGGCCGTTGTGACATTGCACTCATATGCTTTATGAAAATATGCTTATGAACAGGAATATAACATGCCTGGAATATGCTTTATGCTAAATGCCCCATGTAACATATCATTAGAAAGCTTGTAATCTACTAAGTGTGTACTACTAGGGGCAGATTGGGGGCATCCCAGGTGCTGGGGGAGGAGGCCCGGGACCCCACTGGTGCTGGGGGAGGGGGCTGCAGTGTGCAGCCTAGGAGTGGGACCCCTGCTGGTCCTGGGGGGTGGGCACAGTTCCCATTGGCCAGGAACCTCAGGCAATGGGAGCTGCGGGGGGCAGGGCCTGCAGGCACAGGCAGAGTGGTGTGGAGACCCCCCCCCAACCCCTCTGCCACCTAGGAGCTGCAGGGCTATGCCGGTGGGAGCTGGGGAGCCCCCCATCCCGAGGTAAGCCGCCCCACATCCCTCAACCCTCTGCCCCAGCCCCCTCCCACACTCCTGTCAAGGTTTCTTCCCCACTCTGAATTCTAGGGTACAGATGTGGGGACCTGCATGAAAACCTCCTAAGCTTACTTTTACCAGCTTAGGTTAAAACTTCCCCAAGGTACAAACTATTTTACCCTTTTGCCCCTGAACTTCCACTGCCACCACCAAACTTTATCTTGGTTCCTGAGAAAACGTAGTTTGGACACGTCTTTCCCCCCAAATCCTCCCAACGCTTGCACCCCACTTCCTGGGGAAGGTTTGGTAAAAATCCTCACCAATTTGCATAGGTGACCACAGACCCAAATCCTTGGATCTTAGAACAATGAAAAAGCATTCAGTTTTCTTACAAGAAGACTTTTAATAGAAGTAAAAAGGAATCACCTCTGTAAAAGCAGGATGGTAGATATCTTACAGGGTAATTAGATTGAAACAGAGAGAATCCCTCTACGCAAAACCTTAAGTTACAAAAAAGACACACAGACAGGAATAGTCATTCTATTCAGCACAGCTATTTTCTCAGCCATTTAAAGAAATCATAATCTAACACCTACCTAGCTAGATTACTTACTAAGTTCTAAGACTCCATTCCTGTTCTGTCTCCGGCAAAAGCATCACACAGACAGACACAGACCCTTTGTTTTTCTCCCTCCTCCCAGCTTTTGAAAGTATCTTGTCTCCTCATTGGTCATTTTGGTCAGGTGCCAGCGAGGTTACCTTTAGCTTCTTAACCCTTTACAAGTGGGAGGATTTTTCCTCTGGCCAGGAGGGATTTTAAAGGGGTTTACCCTTCCCTTTATATTAATGACAACTCGCGACTGCGCCATGCAGGAGGCCTGTGATGTGTAGGGGGGCCAGATGAGATGATCTAAGAGTCTCTTCTGGCCTTCAAGTCTCCAAATCTCTGCAAAACCGAGTGCAGCACATTGAGCATCCTCTGATGGTTCCACGTGTGGCCTGCGTGAACCCTTGCACGACCACTGAGTGTGTGGGGGTGACCCAGGGGGAGCAGCTCAAACACGCACAGGAGCCGGCACGGGGCAGGACATGAGCCCTGCAGGGCAGGGGTGGGGGTGGCAGTGACATCACAAGGGCCTTTTGCAGCACTCAGCTGATTGGTGAAAGGAGGTTGGGAGGCGGTGACCTCACAGAGAGTCCACGACAACGGCCAGGGAGGACAGGCTGCAGGGCAGGGGGATCTCAGAGACCCCCGGGGCTTTGCTGCAGGGAGTCTCCTTCTTGAGGTGTCTCCTTGAGGACTGAGAGAGAATTCAGGGTCTCGTATGTGAGCGCGAGGTGGAGCCTCTCTGGAGTTTTCTCCTTTCCCACTGCTCATTGAGCGAGAAGACAGACGTCCCTGTGGAGAAGGGAAGAGCCCCAGAGAGGTTTGGTACCGAGGCAGCCTGATCCGCCCGGTGCTGGCCAAATTCTTGGAATGGAAAAGAGGAGGTTAAGGTGGGACAATTTTCCCCCAGCTAGGCCTTTGTCCCTTCGAGTTCTTGGGGTTTGTCTTTTTTGGTTTCCCTTTTCCTGCTTCCCTCCGTCCACTTTCGAGGAGGGGGCTGCTCTGTAGCCCTCCTGGTGGGAGGCCTCCCAAAGAGATGGGACAGGAAGCGTGCTCTGAGAGTGATCCTCACCGGTGACCTGAGCCATCCCTGGGCCACCTGGGGAACCCTCAGTCCAACGCCAGAGTCTCCACGCTGATTGGCTGAGCAGGGGGTCTCGTGGCAGGAGACTCAGGACTTTGTTGTTCTCCTTTAAGGCCCAGCAAATAAGCCAGAACCAATCATCTGCTTGGTGAATTGTTCTCCTTCTCGCTGCTGATTGTCTCTGAGCCATTCCTGGTTCTCGCTGGTGTTCTCGTGCTTCTAAAACACTTGCTGAAGAATCAGTGCGAATGGTTGTTGGTCTGTAGCTCATTGCAGGTCACTGTATTCTGATCATTCAGTGTGGGAAACTCCAGACTGATCATAGAATCACAGAATATCAGGGTTGGAAGGGACCCCAGAAGGTCATCTAGTCCAACCCCCTGCTCAAAGCAGGACCTATCCCCAACTAAATCATCCCAGCCAGGGGTTTGTCAAGCCTGACCTTAAAGACTTCTAAGGAAGGAGATTCCACCACCTCCCTAGGGAACGCATTCCAGTGTTTCACCACCCTCCTAGTGAAAAAGTTTTTCCTAATATCCAACCTAAACCTCCCCCACTGCAACTTGAGATCATTACTCCTTGTTCTGTCATCTGCTACCACTGAGAACAGTCTAGATCCATCCTCTTTGGAACCCCCTTTCAGGTAGTTGAAAACAGCTATCAAATCCCCCCTCATTCTTCTCTTCCGCAGAGTAAACAATCCCAGTTCTCTCAGCCTCTCCTCATAAGTCATGTGTTCCAGTCCCCTATTCATTTTTGTTGCCCTCTCTCCAATTTATCCACATCCTTCTTGTAGCATGGGGCCAAAAACTGGACACAGTACTCCAGATGAGGCCTCACCAGTGTCGAATAGAGGGGAACGATCATGTCCCTCCATCTGCTGGCAATGCCCCTGCTTATACATCCCAAAATGTCATTGGCCTTCTTGGCAACAAGGGCACACTATTGACTCATATCCAGCTTCTAGTCCACTGTAACCCCTACGTCCTTTTCTAAAGAACTGCTGCCTAGCCATTCGGTCCCTAGTCTGTAGCGGTGCATGGGATTCTTCTGTCCTAAGTGCAGGACTCTGCACTTGTCCTTGTTGAACCTCATCAGATTTCTTTTAGCCCAATCCTCTAATTTGTCTAGGGCCCTCTGTATCCTATCCCTACCCTCCAGTGTATCTAGCTCTCCTCCCAGTTTTGTGTCACCTGCAAACTTGCTGAGGGTGCAATCCATGCCATCCTCCAAATCATTAATGAAGATACTGAACAAAACTGACCCCAGGACGTACCCTTGGGGCACTCCACTAGATACCAGCTGCCAACTAGACATGGAGCCATTGATCACTACCCATTGAGCCTGACAATCTAGCCAGCTTTCCATCCACCTTATAGTCCATTCATCCAGCCCATACGTCTTTAACTGGCTGGCAAGAATACTGTGGGAGACAGTGTCAAAAGCTTTGCTCAAGTCAAGAAACAACACGTCCTCTGCTTTCCCCTCATCCACAGAGCCAGTTATCTCGTCATAGAATGATGGTTCGTTTGAAAGTCAGGACACCCAGGTCCTGTTCCCAGCTCTATCCCGACAGGTTGTGTGATGAAAGACAAGGCCCTTCGCCTTTCTCAGCCTTAGCTTCTCCCTCTGTCAGTTGGGGAGAACAATCCTCTCGCACCTGCCTCCCGGTGGGGGGAGGCTGGGGAGCTGTGGGGACCTGTTTGAGAGCGTCACTCGGAGCAGTGTATCGTAGGAGGTGTCCTGTCGGTTTGAGTCATTCCATAGGATGATGTCGGGCAGCAGAACCCCGTTTTCCCAACCTGGCGTGACACAGCTTTGCATGTGAACCGAACCAAGGGCGCACACAGGTCCAGAAACCGGCGATTTCTCCTTTGGCCACCAGATGGCGCTGCAGCCTCCCACTTCCCCCTTCTCCTGGTCAGCGCAATGGGGGTTAGTCTCCCCAAAAAGAACGCCCGTCTCGCTTTGAACGTCCCTTGATGTGCACCCTGTGGGCTGTCGGGATACGTGTCCAAAAGTTGCAGGACTTGTTTCATGGTCTCCACAATGACAACCTTTCTTCCTTTTTAGACGTAACGACCTTTTTGGTCAAGATCCTTGATTATTCAGGGCCTTATCCCAGAAGACCCAAAGTATTTGGGACATAAGACTTGTCTGGAAGGGCGCACAGGGCTAAATTGTTTTTGGCCATAGCAGGTGCCTTGTCACAAGAATGACGTCCATCCCCCTTCCAAACAAGCCCCAAATGAGCTGTTACCAGATTTGCCCTTTACCTTGGGGTACGCCCATTTGTTAGGGTTACTCTTCTGGTGGGGGGAGATTCTGCAATTCTGTCAATGTGCTGCTTTTGTCACTTGTGTTTTCCTATGGATCGCTACTCCTTCCTTCTGCAAGTTCCCTCCTAATGGAGCTATCCTGCAGGACCTCGGTTCCCCAGGGCTGGGGTCTTCCAGCCCCCAAACCTGATGAACACACACACACACACACATGAGCATAGCATGTCTGAGAGGACTGGGTAATCAGCACTCACAAGCTGACCCCTTATGTGTCCCTGGACTCAGTCGGCTGGATTGAACAGCAATTTAAAGGTGTTACCCTCATATGTCCTTGGTCTCATGGGGCTGGGCTGAGCAACACCTTAATCTGCCACCCTCCTATGCCCCCAGGTTCAGCACCTCCCTATCCCCACCTTCACACCACAACCATTCTGCTAGTAACCCACTTGATGAGCAAACCCACAGGATTTTTGGGGCTGCAGGGATCTTTAGCTTCCGGACAAGGAGCGTTGCTGCAGAGTGAATGGAGAAGCCAAAAACACCCATGGGGTGAGGAGTAAGGGAGAGAGCAATCAGCTTAACCATGAAAGTTATTTATTTCCAGGTAGTAACCTTACAAGGGGAGCCAAACAAAGAAAACCGTTCCAAGATTAAATCTAACTTCAATTTGATTGCAAAAGTTAGGGCTAGCAAACGATAACTGATCACATAAGGCAGGGTCAGGAGGCTATACCTAGAGAGAGACAGAGGCACAGAAAGAGACAGATGGATCTCAGCACTCCTTGAAGCTGGAATCGATCAGGGTTCCCAGGTGGCCTTGGTAACTGTGGGACCGGAGCGCTGGAGCCAGGCAGAGCCCCCAGCACAATCAGTCAGGAAAAGCTAATGAGGAGGACTTGTGGCACCTTAGAAACTAACCAATTTATTTGAGCATAAGCTTTCATGGGCTAAAGCCCACTTCATCAGATGCATGCAGGGGAAAATACAGCAGGAAGATATAGATATAGATATATCGATACAGAGAAGACAAGAAAATGGGGGTTGCCATACCAACTCTTAACGAGACCAATCGATGAAGGTGAGCTGTTAGCAGCAGAAGGAAAAAACACTTTTGTTGTGATACCTTAATCGATTGGTCTCGTTAAGAGTGAGAATGGCAACCCCCATTTTCTCATCTTCTCTCTGTATATATATCTATATATCTTACTGCTGTATTTTCCACTGCATGCGTCTGATGAAGTGGGCTTTAGCCCATGAAAGCTTATGCTCAAATAAATTTGTTCGTCTCTAAGGTGCCACAAGTCCTCCTCGTTCTTTCTGCTGAAACAAACTAACACGGCGATCACTCTGAAGCCGCACCAAAGGCTCTGACGTAAATTAAGTTGTCATGGGATAAGAGGGAAGATCCTTTAATGGATTGAGAACTGGTTAAAAGACAGGGAACAAAGGGAAGGAATAAATGGTAAATTTCCAGAATGGAGAGGGGTAACCAGTGGTGTTCCCCAAGGGTCAGTCCTAGGACCAATCCTATTCAACTTATTCATAAACAATCTGGAGAAAGGGGTAAACAGTGAGGTGGCAAGGTTTGCAGGTGATACGAAACTGCTCAAGATAGTTAAGACCAAAGCAGACTGTGAAGAACTTCAAAAAGATCTCACAAAACTAAGTGATTGGGCAACAAAATGGCAAATGAAATGTAATGTGGATAAATGTAAAGTAACGCACATTGGAAAAAATAACCCCAACTATACATACAATATGATGGGGGCTAATTTAGCTACAACTAATCAGGAGAAAGATCTTGGAGTCATCGTGGATAATTCTCTGAAGACGTCCACACAGTGGGCAGCAGCAGTCAAAAAAGCAAACGGTATGATAGGAATCATAAAAAAAAGGGATAGAGAATAAGATGGAGAATATCTTATTGCCCTTATATAAATCCATGGTATGCCCACATCTTGAATACTGCATGCAGATGTGGTCTCCTCATCTCAATAAAGATATACTGGCGTTAGAAAAGGTTCAGAAAAGGACAACTAAAATGATTAGGAGTTTGGAACGGGTCCCATATGAGGAGAGATTAAAGAGGCTAGGATATTTGACTTGGAAAAGAGGAGACTAATATGGGGGGATATGATAGAGCTCTATAAAATCATGAGTGGTGTGGAGAAAGCGAATAAGGAAAAGTTATTTACTTGTTCCCATAATATAAGAGCTGGGGGCCACCAAATGAAATTAATGGGCAGCAGGTTTAAAACAAATAAAAGGAAGTTCTTCTTCACTCAGTGCACAGTCAACCTGTGGAACTCCTTGTCTGAGGAGGTTGTGAAGGCTAGGACTGTAACAGGGTTTAAAAGAGAACTGGATAAATTCATGGAGGTTAAGTCCATTAATGGCTATTAGCGATGATGGGTAAGGAACGGTGTCCCTATCCTCTGTTTGTCAGAGGGTGGAGATGGATGGCAGGAGAGAGATCACTTGATCATTACCTCTTAGGTTCACTCCCTCTGGGGCACCTGGCATTGGCCACTGTCGGTAGAGAGGATACTGGGCTGGATGGACCTTTGGTCTGACCCAATATGGCCATTCTTATGTTCTTATGTTCTTGTGTTTTCAAACAACAGGTCTTGGTTTTGTTTTGGTGTTTCTCCTACCTGTCCACATTTTCATCAGCACCCTTTGGGAGCTCCTCTTCTTAGGGTGACTAAAAATCACAACTAAAGTTTTTATTTAAATTATGACATTTAAATATAGTTTTTTTTTGAAAATTTACATCTTATCTACATATTGCTAGTTCTTCTCTTCCATTTTATGTCTCTGCTAAGACATTTTATGTCTCTGCCATTTTATGTCTCTTCCATTTTATGCACTCTGCTAGATACCGGCTGCCAACTAGACATGGAGCCATAATAGAAAGTATGGAATAATGATGGAATGGAAATAACATCAAATACTCTCTTAGGAATATATTAAACTGTAAATCATCATTCACAATAAAGAAGTTTTTCGACAATATGCTGTGTGACCCTGGGAGGGAGTCAGTTCCTCCTCTCCCTGGCTGAAGAGTCAAGAGTCACCCCAGCTGTCCCACCTTTGCCTCTCTCCAGCGTATGATGCTCCTTTCCTTTGATGCCGGCACCTCTTTCAAACAGCGAGAAAGAAGAGTAGCAAAGAGAGAAAATGCAGCTTCTGTTCTGGTGCTGCCTCTCGCTGGCAGCCTCACTGCGGAGACACACAAGCCAGCCCATATTCTGATCAGCCACTCTGGAAAAATCACACCAGCACTGGGCTGTTTGGGGCATAGCTTTTAGCTGCCACTTTGGTCGCAGGATCACAGCAGTGCTGCAAAATAAGCATTCTTGGCCAGCTAAGCCAGATTCTTCTTAGACAGAAAGAAAAAGGAAAGAGACTGGAAGGAGAAGAACTAATAAAGAGCAGGAAAAGGACGCATTGGTGGGGGCAGACATCACATTGCAGGTGGTGTTCAGGAGTCAGCCAGCGCTGGTGGACGTGGCATTGCCTTCTGGGTCCCTCTCTCTGGCCTGGTCTGGTCAGGACATCTCTCAGGATTAGGATGAAGAAGGCCTGGGCTTCCAGGGGAGGGAGGAGTGGCAGCCATGATGGTGAAGCTCACTCCTTCCCCTTCTTTCAGCCAGAATAGCAGTACCCTGCATCTCTTCAAATATATTCCCGCCAAAATCTTTTTTTTAAGAACCCCAAAATGGAGTGAGGGGTGGAATAGCCCGTCCGCTCATTATTTTGTCCACCATTTAGGCCTAATTTCTGACAAATTTTGTTTCACTGATTTCTGATCCCACACTTCTCTTGTTTACCAGGCATGATCTTAACACAGTCTTTGAGTTCTATCAGGAGGCATTTTTGTTTGGACTAATTCAGTCTGTCTCCCTCCCCTTTTCACCCTTTCCCCTCCAGATTCATTGTTATAGCTTATTGTGACATTTTGTGAGCTTTCACTCCTGTCTCACAGTTGAGCTCATAATTAGGGTAAATTTGCAGGACCAATTACTATAACAACACCCAAAAACAGAGAGACACAAAGCTGGCTCAGGGTCTAACTGATCACCATATTTGGGTTGAGGAAGGACTTTTCCCCTTGGTCAGATTGGCAGAGACCCAAGGATTTTTTTGTTTTTTGGTGTTTTTTTTCCCTTTCTTCTGCAGCATGGGGCATGGGTCACTTGCAGGTTTAAACTAGTGTAAATGGCAGAGTCTTTGTGACCTGAACTCTTTAAAATCATGATCTGAGGACTTCAGTGACTCAGCCAGAGGTTCTGGGTCTGTTACAGGAGTGGGTGGGCGAGGTTCTGTGGCCTGCGATGTGCAGGAGGTCAGACTAGATGATCATGATGGTCCCTTCTGGCCATAAAGTCTGTGAGTTTAAGGCAGAACAGCACAACTCTTCCCCTCCTTGTCTAGGCTGGCTCTTTGCACACTGGCTGCTGGAGATGTAAACAGTGAAGGGACAAAATTTTCAGATGTTACAAAATTACTCAAGACAGTTAAGTCCAAAGCTCCCTGCAAAGAATTACAAAGAGATCTCACAAATGACTGGGCAACAAAATGTCAGATGAAATTCAGTGTTGATAAATGCAAAGTAATGCACATTGGAAAGCATAATCCTAACTACACATACAAAATGATGGAGTTTGTATTCACTGTTACACCTCAGGAAAGAGATCGTGGAGTCACTGTGGATAGTTCTCTGAAAACATCCACTCAATGTGCAGCGGCAGCCAAAGAAGAGAACAGAATCATTGGGAAAGGGATCGGTAATAAGACAGAAAATATTATACTGCCACTATATAAATCTGGTATGCCCGCACGTTGAATACTGTGTGCAGATCTGGTCACCCCATCTCAAAAAATATATTAGACTGGGAAAAGGACAACAAAAAATGACTAGGGATGCGGCACAGCTTTCCTAGGAGGAGAGATGAATGAGGCTGGGATTGTTCAGTTTAGAGAAGAGATGAGGACGCAGGGAGGGGATAGAATTCTATAAAATCATCAGTGGTTTAGAGACAGCGATTAAGGAAAGGTTATTTACCCTTTCACACACCACAAGAACCAGGGGTTACTGGGTAAAATTATTAGGCAGCAGGTTTAACCCAAACAAAAGGAAGCACTTCTTTGAACAATACAGAGTCAACCTGTGGAACTTGTTGCCAGGGGATGTTGTGAAGGCCAAAAATAGACCTGGGTTCAAAAAAGAACTAGATAAGTTCCTGGAGGACAGGTCCATCAATGGCCAGGATGGTCAGGGATTCAACCCCATGCTCTGGGTGTCCCTAAACCTCTGACTGCCAGAAGCTGGGACTTGACAGGGGATGGATCACTTGACAATTGGCCTGTTCTGTTCATTCCCTCTAAAGCCTCTGGCACTGACCACTGTTGGAAGACAGGACAATGGACTAGCTGGACCATTCCTGTTCTCAGGCCTCAGATCACACACTGACACTTCCCTACAGGGTCCCCTAGCCTTCAAGCAGGACCAGGAGCCCCCTCACACTTAAGACAATAGCTTGTCATCTGAACACAGTCTCCAGCACCCACAGTCAGCACTGCGTGACATGAGCCTCTGCGTGACAACAACGGGTTCCAACTGGCTCAGGCCAGATCCTCTGAAAGGTGCAGTTCACCGCTGCTAGGGGCTGTAACATCTTGTATTCTCTGTGGATGGACTCACAGGGGGACTTTTAACTCACCCCGCCAGTGGGTTACACATCTAGTTGCAAAGAATCAAATCTAGTTCAACATGTTCTTGACTCTGGTTCACTGTCAGCAGGAAGGAAGGTCTCTGCACCGCTCCGTATTTTCTAATCTCTGCGGTTTGCCCTTTCGTGAGTTGAGCAGAGTTACATTATTATGAGTGATGTTACAAGAGAACTGGAGGCCCCGTTGTGCTGGACCATGCAGAGACACATGGCAGAAGGCCTGAAGGGCTAAATAGATAAGACAAAGGGTGGGAGGAAGGAAGTATCATTCTTCTTCGAGTAGTGTCCTGTGGGTACTTCACTGAACGTGTATTTGTGCCCCCTATGCCTCAGATCGGAGATTTTAGGTAGCAGCGTCTATTCAGCCCCCACAGATGCTGTCCCTGTCTCGGGCCCTGTATTAGAGCTATAGAGCATTGCACGGGCAAACTGCCCTCAGCTCCTTCTCAACCACCTTGACCTGAGACAGGGCCTCAGCAGCCTCCGAGTTGAGAATACCTCATCTATATTTTACTTTCTGTTTTGAGTGATTAGTGTTCGTTCATTGCATTTCAGTCAGTTAGTGTTCATACTCCCCTTCTGTTTCCTTTTTTCAAAAAAAAAAAAAGGAACAATAAACTAATCCCCCCTCTTTATTTTGTTATAAGACTAGCGAACTCCCTGTCCTTAGTTCTTTCTTGCCTCCTCCCTCTGGGGAAGTGAAACCTGGACAGGGTATGCCTGGCTCTTCCAGGTTTAAGTGTTGTTTCTCCTCCCAAGAACCAATTCCAGTCAGTGATGTACATTCCCACTGCATTTGCTGTCTTGGAGAGTCACACGTGCCTTAAGAGTGTACTTTCTGCCTGAAATTAAAAGCTAGGAATAACCTTTAACTAAAACTATGACTACTAATGATGGAAAGTTCACTCGGATCAGCCTCTGACCCTGGCCCTGGGACACACACCCCCGTACAAGAGTCCCCAAAGTGGCCGATTCCATGTACTTCCTCGGCTCAACACACTATGGCAGCTTGGAAGAGGAAATTTTTGGATTCCTCTCAAAAAGACACAAAAAAGCAGGCTACAAGTCATTGGGTAGAGAATCTACCACAAAGAAATGATCCCTAACAAGATCAACCACCCTGGTACTGACTGATCTACAACGGGGTACCCACGAGACGACTGGCTCCTCAGCTACTGGTACCACCAGTAAGCCTAAAAACCCAAGGGGCACAGGCTATGGGAGTTTGGTACCATTGGGGGGAAAGGGGTGGTAGAGAGAGAACCAGCTCCTCTAGCTCATCTCCGATAGAGCGCTCTAGGGCCTCGATACCAAGTGCTTCGGCTCTTCAGAAGACCAGAACAACACTACCGGCCATTTATCAGAGTGCAAAAGACTCCCACAACTGTCAGCTCCTTCTACATGAGCCACGTCTGCTCAGCTTCCCTCAACGGCGCCACCTGCTATTCTGGTATCACAGGAATTTCATTTGCCTAAAGACTTGCTGGTTTCAGAGATGCCTGAGTGGCCCCGGTTCAGCACCGACACATTCTTGGTACTGACCACATCTCAGTGCCCAGACACACATGCAGTACCAATGGAGTCTCCCACAGCATCCATGACAGCTCCACCTCTTCCAAGTGACGAGGAGGAGGAGGAGGATGACAGATTCTCCTCAGTCTCCTTGGAAGGCTCTCTGTCCCACTACCAGGGAGCAAATCACCCAGAAACCTCTGCAGAACCAGCTTACCACCATGAGAGACATGACCCACACAGTTGGTATGGACACCCTTGGGTGCACCCATCAATGCCCTTTGCACCACCTCAGTGACCATACGGGGACCTGTGGGCGGCCTATAGTCTCCAATTCTTGAGGGCCCCTAGTGTTGCTCATCACAGTAGGAGAAGGCAATCTCCTACTGCTTCTCTGTCTAGATCCCCTGAACCACAATAGAAGAACTTTCAGGAACAGCCAGTGAGATGAGACAAAGGGATTACTCCAGTGACTAACGTCTCTTCATCCTCTCCTGATGAAGCTGTTATGCCTCCCCCACCAACTCTGGCAAATGACTTCAAACCATTTCAAGACTTCATCAAGAGAGAAGTGGATTCTCTACAAATTCCACTGGAAGAAGTCAAGGTTTTGCAACACAAGCTGTTTGACATCCTACACCCTTCATCATCAGCCTGTATTGCACTCACTATTAACGAGGTATCGCTGGACCCAGCAAAGACTATGTGGCACAGTACATCCCACATGCAAGAGAGCGGATAAAGATATTATGTTCCCTCTAAAGACTCGGACTTTTTATTTTCGCACCCATTCCCAAACTCCCGTGTCACCAATGCTGTAAATCAACGTGGCAGACAGCACCATGTTAAATCAACACCCTATGACAAGAACTTAAAACAACTTGAAAATCATATTCTTAGGTGACCCTGCAATTTAAGATTGCTAATTACCAAGCTCTTATGGCAAAATACAACCATATCAATTATTCTACATTAAACACCTTCATTGACCATCTCCAATTAGTTTCAGGTGATCACTACTGAGGGTCAGCTTCTTGCCAGGACATTGTTGCAGGCCCCTCTCTAAACATCGCTGACACAGCTGCTTGCTTCATCTCAACAGCAGTGGGCATGCGGAGCTTCCTGGCTTCACCTTTCTGGCTTTCCAAGGGAACTCCTGTCTACTGTGGAGGACCTTCCATTTGAAGGATCCAAATCATTTGCAGAGAAAATGGATAAATCCCTCCACATACTAAAAGTCTCTAGAGCCACTTTGCATTCACTGAGAATTTATGCACCTGCATAAAAAAGAAGATATAATAAATCACAGATGACACAGAGATCCCGGCCTGATCAATTTTCTCCTCCCCAGAGGCATTATGGACCCCAACAGAAAACACAATGAATACAAAAGCGAAGATCAACTGCCCCACAATCATCAACATTACAGACATCTACATATATGCACAATTTTTGATCTGTTGTTTGAGGACCCGAGGTACCACCCCCATTTTAATTTGCTGCAAAAACACAAACATCACCACTACTTTAGCAACTGCCTTACTCTTTTTCATCAAAACTGGGACCAAGTGGGTTTTGGAGATCATCTCCACAGGATATTCGATCCATTTTACCTCCCTCACTCCTGCCTACCGCTCCCCCCCGACCCTCCTCAGGAGCCCTTCTCATGAGCAGCTTTTACATCAGGAGACAAGTTATCTTCTGAACCTAGGTGCTGTAGAACCAGTTCCTACTTGACACAGCGGGAAGGGCTTCAACTCCAAGTAGTTCCAGATACTGAAAAAGAATGGTGATTGGAGACACATTCTGGATCTAAGATCACTCAACAGATTTGTAAAGATGCAACGCTTCAAGAAGGTGACTTTGGCAGCAATAATCCCATCTCTGGACCATGGGGACTGGTTCTCGACCCTTGACCTACAAGATGCTTACTTCCATATCGCGATCCACAGAAGGTTTCTAGTATTCACTCTGGGACAAGACCACTTTCATTGTCTGCACCCAGAGTGTTCTCAAAGGCCCTTTCTATGGTTGTGGTGCTCCTTTGCAAACAAAGAGTGATAATATTCCTGTATCTGGATGATTGCCTGCTCAAGGCATGCTCCTTTGATGATGCTTTGACGCCCCCACAAAAGACTAGAGCCAGTTGGAGGAATAGGTCCATAAAAGTAGACATCCAAAAGACCATATTAACTCGAGTATAACATCTGGAATTTATAGGGGCCTACCTAGATGGAGCAGAGGCCAAAGCCTTCCTCCCATTATGCAGGTTAAACACCTGAGACAACTTAATCTCAACAGGACAGGCCAACCCTCAAACCTTGGTCAGAAATAGTCTTCAACTACCGGGACACATGGTGGCAGGCACCTTTGTAATAAATCACGTGAGACTCCACATGTACGGGCTTCAGTGGTGGTTCAGCACATATCAAGCACACACAGTATAAACAAACTTCTATTGATGCCCGCAACAGTCAAAAACTCCCTCAACTGGTGGAAAGACCCTCACAATGTCTGCTCAGGAGTTCCCTTCACTCAACCACCCCCAACGTTAATAATAACAACAGATGCATACCTACTGGGATGGGGAGCTCTCCTGGACACAAACATTAGTCAAGGCAAATGGTTCCCCTTCGAATCCACATTGCATATCTACTTACTGGAACTCAGAGCAGTCAGGAAACTTGTTCACATTTCCTCCCACTGCCTGGGGCAAGCATATAAAGATTATGATAGAGAACACTGCATGTATGTTTTCCATAAATCACTAGGGAAGAGCAGGCTCACCTTCCCTTTGTACCAAGGCAGTGAAACTCTGGACCTGGTGCATTCACCACCCCATAGAACGGCTTCCGTATGAGGAGAGATTAATAAGACTGGGACTTTTCAGCTTGGTAAAGAGGTGACTAAGGAGGGATATGATAGAGGTCTTTGGGGCACCTGCCATTGGCCACTGTTGGAGGACAGGATACTGGGCTTGATGGACCTTTGGTCTGACCCAGTCTGGCCGTTCTTATGTTCTTATTTGTGGCAAGGTTTACTCATGCCCTGAGACATCTTCTTGTTGTCGTCTTACGATGGAAGGCAGTGATGGCAGCGAGATGCACTTCCATGGGGCGTAGCGATAACCCTGACATTTTCAGTTCTAGGATGCAATCTACCACAAGTGGTAGTGGAGAGGATGTAGGGGTGACATGTTTCCAGTCACACCAGAGCTGGAATCTCTTCCACTATTGAGTAGACATGGTCTTTACATACTCAGAGCAGGTCATTTCTAAGCGTTGGAAGCATTGAGTTGGAGAACCTGTAGATTGGGATGATGGACCTTGCCAGTATCCTGAGAGGGGAGATGAGGAACAGGCTGGTGAGTGATTGGCATGCAAATCGCCAGTTGAGTACAGTATGGGAATCATGTTTGTCATGGCCACAAGGGATCTATAAGTATAACCCTGGCCCTTTCTTTTCTTTCCTCAAGCAAGACCTTTGACATTAGAGGAATTGGAGGGAAGGCATAGAGGAGACCTGTGTTCCAATGTAGGAGAAAGGCATCTCCGAGAGAGTGATGACTCAGGACAGCTCCGGAGCAGAACTGGGAGCACTTCTTGTTTCTGGCTGTGGGGAATAAGTCTATCTTTGGGACTCCCCAACATAGAAATATGCTGTGGAGAATGGAAAGGTCTATTTCTCATTTGTGATCCTGGGAAAAGTTCCTGCTGAGAGTGTCCGCAGGAGTGTTCTGTGTGCCCAAGAGGTGAGCTGCTGAGATGGTGGTGTGAACATAAGAGCATAAGAACAGCCATACTGGGTCAGACCAAAGGTCCATCTAGCCCAGTATCCTGCCTTCTGACAGTGGCCAATGGCAGGTGCCCCAAAGGGAATGAACAGACAGGTTATCCTCAAGTGATCCATGCCCTGTCACCCAATCCCAGCTTCTGGCAAACAGAGGCTTGGGACACCATTCCTGCACATCCTGGCTAATAGCTATTGTTGGACCTAGCCACCATGAATCTATCTAGCTCCCTTTTGAACCCCGTTATAGTCTTGGCCTTCACAACACCCTCTGGTAAGGAGTGCCGGAGGTTGACAGTGCGTTGCATGAAAAAATACTTTCTTGTGTTTGTCTTAAACCTGCTACCTATTAATTTCAGTTGGTGGCCCCTTGTTCTTGTATTATGAGAAGGAGTAAATAACACTTCCCTTATTTACTTTCTCTATACCACTCATGATTTCATAGCCCTCTATCATATCCCCCCTTAGTCACCTCTTTTCCAAGCTGAAAAGTCCCAGTCTTATTAATCTCTCCTCATACGGAAGCTGTTCTACACCCCTAATCATTTTTGTTGCCCTTTTCTGAACCTTTTCCAATTCCAATGTATCTTTTTTGAGGTGGGGCGACCACATCTGCACGCAGTATTCAAGATGTGGACGTACCATGGATTTATATAGAGGCGATATGATATTTTCTGTCATATTATCGATCCCATTCTTGATGATTCCCAACATTCTATTTGCTTCTGTGACGACCGC
Organism: Caretta caretta; assembly: GCF_965140235.1. NCBI lineage: Eukaryota > Metazoa > Chordata > Testudines > Cheloniidae > Caretta > Caretta caretta. Next base: position 7,529,710 of record NC_134209.1, read on the forward strand.
TGCACATTGAGTGCATGTTTTCAGAGAATGCTCCACAATGACTCCAAGATCTCTTTCTTGAGTGGCAACAGCTAATTTAGACCCCATCATTGTACATGTATAGTTAGGATTATGTTTACTTTTCATTTATCAACATTAAATTTAATCTGCCATTTTGTTGCCCAGTCATCCAGTTTTGTGAGATCCTTTTGTAGCTCTTTGCAGTCTTCACAATCAGATGTTCTACACTGTCATGAGACCTCAACCACGTCCTTCGGTTTCTTACAAGACTTCCCTTCGAACCCATGGCCTCCTGCTTTCTTCTACACCTCTCTATGAAAACTACAATCCTAGTGGCCATTATGTCTGCACGGAGAGTGGGAGAGATAGGGGCTCTATTGGTATACCCCCTGTTTACAGTTGTTTTCAAAGATAAGGTTACATTATGACTGTGCCCCACGTTCCTACTGAAAATATCTTCACACTTCCTCATAAACCGGTTTATCCATCTCCCCACTTTCTTTCCAAAACCACACCAGGATAAAAGGGAGGTGACACTACACACTCTCAATGTCAGGAGAGTCCTTTTATTTGGTGAGGATTAAGCTCTTCAGAAAATCTCGCAGACTACTTCTTTCCATTGCAGACAGATCTAAGGGAGCCTCAATCACTAAACAAAGACTCTCAAGATGGATATCAGACTGCATTACCCCTTGCTATCACACTTAAGGCATTCCACCTTCCTGTACAGTTCAAACTCACTCCAGGAGATCTCTCTCCACTTACACAGCCTTACTCAAGAATGTTCCGATCACAGACATGTGCAGAGCAGAAACGTGGACATCTGCTCACACATTTGCTGAACATCATGCAGTCACCCACATCTCAGCAGAGGCACCTTAGAAGTGTGTGAGGGGCCCACAGGCACCTGAACTGTGGCTGCACCCCACATGCCATGCCCCGCCTGAGGCCCCGCCCCTTTCTCCCTGTGCTCACGCCACCCATTGCCCCCAAGGCCCTGACCTCACACTACCTCTTCTCCCCAAGCCCCTGACCTTGCACCAACCCTTCCCCCAAACCCCAGCATCACTCCCTCTTCCCCCCAAGACCCCGCCTGCTGCTCACTCCTCTCCCCACCATCACTTGCCTTTATAGCTGGCAAAAAGTGGGGGGAGGGCCTGGCCCCTTGATCCCCCCAGTTCCGGCACCCCTGCATCCTCTGCTATATTTTATTCCAATGTCTGATGCTCAGGACTAGACTCGACTCTGAAACCCCACCCCTCCGTCACGGGTACGACTGCCGAGTCGCCGAGACACCCACAGAGACACCGCTGCAAGAAGGAGAAAGGGTCCCTCACCTGGTGCCGTACCTGTCGCTCTCTGAGATGTGTCCCTGTGGGTGCTCCACTATTTGCCCTCCTTCCCCCCTGCTCTGGAGCTCTGACCTATGAGCTCTGTGGTGGAGAAGGAACTGGGGGCAGTTTGTCTGAACAGCGCTATATTGACCTAATGCGGAGCACGAGATGGGAGAGCGGATGTGTGGGCCGAACAGAAACGGCTACCTAAAATCTCCGATGTGAGGCGCCGGGCTGTGAATACACAGAGCATGGAGTAACACACAACTCGAAGAACTGCAGTTACCGCACAAGGCGAGGAACCCTTTCTTATCCCATTTCACACTCAGGGAACTGAGGCCCAGAGAGCTCAGGGCCCCAGTTCAGCTAGATACAAGCTTAACTTTACGTGTGTGAATAATCCAGTTATTATAAGTCAGTCTCTCGCTGTCAGGCATTTTGTCCAGCCCTCAAATAATTTTTGTGGCTCTTTTCTGCATCCTTTCCAGTTTTTCAACGTCTTTTTCCAAATCAGGTCAGCCAGTTGTCCCGACAGCCCCACGGCCAGGTGCACTGACTGCCAGCCACTGCTGGAATGGTCCAGGGCAGCTGGCCCCGGGGACCACCTGACCAGCAGCCGGTGGGGCTGGCCCCAGAGAGCGCCTGAGCAGTGGTCCCTCGGGCGGCTGAAGCAGCTGCTGCTCAGTGGCCCCTGGCAGCTGGTGCCAATGGCCCTGCTCCCCCTCCAGCAGCAGCCCCGCTGAGATTTACTTAGGGGGACTTATGGTATAAATCATGAACTGGTCACAGGTGGGGAATTTTTTTGTTTATTGCCCATGACCTGTCCACAACTTTCTCTAAAAATACCCGTGACTGAACTGTAACCTTAGGCCTGGTACAGCAGTGACTGAGTGAGGGTCTAAGGTCTGTGATGTACAGGAGGTCAGACTACAATCCTTCTGGCCCTGAACTCTGTGAATCTATGATGTTCTATACAATGGCAGCTCTTTGCTAGTATGAGAGGGGACCATTGCCCCCCAGAATCTCACCTCTTTCACTCTTCTTTCTTTAGAAAACCTGCGATCTGAACTGGAGAAAGAGAGAGGTAAGTTCCTGGGACAAGTTCCCTGAAATAACAGTAGGAATAACCCAGTTAATGCAACAAGATGAAACCTCGCCTCTTTCTTCCTTTTCTCTTCCAGAGATTCTGCGCGCTGAGCTGGAGAACGAGAGAGGTAAATGTCTGGGCTCTCCGGAGGCTTGAACAAGTTTCTCTCACTGTCCATAGTCAGACAGACTTTGGCTTTTGTCTCTGCACTATCTGTTAGGAGAGGCTCTGGGAATCAAACGGACGGGGAGCTCTGACTAATCATCGAGTGGGGTAACTGCTTCATAGATAAGGTTGCTGCTCAGTTTCCATGATAAGCCTGATTTCAGCCCCTTCCTTTAAAATCTGCACACAGGGGAATGTCCATATCCAAAACTGGTGGGTCTGCCTGAGCCCACGTACCTTTTTGCTACTGAATTTAAAGGAATGGAGGGGTGGGGGGGATTCTGATGCCCTGGAAACAGGGGCTCAGCGCAGTCCCAAAGTCTCCTAGCACTCTCTGACACTTTGAGGCACAAACTCAGTGAGAAGGAGCCAGCTCATGTTGCTGGGCCCATGAGCTGAGATCCAGTGTTCAGGGCCAAGGTTAGCTCATTAAACCCTCACTGCCATGTTATCAGGGCCTAGCCCCTCACCAAGCTGCCTGGCACATGGGGAGTGTGGACACTACACCACAGGTGAGCCCAGCTAGGGCAGGGCCATAGGAGCCCAGCGAGGGTCAGATGCCAAGAAGGGGGGTGTAATTGACAGAGCCCAAAGCCACTAAGAGCTCTATGAGGATGGAGCTCAGGCCAGGAAACCTGGGCGGAAAGAGCGCAGCAGAGAGCACAGTGGAGAGGGCAAAGTGGTCCTTTAAAGGCAGATTCCCTAACCCAGGAGCTGTTGTAGAACTGACTGCATACCTATGTCTCTCTGTTTGCAGAGAAATCCCTGGCCGAACTTGGTAAGTGCCATGTGTCCCCTTTCCCCCACCCCAGATGACATTGTGTCCTTTGCCGGCAGTCCGTGCTCCGGGGAGTGCTCACCTCTTGGTGTGTTTGATTTCAGGCTGGAGTAAAGTCAGCAAAAATGCAGGTAAGTGAAGCTGGTATTTTAATGTCAGACCCCCTGCACCACTCTGCTGCCCAGCAAACGCGCACATGCCAGAAGTCACAGGGAAAGAGCAGTATGGTCAATGAAAATGCCAGATTCGTCCCCAGTTTACTTGCATAAAACAAATGCTCACACTTAAGGATGGAGTCCCGAGCTCTCCAGTGTAACTGCAATAAGTCAGAGTGCTCCTAAGGCCGGGAACTTACCTGCTGTCAATTCAGGGGGGTAGGTGCTTGCAGCCGTTGGTAATTATGGTTCAGAGTTGGGGTTTTACTGGACACATATGGTGAATTCTCATGTGTTGTGTTGTTATTAATTAACTTCATGAACTAGAAGGGTTCTAGGAAACTGTGTAAATTACCTTAACTGGCTGCGGGTAATTGTCTTAATGCTTTTTGAACTCTGGTGAAATCTCTGTTTTTATGGAGTTGTCAGTCAGTAGCCCTTTGGCTAATTCAGTTCAAATATGGTAGAAAAATTCTACCTCAGACCTGGACCAAATCTACCAAATTTGAGTCTGATAGGACTTTGTGGGTATTAGAATAGAGGGCTCCCAACTCGGGTGTAGATTGGAAACTCAGGTGCTGTCTTAGCTGTGGAGACGTGGTAGCAGCCCCAGAGCACAGATTTTGTGGTGGGTGACTACTGAGTTCTTTTAATGGTTGAAATGATGTCTGTGTGTGTAACACCTGAGCTCGTTCCTTACTGGGGCCTCTGTAGAGGTTACAGACAGGCCCAATGGGAGCTAGAGGCATCCCCAGCTCTTCCAGGGGAACTATTTGCACCTATTGCCTGGGAGGAGAGCTGCAGTGAAATGCAGAGAAGCAGATCCCTGGGAGTTAGAGGCGGGAAATCAGAGAGTGTCCTAGCCAAGACAGAGCTGGCGGGAGGATGGGAAACAGCATCGATGGGCATAGGCACCAACTTCTGCTGGTGCCAGTGGGTGCTCGACCCCTCCTCTACCCCCAGCCCTGCCCTGACTCCACCCCTGCCCCGCCCCCATTCCAACCCCTTCCCCAAAGTCCCCGCCTCAACTCCTCCCCCTCCCTGCCCCTATTGGACTCCTTCCCCAAATCCCCTCCCCGGCTCCGCCTCCTCCCCTGAGTGTGCCACGTTCCCGCTCCTCCCCCTCCCTCCCAGAGCTTGTTACGCCGCGAAACAGCTGTTTTATGGCTGCAAGCACTGGGAGCTAGGGGAAGCATGGACACAGCGTGCTCAGGGGAGGAGGCAGAGCTTAGGTGAGGTGAGGTGGGGGGGGAGCTTGGCTGCTGGTGGATGCAGAGCACCCACTAATTTTTCCCCGTGCGTGCTCCAGCCCTGTAGCACCCACGGAGTCAGCACCTATGCAGTGGGCTGCGCTCTGCCCCTGATGCTCTGCCCCATCTCTGCAGCGATGGTGAGTCTGGATCCGGACACGGCTCATCCCAGCCTCAAGGTCTCTGAGAATCGGCGATCTGTGAAATGGAGGGGCCTGCAGCAGGACGTGCCTGACAACCCTGAGAGATTTGACTGTGAAACCTGCGTGCTGGGCTCGGAAGGGTTTGCCTCGGGGAAACCTGGTGGTAGGACCTGGGCTGTGGGGGTGGCCAAAGAATCTGTCAGGAGGAAGGGCTGGATCTGCTTTTCTCCTGAGGAGAGGATCTGGGCCGTGGATCAGTGTGGGAGCCATTACCGGGCTCGCACCTCCCCAGAGACCCTCCTGCCCCTGACTGGGATCCCTGGGAAGATCGGAGTGTATCTGGACTATGAGCGGGGCCTGGTGTCATTTTATCATCCTGGTATGGAGGCCCCAATCTACACTTTCACCAGCTCTTTCACTGGGCAGCTCCACCCTTTCTTCTGGGTCTACTCCCCAATCACACTGTGTCCCTGAGATATGGCATTGTGGGGATAGCACCTCTCACTGGTCAAAGACGTTTTTTGTTCTGTTGTTTTCCGAAATGGACTAATTTTTCATTTTTAAATATTTTCCATTATTTTTTTATTCTTCTCAAAACTTGGAATTTTCCAGAATGAATATTTTCAGTTTTGAAAATCCTACCATTTGACTAAGCTGAGGGCTCAAAATTGGTAAAGCAGAAGAAATCCTGATATTACGTTGATGAGTGTGGTGTAAGAAGCTACATAGAATAGAATAGAACCCAATAAACAATACATAATAGGACCCCTCCGCCCAAATAAAAGGTTTAAGTTGAAAATTTTGTAATAATGCAAAAAAAAAAAAAAAAAAACCTCTCAAGAAAATCCAAATGTTTTCACAAAAAAATCTCTTTTTGTAAACCGGCCAAATTTCCTCAAGATATTTTTTGAATGAAAACTTTTGTTCAGCTCTAATTAACACCTGTAATTGCACATAATCAATGAATGCTTCCTGATTCTTAGTACTGTAATTTATCAACTGATCATCATTGATAAGTGGAAGGGGTAAGAACATGTGTCAAACCCTGTCCCAAAACATCACATTGTCCAAACTGGATAAAAGGCTCCAAGAAAGCAGATTCCTAACCAGTAACTATGTTCTGTGACATTATTGGTGAAAGAAATGGAGTCAGAGGAATGGAGGGAGCTCCGGTTCTCTGGATGAGTGTTGATCATGGGGTTCACAGCATCCAGGAAGGCTTAACCTAAACCCAAAATGACAGGTATGTCCTACACCAGCTACATGTAGAGTTTTAGGCCAGAAGGGACCATGAGATCAACCAGTCAGACCTCCTCTATATCACAGGCCACCAACACACCCAGCACGCTCACATCAAGCCCAACATTGAAGATTAAACCAAACTATTGCAGCCCACAGGAGGCTAGACTTTTACATGCCAAAGCCATGGAGCCCCCACCCAGCCTGAGCAGAACAAATCATGGGGGCAAAAACTAGATCAGTCTCATAATACTTCCCCAGCCTCATAATACTGCCCTTGAGGGGGCGCTAGCCTTCTTCACCCCCACCCACCTCGGTTCCAGTGTCTCTGGGGTCTCAACAGGATTTCCTTAAATCAAAACAGCCGCCTTCTCCCATCTCCTGCTGCAGGATGAAAGGAAAGCAGTGCTTTCTTATGTTAGCTGCAGGATCTGATCATCTCCTCTATTAATTGGATGATTTAAGGAGCTGATGACCCAAACCAACATTATTGTTAACCCACCGACTTATGGAGTCAGTCTCAGTTGTGCCCTAGATTTGATCATTGTTTTCACAGGTTCACAGATTCCAAGGCCAGAAGGGACTGTTGTGATCAGCTTGTCTGGACTCCTGTGTAACACAGGCCAGGGACCTGCCCCACAAGAATTCCTGCTCGAACTAGAGCAGATATTTTTTTTAAAAAATCATCCACTCTTGGTTTAAAAATGGTCAGTGATGGAAAATCCACCACAACCCTGGGTAAATGGTGCCAATAGTTAATTACCCTCACTATTAAACATGTTTGAGGGAGATAGCCATGTTAGTCTGTTTCAGCAAAAACAATGAGGAATCCTGTGGCGCCTTAAAGACTAACAAATTTATTTGGGCATAAGCTTTCATGGGCTGGAACCCACTTCATCAGATTCATGAAGTGGAAACTTCAAGTGGGCAGATATATATACACATGGACACACAGGTACAAGGCCTGACATGTACCCCTGGGAGATGGCAGTTCCAGGGCTGCTACCAGCAGGTCAGGCTCCAGTACTAGAGCTGGCCTGGCTACAGAGCCTCCGGCTTAGAGAGACACCACAGAGGCGCCGGCCACAAGATCCTTTCATGCTCGGCCCAGCATGGCGGAGGTCGGCTTATATAAGGTCTGTTACACACAGCACCGCCTAGTGGCTGAACTGTATAGTACACTTCACCATGCCATCACAAGCCCGGAGACTGGACGGGTTCACTCAGAGAGCCCAGAGAGGGGCCAGAGGTGCAGGTAACCCTGTAACCAGGACAGGTTCCCTCCCAGATCTGCCCCTTCACCATGGCCATGTGCTCTAATACCACCTGGCCACAAGCAGCCCCTACCCCCAGGACTGTGCAGCCTCTCCTGGGCACCAGTCCAGTGCAGCCACCCAACCCATCTCCGAGTACAGCTGGACAAACTCTGGAGGGTGTGTTTGTGTGTGTAATTCCCACCCTTGTATTCCTCTCCACGGTGAATGCTGTGGAAAGGGTCTCGGTAAAGGTTGGACAGCTTTGGTCAAGCCCTTGCATGTTATTATCAGTCCATTACTGGTATTGTTTGTTTACAGCACAGCAGTGCCTGGAGGCCCCAGTCAGGATCGGGGCCCTGTGGTGCTAGGAGCTCTACAGACAAAGAGCACAGACAGGTCCCTGCCCCGGAGCGCTCAGTCTGACCAGAGAGCTGTATCACGCAGCGGGAATGTTCTGTACTATTTACATGGCCCCTATATGTTGCATTGATGCCAGTGGGAGACAGAGGACTGTTTGCGCTCAGGGCAGGCTGAGAGACATGTTACCTAGCTGAGACTAAATGGGTCATTGGGAAAAGACTGACTGAGGCAAGCCCCAGTGTGAAGACAATGGCAAAGCCCATCACCAAGACATTGTTGCCTAGCAACCAATGACCCAGAGGAGGTGGATTTCCTCACTTCACAACAGGGAAGCTGAGCAACATCCCCCAGCTCGAGAACAAGGATGGGAAAGGTGTGAGGTGGGGGATCAAAGCTCGTTGCTGGAAGGAGTCGGGCTTTCCCCTGGAGTCTGACCAAGAAGGTCAGACTGAGAGACAGACAGAACTTGAGCAATGGGGTTCACTACAACGTGGCTGGGCTCTGGGCTAGCCAGAATGGACTTGAACGGTGCTTTAACCTTCAGTTCTCTGTGCCAACCTAAGGACGTCCTATGCTGAGTCCAGTTGATTAATGGACCCGACTGTTTTGACAACATGATGTGAGTGTCACCACAAATGCTTGCTGAGGTGCATTAATCCCTGAGGAGCGGACAAGTCTCTACCAGGACGTAGTCTACCACAGTAGGACTTGCTGAACAGAAATCCAGCTGTGACCCAGCAGTGCTAAAGGTCCAGTCGAAGGAGGCAGTGAAGCGGTGTTGCTTATCCTGCAGGCCAAGTGGGCCCCCTGGAGGGTCTGGTAGACTGATGGGGTTCCTCCTAGAGCCTGTTCCACAGCTGGGGGTGTAGAACTGATCCCGTGGATCCACGACAGTTGGTGACAGCGGTGGGATGCTGAATGCACCAGTAGTATTTTGCAATAAGTGACTTGCAGCAGTAAAACAAGGGTAGTCAAAGGAAACAACAAGAAAAGGGCATATAACCTAGGCCCTCGTTCGGCGCTGGTTAGGCCACCTCCCTAGGAAGAGCATGACAAACCCTGTCCAGGGAGAGGGCTAAGCCTTCTGGAGACAGATGAAAGGGCCAAGAAACAGGTTCCAGACCCAGGTGGGTTTTCCAGTGAGGCCTGAGAGCAACAGAGGTGGCAGCAGGATGCCCCCAAGAGCCAGTTCCCCGTCCAGCAGGGTGCCCTCATGATTCAGGTTCCCTTTGATAGATTAGAAGAGGTGGGAGCTGCAGCTGAAGGCGAAGGAGCTGGCAGAGCATGAGGAGAAGCAGGAAAAGCATGAACTACAACTAGAGAAGTGGAGGGGCAAGAGGACCCACAGAGGGGAAAGTGGGGAAAGACCCTGGGATGCCAAGTCCACAGAGAGCCTAGATCCTAAATGGTTGTTCCAGATAAGGTGGGGGGATATGGATGCCTACCTCATAGCCTTTGAGAAGGCATGTGATTTGAACCTGGTTGATCCTGCAGACAACTCCGCAGTCTCACTCCCTTACTTGGCCCTAAAGGTACGGAGGCATACAGCCGAGTGGATGGAGCTGATAGTGGTGGCTATGAACGGTTCAAAAAGGCTTTACTGATTAAGTATGACTTGGCACTGGGGTTATAGGAAAAGCTCTTGGGGTGTGCAGAAGACCCCGGGTGTGACAGATATAGAAGCCACCATTCTGAGGGGAGAGTATCTCCACAAATGAGGTTAGGGTGCAGGTGTCACTACCCTGGAGGATTTGTATAATCGGGCTGGTTTGGAACAACTCTATGAGCTCTGTCCCCACTAGCTTAAAAGATGGTTAGTGGACAAGAAGCCTCAGGCTCTGCGTAGTGCAGGCGGGTTGGCAGAAGAGTTTGTGGACAGTCGCTCTGGGTATCGAGAGAGACTCAAAGGGGACTGGGAAAGGGAACCGATGGGGGCACCCCAGAAGAGGGACTCAGATAAACCCAAAGTGGGGGGAGCGGCTGATGCGGGGAGACCTCATCCAAGGGCTCTCAGAGACCTGACCTGTAATGTCTGCAGAAAACCAGGGCCTAAGTGGGCGAAATGCTCAACGGGTTAACTCGGTGAGAGCCCAGCCAGAGGGAATGCCACCTCCTTGTGCCTCTGGGGCTGACAGGTGACCTGTAGCTCAACCTCAGAGCGTGAACTACCTGCCTGAACATTTGGAGGAAAGCAAACTCCCAGCCAACTCCTCGGGACAGTGACGGAGGGGCTCCCAGACAAGGCACCGGGATACATGTGCTATTGTACTCTCTTGGGCTCACACACAGCTGACCTCTCGTGGGAGCTGAAGGGTGGATAATGGGAAGACATTCGGGGTGGAAAGATTCTGGGACAGAGAGACCCCTTGTCACACCCTGAGTGGTGCAACCGCATCAAGGGCTGGCCTGAAGGGCTGTGTAACATGCCTCTTGGGGCCGACGGGAGCTCTCATGTCAGGACTCCAGCCCTGCGGCTCCGGGCTGAGCGCTGCACAGGTCTCCAGGAACCTACACTTTAACCTCCCCACGTCCGGTTTCCACAGCCGTTCCTCCCAGCTCTGCAGCACTCTCCTGCCCCTCCAGCCCATGCTAGTCGGCCAAGCCCAGACGTGGCACTCCACCCAGGGATGCCACTCCAGGAAAATGTCATGCAGAGGTAACTGCCCAATTTCCTCCTCCTCCTTCGTTAGCCATACATCCAGGGCATCACTGGGGGTGTCTCCCAACCCGTCCAAAGCTGTCTGGCTGTGTGACTGCCGTGACACCTGGAGCAGCCTGTTTGTGTCAATGACTGTGGGGATCGCACCACGCAGTGGTGTTTCCTTCATGCTGCCTGGCAGCTACCTAAGTTCCCTCTAAGCCGCGCGGCTGTGCAGCAGGCTATCAAGGCCGTGCAGGCGGGGAGAGGTGCCTCTCCCTTGGCCCCGGGCTGCTGCACAGAGAGAGGGCTGGGGGGACTCCTCACTCCCCGCTGCAGCCTGTACCCCTCATCCCTGGATCCACCCCAGAGCCTGCACCCTCACCAGGAGCCCTCACTCCCTGCACCCAAACCCTCTGCCCCAGTCCTGAGCCCCCTCCTGCACCCCAAACCCCTCAGCCCCAACCCCACCCCAGAGCCCACACCCCCAGCTGGAACCCTCTCCCCCAACACTCCAACCCTCTGCCCCAGTCCTGAGCGCCCTCCTGCACCCCAAACCCTTCAATCCCAACCCCACCTCAGAGCCAGCACCCCCAGCTGGAGCCCTCTCCCCCAGCACTCCAACCCTCTACCCCAGTCCTGAGCCCCCTCCTGCACCCCAAACCCCTCAGTCCCAACCCCACCCCAGAGCCTGCACCCCCAGCTGGAGCCCTCTCCCCCAGCACTCCAACCCTCTGCCCCAGTCCTGAGACCCCTCCTGCACCCCAAACCCCCCAACCCCACCCCAGAGCCCACCCCCCAGCTGGAGCCCTCTCCCCCAGCACTCCAACACTCTGCCCCAGTCCTGAGCCCCCTCCTTATGTGGGCTGCATCCACACAACACAGATGCTACCTGAATGCCCCAAGGATGTCACATGAGCCACAGCTGTGTGCTGATTGGGCTGCAAGTGGCCCACAGGCCATGGGTTCAGAACCACTGAGCTAAACCTTCCAGATCGAGGAATGCACGATACCTGCAGGGAATAAACAGCAGAGCCCTGCTAGACCCTGTAATTTAAAAGAAACACGTCAAGAGACTTCCCTGAAGGTCCCATCTCACCCCATGAAGGCCCATTCTCACATTCTTCCCCTCTGCAGATGAATAAATCTGAGAAATCCAGACCCATGTTATTCCTCCTCCTTCACAGCAGGAAAGTCACAAATAAACCGTCACCCCAAGGCCAAGCTCAGGACATTGCATTTCAAACCTCATGGAGACCATTATTGCTCCTGAATGTATCCATTTTATTAAATAACGTGCTATCAAGTAGAAATGAAACGTTGGACCCTACCCCTATGCTGGATAGACAAACTGGAGGACTGGGCCAAAAGAAAGCTGATGAGGTTCAGCAAGGAGAAGTGCAGAGTCCTGCACTTAGGACGGAAGAATCCCATGCACCGCTACAGGCTGGGGACCGACTGCCTAGGCAGCAGTTCTGCAGAAAAGGACCTGGGGTTACAGTGGACGAGAAGCTGGACATGAAGGCTAACAGCAAGAAGGCTAACGGCCCATTGGGCTGCATTAGTAGGGGCATTGCCAGCAGATCGAGGGAAATGATTCTTCCCCTCTCTTCGGCACTGGTGAGGACACACCTGGAGTACTGTGTCCAGTTTTGGGCCCCCCACTACAGAAAGGATGTGGACAAATTGGAGAGAGTCCAACAGAGGGCAATGAAAATGATTAGGGGGCTGGAGCACATGATTTATGAGGAGAGGCTGAGGGAACTGGGCTTATTTAGTCTGCAGAAGAGAAGAGTGAGGGGGGATTTGACAGCAGCCTTCAACGACCTGAAGAGGATGGAGCTCGCCTGTTCTCAGTGGTGGCAGATGACAGAACAAGGAGCAATGGTCTCCAGTTGCAGTGGGGGAGGTCGAGGTTGGATGTTAGGAAACACTAGTTCACTAGGAGGGGGGTGAAGCACTGGGATGGGTTCCCTCGGGAGGTGGTGGAATCTCCCTCCTTCGAGGTGTTTCAGGCCCGGCTTGACCAAGCCCTGGCTGGGATGATTTCGTTGGGCTTGGCCCTGCTTCGAGCAGGGGGTTGGAGTCTAAGTTCCCTCTCAGCCGCACGCTCGCACACCAGCGATGAAGGGCCACGCAGCAGGGGCCTGGAGAGGACAGGGGTAGACGGGAGGGGAGCCAGCTGGGGATGAAGGGCTGCCACAGGCCTCTCTCCTGGCCCCAGAGCTCCCTCTTGCCAGCACCCAGCAAGGGAGAGAGGCCCCTTCCCCCCGGAGCACCGTGCTGCTGGTGGGGAGAGGGTTTGGGGGAGTCCTCTGGACTGAGCCCCCGCGCAGCCTCTTTGGGCCCAGGGCTATTCGATTTTGTGGCCCCCAGGCTCCAGCTGTGGTGAAAAATGCAGGGTTCAGAGCGCAGGAGGGGCTGCAGGTTGAGGCAGGGGGGTGGGTGCGAAAGGTGGTGAGGGGGCCGACTGGGGGTGTGGGCTCTGGGGCAGGGCTGGGGATCAGGGGTTTGGAACGTGGGAGGGGGCTCAGGGCAGGAGGTTGGGGTGGGGTCTGGGGGGAGTTAGGGTGTGGGAGGGTGTTCAAGGCAGGAGGTTGGGGTGGGGTGGGCTCTGGGAGGGAGTTATCATGTGGGAGGGGGCTCAGGAAGGAGGTTGGGGTAGGGGTGGGGTCTGGGAGTCCCCCTTAGCCCAGGGCGGCAGCCCCTAGAGCCCCTGCATTAATCCTGCCCTGTCTGCACCCTAAACTCCTCATCCCCAGCCCCACCCCAGAGCCCGCAGCCCCCACACCTCCCAGCCACTGGGTCTCATGATTTATAAAATTGCTATATGCAAAAATCCAAATATTGAAAATTAATACCCGGATCCTGCAGACACTTAAACAGACACAGAACTTTACTCTAGAAACAGTCCCGTGGTTTAAAGTTCAGTGAGTGTTTGCAGCGTCAGGGACTCCGTGTATTTTTATTTAGAACTTGTCATGTAGTGGCATAAAATCTGTCACTTCAACAGTAAAACAATTTTGTTTTAACAATAAAAAGTTATTTAAACTCTCAGGAATTTACAATAGCAATTTTTTTATACCGGCCAAAGTTTCCAAAAAGTGGAGCCCAAAATTAGGCTCTTCAGCCTGCCTTTAGCCACCTAAGAGAGGGGTTTTCGAGAATGCTCAGGGCACAAGTCCTATTGACTTCAAACTGCAAATCCTGATGGTTGAAGCATTTCAGCTCTTTACTTGTGGAAGTACAGTGTCCTGGCCAGAAATCCTCTAGCTTGTCCACGTCGCTTTTCACTAGTAGATCTCAAAGCTCTTGACCAAGGAGGCACAGAGTACAGGCTTCTTGATTTTCAATTCTACGTCTGTATAGTCTCATACTAGGGGATATTAATGAGGCCTTGGGCTTGTCTTTTTCAGCACAGATGAGCATTTTAAGTGTGAAACTTCTTAGTTGAAAAATATCGACATAAAATCCAAAATCTTATTAACACTTAGGAAATGAAAAAAACAAACAAGTAGAAAACATCCACTTTGACAATTTAAGACCATAAAATGGAAGAGAAGAACTAGCAATATGTAGATAAGAAATTTGATGTAAATTTTCAAAAAAACCCTATATTTAAATGTCATAATTTAAATAAAAATTTTAGTTGTGATTTTTAGCCACCCTAAGAAGGGGAGCTCCCAAAGGGTGCTGATGAAAATGTGGTCAGGTAGGAGAAACACCAAAACAAAACCAAGACCTGTTCTTTGAAAACACAAGAACATAAGAACATAAGAATGGCCACACTGGGTCAGTCCAACGGTCCATCCAGCCCAGTATCCTGTCTACCGACAGTGACCAATGCCAGGTGCCCCAGAGGGAGTGAACCTAACAAGTAATGATCAAGTGATCTCTCTCCTGCCATCCAGCTCCACTCTCTGACAAACAGAGGATAGGGACACCAGTCCTTACCCATCCTGGCTAATAGCCATTAATGGACTTAACCTCCATGAAATTATCCAGTTCTCTTTTAAACCCTGTTATAGTCCTAGCCTTCACAACCTCCTCAGGCAAGGAGTTCCACAGGTTGACTGTGTGCTGAGTGAAGAAGAACTTCCTTTTATTTGTTTTAAACCTGCTGCCCATTAATTTCATTTGGTGGCCCCTAGTTCTTATATTATGGGAACAAGTAAATAACTTTTCCTTATTCACCTTCTCCACACCACTCACGATTTTATAGACCTCTATCATATCCCCCCTTAGTTTCCTCTTTTCCAAGACAGAAAGTCCTAGCCTCTTTAATCTCTCCTCATACGGGACCAGTTCCAAACTCCTAATCATTTTAGTTGTCCTTTTCTGAACCTTTTCTACTGCCAGTATATCTTTTTTGAGATGAGGGGTCCACATCTGTACGCAGTATTCAAGATGTGGACGTACCATGGATTTATATAAGGGCAATAAGATATTCTCCGTCTTATTCTCTATCCCTTTTATAATGATTCCTAACATCCCATTTGCTTTTTTGACTGCCGCTGCGCACTGCGTGGACGTCTTCAGAGAATTATCCACGATGACTCCAAGATCTTTCTCCTGGTTAGTTGTAGCTAAATTAGCCCCCCTTCAAATTGTATGAATAGTTGGGGTTATTTTTTCCAATGTGCATTACTTTACATTTAGCCACATTACATTTCATTTGCCATTTTGTTGCCCAATCACTTAGTTTTGTGAGATCTTTTTGAAGTTCTTCACAGTCTGCTTTGGTCTTAACTATCTTGAGCAGTTTAGTATCACCTGCAAACTTTGCCACCTCACTGTTTACCCCTTTCACCAGATTGTTTATGTATACGTTGAATAGGATTGGTCCTAGGACTGACCCGTGGGGAACACCACCAGTTACCCCTCTCCATTCTGGAAATTTACCATTTATTCCTACCCTTTGTTCCCTGTCTTTTAACCAGTTCTCAATCCATTAAAGGATCTTCCCTCTTATCCCATGACAACTTAATTTACGTAAGAGCCTTTGGTGCGGCTTCAGAGTGATCGCCGTGTTAGTCTGTTTCAGCAGAAAGAACGAGGAGGACTTGTGGCACCTTAGAGACTAACCAATTTATTTCAGCATAAGCTTTCATGGGCTAAAGCCCACTTCATCAGACGCATGCAGTGGAAAATACAGCAGGAAGATATATAGATATATATACACAGAGAACATGAGAAAATGGGGGTTGCCATTCTAACTCTTAACGAGACCAATCGATTAAGGTATCACAACAAAAGTTTTTTTTTCTCCTGCTGCTAACAGCCCACCTTCATCGATTGGTCTCATTAAGAGTTGGTATGACAACCCATATTTTCTCGTCTTCTCTGTATCAATATATTTATATCTATATCTTCCTGTTGTATTTTCCCCTGCATGCATCTGATGAAGTGGGCTTTAGCCCATGAAAGTTTATGCTCAGATAAATTGGTTCGTCTCTAAGGTGCCACAAGTCCTCCTCATTCGCTTTTCCTGACTGATTGTGCTGGGGGCTCTGCCTGGCTCCAGCGCTCCGGTCCCTCAGCTACCAAGGCCACCTGGGAACCCTGATCGATTCCAGCTTTGAGAAGTGCTGAGATCCATCTGTCTCTTTCTTTGCCTCTGTCTCTCTCTAGGAATAGCCTCCTGACCCTGCCTCATGTGATCAGTTATAGTTTGCTAGCCCCCCCACCCCACCTCCATCGGTGGTTTTGGCTTCTCCATTCACTCTGCAGCAACGCTCCTTGTACCCAAGCTAAAGATCCCTGCAGCCCCAAAAATCCTCAGGGGTTTGCTCAGCAAGTGGGTTACTAGCAGAATGGTTGTGGTGTGAAGGTGGAGATAGGGATGTGCTGAACCTGGGGCGTAGGGTGGTGGCAGATGAAGGTGTTGCTCAGCCCAGCCCGCTGAGTCCAAGGACATAGGAGGGGACCGGCTTTAAATTGTTGTTCAATCCAGCCCACTGAGTCCCGGGACACATCAGGGGTCAGCTTGCGAGTGCTGATGACCCAGTCCTCTCTGACATGCTATGTTCATGTGTGTGTGCCTGTGTGTCTGTTCATGTTCATCACATTTGGGGGCTGGAAGACCCCAGCCCTGGGAAACCGAGGTACTGCAGGGTAGCTCCATTGGGAGGGAATTTGCAGAAGGAAGGAGTAGCGATCCATAGGAAAACACAAGTGACAAAAGCAGCACATTGGCAGAATTGCAAAATCTCCCCCCACTAGAAGAGTAACCCTAACAAATGGGTGTACCCCAAGGTAAAGGGCAATTCTGGTAACAGCTCATTTGGGGCTTCTTTGGAAGGGGGATGGACATCATTCTTGGGACAAGTCACCTGCTATGGCAAAAAACACTTTAGCCCTGTGCGCCCTTCCAGACAAGTCTTATGCCCCAAATACTTTGGGTCCCAAATACTTTGGGGCCAGTTTTGTTTAATATCTTCATTAATGATCTGGAGGATGGCGTGGACTGCA
Organism: Caretta caretta; assembly: GCF_965140235.1. NCBI lineage: Eukaryota > Metazoa > Chordata > Testudines > Cheloniidae > Caretta > Caretta caretta. Next base: position 7,546,586 of record NC_134209.1, read on the forward strand.
CCCTCAGCAAGTTTGCAGATGACACTAAACTGGGAGGAGAGGTAGATACACTGGAGGGTAGGGATACGATACAGAGGGCCCTAGACAAATTGGAGGATTGGGCCAAAAGAAATCTGATGAGGTTCAACAACGACAAGTGCAGAGTCCTACACTTAGGACAGAAGAATCCCATGCACCGCTAGAGACTAGGGACCGAATGGGTAGGCAGCAGTTCTTCAGAAAAGGACCTAGGGGTTACAGTGGACGAGAAGCTGGATCTGAGTCAACAGTGTGCCCTTGTTGCCAAGAAGGCCAATGGCATTTTGGGATGTACAAGTAGGGGCATTGCCAGCAGATTGAGGGACGTGATCGTTCCCCTCTATTCAACACTGGTGAGGCCTCATCTGGAGTACTGTGTCCAGTTTTGGGCCCCACACTACAAGAAGGGTGTGTAAAAATTGGAAAGAGTCCAGCGGAGGGCAACAAAAATGATTAGGGGACTGGAACACATGAGTTATGAGGAGAGGCTGAGGGAACTGGGATTGTTTAGTCTGCGGAAGAGAAGAAGGAGGGGGGATTTGATAGCTGTTTTCAACTGCCTGCCAGGGGGGTCCAAAGAGGATGGATCTAGACTGTTCTCAGTGGTAGCAGATGACAGAACGAGGAGTAATGGTCTCAAGTTGCAGTGGGGGAGGTTTAGTTTGGATATTAGGAAAAACTTTTTCACTAGGAGGGTGGTGAAACACTGGAATGCGTTACCTAGGGAGGTGGTAGAATCTCCTTCCTTAGAAGTCTTTAAGGTCAAGCTTGACAAATCCCTGGCTGGGATGATTTAGTTGGGAATAGGTCCTGCTTTGAGCAGGGGGTTGGACTAGATGACCTCCTGAGGTCCCTTCCAACCCTGATATTCTATGATTCTATGATCAGTCTGGAGTTTCACACACTGAATGATCAGTATACAGTGACCTGCAATGAGCTACAGACCAACAACCATTCGCACTGATTCTTCAGCAAGTCTTTTAGAAGCACAAGAACACCAGCGAGAACCAGGAACGGCTCAGAGACAATCAGCAGCGAGAAGGAGAACAATTCACCAAGCAGATGATTGGTTCTGGCTTATTTGCTGGGCCTTAAAGGAGAACAACAAAGTCCTGAATCTCCTCCCTGCCACGAGACCCCCTGCTCAGCCAATCAGCGTGGAGACTCTGGCGGTGGGCTGAGGGTTCCCCAGATGGCCCAGGGATGGCTCAGGTCACCGGTGAGGATCACTCTCAGAGCACGCTTCCTGTCCCATCTCTTTGGGAGGCCTCCCACCATGAGGGCTACAGAGCAGCCCCCTCCTCGCCAGTGGACGTAGGGAAGCAGGAAAAGGGAAACCAAAAAAGACAAACCTCAAGGACTCGAAGGGACAAAGGCCTAGCTGGGGGAAAATTGTCCCACCTTAACCTCCAGTTTTCCATGCCGAGAATTTGGCCAGCACCAGGTGGATCAGGCTGCCTAGGTACCAATCTTCTCTGGGGCTCTTCCCTTCTCCACAGAGACGTCTGTCTTCTCGCTCAATGAGCAGTGGGAAAGGAGAAAACTCCAGAGAGGCTCCACCTCGCGCTCACATACGAGACCCTGAATTCTCTCTCAGTCCTCAAGGAGACACCTCAAGAAGGAGACTCCCTGCAGCAAAGCCCCGGGGGTCTCTGAGATCCCCCTGCCCTGCAGCCTGTCCTCCCTGGCCGTTGTCGTGGACTCTCTGTGAGGTCACCGCCTCCCAACCGCCTTTCACCAATCAGCTGAGTGCTGCAAAAGGCCCTTGTGATGTCACTGACACCCCCACCCCTGCCCTGCAGGGCTCATGTCCTGCCCCGAGCCGGCTCCTGTGCGTGTTTGAGCTGCTCCCCCTGGGTCACCCCCACACACTCAGTGGTCGTGCAAGGGCTCACGCAGGCCACACGTGGAACCATCAGAGGATGCTCAATGTGCCGCACTCGGTTTTGCAGAGATTTGTCTGCATGAAATGTCGTCTCCTGGAGCTGATGGAGGAGAAGATCTGAGGTTTGGAGATGCAGGTGGAAAGTCTGGTTGAGTTTAGAAAGGGGTTTGAGCAGATGATGGAGCAAAGACATGAGGTATCTGAAGGGAAAAGCTCAGCCTTGCAGATGGAAGCAGGACTGAGGAATTCTGAGGGGAGACTGCTGGGTGAGGGAAAGTGGTCAGTGGAAGCATGTGACTACAAGAACCAGGCAGAGGAAACGACGAGCTCGTGAAGGAGAAATAGAGCTCAGGAATAGGTTTTGAGAGTTGGAAAATGAATAAGGGGATCAGCAGGTAGTCACTGAAGGTGGAGGGGCAAGGAAGAAGAGAAGAGCGGCTAGTCCTATTGGAAAAGGGGAAGAGTCAATGGAGACTACACCAAATATGAGCCCCAGGAGGATACAGGATGGATTGAAGAGGATTACAAGGGAGAGTAGGAATGGAAAGAACTTGCAGCCAGAGGGAACAGGGGATAGACTGGAGAATAGCACCGTCACCAGGGAAAGGCAGGGCTACGTGATCGGGGACTCTTTACTGAGAAGACTAGACAGGCCTGTAACCAGAGCTGATCCAGAGAATAGAAGGGTGTGCTGTCTTCCAGGTGCTAAGATATGTGATATAGATGTGAGGTTGAAAAGGCTCCTAAAGGGAGCGGGAAAGAACCCCCTAATTATCCTTCATGTGGGAACAAATGATACGGCTAGATTCTCACTAGAAAGTATTAAGGGAGACTGTACTAGGCTGGGGAAGACGCTTAAGGAAATCGAGGCTCAGGTGGTCTGTAGTGGGCTTTTGCCTGTTCCTGGAGAAGGGCAACAAAGGCGTGACAAGATTATGACTGTCAACAGATGGCTCAGGCAGTGGTGCTAGAAGGAGGGCTTTGGGATGTATGGCCACTGGGAGGCATTCCTGGACAGAGGACAGTTCTCTCAGGATGGACTTCATCTCAGTAGGGAAAGAAATAGACTTCTAGGATGGAGGCTGGCAGAACTAATTAAGAGAGCTTTAAACTAGGAATCTGGGGGACATGGTTGGTTAGGGGATGTCCAGGTAATCTCCACTCCGGATTTTAGCCTTGAGAGGGAAGAAAAGAAAGTAAGAAAGGATACAGCCGTGGGTAGGAGAATGGCTATAAGGAGGAAGGGCAGTGTGGATACCAGTCTGATAGGTTCTGCTGGCTGTAGAATGACCATGCCTCATTGGGTAAAGAACGTGAGGGAGGCCAAACAGCAAAAATGAAGATGTTTGTACACCAATGCGAGGAGCCTTGGTATCAAAATGGAGGAACTAGAGGTACTGGTGCAGGAAGTGAAACCAGATATTCTAGGGATAACAGAAACAGGGTGGAAGAGTCGTCATGACTGGACTACGGGTATTGAAGGGTATGTGCTGTTTAGGAAAGACCGAAATAAAGGTAAAGGTGGTGGAGTAGCATTGTCTATCAATGAGGAGGTAGAATGTAAAGAAATCAGCGAGGGAATGGATAAGACAGAGTCCGTTTGGGGAAAAATGACATTGGGGAAGAAAACTACTCGAGACTCCCCTGGGATAGTGCTTGGAGTCTGCTAGAGACCACCGGGATCTAATGTGGATATGGATCGAGCCCTCTTTAATGTTTTTAATGAAGTAAACACGAATGGAAACTGCGTGATCATAGGAGACGTTAACTTCCCAGATCTAGATTGGAGGACAAGTGCGAGTAATAATAATCGGGCTCAGATGTTCCTAGATGCGATAGCTGATGGCTTCCTTCAACAAGTAGTTGCTGAACCGACAAGAGGGGGTGCTTTTCTAGATTTGGTTTTGGTGAGAAGTGAGGACCTCCTAGAAGAAATGCTTGTAGGGGACAATCTTGGTTCGAGCGATCATGAGCTAATTCAGTTCAAACTGAATGGAAGGATCACCAAAAAATTAATCTGCAACTAGGGTTTTTCATTTCAAAAGGGCTGACTGAAAAATTAAGGAAATGAGTTAGGCAAGTGGATTGGACTGAAAAACTTTAGGGATCTAAAGGCAGAGGAGGCCTGGGATTACTTTAAATCAAAGCTGCAGAAGCTATCAGAAGCCTGCATCCCAAGAAAGGGGGGAAAATTCATAGGCAGGAGTTGTAGACCAAGCTGGATGAGCAAGCATCTCGGAGAGGTGATTAAGAAAAAGGAGAAAGCATACAGGGAGTGGAAGATGGGAGGGATCAGCAAGGAAAGCTACCTTCTTGAGGACAGAACATGAAGGGATAAAGTGAGAAGGACCTTCCAAAGAGAATTAAAACCAATCGTAAAAGGTTCTATCACCATGTCAATAAGAAGAAAACCAAGAAAGAAGAAGTGGGACCGGTAAGCACTGAGGATGGAGTGGAGGTCAAGGATAATCTGGGCATGGCCCAATATCTAAACAAATACTTTGCCTCAGTCTTTAATAAGGCTAATGAGGATCTTAGGGATAATGGTAGCATGACAAATGGGAAGGAGGAGATGGAGGTAGATATTACCATATCTGAGGTAGAAGCGAAACTCAAACAGCTTAATGGAACTAAATCGGGGGTCACAGATAATCTTCATCCAAGAATATTAAAGGATCCGGCACATGAAATTGCAAGCCCATTAGCAAGAATTTGTAATGAATCTGTCAACTCAGGGGTTGTACCGTTTGATTGGAGAATTGCGAACATAGTTGCTATTTTTAAGAAAGGGGGGGAAAAATGTGATGCGGGTAAGTACAGGCCTGTTAGTTCGACATCTGTAGTATGCAAGGTCTTGGAAAAAATTTTGAAGGAGAAAGTAGTTAAGGACATTGAGGTCAATGGTAAATGGGACAAAATACAAGATGGTTTTACAAAAGGTAGATCATGCCAAACCAACCTGATCTCCTTCTTTGAGAAAGTAACAGATTTTTTAGACAAAGGAAACGCAGTGGATCTAATTGACCAAGATTTCAGGAAGGCGTTTGATATGGTGCCACATGGGGAATTATTAGTTAAACTGGCAAAGATGGGGATCAGTATGAAAATTGAAAGATGGATAGGGAAATGGTTAACAGGGAGATTATAGCGGGTCCTGCTGAAAGCTGAACTGTCAGGCTGGAGGGAGGTTACCAGTGGAGTTCCTCAGGGATCAATCTTTGGGACCCATCTTATTTCATCTCCCTCCCTCAGCTCAGTTATGGCCTGAATTGCCCCTTCTCCCGGCAGAGCCAGAGGATTGGAAGCTGCAACCTCAGACCCCTGTGTGGCTCGCAGGAATGAACACAAACACGCCCTTGTAGCTGGACAGGTGGCTAGTTTTACCCTTGGGAAACGACAAGGTTAAAGAGAAAGGTGGTGGCCCCACATCTAAGGAATGAAACACAACACAGTCATCATCGTTCTGCCCGTCCTTGCCCCTTTATACTTCTACTGTCTCGCTCCCGCCACCCTCGCCCTCTGTGGGTTCAGGGAGAGAGCCACACTCAGTGCTTCCGACACACACAGACTCACACACACATCTTGCAAGGAAAACCTCACCACGGAGCCACATGCACCTGTTGCTTCCCTGCCCCCTGCTCTCCAGAATCCAATCCCAAGGAAAGCTTGTCGGGCCCAGAGCTGGCAGGGCACCCGGTGCTGGAGCATTGAAGCTACCGTGACGGCACTCAGAGGAAAGATGCTGAGAGAGTGCAAGTTAAGAATTGGCTGGTCAGGTTTCCAGTCCCCTCACAGGTCATTCCCTCACTCGAGCACAGGGGCACATCTCAATTCTCAGCTGGCTCAGTCGAGCTGCATCGTTCTTGTTTCCACTCAGTCAGGTTTGAGGCCTGTTTCGCACCCTGTCTTTGAGAAGACAGTCAGAAACTACTCTCTGAAACAGCCAATGCAGGAGGACGTGTTATCACTCCTGCCCCAACTCAGACGGACAAAGAGAGAAATGTTCTTGCTTTGAGGGTGGGACTCCCTGCCCTGGGCCAAAGACGAGCACCTCTCTTTGACCTTGGTCGCTCCTTCAGCTTTTCTTTCAGCAGGGAGCCCGAGAGCTCAGGTGCTGGAGCGCTGCGTTGGTCAGTGAAGCTTGGTGAGCTCCAATGTCACTCAGCTCTTCTACCAGCAAGTCAAAACACAGGCAGGATTTCCTCTTTTGACAATACTGGGGCTGTCTGAGGGTCTGTCCACGCAGCACACTGAGCCTGTCTCTATATGGCCTGGGCTTGCTGACTTGTGTTGCCAAGCCGGTGTTTGAGCATCCAGACTGCAGGGGAAACTCAGGCCTCACACTGTGTCTATCTGTCAAGGTTCCTTCCCCACTCTGAATGCTGGGTGCAGATGTGGGGACCTGCATGAAAACCTCCTCAGCTTACTTTTACCCGCTTAGGTTAAAACTTCCCCAAGGTACAAACTATTTTACCTTTTGCCCTTGGACTTTCGCTGCTACCACCAAAAGTCTAACCGGGTTTTTTATTAGGAAAGAGCTGTTTGGAAACGTCTTTCCCCCAAAAATTCTCACCAAAACATTGCTCCCCCGTTCCTGGGGAAGGTTTGGTAAAAATCCTCATCAATTTGCATAGGTGACCACAGACCCAGACCCTTGGATCTTAAGAACAATAAAAAAAAAAACATTCAGTTTCTTAAAAGAAGAATTTTAATAGAAGAAAAAGTAAAAAGAATCACCTCTGTCAACTCAGGATGGTAAGTACCTTACAGGGTAGTTAGATTCAAAACACCGAGAATCCCTCTAGGCAAAACCTTAAGTTACAAAAAGACACACAGACAGGAATATCCATTCCATTCAGCGCAGCTTATTTTCTTATCCATTTAAAGGAATCAGAATCTAACGCATATCTAGCTAGATTACTTACTAAGTTCTAAGACGCCATTCCTGTTCTGTCCCCGGCAAAAGCATCACACAGACAGACACAGACCCTTTGTTTCTCCCTCCCCCCAGCTTTTGAAAGTAACTTGTCTCCTCATTGGTCATTTTGGTCAGGTGCCAGCGAGGTTCTCCTAGCTTCTTAACCCTTTACAGGTGAGAGGATTTTTCCTCTGGCCAGGAGGGATTTAAAGGTGGTTAGCCTTCCCTTTCTATTTATGACTCTATCCTACCGCAGTAAGTTGTCCTAAGTTACGCTGCTCCTGCTCCATGAATAACAGAACTGGATTTGATGTAGCTTTGGTCGACTTACTGCTGTGTCTACACTGGGCTGGGTCGACGGGAGACGCTCTTCGGTCGACTTCCCTTCCTCCTGCCGTTCCCGGCGCAGTCCCAACGGCGACCGGAGAGCGCTCTGCTGTCAATTTAGTGGGTCTTCACTCGACCCCCACGACATCAACCCCCAGTGGATCCACCGCAGCAAACAGAGCCTCCCAACCGTGCTGCCCCATCCACATGGCACGACTTAGACCCGAGTGGGAAATTCAGCTTCTGTGGGGTGTGTCACCCTCATCCACTGAAGATGCTCCCCGAGTCTCCAGGGATTCCTGCCCTAACTGCTCTCCAGCCGGTTTGTGTCCATAAGCTCCCCGCGGGGAGGCTGTGAGTGGCCTGGTTAGAAGCGCTGGTTGCTCAGGCCTGGCAGGGAAGGGAAGCTCCGGGCAGCATTGACAGTCTGGAGATCCCTCCGGGGAAGCACAGGCGATGGGTGGAACAGGCGGGGAGGCCAAGCTGCGGGGTCCTGCGGACGCCCTGAAACCAGCTCACAGACCCCCGGGGGTCACGCTGCCCTACACGCTGTTGCAGTAATGTTTGTACAAGGTGTGACGCTGAAAGAGCAGCTTGTGTCAGAGTGTATTCAGGCCAACGGATGTGTGTGTTAGTAGAGATCAAAGCGACTGTTAAATGTTCAAATGTATTGGGTGTTTAAACCTCCTGAAAACTCGTGGAATGTTGTTTGCACTGTTTTCACTTCTCTGTGTCCTGTTACGCTGTGATAGCAAAGAGTTGCCTTGTGTAGACCCCTGTCACTAAATAACCCCTCAAAGGAGAATGAAGGTGTGTGGGATGCAAGTGAAGAAAAGGCTCATTTCCAAAGAAGGGGTGGTAAGAAGCAGGATCCCTGGGAGGGGGGCAGGAGGGTGGTTTGCACTGTTGTTGCCCAGGGTGGGAATGGGGAAGTGGGCTCTGGCTTAAAGCGGTGTCAGGCTTCGGGGGGCTGGGTTCAGAGCTGGAGGTTCGGGTTGGGGTGAGGGTTGGGCTACAGTTTTGGTTCAGGGGTTTCGAGTTGGGGGGCAGGTTATGGGGTCAGGGTTCCAGTTGGGTTCCGGGTAGGGGGTGGGGTTTAGATTTTGGGGGAGGGTTTGGCCAGCAGCAGCATAGAAGTGCGGGTGGTAATGGGTGCAGCCAATAGTGATAAGTCGGGGGTCTTTTAGGTCGTTTTAGTGTCAGTAGCACCCTGGGGAGGGGGTAGGGTCATGTTTACGACAGGGGGCTAAAGTGCTGGGGAAGGGGGCGGCAAGTTGACCCATCCCACTTCGCACTTCCCACACGGACACGCACAATACGTCGAACGCGCGGACGCACACACGTCACACACACACGATGACACAAAACGGCACACAAAAATAACACACGATACAGACACACAAATAACATGACACGGAAAGCATCACACACAAAACATCACACACACGACCCACAACATCTCACACACACACACACACTCAACACAAAATGACCCACAACATGTCACACTCAATACAACACGACCCACATGTCACACTCACACACTCAGTACGACCCACAACACGTCTCACACTCAACACGACCTACAGCACGTCTCACATACATTCAACGACACACAGCACGTTGCACACAGTTTGTCGCTTGTCGCACGTATCACATCACACACGTCATACTACGCACATGCACATGCACAACGCGTCGTGCGCACGCACACACTACATGTCACAGACATACGACGCACACAACACGACACATGACACAAATTGGCACACATGACATTGAGACACACACACACGACACTGACATGTTCCACGTTGAACACACAGCACGTCACACGTCACGCACAACACGTCGCACTTTACATGTCACATGCACAACACGTAGCACACAGCACGTCGAGTGTTGCTCGTGCATCGCACGTCGCAGGTTGTAGACCCCACGTTGCATGTTATACACACAACACATCGCACACAGCCTGTCGCACGTTGTAGACAGCGCGTCACGCGTCGCACACACAACACAGTGTGCGTCGCACGCGCACAACACGACACACAACCCGTTACACACACAAAAATCACACACAACACTGACACACAACACATCACACACCAACAAAACACTCAAGAAAACACACACACAACCACGTCTCACACACACACAACACCACATGACACACAACGCCTCACACACAGAAACACGTCTCTCACACACGCCGACACACACACGCACAACACACGCCCGCACACACACGACACATGCCCACACACACACACCACACACACCGACACCCGCCGACTCACAATGTCTCAAACACGCCGGCACACACACGGCACACGACGCACGACACTGACACACATGACACACACGTCTTGCACACACACATCTCACACACACGACACACATCTCACATACATACACGACACCGACACACACGACACACAACGTCTCACACACACACGATGTCTCACACACCCACGACACCGACACCGAGACACACGACGTCTCACATACACACACACGACGTCTCACACGCCCACGACACGACATAGGACACGTCACACGACACACAAGACGGCAGACAACACGACACCGAAAACACACGCGACACCGACACGCGACACACACACAAGACGGCAGAGGACAAGACGGCTGAGCTGCTTGGGCCTCTTTCCAAGGCTTGGTTTTTCTCAGCTCAGGGCCCTGATTTATCTGGTGCTCTGGGTAGTTCCCCTGACCACACTTCCTCAGGCTCGTCCTTGAGAGGAGATTTATCATGGGAATTACGCGGAGAGGAATGATCCTGGGGAAGTCAGTGCCGAGCCTCCCAAATCTGCACCTTTGTCTTTCTTTAATGAACAGATGGAAGATCAAAGCATTGTATTCAATCCTTGAAGTGTCCATCCCATTTCTGTGCACACTGGACTTGAAAAGTTGTCCTTCTTCATCTGTACACCACACGTGTCCATTTTAAATCCAAAGATGCATAATGAGCCATGGGCTACTTCCCTATGACACAGAGGGTCACAAGCATGGTAGTGAAGAGGACAGATTACTAAGTAATCCCAGTGGGTTTCAGCCCCGTAGGATCACCTGGAAGGATTTTCCTTCCTTTCAAAAGGGCAGAACCCAAACCCCATTCAGAAGATGCAGGGAACCTGACAGTAAATTCTTCCCACATGGTCCCCTTTGTAAAGCCAGTCTGTCAGAGCTTGCCTTAGCACAAGAAAATAACACCAGGCAGTGGCAAGCAAACAAACAAGATTTTATTTACGAGAGGGAAAAGGACTAGGCTAGTCTAGAGAAGGGGTAGATTAAAAAAACTTGAACTCTGGAAGTGCTCCAGTCTCCCAAACAATTACACCCAGGAGGTCAGGTTGATGTTCTCTCTCCCTTCTCTTGCAGGGACAGCGATGGACGGCTGCTGCTCTCTTGACATTGGACGTCAGGGAGGGACTCCATGATGGACACAGGAATAGGTGAGTAGACCTAACTAAAAACCCTCCCTATCCCTCTTTGCGTCGTCTCTGCCTGGATGTTAGACCCTATCTACGCGGATTCAATCCGTGCGTGGGAGTGTGCTCCCCAACCCAAACTAATATCGGAAATGGCTAAAGGTCACCAGCTTCTTTTCCCAAGTCCAAGATGGCCACCTGACAGATAACCCAAAAGGTACATGCCTTTCTTCCCTTCTTTTAGGAAAATTTGGCAGGGGCAACCAGCATTTTACACACCCGGAGACTGGATTTGACCAATCAGGGAAGGTTGCGGGGCAGGGTGACCCACGCAGAAGGGGGTTGTATATCCCCTCTGAGAACTCCTCCCTGTGTCCTCTACCAATTGAAGTGGGCGTCAGCCCCGTAGGACCACCCCGAAAGGGGATTTGACCAAAGAAGAGAAGTGCTGCAGTGGAGTGACCTGCCCGCAACAGGATCCCGTGGTCCCTCTAAAACATCCCCACACCACCCTCTAGCAGTTGGCGAGGGTTTCACTCCCACTTTACGCCATCTCAGAAGGGAAACGTGTACCAATCCAGAACAGGTATAGCCCGAAGGTCTAGGCCACGGTTTCTTCAAAAGACATCCTTGGAACGAGACGAGTTCTTCCCCGCAGTGTTGTCTTGCGACTTCCAGGACGATGCTGCCAGCCTCGCAAACATGGAGCTCCAGAGATCGGCGGCTTCTGGCCTAGACCTTCGGGCACTGCCTATTCTGATCGTTACGTTTCCCTTCTGGGATGGCCTAAAGCGTGTGTGCAAAACCCTGACTGATTAGCAGAGAATGGTGCGGGGATTTCATGGAGGGGTGATGGACCCCTCTTGCGGGCAGGTCACCCCACCAGGGCACTTACAATGTTTGGTGAAATCCCCTCTCTGGTGGGTCCTAAGGGGCTGAGGCCACCCCAAGTGGGAGGAGCTCTTGGAGGGTCACGTGACCCACTTCCGGATGGGTCACTCTCCCCCAGAACATTCCCCAATTGCTCAAATCCATTCCTGAGGCAGGTGCATGGAGATAAAACACCCCCAGATTGGTAAAGGAGTGGGAGGATCTCTTAGAGGGGTCACATGCCACTCCTTGTTTCGACTCCCGTTTGCATCTTGACCCCAAAAGTCTTCTGTCATGGGGTCGGTCTCATGGTGACAGATGAGCGATGTCTGAGGAGTGAAGGGGCGAGGTCCCATGGCTGACATCAAATAACTTCCCTAAGCCTCAGGGTAGTTTGGCCAAATGCCCAGTGTCAAAATGGCTGCCCTCCCACGCAGTGTGTGTGTCCCAACACCCAGAGTCCGTGCGGCCGCCCTCTCCGTCGGGGCTGCGTGGCCCAGCGACCAGAGTCCGTGCGGCCGCCCGCTCCGTCGGGGCTGTGTGGCCCAGCGACCAGAGTCCGTGCGGCCGCCAGCTCCGTCGTGCTGTGTGGCCCAGCGACCAGAGTCCGTGCGGCCGCTCTCTCCGTCGGGGCTGTGTGGCCCAGCGACCAGAGTCCGTGCGGCCGCCCTCTCCGTCGGGCTGTGTGGCCCAGTGACCAGAGTCCGTGCGGCCGCCCGCTCCGTCGGGCTGTGTGGCCCAGCGACCAGAGTCCGTGCGGCCGCCCGCTCCGTCGGGGCTGCGTGGCCCAGCGACCAGAGTCCGTGCGGCCGCTCGCTCCGTCGGGGCTGCGTGGCCCAGCGACCAGAGTCCGTGCGGCCGCCCGCTCCGTCGGGCTGTGTGGCCCAGCGACCAGAGTCCGTTCGGCCGCCCGCTCCGTCGGGCTGTGTGGCCCAGCGACCAGAGTCCGTGCGGCCGCCCGCTCCGTCGGGGCTGTGTGGCCCAGCGACCAGAGTCCGTGCGGCCGCCCTCTCCGTCGGGCTGTGTGGCCCAGCGACCAGAGTCCGTGCGGCCGCCCGCTCTGTTGGGGCTGCATGGCCCAGCGACCAGAGTCCGTGCGGCCCTCCTCTCCGTCGGGGCTGCGTGGCCCAGCGACCAGAGTCCGTGCGGCCGCCCTCTCCGTCGGGGCTGTGTGGCCCAGCGACCAGAGTCCGTGCGGCCGCCCTCTCCGTCGGGGCTGTGTGGCCCAGCGACCAGAGTCCGTGCGGCCGCCCTCTCCGTCGGGGCTGTGTGGCCCAGCGACCAGAGTCCATATGTCTATCCTGTCTCTTACGCCCGTGTGGCCCGATGGCAACGGACAATATGGCTACTCTCTCCCTCAATGCTGTGTGGCCCAACGGCCGGAGTCTGTATAGCTGCCCTTCAGTGCCATTGAGTCAGTGGGGATCCAGCACTGCGGATGACAATGGCTAGTTCACCCAGGTTACTTCCTTGGAGATGTCTCTAGGCCATGGGCTGGGGGTCTCTGGGTTCCCGGCGTGGGAAACTCCCAGAGTCTCCGATCTCCCTTGCATGTCTGCAGGCCCCTGGGGACGTGGCTGGGTCTCGGCGCCTCAGAGCTCTGCAGTCAGGGGCTTGAGCTGTTTCTGGTCTGGAGCCTACAGTGTGCATCCTCCATTTTCAGCGGTCTGCCTAGCGTGAGCTGAGCTGCTCCCTTACACTCTGGTGCTCCAGTTGGAGCATGTCCGGCAGGGCTGGGGAGGGGCTTGGCTTTCTCCACCTAGACTATGGGATTCTGTGTGGCTGGTTCAGCCCGGCACATGCTGCTTGGCCTCTTCTGTCTCCTCCTTCCCATGCAAAGTTGCTTTGCCATCTCACAAGAGATGGGATCAGTGGTGGGCTCAATTGGCTCCTGTTGGCCTCTCGATGTCTGGAAGAGGGAGAAAGGGCAGGAACCCAAATGAGAAGAACAAAACCTTCAAGCAGGGTAGTTTTCCACAGCACAACCCCACCCCACTTTGCTGATGCTCATTGGCAACTTCCCTGAGAGCTGGCATTTCTTAAAGAGAGCACCGAACCCCCCGCAACCTCTGCTACCCTTTGGGCTGGCAATGGTAAAAGGGAGTCTGGGAGAATTTTTCCTCTCTCCACCTGGCTCTGATGAGTGAGGGAACCACATGCGAGAAGCTGTGTGAATGTAGGGCTCTGTGCAGTGGGATGAGATGTCCTCCATGGTGCCCAAAGGTGGCGTTGTCCTGCCTTTGCAGTGACTTCCTTCTCGTGAGAGAGATTTCAGAGATCAGCTCCGGGGTTCTGCCCTGTACCAGTGTGTGGGAATGGGGCAGAAGTGGGGCAATGGTGCACTCAGGAAAGGAGTAGGGCTAAGGGGGCCCAAGCTGCAGCCACTAAACCCCTGCGTGCTGCGTTGCGGCCGGGCCGGCTCTGCCTGGCTGGGGTGGGGGCGAGGAGGCTCCTCACGCTGCCGTTCCTCATCCCCGCCAGCCACGTCACCACGACGAGCACCACACCGGGAACCTCTGTCCCGGGGGCTGATCCTGCCTGTAGGCTCTGCCCCCCCGCAGCTCCCATTGGCCGGGGATCGTTAATCCGGCCCTTGCCCTATTCCCCAGCCTGTTCCAATCCTGCTCTTGACTCCTGACTCCGGCTCCAACCCTTGGCTCCCCTCGGCTCGGCCTCCACCACTCTGAGCACGAGGCCCCAGCGCCCCTGCTCCAACCACTGGGCCCAACCAGCCGTGCTTTGGCTTCTGACACCAGCGCTATGGAGGAGTCGTTCACCTCACTGCTTTCCATGTGTATGGCCCTGCCTTGGTCAGCGCTGGTTTTCATCTGCCATGGGGCTGCCCAGTGACATGGCTTTCTTAGATCCCTTTCAACTTCTTCCAAGTCTTCTCTAGGCCCGACTAATCGACATAATTTTGGGTCATCTGCTGATATCCACCTCCTTGTTCAGCCCCGGTTCCAAACATAAGGACATAAGAAAGGCCACAACAAAGGTCCATCTAGCCCAGTATCCTGTCTTCTGACAGTGGCCAATGCCAGGTGCCCCAGAGGGAATGAAGGGACAGGCAATCATCTAGTCATCAGTCCCCTGTCCCGCATTCCCAGCTTCTGGCAAACAGAGGCCAGGGACACCAAAAAGTTGAGAAGCGTCTGTTGTATTTACCATAGCAGGACAAAGAGCTCTTCTTGTCGGTCCCGGTTCCCTAGTCAAATGCAGAACCCGACACGAGATTTCCAAGCTTCTGCAACCATTTATAATATCTGTTGAGGATGTACCACGTGGTCCTGTCTGATTTCAAAGGCACTTCGTGAAAAGCTGAAACCAAGAGGAAATGGGTTGAAAACCCCGTCATGCTGATGTGACTGGTACCTAGGAAACCTCCACTTCCGATGGCCATTGCCCCCTGCTATTAGCTCCCCAAGAGTCTAAGGACACAAGAACAACTCCCCTCCTCCCAAAGTAGCCCTGGACAGAGAGGAGACCCCATTCTTGCCTAACTTCCCCCTCTGCTGGCAGACACTCCTCCACACACCCACACACACAGACGATTGGGGGCACTTGTTCTTTGGATGGAACAGGAAAGTGACAGCGGTAGCCACATTAAACCATCCAACATTTAGGCCGAGATCCACAAAGGGATTTCGGCTCCTAACGTCTCCTGAAATCCTTTGTGGCCCTGTGCCTTCATTCCTGAAGAGCTCACAGGGAAAAGTGTCACCCATGTGCCCTCATGGGATTTCCTAGGAGCTGATAACCAATCTCGGAGTGAAGGTCCCTGGCCTGCAATCACTCCATTCCAGGGAGGGCAGGTGATGAATCTTTCCCTACAGAGGGGAATCGTCGTCATCATCATCATCATCATCATCCTTAATACCAACAGCCCTTTTCAGTTGGGTCAGGCCTTCCTTTAGAGACTTTCTGACCTTGATGAAGACAGTCTCCCCACACATCTCTAAGGCTATGTCTACACTAGGAGCTCAGGATGGAATTCCCCTGCTCCCATACACAGATTGTGGGACCACGATGAAAACTGGCGTGACCATCCTTCTTCCTTCAACGCTGTCCTTAGACTGAGAGGGACACATTCAAAGCTGTGTTCAGGCCCTGTGCTGCACCCCTGTGCTTCCCACAGAGGCCCAAACACACAGAGGTATTTCCTTCAGGTATTTCCTTCCTCCTCAGGGCAGGAGATTCCATCTTCATTCACTGTTTCAGACAACAAATCACAATAATGGTGGATAGTATTTCCTAGACAAACAATGAATACAATGACAGGTTTCAGAGTAACAGCCGTGTCAGTCTGTCTTTGCAAAAAGAAAAGGAGGACTTGTGGCACCTTAGAGACTAACCAATTCATTTGAGCATAAGCTTTCGTGAGCTACAGCTCACTTCATCGGATGCATACCGTGGAAATGAAGCTCATGCTCAAATAAATTGGTTAGTCTCTAAGGTGCCACAAGTACTCCTTTTCTTTTTGCAATGAATACAATGGCTCTCATGGCTTTTCAGATCCTTTCCTGAAAACTGCTAATGATGCAGCCATTCTCCCAAGACACCTTTGGGAAATTCCAGACATTCCTTACATCTGTTCACAAAGCATATTCCAGAAAGCATCAGAGGCCCAGAAGTTACTGAGAGGCTGACTTCCAAAGGAGATTGAATTCACATCCTGCTGGTTTCCCCTAGGCTCAGCCAAAGAAGTGTTGTGGGCGGGGGAAGTTGGTGCAGTCGATTCAGCTAAGTTGCTCCCTTCATCTTGGAATACATGTTTATTCACACACACATGCACACACACACACACCCCGTTTTAGGATTCTGGTGCTGTTGGAGGGAACAGAGCAGCCGTCCAGAAAAGGGCTCTGAAGGAAGCATTGAGAAAAGATCAAGTGAATTTGCTCTGCTTACCAATGAATCGGGCTGCTGAATGTCTTATTGTTGTCTGTGAGCTTTCCAGGTACTGTAAGGCCTGGAACAGGAATTTGGGGATGTGGCTCTCGTTGTTCTGCATCTAGGAAGAAAGAAGGAAGAAATGCACAATATACAAATGACATGTTCTTCCCACAGCAAATAGTCCAGGAAAGCCAATGCATATAGCCAGGCCCTGGCAACCGCCAATATGAACCCATAGACCAGAGCAGCACCCCTCTGAAGTTCCTATTGTGTTCTCCAGAACCTCAGCTTTCCTTTGAAAAGACAAAGTTTGAAGGTCGGAGAATTGTGGAGAAAAATGTCAACAATGTGAACGGATTGTAACTCCTGCTGAAATGAGCCAGCAGAGAGCCTGGAACGGAGTCCTGCAGCCCGACCAAAGCGGATGGGTACTCAGGGTGTGGAGTTAGAAAGGTCTTCCTCAAGTCCCCATTCACCACTCTCAAGGCACAAGGAATTCACCTACCAAGCAGATCCAGACACACTTCAAGAGCTGTGAGGAGCCGTCCCAGGCCAAGCTGCGGAAGAGTGTCTTCAAATGAGCCCACCTGAGGAACACTGCGCAGCGGAAGAGCGTCAGTTTACATGACTGCAAGAGAAGAGGAGACCAAGAGGGTTCTCCCTGAGAGAGGGATAGTCTGGGGGACATGGAACCTTCCCCGTCCCTTGTTCTCCTGCTTTTCCTGCCAGTGGAGATTCCTGTCATTTGTTCTCCACAGGAGCGTGCTGAGGAGAGGAAAGGGAGAGTTGGCTGGAGAGAGCCAGAGCCGTCCTGTCCTTTGGATGGTTTGGGGTGGTTGCCCAGGGCCCCGTGCTTTGGGGGGCCCTGCACTTCAGGGGGACGCAGGCCGTGCCGGGGCCAGCAGCAGTACTCCCGGATCCGCTACGCTATTCCCCACCTCTTTCCCAGAAGAAGGCTTTTCTTCCCAATTGTGCTGTGTGCTGTGAGGATGGATGAGGCGCTTGGCTCCAGCATGGAGTGAAGCAGGGAGGAGAAGACTCTGCTTGGGCAAGGGGCTCTGGCGATGACTGGAGTGGGGGCCCCAGGAGATACTGGCTCTTTGCTCTTCAGGCAATAATGACCATGGCACTTACCAGTTTCACACTCTCCTCCTGGTCTTCAAGATGCAGCAGCAGGGGGAGCAAGCAGTGGATGATTTCCTGCTGCACGAAGGGTTTGTCGGGGTCCTGCACCCTGCTCACCACGTTGCCAAGCAGTACAATGGCAGCTGAGCGCACACTGCCCTTCTCCTGGCAATGACACACAGGGGGTGGGGACCCCCGGTTAAAGCCAGGCAGCATCAGAGCAGAACGCCACTGGGTGGTAATGCACACGCTGCTCCGGTCCCCCTGTGTGAACTACCTGGGCTGGCGGGAGCAGGGAGGCCACCAGGCCAGCGCCATCGACATCTTGTGCAGGGCCTGAGACCCTGTGCGGGACAGTGCAGCCCAGGGTGTCCCAGAGGCAGTTTCTGTCTGGAGAGCACAGAATCCTAGAACCCGAGAAGATGAGGGGAGAGGGCAGGCAGGCTGCTGGAGACTGGTGTGGGGAAGGGGAGAAGCAGCTGCTGGAGCCTGGCAGGGACTGGCTGCTCCAAAAGACAGCATTTCTTTGGCTCTTGGGTGCCCCTGAGAGCCGGGCCATTCCCGACCCACCTCTTTCCTGCTGAGAATCTCCACCTCTTTGGGGGCCTGTGTTCTCCAGGCAGCTGGTCATCTGCCCAGTGCCAGGCCCCCTCTCCCCCAGGCCAGGCTGCAGCAGGGGCTGGGAGCATGGCACTGAGGCTGAGCTTTGGAGAGAAGAGCTCTGACAGGGAGGTGGCTCAGCAGGAGATTCCCCACCCATGGCGGGGGCACTCCTTGGCGGCTCCATGGCAGGCCTGAGGGGCGGGAGGAAGGGGATGGGGAGAGAGAGACAAGGGCATCACAGACAGCTGGAGCGGGGGAATGGGCTTCTTCTGCGGGTTCCAAGCCTTACGTCATCAATGAAGGGGCGAAGGCTGACAGCAATGTCCTGGGAGATGGAGCCAAGCCCCTCCCTGTTGAGGAGGTGGATGATGTCTGCAGCTTTATGCATGGCCTCCATGACACGCCTTCCATCCCTGTTACAAAACATGGCCAGGATTGCTGGCAGCTGGGCCCGTAAGAATTGCACCTGCCGGAATGAAGAAGGCAGCTCATTACTATCCCAGGTGACAACCTGGAGCACATGATGGACCACTGCCACCGATGATAAACCACGGAGGGCACAGCCCCCCAACGGGGCAGAAAGTCATTCTCCTGTCACTCTGTGCCAGTTGCTCACTGTCACCTTTGTCTTTGCTCACCCCGCCTCCCCCATTGCATCCCATCTGCAATCAGGGCTCAGCTCACGGGAGCAGGGAGCATGGCATGCCTTGATTTGTTCTGAAAGCACCTCCACTATTTGAGGGCTGCGTTTTAAACATCAAGGCTTGTGTGTGGCTCTCTCTCTCATTTCTGAGCTATTTGATGGACATTGGCTTCCTGGGTCCCCTGGGCAATCCCCGGCTCTCACCTTTTCTGGCTGGAACACAATACTGCCAAGGCCTCGCAGACTGAGCCTCCGTATGATGGAATTTGCATCTTTGGTCCAGTCCATGAGCTGTGCCTGGAGGGCTGATCTTGTCAGGATGGTGTCAATGGAAGGACTCTGGAGAAACTGGCAAGAGCCAAATGAAGATCAGGTTGAGGAGCAGAGGTCTTATTGTGGGGTCTGTTCCCTGGACAGTCGTCTTTACCAAAGGGCCACTTCCTCCTATGCAAAGTCTCTGGTGAGTAGGGAGCCAATTGCTGCTGTTTCAGTTGGTTCCTTCCCCAAATTTAGACTAATGCACAAGTCACAAATAAGCCCCCAGGGAAAGGGGAATCTCCAGACCTCATTGAGTGCCATGGAGAGAGCCGTGGGGCAGAAGAAAAGCAGAACCCCAGGAAAAGGTGAGGCGAGAAGCATGGCCTTGGGGCACTGGAGAAACATGGCTTCTTGTCCTATTACCCCATCTAGGCACATCCAGCCAGGAGCAATCTCACCCTGTCTCTCCTTCCCTCTCTTTGCCATGCCCCGCATCCATCCATGTGCGGAGAGGAGCTAGCTGGCGGTAGGGTTGCTAAGCTGCTGACAATGTAGCCTAGAGCTTCCTGTCCTGAGCTGCTCTCCAGAAAGCCCACTTCTGCCTGTCAACTCATGAATCTCACCTCAGTGCAGAAAGCCAGGGCGATAGTTCTCTGCTCCTCCTCCTTCCCACTCTGGACGATGGTGATTGCCTCTCTGAAAACTGCAGGGAGCTGAGGGTTCTCAAACTCGATCATGGCTCTGGAACATGGAACAGAAAGTCCCTTTTGATTCCCAAGGGGGAGAGAGCGTTCAGCTCCAGTTGCTGGGCTGAGCTGGCAGCCTGGAACTGAGGACTATTTCACATGCAAATCCCATTCCCAAGAGAGACCCAAAGAAGAGGAAACGTTGAGCTCCTACCTTGCAATCAGGCCAACCCCCTGCGAGTAGTGATATCGGGAGGCTATCATGTCCCAACCCCGATGAAAGTGGATGCTGGCAAATTCCTTCCAGTAGCCGGGCATGGAGAAAAGCGTCTTCACAGCCTCCACTGAGGTGCTAAAGACAAAAACAAACAAACAAACAGAGAGTCAAGCAATGAGATCAGCCCCAAGCATGGCAAATCTGCACAAGTCCTGAGACACCCAGCATGCTCAGCAGTAGCTAGCGTCCCCAAGGATCGATCCAGTGTGATACCCTGTCTACACTGCAGTTTCACTGAGTTTGGAACCAGTTAGGGACACTGTAGCTTCTTCAAATGGTTGGTGTCATCACTCCCAATGGTTGAATACTTGATTCTTTACTGTGACAGGTAACAGGACTCAAGCGGGCATGTGGGTCCAGATCCTTTGTTGGTGGAATCGAGCAAAGCTCCATCAGTTTACGCCACCTGAGGTGTCTTCTGGCGCTCTCTCTTTCCCGTGCAGATGGAAGCCCCTAACTGTGCCCACAGAACCAGATGAACTGGTCCCTCTTCCTCCTGTCTGCCTGTGAGGCTGACGTCCTGCGGGGCCTGTCCCCCGGTGCTGCCGGTGTGGGTCTGTCCGCGTTCGGGGAGAGAGGCCCACGGATTTGCTCAGCAGGCACTGATGAAAGCACTGACCCTTTGGCGGGTGGCAGACGTGGATGGATGCACAAACATGGCTGCTGCCTGAGTGTGTAGGGAAAGCAGCTGGGCTGTGGACGGCGTCAGATGAGCGAGTGTGACTCACAAGAATGCACGGCTCTCAACCCTTTTCCCTCAAGAGAGACCTGCTCCCAACTGAGCCTGGGCTAACCACAGCACCCGAACAACTGATGGCCACGAACAGCCCCCATGTGTTTAGCCCAAAAAATCTGTTCTTCCTTTTCCTTTCAGGCATTACCTTAGGAGACTGAGGCAGCTGCATCCCTCCTCGGGGCTGGATGTCTGCCTGGCCATGTAGGTCCCTGGCAAGTGCTGATCCATCACGTACTGCACTTGCCTGACGCAGAGAATGAGCAGCTGGGGATACATTTGCAGGATGGCTTCTCGGTATCCCCGTAGGAAAAGGAGCTCATAAATGGTCTTCATTGCCTGGAGGGGGGAAAGAATTTCACTCAGCTCTCCCAATCTGCCACCTGTCCCCATTGCCATTCGCTATTGTCCCTTTGTCATGTCTCCTTTCCTCTCCAGCGTATTACAAAAGAGTATTGGCTTCTGAGAGGGGTGGGGACATTTGGAGGCTCCTGAACCTTCCCCCATTCCTGGAACGGAAGCAGGATGGAAAGATGAGAAGAGTCTGGATGACGTTATTCCCCATTATTTCTCTTTCTGGTGCAGAGCCTGTGCTTTGGCTTTCCAGCCATGACTGGAAGGGCTGAAACCATCCTGAGGAGATCCGTTCTCCTAGGCCCAGTGTTTCTGGCCCAGTCAAAAGTACTGGACTTCTCAGGATGCCATGTTGGGAAGATTTCTAGCCACAGTTTACAGAGCCAGATACTTGGAGACTTCCAAGAGACACCTGAACTGCACCTGTTCACTAAAGGGCCATCTGGAGCAGAAGACAACTGAGCCAGGGTACCAGCAGATAAACCACTTCAGACGTGTAACTTTGACCTGGGGGAAACTTTACTACCCCTCTTTGGTTTGATTGGAAGTGGTGAGGACACACTAAGGCCTGGTCTACACTCCAGAGTTAGGTCAACGCAAGGCCGCTCACTCTGCATCCCCCTAAGGATGGAATTTCCTTCCCATCGTCAGAACTGCCACTCGGTGCCAAATTCGTCACTCCACCTCCACACGTGGCAGAGAGTCCAGGTCGATGCAGTCAGGTCGATGCAGCGTCCGTGCAGACACCACGTCACTTTCCTCAACTGGCTTTCAGGAGCCTTCCCACAATGCCCCACCCTGACCCTACAATCAAGACAAGCCCTTCTGGTGAGGACGGGCACTGCCGACACGAGCAGCAAAGTGCGGACACACACCAGGGATGGAATCACTGTGGCGGCTGTCTGCCCATTTAAGCTAGGTCGGCTTCAATGTGTGGTGGAGCCATGGCCTGAAGGTAAGAAGAGGTGAAACTCGCACACACACACAGATGCACCATCTTCCCTGTGGTGGCGGGTTCGCAAGGTGACATCTCAAATCTCACTTACAGCCAGAGACACATGGCTGCTCTTCTCCTCCCGGCGTCTCTGCTGGAGCTTGTCCAGCAGCTGCTGCAGCACCTCCCTGGTGAGCAGTGGTTCTTCACCCAAGGCCTTCCACAACTCAATGGCACATCTGCAAATTCAGAAACACACGTCAGAGCTTTCCTGCTTGGCCATCTCTTGCCCTCCCCAGGGAGAGGCTTGGAATACCAGAGGAGACAGCCACTGGTGCAGGGAGGCTAAGGCAGGGCAAGTCCCTTCAGAGAAAGTTGTATTTATTCCTTTCCCCGAATGGGTTCTTGTTTCTAAAGCTAACCCACTCTTTCCAAGACAGTGACCATGTACTGACCACAGAATGACCACCAAACTGTGACCCGCAGACTGCAAAATTCTGCTCTGTTACACTTGGGTCAGTCCCGAGAAACTTGCCTGACATCATTGGAGTTCCTCTGGCTGTTTGGGGCTATAACGGAGACCCAGCGTTTGGCCAAGTGTCTCTTAGCAGTTCAATTCTACTGCAGTGTGGTGGACAGGGTCAGAGAGTGAGTCAGCACATGCCCTGATCTGAGAAGATTCAAGAGCTTGGAAGAGGAGATTGTAAAGCCCCATGTGACAGAGATGGAAGGAAAGTAGGACTGAAATCCCCCTCCTCCATTCTTGCGGATCTAAGTCCTGCTTGTCCCCACAGGCATCTGCAGAGGAAGACTGCAGATGGATCCAAAAGACTTCCAGTCATTTGACTTCCAAGTTTGGTGAGGAAGGTCGGACGTGGTGGTGAAGCCCTAGGACATTGAGACCTAGGTTGGACAACTCAAGGGCAAATGGCCTGGAAGCAAGGTCTTCCGGAAGCTTGACTGAACTTCTGTGCCAATGCTGCCGAGTTTCTGTAACTTCTGAGCACAGCCCCTGGAAAGCACTGTGGCTGTTCCAAGAAATTCAGACCTGATTCTGAAATTCAGAAAGGTTTACAAATCAAACACTCAAAGAAATCTGAAAACCAACACTGTATTCCTCTGATAACTGAATTGGGTAAGAAGTTCCATTTCTTTCCTTCCGCTCTTCAATTTGCTCTGCAGTGTGACACAAATTTCTCTCAGGTCTGTGCAGAACTGCATTGCGGAAGATGCCAAGGAAAGCTGGACTTTTGACCTCTGGCTAGGGTTCAGTTGGGTTTCATGGCCCCGAGGCACATGGGGGTTGTGTTACAAACCCCTCAGCTGGCTGACCCTTCCAAGTGATCAGCAATAACCAGCAGGACTGAAAGTTAACAATCTATTGAGGTGGAAAGAGGCACTCCCCCTTCTCAGAGCTATTAATGCTGGCTGTCTGCTTGCTGCACTGCATTTAGGATCTGGTCATTAGGGGATGGTTTTTTTGTTGATTTTCTTTTCTTTTCTTTTGGATCAATAAGGGCTGGAAATGTCTGTCTTAAGAGATTGACCTCTGCCCCACCGCTCCATAAGGATGAGTGCATTTTGTCACCAATTCCTCAGCCATGGAATAACTGGGGGGTCTGACGACAGGTAAGAATCCTGCACTGGTCTCCAGGGGATAGACAGGTGGGCCTCATGGGCCTTTTCCATCTCTGCCTTCTCTCCTGCAGTAAGGAGCAGCCAGACCTCATGAGCCAGGGATGTTGAGTGAGCCCCCAAATCATTGATTGGCCCTGTACTGGATCTGAGAGGAAGTGGGGTGACCCATAGAAATCAGGACAATGTTGGAATTCTCCAGAAAAGTGGCATGTCTCCATCCCGGGGAGTGTAGGAGGAGGGGTTGGCTCCTCAGTGGCTGGGCCTGGCCATCTCTTCTTCGTAAGCATGGACAGCTCTCTGCACAGCAGGAAACTCCCTCGAACTGTGTGAGCCCCACGGACCCCTCCCGGCCTGTGGCCTGTCAGTAGGAGCAGGAAGAGAACTACTGGACTGAGGAGATAACAAAGCAGCTCCCTACCTGTGCGATGAGAGCGTGTGAGCCACACAGGTTAGAACCACGTCCTGGGGGTGGGAGCGAGCCAGCAAGGCCATGGCCCTGAGCACTGCTCTTCTGGCTCTGGGATCACAGCTGTTGTCAAGCCAGATTAAGATCCCTCCCACGACGTCTCCAACCTGGAAGAATGCCAGAAAGTTGAGGGATGGATTTATCAATGAGTGGCCTCCTCCCAGGGAAGCCCTCCTGGCAGCCCTGCAAGCCTCCTCTGACCTCGGTTGCCCATCTTGGCTGCTCCCTAAGAGGCTTTGACAAGTCCAGGAACCCCAGTCTTCCTGAGGTCTGGGTTAGCACCTTCAAGCTCAAAAACACGCACAAAACCTTAGAGTGCGCACAGTCCTAACTCCCCTGATGTCCCAGGGCCTCCCCTGCCGTAGCAAACGGCTCTCAGTCCCGCTCTCAAGGGCTTCCCTCCAGGAGCCTTTCCTCCATCTCTGCAACTTCCTTTTAGCTCTTTCTTGCACAATCCGTTCCTCCAGACCAGTGGTTCTCAACCTAGGTTCCATTGTGGGACACATCCAATCCGACCTGTTTGTCCCTGAGGATGTCCCAAAGGGGCGCAGCTCTGTGCTGACCGGGCCACAGGTTGAGAAGCACTGCTCCAGACCCAGCTAGTTCTACCGATGTATCCCAGAGCCCATGGCAGAGATGGGAGGCAGGGCTAGTTGGGTGGGGCTAGCCAGCTCCCGGCCCCAGTCTCCTAAGTCCCCAGTCTCTAACCTCGGATTCATGCTATGGCACTTAGAAGAGCAGTGCAGACAAGGTGACTTGGGCTGGAGCCCAGGCTCTGAAGCCACCCTCCTCCCCAGGCTTCAGAGATCAAGTTCCAGCCCCAGCCCAGAAGAGTCTGCATTGCTGTTGTGGCCCCTCAGTGCCAGCCCTGGGAGCCCAAGTCCATAGGGCCAGGCTTTCAGGCTCCTGCTGCAGAGTTTGCAACACAGGGAGACAGACCCTAAAGGGACAAGCCACCCCCTAGGACTCTTCCGTGAGGAATTGGTCATTGCTCTTTCCTCTCTCGAACAAGGAGCAGGAGCTCCAAGGCGGGTGGCTGGATTCTGTTGACCTGTTCTGCTAGCAGGAGTTAGAGCCCTGCACAAATCAATCTGCTGATTGAGGGGCCATTTGTTAACTTCCCGCTGGGAGCTGTTGGAAAGAAGGAACTCGGGCAGAGACAGGGATGACCTGCAGGAAACCCTAGGAACAGGCAGGTTGGGGAGGAAGTTCAGGCTGAGGATTCTGTTCATTGATTAGTCTCAGAGTTTCCAGGAAAGCCAAAGCCCAGGAAGGGAATAAGTCTGCACTTCCGCGCCACGTGCAGGCGGTCTTTGGAGAAGGGCTTGAATGTCGCCTATCCCCGTGGCCAAGCGATGAATGGCAAGGGGCTGAGCCAACCTTCCAATCCCATGCCAGTGTCCCAGGAATGGTTTCCGAGCAGAGGAACTTCTCCCATCCCCCTCTCTGCGCAGCATCCCCCTGCCCCATTGCGGGAGTCTCTTACTCTCTCCATCTTGTCTCCGTGGAGAGATACGATGGCCCTCAGCTCTTCCTCTGCGGCTCTAAATCTCTGCAGGGTGGGTGTTGTCAGACCCTTCATGGCTGCCATCAGCAGGGCATGGAGCGGGGCTGAGGAAGGGTGCTCCCTGGGGGTCTGCAAAGAACAGGGACAAAGCCTGTTGGGATTGAGTATTTCCCTCGGGCAGCTGCCCTGGAACAGTCTGTCCCCGGGGGAGGCTGGCAGTGCCGAGGGAGCGTGGAGACTCCGGCTGAGCCCTTTTCTTCAAAAGCCTCCCCAGGTGCTAAGGTTTCCTTAGCCTTTTGTCCCCTCTCTGGCCCCCTCCCCTGAGAAGAGACGGGAGCCTCTCGGGCAGTGCTGGGACCCCAAGGGCCACCCCGTTTCCTCCCTCGCTAGCCCCTCCTCGCAGGAAACCCCGCTTTTGCTGAGAAAGCCTCAATGTCCTGCAAAGCCCATTCGAGTTGCTCCTTGAGTGTCGCCGAGGGGTCACTGGAGAATCTGCCCCATGTCCCACCCCACCCCGAGCGCCTGAGGAGATTGGCTCAGCAACTCTGGCAGCCCACAGTGTCTGCGAGGAAGGGACTGAGAATAGGGCCCAAACAGAAACACCCTCTTCCTTCCCCACCTAGCAGCCTGTGGGGCTGCCAGAAAACAGGCAGGAATCGCCGTCAGGACAGAAAGTAACTGAGACTGAAGAAGCAAGTTTGCCTGGCTGAGGAGAAGCCCAAAGCGTGGGCCTCTGGGGCCAGAGCCCTGGGGGTGAGAACTCACTGGGCACAATGTTACTCCAGGGGGCCTGGTTCCAGGGTCACCTCAACCCAGGGCCTGGGGTGCTGGAGGCCTTTGCCCTGGGGTCTCAGGGCACCCCCTGGGGATTACTGCAGTTGGCCTGCATGGCGCTGGATTAGCACCGTCTGTCCTGGTTGCCAACAGCTGAGGGGTAGCTCAGTGGTTTGAGCATTTGCTAAACCCGGGGTTGTGAGTTCAATCCTTGAGGGGACCATTTCGAGATCTAGGGTAAAAATTGGGGTTTGGTCCTGCTTTGAGCAAGGGAGTGGACTGGATGACCTCTTGAGGTCCCTTCCAACCCTGATATCCTAGGATGCAGTAGAGCACGGCGGAGTGGCACACTCGCCTCCATACTCCAGACCCCCGGCGGGTCAGAATCTCCCAGAATTGCAGCCTTTTGTATGCGCTGCAGGGTGCTCTGTCCCGAAGAGGAAGAGTTACAAAGGTGTCTAGAGGCTTTTGTAACTCGGACGGAGCCCAGATGTTGGCAGGTGGGAGGAAACCTGGAATCTCTGGAGCTTAGTGCAGGAGCCTCGACCACAGGAGCGAAAAGCCAAGAGGCTGTTAGCTAAGGCTCTAGAGCACACTCCTTTTCTCTGTGTCTCGAAGTGGTCCTGGTGCCACGAGATGGGCCAGAACCCCACAGCCAGGAGATATGTGGGTTCCCCCGACCAGGGCAGGGATGGGCCTGGTCTGATTTTCAGCCGTGCCTGTATGCCATGGAAAGTGCATGAGAATTGGGCACCTGAGTCAGGCACTTCTGCCAATCCCACAAAGCACCTCTGCACTTCTTTAGTTGTCTAAACCCCTTTGTCAAAGCGGGCCTCGTTCAAGCGACCCAGATAAAGACTGGCTGGAATTGATCACCCTTGACGAGTGTTTCTTTTCAGCCCCTGGGAGATATTCCTACACACAGCAAGGGATGCTTTCCATGAGCACGGCCACACAGCACCATTACCATCGTCATATGGGAGCTGCTTGTTAATGAGGGGCTGGGAGTGCGCTCTTCTTCCTGCTCTTCTGGGCTTCCTTTTTCCCACTTCCCCTTCGTGTCAGACGGCTCCTTCTTCGTCCCTGCAGCAGAAAGAAACATTCTTAATATTTTGCTTTTCCATGTCTTCCCCCCAGTTTACAGAGGATGGAAGTTGGGCCCAGAGCCCTGAAGCGACTTGCCCAGGGTCAGACTGAAGGTTGTTGGCAGAGCTCAGCAGAGAATTCTGCTCTCCTGACTCCTAGCTGGAGGCTTTAACCACACGAGGCTTCCTCTTCCCTCGGGGCCAGTTTCTTTTCAATGGTGTCCTCTACTCTTCCCCTCCCCTTGCACCCCTTTCCCGTCAGTGATGGGCACCTGGCCTCCTTTTGCATTGAACCCCCCAAGAAGGAATGACTCAGCTCTGGTACGGTTCCCAGCTGTGACCTGCTGAGACCTCTGGAGCATTTCCTTGAGGAAAGGGACCCAATCCAGGAGAAAAGAAAGGATTTCCTCCAACGTCCAGCCTCTCTCTTCTCCTTCCAGCCTGGAACAATGTTAGTAGTCCCCACCCCACTGTGCCAGATCCCCAGAGGGGGGTGACCTGACATTGTCAGCTCTCCCCACCTCAGCCATGGACCTCTGCCACCCTCTATATGGATTCCAGAGCCGGAGGTACCCATCACTGTCCCATGAGATGGCCCTGATGTCGAGGCTTGTCAAGTGACTGGTGTGAGTGTTCCTCACATGCTCCTCGCGAACCATGTGGATTGAACCATCTCACCTGTAAGATCCGCTTTGACTTTGTGTGTTGTCTCCTGCAGCTTCACCTCCTCTGCCTCCATCTGGGTCTCCGCTGCTTTCTTCTTCAGGGACAAGTGCGTCCACCTTCTTGGAGAGGAAGCTGTTCTCTCCTCACTGCTCTCTGCCATCGAGTTGTGGGATTGGCAACAGACACAGAGTCTTTTCATGATGGTCCATGAGCATTTTCTTCCTTGGGGCTTCTCTGGCAAGGCCTGTTCTTGGGGGCTGAGGCCAGAGCATGCCTCAATGGCTGCAGGTTGGACGAGCACTTTGTGCACGTGGATCTCTCTGTGCTCCCGAGAGGCGAGTCTTTGGAAAAAGGAACGAAGCCTGGAATAGAAAGAAGGAGGAAATGGGTTTTTCTGTCCTTCTCGAAAGGAAGGGAATTAGTTTGCCCAGGATTCCCAGATCCACGAGAGTGGTCTTTTGAAGCCATCTGCTCCTCTAATAGCCAGGACTGGTTGCTGCAACCAAGAAGGTAAGCAACACAAGACCGCCCAGACTGGGTCACACCAAAGGTCCATTGAGCCCAGTACGCTGTCTTCTGACAGTAGCCAGTGGTGTGTGCCCCAGAAGGAATGAACAGGGAATCATCAAGCGATCCATTCCTGTTGCTCATTCCTGGCACCTGGCAAACAGAGGCTAGGGATAGAAAGAGCAAAAGGTCAGTTTCTATGTTCTTTGCCTGGGCCTAGTTGCAAAAATGCTTCCTTCTTAACCCCACTCCTTTGTGCACAGAATGTTGGGACTCTGGGAACAGATCGGGCCAAGCTGCAAACCAAGAAAGCTCTGTTCCCAGAGAAGCCAGGAAAAGGAAGAAAAGATTGTCATCTCGAGGGTTTGAGGGTCTGGAAGGATGAATTAGCAGCTGCAAATATGTTGACTTCTTCTCAACTATTTGAAAATCTGGAATGTATTAGCATGGGGGAAAGAATCAGTCAACTTGAAATGAAGAATGACCCATATTATTTCCAAGATCCAGTCAGAAGTTAGGCCTCCAAAACAAGGACAAAGAAATCACAGCGAGACCCATGACAAATGTAGGCGACAGTTGATTAAAACCCCTTTCCTGGAAAGGAATTGTGGGGCGGGGGGGATCGACACATCTCTTTTCTCTAGCCCAAGGGGGTAGAGTAGAATTTGTAGAGAGTTTTGAGATCTATCGCCATGAGATTCTTTCTGAGAGAACTACCAAGATGACAGCCAGGGGATGGGAGTGGAGCTGTATCACTTTCAATATCTAAGATTAATTTCTTCTGCATTATTTGAGCTCATTTATGTGCATTTGAATCCTGTAAATTCTGAGATCGATATTCTCTCAACACACATTTCTTTGGCAGTCATGACAGGAGACAAAGGGTTTCTATTCCCAACTTGAAGGCAAGGAGTGCATTAGGGGCAACTCCAAGGGAAAGACGATTGATGGAGATCTCAATCTAAATTCTACACGAGTTTTGTTTTCTTCCCTTTTGGTTCGATCCCTGGAAATTCCCCCCGACTAGTCTGCTGAAAGATAAAATCATCTAAATCTGCCTCCAAAGAACCTGACAGGCTGAAGCAGGAGGAGACCTGAGAGATGGCCACTTTCAAATCAAAAGGGAACGCTGAGACCTGCCTGTTGCCACACCCGCCCCCACCCGTCCCGAGGAGAAGGAGGCGCCGACCTGTCGTGTGCGATCTAATGAGCAGGGAAAGAATCTGGGAATTACCTTCTGTAAAAACTCATCCTTTTGTTCCTCAAACACCTGTGGAAATAGCTGATTCAAGAAGTTGCTGACAGAGGGATGGTCCGCGTCTCTCAGCAGCTCCTTGGGTCACCAGCCGTTGTCAACCAAGCCAGTTGGCAGACTGACGGCAGGGCAAGAATGCTGACGCCGAACACTCTTTGCTGTTGGCCTCCGTGACATCACAATCAGCTTGTGCATAAACACACACAGACCCCACCCAGAGAGACACACCCCCACTGAGCAACTCCCCACCCTCCTTCCCAGCACTTCCTGCCCACCACAGAACAGCTGTTTCATGGAATTGAGGATGCTCGGGGAGGGTCAGTTCGGGGCGGTGCATGGGATTCACATACTTGGGGCAGTGCATGGGATTCTTCTCTCCTCAGTGCAGGGCTCAGCACTTGTCCTTGCTGAACCTCATCAGGTTTCTTTTGGCCCAATCCTCTAATTGGTCTGGGTCACTCTGAACCCTATCCCGACCCTCCAGCGTATCTCCCTCTCCGCCCAGCTTAGTGTCATCTGCGAACTTGCTGAGGGTGCAATCCATCCCATCCTCCAGATCATGCACGAAGATGGTGAAGAAAACCGGCCCCCAGAGTGACCCGTGGGGAAGCGGGGGAGGGGGTGGAGGAGAGGAGGCAGACGGTGAGTGGCAGGGACCCCACAGAGGGGGGTGCAATGGAGGAGAGGGGGAAATCATCCAGGCAGTGGTGGGCAGTGTGGGCTGGGAGAAGGGGCGAGGCAGATACAGGAAGAGATGGAGCACAGGCAGGGAACTGGGGCCCAGGCTCCCGGGGCCTTGTCATCATTGGCACGAGGAGAGAGAGACAAAGACAGAGACAGAGACAGAGTGTGTGTGATGGCCAACATACTAGAGGAGAGACAGAAAAACATGGTAGTATAGCAAGCAACTCACCTCCTGGAGTCATCTGTGATGAAGCGGGACTTCATGTTTCCTCTGAATCATGTGGGGGTGCCTCAGTTTCCCCTGTGCAGTTCTTAAGGATCTAGGGGGTGGGGTAAGGGTGTATGATCGTTGCAGAGCTCTGGAGGGCAGGTGTGTGCAGGGGTCTGGACACAGAGAATGGCCGACACCCTCTTTCCTGGCACCTGATGGCCTGGGCCCTTCCCCCCTGTGAGGTGATAGCTAAAGGGTTGGAGAACAAAGGAATCGGGTGCCCTCCTGGCCGGGGACAGGGACAAAGCCCAGAGGAGGAGGGGCTGGGGGGAGTTTCAGTTGGGGGCTGGCTGGAGACATGGAGTGAAGGGCAGACGGGGTTGTCTGGCTCACTGCCCCCCAAAATGGACCCGGCTGAGGGGTCCTGTTCTCTGCACCTACAAGCTCTGTGTTAGACCATGTCCCTGTCGTCTAATAAACCTCTGTTTTCCTGGCTGGCTGAGAGTCCCGTCTGACTGCGGAGTTGGGGGGCAGGACCCTCTGCCCCCCCCAGGACCCCGCCTGGGCGGACTGGCTGTGGGAAGCGCAGGGAGGGGCAGAGGAGGCTGAAGGCTCCGAGGTCAGAGCCAGGAAGGTGGAGCCGGGGGAGCTGTGTGTCCTGCAGACAGGCTGCTCCCCGAGAGGAGACTTCCCCAGAGTCCTGCCTGGCTTCCTGGGGAGCAGTCCCAGAGCATCGCCCGGGGACCCCGGGACATCCTCCTCCTCGATGAAACCTTCTGCTGTGTGACGTGTTGTGTGTGTCGTGTTGCCTGTGTCGTGTGACGTGTTGTGTGTGTGACTTGTGTGTCGTTTTGTGTGTGGGAGACGTGTTTATGTGTGCGTGTTGTGGTCCATGTTGAGTGTGTGTGTGCCATGTTGTATGCTGTGTTGTGTGCATGTGACGGTGTGTGCCGTGTTGTGTGCCGTTTTGTGTGCATGTTGTGTGTGTCGGTGTCATGTGTTGTGTGAGATCTTTGTGTCTCGTGTCGTGTGCCGTTTTGTGTGTCTTGTGTCGTGTTGTCTGTGTGTGTGTCTTGTTGTGTGTGGGTGTGTGATATTTTGTGAGCGATGTTTTGTGCATCGTGTTGTGTGTGTGTGTCACGTGTGCCATTTTGTGTGTCATGTGAGGTGTTGTGTGTCGTATTGTGTGTCGGTGTCGTGTGTGATTTCTGTGTCACGTTGTCTGCCGTTTTGTGCCTCGTCTTGTGTGTGTGTGTGTGTGTATGTGTCGGTGTTGTGTATTGTGTGTGATTTTGTGTGTCGTGTTGTGTGCTGTTTTGTGTGTCATTTTATTTGTGTGTCATGTTGTTTGTGTGTGTCGGTGTCCTGTGTTGTGTGTGTGTGAGAGACGTGTTTCTGTATGTGTGACGTGTTCTCTCTGTGAGTGTCGGTGTCGTGTTGTGTGTGTGTGTGTGAGTGTCGTCTGTCGTTTTTTGTGTGTGTGATGTTTTGTGTGTGATGTGTGTGTTGTCTTGGGTGGCCACACAGGGTAATGCACAAAGCATTCCCCTCATGGAGGAAGAGTGACACAATGTGGCCACTCAGGAGTAACACACAAACAATCCCCCCCCCCCCCCGGAGCAACAGTGATGTGTGTGGCCAACTCAGGTCATGCACAAACCATTTCCCTCACAGAGCAACAGTGACCCCGGGTGGCCCCTCAGGGTACTGCACAAACCATTTCCATCGTGGAGAAACAGTGACACCAGGTGGCCAACTCAGGTCATGCACAAACCATTTCCCGCACAGAGCAACAGTGACACCGGGTGGCTAATCCAGGTACTGCACAAAGCATTTTCCTCACGGAGCAACAGTGACACTCGGTGGTCACTCAGGGTAATGCACAAATAATTTCACTAACGGAGCAACAGTGACACCAGGTGGCCAGTCAGTGAAATGCACAAATCATTTCCCTCCTGGCCCAACAGTGACAGTGGGTGGCCAATTCAGGTCATGCTCAAATCATTTCTCTCACGGAGCAAGAGTGACACCGGGCGGCCCCTTGGAGTAACACACAAATCATTTCCTCACGGAGCACCCCTTGCACAAACTGAGTTTAATAATAATAAACAAAAAATAGTTTCACTAGAAAAGGTAGATTTTCAGTGATTATAAGGGATAGCAAACAGAAGAAGGCAGATTGCTAAGCAAATACAAATACACACACATACTAAGCCTAAGATCTTAAAGAGACTGGATTCAAGAAGTCATTTCCCATCCTAAATGTCTTTTGGCAACTTGAAGAGTTTCTGTAGCTTAGACTTCCCGTTGTTTCTCTTTACAGACTAGACTCCTGTCTTAGTCTGGACTTCCCCCTTCTCATTCCCTTTGTCTCTTCAGGTACTTTCAGCAGCCTTTCTACTGCCCTGCATGATTTTCGTCCGCTCCGACTTCTCCATGGCTCCCAAGACCTCACCTGTGGGAATGCACACCTACCTGTGTCCTACAAAGGGAGACGGCACCAGGAGAGCAGAGGAGAGAGCGAGTTGGCGAACACACGAGAAGACGGCGAGTGCGGACGAGGAACTGGAAGCGCCGACCTGGCAGCCGGGTCTGCAGCGGGCAGAGAGCGGAGGCCTGGTTCCGCCTCCTTGGAAAGAGGCCCAAGCGGCTCAGGCCCCTCCGGCCGCGTTCCCCTCCGGCGAGAGCTCCGGCACCATTCCTCGCCAGAGCCGCTGCGAGAGCCGAGCCGGAGCCCTCGCTCCCCAGCGCTCGACGGGGGCTGGGAATCTCGCCCTCGGCCCTGCCGCCCTCTTCCCTCCCGCCCACACCGGCCCCACGCGCCGCCCAGAGACCGAGTTCCCCCGACCGTCCCCGCTCCGCTCTCGCCCCCGCGGGGGGTCGTCTCCGGGGTGTGATTTTGGTGTCGTGTCCTCTGCCGTCTTGTGTGTCGTGTGACGTGTTGGTGTCATGTCGTGGGCGTGTGAGACGTCGTGTGTGTCAGTGTGTTTGCCGTCTCGCTGTGTGTGAGTCGTCGTGAGTCGGCGGGTGGGTGTGGGTGGGTGTGTGTGTGGGCGTGGGTGTGAGTTGTGTGTGGTGTGTGTCTTTCGGCGTGGGCGTGTGTTGTGTTGTGTGTGGTGTGTGGGCGTGGTCGTGTGTTGTGTTGTGTTTTGTGTGGGGGGGCGTGTCGTGTGGTGTGTTGTGTGTTGTGCATGTGTCGTGTGTGTGGGCGTGTGTTCTGCGTGCATTGTGTGGGCGTGTGTGGGTGTGTGTTGTGTGGGCGTGTGTGGGTGTGGGCCTATGTGAGAGAAGTTGTGTGTGTGTGTGAGACGTCATGTGTGTGTGTGTGTGAGACGTTGTGTGTCTTGTGTGTGTGTGTCAGTCGTTGTCTGTGTCCTGTGTTTGTCGGTTTCATGTGTGTCAGTATCGTGTGTCGGTGTGTGTGTGTGTGTCGGCTTGTGTGCGACATTATGTGTCGTGTGTTTGTGTGTGGATGTGTGTGAGAGCCGTCGTGTGCCTTGCATGTGTGTCGGCGTGTGTGAGAGACGTGTCTCTGTGTGTGAGACGTTGTGTGTCGTGTGTGTGTGAGACGTGGTTGTGTGTGTGTTGTCTTGAGTGTTTTGTTCAGTGTGTGATGTGTTATGTGTGATTTGTGTGTGTGTGACGGGTTGTGTGTCATATTGTGCGCGCGTGCGACGTCTCCCATGATCACGCAGTTTCCATGAGTATTTACTTCATTAAAACACTAAAGAGGGCTCGATCCATATCCACATGAGATCCCGGCGTTCTCTAGCAGACTCCAAGCACTATCCCAGGGGAGGCTCGAGTCGTTTTCTTCCCCAATGTCATTTTTGCCCAGACGGACTCTGTCTTCTCCATTCCATCGCTGATTTCTTTACATTTGACCTCCTCATTGATAGACAATGCTACTCCACCACCTTGACCTTTATTTCGGTCTTTCCTAAAGAGCACATACCCTTCAATACCCGTAGTCCAGTCATGACGACTATTCCACCCTGTTTCTGTTATCCCGAGAATATCTGGTTTCACTTCCTACACCAGTACCTCTAGTTCCTCCATTTTGTTACCAAGGCTCCTCGCATTGGTGTACAAACATCTTCATTTTTGCTGTTTGGCCTCCCTCACCTTCTTTACCCAATGAGGCACGGTCATTCTACAGCCAGCAGAAGCTACTAGACTGGTGTCCACACTGCCCTTCCTCCTTATAGCCATTCCCCTACCCACGGCTGTATCCTTTCTTACTTTCTTTTCTTCCCTCTCAAGGCTAAAATCCGGCATGGAGATTACCTGGACATTCCCCAACCAATCATCTCCCCCAGATTCCTAGATTAAAGCTCTCTTAATCAGTTGTGCCAGCCTCCATCCTAGAAGTCTGTTTCCTTCCCTACTCAGATGAAGTCCATCCCGAGAGAACTGTCCTCTGTCCAGGAATGCCTCCCAGTGGCCATTCATCCCAAAGCCCTCCTTCTAGCACCACTGCCTGAGCCATCTGTTGACAGTCATAATCTTGTCACGCCTTTGTTGACCTTCTCCAGGAATAGGCAAAATCCCACCACAGATCACCTGAGCCTCGATTTCCTTAAGCGTCTTCCCCAGCCTAGCACAGTCTCCCTTAATCCTTTCCAGCGAGAATCTAGCTGTATCATTTGTTCCCACATGAAGGATAATTAGGGGATTCTTTCCCGTTCCCTTTAGGATCCTTTTCAACCTCAGATCTACATCCCGTATCTTAGCACCTGGAAGACAGCACACCCTTCTATTCTCTGGATCAGCTCTGGATACAGGCCTGTCTTGTCTTCTCAGTAAAGAGTCCCCAATCACGTAGCCCTGCCTTTCCCTGGTGACGATGCTGTTCTCCAGTCTATCCCCTGTTCCCTCTGGCTGCAAGTTCTTTCCATTCCTATTCTCCCTTGTAATCCTCTTCTACCCATCCTGTATCCTCCTGGGGCTCATATTTGGTGTAGTCTCCATTGACTCTTCCCCTTTTCCTATAGGACTAGCCACTCTTCTCTTCCTCCTTGCCCCTCCACCTTCAGTGACTACCTGTTGAGCCCCTTCTTCATTTTCCAACTCTCAAAAACTATTCCTGAGCTCTATTTCTCCTTCACGAGCCCGTCTTTTCCTCTGCCTGGTTTTTTTTTAGTCACATGCTTCCACTGACCACTTCCCTCACCCAGCAGTCTCCCCTCAGAATTCCCCAGTCCTGCTTCCATCTGCAAGTCTGAGCTTTTCCCTTCAGATACCTCATGTCTTTGCTCCATCATCTGCTCAAACCCCTTTCTAAACTCATCCAGACTTTCCACCTGCATCTCCAAACCTCAGATCTTCTCCTCCATCAGCTCGAGCAGACGGCATTTCATGCAGACAAAACTCTTACCAGGTCCCCCCTCCAGGATCATGGACATACGGCAGCTTCCACAGCCAGTCATCTCCATTGTGTCTTCCACGACATGAGTCACTCCCACCGCTGCCTCTGTGTCTGTCATCACCTTCCCACCTAAATCCTGTTCACCTGGGAAACACCCAAACCCCACCCCCCACAGCAACAACAAACCCCAAACAAGCACCACAAGACAAACTCCCCCTCAGACTCCCCTGTTTACAGCCCTGTTTGCTGGCTCCTGTGCCACGGCCTGACTGGCTGGCTCCCTTCATAGGACCCCGAGTCAGAGAAGCCCTGGCCCCAAATCAGGGATCAACTTCTCTCCCAGCACAAAGCCACCACAAGCCTTGACACGTACACAAAATCCCAATACACAACCAAATACCAACACCTTCTCCCCCACACCATTCACAGCTGTTGTTGGGTCTTGGGGAAACCCTGGTGGACCAGCGGGGGCGGGTGTCTGACGGGGTGGGTGGGGTGGCGGGGGGCGGGGAGGGGGCCCAGCTGGGAGGTGGAGGGGTCTGTGTGGTGCGAGCTGTGGGAGGGTAGGGGATGGATTGGTGCTGTGGGAGGAGGAAAGGGGGGTTGTGGACAGGGGGCGATTGGGTTGTCGGGATGGGGACTGGGTCTGGCAGGGATGTGGGGGAGGGAGAGGCTATAGGGGACCTGGATCGGGGACTTGGGTCAATGGCATGGCTGCGGCTGTTGGGTTGGGTTGGGTTGGGAGGGGCAGCACCATGGCAGCCCCCAGGGGGACACAGCATGGCTGTGGGGGGCTGTAGGGAGGGGAGGGGTCTGTGGGGTGGGGTGTCTCAGCTGGGTGGGGTGGCTGCGACATGTGGGGAGCGGGGGGGGCAGAAGGGGGGCCGGGGGCTCTGAGCCGTTCTGGAGAGCCCCCGGCCGTGCCCCTGCCGTCCCCCGCCCCCCGCAGCCTCCGCTCCCGGCGCCGCCGGCCCATGCTCCGGGCAGCGGGGCAACAAGCCTGGCTGACCCCGGGGCTCTGTGCGGTGCGGCCCGGCGGCTGGTCCTGGGGCTCCAGGCAGCGCGGTCAGGGGGCAGGGGAAGGGTGGGGTAGAGGGCAGGGGAGTTCGGGGGGTCAGGGGCTGGGGGGCGGATGGGGTCGGGGTGGTGAGAGGGCGGGGAACAGGGGGTTGAATGGCAGCAGGAGGTCCCGGGGCGATCAGGGAGAAGGGGTGGTTGGATGGGGCAGAAGGTCCGGGTGGCAGACAGGAAGGAGGGGGGGGTTGGATGGGGCAGTGTGGGGCTGTTAGGGGCAGGGGGATCTGGAGCCCCTCAGGGAACAGAGGGGTTGGATGGGGCCGGAGGCCCGGGGCGGCCATCCGGGGGCGAGAAGCGGGGGTCTAATGGGGGCGGGGGCCGGGCCATGTCTTGCTGTTTGAGGAGGCCCAGCCTCCCCTAACTGTGCCTCCGTACAATTTCTGAAACCCGATTTGGCATCAGGCCAAAGTTTGCCTGCCCCTGGGTTAGGGCCTGATTCATGCAAAGACCCATTGGGAGTGTGTGAACATTGCCCCATTTCTGAAACTGGAAACAACCCCCTGCACAGGGCTGGGGAAACAGAGCAGAGCACTGGAGCCTGAACCCCCTCGTCAGAGACTGCGATGAAATCCTCTCAGGCATTGGCATCCAGACAGCAGGAGTATCTGGCTGTGTCGACTCTCTCCTCAGGCCCTGCGCAACCAGCACCCCAGCCAATGCCTGAGATGACGGGGCGTCCAGGATTTCCCGGTTTATGGATCTTGGGTAGCAGATAGAAGACCCCTGGTCGGGGTTCCAGGGGCGGGTCTGTGCAGATTTGTTCTTGTGCTTTTTCAGGGAGTTTCTTGAGCAGATGGTGCAGTTTCTCTTGGTCACCTGAGTGGGATCAGAGGGGAATGGGCTGGAGAATGTGGAGTTGGAGAGCTGCCGAGCAGCCTCTTGTTCATATTCCGACCTATTCATGATGACGACAGCACCTCCTTTGTCAGCCTTTTCCATTCGGATGTCAGAGTTGTTCCTGAGGCCGTGGACGGTGTTGTGTTCTGCACGGCTGAGGTTATGGGCCAAGTGATGCTGCTTTTCCACCACTTCAGTCCGTGCTTGTCGGGTGAAGCACTTGAGTCCAGTCTGGTGTTTCGACCTTCAGGAGGATTCCACGCAGAATCCTTCTTTTTGTCGTGTTGGTAGGAAGGTCTCTGTGGATTAGTGTGTTGTTCAGAGGTGTGTTGGAAAAATTCCTTCAGTCGGAGACGTGGAAAGTAGGATTCCAGGTCACCGCAGAACTGTATCATGTTGGTGGGGGTGGAGGGGCAGAAGGAGAGGCCACACACGATACCCACTTCCTGGACACTACAGTGTTAATAAGCGATGGTCACATAAATACCACCCTATCCTGGACCGCTATACTTACCTACATGCCTCCAGCTTTCATCCAGACCACATCACACGATCCGTTCTCTACAGCCAAGCTCTAAGATACAACCGCATTTGCTCCAATCCCTCAGACAAAGAAAAACACCTTGGGGTCAATTGGGGTCAATTGTGGCCTTGGGGTCAATTCCCTGCCCGCACAGCATCAATTTTCTCCAGACTCCCAAGGGAAGTGGGGCTTAGTCCATCCCTTGATGAGATGCCTTTCTCGAGTCTGCTTTGGTCCAAAACTCGCTACTGCGCCATGCAGGAGGCCTGTGATGTGTAGGGGGCCAGATGAGATGATCTAAGAGTCTCTTCTGGCCTTCAAGTCTCCAAATCTCTGCAAAACCGAGTGCGGCACATTGAGCATCCTCTGATGGTTCCACGTGTGGCCTGCGTGAACCCTTGCACGACCACTGAGTGTGTGGGGGTGACCCAGGGGGAGCAGCTCAAACACGCACAGGAGCCGGCTCGGGGCAGGACATGAGCCCTGCAGGGCAGGGGTGGGGGTGGCAGTGACATCACAAGGGCTTTTTGCAGCACTCATCTGATTGGTGAAAGGCGGTTGGGAGGCGGTGACCTCACAGAGAGTCCACGACAACGGCCAGGGAGGACAGGCTGCAGGGCAGGGGGATCTCAGAGACCCCCGGGGCTTTGCTGCAGGGAGTCTCCTTCTGGAGGTGTCTCCTTGAGGACTGAGAGAGAATTCAGGGTCTCGTATGTGAGCGCGAGGTGGAGCCTCTCGGGAGTTTTCTCCTTTCCCACTGCTCATTGAGCGAGAAGACAGACGTCCCTGTGGAGAAGGGAAGAGCCCGGAGAGGTTTGGTACCGAGGCAGCCTGATCCGCCCGGTGCTGGCCAAATTCTCGGCACGGAAAACAGGAGGTTAAGGTGGGACAATTTTCCCCCAACTAGGCCTTTGTCCCTTCGAGTCATTGGGGTTGTTGGTCTGTAGCTCATTGCAGGTCCCTTTATTCTGATCATTCAGTGTGTGAAACTCCAGACTGATGGTTCGTTTGAAAGTCAGGACACCCGGGTCCTGTTCCCAACTCTATCCCGACAGGTTGTGTGATGGAAGACAAGGCCCTTCGCCTTTCTCAGCCTTCGTTTCTCCCTCTGTCAGTTGGGGAGAACAATCCTCTCACACCTGCCTCCCGGTGGGGGGCGGCTGGGGAGCTGTGGGGACCTGTTTGAGAGCGTCACTCGGAGCAGTGTATCGTAGGAGGTGTCCTGTCGGGTTGAGTCATTCCAGAGGATGATGTCGTGCAGCAGAACCCCGTTTTCCCAACCTGGCGTGACACAGCTTTCCATGTGAACCGAACCAAGGGCGCACACAGGTCCAGAATCCGGCGATTTCTCCTTTGGCCGCTAGATGGCGCTGCAGGCTCCCACTTCCCCCTTCTCCTGGTCAGCGCAATGGGGGTTAGTCTCCCCAAAAAGAACGCCCGTCTCGCTTTGAACGTCCCTTGATGTGCACCCTGTGGGCTGTCGGGATACGTGTCCAGAAGTTGCAGGGCTTGTTTCATGGTCTCCACAACGACAATCTTTCTTCCTTTCTAGACGTGACGACCTTTTTGGTCAAGATCCTTGATTATTCGGGGACTTATCCCGGAAGACCCAAAGTATTTGGGGCATAAGACTTGTCTGGAAGGGCGCACAGGGCGAAAGTGTTTTTGCCCATAGCAGGTGCCTTGTCACAAGAATGACGTCCATCCCCCTTCAAAACGTGTTGTGTGTGTGATGTGTTGTGTGTCATGTTATGTGTGTTTGTCTGTGTGACGTGTTGTGTGTCATGTTGTGTGTGTGTGTGAGACGTGTTGTGTGTCGTGTTGTGCAACGTGTTGAGTGTGTGTGTGTGTGTGGTGAGGTGTTTGTGGTGTCATGTGATGTGGTGTGTGTGACGTGGTGTGTGGGGGTGTGTGTGTGACATATTGTGTGTCATGTTGTGTGTGTCGTGTTGTGTGTGTGATGTGTTGTGTCGCGTTGTGTGTGTGCTTGTCCGACGTGCGACGTATTGTGTGTTTGATTCGCAATGTGCGATGTGCTGTGTGTGCGTGCGACGTGCGACATGTTGTGTGTCCGACATTCGACGTGTTGTGTGTCTGACATGCGACGCGCGATGTGTTGTGTGTGCAGGTGTGACGTGCAACGTGCGATGTGCCATGTGCGAAGTGTTTGTGCAGTTTGAGGCATGCAATGTGTTGTTTGTGTCCATGCAACGTGTGACATGCGATGTGTTGTATGTGTAACGTGTTGTATGTCATGTTGTGTGTGTTGTGTTTCATGTTATGTTTGTCATATTGTATGTGTTCTGTGTCGTGTTGTGTGTGAGAGAAACATTTTTGTATATGTGTGACATGTTGTGTGTGTTTGATGTGTTTTGTGTCGCTTTGTGTGTCGCTTTGTGTGTTTTTGTGTGTGTGATGTGTTTCTGTGTGTGTGTCGTGCGATGTGTTGTATGTATCCGGGCAACATGAGACGTATTGTGTGGGACATTAAGTGTGTTTCTGTGTGTGTCCTGGTGTGTGTCGTGTTCTGTTTGTCATGTTATGTTTGTGTGTGAGACGGGTTGTGTGTTGTGTTTTGTGTGTGTGTGAGACGTTTTGTGTGTGTGTGTCATTTTGTGTGTGTGTGACATGTGTGTCATTTTGTGTGTCATCTAGAGTTGTGTAGATTGTGTGTGTGGTGTTTGTAGTGTCATATGACATGGTGTGTGTTTGTGAGATGTGTTTTGTGTGCGTGACAAGTTCTGTGTCATGTGTGTTTGTGTCTGTCTGTGTGGTGTGTTGTGTGTCGCGTTGGGTGTGTTTGTGTGTGTGTGTGACGTGTTGTGTGTGTCGTGTTATGTGTGTGTATGTGTGAGACAGGTTGTGTGTTTTGTGTGTGTGTGCATGAGACATTGTGTGTGTGATGTGTTGTGTGTGTGTTTGTATGTGTGACAGGTTTTTGTGTGTGTCGTGCGGCGTGCAATGTGCGACATGTGTACATGAGTGTGTGTGACAATGTGCAACATGTTTTGTGGGACGTGTGATGTGTTTCTGTGTGTATCGTGTTGTGTGTGTTTCTGTGTGAGTCGTTTTCTGTGTCGTGTTGTGTGTGCCGTGATGTGTGTGTGTGTGACGGGTTGTGTGTGTGTGTGTGATGTCTTGTGTGTGGTGTTGTGTGTCGTCTAGAGTGTTGTGTGGATTGTGTGTGTGGTATTGTGTTTGTGGTGACATGTGACGTGGTGTGTGTTTGAGACATGTTTTGTGTAGTGTGTGTGTGACATTGTGTGTCGTGTTTGTGTCTGTCTGTGTGATGTGTTTTGTCATGTTGTGTGCCATGTTGAGTGTGTGTGTGGTGTTGTGTTTTGGTGTCATGTGATGTGTTGTGCGTGACGTGGTGTGTGTCATGTGTGTGTTTGTGTCTGTGTGACGTATTCTGTGTTGTGTGTGTGACCTGTGTGTAGTGTTTTGTGTCTGTGTGACATGGCGTGTGTCGTGTTGTGTGGTGTGAGATGTGTTTTTGAGTGTGACGTGCAACGTGCTGTGTATGTGTGCAACGGGCAGCGTGTTGTGTGTGTCTGATGTGCGACGTGTTGTGTGTCTATGTCCGATGTGTGACAAGCGACGTGTGACGTGTTGTGTGTGCGGCGTGTGGCGTGCGGCGTACGATGTGTTGTTTCTGTACGTGCAACACACACCATGTCACACACAACATGTCTCATGACACACAACACGACACACAACCCATCACACACACACACCACACCACTCACCACACAGACACACACACAACACGTCACACAACACTCTAGATGACACACACAACATGTCACAAAACACCACACACACACCACACCACACACAACACGAAACACAACACGTCACACACACACGGAACACAACACTCTGGACGACACACAGCACACACACAACACATCACACACACACAAATACGTCTCACACACATGTGTTGTGTGTAGTGCTGTGTGTTTGTGTGATGTGTGTGTCGTGCTGTGTGTTTGTGTGATGTACTGTGTGTGTGACGTGCTATGTGAGCGTGCGACGTGCTGTGCGTGTGAGGTGAGATGTGTTGTCTCTGTGCGTGCGACACACACCACACAAACGGCACACAACACAAAACAAACACACAACATTGCACACAACACAACACATCACACACACAACACACAACACGTCCCACACACACTGAATACAACACTCTAGACGACAGACAACACATGCACAACACATCACACGCACACAAACACGTCTCACACACACAAGTGTTGTGTGTCGTGCTGTGTGTGTGGGACGTGTTGTGTGTGTGAGATATGCAAAACGCGACGAGCTGTGTGTTTGAATTGTGATGTGCGATGTGCTGTGTGGGCGTGCGACATGTGACATGCGACGAATGACATGTTGTGTGTGATGCACGGGGCTTTGTGTGTGTGATGTGTGACATGCGATGTGTTGTGTGCGTGAGACGTGCAACAT
Source organism: Caretta caretta (assembly GCF_965140235.1). Lineage (NCBI taxonomy): Eukaryota > Metazoa > Chordata > Testudines > Cheloniidae > Caretta > Caretta caretta. The sequence goes on from NC_134209.1 coordinate 7,589,630, forward strand.
GTGATGTAAGATGTGTGTGTGTGTGAGTGCAACGTGCGACATGTGACATGCTGTGTGTGCATGCGAATTGCGATGTGCGGTGTACGACATGCATCGTGCGTCGTGTTGTGTGTGATGTGCGACCTTTGTGTGTGAGGTGCGAAGTGCGACATGTTCTGTGAGTGTGTGTCTGTGTAGTGTGTTGTGTGATCTGTTGTGTGTCATGTTGTGTGTGTGTTGTGTGCCATTTTGTGTATCGTGTTAAGTGTGCGTGTGGTGTCATGTGACGTGTTTTGTGTGATGTGGTGTGTGTCGTGCTTTCTGTCTGTGAGATGGGTTGTGTGTCGTGTTTTGTGTGTGTGTGAGACGTGTTTGTGTGTGCGACGTGCTGTGTGCGCGACGTGCAATATGTTCTGTGGGTGTGACGTGCGAGGAGTTGTGGGTGCGAGATTCGACATTTTGTGTGTGACGTGCGACGTGCTGTGTGCGCGCGACGTGCGAGGAGTTGTGGGTGCGAGATTCGACATTTTGTGTGTGACGTACGACGTGCTGTGTGCCCGGTCCCGTCCCCTCAGTTGGAGTCTCAAGTCTTCAGTGTCCTTCTTGCTGGCAGTGTCGGTGGGGGGAGGAGAAAGGCCAAGCGTGGGCCCCGGGTTTGGGTTTGGTTTTTGCCCCCTCAGCCCGTGTGCTTGGGAAGCCCCAGTCCAGGCGTGTCTGGGGGGGGGAAGCGTGGGGGGGGGCATTGCTCAATCTCCCAGCACGGTGCAGCAATTCCCTTGCTGTGGCCTCAGGCAGGGGAATCACTGAGTGGGAGCTTCCTTGCTGGGCAACGGCTGTGGATGGGCTGTTTCACACCCCACCCGGGGGTTGCTGACCTTCCTTGCTGGTACCTCCTAATCTTTCCCCGGATACATGGAAACCATGCCGTGCAAGGTAACAACACAATTCAATACAAGGTGAGGAATATGGGGGTTACAGGGCACCTAGAGGAGGAGGATTCGATGTTTCCATTTTGCATAATGAAAGAGAAGGGATAACCATGTATTAAATGGATTGATGTAGGATAGGATTTGACCATATTCTGCCCGCCACCCTTTCTGAGAGCAGGAAGGAACGACCTCATGGGCCATTGGTAAAGGTGCATCAGCCAGATTCTGATGTCTGTGAAAAGGCCTCACAAATGTCCAGATGGTCAAGAAGACGTGAGAGACTTGGAAACAGCAGGAGACAATCAGAAAACATCCACCGTATCCGACGCTAAACATGTTAGCAGCATTGATGACCTCAACGGTGAGGCAGGCACCCTGAATGCAAGACAAAGAAGATCTAAGGATGGGAAGCCAACAAAACCACCAAACAATAACAGCGGAAAACCCGGAGATTAATCCCACTTGAGGACTAACGATTACAGAATGACATTGCAAAATCCATAGACGAAAGTGGGAATTGACAAGTCTAAAGCTGGGGTGTTTTGCCATCAGACTCTGGGTTCAGTCCTGCAAAGCCTCAGAGCATGGGTTTGCGACCGACGGAGCTCAGCTCCTCGCTTGTGTTCAGTCTAACTGGCCGTTAGATTGACAAGAGCTACAGCAAACTGGTAACTGTAAGACCATCTGCAGGACGTGTGTGTGTGTGTGTGTGTGTGTGTGTGTGTGTGTGTGTGTGTGTGTGTGTGTGTGTGTGTGTGATTAAATGCGTATGCTAAGAGTTGTATTTTCAAGAAATGCGGTGTTTTGCCTTTTCCCCTGAAAAGATCCCGTGTGCTTCTTCTAAGCATAAGACGCTCCCGCAAGGTGTAGAGTGTCACAAACACATCTCATGACTCTGCCCACAACAACTGGAACTAAGACAAGAATGTGGAAGAAACAAGAAGAATTGTGTTAATGGTTTATTTACAGTAACTGGAAAGCAGGAAAGTAAAAGGAGCTGCGAAGGAGCTTTCATAACCACAGCGTAGGGCAAGGGGACCCAGAGATTTTGAGAACAGTTTTCTCAATGGCACTAAAGCAACACAAATGGCCAGGAAGTAACCCAGGGAATTAATGAATTACCATCTCACTTGAAGAAAAGGAGGACTTGTGGCACCTTAGAGACTAGCAAATTTCTTTGAGCATAAGCTTTCGTGAGCTGCAGCTCACTTCATTGGATGCATTCAGTGGAAAATACAGTAGGGAGATTTATATACAGAGAGAACATGAAACAATGGGTGTTACCATACACACGGTAACGAGAGTGATCACTTAAGGTGAGCTATTACCAGCAGGAGAACGGGGGGGGGGGGAGGAAACCTTTTGTAGTGATAATCAAGGTGGGCCATTTCCAGCAGCTGACAAGAAAGTCTGAGGAACAGTGGGGGGTGGGGGTGAGGAGAACTAAACATGGGGAAATAATTTTACTTTGTGAAATGACCCTTCCACTCCCAGTCTCTATTCAAGCCTCAGTTAATTGTATCCAGTTTGCAAATTAATTCCAATTCAGCAGTCTCTGGTTGGAGTCTGTTTTTGAAGTTTTTTAGTTGAAGAATTGCAACTTTTAGGTCTGTAATCGAGTGACCAAAGAGATTGAAGTGTTCTCCGACTGGTTTTTGAATGTTATAATTCTTGACGTCTGATTTGTGTCCATTGATTCTTTTACGTACAGACTGTCCAGTTTGACCAATGTACATGGCAGAGAGGCATTGCTGGCACATGATGGCATATATCACATCGGTAGATGTGCAGGTGAACGAGCCTCTGATAGTGTGACTAATGTGATTAGGCTCTATGATGGTGTCCCCTGAACAGATATGTGGGCACAGTTGGCAACGGGCTTTGTTGCAAGGATAGGTTCCTGGGTTAGTGGTTCTGTTGTGTGGTGTGTGGTTGCTGGTGAGTATTTGCTTCAGGTTGGGGGGCTGTCTGTAAGCAAGGGCTGGCCTGTCTCGCAAGATCTGTGAGAGTGATGGGCCGTCGTTCAGGATAGGTTGTAGATCCTTGATGATGAGCTGGAGAGGTTTTAGTTGGGGGCTGAAGGTGATGGCTAGTGGCATTCTGTTATTTTCTTTGTTGGGCCTGTCCTGTAGTAGGTGACTTCTGGGTACTCTTCTGGCTCTGTCAATCTGTTTCTTCACTTCCACAGGTGGGTATTGTAGTTGTAAGAATGCTTGATAGAGATCCTGTAGGTGTTTGTCTGTATCTGAGGGGTTGGAGCAAATGCGGTTGTATTGCAGAGCTCGGCTGTAGACGATGGATCGTGTGGTGAGCCTCCAGCTTTCATCCAGACCACACCACACAATCCCTTGTCTACAGCCGAGCTCTACGGTACAACCTCATTTGCTCCAACCCCTCACACAGAGACAAACACCTACAGGATCTCTATCAAGTGATCTTAAAACTACCTGCTGAAGGGAAGAATACCCAGAGGTCACCTACTCCAGGACAGGCCCAACAAAGAAAGGAACAGAACGCCACCAGCTGTCACCTTCAGCCCCCAACTGAAACCTCTCCAGCGCAGCATCAAGGATCTGCAACCTATTCTGAAGGACGACCCATCACTCTCACAGATCTTGGGAGACAGGCCAGTCCTCGCTTACAGACAGCCCCCCCAACCTGAAGCAAATACTCACCAGCAACCACACAACAAAAACACTAACCCACGAACCGATCCTTCCAACAAACCCATTGCCAACTCTGTCCACATATCTACTCTGGAGATCTGGAGTACTGTGTCCAGTTTGGAGCCCCACACTACAAGAAGAAGGTGGAAAAATTGGAAAGAGTCCAGTGGAGGGCAACAAAAATGAGTAGGGGACAGGAACACATGACTTATGAGGAGAGGCTGAGGGAACTGGGATTGTTTAGCCTGCAGAAGAGAAGACTGAGGGGGGATTTGATAGCTGCTTTCAACTATCTGAAAGGGGGTTCCAAAGAGGATGGATCTAGACTGTTCTCAGTGATAGCAGATGACAGGACAAGGAGTAATGATCTCATATTGCAGTGGGGGAGGTTTAGGTTGGATATTAGGAAAAACTTTTTCACTAGGAGGGTGGTGAAACACTAGAATGCGTTCCCTAGGGAGGTGGTGGAATCTCCTTCCTTAGAAGTTTTTAAGGTCAGGCTTGACAAAGCCCTGGCTGGGATGATTTAGTTGGGGATTGGTCCTGCTTTGAGCAGGGGAGTTGTTGGGGACACTGGGGCATGGCCACTAGGTAACTCGAGGGGATGGAAGACCACGAGTGTCGATGAAGCCCCCTCGCACTAGGCCCAGGTGTCCTTGGCCCCCCCTCCTGCCTGGAGGCACTCGCAGCAGCTCTGCGTACTAGGCCCAAGTGTCCTTGGCCCCCCCGCCTGGAGGCACTCGCAGCAGCTCTGCGTACTAGGTCCAAGTGTCCTTGGCCCCCCCGCCTGGAGGCACTCGCAGCAATTATGTTGAGGATCTGCAACAATATGTTGCAGAGTCAGACCGCCTGAAACTAAACAAAGCCAAACAGGGCAGATATGGAAGAACAATGCTGAATAAAGCAGCTTTATGTACAGTTTAACAAGTGATACAGAGAACAAGGGAACTAGCTGGGAACTGGATTGGCTGGCTATATGGATACTTAGGGCAGCTTCCTATTGGATAGGTATGCTGGGAAAAAGGATGTATAAAAGCCTGTGTAACTTCCTGCTCTGTGTTCAGGATCTGAGATCTTATTCTCCCTGGACCTTTTTGCAGCTGCAAATAAACTTTTCTCCTTCTCCACCCCGTTGTGATTATCGGGTGAAGCACACCGGGTAACGAACCAACCCCAGCTGTTGTTTAACCTCTCGGCACTGGGTGCTGGCAACAGCTTTTGGCATCCCTGGGTGGGCGATGAGGCTGCTATTTAGCCTTGCCCGGACCCCTCCTGGAGGTCGAGGATTGCGGCGAGAACCGATGCCCAGCGTGCACTGGTGAGTTCATCGGGGGCCTCGGAGGAGACGCGATTTGATCGACCCCAGAGGGCACGACGGTGCAACGCACTCATATAGTGGAGAAGTAGTTGTGGATGATGGTGAGGAACCAGTCCCTTGGACATGGGGGAGGAGCAGCTGCGGACGACGGTGAGGAACCGGTCCCTTGGATAAATGTAGGAACCTTTTGAAATCCGGATTGTATGCTCTGTTGGAACCTGGGGATGCCCAGAGTTACCCTGTAGGTATGGGACAGGGACAGAGCTCGGGGGTTAGGGCACGGTGTATGCTCCTAGAATGCATTCTAGCAATCTGGAAGGTATTTGGTGCGGATCCGATGACTAAGAGCCAATTAAAACGATTCTGTACAGTTGACTGGCCTCAATATCAACTAGAGGACCAGGAGTGGTGGCCACCAGGAGGATCAATTAATTACAACATGATCCTCCAATTAGTTTTGTTTTGTCAGTGAATGGGTAAATGGAATGAACATTTGTATGCACAAACGTTTATGGCTTGAAGAAACAGAACAGAGCTGTAATTCTGCAGAGCTGTAATTTGACTCCGACTGGTTCGGTAGTAGCTAATGTTAGTCCCCAGACCCCCACTCCCACTGTAATGGCAGAGCCGATGTCCCCTTCGGCCCCCAACCTCCACCTTATAAGGGTAGAATGCCTCAGGTTACAGAGATTGCCCCCTCAGTGGGACTCTATCCTTTGCTTACCAAGACTGTTGTGGCTTGCCCAGGGGCAGACGGACGTCAGGCTACCAATATGCAAGTTTACACCCATGTGCCATTCAATCCAATAGACCTAGCAGCTTTTAAAACACAGGCTGGGGAATTCTCCATGAACCCAAGCTGGTTTATTTCAGTCTTTGAGGGGTGCCTCGGTAGTCACAAGCCGGATTGAGATGACTGTAATATCCTCCTGAGAACCCTGTTGTCTGAGGTGAAGAGGAATCAGGTTACAGCTAAGGCAAGGGGAGCGACAGCTTTCAAGCGAAAAAAAAAAAAAAGAAAGGAAGCTATCTGTCAAGTTCCTACCCCAAGTAATCGTAAGTGGCTCAGGGCATTTCTGGGTATGGCAGGCTTTTGCAGGATATGGATCCCAGAGTTTGGACTGTGGGCTAAACCCCTGTACGACAGTGTAAAAGGAGCAGATCATGACCCCTTCTATTGGACCCCAGAGGCTGACAGGGCATTTAAAATCCTGAAAAGAAAATTGATGGAAGCTCTGGTACTGGGCCTGCCAGATCTCTCGAAGCCGTTTCAGTTGTATGTACATGAACGAAAGGGGGTGGCCCTAGGAGTGCTCACACAGCTGTAAGGAGCATGGAGACGTCCCGTGGCTTATTTTTCTAAGCAACTGGATCAGGTTGCAAAGGATTGGCCGGCATGTTTATGGGCGGTCGCAGCTACTTGCCCTAGTGCTTGAGGAAGCGGAGAAGCTAACATTGGGAGGGGTTATGCAAATCTATACTCCCCATATGGTCCGAGCCTTATTGGCTGCAAAGGCAGGGCTTTGGCTCACCCAGGCTCGGATTGCTCGGTACCAGGCTAAGCTGTTAGAGAACTCTGAAGTCACCCTACAGCCTTGCCCCTCCCTTAACCCAGCCACCCTCTTGCCAGAAACAGAGGAACAGGAACATGACTGTTTAGAGATCATAGACGCCCAGTACTCCAGCCGTCCGGATTTAAAGGATGCACCCGTCCCAAATGCAGATTATGAGTGGTACACTGATGGTAGCAGTACTGTAATAGATGGGCAAAGGAGGGCGGGTTATGCTGTTGTGACCCTCCATGACACTGTGGAAGCTGAAGGTTTGCCTGCTGGGACCTCTGCCCAGCTGGCCGAACTAATAGCCCTGACCCGTGCACTTGAACTGTCAAAAGGAAAGCGGGTCAACATTTTTACTGATTGAAAGTATGCTTTTGGTGTGCTGCATGCTCATTCTGGCCTATGGAAGCAAAGGGGAATGCTGACAGCCCAAGGCTCCCCAGTCAAGTATGGGCCCCAAATCCTCCGGCTCCTAGAAGCCGTACAACTTCCCTCGGAAGTGGCGGTGGTACACTGTAAAGCCCATCAAAGGGAGGATCAAGATGTGGCCAGAGGTAACGCCCGGGCAGATAGAGAGGCTAAGCATGCTGCCACCCTGCCATCCCCTCAGGCTGAGAACGCTCATATGCATGCCCTTATCCCATCAGGAGGGGAGCTTCCAACCCCTCAGTACTCTGGGGAGGAGAGACAGCTAACTGACAAACTCGGTCTCCGGGAAAAGGAGGGATGGCTCCATTCCCCAGAAGGGAAGGTCCTCTTACCAAAGGGCCTGATCCGGCCGGTGCTGCAGAAACTACATCAAACCACTCATGCTGGCAGGGAAGCACTTATCCAGCTAATGGGAAAATACTTTATCACATCCGGACTCCGACCCCTGGCTGCCCAGGTACAAGCGGACTGCTTAGTCTGCCAAAAGAATAACCCCTGACCGGGACATCCTGTGCCACCAGCTGCCCTGGAACCCACTCCGGGCCCCGGACAAGTGTGGCAAATAGACTTTACTGAGTTTCCCCGGACCCAAGGGTTCAAATATCTCCTTGTCATAGTGGATCGGTTCAGCGGATGGCCAGAAGCCTTCCCATGCCGTAATTGCACTGCCAGGACAGTGGCCCTCAAGTTTGTTAAGGAGATCATTCCTCGCTTTGGACTCCCCCAGTGGATGGAATCTGACAACGGGACACATTTCACGTCATAAATCATTCAAAGCATCTCACATGCCTTACAGATCCCCTGGAAACTCCATACGCCCTGGAGACCGCAAGCCAGTGGGGTAGTGGAGCTTATCAATCAGACCCTTAAACGGCATCTCTCAAAAGTGTGCCAAGAAGCCTCACTGCGATGGCCTGATGCTTTGCCCCTCGTCCTGCTCCGTGTCCGCGCTCTCCCAAAGGGTAGATTAGGGCTTAGTCCCTTTGAAATTATGTTTGAATGGGCATGGCCTATGAATGGCACCCCGGTTCTGTCAGGGGAATGGGAGCTGGGTAATGGTTTTTTGTCTCAGTATATGTGTTCCCTGTCTGCTGTTCTCTTGTCTCTTCACAGGTATACCAAGGATTCCCAGCCTCTCCCCTTGGACTCTCCCGTCCACTCCTTACAGCCGGTGACTCCGTGCTTGTTCGTACCTGGAAAGACGAGCCTCTCCAGGAAAAGTGGAAAGGACTCTATACCGTCCTGCTGGTCTCCCATACAGCGGCAAAGACCGAGGGACACAAGAACTGGATCCATCACTCTCGTCTGAAGGCAGTACCCGCCCCCTCGTCAGCGGAACAGTGGACCGTCCAACCTGCTGACTCCTCATCTAGTGACGATCTCGGGCTAAAGCTACTGTTTAAGAGACACAAATAGTGGGCACCTTAATGCTAAATGGGCCCACCCAGGTACTGGAGACCCTGGGTTGGGAAGACTCGGGTGATAATTAATTGGGTAACATTGTTATTCTCTCTATTGGTATTTCCAAACTGTGCATATCGGGAGCATAACTCCTTTGTTTTGCTTGCGCACCATGTTGCTAATTTAACAAACCAGACTGATTGCTGGGTATATGCTCCGACTCCACTGTCCCCCAAAACGGGAATGCCCCTTGACATGCTGCCCCTGACCCTAGCAGAATAAGCCACCCCCAAAGAGCAGGAAAGAATGGACTTGCCGATCTGGAACAAGACCCCTTTACAGCCACCTCTCAGGACCAGGAGTATTCGGTTGCAGTACTCACTGAGGGAGTGTTATGTTTTACCCAAAGCCAATCTGATCACTATGGGCGTCCTGTGGGAAAAAGCTCCTGTGTTATTTACACAGTGGGCTGATGGGTATTGGATAAAGACCAACAGGGGAGGCCAGCAGTGTGGGTGTAATGGTTCCTCTCCTTTTGGGGAAACTCTTACAAATATTCTTACCACAAAAAAAGGGTTTGGAAATATAACTTGCCGTCCAGTTAATATCTCCAACGTAGCAAGCCAATGGTGGGTTTGTAGTGGTCCCTATGGCGAGTGTAATTTGAACGGCACAGTTAGAAATGCCCCCACTTGTACCCAATCAGGAGGATGGGATGCCCCCCTAGGGGCATATGAACTGGAAAAGCAGCCTTAAATAGCCCAGGAATCCCCTTAAGAAACAGTCCTTATTGGGCCCTACAGGGTCACTATTTTGTATGTGGCCGAAAGGCTTACAAGGTGCTGCCAGCCAACTGGACAGGTAGCTGTTATATAGCTCGTGGAGTTCCTCATCTTTCCATAACTGCCACGCTGCCCAAAGGAAAGATTAGAAATGCCCGAGACACCTCTGTTGAGTCACGAGAAAAGACCCTGCGGCGACTGACTACGGCATTGGAGGGCAAGATGAAGAATCCCCTCACAACCGAGAAGCTTGTAGGGTGCTCTGTACTGGGAACAGCACCACTGTTTACCAGGCCAGCCATGGCAGGCATAGGCCGCTATACTGTAAGGCTGCAAATGGTACTTGAGAAGGTGGCCTTAGAGTCAGAGGACTCGGTTAGTGATTTAGGGTCAGCAGTAAAAACATTAAATAAAGAGGTTCAGCAGCTCAGGACGTTTTCCCTCCAAAACAGGCTGGCTTTGGACTATCTCTTGGCATCCCAAGGAGGGGTTTGTGCCCTCGTCGGGCCCCGCTGTTGTGTATATGTCAATGATAGCAGTTATGAGATCTATGAAAAGGTGGTACAGGCTGAGGCCCAGGCCCGAGCCGGAGCACAGGTTGCCTACACTGCCCCAGAGAGCGATTGGTTGCAAACCTTGTTTTCAGGCTGGGGTTTGTCGTCTTGGCTGGGTGGTTTATTTAGCCTGTTATTGCAACTTTTCTTTCCTGTATTGCTTGTATTACTGGTATTATGCTGTGCAGTCTCATGTGTTAGGGCCCTTTTGCAAAAGTTAATAAGTCATTCTCTTCAGGGCTATCACAAAGTGCTTATGCAAAGTCCTATTGTAAAGAAATAAGTAGCCCAAGTGAGAAAACTCAGAGCCAAGGCTGTTGAGTGTTCTCAAAGGAGGGAGTTGTTGGGTACACTGGGGCATGGCCACTAGGTAACTCGAGGGGATGGAAGACCACGGGAGTCAATGAAGCCCCCTCAGGTGTCCTTGGGACCTTTTTGCAGCTGCAAATAAACTTCTGTTCTCCACCCCGTTGTGATTATTGGGTGACGCACACCGGGTAGCGAACCAACCCCAGCTGTTGTTTAGCCTCTTGGCACTGGGTGCCGGCAACACTGTCCAACATTAAAGAGGTGAAACAAGGCTGGCACTTTGGGCTGCTGGACAGAACAAGCCTTCAGGCTGAAAAGCCAACAACCTTTCTCTCCATTTCAGCAAAAAACAACATTCAACAAACCCCCACAAAAACAGGCACCTGAAAAGTCCTGCCCCCGACTTCACCTTTCCAAGGTCTTCTCCGCACTCTCTCCCGCCCTGAGTGAGAATCCGACCCCTTGACCGACACACCACAGTGAGACCCGAATGCAGCTCTCCCTCTGCAGGCAGGATGGTGGAGAAAAACACAGGTGAAAAAACCCTCCCGGCTCAGCTGCGCAGGGAGCCTTGGCAAGGACGTGGTGGAAAGGTGACGCCGGGATCTCTCGCACGGGAAAGGAGACTCAGGCCCGAGTCCAACCAACCCTTTGGGAACTCGAAGGAAGCCGCATCCCACAGGCGTTTCCACAGACCAGCCACCAGCCCCACACCCAGGCCGGAGGGGCCGGGACACGGGAAGGGGCAGCAGCCAACGCCCCCGGGGGGAGGGCTGGGGCGGGAGCTGCAGCCAGGCCCCTGGACCCGCAGGGAGACGCAGACCCTGACGGCAACCAGCCACGTTTGCCCACGTGTGTGTGTGAGACACATTTGTGTGTGTGTGATGTCTCGTGTGTGTGCTGTGTGTCATGCAGAGTCTTGTGTTCAGTGTGTGTGTGCTGTGTTGTGTTTCGTGTTGTGTGTGTGTGTGTGTGGTGTGTGTGTAGTGTTGTGTGACATGTTGTGTGTTGTGTGTGTTGAGTTGTGTGCCGTTTTGTGTGTCATGTTGAGTGTGTGTTGAGTTGTGTGCCGTTTTGTATGTCATGTTGAGTGTGTGTTGTGTGGTTGTGGTGTCATGAGACGTGTTGTGTGTGATGTGGTGTGTGTCGCACACACAGACACAACACATTGTACGCCACACACACAACATGTCACGTGTAGCACGTCTCACACACACGTCGCACGTCACACGCACAGCATGCTGCATGTAGCACACACACACACAAAACATTGCACGTCGCACACACACACACACAACACGCCGCCTGTTGCATGATGCACATCGCACACAGCACGGTCACACACAACACCTTGCGCGTCGCACGCACAGCACCTCACACCTCACACTCACAAACGCGTCTCACACACGCACAACACGACACACACCACATCACCCAGACAGAAAAAACTACACACATGTCACACATACAGAAAGACACGCAACACGACACACAGCACGTCACACACACACAACACGTCACACACACACCAACACACACAAGACGACACACAACATGACACACGCGTCACACAAAACACGTAACATGACACCACACACACAACACCATACACACACTGAACATGACACAAAACGGCCCACAATACAACACAAACACACATCACACACAACACATCACACACACAACACACCACAAAGACACACACACAGTACGTCACACACACACACAACACACGTCTCACACACCCACACACCACGTCACATGTCACCACAAACACACAACCACACACAATCCATACAACACTCTAGACAACACACACGACACACAACCCGTCACACACACACACATAACACAACATGACACACACACAATACAACACACACAGAAACAAATCGTATGTCCCACACAACACATCGCACGTTGCACGGATACACAGAACACATCGCATGCACACATGTATGCAAGTCGCACGACACACACACAGAAACACGTCACACACACACACATGTGACACACAACATTACACACAACACATCACAAACACAAACACTTCTCTCACACACACACAAGATGACACAGAACCCGTCTCACACAGACACACACAACACAACATGTAACACACAACATGACACACAACACGTCACACATACAACACATCGCACGTCGCACATCGTACGGACACACACAACACATCGCACGCCACATGTTGCAAGTCACACCTGCACACACAACACATCGCGCATCGCACGTCACACACACAACACGTCGAATGTCGGACACACAACATGTCGCACGTAGCACGCACACTCAGCACGGCACACGTCGCGCATTGCACGCCACACTTCGAACACACAACACGTCGCGTGTCGCACGTTACACACAAAAACGTTGCATGTCGCACTCAGATGTTGCACGTCGCACATCGCACACACAACACGTCGCACATCGCACAAACACACAATGCGTCACAAACACAACACATCACACAAACACAAACAGGTCTCTCACACGCACAACATGAAACACAACACATCACACACACAACACAACACACAACACATCACACAGACACAAACACACACAACATGACATACAACATGTCAGACACACACCCCCACATGCCACATGACACCACAAACACACCACACACACACACCACGTCACACACATACAAACACACAATACGACACACAACACATCACACAGATAGGCACAAACACATACAACATGACACACAACACGACACACCCAAGACTACACAAAACACATCACACACACACACACCATGTCACATGACACCACAAACACAACATCACACACACACTCAACACGGCAAACAAGAAGACGCACATGTGAAGTGTGGGGTGCGATGTCTTCTGTTTGCGTGTGCGACATGCAACATGCAACGTGCAACGTGAGGCGTGTTGTGTGTGTGTGACTTGCAATGTTTTGTGTGTGTGATGTGCGACGCAGGACGTGTTGTGTGTGTGACGTGCGATGTGCTCCGGGTGGGGTCTGTGTGTGTTTCTGCACAAGATGATTGCGATGTCCCGGAGGCCAACAGCAAAGAGGGTTCGGCGTCCGCTTTCTTGCCCTGCCGTCAGTCTGCCACCGGGCTGGGGGGACAGCGGCTGGGGACCCCAGGAGCTGCTGAGATACGCAGAGGATCCCTGGGAAGGGAGAAGACGACGGGAGAATCAGACTCTTCCAGCAACGAGCCACATTTGCCCAGTGCTGACGCTGTCAGGCCTCCGCATTTTGGGCCAGAAACCAACAGCCAAATCGAGCTGGAAAATTGAACCACTTGCAAATGGCCCTTGTAGCGTCTCACCAGACCGTCGGCGACCGTCTGGTGGTGAGCTGTGGGCTCCCGAGAGGTAGAATCCAGGGCCTGCCTCTTCGCTTCCCACGGCCAGGTATTTTCAGCCCCCAACAATGAGGGGAAGAACAGGGAGATGAAAAGCCAAAGAAAGTTTCAAGAGTTCTCCTTCCTGGCTGAGCTGGGGGCGCTGTCCAGGTCACGGACGGTCATTCTGGGGAGGGATGTGGGTCTGGTCCACTTTGCAGGCGGTTGATCTGGGGAAGGATGTGGGTCTCAGATATCTGGAGGATTGGCCCAGAGCCCAGTCTTGTGGGGGCACAGCTGGTGGTCCTCATCCGCGTCTGTCTGCCTCTCTTCTGCCAGAGAAGGCAAGCCAGGTGAGTACGAATAATGATGCTGTAAATAAAATGGAATCCAGTTGTGGATGTTTTTTCTTTGAAAAAAATATTTTCACACTTTTCAATCGGCCCCTGGTAGTTCAGATGAGAAATGTGAAGGATGAGATCTTCGAACAGTTCCCTCTTCGTGGGAGCAACAGCTGGCTGGGGTTTTGGCTGCTCAGGCTTTTGTTCCCTGGTTTTACCCACTGTGGTTTCTTTTGCATGGATTTCATGTACCTGTGTGTAAGTTTTTGCCCAAAGGCACACAGCTGTACAGGTTTTATCTACAATCTTTACAAGTTGAAGCTGCAGATGGAGGGAGCTCCCAGCAATGGCAGCCTTAAGGGGGTGGGCGGCTAGAAGCTGGGGGACTGGATTGGGACCCCCCAACACTTACTGCTCTCTCTGCCCTGCAGTTTTAGTCCCCCCAGATTAGCCTGATTATCACAACAAAATTTTGTTTCTCCTGCTGCTAACAGCCCACCTTCATCGATTGGTCTCGTTAAGGGTTGTTATGGCAACCCCCATTTTCTCGTCTTCTCTGTATCGCTATATCTATATCTTCCTGATGTATTTTCCCCTGCATGCATCTGATGAAGTGGGCTTTAGCCCATGAAAGCTTATGCTGAGATAAATATGTTCGTCTCTAAGGTGCCACAAGTCCTCCTCATTCGCTTTTCCTGACTGATTGTGCTGGGGGCTCTGCCTGGCTCCAGCGCTCCAGTCCCTCCGCTACCAAGGCCACCTGGGAACCCTGATCGATTCCAGCTTCAAGGAGTGCTGAGATCCATCTGTCTCTTTCTGTGCCTCTGTCTCTCTCTAGGAATAGCTTCCTGACCCTGCCTCCTGTGATCAGTTATAGTTTGCTAGCGTCCCACCCCACCTCCATGGGTGTTTTTGGCTTCTCCATTCACTCTGCAGCAACGCTCCTTGTACCCAAGCTAAAGATCCCTGCAGCCCCAAAAATCCTCGGGGATTTGCTCAGCAAGTGGGTTACTAGCAGAATGGTTGTGGGGTGAAGGTAGGGATAGGGAGGTGCTGAACCTGGGGGCAGAGGAGGGTGGCAGATTAAGGTGTTGCTCAGCCCAGCCCACTGAGTCCAAGGACATGTGAGGGGACCAGCATTAAATTGCTGTTCGATCCAGCCCACTGAGTCCCGGGACACATCAGGGGTCAGCTTGCGAGTGCTGATGACCCAGTCCTCTCTGACATGCTATGTTCATGTGTGTGTGCCTGTGTGTCTGTTCATGTTCATCACATTTGGGGGCTGGAAGACCCCAGCCCTGGGGAACCGAGGTCCTGCAGGGTCGCTCCATTGGGAGGGAACTTGCAGAAGGAAGGAGTAGCGATCCATAGGAAAACTCAAGTGACAAAAGCAGCACATTGACAGAATTGCAGAATCTCCCCCCACCAGAAGAGGAATCCTCACAAATGGGCGTACCCCAAGGTAAAGGGCAATTCTGGTAACAGCTCATTTGGGGCTTCTTTGGAAGGAGGATGGACGTCATTCTTGGGACAAGGCACCTGCTATGGCCAAAAACAATTTAGCCCTGTGCGCCCTTCCAGACAAGTCTTATGCCCCAAATACTTTGGGTCTTCCGGGATAAGTCCCTGAATAATCAAGGATCTTGACCAAAAAGGTCGTCACGTCTAAAAAGGAAGAAAGATTGTCGTTGTGGAGACCATGAAACAAGCCCTGCAACTTCTGGACACGTATCCCGACAGCCCACAGGGTGCACATCAAGGAACGTTCAAAGCGAGACGGGCGTTCTTTTTGGGGAGACTAACCCCCATTGCGCTGACCAGGAGAAGGGGGAAGTGGGAGCCTGCAGCGCCATCTAGTGGCCAAAGGAGAAATCGCCGGCTTCTGGACCTGTGTGCGCCCTTGGTTCGGTTCACATGCAAAGCTGTGTCACGCCAGGTTGGGAAAACGGGGTTCTGCTGCCCGCCATCATCCTCTGGAATGACTCAACCCGATAGGACACCTCCTACGATACACTGCTCCGAGTGACACTCTCAAATAGGTCCCAACAGCTCCCCAGTCTCCCCCCTCCGGGAGGCAGGGGTGAGAGGATTGTTCTCTCCAACTGACAGAGGGAGAAACGAAGGCTGAGAAAGGCGAAGGGTCTCGTCTTCCATCATACAACTTGTCGGGATAGAGTTGGGAACAGGACCCGGGTGTCCTGACTTTCAAATGAACCATCAGTCTGGAGTTTCACACACTGAAGGATCAGAATAAAGGGACCTGCAATAAGCTACAGACCAACAACCATTCACACTGATTCTTCAGCGAGTGTTTTAGAAGCACGAGAGCACCAGCGAGAACCAGAAATGGCTCAGAGGCAATCAGCAGCAAGGGGGAGAACAATTCACCAAACAGATGGTTGGTTCTGGCTTATTTCCTGGGCCTTAAAGGAGAACAACAAAGTCCTGAATCTCCTCCCTGCCACTAGACCCCCTGCTCAGCCAATCAGCATGGAGACTCTGGCGGTGGGCTGAGGGTTCCCCAGATGGCCCAGGGATGGCTCAGGTCACTGGTGAGGATCACTCTCAGAGCACGCTCCCTGTCCCATCTCTTTGGGAGGCCTCCCACCATGAGGGCTACAGAGCAGCCCCCTCCTCGCCAGTGGACGGAGGGAAGCAGGAAAAGGAAAACCAAAAAAGACAAACCCCAAGGACTCCAAGGGACAAAGGCCTAGCTGGGGGAAAATTGTCCCACCTTAACCTTCTGTTTTCCCTGCCGAGAATTTGGCCAGCACCGGGTGGATCAGGCTGCCTCGGTACCAAACCTCTCCGGGACTCTTCCCTTCTCCACAGGGACGTCTGTCTTCTCACTCAATGAGCAGTGGGAAGGGAGAAAACTCCAGAGAGGCTCCACCTCGCGCTCACATACGAGACCCTGAATTCTCTCTCAGTCCTCAAGGAGACACCTCCAGAAGGAGACTCCCTGCAGCAAAGCCCCGGGGGTCTCTGAGATCCCCCTGCCCTGCAGCCTGTCCTCCCTGGCCGTTGTCGTGGACTCTCTGTGAGGTCACCGCCTCCCAACCGCCTTTCACCAATCAGCTGAGTGCTGCAAAAGGCCCTTGTGATGTCACTGCCACCCCCACCCCTGCCCTGCAGGGCTCATGTCCTGCCCCGAGCCGGCTCCTGTGCGTGTTTGAGCTGCTCCCCCTGGGTCACCCCCACACACTCAGTGGTCGTGCAAGGGTTCACGCAGGCCACACGTGGAACCATCAGAGGATGCTCAATGTGCCGCACTCGGTTTTGCAGAGATTTGGAGACTTGAAGGCCAGAAGAGACTCTTAGATCATCTCATCTGGCTCCCTACACATCACAGGCCTCCTGCATGGCGCAGTCGCGAGCTTTGGACCAAAGCAGACTCCAGAAAGGCATCTCATCAAGGGATGGAGGAAGCACCACTTCCCTTGGGAGTCTGGAGGAAATTGATGCTGTGGGGGGCAGGGAATTGACCTCAAGGCCACATTTGTGAGTCTGTATCATAACACACATGCACAACAGCACTGCGCGAAATATGTACACGTCACCTTAACTCTGATGTTTCCTAACGTTTACAGGCCTGGCCTCCAGGGTGTTCTTTGTGCTTATAGATTGATTTTGGGGAGAGATGCAATCATTGAGTTCAGAGTGGGAGCCGTGTTAGTCTGTATCAGCAAAAAAACAAAAACAAAACGAGGAGCAGTTCTCGCACCTTAGAGACTAACAAATGTATTTGGGCACATTTGATGGTGTGGCTGATGTGATTAGGTCCGAGGATGGTGTCCCTAGACTAGATATGTGGACAGAGTTGGCAATGGGTTTGTTGCAAGGATCGGTTCCTGGGTTAGTGTTTTTGTTGTGTGGTTGCTGGTGAGTATTTGCTTCAGGTTGGGGGGCTGTCTGTAAGCGAGGACTGGCCTGTCTCCCAAGATCTGTGAGATTGAGGGATCGTCCTTCAGAATAGATTGTAGATCCTTGATCCTGCCCTGGAGATCTTTTAGTTGGGGGCTGAAGCTGATGGCTGGTGGCGTTCTGTTCCTTTCTTTGTTGGGCCTGTCCTGGAGTAGGTGACTTCTGGGTATTCTTCCTTTCAGCAGGTGGGGATTGTAGTTTGAAGAATGCTGTCATAAATATAAAGGGAAGGGTAAACCCCTTTAAAATCCCTCCTGGCCAGAGGAAAAATCCTCTCACCTGTAAAGGGTTAAGAAGCTAAAGGTAACCTCGCTGGCACCTGACCAAAATGACCAATGAGGAGACAAGATACTTTCAAAAGCTGGGAGGAGGGAGAAAAACAAAGGGTCTGTGTCTGTCTGTGTGATGCTTTTGCCGGAGACAGAACAGGAATGGAGTCTTAGAACTTTTAGTAAGTAATCTAGCTAGGTAGGTGTTAGATTATGATTTCTTTAAATGGCTGAGAAAGGAACTGTGCTGAATGGAATGACTATTCCTGTCCGTGTGTCCTTTTTGTAACTTAAGGTTTTGCCTAGAGGGATTCTCTATGTTTTGAATCTCATTACCCTGTAAGGTATCTACCATCCTGATTTTACAGAGGGGATTTCTTTACTTCTATTAAAAGTCTTCTTGTAAGAAAACTGAATGCTTTTTCATCATTCTCAGATCCAAGGGTTTGGGTCTGTGGTCACCTATGCAAATTGGTGAGGATTTTTACCAAACCTTTCCCAGGAAGTGGGGTGCAAGGGTTGGCAGGATTTTGGGGGGAAAGACGTGTCCAAACTACGTTTCCCAGTAAACCCAGTTAGAGTTTGGTGGTGGCAGTGGAGATCCAGGGACAAAGGATAAAATTTATTTGTACCTTGGGGAAGTTTTAACCTAAGTTGGTGAAAGTAAGCTTAGGAGGTTTTCATGCAGGTCCCCACATCTGTACCCTAGAGTTCAGAGTGGGGGAGGAACCTTGACAAATGCTTGATAGAGATCCTGTCGGTGTTTGTCTCTGTCTGAGGGATTGGAGCAAATGCGGTTGTATCTTAGAACTTGGCTGTAGACAACGGATCGTGTGATGTGGTCTGTATGAAAGCTGGAGGCATGTAGGTAAGCATAGCGGTCCAGGATAGGGTGGTGTTTATGTGACCATCACTTATTAGCACTCTAGTGTCCAGGAAGTGAGTGTCTTTTGTGGCCTCTCCTTCTGCCCCTCCACCCCCACCAACATGATACAGTTCTGCGGTGACTTGGAATCCGACTTTCCACGTCTCCAACGGAAGGAATATTTCCAACACACCTCTGAACAACACACTAATCCACAGAGACCTTCCGACCAACACGACAAAAAGAAGGATTCTGCCTGAAGGTCGAAACAGCCAGACTGGACTTCAACTTGAGTGCCTCAGCCGACAAGCACGGACTGAAGTGGTGGAAAAGCAGCATCACTTGGCCCATAACCTCAGCCGTGCAGAACACAACACTGTCTACAGCCTCAGGAACAAATCTGACATCAGAATCAAAAAGGCTGACAAAGGAGGTGCTGTCGTCATCATGAATAGGTTGGAATATGAACAAGAGGCTGCTCGGCAGCTCTCCAACTCCACATTCTCCAGCCCATTCCCCTCTGATCCCACTCAGGGTGACCAAGAGAAACTGCACCATCTGCTCAAGAAACTCCCTGAAAAAGCACAAGAACAAATCTGCACAGACCCGCCCCTGGAACCCTGACCAGGGGTCTTCTATCTGCTACCCAAGATCCATAAACCGGGAAATCCTGGACGCCCCGTCATCTCAGGCATTGGCTGGGGTGCTGGTCGCTCAGGGCCGGAGGAGAGAGTCGACACAGCCAGATACTCCTGCTGTCTGGATGCCAATGCCTGAGAGGATTTCATCGCAGTCTCTGACGAGGGGGTTCAGGCTCCAGCGCTCTGCTCTGTTTTCCCAGCCCTGTGCAGGGGGTTGTTTCCAGTTTCAGAAATGGGGCAATGTTCACACACTCCCAATGGGTCTTTGCATAAATCAGGCCCTAAGCCAGGGGCAGGCAAACTTTTGGCCTGATGCCAGATCGGGTTTCAGAAATTGTACGGAGGGACAGTTAGGGGAGGCTGGGCCTCCTCAAACAGCAAGGCATGGCCCGGCCCCCGCCCCCATCTGACCCCCGCTTCTCGCCCCCTCACGGCCGCCCCGGGCCTCCGGCCCCATCCAACCCCTCTGTTCCCTGAGGGGCTCCAGATCCCCCTGCCCCTAACAGCCCCACACTGCCCCATCCAACCCCCCCCTCCTTCCTGTCTGTCCCTCGGACCTTCTGCCCCATCCAACCACCCCTTCTCCCTGATCGCCCCGGGACCTCCTGCTGCCATTCAACCCCCTGTTCCCCGCCCTCTCACCACCCCGATCCCATCTACCCCCCAGCCCCTGACCCCCCCCCGAACTCCCCTGCCCTCTACCCCACCCCTCCCCTGCTCCCTGCCCCCTGACCGCGCTGCCTGGAGCCCCAGGATCAGCCGCCGGGCCGCACCGCACAGAGCCCCGGGGTCAGCCAGGCTTGTTGCCCCGCTGCCCGGAGCATGGGCCAGCGGCGCCGGGAGCGGAGGCTGCGGGGGGGGGGAACGGCAGGGGCACGGCCGGGGGCTCTCCAGAACGGCTCAGAGCCCCCGGCCCCCCTTCTGCCCCCCCCCCGCTCCCCATATGTTGCAGCCACCCCACCCAGCTGAGACACCCCACCCCACAGACCCCTCCCCTCCCTACAGCACCCCACAGCCATGCTGTGTCCCCCTGGGGGCTGCCATGGTGCTGCCCCTCCCAAACCAAACCAACCCAACAGCCGCAGCCATGCCATTGACCCAAGTCCCCGATCCAAGTCCCCTATTGCCTCTCCCTCCCCCACATCCCTCCCAGACCCAGTCCCCATCCCGACAACCCAATCGCCCCCTGTCCACAACCCCCCTCTCCTCCTCCCACAGCACCAGTCCATCCCCTACCCTCCCACAGCTCCCACCACACAGACCCCTCCACCTCCCAGCTGGGCCCCCTCCCCGCCCCCCTGCCACCCCACCCACCCCATCAGACACCCGCCCCCGCTGGTCCACCAGGGTTTCCCCAAGACCCACCAACAGCTGTGAATGGTGTGGGGGAGAAGGTGTTGGTATTCGGTTGTGTATTGGGATTTTGTGTACGTGTCGAGGCTTGTGGGGGCTTTGTGCTGGGGGAGAAGCTGAGCCCTGATTTGGGGCCGGGGCTTCTCTGACTCGGGGTCCTATGAAGGGAGCCAGCCAGTCAGGCCGTGGCACAGGAGCCAGCAAACAGGGCTGTAAACAGGGGAGTCTGAGGGGGAGTTTGTCTTGTGGTGCTTGTTTGGGGTTTGTTGTTGCTGTGGGGGGTGGGGTTTGGGTGTTTCCCAGGTGAACAGGATTTAGGTGGGAAGGTGATGACAGACACAGAGGCAGCGGTGGGAGTGACTCATGTCGTGGAAGACACAATGGAGATGACTGGCTGTGGAAGCTGCCGTATGTCCATGATCCTGGAGGGGGGACCTGGTAAGAGTTTTGTCTGCATGAAATGCCGTCTGCTTGAGCTGATGGAGGAGAAGATCTGAGGTTTGGAGATGCAGGTGGAAAGTCTGGTTGAGTTTAGAAAGAGGTTTGAGCAGATGATGGAGCAAAGACATGAGGTATCTGAAGGGAAAAGCTCTGACTTGCAGATGGAAGCAGGACTGAGAAATTCTGAGGGGAGACTGCTGGGTGAGGGAAGTGGTCAGTGGAAGCATGTGACTACAGGAACCAGGCAGAGGAAAAGACGGGCTCGTGAAGGAGAAATAGAGCTCAGGAATAGGTTTTCAGAGTTGGAAAATGAAGAAGGGGCTCAACAGGTAGTCACTGAAGGTGGAGGGGCAAGGAGGAAGAGAAGAGTGGCTAGTCCTATAGGAAAAGGGGAAGAGTCAATGGAGACTACACCAAATATGAGCCCCAGGAGGATACAGGATGGGTAGAAGAGGATTACAAGGGAGAATAGGAATGGAAAGCACTTGCAGCCAGAGGGAACAGGGGATAGACTGGAGAACAGCATCGTCACCAGGGAAAGGCAGGGCTATGTGATCGGGGACTCTTTACTGAGAAGACAAGACAGGCCTGTAACCAGAGCTGATCCAGAGAATAGAAGGGTGTGCTGTCTTCCAGGTGCTAAGATACGGGATGTAGATGTGAGGTTGAAAAGGATCCTAAAGGGAACGGGAAAGAATCCCCTAATTATCCTTCATGTGGGAACAAATGATACAGCTAGATTCTCGCTGGAAAGGATTAAGGGAGACTGTGCTAGGCTGGGGAAGACGCTTAAGGAAATGGAGGCTCACGTGATCTGTGGTGGGATTTTGCCTATTCCTGGAGAAGGTCAACAAAGGCGTGACAAGATTATGACTATCAACAGATGGCTCAGGCAGTGGTGCTAGAAGGAGGGCTTTGGGATGAATGGCCACTGGGAGGCATTCCTGGACAGAGGACAGTTCTCTCGGGATGGACTTCATCTGAGTAGGGAAGGAAACAGACTTCTAGGATGGAGGCTGGCACAACTGATTCAGAGAGCTTTAATCTAGGAATCTGGGGGAGATGATTGGTTGGGGAATGTCCAGGTAATCTCCATGCCGGATTTTAGCCTTGAGAGGGAAGAAAAGAAAGTAAGAAAGGATACAGTCGTGGGTAGGGGAATGGCTATAAGGAGGAAGGTCAGTGTGGACACCAGTCTAGTAGGTTCTGCTGGCTGTAGAATGACCGTGCCTCATTGGGTAAAGAAGGTGAGGGAGGCCAAACAGCAAAAATGAAGATGTTTGTACACTAATGCGAGGAGCCTTGGTAACAAAATGGAGGAACTAGAGGTACTGGTGCAGGAAGTGAAACCAGATATTCTAGGGATAACAGAAACAGGGTGGAATAGTCGTCATGACTGGACTATGGGTATTGAAGGGTATGTGCTGTTTAGGAAAGACTGAAATAAAGGTAAAGGTGGTGGAGTAGCATTGTCTATCAATGAGGAGGTAGAATGTAAAGATGGTATCAATGAGGAGGTAGAATGTAAAGCGATGGAATGGATAAGACAGAGTCCGTCTGGGCAAAAATGACGCTGGGGAAGAGAACTACTCGAGACTCCCCTGGGATAGTACTTGGAGTCTGCTAGAGAATGCCGGGATCTAATGTGGATATGGATCGAGCCCTCTTTAATGTTTTTAATGAAGTAAATACGAATGGAAACTGCGTGATCATGGGAGACGTTAACTTCCCAGATCTAGATTGGAGGACGAGTGCTAGTAATAATAATCGGGCTCAGATGTTCCTAGATGCGATAGCTGATGGATTCCTTCAACAAGTAGTTGCTGAACCGACAAGAGGGGGTGCCATTCTAGATTTGGTTTGGGTGAGAAGTGAGGACCTCCTAGAAGAAATGGTTGTAGGGGACAATCTTGGTTCGAGCAATCATGAGCTAATTCAGTTCAAACTGAACGGAAGGATCACCAAAAAATAAATCTGCAACTAGGGTTTTTCATTTCAAAAGGGCTGACTGAAAAATTAAGGAAATGAGTTAGGCAAGTGGATTGGACTGAAGAACTTTAGGGATCTAAAGGCAGAGGAGGCCTGGGATTACTTTAAATCAAAGCTGCAGAAGCTATCAGAAGCCTGCATCCCAAGAAAGGGGGGGAAGATTCATAGGCAGGAGTTGTAGACCAAGCTGGATGAGCAAGCATCTCGGAGAGCTGATTAAGAAAAAGGAGAAAGAATACAGGGAGTGGAAGATGGGAGGGATCAGCAAGGAAAGCAACCTTCTTGAGGTCAGAACATGAAGGGATAAAGTGAGAAGGACCTTGCAAAGAGAATTAAAACCAATCGTAAAAGTTTCTATCACCATGTCAATAAGAAGAAAACCAAGAAAGAAGAAGTGGGACCGCTCAGCACTGAGGATGGAGTGGAGGTCAAGGATAATCTGGGCATGGCCCAATATCGAAACAAATACTTTGCCTCAGTCTTTAATAAGGCTAATGAGGATCTTAGGGATAAGGGTAGCATGACAAATGGGAAGGAGGAGATGGAGGTAGATATTACCATATCTGAGGTAGAAGCGAAACTCAAACAGCTCAATGGGACTAAATCGGGGGGCCCAGATAATCTTCATCCAAGAATATTAAAGGAACTGGCACATGAAATTGCAAGCCCATTAGCAAGAATTTTTAATGAATCTGTAAACTCAGGGGTTGTACCGTTTGATTGGAGAATTGCAAACATAGTTGCTATTTTTAAGGGGGGGGGGGGAAGTGATCCGGGTAACTACAGGCCTGTTAGTTTGACATCTGTAGTATGCAAGGTCTTGGAAAAAATTTTGAAGGAGAAAGTAGTTAAGGACATTGAGGTCAATGGTAAATGGGACAAAATACAAGATGGTTTTACAAAAGGTAGATCATGCCAAACCAACCTGATCTCCTTCTTAGAGAAAGTAACAGATTTTTTAGACAAAGGAAACGCAGTGAATCTAATTGACCAAGATTTCAGGAAGACTTTTGATATGGTGCCACATGGGGAATTATTAGTTAAACTGGCAAAGATGGGGATCAATATGAAAATTGAAAGATGGATAGGGAAATGGTTAACAGGGAGATTATAGCGGGTCCCGCTGAAAGGTGAACTGTCAGGCAGGAGGGAGGTTACCAATGGAGTTCCTCAGGGATCAATCTTTGGGACCCATCTTATTTCATCTCCCTCCCTCAGCTCAGTTATGGCCTGAATTGCCCCTTCTCCCGGCAGAGCCAGAGGATTGGAAGCAGCAACCTCAGACCCCTGTGTGGCTCGCAGGAATGAACACAAACACGCCCTTGTAGCTGGACAGATGGCGAGTTTTACCCCTGGGATACGACAAGGCTCAAGAGAAAGGTGGTGGCCCCACATCTAAGGAATGAAACACAACACAGTCATCATCATTACGCCCGTCCTTGCCCCTTTATACTTCAACTGTCTCGCTCCCGCCACCCTCGCCCTCTGTGGGTTCAGGGAGAGCCACACTCAGTGCTTCCAACACACACAGACTCACACACACATCTTGCAAGGAAAACCTCACCGCGGAGCCACATGCACCTGTTGCTTCCCTGCCCCCCCTGCTCTTCAGAATCCAATCCCAAGGAAAGCTTGTCGGGCCCAGAGCTGGCAGGGCACCCGGTGCTGGAGTATTGAAGCTACCGTGACGGCACTCAGAGGAAAGATGCGGAGAGAGTGCAAGTTAAGAATTGGCCGGTCAGGTTTCCAGTCCCCTCACAGGTCATTCCCTCACTCGAGCAGAGGGGCACATCTCAAGTCCCAGCTGGCTCAGTCGAGCTGCATTGTTCTTGTTTCCGCTCAGTCAGGTTTGAGGCCTGTTTCGCACCCTGTCTTTGAGAAGACAGTCAGAAACTACTCTCTGAAATAGCCAATGCAGGAGGACGTGTTATCACTCCTGCCCCAACACAGACAGACAAAGAGAGAAATGTTCTCGCTTTGAGGGTGGGACTCCCTGCCCTGGGCCAAAGACGAGCACCTCTCTTTGACCTTGGTCGCTCCTTCAGCTTTTCTTTCAGCAGGGAGCCCGAGAGCTCAGGTGCTGGAGCGCTGCGTTGGTCAGTGAAGCTCGGTGAGCTCCAATGTCACTCGGCTTTTCTACCAGCAAGTCAAAACACAGGCAGGATTTCCTCATTTGACAATACTGGGGCTGCCTGCGGGTCTGTCCACGCTGCACACTGAGCCTGTCTCTATGTGGCCTGGGCTTGCTGACTTGTGTTGCCAAGCCGGTGTTTGAGCATCCAGACTGCAGGGGAAACTCAGGCCACACACTGTGTCTATCTGTCAAGGCTCCTTCCCCACTCTGAACGCCAGGGTACAGATGTGGGGACCTGCATGAAAACCTTCTCAGCTTACTTTTACCCGCTTAGGTTAAAATTTCCCCAAGGTACAAACTATTTTACCTTTTGCCCTTGGACTTTCGCTGCTACCACCAAAAGTCTAACCGGGTTTTTTTATTAGGAAAGAGCCGTTTGGAAATGTCTTTCCCCCAAAAATTCTCACCAAAACATCGCACCCCCCTTCCTGGGGAAGGTTTGGTAAAAATCCTCATCAATTTGCATAGGTGACCACAGACCCACACCCTTGGATCTTAAGAACAATAAAAAACATTCAGTTTCTTAAAAGAAGAATTTTAATAGAAGAAAAAGTAAAAAGAATCACCTGTGTAAAATCAGGATGGTAGATACCTTACAGGGTACCTTACAGGGTAATTAGATTCAAAACACCGAGAATCCCTCTCGGCAAAACCTTAAGTTACAAAAAGACACACAGACAGAAATAGTCATTCCATTCAGCGCAGCTTATTTTCTCATCCATTTAAAGGAATCAGAATCTAACGCATATCTAGCTTGATTACTTACTAAGTTCTAAGACGCCATTCCTGTTCTGTCCCCGGCAAAAGCATCACACAGACAGACCCAGACCCTTTGTTTCTCCCTCCCCCCCACAACTTTTGAAAGTATCTTATCTCCTCATTGGTCATTTTGGTCAGGTGCCAGCGAGGTTATCCGAGCTTCTTAACCCTTTACAGGTGAGAGGATTTTTTCCTCTGGCCAGGAGGGATTTAAAGGTGGTTAGCCTTCCCTTTCTATTTATGACTCTATCCTACCGCAGGAAGTCGTCCTAAGTTACGCTGCTCCTGCTGCATGAATATCAGAACTGGATTTGATGTACCTTTGGTTGACTTCCTGCTGTGTCTACACTGGGCTGGGTCGACGGGAGATGCTCTTCGGTCGACTTCCCTTCCTCCTGCCGTTCCCGGCGCAGTCCCAATGGTGACCGGAGAGCGCTCTGCTGTCAATTTAGTGGGTCTTCACTCGACCCCCACGACATCAACCCCCAGTGGATCCACCGCAGCAAACAGAGCCTCCCAACCGTGCTGCCCCATCCACATGGCACGACTTAGACCCGAGTGGGAAATTCAGCTCCTGTGGGGTGTGTCACCCTCATCCGCTGAAGGTGCTCCCCAAGTCTCCAGGGATTCCTGCCCTAACTGCTCTCCAGCCGGTTTGTGTCCATACGCTCCCCGCGGGGAGGCTGTGAGTGGCCTGGTTACAAGCGCTGGTTGCTCAGGCCTGGCAGGGAAGGGAAGCTCCGGGCAGCATTGACAGTCTGGAGATCCCTCCGGGGAAGCACAGGCGGTGGGTGGAACAGGCGGGGAGGCGAAGCTGCGGGGTCCTGCGGACGCCCTGAAACCAGCTCACAGACCCCCGGGGGTCACGCTGCCCTACACGCTGTTGCAGTAATGTTTGTACAAGGCGTGACGCTGAAATAGCAGCTTGTGTCAGAGTGTATTCAGGCCAATGGATGTGTGTGTTAGTAGAGATCAAAGCGACTGTTAAATGTTCAAATGTATTGGGTGTTTAAACCTCCTGAAAACTCGTGGAATGTTGTTTGCACTGTTTTCACTTCTCTGTGTCCTGTTACGCTGTGATAGCAAAGAGTTGCCTTGTGTAGACCCCTGTCACTAAATAAGCCCTCAAAGGAGAATGAAGGTGTGTGGGATGCAAGTGAAGAAAAGGTTCATTTCCAAAGAAGGGGTGGTAAGAAGCAGGATTCCTGGGCGGGGGGCAGGAGGGTGTGGTTTGCACTGTTGTTGCCCAGGGTGGGAATGGGGAACTGGGCTCTGGCTTAAAGCGGTGTCAGGCTTCGGGGGGCTGGGTTCAGAGCTGGAGGTGAGGGTTGGGGTGAGGGTTGGGCTACAGTTTTGGTTCAGGGGTTTCGAGTTGGGGGGCAGGTTATGGGGTCAGGGTTCCAGTTGGGTTCCGGGTAGGGGGTGGGGTTTAGATTTTGGGGGGAGGGTTTGGCCAGCAGCAGCATAGAAGTGCGGGTGGCAATGGGGTGCAGCCAATAGTGATAAGTCGGGGGTCTTTTAGGTCGTTTTAGTGTCAGTAGCACCCTGGGGAGGGGGTAGGGTCATGTTTACGACAGGGGGCTAAAGTGTTGGGGAAGGGGGCGGCAAGTTGACCCATCCCACTTCGCACTTCCCACACGGACACGCACAATACGGCGAACGCATGGACGCACACACGTCACACACACACGATGACACAAAACGGCACACAACACGACACACAAAAATAACACACCACACAGACACACACACAAGACATGGAAAGCGTCACACACAAAACATCACACACACGACGCACAACATGTCATACACACTCAACACAACACGACCCGCAACATGTCACACTCACACACTCAACATGACACACAACACGTCTCACACTCAACACGACCCACAACACGTCTCACCCACACTGAATGACACACAGCACGTTGCACGTACGTCACACACACACAAAGTCGCACACAGTTTGTTGCATGTCTCACGTATCATGTCACGCAGATGTCACACAACGCACATGCACTCGCACAACACGTCACACGCACGCACACACTACATGTCACACACACATGACGCACACCACATGACACATGATACAAAATGGCACATGACACAAAATGGCACACATGACATTGAGAGACACACACACGACACTGACACGTTGCACGTGGAACACACAGCACGTCGCACACACACACAAGACGGCAGAGGACAAGACGGCTGAGCTGCTTGGGCCTCTTTCCAAGGCTTGGTTTTTCTCAGCTCAGGGCCCTGATTTATCTGGTGCTCTGGGTAGTTCCCCTGATCACACTTCCTCAGGCTCTTCCTTGAGAGGAGATTTATCATGGGAATTACGCGGAGAGGAATGATCCTGGGGAACTCAGTGCCGAGCCTCCCAAATCTGCACCTTTGTCTTTCTTTAATGAACAGATGGAAGATCAAAGCATTGTATTCAATCCTTGAAGTGTCCATGCCATTTCTGTGCACAGTGGACTTGAAAAGTTGTCCTTCTTCGTCTGTACACCACACGTGTCCATTTTAAATCCAAAGATGCATAATGAGCCATGGGCTACTTCCCTATGACACAGAGGGTCACAAACATGGTAGTGAAGAGGACAGATTACTAAGTAATCCCAGTGGGTTTCAGCCCCCTAGGATCACCTGGAAAGATTTTTCCTTCCTTTCAAAAGGGCAAAACCCAAACCCCATTCAGAAGATGCAGGGAATCTTACAGTAAGTTCTTCCCACATGGTCCCCTTTGTAAAGCCAGTCTGTCAGAGCTTGCCTTAGCACAAGAAAATAACGCCAGGCAGTGGTAAGCACACAAACAAGACTTTATTTACGAGAGGGAAAAGGACTAGGCTAGGCTAGAGAAGGGGTGGATTAACAAAACTTGAACTCTGGAAGTGCTCCAGTCTCCCAAACAATTACACCCAGGAGGTCAGGTTGATGTTCTCTCTCCCTTCTCTTGCAGGGACAGCGATGGACGGCTGCTGCTCTCTTGACATTGGACGTCAGGGAGGGACTCCATGATGGACACAGGAACGGGTGAGTAGACCTAACTAAAAACCCTCCCTATCCCTCTTTGCGTCGTCTCTGCCTGGATGTTAGACCCTATCTACGCGGATTCAATCCGTGCGTGGGAGTGTGCTCCCCAACCCAAACTAATAGAGGAAATGGCTAAAGGTCACCAGCTTCTTTTCCCAAGTCCAAGATGGCCACCTGACAGATAACCCAAAAGGTACATGCCTTTGTTCCCTTCTTTTAGGAAAATTTGGCAGGGGCAACCAGCATTTTACACACCCGGAGACTGGATTTGACCAATCAGGGAACGTTGCGGGGCAGGGAGACCCACGCAGAAGGGGGTTGTATATCCCCTCTGAGAACTCCTCCCTGTGTCCTCTACCAATTGAAGTGGGCGTCAGCCCCGTAGGACCACCCCGAGAGGGGATTTGACCAAATAAGGGAAGTGCTGCAGTGGAGTGACCTGCCCGCAACAGGATCCTGTGGTCCCTCTAAAATGTCCCCACACCACCCTCTAGCAGTTGGCGAGGGTTTCACTCCCACCTTAGGCCATCTCAGAAGGGAAATGTGTACCAATCCAGAACAGGTATAGCCCGAAGGTCTAGGCCACGGTTTCTTCAAAAGACATCCTTGGAACGAGACGGGCTCTTCCCCGCAGTGTTGTGTTGCGACTTCCCGGACGATGCTGCCAGCCTCGCAAACATGGAGCTCCAGAGATCGGCGCCTTGTGGCCTAGACCTTTGGGCACTGCCTAGTCTGATTGTTACGTTTCCCTTCTGGGATGGCCTAAAGCGTGTGTGCGAAACCCTGACTGATTAGCAGAGGACGGTGCAGGGATTTCATGGAGGGGTGATGGACCCCTCTTGCGGGCAGGTCACCCCACCATGGCAGTTACCCTGTTTGGTGAAATCCCCTCTCTGGTGGGTCCTAAGGGGCTGAGGCCCACCCCAAGTGGGAGGAGCTCTTGGAGGGTCACGTGACCCACTTCCGAATGGGTCACTCTGCCCCAGAACATTCCCCAATTGCTCAAATCCATTCCTGAGGCAGGTGCATGGAGATAAAACACCCCCAGATTGGTAAAGGAGTGGGAGGATCTCTTAGAGGTGTCACATGCAACTCCTTGTTTCAACTCCCGTTTGCATCTTGACCCCAAAAGTCTTTTGTCATGGGGTCGGTCTCATGGTGACAGATGAGCGATGTCTGAGGAGTGAAGGGGCAAGGTCCCATGGCTGACATCAAATAACTTCCCTAAGCCTCAGGGTAGTTTGGCCAAATGCCCATTGTCAAAATGGCTGCCGTCCCACGCAGTGTGTGTGTCCCAACACCCAGAGCCCGTGCGGCCGCCCTCTCCGTCGGGGCTGTGTGTCCCAGCGACCAGAGTCCGTGCGGCCGCCCGCTCCGTCGGGGCTGTGTGGCCCAGCGACCAGAGTCCGTGCGGCCGCCCGCTCCGTCGGGGCTGTGTGTCCCAGCGACCAGAGTCCGTGCGGCCGCCCGCTCCGTCGGGGCTGTGTGGCCCAGCGACCAGAGTCCGTGCGGCCGCCCGCTCCGTCGGGGCTGTGTGGCCCAGCGACCAGAGTCCGTGTGGCCGCCTGCTCCATCGGGGCTGTGTGGCCCAGCGACCAGAGTCCGTGCGGCCGCCCTCTCCGTCGGGGCTGTGTGGCCAAGCGACCAAAGTCTGTGCGGCCGCCCGCTCCGTCGGGGCTGTGTGGCCCAGCGACCAGAGTCCGTGTGGCCGCCCGCTCCATCGGGGCTGTGTGGCCCAGCGACCAGAGTCCGTGCGGCCGCCCGCTCTGTCAGGGCTGTGTGGCCCAGCGACCAGAGTCCGTGCGGCCGCCTGCTCCATCGGGGCTGTGTGGCCCAGCGACCAGAGTCCGTGCGGCCGCCCGCTCCGTCGGGGCTGTGTGGCCCAGCGACCAGAGTCCGTGCGGCCGCCCTCTCCGTCGGGGCTGTGTGGCCAAGCGACCAAAGTCTGTGCGGCCGCCCGCTCCGTCGGGGCTGTGTGTCCCAGCGACCAGAGTCCGTGCGGCCGCCCGCTCCGTCGGGGCTGTGTGGCCCAGCGACCAGAGTCCGTGCAGCTGCCAGCTCCGTTGGGGCTGTGTGGCCCAGCGACCAGGGTCCGTGCAGCTGCCCTCTCCGTCGGGGCTGTGTGGCTCAACGCTTAGAGTCCATATGTCTATCCTGTCTCTTATGCCCGTGTGGCCCGATAGCAACGGACAATATGGTTACTCTCTCCCTCAATGCTGTGTGGCCCAACGGCTGGAGTCAGTGTAGCTGCCCTTCACTGCAGGGCTGTTTGGCTGAGAGTTCAGAGGCAAGATGGTTGCCCCTCCTCTTGGGGCTGTGCAGTCTAGTGGGTCAATGGGGACGTGGGCAGTCACCAAAGGATGGATGGCAGCCAGGGCAGGTGGACCCAGGCCCTCGTTACTCCACCGGCTCCTCGCCCAGGGCCTCGTCCGTGGCCAATGTGTTTGCCATTGAGTCAGTGGGGATCCAGCACTACGGATGACAATGGCTAGTTCACCCAGGTTACTTCCTTGGAGATGTCTCTAGGCCATGGGCTGGGGGTCTCTGGGTTCCCGGCGTGGGAAACTCCCAGAGTCTCCGAACTCCCTTGCATGTCTGCAGGCCCCCAGGGATGTGGCTGGGTCTCGGCGCCTCAGAGCTCTGCAGTCAGGGGCTTGAGCTGTTTCTGGTCTGGAGCCTACAGTGTGCATCCTCCATTTTCAGCGGTCTGAGCTGCTCGCTTACACACTGGTGCTCCAGTTGGAGCATGTCCGGCAGGGCTGGGGCAGGGCTTGGCTTTCTCCACCTAGACTATGGGGTTCTGTGTGGCTGGTTCAGCCCGGCACATGCTGCTCGGCCTCTTCTGTCTCCTCCTTCCCATGCAAAGCTGCTTTGCCATCTCACAAGAGATGGGATCAGTGGTGGGCTCAATTGGCTCCTGTTGGCCTCTCGATGTCTGGAAGAGAGAGAAAGGGCAGGAACCCAAATGAGAAGAACAAAACCTTCAAGCAGGGTAGTTTTCCACAGCACAACCCCACCCTACTTTGCTGATGCTCATTGGCAACTTCCCTGAGAGCTGGCATTTCTTAAAGGGAGCACCCAACCCCCCGCAACCTCTGCTACCCTGTGGGCTGGCAATGGTAAAAGGGAGTCTGGGAGAATTTCTCCTCTCTCCACCTGGCTCTGATGAGTGAGGGAACCACATGCGAGAAGCTGTGTGAATGTAGGGCTCTGTGCAGTGGGATGAGATGTCCTCCATGGTGCCCAAAGGTGGGGTTGTCCTGCCTTTGCAGTGACTTCCTTCTAGTGAGAGAGATTTCAGAGATCAGCTCCGGGATTCTGCCCTGTACCAGTGTGTGGGAATGGGGCAGAAGTGGGGCAATGGTGCACTCAGGAAAGGAGTAGGGCTAAGGGGGGCCCAGGCTGCAGCCACTAAACCCCTGCGTGCTGCGTTGCGGCCGGGCCGGCTCTGCCTGGCTGGGGTGGGGGCGAGGAGGCTCCGCACGTTGCCATTCCTCATCCCCGCCAGCCACGTCACCACGACGAGCACCACACTGGGAACCTCTGTCCCGGGGGCTGATCTTCCCTGTAGGCTCTGCCTCCCCGCAGCTCCCATTGGCCGGGGATCGTTAATCCGGCCCTTGCCCTATTCCCCAGCCTGTTCCAATCCTGCTCTTGACTCCTGACTCCGGCTCCAACCCTTGGCTCCCCTCGGCTCGGCCTCCACCACTCTGAGCACAAGGCCCCAGAGCCACTGCTCCAACCACTGGGCTCAACCAGCCGTGCTTTGGCCTCTGACACCAGCGATATGGAGGAGTCGTTCACCTCACTGCTTTCCATGTGTATGGCCCTGCCTTGGTCAGCGCTGGTTTTCATCTGCCATGGGGCTGCCCAGTGACATGGCTTTCTTTGATCCCTTTCAACTTCTTCCAAGTCTTCTCTAGGCCCGACTAATCGACATAATTTTGGGTCATCTGCTGATATCCACCTCGTTGTTCAGCCCCGGTTCCAAACATAAGGACATAAGAAAGGCCACAGCAAAGGTCCATCTAGCCCAGTATCCTGTCTTCCGACAGTGGCCAATGCCAGGTGCCCCAGAGGGAATGAAGGGACAGGCAATCATCTAGTCATCAGTCCCCTGTCCCGCATTCCCAGCTTCTGGCAAACAGAGGCCAGGGACACCAAAAAGTTGAGAAGCGTCTGTTGTATTTACCATAGCAGGACAAAGAGCTCGTCTGTGTCGGTCCCGGTTCCCTAGTCAAATGCAGAACCCGACACGAGATTTCCAAGCTTCTGCAACCATTTATAATATCTGTTGAGGATGTACCATGTGGTCCTGTCTGATTTCAAAGGCACTTCGTGAAAAGCTGAAACCAAGAGGAAATGGGTTGAAAACCCCGTGATGCTGATGTGACTGGTACCTAGGAAACCTCCACTTCCGATGGCCATTGCCCCCTGCTGTTAGCTCCCCAAGAGTCTAAGGGCACAAGAACAACAACTCCGCTCCTCCCAAAATAGCCCTGGATAGAGAGGAGACCCCATTCTTGCAAAGCTTCCCCCTCTGCTGGCAGACACTCCTCCACACACCCGCACACACAGACGGTTGGGGGCACTTGTTCTTTGGATGGAACAGGAAAGTGACAGCGGCAGCCATATTAAACCATACAACATTTAGGCCGAGATCCACAAAGGGATTTCGGCTCCTAACGTCTCCTGAAATCCTTTGTGGCCCTGTGCCTTCATTCTTGAAGAGCTCACAGGGAAAAGTGTTACCCATGTGCCCTCATGGGATTTCCTAGGAGCTGATAACCAATCTCAGAGTGAAGGTCCCTGGCCTGCAATCACTCCATTCCAGGGAGGGCAGGTGATGAATCTTTCCCTACAGAGGGGAATCGTCATCATCATCATCCTTAATACCAACAGCCCTTTTCAGTTGGGTCAGGCCTTCCTTTAGAGACTTTCTGACCTTGACGAAGACAGTCTCCCCACTCAGCTCTAAGGCTATGTCTACACTAGGAGCTTGGGATGGAATTCCCCTGCTCCCATACACAGATTGTGGGACCACGATGAAAGCTGGCGTGACCATCCTTCTTCCTTCAATGCTGTCCTTAGACTGAGAGGGACACATTCAAAGCTGTGTTCAGGCCCTGTGCTGCACCCCTGTGCTTCCCACAGAGGGCCAAACACACAGAGGTATTTCCTTACCTTCATACAGGCGGGAGATGCCATCTTCATTCACTGTTTCAGACAACAAATCACAGTAATGGTGGATAGTATTTCCTAGACAAACAATGAATACAATGGCTCTCATGGCTTTTCAGATCCTTTCCTGAAAACTGCTAATGATGCAGCCATTCTCCCAAGACACCTTTGGGAAATTCCAGACATTCCTTACATCTGTACACAAAGCATATTCGAGAAATCATCAGATGCCCAGAAGTTACTGAGAGGCTGATTTCCAAAGGAGATTGAATTCACATCCTGCTGGTTTCCCCTAGGCGCAGCCAAAGAATTGTTGTGGGCGGGGGAAGTTGGTGCAGTCGATTCAGCTAAGTTGCTCCCTTCATCTTGGAATACATGTTAATTCACACACACATGCACACACACACACACACCCCGTTTTAGGATTCTGGTGCTGTTGGAGGGAACAGAGCAGCCGTCCAGAAAAGGGCTCTGAAGGAAGCATTGAGAAAAGATCAAGTGAATTTGCTCTGCTTACCAATGAATCGGGCTGCTGAATGTCTTATTGTTGTCTGTGAGCTTTCCAGGTACTGTAAGGCCTGGAACAGGAATTTGGGGATGTGGCTCTCGTTGTTCTGCATCTAGGAAGAATGAAGGAAGAAATGCACAATATACAAATGACATGTTCTTCCCACAGCAAATAGTCCAGGAAAGCCAATGCATATAGCCAGGCCCTGGCAACCGCCAATATGAACCCATACACCAGAGCAGCACCCCTCTGAAGTTCCTATTGTGTTCTCCAGAACCTCAGCTTTCCTTTGAAAAGACAAAGTTTGAAGGTCGGAGAATTGTGGAGAAAAATGTCAACAATGTGAACGGATTGTAACTCCTGCTGAAATGAGCCAGCAGAGAGCCTGGAACGGA
Organism: Caretta caretta; assembly: GCF_965140235.1. NCBI lineage: Eukaryota > Metazoa > Chordata > Testudines > Cheloniidae > Caretta > Caretta caretta. Next base: position 7,624,750 of record NC_134209.1, read on the forward strand.
GTCCTGCAGCCCGACCGAAGCGGATGGGTACTCAGGGTGTGGAGTTAGAAAGGTCTTCCTCAAGTCCCCATTCAGCACTCTCAAGGCACAAGGAATTCACCTACCAAGCAGATCCAGACACACTTCAAGAGCTGTGAGGAGCCATCCCAGGCCAAGCTGTGGGAGAGGGTCTTCAAATGAGCCCACCTGAGGAACACTGCGCAGCGGAAGAGCGTCAGTTTACATGACTGCAAGAGAAGAGGAGACCAAGAGGGTTCTCCCTGAGAGAGGGATAGTTTGGGGGACATGGAACCTTCCCCGTCCCTTGTTCTCCTGCTTTTCCTGCCAGTGGAGATTCCTGTCATTTGTTCTCCACAGGAGTGTGCTGAGGAGAGGAAAGGGAGAGTTGGCTGGAGAGAGCCAGAGCCGTCCTGTCCTTTGGATGGTTTGGGGTGGTTGCCCAGGGCCCCGTGCTTTGGGGGGCCCTGCACTTCAGGGGGACGCAGGCCCTGGGCCATGCCGGGGCCAGCAGCAGTACTCCCGGATCCGCTAGGCTATTCCCCACCTCTTTCCCAGAAGAAGGCTTTTCTTCCCAATTGTGCTGTGTGCTGTGAGGATGGATGAGGCGCTTGGCTCCAGCATGGAGTGAAGCAGGGAGGAGAAGACTCTGCTTGGGCAAGGGGCTCTGGCGATGACTGGAGTGGGGGCCCCAGGAGATACTGGCTCTTTGCTCTTCAGGCAATAATGACCGTGGCAATTACCAGTTTCACACTCGCCTCCTGGTCTTCAAGATGCAGCAGCAGGGGGAGCAAGCAGTGGATGATTTCCTGCTGCACGAAGGGTTTGTCGGGGTCCTGCACCCTGCTCACCACGTTGCCAAGCAGTACAATGGCAGCTGAGCGCACACTGCCCTTCTCCTGGCAATGACACACAGGGGGTGGGGACCCCCGGTTAAAGCCAGGCAGCATCAGAGCAGAACGCCACTGGGTGGTAATGCACACGCTGCTCCGGTCCCCCTGTGTGAACTACCTGGGCTGGCGGGAGCAGGGAGGCCACCAGGCCAGCGCCATGGACATCTTGTGCAGGGCCTGAGACCCTGTGCGGGACAGTGCAGCCCAGGGTGTCCCAGAGGCAGTTTCTGTCTGGAGAGCACAGAATCCTAGAACCCGAGAAGATGAGGGGAGAGGGCAGGCAGGCTGCTGGAGACTGGTGTGGGGAAGGGGAGAAGCAGCTGCTGGAGCCTGGCAGGGACTGGCTGCTCCAAAAGACAGCATTTCTTTGGCTCTTGGGTGCCCCTGAGAGCCGGGCCATTCCCGACCCACCTCTTTCCTGTTGAGAATCTCCACCTCTTTGGGGGCCTGTGTTCTCCAGGCAGCTGGTCATCTGCCCAGTGCCAGGCCCCCTCTTCCCCAGGCCAGGCTGCAGCAGGGGCTGGGAGCATGGCACTGAGGCTGAGCTTTGGAGAGAAGAGCTCTGACAGGGAGGTGGCTCAGCAGGAGATTCCCCACCCATGGCGGGGGCACTCCTTGGCGGCTCCATGGCAGGCCTGAGGGGCGGGAGGAAGGGGATGGGGAGAGAGAGACAAGGGCATCACAGACAGCTGGAGCGGGGGAATGGGCTTCTTCTGCGGGTTCCAAGCCTTACGTCATCAATGAAGGGGCGAAGGCTGACAGCAATGTCCTGGGAGATGGAGCCAAGCCCCTCCCTGTTGAGGAGGTGGATGATGTCTGCAGCTTTATGCATGGCCTCCATGACACGCCTTCCATCCCTGTCACAAAACATGGCCAGGATTGCTGGCAGCTGGGCCCGTAAGAATTGCACCTGCCGGAATGAAGAAGGCAGCTCATTACTATCCCAGGTGACAACCTGGAGCACATGATGGACCACTGCCACCGATGATAAACCACGGAGGGCACAGCCCCCCAACGGGGCAGAAAGTCATTCTCCTGTCACTCTGTGCCAGTTGCTCACTGTCACCTTTGTCTTTGCTCACCCCGCCTCCCCCATTGCATCCCATCTGCAATCAGGGCTCAGCTCACGGGAGCAGGGAGCATGGCATGCCTTGATTTGTTCCGAAAGCACCTCCACCATTTGAGGGCTGTGTTTTAAACAAGAAGGCTTGTGTGTGGCTCTCCCTCTCATTTCTGAGCTATTTGATGGACATTGGCTTCCTGGGTCCCCTGGGCAATCCCCGGCTCTCACCTTTTCTGGCTGGAACACAATACTGCCAAGGCCTCGCAGACTGAGCCTCCGTATGATGGAATTTGCATCTTTGGTCCAGTCCATGAGCTGTGCCTGGAGGGCTGATCTTGTCAGGATGGTGTCAATGGAAGGACTCTGGAGAAACTGGCAAGAGCCAAATGAAGATCAGGTTGAGGAGCAGAGGTCTTATTGTGGGGTCTGTTCCCTGGACAGTCGTCTTTCCCAAAGGGCCACTTCCTCCTATGCAAAGTCTCTGGTGAGTAGGGAGCCAATTGCTGCTGTTTCAGTTGGTTCCTTCCCCAAATTTAGACTAATGCACAAGTCACAAATAAGCCCCCAGGGAAAGGGGAATCTCCAGACCTCACTGAGTGCCATGGAGAGAGCCGTGGGGCAGAAGAAAAGCAGAACCCCAGGAAAAGGTGAGGAGAGAAGCATGGCCTTGGGGCACTGGAGAAACATGGCTTCTTGTCCCATAACCCCATCTGGGCACATCCAGCCAGGAGCAATCTCACCCTGTCTCTCCCTCCCTCTCTTTGCCATGCCCCGCTACCATCCATGTGCGGAGAGGAGCTAGCTGGCGGTAGGGCTGCTAAGCTGCTGACAATGTAGCCTAGAGCTTCCTGTCCTGAGCTGCTCTCCAGAAAGCCCACTTCTGCCTGTCAACTCATGAATCTCACCTCAGTGCAGAAAGCCAGGGCGATAGTTCTCTGCTCCTCCTCCTTCCCACTCTGGACGATGGTGATTGCCTCTCTGAAAACTGCAGGGAGCTGAGGGTTCTCAAACTCGATCATGGCTCTGGAACATGGAACAGAAAGTCCCTTTTGATTCTCAAGGGGGAGAGAGCGTTCAGCTCCAGTTGCTGGGCTGAGCTGGCAGCCTGGAACTGAGGACTATTTCACACGGAAATCCCATTCCCAAGAGAGACCCAAAGAAGAGGAAACGTTGAGCTCCTACCTTGCAATCAGGCCGACCCCCTGCGAGTAGTGATATCGGGAGGCTATCATGTCCCAACCCCGATGAAACTGGATGCTGGCAAATTCCTTCCAGTAGCCGGGCATGGAGAAAAGCGTCTTCACAGCCTCCACTGAGGTGCTAAAGACAAAAACAAACAAACAAACAGAGTGTCAAGCAATGAGATCAGCCCCAAGCATGGCAAATCTGCACAAGTCCTGAGACACCCAGCATGCTCAGCAGTAGCTAGCCTCCCCAAGGATCGATCCAGTGTGATACCCTGTCTACACTGCAGTTTCACTGACTTTGGAACCAGTTAGGGACACTGTAGCTTCTTCAAATGGTTGGTGTCATCACTCCCAATGGTTGAATACTTGATTCTTTACTGTGACAGGTAACAGGACTCAAGCGGGCATGTGGGTCCAGATCCTTTGTTGGTGGAATCGAGCAAAGCTCCATCAGTTTACGCCACCTGAGGTGTCTTCTGGCGCTCTCTCTTTCCCGTGCAGATGGAAGCCCCTAACTGTGCCCACAGAACCAGATGAACTGGTCCCTCTTCCTCCTGTCTGCCTGTGAGGCTGACGTCCTGCGGGGCCTGTCCCCATGTCCTGCCGGTGTGGCTCTGTCCGCGTTCGGGGAGAGAGGCCCACGGATTTGCTCAGCAGGCACTGATGAACGCACTGACCCTTTGGCGGGTGGCAGACGTGGATGGATGCACAAACATGGCTGCTGCCTGAGTGTGTAGGGAAAGCAGCTGGGCTGTGGACGGCGTCAGATGAGCGAGTGTGACTCACAAGAACGCACGGCTCTCAACCCTTTTCCCTCAAGAGAGACCTGCTCCCAACTGAGCCTGGGCTAACGACAGCACCCGAACAACTGATGGCCGTGAACAGCCCCCATGTGTTTAGCCCAACAAATCTGTTCTTCCTTTTCCTTTCAGGCATTACCTTAGGAGACTGAGGCAGCTGCATCCCTCCTCGGGGCTGGATGTCTGCCTGGCCATGTAGGTCCCTGGCAAGTGCTGATCCATCACGTACTGCACTTGCCTGACGCAGAGAATGAGCAGCTGGGGATACATTTGCAGGATGGCTTCTCGGTATCCCCGTAGGAAAAGGAGCTCATAAATGGTCTTCATTGCCTGGAGGGGGGAAAGAATTTCACTCAGCTCTCCCAATCTGCCACCTGTCCCCATTGCCATTCGCTATTGTCCCTTTGTCATGTCTCCTTTCCTCTCCAGCGTATTACAAAAGAGTATTGGCTTCTGAAAGGGGTGGGGACATTTGGAGGCTCCTGAACCTTCCCCCATTCCTGGAACGGAAGCAGGATGGAAAGATGAGAAGAGTCTGGATGACGTTATTCCCCATTAAGAAAAGGAGTACTTGTGGCACCTTAGAGACTAACCAATTTATTTGAGCATGAGCTTTCGTGAGCTACAGCTCACTTCATCAGATGTATACCGTGGAAACTGCAGCAGACTTTATATACACACAGAGAATATGAAACAATACCTCCTCCCACCCCACTGTCCTGCTGGTAATAGCTTATCTAAAGTGATCAACAGGTGGGCCATTTCCAGCACAAATCCAGGTTTTCTCACCCTCCACCCCCCCACACACAAATTCACTCTCCTGCTGGTGCTAGCCCATCCAAAGTGACAACTCTTTACATAATCAAGTCGGGCTATTTCCTGCATAGATCCAGGTTTTCTCACATCCCCCCCACCCCCATACACACACAAACTCACTCTCCTGCTGGTAATAGCTCATCTAAACTGACCACTCTCCAAGTTTAAATCCAAGTTAAACCAGAACATCTGGGGGGGGGATGGGGGTAGGAAAAAACAAGAGGAAACAGGCTACCTTGCATAATGACTTAGCCACTCCCAGTCTCACTTTAGATAAGCTATTACCAGCAGGACAGTGGGGTGGGAGGAGGTATTGTTTCATATTCTCTGTGTGTATATAAAGTCTGCTGCAGTTTCCACGGTATACATCTGATGAAGTGAGCTGTAGCTCACGAAAGCTCATGCTCAAATGAATTGGTTAGTCTCTAAGGTGCCACAAGTACTCCTTTTCTTTTTGCGAATACAGACTAACACGGCTGTTCCTCTGAAACCTGTTATTCCCCATTATTTCTCTTTCTGGTGCAGAGCCTGTGCTTTGGCTTTCCAGCCATGACTGGAAGGGCTGAAACCATCCTGAGGAGATCCGTTCTCCTAGGCCCAGTGTTTCTGGCCCAGTCAAAAGTACTGGACTTCTCAGGATGCCATGTTGGGAAGATTTCTAGCCACAGTTTACAGAGCCAGAAACCTGGAGACTTCCAAGAGACACTTGAACTGCACCTGTTCACTAAAGGGCCATCTGGAGCAGAAGACAACTGAGCCAGGGTACCAGCAGATAAACCACTTCAGATGTGTAACTTTGACCTGGGGGAAACTTTACTACCCCTCTTTGGTTTGATTGGAAGTGACGAGGACACACTAAGGCCTGGTCTACACTCCAGAGTGAGGTCAACGCAAGGCCGCTCACTCTGCATCCCCCTAAGGATGGAATTTCCTTCCCATCGTCAGAACTGCCCCTCGGTGCCAAATTCGTCACTCCACCTCCACACGTGGCAGAGAGTCCAGGTCGATGCAGTCAGGTCGATGCAGCGTCAGACCAGACACCGCGTCGCTTTCCTCAACTGGCTTTCAGGAGCCTTCCCACAATGCCCCACCCTGACCCTACAAGCAAGACAAGCCCTTCTGGTGAGGACGGGCACTGCCGACACGAGCAGCAAAGTGCGGACACACACCAGGGATGGAATCGCTGTGGCGGCTGTCTGCCCATTTAAGTTAGGTCAGCTTCAATGTGTGGTGGAGCCATGGCCTGAAGGTAAGAAGAGGTGAAACTCGCACACACACACAGATGCACCATCTTCCCTGTGGTGGCGGGTTCGCAAGGTGACATCTCAAATCTCACTTACAGCCAGAGACACATGGCTGCTCGTCTCCTCCTGGCGTCTCTGCTGGAGCTTGTCCAGCAGCTGCTGCAGCACCTCCCTGGTGAGCTGTGGTTCTTCACCCAAGGCCTTCCACAACTCAATGGCACATCTGCAAATTCAGAAACACACGTCAGAGCTTTCCTGCTTGGCCATCCCTTGCCCTCCCCAGGGAGAGGCTTGGAATACCAGAGGAGACAGCCACTGGTGCAGGGAGGCTAAGGCAGGGCAAGTCCCTTCAGAGAAAGTTGTATTTATTCCTTTCCCCGAATGGGTTCTTGTTTCTAAAGCTAACCCACTCTTTCCAAGACAGTGAGCATGTACTGACCACAGAATGACCACCAAACTGTGACCCACAGACTGCAAAATTCTGCTCTGTTACACTTGGGTCAGTCCCGAGAAACTTGCCTGACATCATTGGAGTTCCTCTGGCTGTTTGGGGCTATAACGGAGACCCAGCGTTTGGCCAAGTGTCTCTTAGCAGCTCAATTCTACTGCAGTGTGGTGGACAGGGTCAGAGAGTGAGTCAGCACATGCCCTGATCTGAGAAGATTCAAGAGCTTGGAAGAGGAGATTGTAAAGCCCAATGTGACAGAGATGGAAGGAAAGTAGGACTGAAATCCCCCTCCTCCATTCTTGCGGATCTAAGTCCTGCTGGTCCCCGCAGGCATCTGCAGAGGAAGACTGCAGATGGATCCAAAAGACTTCCAGTCATTTGACATCCAAGTTTGGTGAGGAAGGTCGGACGTGGTGGTCAAGCCCTAGGACATTGAGAACTAGGTTGGACAACTCAAGAGCAAATGGCCTGGAAGCAAGGTCTTCCGGAAGCTTGACTGAACTTCTGTGCCAATGCTGCCGAGTTTCTGTAACTTCTGAGCACAGCCCCTGGAAAGCACTGTGGCTGTTCCAAGAAATTCAGACCTGATTCTGAAATTCAGAAAGGTTTACAAATCAAACACTCAAAGAAATCTAAAAACCAACACTGTATTCCTCTGATAACTGAATTGGGTAAGAAGTTCCATTTCTTTCCTGCCGCTCTTCAATTTGCTCTGCAGTGTGACACAAATTTCTCTCAGGTCTGTGCAGAACTGCATTGCAGAAGGTGCCAAGGAAAGCTGGACTTTTGACCTCTGGCTAGGGTTCAGTTGGGTTTCATGGCCCCGAGGCACATGGGGGTTGTGTTACAAACCCCTCATCTGGCTGACCCTTCCAAGTGATCAGCAATAACCAGCAGGACTGAAAGTTAACAATCTATTGAGGTGGAAAGAGGGACTCCCCCTTCTCAGAGCTATTAATGCTGGCTGTCTGCTTGCTGCACTGCATTTAGGATCTGGTCATGTGGGGATGATTTTTTTGTTGATTTTCTTTTCTTTTCTTTTGGATCAATAAGGGCTGGAAATGTCTGTCTTAAGAGATTGACCTCTGCCCCACCGTTCCATAAGGATGAGTGCATTTTGTCACCAATTCCTCAGCCATGGAATAACTGGGGGGTCTGACGACAGGTAAGAATCCTGCACTGGTCTCCAGGGGATAGACAGATGGGCCTCATGGGCCTTTTCCATCTCTGCCTTCTCTCCTGCAGTAAGGAGCAGCCAGACCTCATGAGCCAGGGATGTTGAGTGAGCCCCCAAATCATTGATTGGCCCTGCACTGGATCTGAGAGGAAGTGGGGTGACCCATAGAAATCAGGACAATGCTGGAATTCTCCAGAAAAGTGGCATGTCTCCATCCCGGGGAGTGTAGGAGGAGGGGTTGGCTCCTCAGTGGCTGGGCCTGGCCATCTCCTCTTCGTAAGCGTGGACAGCTCTCTGCACAGCAGGAAACTCCCTCCAACTGTGTGAGCCCCACGGACCCCTCCCGGCCTGTGGCCTCTCAGTAGGAGCAGGAAGAGAACTACTGGACTGAGGAGATAACAAAGCAGCTCCCTACCTGTGCGATGAGAGCGTGTGAGCCACACAGGTTAGAACCACGTCCTGGGGGTGGGAGCGAGCCAGCAAGGCCATGGCCCTGAGCACTGCTCTTCTGGCTCTGGGATCACAGCTGTTGTCGAGCCAGATTAAGATCCCTCCCACGATGTCTCCAACCTGGAAGAATGCCAGAAAGTTGAGGGATGGATTTATCAATGAGTGGCCTCCTCCCAGGGAAGCCCTCCTGGCAGCCCTGCAAGCCTCCTCTGACCTCGATTGCCTATCTTGGCTGCTCCCTAAGAGCCTTTGACAAGTCCAGGAACCCCAGTCTTCCTGAGGTCTGGGTTAGCACCTTCAAGCTCAAAAACACGCACAAAACCTTAGAGTGGGCACAGTCCTAACTCCCCTGATGTCCCAGGGCCTTCCCTGCCATAGCAAACGGCTCTCAGCCCCGCTCTCAAGGGCTTCCCTCCAGGAGCCTTTCCTCCATCTCTGCAACTTCCTTTTAGCTCTTTCTTGCACAATCCGCTCCTCCAGACCAGTGGTTCTCAACCTAGGTTCCATTGTGGGACACATCCAATCCGACCTGTTTGTCCCTGAGGATGTCCCAAAGGGGCGCAGCTCTGTGCGGACCGGGCCACAGGTTGAGAAGCACTGCTCCAGACCCAGCTGGTTCGACCGATGTATCCCAGAGCCCATGGCAGAGATGGGAGGCAGGGCTAGTTGGGTGGGGCTAGCCAGCTCCCGGCCCCAGTCTCCTAAGTCCCCAGTCTCTAACCTCGGATTCATGCTATGGCACTTAGAAGAGCAGTGCAGACAAGGTGACTTGGGCTGGAGCCCAGGCTCTGAAGCCACCCTCCTCCCCAGGCTTCAGAGATCAAGTTCCAGCCCCAGCCCAGAAGAGTCTGCATTGCTGTTTTGGCCCCTCAGTGCCAGCCCTGGGAGCCCAAGTCCATAGGGCCAGGCTTTCAGGCTCCTGCTGCAGAGTTTGCAACACAGGGAGACAGACCCTAAAGGGACAAGCCACCCCCTAGGACTCTTCCGTGAGGAATTGGTCATTGCTCTTTCCTCTCTCGAACAAGGAGCAGAAGCTCCAAGGTGGGTGGCTGGATTCTGTTGACCTGTTCTGCTAGCAGGAGTTAGAGCCCTGCACAAATCAATCTGCTGATTGAGGGGCCATTTGTTAACTTCCCGCTGGGACCTGTTGGAAAGAAGGAACTCGGGCAGAGACAGGGATGACCTGCAGGAAACCCTAGGAACAGGCAGGTTGGGGAGGAAGTTCAGGCTGAGGATTCTGTTCATGGATTAGTCTCAGAGTTTCCAGGAAAGCCAAAGCCCAGGAAGGGAATAAGTCTGCACTTCCGCGCCACGTGCAGGCGGTCTTTGGAGAAGGGCTTGAATGTCGCCTATCCCCGTGGCCAAGAGATGAATGGCAAGGGGCTGAGCCAACCTTCCAATCCCATGCCAGTGTCCCAGGAATGGTTTCCGAGGAGAGGAACTTCTCCCATCCCCCTCTCTGCGCAGCATCCCCCTGCCCCATTGCGGGAGTCTCTTACTCTCTCCATCTTGTCTCCGTGGAGAGCTACGATGGCCCTCAGCTCTTCCTCTGCGGCTCTAAATCTCTGCAGGGTGGGTGTTGTCAGACCCTTCACGGCTGCCATCAGCAGGGCATGGAGCGGGGCTGAGGAAGGGTGCTCCCTGGGGGTCTGCAAAGAACAGGGACAAAGCCTGTTGGGATTGAGTATTTCCCTCGGGCAGCTGCCCTGGAACAGTCTGTCCCCGGGGGAGGCTGGCAGTGCCGAGGGAGCGTGGAGACTCCGGCTGAGCCCTTTTCTTCAAAAGCCTCCCCAGGTGCTAAGGTTTCCTCAGCCTTTTGTCCCCTCTCTGGCCCCCTCCCCTGAGAAGAGACGAGAGCCTCTCGGGCAGTGCTGGGACCCCAAGGACCACCCCGTTTCCTCCCTCGCTAGCCCCTCCTCGCAGGAAACCCCGCTTTTGCTGAGAAAGCCTCAATGTCCTGCAAAGCCCATTCGAGTTGCTCCTTGAGTGTCGCCGAGGGGTCACTGGAGAACCTGCCCCATGTCCCATCCCACCCCGAGCGCCTGAGGAGATTGGCTCAGCAATTCTGACAGCCCACAGTGTCTGCGAGGAAGGGACTGAGAATAGGGCCCAAACGGAAACACCCTCTTCCTTCCCCACCTCGCAGCCTGTGGGGCTGCCAGAAAACAGGCAGGAATCGCCGTCAGGACAGAAAGTAACTGAGACTGAAGAAGCAAGTTTGCCTGGCTGAGGAGAAGCCCAAAGCGTGGGCCTCTGGGGCCAGAGCCCTGGGGGTGAGAACTCACTGGGCACAATGTTACTCCAGGGGCCTGGTTCCAGGGTCACCTCAACCCAGGGCCTGGGGTGCTGGAGGCCTTTGCCCTGGGGTCTCAGGGCACCCCCTGGGGATTATTGCAGCTGGCCTGCATGGCGCTGGATTAGCACCGTCTGTCCTGGTTGCCAACAGCTGAGGGGTAGCTCAGTGGTTTGAGCATTCACTAAACCCAGGGTTGTGAGTTCAATCCTTGAGGGGACCATTTCGAGATCTCGGGTAAAAATTGGGGTTTGGTCCTGCTTTGAGCAAGGGGGTGGACTGGATGACCTCTTGAGGTCCCTTCCAACCCTGATATCCTAGGATGCAGTAGAGCACGGCGGAGTGGCACACTCGCCTCCATACTCCAGACCCCCGGCGGGTCAGAAGCTCCCAGAATTGCAGCCTTTTGTATGTGCTGCAGTGTGCTCTGTCCCGAAGAGGAAGAGTTACAAAGGTGTCTAGAGGCTTTTGTAACTCGGACAGAGCCCAGATGTTGGCAGGTGAGAGGGAACCTGGGACCTCTGGAGCTTAGTGCAGGAGCCTCGACCACAGGAGCGAAAAGCCAAGAGGCTGTTAGCTAAGGCTCTAGAGCAGACTCCTTTTCTCTGTGTCTCCAAGTGGTCCTGGTGCCACGAGATGGGCCAGAACCCCACAGCCAGGAGATATGTGGGTTCCCCCGACCAGGGCAGGGATGGGCCTGGTCTGATTTTCAGTCGTGCCTGTGTGCCATGGAAAGTGCATCAGAATTGGGCACCTGAGTCAGGCACTTCTGCCAGTCCCACAAAGCACCTCTGGACTTCTTTAGGTGTCTAAACCCCTTTGTCAAAGCGGGCCTCATTCAAGCAACCCAGATAAAGGCTGGCTGGAGTTGATCACCCTTGATGAGTGTTTCTTTTCAGCCCCTGGTAGATATTCCTACACACAGCAAGGAATGCTTTCCATGAGCGCGGCCACACATCATCATTACCATCGTCATATGGGAGCTGCTTGTTAATGAGGGGCTGGGAGTGCGCTCTTCTTCCTGCTCTTCTGGGCTTCCTTTTTCCCACTTCCCCTTCGTGTCAGACGGCTCCTTCTTCGTCCCTGCAGCAGAAAGAAACATTCTTAACATTTTGTTTACAGAGGATGGAAGTTGGGCCCAGAGCCCTGAAGCGAATTGCCCAGGGTCAGACTGAAGGTTGTTGGCAGAGCTCAGCAGAGAACTCTGCTCTCCTGACTCCTAGCTGGGGGCTTTGACCACACGAGGCTTCCTCTTCCCTCGGGGCCAGTTTCTTTTCAATGGGGTCGTCTACTCTTCCCCTCCCCTTGTACCTCTTTCCTGTCAGTGATGGGCACCTGGCCTCCTTTTGCATTGAACCCCCCAAGAAGGAATGACTCAGCTCTGGTACGGTTCCCAGCTGTGACCTGCTGAGACCTCTGGAGCATTTTCCTGAGGAAAGGGACCCAATCCAGGAGAAAAGAAAGGATTTCCTCCAACGTCCAGCCTCTCTCTTCTCCTTCCAGCCTGGAACAATGTTCGTAGTCCCCACCCCACCGTGCCAGATCCCCAGAGGGGGGTGACCTGACATTGTCAGCTCTCCCCACCTCAGCCATGGACCTCTGCCACCCTCTAAATGGATTCCAGAGCCGGAGGTACCCATCACTGTCCCATGAGATGGCCCTGATGTCGAAGGCTTGTCGAGTGACTGGTGTGAGTGTTCCTCACATGCTCCTCGTGAACCATGTGGATTGAACCATCTCACCTGTAAGATCCACTTCGACTTTGTCTGTCGTCTCCTGCAGCTTCACCTCCTCTCCCTCCACCTGGGTCTCCGCTGCTTTCTTCTTCAGGGACAAGTGTGTCCACCTTCTTGGAGAGGAAGCTGTTCTCTCCTCACTGCTCTCTGCCATCGAGTTGTGGGATTGGCAACAGACACAGAGTCTTTTCAAGATGGTCCATGAGCATTTTCTTCCCTGGGGCTTCTCTGGCAAGGCCTGTTCTTGGGGGCTGAGGCCAGAGCATGCCTCAATGGCTGCAGGTTGGACGAGCACTTTGTGCACATGGATCTCTCTGTGCTCCCGAGAGGCGAGTCTTTGGAAAAAGGAACGAAGCCTGGAATAGAAAGAAGGAGGAAATGGGTTTTTCTGTCCTTCTCGAAAGGAAGGGAATTAGTTTGCCCAGGATTCCCAGATCCACGAGAGTGGTCTTTTGAAGCCATCTGCTCCTCTAATAGCCAGGACTGGTTGCTGCAACCAAGAAGATATGCAACACAAGACCGCCCAGACTGGGTCACACCAAAGGTCCATTGAGCCCAGTACGCTGTCTTCTGACAGTAGCCAGTGCTGAGTGCCCCAGAAGGAATGAACAGGGAATCATCAAGCGATCCATTCCTGTTGCTCATTCCTGGCACCTGGCAAACAGAGGCTAGGGATAGAAAGAGCAAAAGGTCAGTTTCTATGTTCTTTGGTCATTGCCTGGGCCTAGTTGCAAAAATGCTTCCTTCTTAACCCCACTCCTTTGTGCACAGAATGTTGGGACTCTGGGAACAGATCGGGCCAAGCTGCAAACCAAGAAAGCTCTGTTCCCAGAGAAGCCAGGAAAAGGAAGAAAAGATTGTCATCTCGAGGGTTTGAGGGTCTGGAAGGATGAATTAGCAGCTGCAAATATGTTGACTTCTTCTCAACTATTTGAAAATCTGGAATGTATTAGCATGGGGGAAAGAATCAGTCAACTTGAAATGAAGAATGACCCATATTATTTCCAACCTCCAGTCAGAAGTTAGGCCTCCAAAACAAGGACAAAGAAATCACAGCGAGACCCATGACAAATGTAGGCGACAGTTGATTGAAACCCCTTTCCTGGAAAGGAATTGCGGGGCGGGGGGGATCGACACATCTCTTTTCTCTAGCCCAAGGGGGTAGAGTAGAATTTGTAGAGAGTTTTGAGATCTATCGCCATGAGATTCTTTCTGAGAGAACTACCAAGATGACAGCCAGGGGATGGGAGTGGAGCTGTATCACTTTCAATACCTTAAGATTAATTTCTTCTGCATTATTTGAGCTCATTTATGGGCATTTCAATCCTGTAAATTCTGAGATCGATATTCTCTCAATACACATTTCTTTGGCAGTCATGACAGGAGACAAAGGGTTTCTATTCCCAACTTGAAGGATGGAGTGCATTAGGGACAACTCCAAGGGAAAGACTATTGATGGAGATCTCAATCTAAATTCTACACGAGTTTTGTTATCTTCCCTTTTGGTTCTATCCCTGGAAATTGCCCCCGACTAGTCTGCTGAAAGATAAAATCATCTAAATCTGCCTCCAAAGAACCTGACAGGCTGAAGCAGGAGGAGACCTGAGAGATGGCCACTTTCAAATCAAAACACCACACCAGCCCTCACCCGTCCCGAGGAGAAGGAGGCACCGATCTGTCGTGTGCGATCTAATGAGCCGGGAAAGAATCTGGGAATTACCTTCTGTAAAAACTCATCCTTTTGTTCCTCAAACACCTGTGGAAATAGCTGATTCAAGAAGTTGCTGACAGAGGGATGGTCCGCGTCTCTCAGCAGCTCCTTGGGTCACCAGCCGTTGTCAACCAAGCCAGTTGGCAGACTGACGGCAGGGCAAGAATGCTGACGCCGAACACTCTTTGCTGTTGGCCTCCGTGACATCACAATCAGCTTGTGCATAAACACACACAGACCCCACCCAGAGAGACACACCCCCACTGAGCAACTCCCCACCCTCCTTCCCAGCACTTCCTGCCCACCACAGAACAGCTGTTTCATGGAATTGAGGATGCTCCGGGAGGGTCGGTTCCGGGCGGTGCATGGGATTCACATACTTGGGGCAGTGCATGGGATTCTTCTCTCCTAAGTGCAGGGCTCAGCACTTGTCCTTGCTGAACCTCATCAGATTTCTTTTGGCCCAATCCTCTAATTGGTCTGGGTCACTCTGAACCCTATCCCGACCCTCCAGCGTATCTCCCTCTCCACCCAGCTTAGTGTCATCTGCGAACTTGCTGAGGGTGCAATCCATCCCATCCTCCAGATCATGCACGAAGATGGTGAAGAAAACCGGCCCCAGAGTGACCCGTGGGGAAGCGGGGGAGGGGGTGGAGGAGAGGAGGCAGACGGTGAGTGGCAGGGACCCCACAGAGGGGGGTGCAGTGGAGGAGAGGGGGAAATCATCCAGGCAGCGGTGGGCAGTGTGGGCTGGGAGAAGGGGCGAGGCAGATACAGGAAGAGATGGAGCACAGGCGGGGCACTGGGGCCAGGCACCCGGGGCCTGGTCATCCACATCGGCCCCACTCGAGGAACAGAGACGGAGTTAACACCGACAGTCACCACTCCACTCTCGCACCCACTGCCCTGCATGATTTTCGTCCCCTTCTACTGCTTCTTGGCTTCCGAGACATTGCTACAGCTCTGTGTTAGACCATGTCCCTGTCGTCTAATAAACCTCTGTTTTCCTGGCTGGCTGAGAGTCCCGTCTGACTGCGGAGTTGGGGGGCAGGACCCTCTGCCCCCCCCAGGACCCCGCCTGGGCGGACTGGCTGTGGGAAGCGCAGGGAGGGGCAGAGGAGGCTGAAGGCTCCGAGGTCAGAGCCAGGAAGGTGGAGCCGGGGGAGCTGTGTGTCCTGCAGACAGGCTGCTCCCCGAGAGGAGACTTCCCCAGAGTCCTGCCTGGCTTCCTGGGGAGCAGTCCCAGAGCATCGCCCGGGGACCCCGGGACATCCTCCTCCTCGATGAAACCTTCTGCCGTGTGACGTGTTGTGTGTGTCATGTTGCGTGTGTCGTGTGACGTGTTGTGTGTGTGACTTGTGTGTCGTTTTGTGTGTGTGAGACGTATTTATGTGTGCGTGTTGTGGTCCATGTTGAGTGTGTGTGTGCCAGGTTGTATGCCGTGTTGTGTGCATGTGACGGTGTGTGCCGTGTTGTGTGCCGTTTTGTGTGCATGTTGTGTCTGTCGGTGTCATGTGTTGTGTGAGATTTTTGTGTCTCGTGTTGTGTGCCGTTTTGCGTGTCGTGTGTCGGTGTCGTGTGTCATGTTGTGTGTGGGTGTTTGATATTTTGTGTGCGAAGTTTTGTGCATCGTCTTGTGTGTGTGTGTCACGTGTGCCGTTTTGTGTGTCATGTGAGGTGTTGTGTGTTGTATTGTGTGTGTGTGTGTCGGTGTCGTGTGTGATTTCTGTGTCACGTTGTCTGCCGTTTTGTGCGTCATCAAGTGTGTGTGTGTGTGTGTATGTGTCAGTGTCGTGTGTTGTGTGTGATTTTTGTGTGTCATGTTGTGTGCTGTTTTGTGTGTCATTTTGTGTGTCATGTTGTTTGTGTGTGTCGGTGTCCTGTGTTGTGTGTGTGTGAGAGACGTGTTTCTCTATGTGTGATGTGTTCTCTGTGTGTGTGTCGGTGTCGTGTTGTGTGTGTGTGTGTGAGTGTCGTCTGTCGTGTTTTCTGTGTGTTGTCTTGGGTGGCCCCTCAGGGTACTGCACAAACCATTTCCATCATGGAGAAAGAGTGACACCAGGTGGCCAATCCAGATAATGCACAAACCATTTCCCGCACAGAGCAACAGTGACAGTGGGTGGCCACTGCTACGAATTATACCCGACAGGTCACGCACAGGAACTGCTGCGAATTATACCCGATTGGTCCCGCACAGTTCGAGTCTAGGCTGAGGCACACGAACGAAGTCCACAACGGCAGGGTTCCCAAAAATACTAAGTTTATTACGCTCGAGCGTGGTGCCCCCCTGCTCATCAGGAGGGGACCCCGCAGGCAGGTTATACAGAGATTATAGACCTTTTAGCAAGACACGTTGCCCTCGTGCATCGGAAATCTTAGCCAAGAGACAAACCCTTCCCTTAGCTACCACCTATCCCGGCTAGGTACATTCCCCGTGCTAAACCATGACTTCAGCTACATTACATGGTCCTAAAGCAATGCACCAGGAACTTTTCTTATCAGGATGGGAGGCCCACATCAAGGCCAGGAGGCAGGGAGTTAGGAACAGACAAAGAACAGAAACCGGGAGATAAAACAGGCTGGAGACAAGGGCGGGGGGCGGAGGATTTTCACAGGAATGCAGTATCTAAGAAACACTCCTCCTGGTGCATGGTGTGCTTGCTTTTAGACAATGGTGGGCCCCAAACCAAAATGGAGTCACCCAGGCTAACTTTTCCTTCACACCACTCAGGGTCATGCACCAACAATTTCCCTCGTGGAGCAACAGTGACACCGGGTGGCTAATCCAGGTACTGCACAAAGCATTTCCCTCATGGAGCAAAAGTGACACTCGGTGGCCACTCAGGGTAATGCACAAATAATTTCCTCAACGGAGCAACAGTGACACCAGGTGGCCAGTCAGTGTAATGCACAAATCATTTCCCTCCTGGCCCAACAGTGACAGTGGGTGGCCAATTCAGGTCATGCTCAAATCATTTCCCTCATGGAGCAACAGTGACACCGGGCGGCCCCTTGGAGTAACACACAAATCATTTCCTCACGGAGCACCCGTTGCACAAATTGAGTTTAATAATAATAATAATAAAGAAAAATAGTTTCACTAGAAAAGGCAGATTTTCAGTGATTATAAGGGATAGCAAACAGAAGAAGGCAGATTACTAAGCAAATACAAATACACACACATACTAAGCCTAAGATCTTAAAGAGACTGGATTCAAGAAGTAATTTCCCATCCTAAATGTCTTTCGGCAACTTGAAGACTTCCCGTGGTTTCTCTTTACAGACTAGACTCCTGTCTTAGTCTGGACTTCCCCCTTCTCATTCCCTTTGTCTCTTCAGGTACTTTCAGCAGCCTTTCTACTGCCCTGCATGATCTGCGTCCGCTCCGACTTCTCCATGGCTCCCGAGACCTCACCTGTGGGAATGCACACCTACCCGTGTCCTAGGAAGGGAGACGGCACCAGGAGAGCAGAGGAGAGAGCGAGTTGGCGAACACACGAGAAGACGGCGAGTGCGGACGAGGAACTGGAAGCACCGACCTGGCAGCCAGGTCTGCAGTGGGCAGAGAGCGGAGGCCTGGTTCCGCCTCCTTGGAAAGAGGCCCACGCGGCTCAGGCCCCTCCGGCCGCGTTCCCCTCCGGCGAGAGCTCCGGCACCATTCCTCGCCAGAGCCGCTGCGAGAGCCGAGCCGGAGCCCTCGCTCCACAGCGCTCGACGGGGGCTGGGAATCTCGCCCTCGGCCCTGCCGCCCTCTTCCCTCCCGCCCACACCGGCCCCACGCGCCGCCCAGAGACCGAGTTCCCCCGACCATCCCCGCTCCGCTCTCGCCCCCGCGGGGGGTCGTCTCCGGGGTGGGATTTCGGTGTCGTGTCCTCTGCCGTCTTGTGTGTCGTGTGACGTGTCGGTGTCGTGTCGTGGGCGTGTGAGACGTCGTGTGTCTCGGTGTCGTGTGTGAGACATCATGTGTCGTGTGTGTGTGGGCGTGTGTGAGAGACGTGTTTGTGTGTGTGAGACGTAGTGTGTCATGTGGTGTCGTGTGTGTGTGAGACATGGTTGTGTGTGTGTTGTCTTGAGTGTTTTGTTGAGTGTGTAACATGTTGCGTGTCAGTGTTGTGTGTGATTTTTGTGTGTGTGATGGGTTGTGTGTCGTGTTGTGCGTGTGCGACGTGCAGTGTACGCGTGACGTGCCATTTATGTGCGACGCGCAAGGCGCAACGTGCCTGCGACACGCACTGTGTTGTGTGTGCGACGTGCGACGCGCTGTCTACAACGTGCGGCAGGCAGTGTGCAATGTGTTGTGTGTATAACATGTAACGTGGGGTCTACAACCTGCGATGTGCGATGCACGAGCAACGCTCGACGTGCTGTGTGCTACGTGTTGTGCGTGACGTGCGACGTGCTGTGTGTTCCATGTGCAATGTGTCAGTGTCATGTGTGTGTGTCTCAGTGTCGTGTGTGTCTCAATGTCGTGTGCCATTTTGTGTCGTGTGCCATTTTGTGTCATGTGTCGTGTTGTGGGCATAGTGTGTGTGTGACATGTAGTGTGTGCGTGCGTGCGACGTGTTGTACGTGTGCATGTGCGTAGTGCGACATGTGCGTGACGTGATATGTGCGACATGCGACAAACTGTGTGTGCGACGTTGTGTGTGTGTGCGATTTAAGTGCAACGTGCTGTGTGTCGTTGACTGTGTGTGAGACATGATATGGTTCATGTTGTGTGTCGTCTTGAGTGTGAGAAGTGTTGTGTGTCATGTTTGCGTGTGTGTGTGTGACGTGTTGTGGGTCGTGTTGTGTTGAGTGTGTGTGATGTTTTGTGTGTGATGCTTTCCGTGTCGTGTTGTGTGTGTGTCTGTGTGGTGTGTTATTTTTGTGTGTCATGTTGTGTGCCGTTTTGTGTCATCGTGTGTGTGTGACGTGTGTGCGTCCGCGCCTTCGACGTATTGTGCGTGTCCGTGTGGGAAGTGAGAAGTGGGATGGGTCAACTTGCCGCCCCCTTCCCCAACACTTTAGCCCCCTGTCGTAAACATGATCCTACCCCCTCCCCAGGGTGCTACTGACACTAAAACGACCTAAAAGACCCCCGACTTATCACTCTTGGCTGCACCCCATTGCCACCCGCACTTCTATGCTGCTGCTGGCCAAACCTTCCCCCCAAAATCTAAACCCCACCCCCTACCCGGAACCCAACTGGAACCCTGACCCCATAACCTGCCCCCCAACTCGAAACCCCTGAACCAAAACTGTAGCCCAACCCTCACCCCAACCCTCACCTCCAGCTCTGAACCCAGCCCCTCGAAGCCTGACACCGCTTTAAGCCAGAGCCCAGTTCCCCATTCCCACCCTGGGCAACAACAGTGCAAACCACCCTCCTGCCCCCCTCCCAGGGATCCTGCTTCTTACCACCCCTTCTTTGGAAATGAACCTTTTCTTCACTTGCATCCCACACACCTTCATTCTCCTTTGAGGGCTTATTTAGTGACAGGGGTCTACACAAGGCAACTCTTTGCTATCACAGCGTAACAGGACACAGAGACGTGAAAACAGTGCAAACAACATTCCACGAGTTTTCAGGAGGTTTAAACACCCAATACATTTGAACATTGAACAGTCGCTTTGATCTCTACTAACACACACATCCGTTGGCCTGAATACACTCTGACAGAAGCTGCTCTTTCAGCGTCACGCCTTGTACAAACATTACTGCAACAGCGTGTAGGGCAGCGTGACCCCCGGGGGTCTGTGAGCTGGTTTCAGGGCGTCCGCAGGACCCCGCAGCTTCGCCTCCCCGCCTGTTCCACCCACCGCCTGTGCTTCCCCGGAGGGATCTCCAGACTGTCAATGCTGCCCGGAGCTTCCCTTCCCTGCCAGGCCTGAGCAACCAGCGCTTGTAACCAGGCCACTCACAGCCTCCCCGCGGGGAGCGTATGGACACAAACCGGCTGGAGAGTAGTTAGGGCAGGAATCCCTGGAGACTCGGGGAGCACCTTCAGCGGATGAGGGTGACACACCCCACAGGAGCTGAATTTCCCACTCGGGTCTAAGTCGTGCCATGTGGATGGGGCAGCACGGTTGGGAGGCTCTGTTTGCTGCGGTGGATCCACTGGGGGTTGATGTCGTGGGGGTCGAGTGAAGACCCACTAAATTGACAGCAGAGCGCTCTCCGGTCGCCGTTGGGACTGCGCCGGGAACGGCAGGAGGAAGGTAAGTCGACCGAAGAGCATCTCCCGTCGACCCAGCCCAGTGTAGACACAGCAGGAAGTCGACCGAAGCGACGTCAAATCCAGCTATGTTATTCACGCAGCAGGAGCAGCGTAACTTAGGACGACTTCCTGCGGTAGGATAGAGTCATAAATAGAAAGGGAAGGCTAACCACCTTTAAATCCCTCCTGGCCAGAGGAAAAATCCTCTCACCTGTAAAGAGTTAAGAAGCTAGGAGAACCTCGCTGGCACCTGACCAAAATGACCAATGAGGAAACAAGATACTTCAAAAGCTGGCGGGAGGGAGAAACAAAGGGTCTGTGTCTGTCTGTGTGATGCTTTTGCCGGGGACAGAACAGGAATGGCGTCTTAGAACTTAGTAAGTAATCAAGCTAGATATGCGTTAGATTCTGATTCCTTTAAATGGATGAGAAAATAAGCTGCGCTGAATGGAATGGATATTCCTGTCTGTGTGTCTTTTTGTAACTTAAGGTTTTGCCTAGAGGGATTCTAGGTGTTTTGAATCTCATTACCCTGTAAGGTATCTACCATCCTGATTTTACAGAGGTGATTCTTTTTACTTTTTCTTCTATTAAAATTCTTCTTTTAAGAAACTGAATGCAAATTGATGAGGATTTTCACAAAACCTTCCCCAGGAAGAGGGGTGTGATGTTTTGGTGAGGATTTTTGGGGGAAAGACGTTTCCAAACGGCTCTTTCCTAATAAAAAACCCGGTTAGACTTTTGGTGGTAGCAGCGAAAGTCCAAGGGCAAAAGGTAAAATAATTTGTACCTTGGGGAAATTTTAACCTAAGCGGGTAAAAGTAAGCTGAGGAGGTTTTCATGCAGGTCCCCACATCTGTACCCGGCGTTCAGAGTGGGGAAGGAACCTTGACAGATAGACACAGTGTGAGGCCTGAGTTTCCCCTGCAGTCTGGATGCTCAAACACTGGCTTGGCAACACAAGTCAGCAAGCCCAGGCCACATAGAGACAGGCTCAGTGTGCAGTGTGGACAGACCCGCAGACAGCCCCAGTATTGTCAAAAGAGGAAATCCTGCCTGTGTTTTGACTTGCTGGTAGAAGAGCCGAGTGACATTGGAGCTCACCGAGCTTCACTGACCAACGCAGCGCTCCAGCACCTGAGCTCTCGGGCTCCCTGCTGAAAGAAAAGCTGAAGGAGCGACCAAGGTCAAAGAGAGGTGCTCGTCTTTGGCCAAGGGCAGGGAGTCCCACCCTCAAAGCGAGAACATTTCTCTCTTTGTCTGTCTGAGTTGGGGCAGGAGTGATAACACGTCCTCTTGCATTGGCTGTTTCAGAGAGTAGTTTCTGACTGTCTTCTCAAAGACAGGGTGCGAAACAGGCCTCAAACCTGACTGAGCGGAAACAAGAACGATGCAGCTCGACTGAGCCAGCTGAGACTTGAGATGTGCCCCTGTGCTCGAGTGAGGGAATGACCTGTGAGGGGACTGGAAACCTGACCGGCCAATTCTTAACTTGCACTCTCTCCGCATCTTTCCTCTGAGTGCCGTCACGGTAGCTTCAATACTCCAGCACCGGGCGCCCTGCCAGCTCTGGGCCCGACAAGCTTTCCTTGGGATTGGATTCTGGAGAGCAGGGGGGCAGGGAAGCAACAGGTGCATGTGGCTCCGTGGTGAGGTTTTCCTTGCAAGATGTGTGTGTGAGTCTGTGTGTGTCGGAAGCACTGAGTGTGGCAATGAGTGAGGCTTCCAATCCTCTGGCTCTGCCGGGAGAAGGGGCAATTCAGGCCGTCACTGAGCTGAGGGAGGGAGATGATTTTCTGACAGGGAGGGACGCCTCCTCCTAAAGGTGCTTGGCAGGCAGCCCTCCTTCCCAGGTGCGTCCTGACAACACCCAGTTGAAAAGGGGCCCTCCCCAGCCCTCCTCAGCGCGGTGACAATGAGCGAGTGAGGGAGCGTGGGGGAGAGGGAGCGACGGAGGGGAGGGAGATGGCGTGAGCGGGCCGGGACCATGGCAAGGGGGGCACAAGGGTGTTCAGTTTTGTTGGGTGCGAAAGTTGGCAACCCGAGATCCAGGGGCAACAACTCCAACCTCCAAAGAGGCTGGGCAGGGGCAGGACATCAGCTTGGAGGGGAGGGGTGGGGGGGCAGTGACATCACCAAGGCCTTTTGCAGGAACTCAGCCCATTGGGCAAAGGTGGTGGGGAGGGGGTGACCTCGCAGAGAGACCCCGACATCAGCCGGGCAGGGCCGAGGTGCAGGGCCTGGGCAGTCTCGGAGACACCCCCCCCCCCGGCTTTGCAGCCGCACGTCTCCTTCTCCAGGTCTCCCCTCGAGGACGGGGAGAGAATTAGGATTCCCGTCTGTGAGCATGAGGAGGATCCTCTGTGGAGTTTTCTCCTTTCCTACCCCTGGTTGTGCCAGAAAACGAACGTCCCTTGGACAAGGGCAGAGGCTCCGAGAGGTTTGGAACCTGTTGGGTCTGATGCACCTGCTGCAGGCAGAATTCTCGGCACAGAAAACACTGGCTTAAGGGGGCAGAATTTGATTTCCTACCTCGGACTGTGACTCTTGGAATCACTGGGGCCCTTGGGGTTTATCATTTTTGGTTTCCCTTTTCCTCTTTTCTCCTATTCGCTTGCTTCTTTTCCCCCTTTTCCCTGCTTCCCTCCCTCTACCAAGGAGGGGTGTGTGTGGAGTGTGGGTGAGGGCCGGGGGGTTGCTCTCATTGTGGGGGGTCCTCCCAAAGAGGTGGGTGTGGATCTGAGAGTGATCCCCTCTGGAGATGGTGATGGGGCAGAGGGTTGGGGTGCAGGGGGGGGTTAGGGCTCCATTTGGGGGTGTGGGGTTCAGGATGTGGTTGGGGATGAGGGGTTTGGGGTGCAGGTTGCCCCAGGCAGAGAGGACTCACCCCCACCCAAGCCCTCTCTTACCACAGCAGCTCAGGGCCAGGGGCGAGGCACCTCTCTCCTGGCCGCAGCACCTCCTGGGGGGCTGGTTTGGGGCTGAGGGAGGGGACAGAATTTATTTTTCCGAAGTCAAATGGGGGTAGGGAAGGAGTTACGCTTCATTTTTTACCATGGAAACTGAGGTCCCGTCTAATCTACAAGACGCTATGGAAATAAGACACCACATCACGTGGGGACCTCCCAAGAGCAGAGGGTGCGAGAACTCCAGCAACTGAGAGGGCAAGGGATTTACCGTCAGATTGTTTCAAATGCTGCATTCGTCGGCTGACATGTAACAGCAACGCTCAGCTAACATCGTGGAGAAAGGAATTCTCTGCTAAGGATTCAACGTGCCCCTTTGGCCAACTCCACCCCTTCCCTGAACGGAGTGTGCTCAGAACAACCCCCCCCACAACACACACACACACACACAGAGAGAGAGAGAGAGAGCTGGGCGCCCAGCACAAAGCAAGGGAGGGGCTTGCTTGGCTTGTTTTACTTTTTATTTGGCAGCAGGGTTTTCAAAAAGCATTTCCTGCCCCTGTTCCCCATGGGGAGGAAGCGGATGGTTGTGGGGAAGGGAACCTCAGTATGGTGGAGCTGGGATTTGGGGAGAGGCAGAGGGAGGGGAGTGGGTGAGGGGGTGAAGGGGCAGTTGCAGGGGAGGGAGGCGAAAGGGGTCAGGTGGGGCAGCTGGGCGAGGGGTTCGGGGGGAAGGCTGAAGGAGGGCAGTTGGTTGTAGGGGGGAAAGACTGAAAGGGCAGCTAGGGAGGAGCCTGGGAAGGGGGGGAAGGTTGAGGGGGCGATGAGGGGAGGGGGACTGGGGCAGTTGGGGGAGGCTGAAGGGAGTGATGGGGGGCTGAAGAGGTGATGGGAGGAAGGGGATATTTGGAGGGAGGCTGAAGGGGTGATGAGAAGGAGGCCTGGGGCAGAGAGACAGTTGTGGGGGCTGCTTATCTCCACGGGAGGGGAGGAGGAAGAGGAGCTGCCCTGGTATCAGAAGCTGCTTCTTTATTAGAACTTGGTCACTTCCCTGTTCCTGAGCAGGGTCCTGGGATCAAAAGTTTCGACAGGGAACTAGAGAGATTCGGTCCATCGATGGCGATTAGCCAGGATGGGCAGGGATGGTGTCCCTAACCTCTGTTTGTCAGAAGCTGGGATGGGGCGACAAGGGATTGATCCCGGCATGATTCCTGTCTGTTCATTCCCTCTGGGGCACCTGGCACTGGCCACTGTCGGCAGACGGACACTGGGCTAGATGGACCTTTGGTCTGATCCCGTCTGGCCGTTCTTTGCTCTTCTGTTCTTATCACATGCTCAGTGACATCTGCAAGTTGCTGCCCTCACTCACCACCAGCATTTGCTCCCTGCAACCAAAGGCAAGGAAAATCCCCCTGAAGGGGGGAAATTGGAGGGGAGGGATGGGCAGAGGGACAAAACTGGGAGTGGATCAGGGTTTCAGACAGGGGAGCTGCCCTGCCAGATAGGTGCAGAAGAGAAAATCCCCAGATAGAGGGTGGCAGAGGGGATAACAGTTCCCACAGATGGGGTGAGCCATCAGCAGCCGTTCCAAAAGAGGGTGTGGTGGACGGTAGAAGGACTTGTGTTCCTCACTGGATGGTCCCTCTCAGCATCCCCTCCCCAGGGCTGTGGTGTTAAAGGCCCCGGGGGGCCCAATGCCCAGGGACCATAGCTCTTCTCTCGCTGACATGGTGGACTGAGCTGCCAGTGGAAACTTGATTCAGGGAAATAGTTTACACCCTCCCCCCAAACCCCCTCAGCATAACGCAAACAGATACTTTGATAAGTGTTAACCCAGTTTCCAAGAATTCCTGGCCAGTTTCCGTCTCTATAACGTGTCTGCTTGGAGCCTCATAGGAGCTCCAAATGTGTCCTATCTGCTGTTCTGATTGCCTGAATTGGTCTCCCTGTCCTGAAACCCCTGAATTTCTGCCATTCCGCATCTTTTCAGGACTGATTTCTAACAATGTTATTTGGATGACACTGTCCAGTGGAGCAGGAACCCATCGGAGAGGTCGGAATTAGGAAACCCCGGTGATCCAATCCCCCGGCCCGAGCTCTTTCCTTATTTAGCCTCAGGGAACCAACTTCCACAGGAGCGCGGGAGACAGCCCCACCACACCACCATGCTTCACACACTGACCTGAAACATGGGGACCCTGGTTCAATCCTTCCTCCCCTGCAGACAGTGGGGGGTGATGCTGGCAGCACCAGCTCCTGCTCAGGCCTCCCTGAGCCACAGATCGAGCCCAAAGGCAGGCTTGCCTCGGTGGCAGGACAGAGCAGAGGGCCCAAGGGGAGTGTCTGGGACTCCCTCTTCAGGCTGTTGCCCTGCCTGGGGAGTTGGCTCTTGGTGGGTGAAATCAAACTATCGAGCTCCTAATCCCCATGGGGTGTGTGCCCTGGTGTGTAACACTCTGCCCTGAGGTTGGTACTCACACCCCGAGCTACGCGAGGCAGCTGGACACAGCCCAGGTGAGTGCTGTGAGAGAAGGGTGGGGCTAGGACACCTCCCCCTCCTCAGTCTCTCCCATTCAAGGGCTTGGCTGGCTCCCTGCCCTGTGAGCTGGCTTTCGTGTGTTGTATTGTACGGTGCCTGTGTGGCCCATGCGTTGTACGGGGAGTTTCGGCACCTAACTCCGCTGTGTGGATCCGTGTTGTTCCTGTGATTTTCTAGCTGTCTGAACCCATGGCCTGTGACGCTCAGCATTGCCACACCTCCGTCCCGTCCTGGGCTGCGTCCTGTGTCACCAGTCAGCTCTCTGCAGAGCACAGCTGAGCGATTCCTCATTGACAGGGGTGTGTCCAGGAGAAGAGACAGAGCACAGACTGGAAAGTGACACCTCTCAGCAAAGCCCAAATGCTGCTCCTGGAGGCTCGCTATTCCCTGTGGGTGCTGGAGGGGGACAATGTGATGGGATCCCCCTGAGGTGCAGCCTGGGACCAAGGGACCGCTGTGCCCCCTGAACCCTCTCCAGCCTGGGCTGTCTCTCCCAATGCCCTGCTAGTGACCAGCAGCACCCCCGCCAGGTGCTGTTATCACCCAGCTTGATCGCATGAATGCTCCCCGAGCCACTCCTGAGTCACACAGGGAGGCACCAGCCGGATCCCCCCAGCTCCCAGCCCTGTATCTCAGGAGTAGGCTCTCTATCGTATGAATTGCTTCCCCACTTCGTCAGTGGAAAGTGGCTCGACACCAGCCTTTGATGACTGAGGAATTTACCATCCACTTCAGGGAAACTCACTGGTCAAGTTAAACAGGTCAACACGTTTATTGGCGACAAAATAGAGATTTTAAGTGGTATGAAGTGAACGGCAAAAAATCCAAGTTAGTTACCAAAGGAAATAAACACCTAAGTGCACAGTCTGAACTCTCAACCCTCCTAGACTGGGCAACAACGAGACAAAGCCGTTTTTCTCCCCCTCCTGGATTTTGCAGTCCAGAGCACCCAGATTTCTCCCTTGGAATCTGGCCCAGTCCCCTCAGTTGGAGTCTCAAGTCTTCAGTGTCTTTCTTGCTTGCAGTGTCGGTGGGGGAAGGAGAAAGGCCAAGCATGGGACCCTCGGTTTGGGTTTGGTTTTTGTACCCTCAGTCCATGTGCTTGGGAAGCCCCAGTCCAGGCATGTCTGGGGTGGGGTCGGGGCATTGCTCAATCTCCCAGCAAGGTGGAGCAATTCCCTTTCTCTGGCCTCATGCAGGTGAATCATTGAATGGGAGCTTCCTTGCTGGGCAATGGCTCTTGATGGGCTGTTTCACACCCCACCTGAGGGTTGCTGACCTTCCTTGCTGGTACCTCTGGGGAAGCTCATTTTGGGCTGATTCCACAACTTACAGCATGTTTCAGTGAAAACCGTCCAATTCTTGTCATTTCATAGGCATTGAGGAGACACAGATCTAGACAGAGAGAAGAGTGACTTTTGGCAGCTCCTCACCTTTCCCCTGATCCCTTGCATGGCATGGTTTACGTGTAACATCACAATTCAATCCTAGATGAGGAATATGGGGGTTACAGGGCACCTAGAGGAGTAGGATTCGATGTTTGCATTTTGCATAATGAAAGACAAGGGATAATCATGTATTAAATGGATTGATGTATGATAGGATTTGACCATATTCTGCCCGCCACCCTTTCTGAGAGCAGGAAGGAACGGCCTCGTGTGCCATTGGTAAAGAGGCATCAGCCACATTCTGATGTCTGAAGCTGATTTCAGGCAGGAATAGACCAGAACAGTCCTGGTCACCTTTTGTTTTGGGATAAGGTCTCATTACAGTATTTGCTCCAAGGTCTTGTTTCTTATCTGCATTACAAATTAAGTTTTAAAAAGAAAAGGAGGACTTGTGGCACCTTAGAGACTAACCAATTTATTTGAGCATAAGCTTTCGTGAGCTACAGCTCACTGTGAGCTGTAGCTCATGAAAGCTTATGCTCAAATAAATTGGTTAGTCTCTAAGGTGCCACAAGTCCTCCTTTTCTTTTTGTGAATACAGACTAACATGGCTGTTACTCTGAAACCTGAAATTAAGTTGTGTTTCTTCTCTGCATTGCAAACTAAGTTGCCTAAGGTTCTTTTGTAATCCCTTTAGAAATCATATCATCCTTTCTAAAATGTTATCCTGTCTGAAAGTCTCCATCCAATTGTTTGGTGTGAGTGAGAAATGTGTGCATAGTTCAAAATAAAGGTGAAAAGCCATCACAAATGTCCAGATGGTCAAGAAGAAGTGAGAGACTTGGAAACAGCAGGAGACAATCAGAAAACATCCACTGTATCTGACGCTAAACATGTTAGCAGCATTGATGACCTCAAAGGCGAGGCAGGCACCCTGAATGCAAGACAACAAAGAAGAGCTAAGGATGGGAAGCCAACAAAACCACCAAATGATAATAGCAGAAAACCCGGAGATTAACCCCATTTAAGGACTAACGATTATAGAATGACATTGCAAAATCCATCGACAAAAGTGGGAATTTACAAGACTAAAGCTGGGGTGTTTTGCCATCAGACTCTGGGTTCAGTGCTGCAAAGCCTCGGAGCATGGGATTGCGACCAACAGAGCCCAGCTCCTCGCTTCTGTTCAGTCTAACTGGCCATTAGATTGACAAGAGCTACAGCAAACTGGTAACTGTAAAACCATCTGCAGGATGTGTGTGTGTGTGTCTGTGTGATTAAATGCGTATGCTTACAGTTGTATTTTCAAGAAATGCGGCGTATTGCCTTTCCCCCTGAAAAGATCCCGTGTGCTTCTTATCAGCATAGCACACTCCCTCAAAGTGTAGAGTGTCACAAACACATCTCATGACTCTGCCCCAAACAACTGGAACTAGGACATGAATGTGGAAGAAACAAGAAGAATTGTGTTAATGGTTTATTTACAGTAACTGGAAAGCAGGAAAGTAAAAGGAGCTGAGAAGGAGCTTTCATAACCACAGCGTAGGGCAAGGGGACCCAGAGATTTTGAGAACAGTTTTCTCAATGGCACTAAAGCAACACAAATGGCCAGGAAGTAACCCAGGGAATTAATGAATTACCATCTCATTTGAAGAAAAGGAGGACTTGTGGTACCTTAGAGACTAGCAAATTTCTTTGAGCATAAGCTTTTGTGAGCTACAGCTCACTTCATTGGATGCATTCAGCAGTAAATACAGTGGGGAGATTTATATACAAAGAGAACATGAAACAATGGGTGTTACCATATACACGGTAACGAGAGTGATCACTTAAGGTGAGCTATTACCAGCCGGAGAATGGGGGGGGAGGGGGTGAACCTTTTGTAGTGATAATCAAGGTGGGCCATTTCCAGCAGTTGACAAGAAAGTCTGAGGAACAGTGGGGGGTGGGGATGGGGAGGAATAAACATGGGGAAATAGTTTTACTTTGTGAAATGACCCATCCACTCCCAGTCTCTATTCAAGCCTCAGTTAATTGTATCCAGTTTGCAAATTAATTCCAATTCAGCAGTTTCTGGTTGGAGTTTGTTTTTGAAGTTTTTCAGTTGAAGAATTGCAACTTTTAGGTCTGTAATCGAGTGACCAAAGAGATTGAAGTGTTCTCCCACTGGTTTTTGAATGTTATAATTCTTGACGTCTGATTTGTGTCCATTGATTCTTTTACGTAGAGACTGTCCAGTTTGACCAATGTACATGGCAGAGAGGCATTGCTGGCACATGATGGCATATATCACATTGGTGGATGTGTAGGTGAACGAGCCTCTGAGAGTGTGGCTGATGTGATTAGGCCCTATGATGATGTCCCCTGAATAGATATGTGGACAGAGTTGGCAACGGGCTTTGTTGCAAGGATAGGTTCCTGGGTTAGTGGTTCTGTTGTGTGGTGTGTGGTTGCTCGTGAGTATTTGGTTCAGATTGGTGGGGTTGTCTGTAAGCAAGGGCTGGCCTGTCTCACAAGATCTGTGAGAGTGATGGGTCGTCCTTCAGGATAGGTTGTAGATCCTTGATGATGCATGGGAGAGGTTTTAGTTGGGGGCTGAAGGTGACGGCTAGTGGTGTTCTGTTATTTTCTTTGTTGGGCCTGTCCTGTAGTAGGTGACTTCTGGGTACTCTTCTGGCTCTGTCAATCTGTTTCTTCACTTCAGCAGGTGGGTATTGTAGTTGTAAGAATGCTTGATAGAGATTCTGGAGGTGTTTGTCTGTGTCTGAGGGGTTGGAGGAAATGTGGTTGTATCGTAGAGCTCGGCTGTAGACAAGGGATCATGTGGTGCGTCTCCAGCTTTCATCCAGACCACACCACACGATTCGTTGTCTGCAGCCGAGCTCTACGGTACAACCACATTTGCTCCAACCCCTCGGACAGAGACAAACACCTACAGGATCTCTATCAAGCGATCTTAAAACTACCTGCTGAAGGGAAGAATACCCAGAAGTCACCAACTCCAGGAGAGGCCCAACAAAGAAAGGAACAGAACGCCCCCAGCCGTCACCTTCAGCCCCCAACTGAAACCTCTCCAGCGCAGCATCAAGGATCTGCAACCTATTCTGAAGGATGATCCCTCACTCTCACAGATCTTGGGAGACAGGCCAGTCCTCACTTACAGACAGCCCCCCCAACCTGAAGCAAATACTCACCAGCAACCACACAACAAAAACACTAACCCACGAACCGATCCTTCCAACAAACCATTGCCAACTCTGTCCACATATCTACTCTGGAGATCTGGAGTACTGTGTCCAGTTTGGGGCCCCACACTACAAGAAGGAGGTGGAAAAATTGGAAAGAGTCCAGCAGAGGGCTACAAAAATGATTAGGGGACTAGAACACATGACTGATGAGGAGAGGCTGAGGGAACTGGGATTGTTTAGTCTGCAGAAGAGAAGACTTAGGGGGGATTTGATAGCTGCTTTCAACTACCTGAAAGGTGGTTCCAAAGAGGATGGATCTAGACTGTTCTCAGTGGTAGCTGATAACAGAACAAGGAGTAATGGTCTCAAATTGCAGTGGGGGAGGTTTAGGTTGGATATTAGGAAAACCTTTTTCACTAGGAGGGTGGTGAAACACTGGAATGCGTTCCCTAGGGAGGTGGTGGAATCTCCTTCCTTAGAAGTTTTTAAGGTCAGGCTTGACAAAGCCCTGTCTAGGATGATTTAGTTGGGGATTGGTCCTGCTTTGAGCAGGGGAGTTGTTGGGGACACTGGGGCATGGCCACTAGGTAACTCGAGGGGATGGAAGACCACGAGTGTCGATGAAGCCCCCTCGCACTAGGCCCAGGTGTCATTGCCCCCCACCCCCCCCCGCCCCGCCTGGAGGCACTCGCAGCAGCTCTGCATACTAGGTCCAAGTGTCCTTGCCCCCCCCCCCCCGGCCTGGAGGCACTCGCAGCAGTTATGCTGAGGATCTGCAACAATATGTTGCAGAGTCAGACTGTCTGAAACTAAACAAGGACGAACAGGGCAGATATGGAAGAACAATGCTGAATAAAGCAGCTTTATGTATAGGTTAACAAATGATACAGAGAACAAGGGAACTAGCCGGGAACTGGATTGGCTGGCTATATGGATACTTAGGGCAGCTTGCTATTGGATAGGTATGCTGGGAAAAAGGATGTATAAAAGCCTGTGTAACTTCCTGCTGTGGGTGCAGAATATGAGATCTTATTCTCCCTGTACCTTTTTGCAGCTGCAAATAAACTTTTCTGCTTCTCCACCCCGTTGTGATTATTGGGTGTAGCACACCGGGTAGCGAACCAACCTCAGCTGTTGTTTAGCCTCTCGGCACTGGGTGCCGGCAACAGGTTGGACTACATGACCTCCTAAGGTCCCTTCCAACCCTGATATTCTATGGTTCTATGATTCTATGATTCTAGGCACACCATCCTAGGACCTAATCACATCAGCCACACCATCATGGGCTCATTCTCCTGCACGTCTACCAATGTGATGTTTGCCATCATTTGCCAGCAATGCCCCTCTGCCATGTACATTGGCCAAACCGGATAATCTCTATGCAAAAGAATAAATGGACACAAATCAGACGTCAAGAATTATAACATTCATAAACCAGTCGGAGAACGCTTCAACCTCCCTGGTCACTCAATTTCAGATCTAAAATTCGCAATTCTCCAATAAAAATACTTCAAAAACAGACTCCAGCCAGAAACTGCAGAATTGGAATTAATTTGCAAACTGGACACTGTTAAATTAGGCTTGAAAAAAGATTGGGAGTGGGTGGGTTATTACACAAAGTAAAAACTATTTCCCCATGCTAAGTTCCCCACTACTGTTACTCACATCTTCCTCTCAACTCTTTGAAATGGGCCATCCTGATTTTCACTACAAAAGGTTTTTTTCCTCCTGCTGAGAATAGCCCACCTTAATTGATTTAGTTGTCTGTCTGTTGTCTGTCTGTCAGTTGATTGTCTGTCAGTTGATTGTCTGTCTGTTGTCTGTCTGTCTGTTGTCTGTCTGTCAGTTGATTGTCTGTTAGAGGTGGTATGGCAACCCCCATTTTTTCACGTTCTCTGTGTATATATATCTTCCGACTGTATTTTCCAGTGGATGCATCCGATGAAGAGGGTTTTAGCCCACGAAAGCTTATGCCCAAATACATTTGTTAGTTTCTAAGGTGCCACAAGTACTCCTCGTTTTCTTTTGTTTTTTGCTGATACAGACTAACACGGCTCCCACTCTGAACTGAATCATTACATCTCTCCCCAGAATCAATCTGTAAGCACAAAGAACACCCTGGAGACCAGGCCTTTAAACGTTAGGAAACATCAGAGTTAAGGTGACGTGTACATACTTCGTGCAGTGCTGTTGTGCATGTGTGTTATGATACAGACTCACAAGTGTGGCCTTGGGGTCAATTCCCTGCCCCCCACAGCATCAATTTCCTCCAGACTCCCAAGGGAAGTGGTGCTTCCTCCATCCCTTGATGAGATGCCTTTCTGGAGTCTGCTTTGGTCCAAAACTCGCTGATCTAATGATCTAACAGTCTCTTCTGTTGATGAGATGAGATGATCTAAGAGTCTCTTCTGGCCTTCAAGTCTCCAAATCTCTGCAAAACCAAGTGCGGCACATTGAGCATCCTCTGATGGTTCCACGTGTGGCCTGCGTGAACCCTTGCACGACCACTGAGTGTGTGGGGGTGACCCAGGGGGAACATCTCAAACACGCACAGGAGCCGGCTCGGGGCAGGACATGAGCCCTGCAGGGCAGGGGTGGGGGTGGCAGTGACATCACAAGGGCCTTTTGCAGCACTCAGCTGATTGGTGAAAGGCGGTTGGGAGGCGGTGACCTCACAGAGAGTCCACGACAACGGCCAGGGAGGACAGGCTGCGGGGCAGGGGGATCTCAGAGACCCCCGGGGCTTTGCTGCAGGGAGTCTCCTTCTTGAGGTGTCTCCTTGAGGACTGAGAGAGAATTCAGGGTCTCGTATGTGAGCGCGAGGTGGAGCCTCTCTGGAGTTTTCTCCTTTCCCACTGCTCATTGAGCGAGAAGACAGACGTCCCTGTGGAGAAGGGAAGAGCCCCAGAGAGGTTTGGTACCGAGGCAGCCTGATCCACCCGGTGCTGGCCAAATTCTCGGCACAGAAAACAGGAGGTTAAGGTGGGACAATTTTCCCCCAGCTAGGCCTTTGTCCCTTCGAGTCCTTGGGGTTGTTGGTCTGTAGCTCATTGCAGATCCCTTTATTCTGATCATTCAGTGTGTGAAACTCCAGACTGATGGTTCGTTTGAAAGTCAGGACACCCGGGTCCTGTTCCCAACTCTATCCCGACAGGTTGTGTGATGGAAGACAAGGCCCTTCGCCTTTCTCAGCCTTTGTTTCTCCCTCTGTCAGTTGGGGAGAACAATCCTCTCACACCTGCCTCCTGGTGGGGGGTGGCTGGGGAGCTGTGGGGACCTGTTTGAGAGCGTCACTCGGAGCAGTGTATCGCAGGAGGTGTCCTGTCGGGTTGAGTCATTCCAGAGGATGATGTCGTGCAGCAGAACCCCGTTTTCCCAACCTGGCGTGACACAGCTTTGCATGTGAACAGAACCAAGGGCGCACACAGGTCCAGAAGCCGGCGATTTCTCCTTTGGCTGCTAGATGGCGCTGCAGGCTCCCACTTCCCCCTTCTCCTGGTCAGCGCAATGGGGGTTAGTCTCCCCAAAAAGAACGCCCGTCTCGCTTTGAACGTCCCTTGACGTGCCCCCTGTGGGCTGTCGGGATACGTGTCCAGAAGTTGCAGGGCTTGTTTCATGGTCTCCACAACGACAATCTTTCTTCCTTTCTAGACGTGACGACCTTTTTGGTCAAGATCCTTGATTATTCGGGGACTTATCCCAGAAGACCCAAAGTATTTGGGACATAAGACTTGTCTGGAAGGGCGCACAGGGCGAAAGTGTTTTTGGCCATAGCAGGTGCCTTGTCGCAAGAATGACGTCCATCCCCCTTCCAAACATGTTTTGTGTAATGTTGTGTGTGTGATGTGTTGTGTTTCATGTTATGTGTGTTTGTGTCTGTCTGTGTGACGTGTTGTGTGTCGTGTTGTGTGTGTTTGTGTGTGTGTGTGAGACGTGTTGTGTGTCGTGTTGTGCAACATGTTGAGTGTGTGTGTGTGTGTGTGGTGAGGTGTTTGTGGTGTCATGTGATGTGTTGTGTGTCTTGTTGTGTGTCGCATTGTGTGTTTTTGTGTGTGTGATGTGTTTCTGTGTGTGTCGTGCGATGTGTTGTGTGTATCCGTGCAACATGCGACGTGTTGTGTGGGACATTAAATGTGTTTCTGTGTGTGTCGCGGTGTGTGTCGTGGTGTGTGTCGTGTTCTGTTTGTCATGTTATGTTTGTGTGTGAGACGGGTTGTGTGTCGTGTTTTGTGTGTGTGTGAGACGTTTTGTGTGTGTGTGGTTTTGTGTGTGTGTGACGTGTGTCATTTTGTGTGTCATCTAGAGTTGTCTAGATTGTGTGTGTGGTATTGTGTTTGTAGTGTCATATGATATGGTGTGTGTGTGTGAGAGATGTGTTTTGTGTAGTGTTCTGTGTGCGTGACAAGTTATGTGTCGTGTGTGTTTGTGTTTGTCTGTGTGACGTGTTGTGTGTCGTGTTGTGTGTGTTTGTGTGTGTGTGACATGTTGTGTGTGTCGTGTTATGTGTGTGTAAGTGTGAGACGGGTTGTGTGTCTTGTGTGTGTGTGCATGAGACATTGTGTGTGTGATGTGTTGTGTGTGTGTTTGTATGTGTGACAGGTTTTTGTGTGTGTCGTGCGGCGTGCAATGTGCAACATGCTTACATGAGTGTGTGTGACAATGTGCAACATGTTTTGTCGGACGTGTGATGTGTTTCTGTGTGTGTCGTGTTGTGTGTGTTTCTGTGTGAGTCGTTTTCTGTGTCATGTTGTGTGTGTCGTGATATGTGTGTGTGTGACGGGTTGTGTGTGTGTGTGTGTGACGGGTTGTGTGTGGTGTTGTGTGTCGACTAGAGTGTTGTGTGGATTGTGTGTGTGGTATTGTGTTTGTGGTGACATGTGATGTGGTGTGTGTGTGAGACGTGTGTTGTGTGTGTGACATTGTGTGTCGTGTTTGTGTCTGTCTGTGTGACATGTTGGGTCATGTTGTGTGCCATGTTGAGTGTGTGGGTGGTGTTGTGTTTTTGGTGTCATATGATGTGTTGTGCGTGACGTGGTGTGTGTCATGTGTGTGTTTGTGTCTGTCTGTGTGACGTATTCTGTGTTGTGTGTGTGACATGTGTGTAGTGTTTTGTGTCTGTGTGACATGGCGTGTGTCGTGTTGTGTGGTGTGAGATGTGTTTTTGAGTGTGACGTGCGACGTGCTGTGCGTGCGTGCAACGGGCAGCGTGTTCTGTGTGTCCGTGCTATGTGCAATGTGCATCATGCGACATGCGACGTGTTGTGTATGTGCCTGTGACATGCGATGGTTTGTGTGTGATGTGCAACACGTGACATCTTGTGTGTGTTACGTGCGACGTGTTGTGTGTCCGTGCTACACGCGACGTGTTGTGTATGACATACGACGTGCTGTGTGTGCGCGTGTGACACGCGGGGGACATGTGTGAAGTGCGACTTGCTGGGAGTGACGTGACGTGCGACGTGTTGTGTGTGCCACGTTCGACGTTTTGTGTGTATGTGTGCAACGTGCAACGTGTTGTGTGTGTCTGATGTGCGACGTGTTATGTGTCTATGTCCAATGTGTGACAAGCGATGTGCAACGTGTTGTGTGTGCGGCGTGTGGCATGAGGCGTACGATGTGTTGTTTCTGTACGTGCGACACACACCATGTCACACACAAAATGTCTCATGACACACAACACGACACACAACCCATCACCACACACAACACACCACTCACCACACAGACACACACACAACACGTCACACAACACTCTAGATGACACACACATCACGTCACAAAACACCACACACACACCACACCACACACAACACAAAACACAACACATCACACACACACGGAACACAACACTCTGGACGACACACAGCACACACACAACACGTCGCACACACACAAACGCGTCTCACACACACGTGTTGTGTGTCATGCTGTGTGTTTGTGTGATGTTGTGTGTGTGAGATGTGCAATGCGCAATGTACTGTGCGTGCGACGTGCTGTGCGTGGGAGGTGAGATGTGTTGTCTCTGTGCGTGCGACACACACCACACCAACGGCACACAACACAAAACAAACACACAACATTGCACACAACACATCACACACACAACACACCACACAGACACATGCACACAACACAACACACAACACGTCCCACACACACTGAATACAACACTCTAGATGACAGACAACACATGCACAACACATCACACGCACACAAACACGTCTCACACACACAAGTATTGTGTGTCGTGCTGTGTGTGTGGGACGTGTTGTGTGTGTGAGATATGCGAAACGCGACGTGCTGTGTGTTTGATTTGCGATATGCGATGTGCCGTGTGGGCGTGCGACATGTGACATGTAACGAACGACGTTGTGTGTGATGCACAGCACTTTGTGTGTGTGATGTGCGACGTGTTGTGTGTGTGAGACGTGTGACGTGAGCTGTGTGGTGTGCGTGACTGTGACGTGCGACATGCGACATGCTATGTGTGCATGCGAATTGTGATGTGCGGTGTACGACATGCGTCGTGCGGCGTGTTGTGTGCGACATGTGACCTTTGTATGTGAGGCGCGACGTGTGACATGTTCTGTGTGTGTGTCTGTGTGGTGTGTTGTGTGATCTGTTGTCTGTCGTCTTGTGTGTGTTGTGTGCCATTTTGTGTGTCGTGTTAAGTGTGTGTGTGGTGTTGTGTCTGTGGTGTCATGTGACGTGTTTTGTGTGATGGTGTGTGTGGTGTTTTCTGTCTGTGAGACGGGTTGTGTGTCGTGTTTTGTGTGTGTGTGAGACGTGTTTGTGTGTCTGACGTGCGACGTGCTGTGTGCGCGACGTGCGATATGTTCTGTGGGTGTGACGTGTGAGGAGTTGTGGGTGCGAGATTCGACATTTTGTGTGTGAAGTGCGATGTGTTGTGTGCCCGGGCCCGTCCCCTCAGTTGCAGTCTCAAGTCTTCAGTGTCCTTCTTGCTGGCAGTGCGGTGTGGGGAGGAGAAAGGCCAAGCGTGGGCCCCGGGTTTGGGTTTGGGTTTTTGCCCCCTCAGCCCGTGTGCTTGGGAAGCCCCAGTCCAGGCGTGTCTGGGGGGGGGAAGCGTGGGGGGGGCATTGCTCAATCTCCCAGCCCGGTGCAGCAATTCCCTTGCTGTGGCCTCAGGCAGGGGAATCACTGAGTGGGAGCTTCCTTGCTGGGCAACGGCTGTGGATGGGCTGTTTCACACCCCACCCGGGGGTTGCTGACCTTCCTTGCTGGTACCTCCTAATCTTTCCCCGGATACATGGAAACCATGCCGTGCAAGGTAACAACACAATTCAATCCAAGGTGAGGAATATGGGGGTTACAGGGCACCTAGAGGAGGAGGATTTGATGTTTGCATTTTGTATAATGAAAGACAAGGGATAACCATGTATTAAATGGATTGATGTAGGATAGGATTTGACCATATTCTGTCCGCCACCCTTTCTGAGAGCAGGAAGGAACGACCTCGTGGGCCATTGGTAAAGGTGCATCAGCCAGATTCTGATGACTGTGAAAAGGCCTCACAAATGTCCAGATGGTCAAGAAGACGTGAGAGACTTGGAAACAGCAGGAGACAATCAGAAAACATCCACCGTATCCGACGCTAAACATGTTAGCAGCATTTATGACCTCAACGGCGAGGCAGGCACCCTGAATGCACGACAAAGAAGATCTAAGGATGGGAAGCCAACAAAACCATCAAACAATAACAGCGGAAAACCCGGAGATTAATCCCACTTCAGGACTAACGATTACAGAATGACATTGCAAAATCCATAGACGAAAGTTGGAATTGACAAGTCTAAAGCTGGGGTGTTTTGCCATCAGACTCTGGGTTCAGTCCTGCAAAGCCTCAGAGCATGGGTTTGCGACCGACGGCGCTCAGCTCCTCGCTTGTGTTCAGTCTAACTGGCCGTTAGATTGACAAGAGCTACAGCAAACTGGTAACTGTAAGACCATCTGCAGGACATGTGTGTGTGTGTGTGTGATTAAATGCGTATGCTAAGAGTTGTATTTTCAACATATGCGGTGTATTGCCTTTTCCCCTGAAAAGATCCCGTGTGCTTCTTCTAAGCATAAGACGCTCCCCCAAGGTGTAGAGTGTCACAAACACATCTCATGATTCTGCCCCCAACAACTGGAACTAAGACAAGAATGTGGAAGAAACAAGAAGAATTGTGTTCATGGTTTATTTACAGTAACTGGAAAGCAGGAAAGTAAAAGGAGCTGAGAAGGAGCTTTCATAACCACAGCGTAGGGCAAGGGGACCCAGAGATTTTGAGAACAGTTTTCATAATGGCACTAAAGTCACAGAAGTGGCCAGGAAGTAACCCAGGGAATGAATGAATTACCATCTCACTTGAAGAAAAGGAGTACTTGTGGCACCTTAGGGTATGTCTACACTACAGAATAAGGTCGAATTTATAGAAGTCGGTTTTTTAGAAATCGGTTTTATAAATTCGAGTGTGTGTGTCCCCACAGTAAATGCTCTAAGTGCATTAAGTGCATTAACTCGGCGGAGCGCTTCCACAGTACCGAGGCAAGCGTCGACTTCCGGAGCGTTGCACTGTGGGTAGCTATCCCACAGTTCCCGCAGTCTCCGCTGCCCATTGGAATTCTGGGTTGAGATCCCAATGCCTGATGGGGCTAAAACATTGTCGCGGGTGGTTCTGGGTACATATCGTCAGCCTCCCGTTCCCTCCCTCCCCCCGTGAAAGCAAGGGCAGACAATCATTTCGCGCCTTTTTTCCTGAGTTACCTGTGCAGACGCCATACCATGGCAAGCATGGAGCCCGCTCAGGTAACCGTCACCCTATGTCTCCTGGGTGCTGGCAGACGCGGTACGGCATTGCTACACAGTAGCAGCAACCCCTTGCCTTGTGGCAGCAGACGGTACAGTACGACTGGTAGCCGTCATCGTCATGTCTGAGGTGCTCCTGGTCGCCTCTGTGAGGTCGATCAGGAGCGCCTGGGCAGACATGGGCACAGGGACTAAATTTGGAGTGACTTGACCAGGTCATTCTCTTTAGTCCTGCAGTCAGTCCTATTGAACCGTCTTATGGTGAGCGGGCAGGCGATACGGACTGCTAGCAGTCGTGCTGTACCATCTTCTGCCGAGCAGTCATGAGATGTGGATGGCATGCAGTCCGTCTGCTGCCAGCCAAAGATGTAAAAGATAGATGGAGTGGGTCAAAACAAGAAATAGACCAGATTTGTTTTGTACTCATTTGCTTCCCCCCCCTCCCCTGTCTAGGGGACTCATTCTTCTAGATCACACTGCAGTCAAGGTGCAGCGAGGTAAATCTAGCCATGTATCAATCAGAGGCCAGGCTAACCTTCTTGCTCCAATAAGGACAATAACTTAGGTGCACCATTTCTTATTGGAACCCTCTGTGAAGTCCTGCCTGAAATACTCCTTGATGTAAAGCCACCCCCTTTGTTGATTTTAGCTCCCTGAAGCCAACCCTGTAAGCGCCCCTCCCAGCGTCAGAGCAATGGCAAACAATCGGGCATCTGAGAGTGCTGTCCAGAGCAGTCACAATGGAGCGCTCTGATGGGGCTAAAACATTGTCGCGGGTGGTTCTGGGTACGTGTCGTCAGGCCCCCGTTCCCTCCCTCCCTCCGTGAAAGCAAGGGCAGACAATCATTTCGCGCCTTTTTTCCTGAGTTACCTGTGCAGACGCCATACCACAGTAAGCATGGAGCCCGCTCAGGTAACCGTCACCCTATGTCTCCTGGGTGCTGGCAGACGCGGTACGGCTTTGCTGCACAGTAGCAGCAACCCCTTGCCTTCTGGCAGCAGACGGTGCAATACGATTGGTAGTCGTCCTCATCGTGTCCGAGGTGCTCCTGGCCGCGTCGGCTGGGAGCGCCTGGGCAGACATGGGCGCAGGGACTAAATTTGGAGTGACTTGACCAGGTCATTCTCTTTAGTCCTGCAGTCAGTCCTATTGAACCGTCTTATGGTGAGCAGGCAGGCGATACGGACTGCTAGCAGTCGTACTGTACCATCTTCTGCCAGGCAGGCAAGAGATGAGGATTGCTAGCAGTCGTATTGCACCATCTTCTGCCAGGCAGGCAAGAGATGGGGATGGCTAGCAGGCGTACTGTACCATCTTCTGCCAAGCAGCCATGAGATGTGGATGGCATGCAGTCCTTCTGCACCGTCTGCTGCCAGCCAAAGATGTAAAAGATAGATGGAGTGGGTCAAAACAAGAAATAGACCAGATTTGTTTTGTACTCATTTGCCTCCTCCCCTGTCTAGGGGACTCATTCCTCTAGGTCACACTGCAGTCACTCACAGAGAAGGTGCAGCGAGGTAAATCTAGCCATGTATCAATCAGAGGCCAGGCTAACCTCCTTGTTCCAATAACAACGATAACTTAGGTGCACCATTTCTTATTGGAACCCTCCGTGCAGTCCTGCCTGAAATACTCCTTGATGTACAGGCACCCCCTTTGTTGATTTTAGCTCCCTGAAGCCAACCCTGTAAGCCGTGTCGTCAGTCGCCCCTCCCTCCGTCAGAGCAACGGCAGACAATCGTTCCGCGCCTTTTTTCTGTGCGGACGCCATACCACGGCAAGCATGGAGCCCGCTCAGCTCACTTTGGCAATTAGGAGCACATTAACCACCACACGCATTATTCAGCAGTATATGCAGCACCAGAACATGGCAACGCGATACCGGGCGAGGAGGCGACGTCAGCGCGGTCCCGTGAGTGATCAGGACATGGACACAGATTTCTCTGAAAGCATGGGCCCTGACAATGCATGCATCATGGTGCTAATGGGGCAGGTTCATGCTGTGGAACGCCGATTCTGGGCTCGGGAAACAAGCACAGACTGGTGGGACCGCATAGTGTTGCAGGTCTGGGACGATTCCCAGTGGCTGCGAAACTTTCGCATGCGTAAGGGCACTTTCATGGAACTTTGTGACTTGCTTTCCCCTGTCCTGAAGCGCATGAATACCAAGATGAGAGCAGCCCTCACAGTTGAGAAGCGAGTGGCGATAGCCCTGTGGAAGCTTGCAACGCCAGACAGCTACCGGTCAGTTGGGAATCAATTTGGAGTGGGCAAATCTACTGTGGGGGCTGCTGTGATGCAAGTAGCCCACGCAATCAAAGATCTGCTGATATCAAGGGTAGTGACCCTGGGAAATGTGCAGGTCATAGTGGATGGCTTTGCTGCAATGGGATTCCCTAACTGTGGTGGGGCCATAGACGGAACCCATATCCCTATCTTGGCACCGGAGCACCAAGCCGCCGAGTACATAAACCGCAAGGGGTACTTTTCAATAGTGCTGCAAGCTCTGGTGGATCACAAGGGACGTTTCACCAACATCAACGTGGGATGGCCGGGAAAGGTGCATGATGCTCGCATCTTCAGGAACTCTGGTCTGTTTCAAAAGCTGCAGGAAGGGACTTTATTCCCAGACCAGAAAATAACTGTTGGGGATGTTGAAATGCCTATATGTATCCTTGGGGACCCAGCCTACCCCTTAATGCCATGGCTCATGAAGCCGTACACAGGCAGCCTGGACAGTGGTCAGGAGCTGTTCAACTACAGGCTGAGCAAGTGCAGAATGGTGGTAGAATGTGCATTTGGACGTTTAAAGGCGCGCTGGCGCAGTTTATTGACTCGCTTAGACCTCAGCGAAACCAATATTCCCACTGTTATTACTGCTTGCTGTGTGCTCCACAATATCTGTGAGAGTAAGGGGGAGACGTTTATGGCGGGGTGGGAGGTTGAGGCAAATCGCCTGGCTGCTGGTTACGCGCAGCCAGACACCAGGGCGGTTAGAAGAGCACAGGAGGGCGCGGTACGCATCAGAGAAGCTTTGAAAAACAGTTTCATGACTGGCCAGGCTACGGTGTAAAAGTTCTGTTTGTTTCTCCTTGATGAACCCCCCCGCCCCTTGGTTCACTCTACTTCCCTGTAAGCTAACCACCCTCCCCTCCTCCCTTTAATCATTGCTTGCAGAGCCAATAAAGTCATTGCTGCTTCACAGTCATGCATTCGTTATTCATTCATCACACAAATAGGGGGATGACTACCAAGGTATCCCAGGAGGGGTGGTGGAGGAGGGAAGGAAAATGCCACACAGCACTTTAAGCACAGCACTTTAAAAGTTTACAACTTTAAAATTTATTGAATGACAGCCTTCTTTTTTTTGGGCAATCCTCTGTGGGGGAGTGGCTGGTTGGCCGGAGGCCTCCCCACCGTGTTCTTGGGCGTCTGGGTGAGGAGGCTATGGAACTTGGGGAGGAGGGCGGTTGGTTACAGAGGGGCTGCAGTGGCAGTCTGTGCTCCAGCTGCCTTTGCTGCAGCTCAACCATACACTGGAGCATACTGGTTTGGTCCTGCAGCAGCCTCAGCATTGAATCCTGCCTCCTCTCATCACGCTGCCGCCACCTTTGAGCTTCAGCCCTGTCTTCAGCCCGCCACTTACTCTCTTCAGCCCGCCACTTACTCTCTTCAGCCCTCCACCTCTCCTCCCGGTCATTTTGTGCTTTCCTGCACTCTGACATTATTTGCCTCCACGCATTCGTCTGTGCTCTGTCAGTGTGGGAGGACAGCATGAGCTCGGAGAACATTTCATCGCGAGTGCGTTTTTTTTTCTTTCTAAGCTTCACTAGCCTCTGGGAAGGAGAAGATCCTGTGATCATTGAAACACATGCAGCTGGTGGAGAAAAAAAAAGGGACAGCGGTATTTAAAAAGACACATTTTATAAAACAGTGGCTACACTCTTTCAGGGTAAACCTTGAAAGTTAACATTACATACATAGCACATGTGCTTTCGTTACAAGGTCGCATTTTGCCTCCTCCCACCGCGTGAACGGATTTTGGTTGAATGCCAGCAAACATACACTGCAATGCTTTGTTCTACAGTGATTCCCCAGTACGTGTTGCTGGCCTGGAGTGGTAAAGTGTCCTACCATGAAGGACGAAATAAGGCTGCCCTCCCCAGAAACCTTTTGCAAAGGCAGAACCGCAAATGCCAGGGCAAAGTAATCCTTTCACATGCTTGCTTTTAAACCATGTATAGCATTTTAAAAGGTACACTCACCAGAGGTCCCTTCTCCGCCTGCTGAGTCCAGGAGGCAGCCTTGGGTGGGTTCGGGGGGTACTGGCTCCAGGTCTAGGGTGAGAAACAGTTCCTGGCTGTCGGGAAAACCGGTTTCTCCGCTTGCTTGCTGTGAGCTATCTACAACCTCCTCCTCATCATCTTCTTCGTCCCCAAAACCTACTTCTGTATTGCCTCCATCTCCATTGAAGGAGTCAAACAACACGGCTGGGGTAGTGGTGGCTGAACCCCCTAAAATGGCATGCAGCTCATCATAGAAGCGGCATGTTTGGGGCTCTGACCCAGAGCGGCCGTTCGCCTCTCTGGTTTTCTGGTAGGCTTGCCTCAGCTCCTTCAGTTTCACGCGGCACTGCTTCGGGTCCCTGTTATGGCCTCTGTCCTTCATGCCCTGGGAGATTTTCAGAAAGGTTTTGGCATTTCGAAAACTGGAACGGAGTTCTGATAGCACGGATTCCTCTCCCCAAACAGCGATCAGATCCCGTACCTCCCGTTCAGTCCATGCTGGAGCTCTTTTGCGATTCTGGGACTCCATCATGGTCACCTCTGCTGATGAGCTCTGCATGGTCACCTGCAGCTTGCCACGCTGGCCAAACAGGAAATGAGATTCAAAAGTTCGCGGTTCTTTTCCTGTCTACCTGGCCAGTGCATCTGAGTTGAGAGCGCTGTCCAGAGCGGTCAGAATGGAGCACTCTGGGATAGCTCCCGGAGGCCAATACCATCGAATTGTGTCCACAGTACCCCAAATTCGAGCCGGCAACGTCGATTTAAGCGCTAATCCACTTGTCAGGGGTGGAGTAAGGAAATCGATTTTAAGAGCCCTTTAAGTCGAAATAAAGGGCTTCATTGTGTGGACGGGTGCAGGTTTAAATCGATTTAACGCTGCTAAATTCGACCTAAAGTCCTAGTGTAGACCAGGGCTTAGAGACTAGGAAATTTCTTTGAGCATAAGCTTTCGTGAGCTACAGCTCACTTCATTGGATGCATTCAGTGGAAAATACAGTAGGGAGATTTATATACAGAGAGAACATGAAACAATGGGTGTTACCATACACACGGTAACGAGAGTGATCACTTAAGGTGAGCTATTACCAGCAGGAGAACGGGGGGGGGGGGAAACCTTTTGTAGTGATAATCAAGGTGGGCCATTTCCAGCAGCTGACAAGAAAGT
Organism: Caretta caretta; assembly: GCF_965140235.1. NCBI lineage: Eukaryota > Metazoa > Chordata > Testudines > Cheloniidae > Caretta > Caretta caretta. The sequence continues at coordinate 7,669,047 of NC_134209.1, forward strand.
CTGAGGAACAGTGGGGGGTGGGGGTGAGGAGAAATAAACATGGGGAAATAATTTTACTTTGTGAAATGACCCTTCCACTCCCAGCCTCTATTCAAGCCTTAGTTAATTGTATCCAGTTTGCAAATTAATTCCAATTCAGCAGTCTCTGGTTGGAGTCTGTTTTTGAAGTTTTTTAGTTGAAGAATTGCAACTTTTAGGTCTGTAATCGAGTGACCAAAGAGATTGAAGTGCTCTCCGACTGGTTTTTGAATGTTATAATTCTTGACGTCTGATTTGTGTCCATTGATTCTTTTACGTACAGACTGTCCAGTTTGACCAATGTACATGGCAGAGAGGCATTGCTGGCACATGATGGCATATATCACATTGGTAGATGTGCAGGTGAACGAGCCTCTGATAGTGTGACTAATGTGATTAGGCTCTATGATGGTGTCCCCTGAACAGTTATGTGGGCACAGTTGGCAACGGGCTTTGTTGCAAGGATAGGTTCCTGGGTTAGTGGTTCTGTTGTGTGGTGTGTGATTGCTGGTGAGTATTTGCTTCAGGTTGGGGGGCTGTCTGTAAGCAAGGGCTGGCCTGTCTCGCAAGATCTGTGAAAGTGATGGGCCGTCGTTCAGGATAGGTTGTAGATCCTTGATGATGAGCTGGAGAGGTTTTAGTTGGGGGCTGAAGGTGATGGCTAGTGGCGTTCTGTTATTTTCTTTGTTGGGCCTGTCCTGGAGTAGGTGACTTCTGGGTACTCTTCTGGCTCTGTCAATCTGTTTCTTCACTTCCGCAGGTGGGTATTGTAGTTGTAAGAATGCTTGATAGAGATCCTGTAGGTGTTTGTCTGTATCTGAGGGGTTGGAGCAAATGCGGTTGTATTGCAGAGCTCGGCTGTAGACGATGGATCGTGTGGTGAGCCTCCAGCTTTCATCCAGACCACACCACACGATCCCTTGTCTACAGCCGAGCTCTACGGTACAACCTCATTTGCTCCAACCCCTCACACAGAGACAAACACCTACAGGATCTCTATCAAGTGATCTTAAAACTACCTGCTGAAGGGAAGAATACCCAGAGGTCACCTACTCCAGGACAGACCCAACAAAGAAAGGAACAGAACGCCCCCAGCCGTCACCTTCAGCCCCCAACTGAAACCTCTCCAGCGCAGCATCAAGGATCTGCAACCTATTCTGAAGGACGACCCATCACTCTCACAGATCTTGGGAGACAGGCCAGTCCTCGCTTACAGACAGCCCCCCCAACCTGAAGCAAATACTCACCAGCAACCACACAACAAAAACACTAACCCACGAACCGATCCTTCCAACAAACCCATTGCCAACTCTGTCCACATATCTACTCTGGAGATCTGGAGTACTGTGTCCAGTTTGGAGCCCCACACTACAAGAAGAAGGTGGAAAAATTGGAAAGAGTCCAGTGGAGGGCAACAAAAATGAGTAGGGGACAGGAACACATGACTTATGAGGAGAGGCTGAGGGAACTGGGATTGTTTTGTCTGCAGAAGAGAAGACTGAGGGGGGATTGATAGCTGCTTTCAACTACGTGAAAGGGGGTTCCAAAGAGGATGGATCTAGACTGTTCTCAGTGATAGCAGATGACAGGACAAGGAGTAATGGTCTCATATTGCAGTGGGGGAGGTTTAGGTTGGATATTAGGAAAAACTTTTTCACTAGGAGGATGGTGAAACACTAGAATGCGTTACCAAGGGAGGTGGTGGAATCTCCTTCCTTAGAAGTTTTTAAGGTCAGGCTTGACAAAGCCCTGGCTGGGATGATTTAGTTGGGGATTGGTCCTGCTTTGAGCAGGAGAGTTGTTGGGGACACTGGGGCATGGCCACTAGGTAACTCGAGGGGATGGAAGACCACGAGTGTCGATGAAGCCCCCTCGCACTAGGCCCAGGTGTCCTTGGCCCCCCCTCCTGCCTGGAGGCACTCGCAGCAGCTCTGCGTACTAGGCCCAAGTGTCTTTGTCCCTCCCGCCTGGAGGCACTCGCAGCAGTTATGTTGAGGATCTGCAACAATATGTTGCAGAGTCAGACCGCCTGAAACTAAACAAAGCCAAACAGGGCAGATATGGAAGAACAATGCTGAATAAAGCAGCTTTATGTATAGTTTAACAAATGATACAGAGAACAAGGGAAATAGCTGGGAAGTGGATTGGCTGGCTATATGGATACTTAGGGCAGCTTGCTATTGGATAGGTATGCTGGGAAAAAGGATGTATAAAAGCCTGTGTAACTTCCTGCTCTGTGTGCAGGATCTGAGATCTTATTCTCCCTGGACCTTTTTGCAGCTGCAAATAAACTTTTCTCCTTCTCCACCCCGTTGTGATTATTGGGTGAAGCACACCGGGTAATGAACCAACCCCAGCTGTTGTTTAACCTCTCGGCACTGGGTGCTGGCAACAGCTTTTGGCATCCCTGGGTGAGCGATGAGGCTGCTATTTAGCCTTGCCCGGACCCCTCCTGGAGGTCGAGGATTGCGGCGAGAACCGACGCCCAGCGTGCACTGGTGAGTTCATCGGGGGCCTCGGAGGAGACGCGATTTGATCGACCCCAGAGGGCACGACGGTGCAACACACTCATATAGTGGAGAAGTAGTTGTGGATGATGGTGAGGAACCGGTCCCTTGGATAAGGTAGGAACCTTTTGAAATCCGGATTCTATGCTCTGTTGGATCCTGGGGATGCCCAGAGTTACCCTGTAGGTATGGGACAGGGACAGAGCTCGGGGGTTAGGGCACGGTGTACGCTCCTAGAATGCATTCTAGCAATCTGGAAGGTATTTGGTGCGGATCCGATGACTAAGAGCCAATTAAAACGATTCTGTACAGTTGACTGGCCTCAATATCAACTAGAGGACCAGGAGTGGTGGCCACTAGGAGGGTCAATTAATTACAACATGATCCTCCAATTAGTTTTGTTTTGTCAGTGAATGGGTAAATGGAATGAACATTTGTATGCACAAACGTTTATGGCTTGAAGAAACAGAACAGAGCTGTAATTCTGCAGAGCTGTAATTTGACTCCGACTGGTTCGGTAGTAGCTAATGTTAGTCCCCAGACCCCCACCCCCACTGTAATGGCAGAGCCGATGTCCCCTTCGGCCCCCAACCCTCACCTTATAAGGGTAGGATGCCTCGGGTTACAGAGATTGCCCCCTCGGTGGGACTCTATCCTTTGATTACCGAGACTGTTGTGGCTTGCCCAGGGGCAGACGGACGTCAGGCTACCACTATGCAAGTTTACACCCATGTGCCATTCAATCCAATAGACCTAGCAACTTTTAAAACACAGGCTGGGGAATTCTCAATGAACCCAAGCCGGTTTATTTCAGTCTTTGAGGGGTGCCTCAGTCGTCACAAGCCGGATTGAGATGACTGTAATATCCTCCTGAGAACCCTGTTGTCTGAGGTGAAGAGGAATCAGGTTACAGCTAAGGCAAGGGGAGCGACAGCTTTCAAGCGAAAAAAAAAAAAAAAGAAAGGAAGCTATCTGTCAAGTTCCTACCCCAAGTAATCGTAAGTGGCTCAGGGCATTTCTGGGTATGGCAGGCTTTTGCAGGATATGGATCCCAGAGTTTGGACTGTGGGCTAAACCCCTGTACAACAGTGTAAAAGGAGCAGATCATGACCCCTTCTATTGGACCCCAGAGGCTGACAGGGCATTTAAAATCCTGAAAAGAAAATTGATGGAAGCTCTGGTACTGGGCCTGCCGGATCTCTCTAAGCCGTTTCAGTTGTATGTACATGAACGAAAGGGGGTGGCCCTAGGAGTGCTCACACAGCTGTTAGGAGCATGGAGACGTCCCGTGGCTTATTTTTCTAAGCAACTGGATCAGGTTGCAAAGGGTTGGCTGGCATGTTTATGGGCGGTCGCAGCTACTTGCCCTAGTGCTTGAGGAAGCGGAGAAGCTAACATTGGGAGGGGTTATGCAAATCTATACTCCCCATATGGTCCGAGCCTTATTGGCTGCAAAGGCAGGGCTTTGGCTCACCCAGGCTCCATTGCTCGGTACCAGGCTAAGCTGTTAGAGAACTCTGAAGTCACCTTACAGCCTTGCCCCTCCCTTAACCCAGCCACCCTCTTGCCAGAAACAGAGGAACAGGAACATGACTGTTTAGAGATCATAGACGCCCAGTACTCCAGCCGTCCGGATTTAAAGGATGCACCCGTCCCAAATGCAGATCATGAGTGGTACACTGATGGTAGCAGTTCTGTAATAGATGGGCAAAGGAGGCCGGGTTATGCTGTTGTGACCCTCCATGACACTGTGGAAGCTGAAGGTTTGCCTGCTGGGACCTCTGCCCAGCTGGCCGAACTAATAGCCCTGACCCGTGCACTTGAACTGTCAAAAGGAAAGCGGGTCAACATTTTTACTGATTCAAAGTATGCTTTTGGGGTGCTGCATGCTCATGCTGGCCTATGGAAGCAAAGGGGAATGCTGACAGCCCAAGGCTCCCCAGTCAAGTATGGGCCCCAAATCCTCCGGCTCCTAGAAGCCGTACAACTTCCCTCGGAAGTGGCGGTGGTACACTGTAAAGCCCATCAAAGGGAGGATCAAGATGTGGCCAGAGGTAACGCCCGGGCAGATAGAGAGGCTAAGCATGCTGCCACCCTGCCATCCCCTCAGGCTGAGAACGCCCATATGCATGCCCTTATCCCATCAGGAGGGGAGCTTCCAACCCCTCAGTACTCTGGGGAGGAGAGACAGCTAACTGACAAACTCGGTCTCCGGGAAAAGGAGGGATGGCTCCATTCCCCAGAAGGGAAGGTCCTCTTACCAAAGGGCCTGATCCGGCCGGTGCTGCAGAAACTACATCAAACCACTCATGCTGGCAGGGAAGCACTTATCCAGCTAATGTGAACATACTTTATCACTTCCGGACTCCGACCCCTGGCTGCCCAGGTACAAGCGGACTGCTTAGTCTGCCAAAAGAATAATCCCCGACCGGGACATTCTGTGCCACCAGCTGCCCTGGAACCCACTCCGGGCCCCGGACAAGTGTGGCAAATAGACTTTACTGAGTTTCCCCGGACCCCAGGGTTCAAATATCTCCTTGTCATAGTGGATCGGTTCAGCGGATGGCCAGAAGCCTTCCCATGCCGTAATTGCACTGCCAGAACAGTGGCCCTCAAGTTTGTTAAGGAGATCATTCCTCGCTTTGGACTCCCCCAGTGGATGGAATCTGACAACGGGACACATTTCTCGTCAAAAACCATTCAAAGCATCTCACATGCTTTACAGATCCCCTGGAAACTCCATACGCCCTGGAGACCGCAAGCCAGTGGGGTAGTGGAGCTTATCAATCAGACCCTTAAACGGCATCTCTCAAAAGTGTGCCAAGAAGCCTCACTGCGATGGCCTGATGCTTTGCCCCTCGTCCTGCTCCGTGTCCGCGCTCTCCCAAAGGGTAGATTAGGGCTTAGTCCCTTTGAAATTATGTTTGAATGGGCATGGCCTATGAATGGCACCCCGGTTCTGTCAGGGGAATGGGAGCTGGGTAATGGTTTTTTGTCTCAGTATCTGTGTTCCCTGTCTGCTGTTCTCTTGTCTCTTCACAGGTATACCAAGGATTCCCAGCCTCTCCCCTTGGACTCTCCCGTCCACTCCTTACAGCCGGTGACTCCGTGCTTGTTCGTACCTGGAAAGACGAGCCTCTCCAGGAAAAGTGGAAAGGACTCTATACCGTCCTGCTGGTCTCCCATACAGCGGCAAAGACCGAGGGACACAAGAACTGGATCCATTACTCTCGTCTGAAGGCAGTACCCGCCCCCTCGTCAGCGGAACAGTGGACCGTCCAACCTGCTGACTCCTCATCTAGTGACGATCTCGGGCTAAAGCTACTGTTTAAGAGACACAAATAGCGGACACCTTAATGCTAAATGGGCCCACCCAGGTACTGGAGACCCTGGGTTGGGAAGACTCGGGTGATAATTAATTGGGTAACATTGTTATTCTCTCTATTGGTATTTCCAAACTGTGCATATCGGGAGCATAACTCCTTTGTTTTGCTTGCGCACCATGTTGCTAATTTAACAAACCAGACTGATTGCTGGGTATGTGCTCCGACTCCACTGTCCCCCAAAACGGGAATGCCCCTTGACATGCTGCCCCTGACCCTAGCAGAATAAGCCACCCCCAAAGAGCAGGAAAGAATGGACTTGCCGATCTGGAACAAGACCCCTTTACAGCCACCTCTCAGGACCAGGAGTATTCGGTTGCAGTACTCACTGAGGGAGTGTTATGTTTTACCCAAAGCCAATCTGATCACTATGGGCGTCCTGTGGGAAAAAGCTCCTGTGTTATTTACACAGTGGGCTGATGGGTATTGGATAAAGACCAACAGGGGAGGCCAGCAGTGTGGGTGTAATGGTTCCTCTCCTTTTGGGGAAACTCTTACAAATAATCTTACCACAAAAAAAGGGTTTGGAAATATAACTTGCCGTCCAGTTAATATCTCCAACGTAGCAAGCCAATGGTGGGTTTGCAGTGGTCCCTATGGCGAGTGTAATTTGAACGGCACAGTTAGAAATGCCCCCACTTGTACCCAATCAGGAGGATGGGATGCCCCCCTAGGGGCATATGAACTGGAAAAGCAGCCTTAAATAGCCCAGGAATCCCCTTAAGAAACAGCCCTTATTGGGCCCTACAGGGTCACTATTTTGTATGTGGCCGAAAGGCTTACAAGGTGCTGCCAGCCAACTGGACAGGTAGCTGTTATATAGCTCGTGGAGTTCCTCATCTTTCCATAACTGCCACGCTGCCCAAAGGAAAGATTAGAAATGCCCGAGACACCTCTGTTGAGTCACGAGAAAAGACCCTGCGGCGACTGACTACGGCATTGGAGGGCAAGATGAAGAATCCCCTCACAACCGAGAAGCTTGCAGGGTGCTCTGTACTGGGAACAGCACCACTGTTTACCGGGCCAGCCATGGCAGGCATAGGCCGCTATACTGTAAGCCTGCAAATGGTACTTGAGAAGGTGGCCTTAGAGTTAGAAGGCTCGGTTAGTGATTTAGGGTCAGCAGTAAAAACATTAAATAAAGAGGTTCAGCAGCTCAGGACGTTTTCCCTCCCAAACAGGCTCGCTTTGGACTATCTCTTGGCATCCCAAGGAGGGGTTTGTGCCCTCGTCGGGCCCCGCTGTTGTGTATATGTCAATGATAGCAGTTATGAGATCTATGAAAAGGTGGTACAGGCTGAGGCCCATGCCCGAGCCGGAGCACAGGTTGCCTACACTGCCCCAGAGAGCGATTGGTTGCAAACCTTGTTTTCAGGCTGGGGTTTGTCGTCTTGGCTGGGTGGTTTATTTAGCCTGTTATTGAAACTTTTCTTTCCTGTATTGCTTGTATTACTGGTATTATGCTGTGCAGACTCATGTGTTAGGGCCCTTTTGCAAAAGTTAATAAGTCATTCTCTTCAGGGCTATCACAGAGTGCTTATGCAAAGTCCTATTGTAAAGAAATAAGTAGCCCAAGTGAGAAAACTCAGAGCCAAGGCTGTTGAGTGTTCTCAAAGGAGGGAGTTGTTGGGTACACTGGGGCATGGCCACTAGGTAACTCGAGGGGATGGAAGACCACGAGAGTCAATGAAGCCCCCTCGCACTAGGCCCAGGTGTCCTTGGGACCTTTTTGCAGCTGCAAATAAACTTCTGTTCTCCACCCCGTTGTGATTATTGGGTGACGCACACCGGGTAGCGAACCAACCCCAGCTGTCGTTTAGCCTCTTGGCACTGGGTGCCGGCAACACTGTCCAACATTAAAGAGGTGAAACAAGGCTGGCAGTTTGGGCTCCTGGACAGAACAAGCCTTCAGGCCGAAAAGCCAACAACCTTTCTCTCCATTTCAGCAAAAAACAACATTCAAGAAACCCCCACAAAAACAGGCACCTGAAAAGTCCTGCCCCCGACTTCACCTTTCCAAGGTCTTCTCCGCACTCTCTCCCGCCCCGAGTGAGAATCCGACCCCTTGACCAACACACCACAGTGAGACCCGAATGCAGCTCTCCCTCTGCAGGCAGGATGGTGGAGAAAAACACAGGTGAAAAAACCCTCCCGGCTCAGCTGCGCAGGGAGCCTTGGCAAGGACGTGGTGGAAAGGTGACGCCGGGATCTCTCGCACGGGAAAGGAGACTTGGGCCCGAGTCCAACCAACCCTTTGGGAACTCGAAGGAAGCCGCATCCCACAGGCGTTTCCACAGACCAGCCACCAGCCCCACACCCAGGCCGGAGGGGCCGGGACACGGGAAGGGGCAGCAGCCAACGACCCCGGGGGGAGGGCTGGGGCGGGAGCTGCAGCCAGGCCCCTGGACCCGCAGGGAGACGCAGACCCTGACGGCAACCAGCCACGTTTGCCCACGTGTGTGTGTGAGACACGTTTGTGTGTGTGTGATGTCTTGTGTGTGTGCTGTGTGTCGGCCAGAGTGTTGTGTTCAGTGTGTGTGTGCTGTGTTTTGTTTCGTGTTGTGTGTGTGTGTGTGGTGTGTGTGTGTAGTGTTGTGTGACATGTTGTGTGTTGTGTTGTGTGTGTTGAGTTGTGTGCCGTTTTGTGTGTCATGTTGAGTGTGCGTGGTGTGGTTGTGGTGTCATGAGACGTGTTGTGTGTGATGTGGTGTGTGTCGCACGCACAGACACAACACATTGTACGCCGCACGCACAACGTCACGTGTAGCACGTCACACACACACGTCGCACGTCACACGCACAGCATACTGCATGTAGCACGCACACAGACAAAACATTGCACGTTGCATGCACACACACACAATGCGTCGCCTGTTGCATGATGCACATGGCACACAGCACGGTCACACACAACACCTTGCGCGTCGCACGCACAGCACCTCGCACCTCACACTCACAAACGCGTCTCACACACGCACAACATGACACACACCACATCACTCAGACAGAAAAAACTACACACGTCACACATACAGAAAGACACGCAACACGACACACAGCACGTCACACACACAACACGTCACACAACGCGTCTCACACACACAACATGTCACACACACACCAACACACACAAGACGACACACAACATGACACACGCGTCACACAAAACACGTAACATGACACCACACACACAACACCATACACACACTGAACATGACACAAAACGGCCCACAATACAACACAAACACACATCACACACAACACATCACACACACACCACACCACAAAGACACACACACAGCACGTCACACACACACACACAACACTACACAACACACGTCTCACACACCCACACCCACACACCACGTCACATGTCACCACAAACACACAACCACACACAATCCATACAACACTCTAGACCACACATGACACACACACGACACACAACCCATCACACACACACATATAACACAACATGACACACACACAATACAACACACACAGAAACAAATCGTATGTCCCACACAACACGTCGCACGTTGCACGGATACACAGAACACATCGCATGCACACATGTATGCAAGTCGCACGACACACACACAGAAACACGTCACACACGTGACACAGAACATGACACACAACACATCACAAACACAAACACTTCTCTCACACACACACAAGATGACACAGAACCCGTCTCACACAGACACACACAACACAACATGTAACACACAACATGACACACAACACGTCACACATACAACACATCACACGTCGCACATCGTAGGGACGCACACAACACATCACACGCCACATGTTGCACATCACACCTGCACACACAACACATCGCGCATCGCACGTCACACACACAACACGTTGAATGTTGGACACACAACGCGTCACACGTCGCATGCACACTCAGCACAGCACACGTCGCACATTGCACGCCACACTTCGAACACACAACACGTCGCGTGTCGCACGTTACACACAAAAACGTTGCATGTCGCACACAGATGTTGCACGTCGCACATCGCACACACACACAATGCGTCACAAACACAACACATCACACACACACAAACAGGTCTCTCACACGCACAACATGAAACACAACACATCACACACACATCACACACACAACACAACACACAACACGTCACACAGACACAAACACACACAACATGACATACAACATGTCAGACACACACCCCCACACGCCACATGACACCACAAACACACCACACACACACACCACGTCACACACATACAAACACACAATACGACACACAACACATCACACAGATAGGCACAAACACATACAACATGACACACAACACGACACACCCAAGACTACACAAAACACATCACACACACACACACACACACACACCATGTCACATGACACCACAAACACAACATCACACACACACTCAACACGGCAAACAAGAAGACGCACATGTGAAGTGTGGGGTGCGATGTCTTCTGTTTGCGTGTGCGACATGCAACATGCAACGTGCAACGTGAGGCGTGTTGTGTGTGCGTGACATGCAATGTTTTGTGTGTGTGATGTGCGACGCAGGATGTGTTGTGTGTGTGACGTGCGATGTGCTCCGGGTGGGGTCTGTGTGTGTTTCTGCACAAGCTGATTGCGATGTCCCGGAGGCCAACAGCAAAGAGGGTTCGGCGTCCGCTTTCTTGCCCTGCCGTCAGTCTGCCACCGGGCTGGGGGGACAGCGGCTGGGGACCCCAGGAGCTGCTGAGAGACGCGGAGGATCCCTGGGAAGGGAGAAGACGACGGGAGAATCAGACTATTCCAGCAACGAGCCACATTTGCCCAGTGCTGACGCTGTCAGGCCTCCGCATTTTGGGCCAGAAACCAACAGCCAAATCGAGCTGGAAAATTGAAGCACTTGCAAATGGCCCTTGTAGCGTCTCACCAGACCGTCGGCGACCGTCTGGGGGTGAGCTGTGGGCTCCCGAGAGGTAGAATCCAGGGCCTGCCTCTTCGCTTCCCACGGCCAGGTATTTTCAGCCCAAACAATTAGGGGAAGAACAGGGAGATGAAAAGCCAAAGAAAGTTTCAAGAGTTCTCCTTCCTGGCTGAGCTGGCTGCGCTGTCCAGGTCACGGATGGTCACTCTGGGGAGGGATGTGGGTCTGCTCCACTTTGCAGGCGGTTGATCTGGGGAAGGATGTGGGTCTCAGATATCTGGAGGATTGGCCCGGAGCCCAGTCTTGTGGGGGCACAGCTGGTGGTCCTCATCCTCGTCTGTCTGCCTCTCTTCTGCCAGAGAAGGCAAGCTAGGCGAGTACGAACAATGATGCTGTCAATAAAATGGAATCAAGTTGTGGATGTTTTTTCTCTGAAAAAATATTTTCACACTTTTCAATCGGCCCCTGGTAGTTCCTAGGAGAAATGTGAAGGATGAGATCTTGGAACAGTTCCCTCTTCGTGGGAGCAACAGCTGGCTGGGGTTTTGGCTGCTCAGGCTTTTGTTCCCTGGTTTTACCCACTGTGGTTTCTTTTGCATGGATTTCAGGTACCTGTGTGTAAGTTTTTGCCCAAAGGCACACAGCTGTACAGGTTTTATCTACAATCTTTACAAGTTGAAGTTGCAGATGGAGGGGGCTCCCAGCAATGGCAGCCTTAAGGGGGTGGGCGGCTAGAAGCTGGGGGACTGTATCGGGACCCCCCAACACTTACTGCTCTCTCTGCCCTGCAGTTTTAGTCCGCCCAGATTAGCCTGATTATCACAACAAAATTTTGTTTCTCCTGCTGCTAACAGCCCACCTTCATCGATTGGTCTCGTTAAGGGTTGTTATGGCAACCCCCATTTTCTCGTCTTCTCTGTATCACTATATCTATATCTTCCTGCTGTATTTTCCCCTGCATGCATCTGATGAAGTGGGTTTTAGCCCATGAAAGCTTATGTTCAGATAAATTGGTTAGTCTCTAAGGTGCCACAAGTCCTCCTCATTCGCTTTTCCTGACTGATTGTGCTGGGGGCTCTGCCTGGCTCCAGCGCTCCGGTCCCTCAGCTACCAAGGCCACCTGGGAACCCTGATCGATTCCAGCTTCAAGGAGTGCTGAGATCCATCTGTCTCTTTCTGTGCCTCTGTCTCTCTCTAGGAATAGCCTCCTGACCCTGCCTCCTGTGATCAGTTATAGTTTGCTAGCCCCCCACCCCACCTCCATGGGTGTTTTTGGCTTCTCCATTCACTCTGCAGCAACGCTCCTTGTACCCAAGCTAAAGATCCCTACAGCCCCAAAAATCCTCGGGGGTTTGCTCAGCAAGTGGGTTACTAGAAGAATGGTTGTGGGGTGAAGGCGGGGATAGGGAGGTGTTGAACCTGGGGGCGTAGGGTGGTGGCAGATGAAGGTGTTGCTCAGCCCAGCCCGCTGAGTCCAAGGACGTATGAGGGGACCAGCTTTAAATTGCTGTTCGATCCAGCCCACTGAGTCCCGGGACACATCAGGGGTCAGCTTGTGAGTGCTGATGACCCAGTTCTCTCTGACATGCTATGTTCATGTGTGTGTGCCTGTGTGTCTGTTCATGTTCATCACATTTGGGGGCTGGAAGACCCCAGCCCTGCGGAACCGAGGTCCTGCAGGGTAGCTCCATTGGGAGGGAACTTGCAGAAGGAAGGAGTAGCGATCCACAGGAAAACACAAGTGACAAAAGCAGCACATTGACAGAATTGCAGAATCTCCCCCCCCCGCACCAGAAGAGTAACCCTAACAAATGGGCGTACCCCAAGGTAAAGGGCAATTCTGGTAACAGCTCATTTGGGGCTTGTTTGGAAGGGGGATGGACGTCATTCTTGTGACAAGGCACCTGCTATGGCCAAAAACAATTTAGCCCTGTGCGCCCTTCCAGACAAGTCTTATGTCCCAAATACTTTGGGTCTTCCGGGATAAGTCCCTGAATAATCAAGGATCTTGACCAAAAAGGTCGTCACGTCTAAAAAGGAAGAAAGGTTGTCGTTGTGGAGACCATGAAACAAGCCCTGCAACTTTTGGACACGTAACCCGACAGTCCACAGGGTGCACATCAAGGAACGTTCAAAGCGAGAAGGGCGTTCTTTTTGGGGAGACTAACCCCCATCATGCTGACCAGGAGAAGGGGGAAGTGGGAGCCTGCAGCGCCATCTAGCAGCCAAAGGAGAAATCGCCGGCTTCTGGACCTGTGTGCGCCCTTGGTTTGGTTCACATGCAAAGCTGTGTCATGCCAGGTTGGGAAAACGGGGTTCTCCTGCACGACATCATCCTCTGGAATGACTCAACCCGATAGGACAGCTCCTACGATACACTGCTCCGAGTGACGCTCTCAAACAGGTCCCCACAGCTCCCCAGCCTCCCCCCACCGGGAGGCAGGTGTGAGAGGATTGTTCTCCCCAACTGACAGAGGGAGAAACAAAGGCTGAGAAAGGCGAAGGGCCTTGTCTTCCATCACATAACCTGTCGGGATAGAGTTGGGAACAGGACCCGGGTGTCCTGACTTTCAAATGAACCATCAGTCTGGAGTTTCACATACTGAATGATCAGAATAAAGGGACCTGCAATGAGCTACAGACCAACAACCATTCACACTGATTCTTCAGCAAGTGTTTTAGAAGCAGGAGAACACCAGCGAGAACCAGGAACGGCTCAGAGACAATCAGCAGCGAGAAGGAGAACAATTCACCAAACAGATGATTGGTTCTGGCTTATTTGCTGGGCCTTAAAGGAGAACAACGAAGTCCTGAGTCTCCTCACTGCCATGAGACCCCCTGCTCAGCCAATCAGCGTGGAGACTCTGGCGTTGGGCTGAGGGTTCCCCAGATGGCCCAGGGATGGCTCAGGTCACCGGTGAGGATCACTCTCAGAGCACGCTTCCTGTCCCATCTCTTTGGGAGGCCTCCCACCAGGAGGGCTACAGAGCAGCCCCCTCCTTGCCAGTGGACAGAGGGAAGCAGGAAAAGGGAAACCAAAAAAGACAAACCCCAAGGACTCGAAGGGACAAAGGCCTAGCTGGGGGAAAATTGTCCCACCTTAACCTCCTGTTTTCCGTGCCGAGAATTTGGCCAGCACCGGGCGGATCAGGCTGCCTCGGTACCAAACCTCTCTGGGGCTCTTCCCTTCTCCACAGGGACGTCTGTCTTCTCGCTCAGTGAGCAGTGGGAAAGGATAAAACTCCAGAGAGGCTCCACCTCGCGCTCACATACGAGACCCTGAATTCTCTCTCAGTCCTCAAGGAGACACCTCAAGAAGGAGACTCCCTGCAGCAAAGCCCCGGGGGTCTCTGAGATCCCCCTGCCCTGCAGCCTGTCCTCCCTGGCCGTTGTCGTGGACTCTCTGTGAGGTCACCGCCTCCCAACCTCCTTTCACCAATCAGCTGAGTGCTGCAAAAGGCCCTTGTGATGTTACTGCCACCCCCACCCCTGCCCTGCAGGGCTCATGTCCTGCCCCGAGCCGGCTCCTGTGCGTGTTTGAGCTGCTCCCCCCGGGTCACCCCCACACACTCAGTGGTCGTGCAAGGGTTCACGCAGGCCACACGTGGAACCATCAGAGGATGCTCAATGTGCCGCACTCGGTTTTGCAGAGATTTGGAGACTTGAAGGCCAGAAGAGACTCTTAGATCATCTCATCTGGCCCCCTACACATCACAGGCCTCCTGCATGGCGCAGTCGCGAGTTGTCATAAATATAAAGGGAAGGGTAAACCCCTTTAAAATCCCTCCTGGCCAGAGGAAAAATCCTCCCACTTGTAAAGGGTTAAGAAGCTAAAGGTAACCTCGCTGGCACCTGACCAAAATGACCAATGAGGAGACAAGATACTTTCAAAAGCTGGGAGGAGGGAGAAAAACAAAGGGTCTGTGTCTGTCTGTGTGATGCTTTTGCCGGAGACAGAACAGGAATGGAGTCTTAGAACTTAGTAAGTAATCTAGCTAGGTAGGTGTTAGATTATGATTTCTTTAAATGGCTGAGAAAATAGCTGTGCTGAATAGAATGACTATTCCTGTCTGTGTGTCTTTTTTGTAACTTAAGGTTTTGCGTAGAGGGATTCTCTATGTTTCAATCTAATTACCCTGTAAGATATCTACCATCCTGCTTTTACAGAGGTGATTCCTTTTTACTTCTATTAAAAGTCTTCTTGTAAGAAAACTGAATGCTTTTTCATTGTTCTAAGATCCAAGGATTTGGGTCTGTGGTCACCTATGCAAATTGGTGAGGATTTTTACCAAACCTTCCCCAGGAAGTGGGGTGCAAGCGTTGGGAGGATTTGGGGGGAAAGACGTGTCCAAACTACGTTTTCTCAGGAACCCAGATAAAGTTTGGTGGTGGCAGTGGAAGTTCAGGGGCAAAAGGGTAAAATAGTTTGTACCTTGGGGAAGTTTTAACCTAAGCTGGTAAAAGTAAGCTTAGGAGGTTTTCATGCAGGTCCCCACATCTGTACCCTAGAATTCAGAGTGGGGAAGAAACCTTGACAGGAGTGTGGGAGGGGGCTGGGGCAGAGGGTTGAGGGATGTGGGGCGGCTTACCTCGGGATGGGGGGCTCCCCAGCTCCCACCGGCATAGCCCTGCAGCTCCTAGGTGGCAGAGGGGTTGGGGGTGGGTCTCCATACCACTCTGCCTGTGCCTGCAGGCCCTGCCCCCCGCAGCTCCCATTGCCTGAGGTTCCTGGCCAATGGGAACTGTGCCTACCCCCCAGGACCAGCAGGGGTCCCACTCCTAGGCTGCACACTGCAGCCCCCTCCCCCAGCACCAGTGGGGTCCCGGGCCTCCTCCCCCAGCACCTGGGATGCCCCCAATCTGCCCCTAGTAGTACACACTTAGTAGATTACAAGCTTTCTAATGATATGTTACATGGGGCATTTAGCATAAAGCATATTCCAGGCATGTTATATTCCTGTTCATAAGCATATTTTCATAAAGCATATGAGTGCAACATCACAACGGCCTCACAGAGTGTAAAGTTACCATGAGCTTTGGGTTTAGGGAACCCCGGGGAGCAGACCAGGCTCCCTGCAGTGCAGGAATCACTTCATGGGGCGAGGGGTGCTGAGTGGAGTTTACAACATGGACACTGTGGTCACTGTTGCAGGGAATGGGGTATTGCGGGACAGCTGCTGGAGGATGGTTCGGGTAGATGTAGGCCAATGCCATCTGGAGAGGTGGTTTTACTGCATCACCGTAAGGGAGCAATTACATTGGCCAAAGACAAATTTGAGTGCAGAGCTGGGCACAGCAAGGTGAATGCAAGGCAATGTATGCCAGCCGAACTGTGGTGTTGACAGGCCTAAGGGGCTTGGTTGCTCGAGGCACAGCTAGCCGTGCCATGGTGTAGGGGCCACGACCAGCTGTTCTGCCCACACTACCCTTGGGGAGGAGAGGCCTGGCCCGTCCCTCCTCTCCTCGCTGCTCCCTCAGGACCGGCAGGAAACCCCAGCCAGACCCAATGGGAGACGAGGGCAATAGAGCAATGACTGCAGCACTAGGAGAGCCTGGCAAAGAGCAGCCACCAGGGGCTGTCGCCAAGGGACCCACCGAGGGATGTCCCTGTATGGTGACAAACCCCAGAACTGCAGGGCAAATCTTGCCTTGCTGAGAGGCCCTGTCTCTCCCCCTTTCCCCCCTCCCCACACATGTCCCAGCCCCAGGCTCTGCACGGGCTGGACCTGGTCCCAGAGGAGTCAGTTATGGGGCCTCCGCGGCCAGATGGTCTATGTCCTTATCCCATTGCTGGGCCAAGCCAGCATCTCTGCCCCCTGCCACCCTGCCCTCCCCACAACTGCTCCTGGCTGGGCTAGCTGCTGCTGGTTCCTCGGCCCCTCAGGGGCACCGTCAGCCTGGCCTTGGAGATACCCAAGCTCTGGAAACTCCAGTGACAGCTCCTGATTCTAGCTGGGACCAGGAGCCAGCCAGGAGAGCTTGGGGCCAGCTGCCCCCAGTCTGCAGAGTGGGGCTGGCCATGTCCTGGACTCCCCTGGTCTGAGGTGCTGGCCCCAAGGGCATCACAGTTACTTTGGTAAATGCACCCTGCTGCCCTGGTGAGAGAATTTTGGGAGAAGGAGGTGATTTTGTGGGGCCCCCTCTAGGGCTTTGGGTGCCTCCCCCAGCCATGTGCTGCAGGAGTAGCAGAGACCAGTGGCTGGTGCCAAGGCCTGTGCAGAGCAGCCGCTCTCTGATGGAGCGGGGAGGTGGCCTCTGCCTTCTCTGCGCCCATTTAACAGAACACTGAGGCACGGTGGGGGTCGGCCAAATCCTGTCGGGGATGAGGATGTGAGTGCTTTAAATGTCAGTGTTAGCCTCCAGGGCCTGGTCCCCACAACAGGCCCAATGGCCTCAACGATCAAACCTGCGGCCTCAAAAGAGGCAGCTCATTATGATTTTAAGGGGAGCTGAAAGGGTTGGGGTCTGCTCTGGACCCTGCCTTAACGGGGAAGGGGGGCACTGAGTGCCCTGTATGGGCCACCCCACAGCCAGAGGCCGATTAAGGTTTCCTGGGGCCCTGGGCCAGAACAAGTGTGGGGCCCTTCCCCACCCCTTCCAACTGTGGTCCTGCCCCCATTCTGCCTGTGGCCCTGCCCGTGGCCCCACCCCTTTCTGCCCCTTCCCCAGGGCCCTGCCCCTGTTCCAGACGGCCTCCCCCCACCCCCGCTTGCCCCATATTGGAGAAGCTGAAGCCGGGGCAGGCAGCAAGAGGTTTTCCAGCCCCGGGGCTGCAGCACGGGGCGGGCTCAGGGGGCACTAGGGGCTTCTCCGGCCCTCCCCACACGGCTTCCGCCAGGGAGTGGGATCAGAATGTGGGGGCTTTCCTTGCCCTGCCTGCCTGGCAACCCCTGGGCACAGGCTCAGTGGCTAATCTGCCATTGCCCCCGGCACTTCACCCTGGGTTGGGGATGAGACCTGCCCCCGGAGGTACCCGCTCTGCTGGTTCAGCCCTGGCAGGGTTTGGACTGGGAGCGGGATCTCTGAACAGCTGCTTGCGATGAGGGATGCTCGGGTCTTTGTGTGAAATCAGCTGTCGGGGGGGCTCAGCCCTGCAGGATGGGCATTTGTGTCCCAGAAGCCAGCACGATGAGCGGCACCGACAGGGTCCCACAGCAAAGGGGTGAATGTGCCCCTGAGACTGAGCTCCCCTCTCCGGGGCTGCCCCGGCAGGGCACTGGATGAAGATAGAGGCTCGAGGGCAGGATAGCCCTGCCCTTGCCCTGCCAGCGCTGCCGGCCCTCAGGGCTCAGGGGCTTGGCTCAGGGCTGCCAAGCCACTAAACACACACCCCACCCCTCAGTTCCTGCAGTTTTGTTTCACGAGTGTTGGGGACCCTGGGGCATGGCCACTAGGTAACTCGAGGGGATGGAAGACCACGAGTGTCGATGAAGCCCCCTCTCACTCGGCCCAAGTGTCCTTGGCCCCCCTCCTGCCTGGAGGCACTCACAGCAGCTCTGCGTACTAGGCCCAAGTGTCCTTGGACCCCCGGCCTGGAGGCACTCGCAGCAGTTATGCTGAGGATCTGCAACAATATGGTGCAGAGTCAGAATGCCTGAAACTAAACAAGGCCAAACAGGGCAGATATGGAAGAACAATGCTGAATAAAGCAGCTTTATGTCTAGGTTAACAAATGATACAGTGAACAAGGGAACTAGCTGGGAACTGGATTGGCTGGCTAGATGGATACTTAGGGCAGCTTGCTATTGGATAAGTATGCTGAAGAAAGGATGTATAAAAGCCTGTGTAACTTCCTGCTCTGGGTGCAGGATTTGAGATTCTATTCTCCCTGGACCTTTTTACAGCTGCAAATAAACTTTTCCGCTTCTCCACCCCGTTGTGATTATTGGGTGACGCACACCGGGTAGCGAACCAACCCCAGCTGTTGTTTTGCCTGTCGGCACTGGGTGCTGGCAACAATAACAATTATCAAAAAGTGTCATGTTTTCTCTCGTGACGTGCTAACATATGTTGCCACCAGGATAAAGATGGAATAATTCTAATGAATTACCACAGATTTAAATTGGTGTAACTGAAATTATGCATTCAATATCCTGTTTCAGGTTAGTAAAAATAAAAGAATGCTGTGGGTTTTGCGGATGTGTACAAAATACAGATTTATAAAAACAACAAGAAAACAGGTAGTTACGCTGGGGAAAGGGGAAGCCTTATTGAAGCTGGTGGGCATACCAGTTGTCCTTTATTCAGGATCAATGTAAAAACAATCAAGCTCTTTTGTGGAATAGATGGCTGACTTAATAGAAGTCACCATCAAGTAAAGCTGGAATAGGAGTTGAGCCATACAGTGGAAGGGGCTTTCACTAGGGTCTGAATGCAAATGCAGGAGGATGGGATTCGGGGTGGGGGGGAGGAAGAGAGGGAGTGTGACACCGCAGAAGCACAAAGGAGCCCCAGAGAAGTATTTGTAGTGTGATCTCAGAAAAAGTTGAGAGAGAGAGAGAGCTTTAGGGTAGACTGCTGGATAGAAAGAGGCTTGGAATTGTGAGCCAAGAAACTATTCCTGCTGTCGTTAGGGAAATAGAACTTTGGGTACATTCTGTGTGAATAAGCAGGATTGTGTCAAAAAACTACCTGACTCCATCATCCATTTCTCCCCCTAATGGAAACAACTCACAAGACCCAAAATAGTCACTAATTGCTCAGGTCAAAAGGGATAACAATATTGTGAATTCTTTTGTTTTCCTGTTCTTAGATAAAGAATAGACCTGCTTCAGTAAAGAACCATAAACACTGAAAATACTGTTTTGTTCTCTCAGAGCTAGCTCTCAGTAGATCTAGAAAATAAGAGTGTTTGTTGTTACACAATCCTTAGAATTCAATTATTTGCACAAATCATTTTAATTTTTCTCTGATTAGGATTTAAAAATAAGCAATTAGATATTCTGTATAGTGTTTAGGAAATTTGTAGGATTAAAATCAGCATGTATTCTGTATACATGGCTTTACCATATGTGCAACCTCACATCTACACTTGTAAGAGGACCACATTTCCTGAAGCAGTTTCAAACCTCTTCAAGCTAGGACAGTTTTAAGCTACTTTATGTTTCAAATGTGAATGGTGTCCAGCTGTGTCAATTAATTTTTTAAATTATGACCATGATCTAAGATCCACATTTTCAGAATTTTCTTACATCATTCATATGCTCGGATGAATAAGGCTGCTTTCCTGAACTGCGGTCCATATTTGGAACTGTCTTTATAGTTTAGACTCAACCACCCTTCTTAAACAGTTTGGAAGTTGTTCGATACTCCCTCAGGACCAAATTTACTCTTCTTTACACAGATTTGGGCCCTAGCCGGGGAGCGACGTACTCATGTAACCGAGGAGCAGAATTTGGCCCTCATATGGGTTCAGTCTCTCAGTTAGGCCTGTCTTTTTATCTTATCTATTGATATGGCATCCATCCCGAGAGTAGAAGAGCAGCTGTCCCATTTCAGACAAGATACACCAATACCGATATTGATTATTCACAGTGGGGTTTTTATCTTTGTTGTACTGTTCTTTTTGAGAAATAAGAAAATAAAGTAAAAGTAAAATGTACTTTTTCTCCCAAATCTATGTGCCATTCCTGATCTTGATTGAACAGGAGAGAGCGTCTTCCCTCTGGATTAAGAATCCAGCTGAGACAACTACCCCAGCCCCACACATTCTACAAGGGAATCCAAAGTCAGAGCAGTGGCGTTCAGTGAAGGGGAGCTGCTCTCTTTGAACATCCTGATAGATGAAATAAAGGCCTGGCGGTCATCATTAAAAGTACCTTAAATGGGAGCTCAATCCCCAGAGCTATGATTGCCGAACCAGGAAAAAACAAGAAAGTATGTCCTCTCAGGGATTGGCATATTCAAGTTTACAAGAGAGACGATAAAGACTGGCCATGACGTAGAAAAATCAAAATTCAAGTTTGCCAGTAAGAAAAGAGCCTGAGTAATAGTCAGCTAAAGAATGGAAGGGACCAGTTTACCCAGGAAGTTACAAGAGCCTTTATTAAAATGGAGAGCTACTTTTGTCCTTCTGTCTGCTTGCTTCTGGCAAAGGTTGACTCAGGAATAGAGGGGGAATCTCTTGGGGTCCAGCAATTCTGCTGGCTTGGGAAAGTGTGCACTGCATCACCCACTCCTCCCTGTGTGAGACAATCTCTGGGCCTCTGTTTCGACAGTTCAAAACCCTTAAAAATATCTTTCTTTACAGCTCAATACAGAAATTGCCAGAACCTAGTCCTGTACTTTTTTCTTTAAAAACAAACAATGAAATGGGGATGTTTGCACGACAATGATATGAATCGATGTCTGTATTTTTATATCTTTAGACGCCCAACAAATATATAAAAATCTGCATTAAAATAACAATTAGTAAGTTTGCAAAACTGAGCAATGGAAAGTTCGGAAATGCCAGGATTCAGGGAGTCTGAGTACTGTGCACGTGCATTTTGACACAGTCTTTAATTGCACAATTGTACTATTTTTTTCCACAGGCCCCTCATTCAGTGACCATTGAAGTGTTGTTTGCTTTCAGACACTGTGTACATACTTCTGCAACGTGAACACATCAAGTCAGGTTCCAGGTCGCAGTCCTTCTCTTCCAGGGGCTCAGTGGCCAGGGCCCAGTATATCTAAAATATCAGCTAAATCCCTGGGATTAGGGTTGTGGCTGACAGGGCCTATTTCTCAGGCACCATGAAGTTTTCTACTCTAAGGATGAGGCTTGTCTGTGCAGTAGATAGAGCTTTCTCAGGGGACAGTCTGTGACAGGAGAACACACTCCCATGTCATTCCGAGGATATTAGAGAGACAAGGTGGGTGAGGGATAGGGTGACCAGATAGTAAGTATGAAAAATCGTGATGGGGGTGGGGTGGTATTGATAGGCGCCTAAACCCCGAATATCTGGACTGTCCCTATAAAATTAGGACATCTGGTCACCCTAGCTGAGGTAATATCTTCTGTTGGACCAACTTCTGTTGGTGAAAGAAATAACCATTCAAGGACCTGAAGGAGAACTCTGTGCAGTCCTTTCACCAACAGAAGTTAGTCCAATAAAAGATATTACCATGACAGATGTGAGTCATATTATTAATGTACTAGAGGAAGCTGCTCAGATACTTCATTGGTGAGAACAGTATAAAAACCTATATAGAATAAAGTGAAGGAGAAAGAGAGAGCCTCTTTCTGAGATTATCCTTTTCCTTCTCCCTAATGATCCTATTTGCTAACAAATATATACATTCTTAGTGCTGTTGTGGCTTTGTGCAGAAGTGCGAATTGTCTCAGTAGATTCTGATGTATTTTATCTTTTAGGCAAAGATATCAAAAACAGGGAATACAAACAACACGTTATGCAAACCCACACCACTAGGTGGAAGCGGATATTTTGAGTTGTCACATTAATTGAGAAATGCTTTCAAAAAGCGAAGTAATGTTCTTGGAATTCTGCTTTAAGCCACAAGGCACACAGCTAAGCAGAGTCATCTTTTGAGTGCTGGATCTTTAATTTTTTTTCCATAAGAGAACCTGCTTAAAATCCCATTAAGAAACTGTGTTCTCTTCACTCGCCTATTGATCTGTGCTGTGACGGAAAAATATAATTGTCTGTCAAGAATGGCTTTTATTTGAAGCAGAGAGTTAGAAAACATGTGTGTAAAATGCTTTGAAGAAGAAAATCTCTCTAGAAATGCAAATTATTATTATTGTTGTTATTGGGTCAAATTTTACAGTCGGTATTTAGGCTCCTAGCTTCCACTGATTTCAGTGGAAGTTAGGAGTCTAAAGACCTTTGAGGAGCTGGGCCTCATACCCTACTCAGGCAAAACTTTGACTGACTTTAATTCAGCCTAGCCCTGCGTTGGGTTAAGCCCAATATCTTACTGTACATTGTACAGAAGCTTCTTGCTAGCAGGAGTCAATCTGCAGCTGTTTTTTCAGTAATGCTGTCACTGTAATGCTGTAATCTGGACTCTAGGGTACAGATGTGGGGACCTGCATGAAAACCTCCTAAGCTTACTTTTACCAGGTTAGGTTAAAACTTCCCCAAGGTACAAATTAATTTTACCCTTGGAATTTCCACTGCCACCACCGAACTTTAACTGGGTTTACTGGGAAACGTCATTTGGACACGTCTTTCCCCCCAAAATCCTCCCAACCCTTGCACCGCACTTCCTGGAGAAGGTTTGGTAAAATCCTCACCAATTTGCATAGGTGACCACAGACCCACACCCTTGGATCTTAGAACAATGAAAAAGCATTCAGTTTTCTTACAAGAAGACTTTTAATAGAAGTAAAAAGGAATCACCTCTGTAAAATCAGGATGGTAGATACCTTACAGGGTAATTAGATTCAAAACATAGAGAATCCCTCTAGGCAAAACCTTAAGTTACAAAAAAGACACACAGACAAGAATAGTCATTCTATTCAGCACAGTTCCTTTCTCAGCCATTTAAAGTAATCATAATCTAACACATACATAGCTAGATTACTTACTAAAAGTTCTAAGACTCCATTCCTGTTCTATCCCCAGCACAAGCAGCATACAGACAGACACAGACCCTTTGTTTTTTCTCCCTCCTCCCAGCTTTTGAAAGTATCTTGTCTCCTCATTGGTCATTTTGGTCAGGGGCCAACGAGGTTACCTTTAGCTTCTTAACCCTTTACAGGTGAGAGGATTTTTCCTCTGGCCAGGAGGGATTTTAAAGGGGTTTACCCTTCCCTTTATATTTATGACAAATGCATTTTCTGTATTTACCAGCTTTGTTTTCTTGCATCCTCAGTCATTTTGGGCCTTGTACAAAATGTGTCTAAATGGAATATTTATCATCCTCTCTGACTGTAATGTGTTTTAAGTGATGGTATATTGTCAAGCTGCATTCAGTATGGGTTGATCTGTTGATCCTCATGAGTGAGAGAAGTGTATGAATTACGAGCCCAAGCAGGATCCCGCTGCTCATTGCTGCAGCTCAGCTTGCACTGCTGCAGAACACTATTTGTGTGTGTGCACAAGGCTTGTGTTGTGAAAACCTTGCCCCCTGTAAATACACTCAAAGTCAACCTCTGATCCAGCTCTTGTCAAATGCAGCCAGTTAACATCACAGTGACCACGGGTGTAAAGCTGTGGCCTCCTCCTTTTGAGGGTCTACTGTTGCCCAAGCTTTAAGTCAAGCTGAGGCAGTGTTTGGGGGATGAGGTGCTAATTTATGAGCTCCTTGATGCCTGCACAGTGTTTGTCATGGCTTTGCCACACATACTGTTGTTCTGTTCTTGATCTTAATTTGTTCTGTGGCATGACATAGTTCATGGTGTTACTTGTCACATGCATGGACACTCTTCCCATCACTGGTCCATCTGTAGTGGACTTACATGTGGATGCCTTGCCCGGATGTTAACAGCTGCAATGAGCAAGCATTATTACAATTACCTGTGCTCCTACCTGATGCTGCATTTTGGAAAGGCCCGGCTTTATGGAGCCAGGTGTAGACAGTGAGGGGTGCAGAACACCAGCACAGAGACAGGCAAACTCTCTGTGCTGACCATGCCCGTAGCTTCTTGCAGAGTGGCCTGCTGTTTATGCACTAAAAATGGAGTAGGCCTCAACTGTGTGCCACTGTATACTTTCCATCTTGTGCAAATGTACGAGTCCCCACTTTACACAATGGCATGGAACAGGGGCTGAGTCACATCAGACCCTGACTCAGGAAGAAAGTTCCCGAAATAGGTAGCACTATATTAGTTGTCTGCTGGTACCTGGTCAAAGGGGGCTTTTTTGCTTGCTTTATTATCCTCTTGTCTGTTTGTTGTGCTGTTAATATGTGTTAATTAATGACAGTTAAGGACCATCTTGTTCTCTGTTTGTACAGTTCCTAGTGCAATGGGATCCTGGTTTGTGACTGGGACTGTGAGGCTGTACTGCAATACAAATAATCACATGCTGATCTCCAGAAATATTTTTATACCGTGGCCATCCCCACTAGCTTAAGAGATTAGTCACGGAAAATGGAAGTATGTGAACCTGACATCTGCAGTTTAACTCAGTCCCCTTGTCTCCTGCACTGAGTGTTCTTTCTGCTCAATACACACTCAATGGTAGGCATGCCCACAGAATAGGGTTATGAAGATGGGTCTCTGGGAGGGTTTGACTTCCTCTACCATGGGATGCTATTGCAGGAAGAAGGTTTGCTGGGAAGAGATGGGGTCCGTCTGACCAAGAAGGAGAAGAACCTCTTCATGCACTGACTCACCAACCTTAAGAGAAGAGCTTAAAACTAAGTTCAGAGGGGGCAGGTGAAAAAAGCCACCAGGTAAAAAAAGGGGCCTTAATAGAGGACTAGCTGTGTGGGGAGAAGTAGATGTGGAAAATTGCAGTAGAATTATAGGAGAAACAAGAGGGAAATCCATGGGGGCATCTGCTTAACATCTTAGATGTCTGTACACACAAGCAAGGAGGAATAATAATGGGGAATAAACAGTAAGAACTGGGAGTTTTAGTACATAAATCTTAACTGAGCTTAACTGCATCACGGATACTTGATGGGATAACTCTCATGACTGGACTATTGGTATAGAGGGCTATAGCTTGTTGAGGAAGGACAGGCAGGAAAAAAAAGAGAGGACATATTGCATTGTAAACCGGTTCTGAGGTCCAGAAGAAGGTGAGAAGCAGACCAGTTGAAAGTCTCTGAGTAAAGATAAAAGAGGGGTGAGGTCCTGGTAGGGGTCTATTACAGACCACCAAATCAGGAAGAGGAGGGAGATGAGGCATTTCTAGAACAAACAACAGAAATATGCAAAACGCAAATCCTGATCGTAATGGGGGACTTTACCTACCCAGACAGCTGCTGAAAAAGGAATATGGTAAAACCCAAAATTACCCAATATGTTCCTGGAATGTACTGGGGACAATGCTTTGTTTCAGAAAATGGAGGGAGTAAGCGGGGGGACAGCCGTTTTAGACGTGATTCTGACCAGCAGGGAGGAGCTGGTGGTGAATGTGAAGGTGGAAGGTGATTTGGGTGAAAGGGATCATGAAGGACAGATTTCATGATTCTAAGGAGTGAGAATGACAGGAGAAAGGCTGCCAAAAGCAGACTTGAACATCCTCAGAGAATTGGTAGGTAGCGACCCATGGGGAAAAAGTCGAAGGCCTAAAGGAGTTCAGGAAAGCTGGCAGTTTCTCCAGGAGACAATATTAAAGGCACAACTGCCAATGCAAAGGAAAGAGAGGAAGAACAGTAAGAGGCCAATGGCTCCATCAGAAGTTTTGTAATGACCTGAAAATCAAAAAGAAATCCTACAAAATATGGAAACATGGACGAATTACTAAGGAGGAGTACAAAAGAATAGCATGTCCGTGTAAGGGCAAATTCAGAAAGGGTAAGGCACAAAATCAGTTATACATAGCAAAGGACACATGTAATTGGAATTCTTTTTCCACATGGTATACTGCAAAGAGTGTCATCACTCTGAATGCTTTAAAGGCAACATAATCTCCAGAATCAAGTGTGGGCTCTACCTATGGCCATACATATGACACCCCACTGTATTAAACACAACAAAAAATAATTTTGTTGATTTGTTTGGCGGGACATGGAAATGAAGAATAAATTTCAATTCATTGTAAAACAATATAAAAATCAATATTTGTAATACAGTCCAATAAGATTTCATCAAGCTTTTTAATCAACCCAATTAAAAAGCAAAGGAAACCAACCACCCACACTCAAGTGTCACTGTGCATTCTCCAAGGCAGTTTCTTCTCTTTCTTTGTTCGGTGCTTTTATTTTCTATCAATTCAACCAGGAGCAGCTTTTCCAATAAAACCAATCTTGGAAAGTGTGGCAAACGGAGAGAGGGACGGAACCAAACTTCAAAATGATTTAGAGCGAATGAGAAATTCTACACTGGAGCACATTTAGCCACCTATTGGACTGCGTACATGGATGGGCCCAGATATTGAAACGTATTTAGGTTCCTCACATCTATTGATTTCAGTGCGAGTTAGGAGCCTAAATACCTTTGAGGATCTTGTCCATGTCATCACAGCACCGACCTGGCCAGCAGCAGTTTATGTGCTATGCCACAGTCACAGGGATGTCATAATAGTGCTTGCATAATCTGAACTGGCTATCCTGGACAGGACAGGACAGCCTGAGAGGCCAGCTGCCTATCAGTACTGGAGCTCTTTGGAGAAAGGACTGGAGGAAGTGTTGAGGAAAGATTAAAACATGAATAAATTTGTGAGTGAGCGGGAGGTAACCGACAGAGGTAAGGGTCAGCATTGTATTCTCTATATCCATTCTATATTCACACACACACATTTAGAAAGATAGGCATACAGATTAGCTGTAATGTTCTCCATTTGTATGAGCAGAATCTCAGCTGCTGTAAACCAGTGTCCCTCTGTTGACTTCCTTGTAGCTGTGTTGATTTACACCAGTTGAGGAGTTGGCCTACAGCCTCTGGACTTGGAAACTTTCTTGAGAATCTGAGTTTCTAGGGAATGTTACGGGGGAGGTCTTCCTTCTTTTCTCCCAGTTGTTTTATGTTTGTTATGGGTCGTCATTTTGTGTCTTCTGCATCCATGGAGCCAACTCCATCAGAGATAGGGGAAATTAGAACAAAAAATGCAGAAGGACTTCTCCTCTAGCTGTCTAAATGAAGCTCTGCTAATATCTTAAATGGAAGAGAACAAAGCATGGGGTCACATTTCTTAGCAACACTAGTGCTCCTCATCCCACACGGATGGGCAGTGTAGGTTACAGTTATGATTCCGTTTGCATCTGTGTGTTACAACTGAAGGATGCAATTTGCATAACGGATGGACAATCACCTAACCTCAAGCTGTCTTTCCTGGGAAGGGGAAATCTTGTTAGTTCCTCCTTCATGCTTGGAATGCTGTTACAATGGAGACAGATAAACACGGCATTTCAGATTTCTTGTGAAATATTAAGTTTCCTGGAGAATTTCTGCCCAGAGCGAAGAGATACATGGGAGATCAAATCCTGATTTTTTAATACACCAGCTATTTCATTGTTTCCTAGAGTTTAAGGCCAGAAGGGACCATTAGATCATCTAGTCTGACTTCCTGTATTTCACAGGCCACTAAATTTCACCTAGCAACCCTACACTGAACCCCAAAACTTGTCTTGGACGAAAACATTTCAGTCTTTAGGAGACAAAACTGTTGTGTGCCATCGGCAGAGGACAGGAGAGACTGAGGTTCCACCAATGCCTGAGGCCCTTGCCATGGTCGAGAATTGATTAGGTCAGATATACTCAGATTATCCTAGCAGGTGATCAGTGCCCCATCCTCCCACTCAAAGGGCCCTGCCAATCCGACCAGGAGGAAATTCCTTCCCACCCACAACTCTGGAGATCAGTTGGACCCTGAGAATGTGAGCAGGACAGCTAAGGAAACAGATTCTCTGAACCATCTTAGAGCACTGGTCCACCCTACCAGGTGTCCCATCTCCTGCTATGGTCAATCCCTGATGCTTCAGATGAAGGTTGGAGGGACCCACCCCACCCCACTCACAGCATACACCTCGCCAATTGTGCGTGGGGGTGGGGGGGGCGGGGGAATTCCTTTATGACCTCTACAGGCAACTGTACAGGGATAGCTCAGTGGGGTTTGAGCATTGGCCTGCTAAACCCAGGGTTGTGAGTTCAATCCTTGAGGGGGCCATTTAGGGATCTGGTCCAAAAGTTGGGGATTGGTCCTGCTTTGAGCAGGGGGTCGGACTAGATGATCTCCTGAGGTCCCTTCCAACCCTGATATTCTATGAACTGGATGAACTCCATTCCATGAGTCTTCTCTGCAAGTATTTAAACTACCATAAAATAAGATTAAAGTCTTTCTTCAAAACAAGGGGCCTAAAGTTAGGCTTCTAAATTCATACTGAGGTCTACAACATTGGCCTGATTTTCAAGAGATACCAAGCCCCAAAAGTTCCCAGCATAGGCAATAGGTACATCTGGGTGTTCAGGATTTTTGAAAATGAGGCTCTGACTAAGCAAAACTCTTAAGCATGTGCTTAGCTTTAGCTCTATTTCTTGGCTTAGAGTTAAATTATTACTCTGTATGCTATCAAAACTCATCAATTGACAGTAAAGAGGGAAAGGAAGATTATTTTACGTGGGGATCTACTTGAAAGGAGCAAATTTGCTTCATTATGATTTCCCCCCAGGCACACTGGGTAGTTCAGCAAACAAACCTGGTCATGAGGAGGAAGGAAGAGGATTTCCAGGATTCCCAGGTCTACTTCTCACAGTGTTTGGGCTCCTGCAGAATCTTTACTGGATAGTGAATTAAAGAGGCCAGCACCAATTTCTACTATCAGTGGTAACCAGCCGAATCCTTATATTTAATTTCAGTGTTTATAATGAGGTTGTTTCCCTCCTGGCACATATGGATACCAAAATAAGGGCAAAATTGCCCTCAGGATTGCCTTTATAGCCGAGACCAAGCTGGCTATCGTTCTGACAGTTCTGCTTGAGAAACTGCA
The DNA here is from genome assembly GCF_965140235.1 of Caretta caretta. Classification (NCBI taxonomy): domain Eukaryota; kingdom Metazoa; phylum Chordata; order Testudines; family Cheloniidae; genus Caretta; species Caretta caretta. The sequence goes on from NC_134209.1 coordinate 7,698,435, forward strand.
AAAGGATGAGGTAGGGCAGTTTCATGAAATTACATCCGCTTTCCAGGTGTCCACACCAAATTCTGCCTGACTTCATGGGGGTACAGGGGACTGCACGGGGGTAATTCAGTGTAGAACTTGGCCTGGCGCACCATCAGTAGAATCAGTATTTGCTCTTCTGTCCTCAGGCGTAAATTCATCATGCAAAATGCTGTTCTTACACATCAGGATGATATAATGCTCTATAAAGAGAGCATTGTCCTTTTACACACAGTGGAGTACATGGGCTGTAGACAGTAAAAGTACACGATCGGACTAGCAGTAATCTCTTCTGATAATACTTTGCCCTTCTTTGGCATCTTCGTCCAAAAATCTCAAAGCACTTCCCTAATACTAATGAATTAGGACTCATAGCACCCTTGTGAGAATGGGAAGCATTATCCCCATTTACGGATGACTTGTGTCACAGGGAATTAAGTAATTTGCTCAACACCACTTAGCAAGTTAGTCAAAGAATGTGAATAAAACCCAGGTGAACTGACTCCCTGCTCTAAATCCTAGCCAACACTCCTTTATTATGATGACATATTATTGAGATTATAGCATTGAAGGGACCCTTATCTATATAGTTTCTACTGGGGGAATTCTGCAACAAAAAATAAAAATGATGCGTACAATATTTTAGAAGTGCTGCAAAATTCTGCATATTTTGCTTATCAAAATAATACAATATAATTACACCCATTAACATTATTTTTGGTTATTTATTTCAAAATACCTGTCAGCAAGTATGTCTATATGAATACAGACAACAAAAATGATTCAGGAAATGTTTTTTGACAAACCAATTCCTTACTATGCATGTTAATAGAGAACTCTGAGTAATAATTCATTTAAACTCAATACAGAACCATATTTCTTGCACCCCTTAGGCGCAGTGCAAAGGCTTGGTAGAGTCAGGGGTAATGGAGGAGCTGAGGGAGAGGGAAGTAAATTGCTGGGAAGGAGCCTGGGTGTGAACTTGGAGCGTTGCTGGGTATAGGTGGCAAAAGTATGGAACAGTTTTTTTGGGAGGGGCGGGGAGGAATTGTTAGGCAGCTCCCCCCATGCAGACCCTGTCTGACCCCTAACCTCTCCCATTCAGTAAGGCACATCTGCCCCTGGCTCCATGTGTTCCTGCACACCCATGGGTCCTTGCACCCCCTGTTCACATGTGTCCCTCCACCCCCACTCAGAAACCCACTCCCCCCATCCCCATGTGTGTTAGGGGGCTTATTCCTTCACCCACTTACTTCCCTGGTCCTTCTCGCATGAACAGAGAGCAACAATACCCGAAGTCCAAAGCTGCAAACAATTCGATGTTTATTGGGTGAACTTCCAGCAAGCATGATTCCAATTTCCTTCCTTAGTGTCCCCCTTCCCAGCTCTGACACCACAGAGTCTCACACCTGTGTCCCTGTTCCCATTCCTGCCCTTAGCCAAACATGATTCCAATTTCCTCACCCCCATTCCCTGTTCCCATTTCCCCCACCCACACACCCATCCCCTCACTTCCTGATTGACTGCAGACTATATAGTAAAACTCGAGTTTTGCTTAGCTATACCTTAACCAATCATTTTCCTGAAATTTAACTAACCAATCCTAACATATTGTAACAGGATTATTTAACCAATTATATCCCACCACCTTAATAAGTTTACACCCAACAAAATTAATTATACAGCAGAGAGAAACAATCACAGAACCAGACAGAGATTATACAGACAAACAATGGGGAAATGGGGACTACAGTGATAGAACAAACACAGAAATGAGGATTTCACATCCCAGCTAGTGATAAGTGAGTTCTTGCCAGACAGGATCCTATCAAACTAAGTTTCCTTTTACATCTTCTAGGCCCTTCCCTTTCTCTGGAGGCGATAGGCATTATCAGGACAGGATTGTGTTCCTAACAGCCCAATAGCACCTTATTTCAATGTGACTAGTTGGGAATGTGAGGAGGTGACCTGTCACTTCCCAGCTTATGGCTGCGTCTGCTGCTTAGCCAAAAGCCTTAGCCTAAGCACAGGGCCTCAGACTGTCACAGTAAGATAAAGACCTTACACTGGCAGACAGTGATTTTGATTCTTTCTTTTATACCTCTATCACTAGCCAAGTGATAAGAATACACCTAAATGCTTAGATTATAGGCCTTTACAGACAGGCCTGAACATCTATATCCTAACAATGTGTCCCTGTTCCCCCCCCTCGTCCCCATGTGTCTCTGTGCCCCCAGCCAACCACCCCCTGTCCTTATGTAGCTCTGCACCTCCTCCCCCATCACTATGGGGCCCTGAACCTCCCTCCTCCTCTAACTCTGTGCCTCCACTCCCATTCAGCCCCTGCCCCAGTCTGTCCTCCCCCACTAGCCCTTATGAGCCCCTGACTGACCCCACCCCAGCATCCAACACTGTCTGTCTCCCCATAGCCCCTGTCTGCTGACCTGGCCTTCTGTGAAGAAGACAGGCTCTCTCTCTTCCTTCGCTGATAGGGAGTTGCTGCTTTGTTCTATTGCCACAGCACCCTTTGGTGGGCAAGAGATGGAACAGCAGGTGCATTTCAGCAGAAGCTTTTTACTGTGCAAAAAAATAAAACTATGCGGGGCTCATTAATTATGTACATGTGCAGTCGTGCAGAATTCCCCTAGGAGGAATATTCAGACCCCTTTTTTCCATTGATTAATACTTGCATCCGACAAAGTCCATTTCTCTATTAAGGGCCAACACAGAAGGCATTTTAGTTTCCATTAAAGTACTAGGAGGCCAACTGAACTGCTTGTCTTGGCCTCCGACTCCTTTAATTATTTGAATTACTTGATTAATTATTAAAAGAAAAGGAGGACTTGTGGCACCTTAGAGACTAACCAATTTATTTGAGCATAAGCTTTCGTGAGCTACAGCTCACTCCATTGGATGCATTCAGTGGAAAATACAGTGAGGAGATTTATATACACACAGAACATGAAAAAATGGGAGTTATCATACTCACTGTAAGGAGAGTGATTAATTATGTTAATTCATTTGATTAATTACTTGAATTACTTGAATTATGTAGTGCTTATGTATTGATAAGTTATCAGTGACAATTTTCAATTAAAAAAATCCTCCTTACATTTAAAAATGAATGGAAGGGGCTTCTCCCCAGCGGAGCTGTCTGTTATGATTGCAGTTTGCAGAAGCATGCCTTTTAAAGCAGAACCACTGGAACGTTTAGCCAATCAAGAGATCTGATGCAGACCCCGTCTGACCCCTAACCTCTCCCATTCAGAGATCTGATTGGCTTTGAACATTCCAAAGTGGGTTATGACCTTGGCATGCAGGTCACACAGATGTCGAGACTCACAGGAGACCGAGATGGAAAAGACCTATTGGATCATCCACTCCATTTCCCTGCTAATGCAGGAGCATTCCCAGCAGCCATTTTCCACTGCTTTGGCCAAACTAATTTGAAAAGCCCCTAAGGACTGAACTTCCGCCTCTTTCCTAGGAAGACTATGTCATAACCTAATAGCCCTGTCTCACAGTTGGGGCATTTTTCCTGTTAGCAAAGTCTAAATTGAATGTCCTTTTTTAGCTTACTCCCATTACTCCTACTTTTACCGAAATGTATTATCCTAAAAAATTCCTCTCCCTCCTTGGTGTTCACACCCTCCAGGTAGTTGTATGGTATTATCCTCTCTCCCTCCGAGTCATCCCTTGGCCGCATCGGACACAGACAGCTCTTTCCGTCTGTCTGCAGAAGTAGGGGTCTGCTCGGGCCCAACCTGAACTGGCCCCCGGCCCACTCACCTCACCCTGAGAGGCTGAATCATTTTCCATCCTGGTCCCAACCCTTCCCCCAGACCGGATCCTGCCTCTGCATCCTGCTCCTGGGGCTGGTGCAGCGGCCACTGTGAGCAGCAATGGCTCCATCCTCTGACACGGCCCCTGCTGCGCTGGGTCTGCGCTGCAGAGAGAGAGGGCGATGCTGTGACTCCTCGGCATCCTCGCTCCACAGCGCGGGCAGCGCAGGAAGGAGCTGGTGGCTGGCAGGAACACGCAGCACGGTTGTGCTGATCCCAGGGGCTAAAGGAGGAGAGCCGACCTGACCCCACCCCAAGAGGGTCCAGTTGTTTTCTCACCCAACCTGACCCGGACGCCTGTGGTCAGGTCCCCTAGGATTTGGGTCAGGTTGCAGGGCCCTATCCAGAAGTCACTTCTGCCAGCCCCCTTCATTCTTTTTTGCTCTTCCAGGAATGACTTCCCATTTGTTGATCTCTCTGGGAATGTGGTGCTAGAAAAGGCACTCCTCCAGATGCAGTCACAGCGCAGCTGAACAGAGAGGAACTGTTGTCTTCCTGCTTTGTGCCATGAGCCCTGTGTGTAAAAGACCCAACCCACCTGGCTCTTTGTGGTAGCCGTCACACCTTGCATATACCTGTTGACTTTGTTTTCCACTGTCACCCCCAGGGCACTTGTTGCTTCCCACTTTTCTCCCTCCCACTATGTCAGTTACTTCTACCTCCTCTCCAGAGGTGCTAGTTTGCAGTTTTCTGAAATGAATCTTGTTCTCGCCTCAGGCTTTTCATTTCTCTGTGTCCTGCTTTATTTTTTCTCGGTCCCAACTGATCCTACAACTCCTCCATAGTTAGTCTCATCTGTGAAGTTCTACACTGATGGGCCGCATAAAAGACACCTTCGCGCGTGCTACTGTCCGTGTGGACCTCACGGCTGAGCTCATTGCCCCTGGGAGCTGCTGAGGACTTACTGCAGGAGTTGGGTATTTTCTATTCCACATTTGCAAATTCTGCCTGGAGCGGCTAGAGCAAGGGCAAGGTGCTCATTTTTATTGTTTGTGCTGAATAAATGAAACTAGAGAAGGGGGCAGTGAAGGGCGCTTCTTCTGGCTCTTGTCTCTCCAGGAAGATTAAACGATGTCACGTGCTCGGCTGCTTCTGAAGTGCTGCTAAATGCAGTGCGTGTGGAGGGCAGGGCACGTTTTACACCAATTAAGCCGCCAATTAGGGCAGGGGCTTATTAGCCAAATTACTGTCTGGTCGTCAAGAAAAACTTTTCCCAATTCTTCTCCTTTATGTTTTGTCCCCAGCAAAGCAGAGTAGACATTTACTGTGCCCTGGAGAAAGTCTTACAGCAGGATACCCAGGGCCTGGAGAGAAGGCTTCTGGAGAAAATAATAACACTAGCCTCCAACCACATGAGAGAGACTCAGGTAAGTTAGTTCTCCCGAGATACCAGTCAAAGGATCCAAAGCTTTAACTCATTCAGACGCTCTTCTGGGGGGATAAACTATATACTGAAACGAAAATGTATTCTTCTGTTAGAGGTCCACACCTTCCTCCAGACCAAAGCCCAGGTCCTAGACAGCACTTGTGCACATGCATAAGATGGGACAACTCACATGCTGAGAGTTACACATGTGCTTAAGTGCTTTGCAGGATCAGGACACATGATCTCAGACCCAGAGACAGGCCTATGGTGTCTTAAGGAGCAAGTCTTTCCCGAAGTCTACTCGGGATTTCATTATTGATACTGATTTTATGTGGAAGGCACTCTGATACTGCAGTGATAAGTGGCAGTATAAAGCCCCAAGACAGACAGAATCTGAGCTATCTCCAAAAGAGCAGCATTGGATTTAGAATATAGTTTGCCAGCAGGAAAACCCATGGGAAAATCCCTCTCTTGTTCCAAAGGAAGTCAGCCTCCTTTTTGGGGACAGTTTATTCCAGGAAAGCTCTCGGAATATCTTGAAGCTGCCCAGTCTGTGTCTCACTTACCGCCTCAGGGAAGGGCAGGGAAAATATCATGTGACTGTGGTGACCAGTTACCCACCACAAGTAGCTAACAGTGAATAGGCTAACGAAGCAGCTTGCAAGCAACTCAAAGGCCGAAAACTGTTTAGCCAAGTGACTCGAGGAATATTTATGACGAATGACTCTACCCTCAGAAAGTTGGGTTGGTTCATTCACAACTTGTGCACAGAAATAAGGACTTGACTCATGTAAAGAACTCTGGCTAGTGCAACCGGCTTCAGTCACCTCAGTCTCTCTCTTTTGGTTTTTGTTTTTAGGAAGCAACAAATGAACTAAAAGTGGCAGCTAGCAACACCTTAGTGACTCTGGCACGCTGCTATTTCAGTGATGTCATGTGCGAGCTGCTGTATCGTCTGGAGCTGCCTGAAGAGTTTATTTTCGTTACGTTGGGCAACCTGTCATCCGCCTATGGTACGGTCACTTCCCTCTTTTCTTTCAAGGTTATTGTTTTTCATTTAAGGACAGGGAATTGTCTCTCTACCTAAAAATGTTACCGCTAAACAGAGCTCTGTTTGAGTGTGTGTGTGTGTGTGTGTGTAGAAACACAAGATTAACTGCTGTTGCTAGTTCTGGCCTCCAGACCATGAGCCATCTAGCCGGAGGTGCAAGCTCTAACTTATGCCCCTGAGTGAAGTACCTTAAGGATGGGAATGAGTGGAAGATCAGGTCTCGTGGATCTCTTCTCCACCCCACTTCCCATCCCACCCCAGTGCTCTTTCCCCTTACTCTGGGAGTGAGTTGGGCATTGGGCCCAGCTGTACACTTGTGGAGGATTCCCCTCTTCAGGGTGAACCCCCCACTGGCTTTCAATGGCTGCTTTAAAGCCATTCTGCTCTGCTTACGCAGCACCAATGGCCTCAGAACCCATAGCATCCTGCCCCACAGTGTTTCTAAGTGTGTTGTCAGAAGGCAGAGAGCAGCTGATTGTCTGTCTTCCTTCTCTTCTGGCCTTTCTCTGCAGCTCTTGAGTGTATCCCTTTTGTGGGAATGATCCTGAACGTCATGATCTCCATGCTGGAGTTAGTCAAGGACAGCAGGATGAGACAAGCATTTTGCGGTGGTAAGTGCCAGCACTTCCTGTAGGTGCCCCAAATGGATATTTAGGGGGTCTTGTTACAGATTTAAGTGACTGACCAAGCTTGCAAACAGGCCCTGAACTGTGCTCCCTTCCCTGGATTGCACCAGGTGCTGCGTTCCTTGGCCCCCGTGGCACTCAGTGAAGTTGAGAGTGCTCCTTACTTTGCAGGAGGTGCTGAGCATTTGTAAGTTCAGGCCCTTTATGACTCACGCATATCGTTTAAAATAAACAGACACAAAGGCTGAAGCTGCCCCTCTGCCAGGAGGCTCCTGGGGGAGGAGGTGAAGGGAGCAGATTTCATTACTGTACATTTAAAAATCCCCTGTTGCCCACTCCTCCACCCATTCTCTCTCCTTAGTTTCTTCATCATCATCATCTCCTTTCACCCTCTTTCTCTGTCTTCTCTTCTTCTCCACTTCTCTCTTCCTTTGCTTTTCAGGTGATGCTCAGTAAGGGGTTAATCCTGTGCCCTTGAGGGAAATGGGAATTTTGCCATCCACTTCATGGAGAACAGGATTGGACCCTAATTCGTCTTAGCAAGGACACTAGATACACCTACTTTGAGGGCAAAGTGCTCCCCATTACCTTCAAATCCCAGGAAAGCCAATGGCAGTTAGGGGCACTAAACATCTTTCAGACAAACTGTAACTCAAGATGAAATCATACAGCGTTCGGGTTGAATAAATAATAACTGCAGAGGACGCGAGTCTTCAAATGATGGTAACTGAAAAAAGATGGAGAGATGTACAAAGAAAAAGGCCTATTAAGAAACAAGAAATGGAATGGGGGAAAGAGAAATAGCTCCAAATTGATATGGGATTTCAGCATCTAGTCCTGCACTGAGCAGTAGCTGCCATGGAATTGGAGTAAACGATAGGCCTGGGTGTCTTCTCTGAGAAAGCAACTTCTCCTCATTACTACTATGTCCTTTCCACATTGCCTGTCTTCTCTCCTTCCGTGCAGTTCTGGAAAAATGCTCAAGGGCAGTAAATGGATATTTTACAAACTGGGGAAAGTGCCCATTCCCCAGAATGGGTGAATCACAATTCTGCAATGCAATTGTTCCCTTATATTGTCATGTGACCAGCAACTGGCTGATCTGTGAGGAGCTGGAGTTGAGAATTGCTGGCTTTCTAAACCTTTAGCGGAAATTGTGATGTTACATTCTGTGTGTCTGGCACTCTTTGTGATGATGGCATTTAATGGTAGGTCCTTTTGGATGGAACAGATTGTCATGTAAAACATCGAAAACCCATACGTTTATAATGTCACCACATCGTGGAAATTCGGTCTGTACCCAGTGTACATGGATTCTAGTTTTGTGCACCTAATGTGCAGATGAACCCGGGAGAGTGGGCTAAATTAATTCCTGGTCTAAGTCCATTCAGCCCCAGTGGAGTTACAACAGGGATGAGTTGGCCTCGAATGCATACTAATCTGGGGAAATATTTTACCTGGTCTACTTGTGAGGTGCATTAGAATATAATCCTGACACCAACCCTACGAGTCCCGGTTCTTTACCAGGAAATATTGGGATAGGACCGTTCCGACAGTGGAATGAAGGGTTCATGTTTAGCTATTCCACCTGGAAGCAGGCAGGGCACACCTTGACTGTTCTGTAGAAGCAATGCACACATTGCTCTATCCAAGGACAAGGGCTAGATATGAACCATGAAAACTTGATTGTTGGGACAGTAACTGCGGGAGGCTTTCTTAGCCTGGGCTCAAGGCCTGAGAACCAGGATTGTAGTAGCTAAAAGATGCAACTAAGTATATTAATCAACGTCATACATTCCTTTGTGTATCTTTTTGCGGTAGCAGTGTGTAATGCTTAGGGGGGAGAAATATAATAAAAGGAGAAGGTGGAAGGCGGGGGGGCAGAACGCCCATCTCAGCTGACCAGCCTGCTTTCTTGCATAAAGCTGTGTTCTGTCTCATCATTGAACTGCCACAACTGGCGCCCAAACGCGGGGCCCTCAGCACTCACCTCGCCCGGCAAGGGTTTCAGACGCGTCACTCATCCGCTTCGTGGATCCCGGTGAGTATTTTTCATTGTGGTAAGTATGGGAAGCTCCCTCTCTGCTTTGCAAGTGCAACACCGCAATGAGACTGCCCGGCTCGAGCACTTACTCTCCTGCTACAGGAGGTGCGTGCCCAGTGCCCGTGGTATCCTGAAGCCGGAAGCCTTAACTAGCGGACTGGGAGCGATTGGGCCAGACATTGCACGAAGAGCCTCGGGCGCCCGTGCAGGCTTTACATGCCTGGCACCTCTGTCGCGACGCGATACTGCGTGTCACCTCGGATAGGCCCTCTTTCACGAGGCTGGTGCTCTCGCCACGCCCGTCGGCTCCTGTAGCCATCCCCGTTGCAGCTATCCCCCCTTCTACTGATGCAACCCAGCGTGTCGCTTCGGACAGACCCTCTCCCGTACCCACAGCCCCCCCTCTCCCTGCTTTGCCCCCAGTGTCTTCATTACCACCGCCTCCCTTGCCTTCCCCACCGGAGCCAGTGCGTGATCACCCTCCCTCCGTGGGGCCCCATGCTCCGGGGCCCCCCGGAGGGTCATCTGCATCTGCTCAGAAGCTTTCGCTGGTGCAACAAATGGTTCACGCAGCGAAAGCTCGATCAGATCTTACAGCGGAGGAGCTGGCTGATCTGGTCTCAGTTTGCCCAGTGACCTGGCAGAATGATGACCAGGGTAACCCCGTGGGCACCTGGACCACTTTGCCATACTCGGTGGTTAGAGAGGTGAGGAAAGCAATTCGTGAGTTTGGCCTGACTAGCACCTTTGTGCGTGGTCTCGTTGAAGGGATAGGTACTGGGTACTCCCTAGTCCCTGAGGATTGGAAAACGCTGCTGCGCATGATGTTATCACCTAGTCAGTATGTTATTTGGCTTAGTGAGTATCGGCAGATGGCAGAACGCCAAGCTCAGGTACATGCAGCGCACGGTATCATTTATGAGCAATTGGCAGGGGAGGGCCCGTTTGCTACTATTCAGATGCAGTCTCAACTCCCTCAGGAGTCTTCCCCATTATTTCCACCTGTGCTCAGCATGCTTTCAAGAAGGTCCCGGATTCAGGCAAGCCTACCAAAAGCTTTGTCAGTATCCGTCAGGGTGCCTCAGAGTCCTTTTTGGATTTTACCAACAGATTGCAGGAGGCTATCCTCCGGGAGGTGGATAACACTGAGGCAGCTCACGAGCTCCTGTTAAAATTGGCAGTTGAAAATGCAAACGAGGATTGCCGCCGTGCTCTCCAGGCAGCACAAGCCTCTGGTATTTTAGAGCTCTCAGACATGCTGCGGGCGTGCCAGAACATTGGCACACAAGCCCACAAGGCTGGAGTTCTGGCTGCTGCCCTCAGAAAAACTGGGAAGGAGGGGAAGCGTTGTTACCGCTGTGGTAAGGAGGGTCATTTTCAGCGGGAGTGCCGCTCATCTAAGGCACCAGCCCGACCCTCCAAGAAGTGCCCCAAGTGTGGGAAAGGTTATCACTGGGCTAATCAGTGTCGTAGCGGGTCGGGAAACCGCGCGACGGGTCCCCCCCGAACCCAGGGCCAAACGGGGGTGTTTCCCACTCAGACAACCGCTCCTCTGCCTTGGAATCCGTAGACTCTATGAGGGCGGCGACTGCTGGAAGTGCAGGGCTTGATTTGATCATGCAGGAGGACACTGACTTTCGGCTGCCAGGGGAGGTCTGTGCCATACCTACACAGGTGACGGGACCTCTCCCTGCCGGCTTTGTAGGTCTTGTTCTCCCTCGCTCACATGCTGGGAAACAGGGCTTTTTTGTCATTCCAGGGGTCATTGATGCTGATTACACTGGCATTATTAAGGTTCAGGTGTGGACTCATCTTCCACAGTCGCTCCCGCGTGGACGGTCAATTGCACAATTGATTTTAGTCCCCTATCAGGTGCCAGCTGCCGAGGATCGAACTCGGGGCGGAGGCGGCTTTGGATCGACGTTGTCTCACTCGCCGTCTCACAGCGCGTCTTCTCCACTTGTTGCTCTGACAATGTCAGTCCGCCCCTCGAAGCCTCAGTTAACACTTCTCTTAGATGATGTTCCTTTTACAGGGCTGGTGGACACTGGAGCTGACGTTACGGTGATTCGTGATCTGGAGTGGCCGGTTAGTTGGCCTACGGTTCCTTCTAAAGAATTGTGAGGGATCGGGGGTAGTAAACCCGGGCGCCAAAGTTTATCTTGGGTCACGGTCTCTAAACCGGGAGGCCGTACCCTTGCTACTATCCGCCCTTTTGTGCTCCCTGTCCACCTCAATATTTGGGGCCGTGATTTACTTACAAAGTTAGACACCACCCTCGATATTAACATCTGATGGCCCAAAACCCTCCCTCACCCACCGTGCCCTCCGCCTTACCCTTGGTGTGGCAATCCTTAGAGCCCGTATGGATTGATCAGTGACCCCTCCCTCTAGAAAAGCTAAAAGCACTTCATTCGCTTGTGCAGCAGCATTTGCAAGCACAGCGGCTGGAGAGCTCCACTAGTCCCTGGAACACCCCGGTGTTTGTTATTAAGAAAAAATCGGGTGCTTGGCGGCTGTTACATGATTTAAGGGAAATAAATAAACGCATCCAACCTATGGGCCCCTTGCAATTTGGCTTGCCAAATCCAAATTTAATTCCTCAAACCGATCAACTTTGTGTGTTAGATTTAAAAGATTGTTTTTTTTTACCATCCCCCTTTGCCCTCAGAATTAGCTGCTGTTATTTTGGCCTTTCAACCTTTTGCTGATTGTCCCTTTAATTTAATTGTGGATACCTATTATGGTTATTAGGTAATTGATCATTTACCCCTTGCCCTCATTACCCCTCAGGTTGATGCAGACCTCCTTCGCCTGTTTTTGTTTTTGCAGCACCTTTTTGCCACTTGTCATTTCCCTTATTTTGTTGCTCATATTTGCAGTCATACCCCTCTGCCTGGGCCACTCACTGAGGGCAATGCACGCGCCGGTCGCGCGTTGCGTGGTCAGGTAAATTCCCTTTTTTCTGACCCCATTGAAAGCCATGCCTTTTTTCAGCAGTCTGCCTCTGTTTTGGCCCGGCAGTTTCACATTCCTGCTGATCATGCACGTTCCATTGTTCGTTCCTGCCCCCACTGTGCTGCTGCTGCTCCTACCTTTTCTTATGCCGTTAACCCCCGAGGTACCGCAGCAAATCAGCTGTGGCAAATGGATGTTACTCATGTGCCACAATTCCGCCCCTATTCGTTTTTACATGTTTCCGTTGATACTTATTCGGGCTTCCTTTGGGCAACCCCACAACGTGGGGAAGCCACTAACAAAGTTATTCACCATTTGCTGGCCTGCTTTTCTGTTATGGGTCGCCCCTGCCAAATTAAAACAGATAATGCCCCAGCCTACTGCTCTGCAGCCCTCTCCACCTTTTGTGCCCGCTGGGACGTCCGTCTTACACACGGAATCCCTTATAATTCCACAGGCCAAGCCATTGTTGAACGTGCCAATCGCACACTCAAAACCTTGCTAGATAAACAATTAAAACAAGGGGAGCTGCGTCTCCGAACCTTAGGAGACATTCAATAACAAATGCATATCCTCTTGTTTACTTTAAATAATTTAACACTGAATGCAGATCAGCAGACCCCTGCGGATCGGCATTTTCACAAATCTGAGGTACTGGAAAGACCGCGTGTCTTTTATCGTCAGCTTCCCGATCCACAGTGGCTGGGCCCAGTACCTCTAATCACTTGGGGTCGGGGATATGCTGCTGTGTCTCTCCCTGCAGGACCGTTGTGGGTTCCAGCTCGGTGTGTGCGACCGGCACTTAAACAACATGGCATGGCACCAGGGGCTGTCGAATCCCATACCAGAGTTTCAGCTGACTTTGGAGGAGACCGCGTTGCCCCCCAAGTCGACAACGACGGGACGGAAACGGAGGAGGCGGAGTGTCCCAAACCGGCCCGTGACATGGGGAGCAGTAAAAGCATTGGTCGCCGCGGCCCAACGAAGACTGGCAGCAGATCAACAGCCAGAGACTCCTGAGACTTTGTTTGTGGCGATTCTCGCCCAAATCACTGCTAATTCTGTGATGATTGTGTGCCTTTTGTGCCTGCTATTTCCTGTAGGGGTTGGCTCGGAACCGCTTCCCCCGTTACGAGCCCGAATGACATATAACATATGGGAAAGATTGGCTTCAATAGCAAATGTTACCTGTGCGCGTGTAGTTAACTGCACTAGTACAAAGGTGCCCTTGGGCTGTCGAAAAATTTCTCAACCCCTTTTAAATTGTTCCCATGCTGTTAATGTTTCATATAATTATGGCCATATCATCCTACCATCAGGATGGGTTTTTACTTGCGGTTCACGCACCTTTAATTATATTCCTGCAAATTTAAGTGATGGTACCTTTTGCTGTCTTAGTAGAATGATATTTATATTGCCTTTTGCTGGTTACAATTGTAGTAAAAGAAGTGTACCCCTTTTAGATGATTATATTGCAGATGTTGAGCTTTTGGTTATTTTGTGTTTGTAATCATTGGGCTTATTTTTTTGCTGCTGCTGTGTACAATGTATTCTTTCCTTGTTAAGACTTTGTAAAATTTTGCCCTGGAAAGCTCCCCAGGTTATGTCCTTGTCTGTCTGGGAGTTAAATAGCATGACAAAACAAATTGACAGCTACCATGAGATGGCCAAATATCAATAAATAAAAAACGGGGAGATGAAGGGTTAATGTTTAGCTATTCCACCTGGAAGCAGGCGGGGTACACACTGACTGTTTCATAGAAGCAATGCACACATTGCTCTATCCAAGGACAAGGGCTAGATATGAACCATGAGAACTTGATTGTTTGGACAGCAACTGTGGGAGGCTTTCTTAGCCTGGGCTCAAGGCCTGAGAACCAGGATTGTAGTAGATAGCGGATGGTAACTAAGTATATGAATTAACGTCATACATTCCTTTGTGTAGCAGTGTGTAATGTTTAGGGGGAGAAATATAATAAAAGGAGAAGGTGGAAGGCGGGGGGGCAGAACGGCCCATCTCAGCTGACCAGCCTGTTTGCTTGCATAAAGCTGTGTTCTGTCTCATCACTGAACCGCCACAGAGGATAATAAAGCAAGGAAAAAAGCCCCCTTTGACCAGGTACCAGCAGACAACTAATATAGTGCTACCTATTTCGGGAACTTTCTTCCTGAGTCAGGGTCTGATGTGACTCAGCCCCTGTTCCATGCCATTATGTAAAGTGGGGACTCGTACATTTGCACAAGATGGAAAGTATACAGTGGCACACAGTTGAGGCCTACTCCATTTTTAGTGCATAAACAGCAGGCCACTCTGCAAGAAGCTAAGGGCATGGTCAGCACAGAGAGTTTGCCTGTCTCTGTGCTGGTGTTCTGCACCCCTCACTGTCTACACCTGGCTCCATAAAGTCGGGCCTTTCAAAAATGCAGCATCGGGTAGGAGCACAGGTAATTGTAAGAATGCTTGCTCATTGCAGCTGTTAACATCCGGGCAAGGCATCCACATATAAGTCCACTACGGACGGACCAGTGATGGGAAGAGTGTCCATGCATGTGACAAGTAACACCATGAACTATGTAATGCCACAGAACAAATTAAGATCAAGAACAGAACAACAGTATGTGTGGCAAAGCCATGACAAACACTGTGCAGGCATCAAGGAGCTCATAAATTAGCACATCATCCCCCAAACACTGCCTCAGCTTGACTTAAAGCTTGGGCAACAGTAGACCCTCAGAAGGAGGAGGCCACAGCTTTACACCCGTGGTCACTGTGATGTTAACTGGCTGCATTTGACAAGAGCTGGATCAGAGGTTGACTTTGAGTGTATTTACAGGGGGCAAGGTTTTCACAACACAAGCCTTGTGCACACACACAAATAGTGTTCTGCAGCAGTGCAAGCTGAGCTGCAGCAATGAGCAGCGGGATCCTGCTTGGGCTCATAATTCATACACTTCTCTCACTAATGAGGATCAACAGATCAACCCATACTGAATGCAGCTTGACAATATACCATCACTTAAAACACATTACAGTCAGAGAGGATGATAAATATTCCATTTAGACACATTTTGTACAAGGCCCAAAATGACTGAGGATGCAAGAAAACAAAGCTGGTAAATACAGAAAATGCATTTGTCATAAATATAAAGGGAAGGGTAAACCCCTTTAAAATTCCTCCTGGCCAGAGGAAAAATCCTCTCACCTGTAAAGGGTTAAGAAGCTAAAGGTAACCTCGTTGGCACCTGACCAAAATGACCAATGAGGAGACAAGATACTTTCAAAAGCTGGGAGGAGGGAGAAAAAACAAAGGGTCTGTGTCTGTCTGTATACTGCTTGTGCTGGGGACAGAATAGGAATGGAGTCTTAGAACTTTTAGTAAGCAATCTAGCTAGGTATGTGTTAGATTATGATTTCTTTAAATGGCTGAGAAAGGAACTGTGCTGAATAGAATGACTATTCTTGTCTGTGTGTCTTTTTTGTAACTTAAGGTTTTGCCTAGAGGGATTCTCTATGTTTTGAATCTAATTACCCTGTAAGGTATCTACCATCCTGATTTTTCAGAGGTGATTCCTTTTTACTTCTTTTAAAAGTCTTCTTGTAAGAAAACTGAATGCTTTTTCATTGTTCTAAGATCCAAGGGTGTGGGTCTGTGGTCACCTATGCAAATTGGTGAGGATTTTACCAAACCTTCTCCAGGAAGTGCGGTGCAAGGGTTGGAAGGATTTTGGGGGGAAAGACGTGTCCAAATGACGTTTCCCAGTAAACCCAGTTAAAGTCTGGTGGTGGCAGTGGAAATTCCAAGGGTAAAATTAATTTGTACCTTGGGGAAGTTTTAACCTAACCTGGTAAAAGTAAGCTTAGGAGGTTTTCATGCAGGTCCCCACATCTGTACCCTAGAGTTCAGAGTGGGGAAGGAACCTTGACAGCATTACTGAAAAAACAGCTGCAGATTGACTCCTGCTAGCAAGAAGCTTCTGTACAATGTACAGTAAGATATTGGGCTTAATCCAACGCAGGGCTAGGCTGAATTAAAGTCAGTCAAAGTTTTGCCTGAGTAGGGTATGAGGCCCAGCTCCTCAAAGGTCTTTAGGCTCCGAACTTCCACTGAAATCAGTGGAAGCTAGGAGCCTAAATACCTACTGTAAAATTTGACCCAATAACAACAATAATAATAATTTGCATTTCTAGAGAGATTTTCTTCTTCAAAACATTTTACACACATGTTTTCTAACTCTCTGCTTCAAATAAAAGCCATTCTTGACAGACAATTATATTTTTCCGTCACAGCACAGATCAATAGGCGAGTGAAGAGAACACAGTTTATTAATGGGATTTTAAGCAGGTTCTCTTATGGAAAAAAAATTAAAGATCCAGCATTCAAAAGATGACTCTGCTTAGCTGTGGGCCTTGTGGCTTAAAGCAGAATTCCAAGAACATTACTTCGCTTTTTGAAAGTATTTCTCAATTAATGACAACTCAAAATATCCGCTTCCACCTAGTGGTGTGGGTTTGCATAACGTGTTGTTTGTATTCCCTGTTTTCGATATCTTTGTCTAAAAGATAAAATACATCAGAATCTACTGAGACAATTCGCACTTCTGCACAAAGCCACAACAGCACTAAGAATGTATATATTTGTTAGCAAATAGGATCATTAGGGAGAAGGAAAAGGATAATCTCAGAAAGAGGCTCTCTCTTTCTCCTTCACTTTATTCTATATAGGTTTTTATACTGTTCTCACCAATGAAGTATCTGAGCAGCTTCCTCTAGTACATTAATAATATGACTCACATCTGTCATGGTAATATCTTTTATTGGACTAACTTCTGTTGGTGAAAGGACTGCACAGAGTTCTCCTTCAGGTCCTTGAATGGTTATTTCTTTCACCAACAGAAGTTGGTCCAACAGAAGATATTACCTCAGCTAGGGTGACCAGATGTCCTAATTTTATAGGGACAGTCCAGATATTCGGGGTTTAGGCGCCTATCAATCCCACCCCACCCCCATCACGATTTTTCATACTTACTATCTGGTCACCCTATCCCTCACCCACCTTTTCTCTCTAATATCCTCGGAATGACATGGGAGTTTGTTCTCCTGTCACAGACTGTCCCCTGAGAAAGCTCTATCTACTGCACAGACAAGCCTCATCCTTAGAGTAGAAAACTTCATGGTGCCTGAGAAATAGGCCCTGTCAGCCACAACCCTAATCCCAGGGATTTACCTGATATTTTAGATATACTGGGCCCTGGCTACTGAGCCCCTGGAAGAGAAGGACTGCGACCTGGAACCTGACTTGATGTGTTCACGTTGCAGAAGTATGTACACAGTGTCTGAAGGCAAACAACGCTTCAATGGTCACTGAATGAGGGGCCTGTGGAAAAAAATAGTACAATTGTGCAATTAAAGACTGTGTCAAAATGCACGTGCACAGTACTCAGACTCCCTGAATCCTGGCATTTCCGAACTTTCCATTGCTCAGTTTTACAAACTTACTAATTGTTATTTTAATGCAGATTTTTATATATTTGTTGGGCGTCTAAAGATATAAAAATACAGACATCGATTCATATCATTGTCGTGCAAACATCCCCATTTCATTGTTTGTTTTTAAAGAAAAAAGTACAGGACTAGGTTCTGGCAATTTCTGTATTGAGCTGTAAAGAAAGATATTTTTAAGGGTTTTGAACTGTCGAAACAGAGGCCCAGAGATTGTCTCACACAGGGAGGAGTGGGTGATGCAGTGCACACTTTCCCAAGCCAGCAGAGTTGCTGGACCCCAAGAGATTCCCCCTCTATTCCTGAGTCAACCTTTGCCAGAAGCAAGCAGACAGAAGGACAAAAGTAGCTGTCCATTTTAATAAAGGCTCTTGTAACTTCCTGGGTAAACTGGTCCCTTCCATTCTTTAGCTGACTATTACTCAGGCTCTTTTCTTACTGGCAAACTTGAATTTTGATTTTTCTACGTCATGGCCAGTCTTTATCGTCTCTCTTGTAAACCTGAATGTGCCAATCCCTGAGAGGACATGCTTTCTTGTTTTTTCCTGATTCGGCAATCATAGCTCTGGGGATTGAGCTCCCATTTAAGGTACTTTTAATGATGACCCCCAGTCCTTTATTTCATCTATCAGGATGTTCAAAGAGAGCAGCTACCCTTCACTGAACGCCACTGCTCTGACTTTGGATTCCCTTGTAGAATGTGTGGGGCTGGGGTAGTTGTCTCAGCTGGATTCTTAATCCAGAGGGAAGACGCTCTCTCCTGTTCAATCAAGATCAGGAATGGCACATAGATTTGGGAGAAAAAGTACATTTTACTTTTACTCTATTTTCTTATTTCTCAAAAGGAACAGTACAACAAAGATAAAAACCCCATTGTGAATAATCAATATCGGTATTGATGTATCTTGTCTGAAATGGGACAGCTGCTCTTCTACTCTCGGGATGGATGCCATATCAATAGATAAGATAAAAAGACAGGCCTAACTGAGAGACTGAACCCATATTAGAGCCAAATTCTGCTCCTCGGTTACATGAGTACGTCGCTTTCCGACTAGGGCCCAAATCTGTGTAAAGAAGAGTAAATTTGGTCCCGAGGGAATATCGAACAACTTCCAAACTGTTTAAGAAGGGTGGTTGAGTCTAAACTATAAAGACAGTTCCAAATATGGACCGCAGTTCAGGAAAGCAGCCTTATTCATCCGAGCATATGAATATTGTAAGAAAATTCTGAAAATGTGGATCTTAGATCATGGTCATAATTTAAAAAAATTAATTGACACAGCTGGACACCATTCACATTTGAAACATAAAGTAGCTTAAAACTGTCCTAGCTTGAAGTGGTTTGAAACTGCTTCAGGAAATGTGGTCCTCTTACAAGTGTAGATGTGAGGTTGCATATATGGTAAAGCCATGTATACAGAATACATGCTGATTTTAATCCTACAAATTTCCTAAACACTAATTGCTTATTTTTAAATCCTAATAAGAGAAAAATTAAAATGATTTGTGCAAATAATTGAATTCTAAGGATTGTGTAACAACAAACACTCTTATTTTCTAGATCTACTGAGAGCTAGCTCTGAGAGAACAAAACAGTATTTTCAGCGTTTATGGTTCTTTACTGAAGCAGGTCTATTCTTTATCTAAGAACAGGAAAACAAAAGAATTCACAATATTGTTATCCCTTTTGACCTGAGCAATTAGTGACTATTTTGGGTCTTGTGAGTTGTTTCCATGAAGAGGGGAAATGGATGACGGAGTCAGGTACTTTTTTGACACAATCCTGCTTATTTACACAGAATGTACCCAAAGTTCTATTCCCTAACGACAGCAGGAATAGTTTCTTGGCTCACAATTCCAAGCCTCTTTCTATCCAGCAGTCTACCCTAAAGCTCTCTCTCTCTCTCTCTCTCAACTTTTTCTGAGATCACACTACAAATACTTCTCTGGGGCTCCTTTGTGCTTCTGCGGTGTCACACTCCCTCTCTTCCTCCCCCCCCTCCCCCCGAACCCCATCCCCCTGCATTTGCATTCAGACCCTAGTGAAAGCCCCTTCCACTGTATGGCTCAACTCCTATTCCAGCTTTACTTGATGGTGACTTCTATTAAGTCAGCCATCTATTCCACAAAAGAGCTTGATTGTTTTTACATTGATCCTGAATAAAGGACAACTGGTATGCCCACCAGCTTCAATAAGGCTTCCCCTTTCCCCAGCGTAACTACCTGTTTTCATGTTGTTTTTATAAATCTGTATCTTGTACACGTCTGCAAAACCCACAGCATTCTTTTATTTTTACTAACCTGAAACAGGATATTGAATGCATCATTTCAGTTACACCAATGTAAATCTGTGGTAATTCATTAGAATTATTCCATCTTTATCCTTGTGGCAAAATATGTTAGCACGTCACTAGAGAAAACATGACACTTTTTGATAATTGTTATTGTTGTCGGCACCCAGTGCCGAGAGGCTAAACAACAGCTGGGGTTGGTTCACTAACCGGTGTGCTACACCCAATAATCACAACGGGGTGGAGAAGCAGAAAAGTTTATTTGCAGCTGCAAAAAGGTCCAGGGAGAATAGAATCTCAAATGCTGCACACAGAGCAGGAAGTTACACAGGCTTTTATACATCCTTTTTCCCAGCATACCCTAACTATCCATATAGCCAGCCAATCCAGTTACCAGCTAGTTCCCTTGTTCTCTGTATCATTTGTTAAACTATACATAAAGCTGCTTTATTCAGCATTGTGCTTCCATATCTGCCCTGTTTGGCCTTGTTTAGTTTCAGGCAATCTGACTCTGCAACATATTGTTGCAGATCCTCAACATAACTGCTGCGAGTGCCTCCAGGCCGGGGGGCCAAGGACACTTGGGCCTAGTGCGAGGGGGCTTCATCGTCACTCGTGGTCTTCCATCCCCTCAAGTTACTTAGTGGCCATGCCCCAGTGTCCCCAACAACTCCCTCCTTTGAGAACACTCAACAGCCTTGGCTCTGAGTTTTCTCACTTGGGCTACTTATTTCTTTACAATAGGACTTTGCATAAGCACTTTGTGATAGCCCTGAAGAGAATGACTTATTAACTTTTGCAAAAGGGCCCTAACACATGAGACTGCACAGCATAATACCAGTAATATAAGCAATACAGGAAAGAGAAGTCTCAATAACAGGCTAAATAAACCACCAAGCCGAGACGACAAACCCCAGCCTGAAAACAAGGTTTGCAACCAATCGCTCTCGGGGGAAGTATAGGCAACCTGTGCTCCGCCTCGGGCATGGGCCTCAGCCTGGGGACAGAGGAGTCGGAGCACATACCCAGTAATCAGTCTGGTTTGTTAAAATAGCAACATGGTGCGCAAGCAAAACAAAGGAGTTATGCTCCCGATATGCACAGTTTGGAAATAACAATACAGAGAATAACAATGTTACCCAATTAATTATCACCCGAGTCTTCCCAACCCAGGGTCTCCAGGACCTGGGTGGGCCCATTTTAGCGTTAAGCTGCCTGCTATTTGTGTCTTTTAAACAGTAGCTTCAGCCCGAGATCATCTGATGAAGTGAGCTGTAGCTCACGAAAGCTCATGCTCAAATAAATTGGTAAGTCTCTAAGGTGCCACAAGTACTCCTTTTCTTTTTGCGAATACAGACTAACACGGCTGTTACTCTGAAACCTGTCAACTAGATGAAGAGTCAGCAGGTTGGACGGTCCATTGTTCCGCTGACGAGGGGGCGGGTACTGCCTTCAGACGAGAGTGATGGATCCAGTTCTTGTGTCCCTTGGTCTTTGCCGCTGTATGGGAGATCAGCAGGACGGTACAGGGTCCTTTCCACTTTTCCTGGAGAGGCTCGTCTTTCCAGGTACGAACAAGCACAGAGTCACCGGGCTGTAAGCAGTGGACGGGAGAGTCCAAGGGGAGAGGCTGGGAATCCTTGGTATACCTGTGAAGAGACAAGAGAACAGCAGACAGGGAACACATATACTGTGACAAAAAACCATTACCCAACTCCCATTCCCCTGACAGAACTCGGGTGCCATTCATAGGCCATGCCCTTCCAAACATAATTTCAAAGAGACTAAGCCCTAATCTACCCTTTGGGAGAACACGGATACGAAGTAGGACAAGGGGCAAAGCATCAGGCCATCGCAGTGAGGCTTCTTGGCACACTTTTGAGAGATGCCGTTTAAGGGTCTGATTGGTACGCTCCAGTACCCCACTGGCTTGCGGTCTCCAGGGCGTATGGAGTTTCCAGGGGATCTGTAAGGCATGTGAGATGCTTTGGATGATTTTTGACGTGAAATGTGTCCCGTTGTCAGATTCCATCCACTGGGGGAGTCCAAAGCGAGGAATGATCTCCTTAACAAACTTGAGGGCCACTGTTCTGGCAGTGCAATTACGGCATGGAAAGGCTTCTGGCCATCCGCTGAACCGATCCACTATGACAAGGAGATATTTGAACCCTGGGGTCCGGGGAAACTCAGTAAAGTCTATTTGCCACACTTGTCCGGGGCCCGGAGTGGGTTCCAGGGCAGCTGGTGGCACAGGATGTCCCGGTCGGGGGTTATTCTTTTGGCAGACTAAGCAGTCCGCTTGTACCTGGGCAGCCAGGGGTTGGAGTCCGGAAGTGATAAAGTATTTTCCCATTAGCTGGATAAGTGCTTCCCTGCCAGCATGAGTGGTTTGATGTAGTTTCTGCAGCACCGGCTGGATCAGGCCCTTTGGTAAGAGGACCTTCCCTTCTGGGGAATGGAGCCATCCCTCCTTTTCCCGGAGACCGAGTTTGTCAGTTAGCTGTCTCTCCTCCCCAGAGTACTGAGGGGTTGGAAGCTCCCCTCCTGATGGGATAAGGGCATGCATATGGGCGTTCTCAGCCTGAGGGGATGGCAGGGTGGCAGCATGCTTAGCCTCTCTATCTGCCCGGGCGTTACCTCTGGCCACATCTTGATCCTCCCTTTGATGGGCTTTACAGTGTACCACCGCCACTTCCGAGGGAAGTTGTACGGCTTCTAGGAGCCGGAGGATTTGGGGCCCATACTTGACTGGGGAGCCTTGGGCTGTCAGCATTCCGCTTTGCTTCCATAGGCCAGCATGAGCATGCAGCACACCAAAAGCATACTTTGAATCAGTAAAAATGTTGACCCGCTTTCCTTTTGACAGTTCAAGTGCACGGGTCAGGGCTATTAGTTCGGCCAGCTGGGCAGAGGTCCCAGCAGGCAAACCTTCAGCTTCCACAGTGTCATGGAGGGTCACAACAGCATAACCCGCCCTCCTTTGCCCATCTATTACAGTACTGCTACCATCAGTGTACCACTCATAATCTGCATTTGGGACGGGTGCATCCTTTAAATCCGGACGGCTGGAGTACTGGGCATCTATGATCTCTAAACAGTCATGTTCCTGTTCCTCTGTTTCTGGCAAGAGGGTGGCTGGGTTAAGGGAGGGGCAAGGCTGTAAGGTGACTTCAGAGTTCTCTAACAGCTTTGCCTGGTACCGAGCAATCCGAGCCTGGGTGAGCCAAAGCCCTGCCTTTGTAGCCAATAAGGCTCGGACCATATGGGGAGTATAGATTTGCATAACCCCTCCCAATGTTAGCTTCTCCGCTTCCTCAAGCACTAGGGCAGTAGCTGCGACCGCCCATAAACATGCCGGCCAACCCTTTGCAACCTGATCCAGTTGCTTAGAAAAATAAGCCACGGGACGTCTCCATGCTCCTAACAGCTGTGTGAGCACTCCTAGGGCCACCCCCTTTCGTTCATGTACATACAACTGAAACGGCTTCGAGAGATCCGGCAGGCCCAGTACCAGAGCTTCCATCAATTTTCTTTTCAGGATTTTAAATGCCCTGTCAGCCTCTGGGGTCCAATAGAAGGGGTCATGATCTGCTCCTTTTACACTGTCGTACAGGGGTTTAGCCCACAGTCCAAACTCTGGGATCCATATCCTGCAAAAGCCTGCCATACCCAGAAATGCCCTGAGCCGGTTACGATTACTTGGGGTAGGATCTTGACAGATAGCTTCCTTTCTTTTTTTTTTTTTTTCGCTTGAAAGCTGTCGCTCCCCTTGCCTTAGCTGTAACCTGATTCCTCTTCACCTCAGACAACAGGGTTCTCAGGAGGATATTACAGTCATCTCAATCCGGCTTGTGACTACCGAGGCACCCCTCAAAGACTGAAATAAACCAGCTTGGGTTCATGGAGAATTCCCCAGCCTGTGTTTTAAAAGCTGCTAGGTCTATTGGATTGAATGGCACATGGGTGTAAACTTGCATAGTGGTAGCCTGACGTCCGTCTGCCCCTGGGCAAGCCACAACAGTCTTGGTAAGCAAAGGATAGAGTCCCACTGAGGGGGCAATCTCTGTAACCCGAGGCATCCTACCCTTATAAGGTGGGGGTGTGGGGGCCGAAGGGGACATCGGCTCTGCCATTACAGTGGGGGTGGGGGTCTGGGGACTAACATTAGCTACTACCGAACCAGTCGGAGTCAAACTACAGCTCTGCAGAATTACAGCTCTGTTCTGTTTCTTCAAGCCATAAACGTTTGTGCATACAAATGTTCATTCCATTTACCCATTCACTGACAAAACAAAACTAATTGGAGGATCATGTTGTAATTAATTGATCCTCCTGGTGGCCACCGCTCCTGGTCCTCTAGTTGATATTGAGGCCAGTCAACTGTACAGAATCGTTTTAATTGGCTCTTAGTCATCGGATCCGCACCAAATACCTTCCAGATTGCTAGAATGCATTCTAGGGGCGTACACCGTGCCCTAACCCCCGAGCTCTGTCCCTGTCCCATACCTACAGGGTAACTCTGGGCATCCCCAGGATCCAACAGAGCATACAATCCGGATTTGAAAAGGTTCCTACCTTATCCAAGGGACCGGTTCCTCACCGTCGTCCGCAGCTGCTCCTCCCCCATGTCCAAGGGACCGGTTCCTCACCATCATCCACAACTACTTCTCCACTATATGAGTGCGTTGCACCGTCGTGCCCTCTGGGGTCGATCAAATCGCGTCTCCTCCGAGGCCCCCGATGAACTCACCAGTGCACGCTGGGCGTCGGTTCTCGCCGCAATCCTCGACCTCCAGGAGGGGTCCGGGCAAGGCTAAATAGCAGCCTCATCGCCCACCCAGGGATGCCAAAAGCTGTTGCCAGCACCCAGTGCCGAGAGGTTAAACAACAGCTGGGGTTGGTTCGTTACCCGGTGTGCTTCACCCAATAATCACAATGGGGTGGAGAAGGAGAAAAGTTTATTTGCAGCTGCAAAAAGGTCCAGGGAGAATAAGATCTCAGATCCTGCACACAGAGCAGGAAGTTACACAGGCTTTTATACATCCTTTTTCCCAGCATACCTATCCAATAGGAAGCTGCCCTAAGTATCCATATAGCCAGCCAATCCAGTTCCCAGCTAGTTCCCTTGTTCTCTGTATCATTTGTTAAACTATACATAAAGCTGCTTTATTCAGCATTGTTCTTCCATATCTGCCCTGCTTGGCTTTGTTTAGTTTCAGGCGGTCTGACTCTGCCACATA
Organism: Caretta caretta; assembly: GCF_965140235.1. NCBI lineage: Eukaryota > Metazoa > Chordata > Testudines > Cheloniidae > Caretta > Caretta caretta. The sequence continues at coordinate 7,723,371 of NC_134209.1, forward strand.
TTGTTGCAGATCCTCAACATAACTGCTGCGAGTGCCTCCAGGCGGGGGGGCCAAGGACACTTGGGCCTAGTATGCAGAGCTGCTGCGAGTGCCTCCAGGCAGGAGGGGGGGCCAAGGACACCTGGGCCTAGTGCGAGGGGGCTTCATCGACACTCGTGGTCTTCCATCCCCTCGAGTTACCTAGTGGCCATGCCCCAGTGGCCCCAACAACTCCCCTGCTCAAAGCAGGACCAATCCCCAACTAAATCATCCCAGCCAGGGCTTTGTCGAGCCTGACCTTAAAAACTTCTAAGGAAGGAGATTCCACCACCTCCCTAGGGAACGCATTCTAGTGTTTCACCATCCTCCTAGTGAAAAAGTTTTTCCTAATATCCAACCTAAACCTCCCCCACTGCAATATGAGATCATTACTCCTTGTCCTGTCATCTGCTATCACTGAGAACAGTCTAGATCCATCCTCTTTGGAACCCCCTTTCAGGTAGTTGAAAGCAGCTATCAAATCCCCCCTCAGTCTTCTCTTCTGCAGGCTAAACAATCCCAGTTCCCTCAGCCTCTCCTCATAAGTCATGTGTTCCTGTCCCCTACTCATTTTTGTTGCCCTCCACTGGACTCTTTCCAATTTTTCCACCTTCTTCTTGTAGTGTGGGGCTCCAAACTGGACACAGTACTCCAGATCTCCAGAGTAGATATGTGGACAGAGTTGGCAATGGGTTTGTTGGAAGGATCGGTTCGTGGGTTAGTGTTTTTGTTGTGTGGTTGCTGGTGAGTATTTGCTTCAGGTTGGGGGGGCTGTCTGTAAGCGAGGACTGGCCTGTCTCCCAAGATCTGTGAGAGTGATGGGTCGTCCTTCAGAATAGGTTGCAGATCCTTGATGCTGCGCTGGAGAGGTTTCAGTTGGGGGCTGAAGGTGACGGCTGGGGGCGTTCTGTTCCTTTCTTTGTTGGGCCTGTCCTGGAGTAGGTGACCTCTGGGTATTCTTCCCTTCAGCAGGTAGTTTTAAGATCACTTGATAGAGATCCTGTAGGTGTTTGTCTCTGTGCGAGGGGTTGGAGCAAATGAGGTTTTACCATAGAGCTCGGCTGTAGACAAAGGATTGTGTGGTGTGGTCTGGATGAAAGCTGGAGGCTCACCACACGATCCATCGTCTACAGCCGAGCTCTGCAATACAACCGCATTTGCTCCAACCCCTCAGATACAGACAAACACCTACAGGATCTCTATCAAGCATTCTTACAACTACAATACCCACCTGCGGAAGTGAAGAAACAGATTGACAGAGCCAGAAGAGTACCCAGAAGTCACCTACTACAGGACAGGCCCAACAAAGAAAATAACAGAATGCCACTAGCCATCACCTTCAGCCCCCAACTAAAACCTCTCCAGCTCATCATCAATGATCTACAACCTATCCTGAACGACGGCCCATCACTCTCACAGATCTTGCGAGACAGGCCAGCCCTTGCTTACAGACAGCCCCCCAACCTGAAGCAAATACTCACCAGCAACCACACACCACACAACAGAACCACTAACCCAGGAACCTATCCTTGCAACAAAGCCCGTTGCCAACTGTGCCCACATATCTGTTCAGGGGACACCATCATAGAGCCTAATCACATTAGTCACACTATCAGAGGCTCGATCACCTGCACATCTACCGATGTGATATATGCCATCATGTGCCAGCAATGCCTCTCTGCCATGTACATTGGTCAAACTGGACAGTCTGTACGTAAAAGAATCAATGGACACAAATCAGACGTCAAGAATTATAACATTCAAAAACCAGTCGGAGAACACTTCAATCTCTTTGGTCACTCGATTACAGACCTAAAAGTTGCAATTCTTCAACTAAAAAACTTCAAAAACAGACTCCAACCAGAGACTGCTGAATTGGAATTAATTTGCAAACTGGATACAATTAACTGAGGCTTGAATAGAGGCTGGGAGTGGAAGGGTCATTTCACAAAGTAAAATTATTTCCCCATGTTTATTTCTCCTCACCCCCACCCCCCAGTGTTCCTCAGACTTTCTTGTCAGCTGCTGGAAATGGCCCACCTTGATTATCACTACAAAAGGTTTTTCCCCCCGTTCTCCTGCTGGTAATAGCTCACCTTAAGTGATCACTCTCGTTACCGTGTGTATGGTAACACCATTGTTTCATGTTCTCTCTGTATATAAATCTCCCTACTGTATTTTCCACTGAATGCATCCAATGAAGTGAGCTGTAGCTCACGAAAGCTTATGCTCAAAGAAATTTGCTAGTCTCTAAGGTGCCACAAGTACTCCTTTTCTTCAAGTGAGATGGTAATTCCTTAATTCCCTGGGTTACTTCCTGGCCACTTCTGTGACTTTAGTGCCATTATGAAAACTGTTCTCAAAATCTCTGGATCCCCTTGCCCTACGCTGTGGTTATGAAAGCTCCTTCTCAGCTCCTTTTACTTTCCTGCTTTCCAGTTACTGTAAATAAACCATTAACACAATTCTTTTTGTTTCTTCCACATTCTTGTCTTAGTTCCAGTTGTTGTGGGCAGAGTCATGAGATGTGTTTGTGACACTCTACACCTTGGGGGAGCGTCTTATGCTTAGAAGAAGCACACGGGATCTTTTCAGGGGAAAAGGCAATACACCGCATTCCTTGAAAATACAACTCTTAGCATACGCATTTAATCACACACACACACACACACACACACACACACACACACACACGTCCTGCAGATGGTCTTACAGTTACCAGTTTGCTGTAGCTCTTGTCAATCTAACGGCCAGTTAGACTGAACACAAGCGAGGAGCTGAGCTCTGTCGGTCGCGATCCCATGCTCTGAGGATTTGCAGGACTGAACCCAGAGTCTGATGGCAAAACACCCCAGCTTTAGACTTGTAAATTCCAACTTTCGTCTATGGATTTTGCAATGTCATTCTGTAATCGTTAGTCCTCAAGTGGGATTAATCTCCGGGTTTTCCGCTGTTATTGTTTGATGGTTTTGTTGGCTTCCCATCCTTAGATCTTCTTTGTCTTGCATTCAGGGTGCCTGCCTCGCCGTTGAGGTCATAAATGCTGCTAACATGTTTAGCGTCGGATACGGTGGATGTTTTCTGATTGTCTCCTGCTGTTTCCAAGTCTCTCACGTCTTCTTGACCATCTGGACATTTGTGAGGCCTTTTCACAGACATCAGAATCTGGCTGATGCACCTTTACCAATGGCCCACGAGGCCGTTCCTTCCTGCTCTCAGAAAGGGTGGCTGGCAGAACATGGTCAAATCCTATCCTACATCAATCCATTTAATACATGGTTATCCCTTGTCTTTCATTATGCAAAATGCAAACATCAAATCCTCCTCCTCTAGGTGCCCTGTAACCCCCATATTCCTCACCTTGGATTGAATTGTGTTGTTACCTTGCACGGCATGGTTTCCATGTATCCGGGGAAAGATTAGGAGATACCAGCAAGGAAGGTCAGCAACCCCCGGGTGGGGTGTGAAACAGCCCATCCACAGCCGTTGCCCAGCAAGGAAGCTCCCACTCAGTGATTCCCCTGCCTGAGGCCACAGCAAGGGAATTGCTGCACCGGGCTGGGAGATTGAGCAATGCCCCCCCCACGCTTCCCCCCCCCAGACACGCCTGGACTGGGGCTTCCCAAGCACACGGGCTGAGGGGGCAAAACCCAAACCCAAACCCGGGGCCCACGCTTGGCCTTTCTCCTCCCCCCACCGACACTGCCAGCAGGAAGGACACTGAATTCTTGAGACTGCAACTGAGGGGACGGGACCGGGCACACAACACGTCGCACTTCACACACAAAATGTCGAATCTCGCACCCACAACTCCTCGCACATCACACCCACAGAACATATTGCACGTCGCGCACACAGCACGTCGCACGTCGCACACACAAACACGTCTCACACACACACAAAACACGACACACAACCCATCTCACAGACAGAAAACACGACACACACCACATCACACAAAACACGTCACATGACACCACAGACACAACACCACACACACACTTAACACGACACACAAAATGGCACACAACACACACAAGACGACAGACAACAGATCACACAACACACCACACAGACACACACACAGAACATGTCACACATCGCACCTCACACACAAAGGTCACATGTCGCACACAACACGCCGCACGCCGCATGTCGTACACCGCACATCACAATTCACATGCACACACAGCATGTCGCATGTCGCACGTCACAGTCACGCACACCACACAGCTCACGTCACACGTCTCACACACACAACACGTCGCACCTCGCACATCACACACACAAAGTGCTGTGCATCACACACAACGTCGTTCGTCACATGTCACGTATCGCACGCCCACACAGCACATCGCATATCGCAAATCAAACACACAGCACTTCGCGTTTCGCATATCTCACACACACAACACGTCCCACACACACAGCACGACACACAACACTTGTGTGTGTGAGACGTGTTTGTGTGCGTGTGATGTGTTGTGCATGTGTTGTCTGTCGTCTAGAGTGTTGTATTCAGTGTGTGTGGGACGTGTTGTGTGTTGTGTTGTGTGTGTGTGTCTGTGTGGTGTGTTGTGTGTGTGATGTGTTGTGTGCAATGTTGTGTGTTTGTTTTGTGTTGTGTGCCGTTGGTGTGGTGTGTGTCGCACGCACAGAGACAACACATCTCACCTCACACGCACAGCACGTTGCACGCTCACATAGCACATCACACACACAGTACATTGCGCATCGCACATGTCACACACACAACATCACACAAACACACAGCACGACACACAACACATGTGTGTGAGACGTGTTTGTGTGTGTGCGATGTGTTGTGTGTGTGCTGTGTGTCATCCAGAGTGTTGTGTTCCGTGTGTGTGTGATGTGTTGTGTTTCGTGTTGTGTGTGGTGTGGTGTGTGTGTGGTCTTTTGTGACGTGTTGTGTGTGTCATCTAGAGTGTTATGTGACGTGTTGTGTGTGTGTCTGTGTGGTGAGTGGTGTGTTGTGTGTGTGTGATGGGTTGTGTGTCGTGTTGTGTGTCATGAGACGTTTTGTGTGTGACATGGTGTGTGTCGCACGTACAGAAACAACACATCGTACGCCGCACGCCGCACACACAACACGTCGCACATCGCTTGTCACACATTGGACATAGACACACAACACGTCGCACATCAGACACACACAACACGTTGCACGTTGCACACATACACACAAAACGTCGAACGTGGCACACACAACACGTCGCACGTCACGTCACTCCCAGCAAGTCGCACTTCACACATGTCCCCCGCGTGTCACACGCGCACACACAGCACGTCGTATGTCATGCACAACACGTCGCGTGTAGCACGGACACACAACACGTCGCACGTAACACACACAAGATGTCACATGTTGCACATCACACACAAAACATCGCATGTCACAGGCACATACACAACACGTCGCATGTCGCATGATGCACATTGCACATAGCACGGACACACACAACACGCTGCCCGTTGCACGCACGCACAGCACGTCGCACGTCACACTCAAAAACACATCTCACACCACACAACACGACACACGCCATGTCACACAGACACAAAACACTACACACGTCACACACACAACACAGAATACATCACACAGACAGACACAAACACACACGACACACACCACCTCACGCACAACACATCACATAACACCAAAAACACAACACCACACACACACTCAACATGGCATACAACATGACACAACACGTCACAGACAGACACAAACACGACACACAATGTCACACACACACTACACAAAACACGTCTCACACACACACCACGTCACATGTCACCACAAACACAATACCACACACACAATCCACACAACACTCTAGACGACACACAACACCACACACAAGACATCACACACACACACACAACCCGTCACACACACACATATCACGACACACACATGACACAGAAAACGACTCACACAGAAACACACACAACACGACACACACAGAAACACATCACACGTCCCACAAAACATGTTGCACATTGTCACACACACTCATGTAAGCATGTCGCACATTGCACGCCGCATGACACACACAAAAACCTGTCACACACACAAACACACACAACACATCACACACACAATGTCTCATGCACACACACACAAGACACACAACCCGTCTCACACATACACACACATAACACGACACACACAACACGTCACGCACACAACACGACACACAACATGCCACACAGACAGACACAAACACACATGACACAGAGCTTGTCACGCACACAGAACACTACACAAAACACATCTCACAAACACACACCATGTCATATGACACAACAAACACCACACACACAATCTACACAACTCTAGATGACACACAAAATGACACACATGTCACACACACACAAAACGTCTCACACACACACAAAACACGACACACAACCCGTCTCACACACAAACATAACATGACAAACAGAACACGACACACACCATGACACACACAGAAACACATTTAATGTCCCACACAATACGTCACATGTTGCATAGATACATACAACACATCGCACGACACACACACAGAAACACATCATACACACAAAAACACACAACGCGACACACAACGCGACACAAAACACATCAAACACACACAACATGTCACACATATACAAAAACATTTCTCTCACACACAAGACGACACAGAACACATACAATACGACAAACATAACATGAAACACAACATGACATACAACACGTTACACATACAACACATCGCATGTCACACGTTGCATGGACACACACAACACATCACATGCCTCAAGCTGCACAAACACTTAGCACATGGCACATCGCACGTTGCACGTCACACACACAACACGTCGAATGTCGGACACACAACATGTCGCACGTCGCACGCGCACACAGCACATCGCACATCGTGAATCAAACACACAATACGTCGCACGTCGGACAAGCACACACACAACGCGACACACAACACATCACACACACAACACGACACACACAACATGACACACAATATGTCACACACCCACCCACACACACCACGTCACACACAACACATCACATGACACCACAAACACCTCACCACACACAAACACACACTCAACACGTTGCACAACATGACACACAACACATCTCACACACACACACACACACACAACATGACACACAACACGTCACACAGACAGACAAACACACATAACATGACACACAACACATCACACACACAACATTACACAAAACACGTTTTGAAGGGGGATGGACGTCATCCTGGCGACAAGGCACCTGCTATGGCCAAAAACACTTTCGCCCTGTGCGCCCTTCCAGACAAGTCTTATGTCCCAAATACTTTGGGTCTTCCGGGATAAGTCCCCGAATAATCAAGGATCTTGACCAAAAAGGTCGTCACGTCTAAAAAGGAAGAAAGATTGTTGTTGTGGAGACCATGAAACAAGCCCTGCAACTTTTGGACACGTATCCCGACAGCCCACAGGGGGCACGTCAAGGGACGTTCAAAGCGAGACGGGCGTTCTTTTTGGGGAGACTAACCCCCATTGCGCTGACCAGGAGAAGGGGGAAGTGGGAGCCTGCAGTGCCATCTAGCGGCCAAAGGAGAAATCGCCGGCTTCTAGACCTGTGTGCGCCCTTGGTTCGGTTCCCATGCAAAGCTGTGTCACGCCAGGTTGGGAAAACGGGGTTCTGCTGCCCGACATCATCCTCTGGAATGACTCAACCCGACAGGACACCTCCTACGATACACTGCTCCGAGTGACGCTCTCAAACAGGTCCCCACAGCGCCCCAGCCTCCCCGCACTGGGAGGCAGGTGTGAGAGGATTGTTCTCCCCAACTGACAGAGGGAGAAGCGAAGGCTGAGAAAGGCGAAGGGCCTTGTCTTCCATCACACAACCTGTCGGGATAGAGTTGGGAACAGGACCCGGGTGTCCTGACTTTCAAATGTACCATCAGTCTGGAGTTTCACACACTGAATGATCAGAATAAAGGGACCTGCAATGAGCTACAGACCAACAACCCCAATGACTCGAAGGGACAAAGGCCAAGCTGGGGGAAAATTGTCCCACCTTAACCTCCTGTTTTCCATGCCGAGAATTTGGCCAGCACCGGGCGGATCAGGCTGCCTCGGTACCAAACCTCTCTGGGGCTCTTCCCTTCTCCACAGGGACGTCTGTCTTCTCGCTCAATGAGCAGTGGGAAAGGAGAAAACTCCAGAGAGGCTCCACCTCGCGCTCACATACGAGACCCTGAATTCTCTCTCAGTCCTCAAGGAGACACCTCAAGAAGGAGACTCCCTGCAGCAAAGCCCCGGGGGTCTCTGAGATCCCCCTGCCCTGCAGCCTGTCCTCCCTGGCCGTTGTCGTGGACTCTCTGTGAGGTCACCGCCTCCCAACCGCCTTTCACCAATCAGCTGAGTGCTGCAAAAGGCCCTTGTGATGTCACTGCCACCCCCACCCCTGCCCTGCAGGGCTCATGTCCTGCCCCGAGCCGGCTCCTGTGCGTGTTTGAGCTGCTCCCCCTGGGTCACCCCCACACACTCAGTGGTCGTGCAAGGGTTCACGCAGGCCACACGTGGAACCATCAGAGGATGCTCAATGGGCCGCACTCGGTTTTGCGGAGATTTGGAGATTTAAAGGCCAGAAGAGACTGTTAGATCATCTCATCTGGCCCCCTACACATCACAGGCCTCCTGCATGGCGCAGTCGCGAGTTGTCATAAATATAAAGGGAAGGGTAAACCCCTTTAAAATCCCTCCTGGCCAGAGGAAAAATCCTCTCACCTGTAAAGGGTTAAGAAGCTAAAGGTAACCTCACTGGCACCTGACCAAAATGACCAATGAGGAGACAAGATACTTTCAAAAGCTGGGAGGAGGGAGAAAAACAAAGGGTCTGTGTCTGTCTGTGTGATGCTTTTGCCGGAGACAGAACAGGAATGGAGTCTTAGAACTTAGTAAGTAATCTAGCTAGGTAGGTGTTAGATTATGATTTCTTTAAATGGCTGAGAAAATAGCTGTGCTGAATAGAATGACTATTCCTGTCTGTGTGTCTTTTTTGTGACTTAAGGTTTTGCGTAGAGGGATTCTCTATGTTTGAATCTAATTACCCTGTAAGATATCTACCATCCTGATTTTACAGAGGTGATTCCTTTTTACTTCTATTAAAAGACTTCTTGTAAGAAAACGGAATGCTTTTTCATTGTTCTCAGATCCAAGGGTTTGGGTCTGTGGTCACCTATGCAAATTGGTGAAGATTTTTACCAAACCTTCCCCAGGAAGTTGGGTGCAAGGGTTGGGAGGATTTGGGGGGGAAAGATGTGTCCAAACTACGTTTTCTCAGGAACCCATATAAAGTTTGGTGGTGGCAGTGGAAGTTCAGAGGCAAAAGGGTAAAATAGTTTGTACCTTGGGGAAGTTTTAACCTAAGCTGGTAAAAGTAAGCTTAGGAGGTTTTCATGCAGGAGGGGGTTGAGGGATGCGGGGCGGCTTACCTCGGGATGGGGTCTCCCCAGCTCCCACCAGCATAGCCCTGCAGCTCCTAGGTGGCAGAGGGGTTGGGGGGGGTGTCTCCACACCACTCTGCCTGTGCCTGCAGGCCCTGCCCCCCGCAGCTCCCATTGGCTGAGGTTCCTGGCCAATGGGAACTGTGCCCACCCCCCAGGACCAGCAGGGGTCCCACTCCCAGGCTGCGCACTGCAGCCCCCTCCCCCAGCACCAGTGGGGTCCTGGGCCTCCTCCCCCAGCACCTGGGATGCCCCCGATCTGCCCCTCGTAGTACACACTTAGTAGATTACAAGCTTTCTAATGATATGTTACATGGGGCATTTAGCATAAAGCATATTCCAGGCATGTTATGTTCCTGTTCATAAGCATATTTTCATAAAGCATATGAGTGCAACGTCACAACGGCCTCACAGAGAGTAAAGTTACCATGAGCTGTGGGTTTAGGGAACCCCGGGAAGCAGACCAGGCTCCCTGCAGTGCAGGAATCACTTCATAGGGCGAGGGGTGCTGCGTGGAGTTTACAACATGGCCACTGTGGTCACTGTTGCAGGGAATGGGGTATTGCGGGACAGCTGCTGGAGGATGGTTAGGGTAGATGTAGGCCAATGCCATCTGGAGAGGTGGTTTTACTGCATCACCGTAAGGGAGCAATTACATTGGCCAAAGAGAAATTTGAGTGCAGAGCTGGGCACAGCGAGGTGAATGCAAGGCAATGTATGCCAGCCGAACTGTGGTGTTGACAGGCCTAAGGGGCTTGGTTGCTTGAGGCACAGCTAGCCATGCCATGGTGTAGGGGCCACTACCAGCTGTTCTGCCCACACTACCCTTGGGGAGGAGAGGCCTGGCCCGTCCCTCCTCTCCTCTCTGCTCCCTCAGGACCGGCAGGAAACCCAGCCAGACCCAATGGGAGGCGAGGGCAATAGAGCAATGACTGCAGCACTAGGAGAGCCTGGCAAAGAGCAGCCACCAGGGGCTGTCGCCAAGGGACCCACCGAGGGATGTCCCTGTATGGTGACAAACCCCAGAACTGCAGGGCAAATCTTGCCTTGCTGAGAGGCCCTGTCTCTCCCCCTTTCCCCCCTCCCCACACATGTCCCAGCCCCAGGCTCTGCACGGGCTGGACCTGGTCCCAGAGGAGTCAGTTATGGGGCCTCCGTGGCCAGACGGTCTATGTCCTTATCCCACTGTTGGGCCAAGCCAGCATCTCTGCCCCCTGCCACTCTGCCCTCCCCACAACTGCTCCTTGGTGGGCTAGCTGCTGCTGGTTCCTCAGCCCCCCAGGGGCACCGTCAGCCTGGCCTTGGAGATACCCAAGCTCTGGAAACTCCAGTGACAGCTCCTGAGTCTAGCTGGGACCAGGAGCCAGCCAGGAGAGCTTGGGGCCAGCTGCCCCCAGTCTGCAGAGTGGGGCTGGCCATGCCCTGGGCTCCCCTGGTCTGAGGTGCTGGCCCCAAGGGCATCACAGTTACTTTGGTAAATGCACCCTGCTGCCCTGGTGAGAGAATTTTGGGAGAAGGAGGTGATTTTGTGGGGCCCCCTCTCGGGCTTTGGGTGCCTCCCCCAGCCATGTGCTGCAGGAGTAGCAGAGACCAGTGGCTGGTGCCAAGGCCTGTGCAGAGCAGCCGCTCTCTGATGGAGCGGGGAGGTGGCCTCTGCCTTCTCTGCGCCCATTTAACAGAACACTGAGGCACGGTGGGGGTCGGCCAAATCCTGTAGGGGATGAGGATGTGAGTGCTTTAAATGTCAGTGTTAGCCTCCAGGGCCTGGTCCCCACAACAGGCCCAATGGCCTCAACGATCAAACCTGGGGCCTCAAAAGAGGCAGCTCATTATGATTTTAAGGGGAGCTGAAAGGGTTGGGGTCTGCTCTGGACCCTGCCTTAACGGGGAAGGGGGGCACTGAGTGCCCTGTATGGGCCACCCCATAGCCAGAGGCCGATTAAGGTTTCCTGGGGCCCTGGGCCAGAACAAGTGTGGGGCCCTTCCCCACCCCTTCCAACTGTGGTCCTGCCCCCATTCTGCCTGTGGCCCTGCCCGTGGCCCCACCCCTTTCTGCCCCTTCCCCAGGGCCCTGCCCCTGTTCCAGACGGCCTCCCCCCACCCCCGCTTGCCCCATATTGGAGAAGCTGAGGCCGGGGCAGGCAGCAAGAGGTTTTCCAGCCCCGGGGCTGCAGCACAGGGCGGGCTCAGAGGGCACTAGGGGCTTCTCCGGCCCTCCCCCCACGGCTTCCGCCAGGGAGTGGGATCAGAATGTGGGGGCTTTCCTCGCCCTGCCTGCCTGGCAACCCCTGGGCACAGGCTCAATGGCTAATCTGCCATTGCCCCCGGCACTTCACCCTGGGTTGGGGATGAGACCTGCCCCCAGAGGTACCCACTCTGCTGGTTCAGCCCTGGCAGGGTTTGGACTGGGAGCGGGATCTCTGAACAGCTGCTTGCGATGAGGGGTGCTAGGGTCTTTGTGTGAAATCAGCTGTCGGGGGGGCTCAGCCCTGCAGGATGGGCACTTGTGTCCCAGAAGCCAGCACGATGAGCAGCACCGACAGGGTCCCACAGCAAAGGGGTGAATGTTCCCCCGAGACTGAGCTCCCCTCTCCGGGGCTGCCCCGGCAGGGCACTGGATGAAGATAGAGGCTTGAGGGCAGGATAGCCCTGCCCTTGCCCTGCCAGCGCTGCCGGCCCTCGGGGCTGAGGGGATTGGCTCAGGGCTGCCAAGCCACTAAACACACACCCCACCCCTCAGTTCCTGCAGTTTTGTTTCACTAGTGTTGGGGACCCTGGGGCATGGCCACTAGGTAACTCGAGGGGAGGGAAGACCACGAGTGTCGATGAAGCCCCCTCGCACGAGGCCCAGGTGTCCTTGCCTCCCCTCCCGCCTGGAGGCACTCGCAGCAGCTCTGCGTACTAGGCCCAAGTGTCCTTGGACCCCCGGCCTGGAGGCACTCGCAGCAGTTATGCTGAGGATCTGCAACAATATGGTGCAGAGTCAGAATGCCTGAAACTAAACAAGGCCGAACAGGGCAGATATGGAAGAACAATGCTGAATAAAGCAGCTTTATGTATAGGTTAACAAATGATACAGAGAACAAGGGAACTAGCTGGGAACTGGATTGGCTGGCTAGATGGATACTTAGGGCAGCTTGCTATTGGATAAGTATGCTGAAGAAAGGATGTATAAAAGCCTGTGTAACTTCCTGCTCTGGGTGCAGGATTTGAGATTCTATTCTCCCTGGACCTTTTTACAGCTGCAAATAAACTTTTCCGCTTCTCCACCCCGTTGTGATTATTGGGTGACGCACACCGGGTAGCGAACCAACCCCAGCTGTTGTTTTGCCTGTCGGCACTGGGTGCTGGCGACAACAATAACAATTATCAAAAAGTGTCATGTTTTCTCTCGTGACGTGCTAACATATGTTGCCACCAGGATAAAGATGGAATAATTCTAATGAATTACCACAGATTTAAATTGGTGTAATTGAAATTATGCATTCAATATCCTGTTTCAGGTTAGTAAAAATAAAAGAATGCTGTGGGTTTTGCGGACGTGTACAAAATACAGTTTTATAAAAACAACAAGAAAACAGGTAGTTACGCTGCGGAAAGGGGAAGCCTTATTGAAGTTGGTGGGCATACCAGTTGTCCTTTATTCAGGATCAATGTAAAAACAATCAAGCTCTTTTGTGGAATAGATGGCTGACTTAATAGAAGTCACCATCAAGTAAAGCTGGAATAGGAGTTGAGCCATACAGTGGAAGGGGCTTTCACTAGGGTCTGAATGCAAATGCAGGGGGATGGGGTTCGGGGCGGGGGGGAGGAAGAGAGGGAGTGTGACACCGCAGAAGCACAAAGGAACCCCAGAGAAGGATTTGTACTGTGATCTCAGAAAAAGTTGAGAGAGAGAGAGAGAGAGAGAGCGCTTTAGGGTAGACTGCTGGATAGAAAGAGGCTTGGAATTGTGAGCCAAGAAACTATTCCTGCTGTCGTTAGGGAAATAGAACTTTGGGTACATTCTTTGCAAATAAGCAGGATTGTGTCAAAAAAATACCTGACTCCATCATCCATTTCTCCCCCGAATGGAAACAACTCACAAGACCCAAAATAGTCACTAATTGCTCAGGTCAAAAGGGATAACAATATTGTGAATTCTTTTGTTTTCCTGTTCTTAGATAAAGAATAGACCTGCTTCAGTAAAGAACCATAAACGCTGAAAATACTGTTTTGTTCTCTCAGAGCTAGCTCTCAGTAGATCTAGAAAATAAGAGTGTTTGTTGTTACACAATCCTTAGAATTCAATTATTTGCACAAATCATTTTAATTTTTCTCTTATTAGGATTTAAAAATAAGCAATTAGATATTCTGTATAGTGTTTAGGAAATTTGTAGGATTAAAATCAGCATGTATTCTGTATACATGGCTTTACCATATATGTAACCTCACATCTACACTTGTAAGAGGACCACATTTCTTGAAGCAGTTTCAAACCACTTCAAGCTAGGACAGTTTCAAACCACTTCAAGCTAGGACAGCTACTTTATGTTTCAAATGTGAATGGTGTCCAGCTGTGTCAATTAATTTTTTTAAATTATGACCATGATCTAAGATCCACATTTTCAGAATTTTCTTACATCATTCATATGCTCAGATGAATAAGGCTGCTTTCCTGAACTGCGGTCCATATTTGGAACTGTCTTTATAGTTTAGACTCAACCACCCTTCTTAAACAGTTTGGAAGTTGTTCGATACTCCTTCGGGACCAGATTTACTCTTCTCTACACAGATTTGGGCCCTAGTGAGGGAGCAACGTACTCATGTAACGGAGGAGCAGAGTTTGGCCCTAATACATGTACAGTCTCTCAGTTAGGCCTGTCTTTTTATCTTATCTATTGATATGGCATCCATCCCGACAGTAGAAAAGCAGCTGTCCCATTTCAGACAAGATACATCAATACCTATATGGATTATTCACAATGGGGTTTTTATCTTTGTTGTACTGTTCCTTTTGAGAAATAAGAAAATAGAGTAAAAGTAAAATGTACTTTTTCTCCCAAATCTATGTGCCATTCCTGATCTTGATTGAACAGGAGAGAGCGTCTTCCCTCTGGATTAAGAATCCAGCTGAGACAACTAACCCAGCCCCACACATTCTACAAGTCAGAGCAGTGGCGTTCAGTAAAGGGTAGCTGCTCTCTTTGAACATCCTGATAGATGAAATAAAGGACTGGGGGTCATCATTAAAAGTACCTTAAATGGGAGCTCAATCCCCAGAGCTATGATTGCCGAACCAGGAAAAAACAAGAAAGTATGTCCTCTCAGGGATTGGCATATTCAAGTTTACAAGAGAGACGATAAAGACTGGCCATGATGTAGAAAAATCAAAATTCAAGTTTGCCAGTAAGAAAAGAGCCTGAGTAATAGTCAGCTAAAGAATGGAAGGGACCAGTTTACCCAGGAAGTTACAAGAGCCTTTATTAAAATGGAGAGCTACTTTTGTCCTTCTGTCTGCTTGCTTCTGGCAAAGGTTGACTCAGGAATAGAGGGGGAATCTCTTGGGGTCCAGCAATTCTGCTGGCTTGGGAAAGTATGCACTGCATCACCCACTCCTCCCTGTGTGAGACAATCTCTGGGCCTCAGTTTCGACAGTTCAAAACCCTTAAAAATATCTTTCTTTACAGCTCAATACAGAAATTGCCAGAACCTAGTCCTGTACTTTTTTCTTTAAAAACAAACAATGAAATGGGGATGTTTGCACGACAATGATATGAATCGATGTCTGTATTTTTATATCTTTAGACGCCCAACAAATATATAAAAATCTGCATTAAAATAACAATTAGTAAGTTTGCAAAACTGAGCAATGGAAAGTTCGGAAATGCCAGGATTCAGGGAGTCTGAGTACTGTGCACGTGCATTTTGACACAGTCTTTAATTGCACAATTGTACTATTTTTTTCCACAGGCCCCTCATTCAGTGACCATTGAAGTGTTGTTTGCTTTCAGGCACTGTGTACATACTTCTGCAACGTGAACACATCAAGTCAGGTTCCAGGTCGCAGTCCTTCTCTTCCAGGGGCTCAGTGGCCAGGGCCCAGTATATCTAAAATATCAGGTAAATCCCTAGGATTAGGGTTGTGGCTGACAGGGCCTATTTCTCAGGCACCATGAAGTTTTCTACTCTAAGGATGAGGCTTGTCTGTGCAGTAGATAGAGCTTTCTCAGGGGACAGTCTGTGACAGGAGAACACACTCCCATGTCATTCCGAGGATATTAGAGAGACAAGGTGGGTGAGGGATAGGGTGACCAGATAGTAAGTATGAAAAATCGTGATGGGGGTGGGGTGGGATTGATAGGCGCCTAAACCCCAAATATCTGGACTGTCCCTATAAAATTAGGACATCTGGTCACCCTAGCTGAGGTAATATCTTCTGTTGGACCAACTTCTGTTTGTGAAAGAAATAACCATTCAAGGACCTGAAGGAGAACTCTGTGCAGTCCTTTCACCAACAGAAGTTAGTCCCATAAAAGATATTACCATGACAGATGTGAGTCATATTATTAATGTACTAGAGGAAGCTGCTCAGATACTTCATTGGTGAGAACAGTATAAAAACCTATATAGAATCATAGAATCATAGAATATAAGGGTTGGAAGGGACCCCAGAAGGTCATCTAGTCCAACCCCCTGCTCGAAGCAGGACCAAATCCCAGTTAAATCATCCCAGCCAGGGCTTTGTCAAGCCTGACCTTAAAAACCTCTAAGGAAGGAGATTCTACCACCTCCCTAGGTAACGCATTCCAGTGTTTCACCACCCTCTTAGTGAAAAAGTTTTTCCTAATATCCAATCTAAACCTCCTCCACTGCAACTTGAGACCATTACTCCTCGTTCTGTCATCTGCTACCACTGAGAACAGTCTAGAGCCATCCTCTTTGGAACCCCCTTTCAGGTAGTTGAAAGCAGCTATCAAATCCCCCCTCATTCTTCTCTTCTGCAGGCTAAACAATCCCAGCTCCCTCAGCCTCTCCTCATAACTCATGTGTTCCAGACCCCTAATCATTTTTGTTGCCCTTCGCTGGACTCTCTCCAATTTATCCACATCCTTCTTGGAGTGTGGGGCCCAAAACTGGACACAGTACTCCAGATGAGGCCTCACCAATGTCGAATAGAGGGGAACGATCACGTCCCTTGATCTGCTCGCTATGCCCCTACTTATACATCCCAAAATGCCATTGGCCTTCTTGGCAACAAGGGCACACTGCTGACTCATATCCAGCTTCTAGTCCACTGTCACCCCAATGCAAAGGAAAGAGAGGAAGAATAGTAAGAGGCCAATGGCTCCATCAGAAGTTTTGTAATGACCTGAAAATCAAAAAGAAATCCTACAAAATGGGGAAACATGGACGAATTACTAAGGAGGAGTACAAAAGAATAGCATGTCCGTGTAAGGGCAAAATCAGAAAGGGTAAGGCACAAAATCTGTTATACATAGCAAAGGACACATGTAATTGGAATTCTTTTTCCATATGGTTTACTGCAAAGAGTGTCATCACTCTGAATGCTTTAAACATAACGTAATCTCCCAAATCAAGTGTGGGCTCTACCTATGGCCATACATATGACACCACACTGTATTAAACACAACAAAAAATAGTTTAGTTGATTTGTTTGGCGGGACATGGAAATTAAGAATAAATTTCAATTCATTGTAAAACAATATCAAAATCAATATTTGTAATGCAGTCCAATAAGATTTCATCAAGCTTTTTAATCAACCGAATTAAAAAGCAAAGGAAACCAACCACCCACACTCAAGTGTCACTGTGCATTCCAACCAACCAACCACACTCAAGTGTCACTGTGCATTCTCCAAGGCAGTTTCTTCTCTTTCTTTGTTCGGTGCTTTTATTTTCTATCAATTCAACCAGGAGCAGATTTTTCAATAAAACCAATCTTGGAAAGTGTGACAAACTGAGAGAGGGATGGAACCAAAATTCAAAATGATTTAGAGCGAATGAGAAATTCTACACTGGAGCAAATTTAGCCACCTATTGGACTGCGTACATGGATGGGCCCAGATATTGAAATGTATTCAGGTTCCTCACATCTATTGATTTCAGTGCGAGTTAGGAGCCTAAATACCTTTGAGGATCTTGTCCATGTCATCACAGCACCGACCTGGGCAGCAGCAGTTTATGTGCTATGCCACAATCACAGGGATGTCATAATAGTGCTTGCATAATCTGAACTGGCTATCCTGGACAGGACAGGACAGCCTGAGAGGCCAGCTGCTTATCAGTACTGGAGCTCTTTGGAGAAAGGACTGGAGGAAGTGTTGAGGAAAGATTAAAACATGAATAAATTTGTGAGTGAGCGGGAGGTAACCGACGGAGGTAAGGGTCAGTATTGTATTCTCTATATCCATTCTATATTCACACACACATTTAGAAAGCATAGGCATACGGATTAGCTGTAATGTTCTCCATTTGTATGAGCAGAACCTCAGCTGCTGTAAACCAGTGTCCCTCTGTTGACTTCCTTGTAGCTGTGTTGATTTACACCAGTTAAGGAGTTGGCCTACAGCCTCTGGACCTGGAAACTTTCCTGAGAATCTGAGTTTCTAGGGAATGTTATGGGGGAGGTCTTCCTTCTTTTCTCCCAGTTGTTTTATGTTTGTTAATGGGTCCTCATTTTGTGTCTTCTGCATCCATGGAGCCAACTCCATCAGAGATAGGGGAAATTAGAACAAAAAATGCAGAAGGACTTCTCTTCTAGCTGTCTAAATGAAGCTCTGCTAATATCTTAAATGCAAGAGAACAAAGCATGGGGTCACATTTCTTAGCAACACTAGTGCTCCTCATCCCACACGGATGGGCAGTGTAGGTTACAGTTATGATTCCGTTTGCATCTGGGTGTTACAACTGAAGGATGCAATTTGCATAACGGATGGGCAATCACCTAACCTCAAGCAGTCTTTCCTGGGAAGGGGAAATCTTGTTAGTTCCTCCTTCATGCTTGGAATGCTGTTTCAATGGAGACAGATAAACACGGCATTTCAGATTTCTTGTGAAATATTAAGTCTCATGGAGAATTTCTGCCCAGACCGAAGAGATACATGGGAGATCAAATCCTGATTTTTTTAATACACCAGCTATTTCATTGTTTCCTAGAGTTTAAGGCCAGAAGGGACCATTAGATCATCTAGTCTGACTTCCTGTATTTCACAGGCCACTAAATTTCACCTAGCAACCCTACACTGAACCCCAAAACTTGTCTTGGACGAAAACATGTCAGTCTTTAGGAGACAAAACTGTTGTGTGCCATCGGCAGAGGACAGGAGAGTCTGAGGTTCCACCAATGCCTGAGGCCCTTGCAATGGTCGAGAATTGATTAGGTCAGTAATACTCAGATTATCCTAGCAGGTGATCAGTGCCCCATCCTCCCACTCAAAGGGCCCTGCCAATCCGACCAGGGGGAAATTCCTTCCCACCCACAACTCTGGAGATCAGTTGGACCCTGAACATGTGAGCAGGACAGCTAAGGAAACAGATTCTCTGAACCATCTTTAGCAGTGGTCCACCCTACCCGGTGTCCCATCTCCTGCTATGGTCAATCCCTGATGCTTTGGATGAAGGTTGGAGGGACCCACCCCACCCCACTCACAGCATACACCTCGCCAATTGTGGATGAGGGTGGGGGGGAGGGAATTGCTTTATGACCTCTACAGGCAACTGTACAGGGGGGAGGGATAGCTCAGTGGTTTGAGCATTGGCCTGCTAAACCCAGGGTTGTGAGTTCAATCCTTGAGGGGGCCATTTAGGGATCTGGTCCAAAAGTTGGGGATTGGTCCTGCTTTGAGCAGGGGGTCGGACTAGATGATCTCCTGAGGTCCCTTCCAACCCTGATATTCTATGAACTGGATGAACTCCATTCCATGAGTCTTCTCTGCAAGTATTTAAACTACCATAAAATAAGATTAAAGGCTTTCTTCAAAACAAGGGGCCTAAAGTTAGGCTTCTAAATTCATACTGAGGTCTACAACATTGGCCTGATTTTCAAGAGATACCAAGCCCCAAAAGTTCCCAGCATAGGCAATAGGTACATCTGGGTGCTCAGGATTTTTGAAAATGAGGCTCTGACTAAGCAAAACTCTTAAGCATGTGCTTAGCTTTAGCTCTATTTCTTGACTTAGAGTTAAATTATTACTCTGTATGCTATCAATTGACAGTAAAGAGGGAAAAGAAGATTATTTTACGTGGGGATCTACTTGAAAGGAGCAAATTTGCTTCATTATGATTTCCCCCCAAGCACACTGGGTAGTTCAGCAAACAAACCTGGTCATGAGGAGGAAGGAAGAGGATTTTCAGGATTCCCAGGTCTACTTCTCACAGTGTTTGGGCTCCTGCAGAATCTTTACTGGATAGTGAATTAAAGAGGCCAGCACCAATTTCTACTATCAGTGGTAACCAGCCGAATCCTTATATTTAATTTCAGGTGTTTATAATGAAGTTGTTTCCCTCCTGGCACATATGGATGACCAAGATAAGGGCAAAATTGCCCTCAGGATTGCCTTTATAGCCGAGACCAAGCTGGCTATCGTTCTGACAGTTCTGCTTGAGAAACTGCAAAAGGATGAGGTAGGGCAGTTTCATGAAATTACATCCGCTTTCCAGGTGTCCACACCAAATTCTGCCTGACTTCATGGGGGTACAGGGGACTGCACGGGGGTAATTCAGTGTAGAACTTGGCCTGGCGCACCATCAGTAGAATCAGTATTCGCCCTTCTGTCCTCAGGCGTAAATTCATCATGCAAAATGCTGTTCTTACAGATCAGGATGATATGATGCTCTATAAAGAGAGCATTGTCCTTTTACACACAGTGGAGTACATGGGCTGTAGACAGTAAAAGTACACGATCGGACTAGCAGTAATCTCTTCTAATAATACTTTGCCCTTCTTTAGCATCTTCGTCCAAAAATCTCAAAGCACTTCCCTAATACTAATGAATTAAGACTCATAGCACCCTTGTGAGAATGGGAAGCATTATCCCCATTTACGGATGACTTGTGTCACAGGGAATTAAGTAACTTGCTCAACACCACTTAGCAAGTTAGTCAAAGAATGTGAATAAAACCCAGGTGAACTGACTCCCTGCTCTAAATCCTAGCCAACACTCCTTTATTATGATGACATATTATTGAGATTATAGCATTGAAGGGACCCTTACCTATATAGTTTCTACTGGGGGAATTCTGCAACAAAAAAATAAAAATGATGTGTACAATATTTTAGAAGTGCTGCAAAATTCTGCATATTTTGTTTGTCAAAATAATACAATATAATTACACCCGTTAACATTATTTTTAGTTATTTATTTCAAAATACCTGTCAGCAAGTATGTCTGTATGAATACAGACAACAAAAAGGATTCAGGGAATGTTTTTTAACAAACCAATTCCTTACTATGCATGTTAATAGAGAACTCTGAGTAATAATTCATTTAAGCTCAATACAGAACCATATTTCTTGCACCCCTTAGGCGCAGTGCAAAGGCTTGGTAGAGTCAAGGGTAATGGAGGAGCTGAGGGAGAGGGAAGTAAATTGCTGGGAAGGAGCCTGGGTGTGAACTTGGAGCGTTGCTGGGTATGGGTGGGAAAAGTATGGAACAGTTTTTTTGGGAGGGGTGGGGAGGAATTGTTAGGCAGCTCCCCCCATGCAGACCCTGTCTGACCCCTAACCTCTCCCATTCAGAGATCTGATTGGCTTTGAAAATTCCAAAGTGGGTTATGACCTTGGCATGCAGGTCACACAGATGTCTAGACTCACAGGAGACCGAGATGGAAAAGACCTATTGGATCATCCAGTCCATTTCCCTGCTAATGCAAGAGCATTCCCAGCAGCCATTTTCCACTGTTTTGGCCAAACGAATTTGAAAAGCCCCGAAGGACTGAACTTCCACCTCTTTCCTAGGAAGACTATGTCATAACCTAATAGCCCTGTCTCACAGTTGGGGCATTTTTCCTGTTAGCAAAGTCTAAATTGAATGTCCTTTTTTAGCTTACTCCCATTACTCCTACTTTTACCGAAATGTATTATCCTAAAAAATTCCTCTCCCTCCTTGGTGTTCACACCCTCCAGGTAGTTGTATGGTATTATCCTCTCTCCCTCCGAGTCATCCCTTGGCCGCATCGGACACAGACAGCTCTTTCCGTCTGTCTGCAGATGTTGGGGTCTGCTCGGGCCCAACCTGAACTGGCCCCCGGCCCACTCACCTCACCCTGAGAGGCTGAATCATTTTCCATCCTGGTCCCAACCCTTCCCCCCAGACCGGATCCTGCCGCTGCATCCTGCTCCTGGGGCTGGTGCAGCGGCCACTGTGAGCAGCAATGGCTCCATCCTCTGACACGGCCCCTGCTGCGCTGGGTCTGTGCTGCAGAGAGCGAGGGCGATGCTGTGACTCCTTGGCATCCTTGCTCCACAGTGCGGGCAGCACAGGAAGGAGCTGGTGGCTGGCAGGAACACGCAGTCACGGTTGTGCCGATCCCAGGGGCTAAAGGAGGAGAGCCGACCTGACCCCACCCCAAGAGGGTCCAGTTGTTTTCTCACCCAACCTGACCCGGACGCCTGTGGTCCGGTCCCCTAGGATTTGGGTCAGGTTGCAGGGCGCTATCCAGAAGTCACTTCTGCCAGCCCCCTGCATTCTTTTTTGCTCTCCCAGGAATGACTTCCCATTTGTTGATCTCTCTGGGAATGTGGTGCTAGAAGAGGCACTCCTCCCGATGCAGTCACAGCGCAGCTGAACAGAGAGGAACTGTTGTCTTCCTGCTTCGTGCCATGAGCCCTGTGTGTACAAGACCCAACCCACCTGGCTCTTTGTGGTAGCCATCACACCTTGCCTATACCTGTTGACTTTGTTTTCCACTGTCACCCCCAGGGCACTTGTTGCTTCCAACTTTTCTCCCTCCCACTATGTCAGTTACTTCTATGTCCTTTCCAGAGGTGCTAGTTTGCAGTTTTCTGAAATGAATCTTGTTCTCTCCTCAGGCTTTTCATTTCTCTGTGTCCCACTTTATTTTTTCTCGGTCCCAACTGATCCTACAGCTCCTCCATAGTTAATCTCATCCGTGAAGTTCTACACTGATGGGCCGCATAAAAGACACCTTCG
This sequence comes from Caretta caretta, assembly GCF_965140235.1. Classification (NCBI taxonomy): domain Eukaryota; kingdom Metazoa; phylum Chordata; order Testudines; family Cheloniidae; genus Caretta; species Caretta caretta. The sequence continues at coordinate 7,746,076 of NC_134209.1, forward strand.
AGCGTGCTACTGTCCGTGTGGACCTCACGGCTGAGCTCATTGCCCCTGGGAGCTGCTGAGGACTTACTGCAGGAGTTGGGTATTTTCTATTCCACATTTGCAAATTCTGCCTTGAGCGGCTAGAGCAAGGGCAAGGTGCTCATTTTTATTGTTTGTGCTGAATAAATGAAATTAGAGAAGGGGGCAGTGAAGGGCGCTTCTTCTGGCTCTTGTCTCTCCAGGAAGATTAAACGATGTCACTTGCTCGGCTGCTTCTGAAGCGCTGCTGAATGCAGTGTGTGTGGAGGGCAGGGCACGTTTTACACCAATTAAGCCGCCAATTGGGGCAGGGGCTTATTAGCCAAATTACTGTCTGGTCAGCAAGAAAAACTTTTCCCAATTCTTCTCCTTTATGTTTTGTCCCCAGCAAAGCAGAGTTGACATTTACTGTGCCCTGGAGAAAGTCTTACAGCAGGACACCCAGGGCCTGGAGAGAAGGCTTCTGGAGAAAATAATAACACTTGCCTCCAACCACGTGAGAGAGACTCAGGTAAGTTAGTTCTACCGAGATACCAGTCAAAGGATCCAACGCTTTAACTCTTCAAACTCTCTTTTTGGGGGATAAACTATATACTAAAATGAAAATGTATTCTTCTGTTAGAGGTCCACACCTTCCTCCAGACCAAAGCCCAGGTCCTAGACAGCACTTGTGCACATGCATAAGATGGGACAACTCACATGCTGACAGTTACACATGTGCTTAAGTGCTTTGCAGGATCAGGACCTGAGACACATGATCTCAGACCCAGAGACAGGCCTATGGTGTCTTAAGGAGCAAGTCTTTCCCAAAGTCTACTCGGGATTTCATTATTGATACTGATTTTATGTGGAAGGCACTCTGATACTGTAGTGATAAGTGGCAGTATAAAGCCCCAAGACAGACAGAATCTGAGCTATCTCCAAAAGAAGTAGCATTGGATTTAGAATATAGTTTGCCAGCAGGAAAACCCCTGCTGGAAAAATCCCTCCTTGTTCCAAAGGAAGTCAGCCTCCTTTTTGGGGAGAGTTTATTCCAGGAAAGCTCTCAGAATATCTTGAAGCTGCCCAGTCTGTGTCTCAGTTACCGCCTCAGGGAAGGGCAGGGAAAATATCATGTGACTGTGGTGACCAGTCACCCACCACAAGTAGCTAACAGTGAATAGGCTAACGAAGCAGCTTGCAAGCAACTCAAAGGCCGAAAACTGTTTAGCCAAGTGACTCGAGGAATATTTATGACGAATGACTCTACCCTCAGAAAGTTGGGTTGGTTCATTCACAACTTGTGCACAGAAATAAGGACTTGACTCATGTAAAGAACTCTGGCTAGTGCAACCGGCTTCAGTCACCTCAGTCTCTCTCTTTTGGTTTTTGTTTTTAGGAAGCAACAAATGAACTAAAAGTGGCAGCTAGCAACACCTTAGTGACTCTGGCACGCTGCTATTTCAATGATGTCATGTGCGAGCTGCTGTATCGTCTGGAGCTGCCTGAAGAGTTTATTTTCATTACGTTGGGCAACCTGTCATCCGCCTATGGTACGGTCACTTACCTCTTTTCTTTCAAGGTTATTGTTTTTCATTTAAGGACAGGGGATTGTCTCTCTACCTAAAAATGTTACCGCTAAACAGAGCTCTGTTTGAGTGTGTGTGTGTGTGTGTGTGTGTGTGTGTGTGTGTGTGTGTGTGTGTAGAAACACAAGATTAACTGCTGTTTCTAGTTCTGGCCTCCAGACCATGAGCCATCCAGCCGGAGGTGCAAGCTCTAACTTATGCCCCTGAGTGAAGTACCTTAAGGATGGGAATGAGTGGAAGATCAGGTCTTCAGCATTTTGTGGTGGTAAGTGCCATCACTTCCTGTAGGTGCCCCAAATGGATATTTAGGGGGTCTTGGTACAGATTTAAGTGACTGACCAAGTTTGCAAACAGGCCCTGAACTGTGCTCCCTTCCCTGGATTGCACCAGGTGCTGCGTTCCTTGGCCCCCATGGCACTCAGTGAAGTTGAGAGTGCTCCTTACTTTGCAGGAGGTGCTGAGCATTTGTAAGTTCAGGCCCTTTATATCGTTTAAAATAAACAGACACAAAGGCTGAAGCTGCCCCTCTGCCAGGAGGCTCCTGGGGGAGGAGGTGAAGGGAGCAGATTTCATTACTGTACATTTAAAAATCCCCTGTTTCCCACTCCTCCACCCATTCTCTCTCCTTAGTTTCTTCATCATTATCATCTCCTTTCACCCTCTTTCTCTGTCTTCTCTTCTTCTTCACTTCTCTCTTCCTTTGCTTTTCAGGTGATGCTCAGTAAGGGGTTAATCCTGTGCCCTTGAGGGAAATGGGAATTTTGCCATCCACTTCATGGAGAACAGGATTGGGCCCTAATTCGTCTTAGCAAGGACACTAGATACACCTACTTTTAGGGCAAAGTGCTCCCCACTACCTTCAAATCCCAGGAAAGCCAATGGCAGTTAGGGGTACGAAACATCTTTCAGACAAACTGTAACTCAAGATGAAATCATACAGCGTTCGGGTTGAATAAATAATAACTGCAGAGGACGCGAGTCTTCAAATGATGGTAATTGAAAAAAGATGGAGAGATGTACAAAGAAAAAAGCCTGTTAAGAAACAAGAAATGGAATGGGGGAAAGAAAAATAGCTCCAAATTGATATGGGATTTCAGCATCTAGTCCTGCACTGAGCAGTAGCTGCCATGGAATTGGAGTAAACGATAGGCCTGGGTGTCTTCTCTGAGAAAGCAACTTCTCCTCATTACTACTATGTCCTTTCCACATTGCCTGTCTTCTCTCCTTCCGTGCAGTTCTAGAAAAATGCTCAAGGGCTGTAAATGGATATTTTACGAACTGGGAAAGTGCCCATTCTCCAGAATGGGTGAATCACAATTCTGCAATACAATTCTTCCCTTATATTGTCATGTGACCAGCAACTGGCCGATCTGTGAGGAGCTGGAGGTGAGAATTGCTGGCTTTCTAAACCTTTAGCGGAAATTGTGATGTTACATTCTGTGCGTCTGGCACTCTTTGTGATGATGGCATTTAATGGTAGGTCCTTTTGGATGGAACAGATTGTCATGTAAAACATCAAAAACCCATACGTTTATAATGTCACCACATCATAGAAATTCGGTCTGTACCCAGTGTACATGGATTCTAGTTTTGTGCACCTAATGTGCAGATGAACACAGGAGAGTGGGCTAAATTAATTCCTGGTGGAAGAATCCCCGCTGAGTTGGTGGCAGATACCCCTGCGGCCTGGGCTGGGACCCTGTGGAATAGGTAGGACCCAGTGGAGAAGGGCTCACCACTAGGCAACACTTCCCTGCCGCAAAAGGTGGTTCTATCGACGCTGGCCACTAGGCCGCATTGCCCTGCAGCCAAGGGTGGGTCTATTGACTTTGGCCACTGGGCCGCACTGCCATCCCGAGAAGGGCAGCCCAAGTGACTCAGGCTGTTGGGCCGTGGACCCTCACCCAAGGGCTGCTGCACTGATCCCGACCATTAGGCGATGCTGCCCTAGGAGCCCGGACTGCTGTGGTGGCTAGGGAGACTAGGCCAGTTGGGCCACTCCAGATCTACTTCAATTCCTCCTCAACCTGATACCACCCTGACGGGGTGGACCTATCCTGTGACAGGGTGACTTAATTACAGTCTATAATATCTTACATGAGGGACTCCTATTATATAATGGGCTCTTCCATCTAGCAGAGAAAGGTGTCACTTGATCCAATGGCTAGAAACTGAAGCTAGACACTTTCAGACTGGAAATACGGAGTATATTTTTAATGGTGAGATAATTAACCATTAGAGTCATTTACCAAAGGCCGAGGCGGATTCTGACGATTTTTCAATCAGGATTGGTATGTTTTTCTAAAAGCTCTGCTCTGGGAATTATTCTGAGCAAGGTCTATGGCCTGTGTCATACCAACCGGAGGTCAAACTAGATGATGGCAAGAATCCAGTCCGGCCTTGGAATCTAGGAATCCCCTGACTCTGCTTCAGTCACTACATATGGCTCCTTTGTGTGACTTTCCACCATCTGACTTTTGCCCTCTGTTGCAGAGTCTGAGCCAGCTCTTGGAGGTCTCTGGTGAATATAAGATCCCTCTACCTAAAGGGAAGTTTCAAGCCATCTGCAGTGCTCTGCACAACCAGGTGAGGGGTGGTTTTGCTTGGATCCCTTGAGCTTAGGCACAGCAGATCTGAAGCATATTAACACTAAAAAATTGATGGAATGATCGTGCAGAGCCTCGGGACCTCCTCATGCCTTCCTGATTTCTGCAGGCTCAAGAGTAAGCAGGGAGCGGTCTCATTTTCTTAGCTACTATCCAGCTCAGTTTGTAAAGCAATTTCACCGTAAGCCGATTACCGGGGGAGTCAGAGTTTTAAAGTCAAAACTGTGGCTGTGTCTTGATTAGGTCAGCTCTGCTGCTCAAAACACTTCAGCTTCTCTTATCTAATGTATTGGTCATTGTCTTTGAGTCTCGCTGTGCATGCAGGACCATCTCCCTGGGGTTCGGACCTCTAGTTGGACAAGCAGGAAGTGGAAGCTTAGAAATTAATTGAACATTTTTCTTTTCCATTGCTTCTGATTAGTTTTTCTTTGACCATTTCCCTTCTTCCCACAGATCTGTTCTCCAGCTAAGCAGCTCAGCATCGAAAACCACCAAGAGCTGTTCCATTGTGTACTTCTGCTAGGTAAGGGGAAGAGACTCTGAGTGACACAGTGGTTTCTTTGTAACTTCCTTACCTTTGTGAGGTACGGTAAGAAGAAGAGTTCTGCAGACAGTGAGGATGTGATTTCTTCCCTTGCAGCCCGTTCTTCTCCTGATGATCTGCTGGCATTTCTACACGAGCAGCTGGAGATTGAGCATGAGGCCGTTCCTGTGGCGTCTTTAGATCTCCTGAGAGCTATTGTTGGTGCTGACTGTAAGTAACACAGGAGCCGCTGTGCCAGCTGCCCTCTTGGCCAACATGCTGAGGGTTGAGTTGAGGACATCCAGAGCTAAAAGCTTGAGCTACTAGAGACTGCGCTAAAGAACCAAGGCTTTGTAGGCACGGCAGGGCTGCAACAGACTCATCACCTCTGCAGCCGGGGCACAGAGGCTCCAGAACACACGGTCACCAGTGGTTTGGGGATCCACTAAGGGACCAAATGCAGCCCTAAGTTACTCCCAGGTGGCCACACATGGAAATCAACAGGTTCAACTAAGTGCTGAATGTAGCCCAAGATATTTGTCAAGGTCTTTTTCAACTTCAAATACAGAAGTTAACTTGGGGCTAATGCATGTTAACAATAATCAGATAAAAATAGAATAGTACTCCTGACTCGAGAATCCTAAGTATTATACACTATAGACTAGATTCTGAGTCCTGCTATGCCGGTGTAAACACAGATTAACTTCAGTCACCTCAGTCTATCAAACTACTTTATAATATTTCCATCATGGTAGTAGGATGGCACTATTTAGAGAAATGAAATTACTTTAGATTTACACTGGTGCAACTGAGACCAGAATCAGGTCCTATGTTTTCCCTACTGATTCTGTAGAGGAGAGACGCTTGGTACTATTCTTAACTAGGGCCCTTTGAAATCCAGAATTAATTCCAATGTGGAAAGTGAGTGTGTGTGGAACAAGGAAGGACTGTACACCTCTCCTTATCTTTCAGTGCCTGAGACAAGAGTTAAAAAGCTTCTGATTGTGAAGGCAGCGAAATCCTCTCTCAGTGATCAGAATGCTACGGTAAGATTGTGTGTAGAACAGTGAACTATTTCAATTTTTTCAGTGTTATGGGATGAATGGATATCTGGGTGGAGCTTTCATTCAGATCCAGATGAGAGACAGCAGAAAAGAGAAGGCATGTCATTCTCCTGCCGGTGTTAAATGTATCCATGTTTCTAATCCAAGGAGACAAAATCAAAAGCATAAGGACTCTCATATCATATCCTAGCTCCTATTTCAGGCAGAAAGGCTAACAAGAAGTCCTGTGTGTAATCTCTACCCTTGCAGGTGAGAAAGGCAGCTCTTCATTTCATCAGGACGCTGCTCAGTTCAGGAAGGGTGGAGAATTGTGCAGCATGGGATCTGGTAGCATATGTTTTCAGCGAGTTCAGTGTGTCCACCAGCAAACTGGTAAGGAGAGTTCTTAACACTTAGGACTCGGTCCTACCATTCTTGCCTGCTGATTGCTCCCCTTGACTTCAGTGGGAGTGTTGACTCCAGCACAGCTGGACTGACTGAACAGAGCCAGAGTCGGATCCGTTATATTGGCGTAAAGTCAGGGTAACTCCACTGACTTGAGTGGTGTTACTCTGGGTTTATACTAGTGTAACAGAGACCAGAATCTCACACTGGGTATTTCCATCCAACAGAGTTATCTGTGTGGCTCCAACCTCTGACGCGCCATTGAACAGTCAGAAAACACCATTTTTCAGTGCCATGTTCTTGTACAAGGAAGCACGTCTTTTTGTTTTAAATAGACTCTCCAGAAAACAGAACGATGCCCAGTTCTGCGGCTGTCAAAGCAGACCTAAACGATCAGCAAAACACTCAGGTTATGCAGGCTGCATCACAGACTGTCTCTGGAGCCTGGAAAAGCTTGCTGCATCTTTCACTCACTACATGCTCTACTCTACATGGACTAGTTTAAATATATCTTCAATCCGTATTTCTATCCACGGACACAGCCCCGGGCTCCAGACACTTTGTGCTCCAAGACTGAATCCATGATATGTATGAACGTAAACAGTTCAACTTGACAGTAAGCTGTTGAAGATCTTAGCTCTGCCTGGCCCCTTTTCTACAACGTTGGAGCTTGTGGCCACACACACACACACACACACACACACACACACACACACACACCTTAAAGAAGGCTGCTTTTTCTCAGCATAGGCCCATTGATAGAATCACACTCACTACACACAGAATGACCAAGCTGGTTGGGGCATCAGAACAAAGAGATTGGATCCCCCTGGTTCTGCATATTTATTTCCCCTGGGCAGAAGCGGAATGTTTTTCCTCAGAGATCAAAAGATGAAACAGTTTTTCAAATGTTAAGAAATTGATCACTGTTGGGGGAACTCTTCTGTGTCCAGTGAATCATTCCCTTCATTTTAGGGTTTTCCTAAGCCTGGGATCTGACCCACCAGTTCGGAGTTTCTGTCATTCTCTTCCCTTCAGACGTTTGTGCACTTCCAGTGCAGTATAAAAGCAGGCAGAGGTCAATGCTCAAGATGGCTTTGTAAGAGAAGGCCACTGGTTCTATTGCCCGTGTCTTACTCCGAGCGAATAAGTTCTATGTGGCTATCTCACAGCAGGGTACAACACTTCTCACCCAGGATGTTCAGGAAGAAAGCACGATCCAAACCCTGTGCATTGACATCCTGCAATGTCTGGACACCTCAGTCAATGGAATGACCCAAGTAAGTGACCTCTTGCTACTGCTTCTTGAAATAGGGATGTTCTTCCTTACGTTCCTTGTACCCCTCCACAAGGAAGCTTTCTGCACAGTCAGCATAATGGAGGATCAGCATGTCAAGTTCATGTCAGGGATGATGTGACCCCTTCATGATGGAGTAAGCGGTTCACATTGGAGAAAAGATATAAAGCAACTTAACTGGAAGGAATCATGTTGCAGAGATCATCTCTTACTTCTTTCCATTGTCTGAGTGCAACTTCCCCTTAGATCCCCCATGAATACTTCTGAAATGTAGAGTTGGTGATCCTGGATTTGAACAGATATTGGGGCTGGGACTGTGCCTTATATAGGTCTGTCAAGTTCTGGGTAAGCTTATGGTACTATCTAAATATCTCCGTAATGCTCTAATGCTGGGAAAGAGGATTCATCTCTGGGTGAGAGCCCAGTTGCTCACCAGACAAGATAGTGTCTTTAAAAGACAAGGTGAGGGGGCACCGGACAGGTAGAGTGAGCTAATGGGGAGAGAGAGATGAGGTGATAGGTTAGGGAAGGGTCCGTGATGAATCGAAGGAGAAGCTAGGTGACAGGGAGGGATTCAGACAGCAGGATACTGGAGGTGGGGGAACAGAAATAGCTCCGTACTGAACAGTCTCGCTCTTCTCTGCAGGTGTCATGGCCAAGGCTGCTGGGGTCTGTGGTACCAGCTCAGTACACGGGTACTTTGAAGCCTCTCTGCAGATGTCTGAGGGAACTAGCTGAGAAAAGGCAGCAGGAAGGAGAAGCAGCTGCTTGCCTCGACTACAGTGGACGGGGTTTATAACAGAAACTCTTTCATTTCTTCTCTCCAGGCACTATGAAATGAACAGGTTCAGTCTGCTCCAGTTCTCTCATCTGCAATCAGGAGGCCAGAATGAATGAGGGATGGTCTTGTGATTACAACCCGGCCATGGGAGGGAGCTAGGAAATGTGGGTTCTGTTCCCAGCTCGCCACCAAAATTCTGATGTGACCTTGGGGAAATCACTTGATCTTTCTCTCTCAGCTTCCCCACTTGTGAAATGAAGGAGTAATTCATGCCAACCTCACAGAGGTGCTGTGAGTTGGAATTCATACATGTTTGTAGAGCATTTTGAGATGCTCAGACTGAAAGCAGTATGGAAATGCAAATTATTATCAGCTGTATTCAACATTGGTGGGCATGTTGGAAATGGATAGGTGAAGAACATCAGCAGGACTCTCTGCAAAGCCTGGCATAATTAACGCTATTCTGTCTCTTTCCCTAGTGCAACTCCCTACACCCCAGGGGCTGCTGGCACGACTCCTGGTGAGTAGACCATGAGAATAGGTTTTCTGTGGAATGGGACAGTTAACTATACAAATTGGTTTTGTAGCTAGATGCTTGACTTAGGCTGAGGAATGTGTATGATTGGGTCTCTCTCTTTCCACCCTCTCCTGAGACACACTGTTCTGCATCCTCCTACGAGCTAGACTGCTTTCTTCTTCAGGAAGGCCCTGCAGTAGAAGCAACAACTCTCTTGGATTGTCTCCACAATGAGAGTCTCTGAACTATTCCCTCCCTCAGGAACAACCTGGTATTGTGCTGACAAAACTTAGCCTGTTCTTTCTCTCTCATTGACAGGTAGTAGCCTCATCCCCTTATGAAAGAGAAGGACACGGATGTGCTGCCTTGCGGTTACTAAAGGCCCTGCACCAAACTATCCATGCAGCAGTGGGTGAGATGTGGGGAGTAGAGATCCCATCTCTGCTGCAGTACATTGAAGGTAAAGTGCTAGTTAGGAGGAGCGTGGTCCATGGAGAATAGAAGGGAAGCCAGAAAATGCAGCTTCGTATTGACATGTGTTGTGCCGTTCCTGTTGCCGTATGTGGGAACAGTGGGGAATTGAAATAGGGCTTCTAGGCCCACACTTTTCCTTCCTCTGGATAACTGTGAACCCCTGAGGCCAATTCAAACAGGGCAGAATCAGGCCAGGAAGGTTTCAGCTGAATGGAAATTTCACAGCAGTTTCCCCCACACCTTTGCTAGGTTATTTTTTGGGAAGGTCAATACGCATGAAGCTGGAGGTTAGTGAAAGGTTTTGGGGTTACATATAGAGTCTGATTTTGCAAATGCACTTTTTCTGAAAATTAAACCCTAGGTTTACTTTCAAGGGGGATTCAATTAAAAAACCCAGAGTTTGTCTTTCTGTAAGGAAACCTGAGCCATAAAAGCTAGGTTGGCCAAGTGGGTGCCCTAGGGAGAATCTAGGTATTGTGGGCCTAATAATGTCTTTCACCCATTTTACAGCGGTATGAATCTATTGACGTCCATGTTAAAACCCTTCAGTCAGCGCAGGCTGCGTCTACACGACGGCGTTATGCCAGCAGAGCTGCAGTGACGTAGCTGCGCCTGTCTAGTCTCTGTGGAGCAGGACAGACCCTAAGCCCGATAGGTTTCTCATGAACATCGAACCCCCCAATGGACAAGCGGGTTTGATATTCCAAAAAAGATTTAAAAAACTGAGCTGCATCTTCCCTCCTTGCTGCGGCTGTACAGAGTCCCCAGCACGACACTGTGCCGACATTAAAGAAGGCTAGGTTAGAGCTGGACACTCAGAAACAGGGCCCGATTCTCACTGATGTAAATCAGTATAATTCCATTGACTTCAGTGAAGCTACACCGATTTACATCCAGTTTGGATCAAGTCCAGAATCTCTGATTCTGCAGGAAAAGTTTGTATTCCTATTAAACCCAGCCTTCTGATGTGCTGAACAGTTTTGTGAGGTGCTCAGCACCCTCAGCTCCCATTCAAGTCAAGAGGAATTGGGAGTGCTCAGCGTCTCACTCCTGGGGGGTTGACGGACGCTGAATAAAAATGCCAGCAGGGTACGTAACATCTGACGAAGTGAGCTGTAGCTCATGAAAGCTTACGCTCAAATAAATTTCTTAGTCTCTAAGGTGCCACATGTCCTCCTTTTCTTTTTGCGGATACAGGCGGACACGGCTGCTCCTCTGAGACAGGACACTTGCTGTTGGTCCAACAAAGAACGTCGGCGCAGGTCCCTGTGACGGCACAATGGCTCACCCCTGCAGCGCCTCCTGCTGGCCCTCTGGGAATTAGCTCTTTCCAGCACAGAGCACCCTCTGCAGGCCCGTGTCCCTCTCAGACCCCGGTGCCCTTTTTACCCAGGGTGCTGCCCCCTGGCAGTACCCCCTCAGTCTCTATGGGTCTCCCTTCTCTGGGGAACGCCCAACCCTCTAATCCCCACCTTGCCTCAGTCTGGGCTACTGCCCATCATCATCATCAAGCCCCTGCACCCTGGGGCAGATTGCAGTGTAAGAGCCAGTCACCCCAGGCAAGGGGGTTTGGGTCTGCTGCCTTTCCCTGCAACCCAGTACCCCTATGGGCCTTGGACCAGGCCCGATAACCTGGGGAGTTGCCAGCCTAGAGCTTCCCTGCTCCTCTGGCCTTTCCCCAGCCTGCCCTCATTCCCAGTACCCTTTCTGCAGGCAGGGCCTGCTCCCTTCAAAACTAGAGAGAAAGACCTTCTCCTAGTGGCCCATGGCCCTCTTATAAGGGCCAGCTGGGCCCTGATTACCCTGGCTACAGCTGTGGCTGCTTTCCTCATCAGCCCAGCTGTTGTTAATCCCTTTCATAGATTCATAGATATCAAGGTCAGAAGGGACCATTATGATCATCTAGTCTGACCTCCTGCATAACGCAGGCCACAGAATCTCACCCACCCACTCCTGCGAAAAACCTCTCACCTCTTTCCCTCCTACAGCCCTCGCCCAAGGCTGTTTTAAGCCCCTCAGGACAGGAGTGGGGTGACTCTCCCAGAACCCAATAGGTACAGTCCCATTTCGCCTTGAAAGCCCAGGTATGTTACAGCTTGGCAGACCAGGAGTTTTAGAAGGACTGATTGCAAAGGAGATACCTGGGATGACTCTTCTTGCTAATCTAGGTGACATTATTCTTTTGCCTCCTGCTTTATAGGAAACACAGAGAATTCCCTGGACCATGCACGGTGGGAACACATGCTGCTTCAGGTAGAGGATGGCTTTCAGATGTATTGTCACAGTCCTCCCTTCCCCCTCCAAATGTATCATCTGGGGAAAAAATTAATGATAAATTATTCATTATAAGCAGAGCTGGTCACACCATTTCATTTGCAACTTTTGTTCAATTAAAAATGGCGTTTTTATTTTCATGGGACATTTTCAAATTTTTCAGGGTTCTTTTTTTTTTTTAACACACACACACAAAAAAAAACAAAAAACAAAACAAAATAACCCCAACCCAAATAGAAAATGTTTCGTTTTTTGAAACTGAAGCTGATTTTTTTGTTTTTTTTTCCAGTTACTTTGCTGTTTGTCTCCTTCCCTCCCCCCCCCCCCTTTCAATCACAAAGTGGAAGAGGGCGAAAAAAGCACGGGGATGAGGGATAAAGGGAAGGAAATGGGGAAAACAAAGAATTGAATAATGGTCATTTTTTATTTTGAAAAGCAAAATATTTTTGTGTTTTCACTTTTCATTTGTATGTTGAAAAATCAAGAAAACAAAAAAATACCACTTGTTTTGTGAAATGGCCTTACTATTGTTCAACCAGCTCTCGTTATAAATCCCTCTGTATTACCCCTGGGAACAACACAAAACTTAACCAGAAACCCAGCCTGCTAATGGTGCTAATGCATCACTGGGGGACGTCTAAAGGATTTTTTTTTTTCTATTTGCCACTCAGAAGAAAACTTGCTCTGAGAAACCCAAAAAGAAAAAGAGACAAGACAAGGTTTGGTGTGTGTATCTCATGGAGAAGCCTTTCTGGTCAGAAAGAGCTCTTTACAGCCTCATGTAAATCCAGACAAGGAAGATTTTTATGGCGAGGGCTGAAAATGAAAGGAAAGGACCTGGTGACAAAGAAGCCCCAGAAGGTTTGGAGTTCCATTTGGGGTTGGATTACACTCTAGAATTTCCCATTCCAGATCCAGCCTCATTTGAAATTCTTTGGGCTCAAAAATCAACTAAGATTAGGTTCTCTTGTGAGGTTTCTGATATTTCCTGGCTGCTGTTCAAAATTCGGGCCTGAAACAGCAAAGTGCTGAGAGTTACTAACCTCTGGCTGACTTCAATGGGAGTTGAGGGTGTGACCCCGGGTCCTTTGGGTACCCACTGGCAGAGGCCACAGGAGTGCATAGGGTTCCCAGGATTCCCTGGATCTGATCTCTATATCATCAAAGGGTGTCATGTAAAGCCTTTCCTGGATACCTGTGCCACACTGCATAATCCTCATAATCATTGCACAGTGACTGGATGGATAATATATAAGGCGTGTGGAAGTATAACATTATATAAGGGGACATGCTGGATACATTGTATATGAGAGGGCATGCCAAAACATGTTACAAAGTATCTGAGGGAGCACACGTAGGGACAGTTAGCTTTTGAATGGAGAAGCAATTAAGATAGAGCCAGCACGTCTAAGAAGCAGGCATCAGAATGGAAGGTGTGAAGGGCAATTAGTTAAGTTAACTGGAAGCTGTTAAAGGAGGTTGTTAAGGGTGGCAGGTAATTGAAGATACGTGACTGGTCTCAGGGATCTCGAAGGGTGGTGACTAAAATCTTTTTCTTCTTTTGTCTGTAACTTCTCTGTAACTTGTTCTCCAGCAAGCTGTATAAATTAAGAGACACAAGCCCCACTCGGGGGGCTCACTTCTAACTGTATTAGCAGAGCAGCTTTGCTAATAAAACAGAGTGGTCTGATAAATTGTGAGTCTGAGTCAAACTTTGACAATTTGGAGGTCCCACCGAGATGGCAAGCGGCTTCACTGAGGCTGTGTGATCCCTGACTGCCTTGCAGGACGATCGTGGCAGCCGGCGCCTGGACGCTTAGTCCAAGCGATCCTCCACAAGACAGAAAGGTACACAGCAGCAGCGCAGTCTAGGCCATTGAACTTGTTGGTTCCCACTCTGTTCGGGTAGGGGTCCTTGGATCCAGCTTCTGGAATCAGACGTCTCAGGTAATTATTATTTTTGTGCTTTAACCGGTTTGAGGACTGTCTTGTCTTTGTGTCTCTCCGTCTTCCCCGTGGTGTGTGTGTGAATCTAGGAGCCATCTCTGTCCGGAGACTGGCTGACCAAGGGGTCCCCGTCCCCACAGTCTGAATAAGTGGAATCTGCACAGCTGCAGCCGCACCACGCCTTGGGTATAACGCCTGGTGTGAAAGCAAGGGCAGTGGAGGCAGTAGCCTGTGGGCTCCTTTCTGTGTGTTGCACCGGGCACCGCTCTGCTGAGCCCGAATTTCCTTCTTGTGTGAGTGCTGTGTGAAGTCCTCCTGGATGGGCAATCAGAAGTCTAAGGTAGAACAGTTCCCTAAGGGAACTCCAGCTTATTTTATGTATTTTAGGAGGGGTCCGGACTCTTGTAGGTTTCTTGAAAAATGGTCCAAATTAGCTCTAGAGAACCCCAAATTACAGTGGCCACTGTTAGGTTCTTGGGACAAGGATTGAGTGGATGCTTTAAAAAGCAAACTCGTCCTCCCAAAAACCAAATTGGAGAGAGGAGAAGTAGACTGCTTCATGCAGTGGTGGGAAGAGGCAAATCGTAGATGGACTGAGTCAAAACTCACCTCTCAAAAAAATTCTATCCAAAAACTAACAGTTCAATTGGATGCAGTCTCTCCCACCACTAGTCCGAGCACTCCCCTTTGCCCAGTCCTGTGAAATGATCCGGATCAAACCCAACCCCCACCATACTCCTGCGCAAATAAGAAATCAGAAAAGGAAAAATCTTCAGTGACTACAGATAATGAAAGTGAAGAAGATACCCTCATTGGCCTCACAGCTCTGCAAAATATTATGAAGAAGAAATCCAAAGCAGACTGCAAAGATTCTCTTGACATCTCTTCTTGGAAAAGAGAACCTGATGGGAGGTTAATGAGAGACTCTGATCAAACTGTTGTGGCACCCTTTTGAGTCCTTAAGATGGGAGAAAGTGAGTCCATATGGGATTATAAGCCCTGGACTCGTACGGAAGTTTTATCTATAGTTAAAAGTTTTCCCAAACCACAGGAAAACTCTGTCAAATTTGCTGAGGAGTTTCTGTTAATCTGGGAAACCTATGAACCCTCTGAGACAGATCTCCTCCAACTGTGTAAATTGTTAGCTCCTGCCAGTTATTATGAAAAATGGTTGGCTGCCGCAGACTGGCCAGCTGAGGCACGCCACTCAACCATAAAAAGTACTGGCCCAGATTCGGCATCCAGAGACCGGTGTATGGCTCTTTGGAAGTGCCTGCATCAAGCCATTCCCAAAGTGTGGTCTCCTAAAACAAACTGGACAGCAATACGTTGCTGTAAGCAAGGGCAAGGAGAAAGCCCAGGCGACTATAGGTCCCGGCTAACTGATATTTTCCTACAACGTTCAGGAATACAAGAGCCCGATGTAAATGGGCAGGGGGCCTTGGCACATGCATTTGTTGATGGTCTTCTCCCTGCCACAGGCAGCATGTTCAAACGAATAAGTGTGGGATGGGAGACTGAAACCATGGACAAATTGCTGGCAGGAGCAGAGCATTGCCACTGCACTTTAAAAGGAAAGGAGGAACAGTCCTCCCAAAAGTTAATGGTTCTGCAGATACAGCATTATTCAGGACTAAGCAGACCACACCGGGGACAGGGACGGGGTTGCGGAAGGGGGTGGGGGGCTGGATTAACTGGAGTTTGTAACTACTGTAAACAGCCTGGACACTGGAAAAAAGAGTGTCCAAGACGACCTAATAATTGTATGGGAAATCAAGTGAACCCCCCGCTGTTTCCTCCAGCTGATCCCCAACCCTATTTTTCACCCCAACAATGACGGGATGCTGGGGAACCTCACAAAGTTTTAGCTCCCTTATTACCTCTGTACCCTACTGGAGAATGTGTCCTGACTGTAAATGATCTCTCTCTCCCTCTCCTTGTTCATACTGGAGCTTCTCTTTCTACAATCCGCACCACTGACTTGCCTGAGGTTCCCCGATCTGGAAAATCTGTGTCTGCTGTTGACATTACAGGGATCCCCACCTCTTTCCCCCTCTCAAAACCTTTGTCTGTTCAGGTCGGTCCCCTCTCTGAGGAGCATGCATTCCTCCTCTCTGATTCCACCCCTGCAAAGCTTCTGGGACGGGACTTGCTATGCAAACTTGGCTGTTCTATTTACTGCTCCCCAGATGGTGTCTATCTGCAAATCCCTCAGTCTTCCTTATGTGATTCTGTAGCCTCCCTGCTGTCTGAAACTTCCCTCTCCACTCCGGTCCCTTGCTGTTCCTTAACTCCGTCCCTAGAGCACCTAATCTCTCAGGTTCCTTCCTCCCTATGGCCATCTCACCCATCTGAAGTGGGCCGATTAAATACTGACCCAGTTCGGATTACTGTAGACAATTCCAAACCTCTGCCTCGCCTGTCTCAGTATCCTTTGAATCCTGAGGCAGAGGCTGGGATTGCTCCAGTTATATCTGCATTAAAAGAACAAGGAATTATTGTCCCTTGTTCCAGCCCCTGTAACACCCCTATCCTCCCAGTTCAAAAGGCTGATGGCAAATCGTGGCGATTTGTTCAAGACCTTCGAGCTATTAACCGTATTGTCATACCTTCTTTTCCAGTAGTTCCTAACCCTGCTACAATACTCGCGTCTATTCCTCCAAATGCAACCCACTTTACTGTTGTAGATTTGTGCTCCGCTTTCTTCTCTGTCCCAGTTCACTCTGAATCCCAGGATCTCTTTGCCTTCTCCTACAAGGGTCAGCAATATACATGGACTACCCTTCCCCAGGGGTATACAGAGAGTCCATCCTATTTTTCTCAAGCCCTAGCCAGGGATCTCGCTGATCTGGTTTTCCCATCAGGATCCACACTGATCCAATATGTGGACGACTTACTCCTGTGCTCCCCCTCTCTGTCTGCCTCAGAAACTGATTCACTAACACTTCTCACAGCTTTAGCAAACAAGGGTCATAAGGCTTCTCGCACAAAATTGCAGCTCTGCCAAACCTCTGTCACATACCTAGGCTTCCTTCTCTCCCAGGGTTCCCGTACACTCTCTCCAGCCCGGGTACAAGCCATCCTTAGCTTTCCCCAGCCTTGCTCTCCACACCAGGTCAGAAAATTCTTAGGCATGACAGGGTTCTGTAGGCAATGGATTCCCCAATATGCTTCTCTGGCTAAACCACTCCAAGAACTCACTCGATCCTCTGTACCTAACCCCATGCCATGGCCACTAGAAGCAAATGCTGCTTTCATCTCCCTTAAGCAGAATTTAGCCTCTGCCCCTGCCTTAGGGTTACCTAACTATGACAAGCCTTTTACCCCTTTCTGTCACGAACAATCTGCTTGTGCCCTCGGGGTTCTTCCTCAGGAGCACGGTGACAGAAATCGCCCGGTGGCTTATTTTTCTGCAACCTTGCACCCTCTAGCCCAGGGTTTACCCCCTTGCCTACGCACTGTAGCTGCTGCAGTGTGCCTAGTCGAGATGTCTGAGTCCCTTGTCCTCCGCTCTCCTCTCACTCTCATGGTTCCCCGTTCTGTGGAAACTCTCCTTCTGCAACGCAACACGGCTCACCTCTCCTCTGCCCGCCTCACTAGGTATGAACTTCTGCTGCTTTCAGCCTCACATATCACTATTAAGCGCTGCTCCCGGTTAAACCCTGCTACCCTCCTTCCTTTACCTAGTGATGGTGAACCCCATGACTGCCTTGCAACTGTCTCCACTGTCACTGTCCCGCGCCCCGACCTTTCAGATGTACCTCTCCCTAACTCTGACCTGGTATTATTCACTGATGGGCCCTGTTATAGAAATGACCAAGGCCACCTCCTTGCAGGGTACGCTGTGGTCTCTCTCTCTGAGACCATAGAAGCTGCGCCCTTACCCTCTGTGACCTCTGCCCAGGTGGCTGAACTGATTGCTCTAACCCATGCCTGCTTTCTAGCCGAGGGGCTCTCTGCCACTATTTTTACTGATTCTCGGAATGCCTTTGGGGTTGTGCAGGACTTTGGCACCCTCTGGCAGGCTCGAGGTTTTCTTACCTCTACTGGTACCCCTATCAAGAATGGCCCCTACATTGCCGCCCTCCTGTAGGCAGTTTTACTACCGTCTGCCTTGGCAATTGTTAAGTGTACTGGCCACTCAGCGGCAGACACCGAGGTGGCAAAAGGTCATGCACTTGCTGATGCTGCTGCAAAACATGCCGCCACTATAAAACCTTCACCAGAAGCGTTTCTTGGTCCCCTCTCTGTCTCTGTAATGCCACCATCCCTGTCTCATCTCGCTCAGCTCCAGGATTCTGCCCCAGAAACAGAGAGAGACTCCTGGAGTGCTTTGGGTTGCTCTTTGCATTCTGATTCCCTTTGGCGATCGCCCACCGGTACCTTTGTAGCCCCCCCTCTCACTCTACCCGTCTCTAGCCGCCCTGCTACATGGTGTTTCGCATATCGGCAAGGAGGGGATGGTCTCTGCTATGAGTAAGGCGGGGTGGTGGGCTCCCCATTTCAGCTCCTTTGCAACCCGCCACTGTGCCGCTTGTGTTACTTGTCAAAGCCACAATGTCGGCAAATCTGTAAAAGTAACACAAGGGTTCCGGGGTTTGCCTCAAGCACCGTTCCTACACTGGCAACTTGATTTTGTACAAATGCCAAAGTGTCAGAAATATGAATTCATTTTAGTTATACTATGTCTGTTTTCGGGTTGGATTGAAGCCTTTCCCTGTCGCAAAGCTGATTCACTGTCCGTTGCAAAATGTCTGTTAAACCACATTATCCCTACCAAGGGAATTCCTGCCACTTTGTCTAATGATCGGGGAACACACTTTACTGGAATAATTGTTCAATGTCTAAACCAGGTATAACATGTCACCCACCTGTTGCACTGCCCTTACCATCCACAGAGTGCAGGGGCAGTGGAAAGGCGAAATGGTGTGCTTAAAAATAAGCTGGCAAAAATCTGTAGTTCCGCAGGGTTAAACTGGCCAGCTGCTTTACCACTGGCCCTTATGGAAATTCGGTCATCCCCGTCCCAGAGACACAAATTGAGCCCATTTGAAATCATCATGGGATACCCTGTGCGAACAATGGCTACTATTACCCCAGCCCCAGACCTAAACCTAACTCACAGCACGCTCCTCCAGTACTGCAAAGGGTTAATGCAAGCGGTGAGCTCCTTCCATTGGCAGGTGGGAGCAGCTTGGCCGAGGGAACCCACCTCTGCTGCCTGTCACACCCCTGAGCCTGGTGAGTGGGTCTGCCTGCGGCACCACCTTCGGAAGCCCGCCTTGGAACCCCGGTGGGAGGGTCCGTACCAGGTACTGCTCACCACCCAGACAGCAGTGAAATTATCCGGCATCGCTGCATGGATCCACGCCTCACAGTGTAAGCCAGCGCCACCTCATGGGGACCAAGCACCTCTGCAAGACCACGCAGAACCAGCTTCAACCCCAGAAGACAAAGAGGAACAGCCTGCAACACCTTACAATCTGCGCTCTCGTAAGGGTTGCCAGAAGCAGAGGGTAAGCAGGCAGCAGGACCCAACAAACAAGAAGCAGTAGTGAGCCGAGCACCTGCTGCCTGGTGGACGTAAAACCATGAGAGCGGTTCCCTCAAAAGGGGTTGTCGGAACCAGAAAGGGTCCTGCTTCCAACATGTGTCCTTTGAGAAGCTTAATCCTCAGCTCCTGTGTCCTGAGGGTCTGGGGAATCCAGAGTGACAGTGACAATTCTTTCATCCAACAACAGGTGCAGATAGCCCAGATCCTGAATATTTCTAATTGCTGGGTCTGCAGCCCATCCCAGCTCACTCACAAGCTAGTATCCCCACCATGGCAATCCCTTTGAATTTCTCAGAGCTTGCTGGAGAACCCTATCCACTTAAAAGGACATGGAAGGAAAATGACACTTGGGGGCTGGGAAAAACATATGTTCCTAAACTTATACGTGTGGTGAAAGGAAAGGGCCACTGGTGCCGGGTGTGTAATGGGACAGGGCTGAATCTAGGGAGGAGCAGCTGTCTCCAATACATCGTGTCCCATGGTGTATGGGACTATTCAAACAAGGTTGGAGAATGGCGAACCGGGTATGGAAAGATAAACTTCCTCTCAACCTGGGACCAAACCAAAGATTCAATCTCTTGCTCCCCCTACAGCCTCCCTGAGAAAAACAGCACCATCTACAAATGTCCTGTGAATGCTACCTCTTCTCCCAGTGAAAATCATCCTGTGCCCTTTGGGGGATACTATTCCTCCTTCGTAAATTCTTACATGTCAAAGGGTTGCAGTGAAACCTTCCCAGCTTTAATGGGACATCATTGGGTTTGTGGGGAAAATGCTTACGCTGTGTGACCAGCAAATTGGTCAGGTATCTGTTATCCTGCTCAGCTTTTCCCACAATTCCGGGTGCTTCAATCCCTCCCACGAAATCGCCTCCGTAATTTCAGGCGAAAAAGGAGGGACTTGCCAGATGCTAAATGGTATGTGGATAACATAAGCCCCCTAACTTGGGAAGAAGCTGTTGGCATTTCTTTAGTCCCAGTAGGGGGGGTAATCCACCATGCAAAAAGGCTTTTAAGGTTACAAGCGGTGGTTGAGATCATGGCCAATGAAACAGGAGAGAGCTTAAAAGCTCTAGCCAAAGAAGCAGGAGCGGTCCGACAAGTGGCCCTCCAAAACCGTTGGGCATTAGATATAATACTGGCAGCCAAAGGAGGGACCTGTGCTCTAATTGGAACAGAAAGCTGTGTATACATACCTGATAATACTAATGAGGTAATAAATCGTGCTAGCCATCTGGAGCAAATTGCATACCTTCCCCACGAAGAACCAAGTTCCTTGTGGAAATGGATAAGTAACTTATTCAATTTCTCTAGTCTGGGAAAGTGGTTGTTTCAAGGAATCCTGACTATCCTATTTGGAATTCTCATAATCTTTGTGTGTTTTCAATTGATTTCTTGTTGTATCCAAAACTGCACAAGACATACCATCCGTCAGGTTACCCCTAACCAGAGTGCAAATCTAATGTTGTTAAATATCACCAGTGAAAGTAATGAAAAAGAAAGATTGACGTATGGAATCCAGTAAGTCATTGGTCATGGGCGTAGCCTTGACCAAAAGGAGGGATTGTGGAAGTATAACATTGTATAAGTATAACGTTGTATAAGGGGACATGCTGGATACATTGTATATGAGAGGGCATGCTTTTTCTCCGCTCCGACTTCTCCATGGCTCCCGAGACCTCACCTGTGGGAATGCACACCTACCTGTGTCCTGTGAAGGGACACGGCACGAGGAGAGAAGAGGAGAGAAGAGAGAGAGAGAGTTGGCGAACACACGAGAGAAGACAGAGAAACATGAGAGCAAGGCAAGCCACGCCACTCACCACCTGGAGTCATCCTCTTGGATCCAACCTTCAGCTGCAGAGGAGACACCGTTCCTGACCAGAGAAACGAGCAGCCTCTGAAAATGGGACCTAAGCTACAGAAACTCTTCAAGTTGCCCAAAGACATTTAGGATGGGAAATTACTTCTTGAATCCAGTCTCTTTAAGATCTTAGGCTTAGTATGTGTGTGTATTTGTATTTGCTTAGTAATCTGCCTTCTTCTGTTTGCTATCCCTTATAATCACTGAAAATCTACCTTTTCTAGTGAAACTATTTTTTGTTTATTATTATTATTATTAAACTCAGTTTGTGCAACGGGTGCTCCGTGAGGAAATGATTTGTGTGTTACTCCAAGGGGCCGCCCGGTGTCACTCTTGCTCCATGAGGGAAATGATTTGAGCATGACCTGAATTGGCCACCCACTGTCACTGTTGGTCCAGGAGGGAAATGATTTGTGCATTACACTGACTGGCCACCCGGTGTCACTGTTTCTCCGTTGAGGAAATTATTTGTGCATTACCCTGAGTGGCCACCGAGTGTCACTGTTGCTCCATGAGGGAAATGCTTTGTGCAATACCTGGATTAGCCACCCGGTGTCACTGTTGCTCCACGAGGGAAATGGTTGGTGCATGACCCTGAGTGGTGTGAAGGAAAAGTTAGCCTGGGTGACTCCATTTTGGTTTGGGGCCCACCATTGTCTAAAAGCAAGCACATCATGCACCAGGAGGAGTGTTTCTTAGCTACTGCATTCCTGTGAAAATCCTCCGCCCCCCGCCCTTGTCTCCAGCCTGTTTTATCTCCCGGTTTCTGTTCTTTGTCTGTTCCCAACTCCCTGCCTCCTGGCCTTGCTGTGGGCCTCCCATCCTGATAAGAAAAGTTCCTGGTGCATTGCTTTAGGACCATGTAATGGAGCTGAAGTCACGGTTTAGCACAGGGAATGTACCGAGCCGGGATAGGTGGTAGATAAGGGAAGGGTTTGTCTCTTGGCTAAGGTTTCCGATGCACGAGGGCAACGTGCCTTGCTAAAAGGTCTATAATCTCTGTATAACCTGCCTGCGGGGTCCCCTCCTGATGAGCAGGGGGGCACCACGCTCGAGCGTAATAAACGTAGTATTTTTGGGAACCTGCCGCTGTGGACTTCGTTCGTGTGCCTGAGCCTAGACTCGAACTGTGTGGCACCAATCAGGTAGAATTCGCAGCAGTTCCTGTGCGTGACCTGTCGGGTATAATTCGTAACAGTGGCCACCCCTGTCACTGTTGCTCTGTGCGGGAAATGGTTTGTGCATTATCTGGATTGGCCACCTGGTGTCACTGTTTCTCCACGATGGAAATGGTTTGTGCAGTACCCTGAGGGGCCACCCGGGGTCACTGTTCCTCCGTGAGAAAATGGTTTGTTCATGACCTGAATTGGCCACACACATCACTGTTGCTCCGGGGGGGGGGGGGGGGATTGTTTGTGTGTTACTCCTGAGTGGCCACGTTGTGTCACTCTTCCTCCATGAGGGGAATGCTTTGTGCATTACCCTGTGTGGCCACCCAAGACAACACACACATCACACACAAAACATCACACACACACAACACGACAGACGACACTCACACACACACAACACGACACCGACACACACAAACAACATGACACACAAATAAAATGACACACAAAACAGCACACAACATGACACACAAAAATCACACACAACACACGACACCGACACATACACACACACACGAGACAAGGCACAAAACGGCAGACAACGACACAGAAATCACACATGACACCGACACCCACACACAAAACGACACACAACACCTCACGTGACACACAAAACGGCACACGTGACACACACACACAACACGATGCACAAAACATCGCACACAAAATATCACACACCCACACACAACACGACACACACACAGACAACACGACACAAGACACACAAAACGGCACACGACACGAGACACAAAAATCTCACACAACACATGACACGGACACACACAACATGCACACAAAACGGCACACAACACGGCACACACCGTCACACGCACACAACACGGCATACAACATGGCACACACACACTCAACATGGACCACAACACGCACACATAAACACGTCTCACACACACAAAACGACACACAAGTCACACACGCAACACGTCACACGACACACGCAACACGACACACACAACACGTCACACGACACATGCAACACGACACACACAACACGTCACACAGCAGAAGGTTTCATCGAGGAGGAGGATGTCCCGGGGTCCCCGGGCGATGCTCTGGGACTGCTCCCCAGGAAGCCAGGCAGGACTCTGGGGAAGTCTCCTCTCGGGGAGCAGCCTGTCTGCAGGACACACAGCTCCCCCGGCTCCACCTTCCTGGCTCTGACCTCGGAGCCTTCAGCCTCCTCTGCCCCTCCCTGCGCTTCCCACAGCCAGTCCGCCCAGGCGGGGTCCTGGGGGGGGCAGAGGGTCCTGCCCCCCAACTCCGCAGTCAGACGGGACTCTCAGCCAGCCAGGAAAACAGAGGTTTATTAGACGACAGGGACATGGTCTAACACAGAGCTTGTAGGTGCAGAGAACAGGACCCCTCAGCCGGGTCCATTTTGGGGGGCAGTGAGCCAGACAACCCCGTCTGCCCTTCACTCCACGTCTCCAGCAAGCCCCCAACTGAAACTCCCCCCAGCCCCTCCTCCTCTGGGCTTTGTCCCTGTCCCCGGCCAGGAGGGCACCCCATTCCTTTGTTCCCTTCAGCTCTCACCTCACAGGGTGGAAGGGCCCAGGCCATCAGGTGCCAGGAAAGAGGGTGTCAGCCATTCTCTGTGTCCAGACCCCTGCACACACCTGCCCTCCAGAACTCTGCAACGATCATACACCCTTACCCCACCCCCTAGATCCTTAAGAACTGCATAGGGGAAACTGAGGCACCCCCACGCGATTCAGAGGAAACATGAAGTCCCGCTTCATCACAGATGACTCCAGGAGGTGAGTTGCTTGCTATCCTACCATGTTTTTCTCTGTCTCTCCTCTAGTATGTTGGCCATCACACACACTCTGTCTCTGTCTCCGTCTCCTCTCCGCTCCTCTCCTCTCCTGGTGCCAACGATGACCAGGCCCCGGGTGCCTGGGCCCCAGTTCCCCGCCTGTGCTCCATCTCTTCCTGTATCTGCCTCGCCCCTTCTCCCAGCCCACACTGCCCACCGCTGCCTGGATGATTTCCCCCTCTCCTCCACTGCACCCCCCTCTGTGGGGTCCCTGCCACTCACCGTCTGCCTCCTCTCCTCCACCCCCTCCCCCGCTTCCCCACGGGTCACTCTGGGGCCGGTTTTCTTCACCATCTTCGTGCATGATCTGGAGGATGGGATGGATTGCACCCTCAGCAAGTTCGCAGATGACACTAAGCTGGGGGGAGAGGGAGATACGCTGGAGGGTCGGGATTGGGTTCAGAGTGACCCAGACCAATTAGAGGATTGGGCCAAAAGAAATCTGATGAGGTTCAGCAAGGACAAGTGCTGAGCCCTGCACTTAGGAGAGAAGAATCCCATGCACTGCCCCAAGTATGTGAATCCCATGCACCGCCCCGAACCGACCCTCCCGGAGCATCCTCAATTCCATGAAACAGCTGTTCTGGGGTGGGCAGGAAGTGCTGGGAAGGAGGGTGGGGAGTTGCTCAGTGGGGGTGTGTCTCTCTGGGTGGGGTCTGTGTGTGTTTATGCACAAGCTGATTGTGATGTCACGGAGGCCAACAGCAAAGAGTGTTCGGCGTCAGCATTCTTGCCCTGCCGTCAGTCTGCCAACTGGCTTGGTTGACAACGGCTGGTGACCCAAGGAGCTGCTGAGAGACGCGGACCATCCCTCTGTCAGCAACTTCTTGAATCAGCTATTTCCACAGGTGTTTGAGGAACAAAAGGATGAGTTTTTACAGAAGGTAATTCCCAGATTCTTTCCCTGCTCATTAGATCGCACACGACAGGTCGGCGCCTCCTTCTCCTCGGGACGGGTGGGGGCGGGTGTGGCAACAGGCAGGTCTCAGCGTTCCCTTTTGATTTGAATGTGGCCATCTCTCAGGTCTCCTCCTGCTTCAGCCTGTCAGGTTCTTTGGAGGCAGATTTAGATGATTTTATCTTTCAGCAGACTAGTCGGGGGGAATTTCCAGGGATAGAACCAAAAGGGAAGATAACAAAACTCGTGTAGAATTTAGATTGAGATCTCCATCAATCGTCTTTCCCTTGGAGTTGCCCCTAATGCACTCCTTGCCTTCAAGTTGGGAATAGAAACCCTTTGTCTCCTGTCATGACTGCCAAAGAAATGTGTGTTGAGAGAATATCGATCTCAGAATTTACAGGATTGAAATGCACATAAATGAGCTCAAATAATGCAGAAGAAATTAATCTTAGATATTCAAAGTGATACAGCTCCACTCCCATCCCCTGGCTGTCATCTTGGTAGTTCTCTCAGAAAGAATCTCATGGCGATAGATCTCAAAACTCTCTACAAATTCTACTCTACCCCCTTGGGCTAGAGAAAAGAGATGTGTCGATCCCCCCCAGCCCCACAATTCCTTTCCAGGAAAGGGGTTTCAATCAACTGTCGCCTACATTTGTCATGGGTCTCGCTGTGATTTCTTTGTCCTTGTTTTGGAGGCCTAACTTCTGACTGGATGTTGGAAATAATATGGGTCATTCTTCATTTCAAGTTGACTGATTCTTTCCCCCATGCTAATACATTCCAGATTTTCAAATAGTTGAGAAGAAGTCAACATATTTGCAGCTGCTAATTCATCCTTCCAGACCCTCAAACCCTCGAGATGACAATCTTTTCTTCCTTTTCCTGGCTTCTCTGGGAACAGAGCTTTCTTGGTTTGCAGCTTGGCCCGATCTGTTCCCAGAGTCCCAACATTTTGTGCACAAAGGAGTGGGGTTAAGAAGGAAGCATTTTTGCAACTAGGCCCAGGCAATGACCAAAGAACATAGAAACTGACCTTTTGCTCTTTCTATCCCGAGCCTCTGTTTGCCAGGTGCCAGGAATGAGCAACAGGAATGGATCGCTTGATGATTCCCTATTCATTCCTTCTGGGGCACTCAGCACTGGCTACTGTCAGAAGACAGCATACTGGGCTAAATGGACCTTTGGTTTGACCCAGTCTGGGCGGTCTTGTGTTGCATATCTTCTTGGTTGCAGCAACCAGTCCTAGCTATTAGAGGAGCAGATGGCTTCAAAAGACCACTCTCGTGGATCTGGGAATCCTGGGCAAACTAATTCCCTTCCTTTCGAGAAGGACAGAAAAACCCATTTCCTCCTTCTTTCTATTCCAGGCTTCGTTCCTTTTTCCAAAGACTCGCCTCTCGGGAGCACAGAGAGATCCATGTGCACAAAGTGCTCGTCCAACCTGCAGCCATTGAGGCATGCTCTGGCCTCAGCCCCCAAGAACAGGCCTTGCCAGAGAAGCCCCAGGGAAGAAAATGCTCATGGACCATCTTGAAAAGACTCTGTGTCTGTTGCCAATACCACAACTCGATGGCAGAGAGCAGCGAGGAGAGAACAGCTTCCTCTCCAAGAAGGTGGACACACTTGTCCCTGAAGAAGAAAGCAGCGGAGACCCAGGTGGAGGGAGAGGAGGTGAAGCTGCAGGAGACGACAGACAAAGTCGAAGTGGATCTTACAGGTGAGATGGTTCAATCCACATGGTTCACGAGGAGCATGTGAGGAACACTCACACCAGTCACTCGACAAGCCTTCGACATCAGGGCCATCTCATGGGACAGTGATGGGTACCTCTGGCTCTGGAATCCATTTAGAGGGTGGCAGAGGTCCATGGCTGAGGTGGGGAGAGCTGACAATGTCAGGTCACCCCCCTCTGGGGATCTGGCACGGTGGGGTGGGGACTACGAACATTGTTCCAGGCTGGAAGGAGAAGAGAGAGGCTGGACGTTGGAGGAAATCCTTTCTTTTCTCCTGGATTGGGTCCCTTTCCTCAGGAAAATGCTCCAGAGGTCTCAGCAGGTCACAGCTGGGAACTGTACCAGAGCTGAGTCATTCCTTCTTGGGGGGTTCAATGCAAAAGGAGGACAGGTGCCCATCACTGACAGGAAAGGGGTGCAAGGGGAGGGGAAGAGTAGAGGACACCATTGAAAAGAAACTGGCCCCGAGGGAAGAGGAAGCCTCGTGTGGTCAAAGCCCCCAGCTAGGAGTCAGGAGAGCGGAGTTCTCTGCTGAGCTCTGCCAACAACCTTCAGTCTGACCCTGGGCAATTCGCTTCAGGGCTCTGGGCCCAACTTCCATCCTCTGTAAACAAAATGTTAAGAATGTTTCTTTCTGCTGCAGGGACGAAGAAGGAGCCATCTGACACGAAGGGGAAGTGGGAAAAAGGAAGCCCAGAAGAGCAGGAAGAAGAGCGCACTCCCAGCCCCTCATTAACAAGCAGCTCCCATATGACGATGGTAATGATGCTGTGTGGCCGTGCTCATGGAAAGCATTCCTTGCTGTGTGTAGGAATATCTACCAGGGGCTGAAAAGAAACACTCATCAAGGGTGATCAACTCCAGCCAGCCTTTATCTGGGTTGCTTGAACGAGGCCCGCTTTGACAAAGGGGTTTAGACACCTAAAGAAGTCCAGAGGTGCTTTGTGGGACTGGCAGAAGCGCCTGACTCAGGTTCCCAATTCTGATGCACTTTCCATGGCACACAGGCACGACTGAAAATCAGACCAGGCCCATCCCTGCCCTGGTCGGGGGAACCCACATATCTCCTGGCTGTGGGGTTCTGGCCCATCTCGTGGCACCAGGACCACTTTGAGACACAGAGAAAAGGAGTCTGCTCGAGAGCCTTAGCTAACAGCCTCTTGGCTTTTCGCTCCTGTGGTCGAGGCTCCTGCACTAAGCTCCAGAGGTCCCAGGTTCCCTCTCGCCTGCCAACATCTGGGCTCTGTCCGAGTTACAAAAGTCTCTAGACACCTTTGTAACTCTTCCTCTTCGGGACAGAGCACACTGCAGCGCATACAAAAGGCTGCAATTCTGGGAGCTTCTGACCCGCCGGGGGTCTGGAGTATGGAGGCGAGTGTGCCACTCCGCCGTGCTCTACTGCATCCTAGGATATCAGGGTTGGAAGGGACCTCAAGAGGTCATCCAGTCCACTCCCTTGCTCAAAGCAGGACCAAACCCCAATTTTTACCCTAGATCTCAAAATGGTCCCCTCAAGGATTGAACTCACAACCCCGGGTTTAGCAAATGCTCAAACCACTGAGCTACCCCTCAGCTGTTGGCAACCAGGACAGACGGTGCTAATCCAGCGCCATGCAGGCCAGCTGCAATAATCCCCAGGGGGTGCCCTGAGACCCCAGGGCAAAGGCCTCCAGCACCCCAGGCCCTGGGTTGAGGTGACCCTGGAACCAGGCCCCCTGGAGTAACATTGTGCCCAGTGAGTTCTCACCCCCAGGGCTCTGGCCCCAGAGGCCCACGCTTTGGGCTTCTCCTCAGCCAGGCAAACTTGCTTCTTCAGTCTCAGTTACTTTCTGTCCTGACGGCGATTCCTGCCTGTTTTCTGGCAGCCCCACAGGCTGCTAGGTGGGGAAGGAAGAGGGTGTTTCCGTTTGGGCCCTATTCTCAGTCCCTTCCTCGCAGACACTGTGGGCTGCCAGAGTTGCTGAGCCAATCTCCTCAGGCGCTCGGGGTGGGATGGGACATGGGGCAGGTTCTCCAGTGACCCCTCGGCGACACTCAAGGAGCAACTCGAATGGGCTTTGCAGGACATTGAGGCTTTCTCAGCAAAAGCGGGGTTTCCTGCGAGGAGGGGCTAGTGAGGGAGGAAACGGGGTGGCCCTTGGGGTCCCAGCACTGCCCGAGAGGCTCCCATCTCTTCTCAGGAGAGGGGGCCAGAGAGGGGACAAAAGGCTGAGGAAACCTTAGCACCTGGGGAGGCTTTTGAAGAAAAGGGCTCAGCCGGAGTCTCCACGCTCCCTCGGCACTGCCAGACTCCCCCAGGGACAGACTGTTCCAGGGCAGCTGCCCGAGGGAAATACTCAATCCCAACAGGCTTTGTCCCTGTTCTTTCCAGACCCCCAGGGAGCACCCTTCCTCAGCCCCGCTCCATGCCCTGATGATGGCAGCCGTGAAGGGTCTGACAACACCCACCCTGCAGAGATTTAGAGCCGCAGAGGAAGAGCTGAGGGCCATCGTATCTCTCCACGGAGACAAGATGGAGAGAGTAAGAGACTCCCGCAATGGGGCAGGGGGATGCTGCGCAGAGAGGGGGATGGGAGAAGTTCCTCTCCTCGGAAACCATTCCTGGGACACTGGCATGGGATTGGAAGGTTGGCTCAGCCCCTTGCCATTCATCGCTTGGCCACGGGGATAGGCGACATTCAAGCCCTTCTCCAAAGACCGCCGGCACGTGGCGCGGAAGTGCAGACTTAGTCCCTTCCTGGGCTTTGGCTTTCCTGGAAACGCTGAGACTAATCAATGAACAGAATCCTCAGCCTGAACTTCCTCCCCAACCTGCCTGTTCCTAGGGTTTCCTGCAGGTCATCCCTGTCTCTGCCCGAGTTCCTTCTTTCCAACAGCTCCCAGCGGGAAGTTAACAAATGGCCCCTCAATCAGCAGATTGATTTGTGCAGGGCTCTAACTCCTGCTAGCAGAACAGGTCAACAGAATCCAGCCACCCACCTTGGAGCTTCTGCTCCTTGTTCGAGAGAGGAAAGAGCAATGACCAATTCCTCACGGAAGAGTCCTAGGGGGTGGCTTGTCCCTTTAGGGTCTGTCTCCCTGTGTTGCAAACTCTGCAGCAGGAGCCTGAAAGCCTGGCCCTATGGACTTGGGCTCCCAGGGCTGGCACTGAGGGGCCAAAACAGCAATGCAGACTCTTCTGGGCTGGGGCTGGAACTTGATCTCTGAAGCCTGGGGAGGAGGGTGGCTTCAGAGCCTGGGCTCCAGCCCAAGTCACCTTGTCTGCACTGCTCTTCTAAGTGCCATAGCATGAATCCGAGGTTAGAGACTGGGGACTTAGGAGACTGGGGCCGGGAGCTGGCTAGCCCCACCCAACTAGCCCTGCCTCCCATCTCTGCCATGGGCTCTGGGATACATCGGTAGAACCAGCTGGGTCTGGAGCAGTGCTTCTCAACCTGTGGCCCGGTCAGCACAGAACTGCGCCCCTTTGGGACATCCTCAGGGACAAACAGGTCGGATTGGATGTGCCCCACAATTGAACCTAGGTTGAGAAGCACTGGTCTGGAGGAACGGATTGTGCAAGAAAGAGCTAAAAGGAAGTTGCAGAGATGGAGGAAAGGCTCCTGGAGGGAAGCCCTTGAGAGCGGGGCTGAGAGCTGTTTGCTACGGCAGGGAAGGCCCTGGGACATCAGAGGAGTTAGGACTGTGCCCACTCTAAGGTTTTGTGCGTGTTTTTGAGCTTGAAGGTGCTAACCCAGACCTCAGGAAGACTGGGGTTCCTGGACTTGTCAAAGCCTCTTAGGGAGCAGCCAAGATAGGCAACCGAGGTCAGAGGAGGCTTGCAGGGCTGCCAGGAGGGCTTCCCTGGGAGGAGGCCACTCATTGATAAATCCATCCCTCAACTTTCTGGCATTCTTCCAGGTTGGAGACGTCGTGGGAGGGATCTTAATCTGGCTCGACAACAGCTGTGATCCCAGAGCCAGAAGAGCAGTGCTCAGGGCCATGGCCTTGCTGGCTCGCTCCCACCCCCAGGACGTGGTTCTAACCTGTGTAGCTCACACGCTCTCATCGCACAGGTAGGGAGCTGCTTTGTTATCTCCTCAGTCCAGTAGTTCTCTTCCTGCTCCTACTGACAGGCCACAGGCCGGGAGGGGTCCGTGGAGCTCACACAGTTGGAGGGAGTTTCCTGCTGTGCAGAGAGCTGTCCACGCTTACGAAGAGGAGATGGCCAGGCCCAGCCACTGAGGAGCCAACCCCTCCTCCTACACTCCCCGGGATGGAGACATGCCACTTTACTGGAGAATTCCAACATTGTCCTGATTTCTATGGGTCACCCCACTTCCTCTCAGATCCAGTACAGGGCCAATCAATGATTTGGGGGCTCACTCAACATCCCTGGCTCATGAGGTCTGGCTGCTCCTTACTGCAGGAGAGAAGGCAGAGATGGAAAAGGCCCATGAGGCCCATCTGTCTATCCCCTGGAGACCAGTGCAGGATTCTTACCTGTCGTCAGACCCCCCAGTTATTCCATGGCTGAGGAATTGGTGACAAAATGCAGTCATCTCTTAAGACAGACATTTCCAGCCCTTATTGATCCAAAAGAAAAGAAAATCAAATCAACAAAAAAATCATCTCCACATGACCAGATCCTAAATGCAGTGCAGCAAGCAGACAGCCAGCATTAATAGCTCTGAGAAGGGGGAGTGCCTCTTTCCACCTCAATAGATTGTTAACTTTCAGTCCTGCTGGTTATTGCTGATCACTTGGAAGGGTCAGCCAGCTGAGGGGTTTGTAACACAACCCCCATGTGCCTCGGGGCCATGAAACCCAACTGAACCCTAGCCAGAGGTCAAAAGTCCAGCTTTCCTTGGCATCTTCTGCAATGCAGTTCTGCACAGACCTGAGAGAAATTTGTGTCACACTGCAGAGCAAATTGAAGAGCGGCAGGAAAGAAATGGAACTTCTTACCCAATTCAGTTATCAGAGGAATACAGTGTTGGTTTTCAGATTTCTTTGAGTGTTTGATTTGTAAACCTTTCTGAATTTCAGAATCAGGTCTGAATTTCTTGGAACAGCCACAGTGCTTTCCAGGGGCTGTGCTCAGAAGTGACAGAAACTCGGCAGCATTGGCACAGAAGTTCAGTCAAGCTTCCGGAAGACCTTGCTTCCAGGGCATTTGCCCTTGAGTTGTCCAACCTAGGTCTCAATGTCCTAGGGCTTCACCACCACGTCCGACCTTCCTCACCAAACTTGGAAGTCAAATGACTGGAAGTCTTTTGGATCCATCTGCAGTCTCCCTCTGCAGATGCCTCTGGGGACAAGCAGGACTTAGATCCGCAAGAATGGAGGAGGGGGATTTCAGTCCTACTTTCCTTCCATCTCTGTCACATTGGGCTTTACAATCTCCTCTTCCAAGCTCTTGAATCTTCTCAGATCAGGGCATGTGCTGACTCACTCTCTGACCCTGTCCACCACACTGCAGTAGAATTGAGCTGCTAAGAGACACTTGGCCAAACGCTGGGTCTCCGTTATAGCCCCAAACAGCCAGAGGAACTCCAATGATGTCAGGCAAGTTTCTCGGGACTGACCCAAGTGTAACAGAGCAGAATTTTGCAGTCTGCGGGTCACAGTTTGGTGGTCATTCAGTGGTCAGTACATGCTCACTGTCTTGGAAAGAGTGGGTTAGCTTTAGAAACAGGAACCCATTCGGGGAAAGGAATAAATACAACTTTCTCTGAAGGGACTTGCCCTGCCTTAGCCTCCCTGCACCAGTGGCTATCTTCTCTGGTATTCCAAGCCTCTCCCTGGGGAAGGCAAGAGATGGCCAAGCAGGAAAGCTCTGACGTGTGTTTCTGAATTTGCAGATGTGCCATTGAGTTGTGGAAGGCCTTGGGTGAAGAACCACAGCTCACCAGGGAGGTGCTGCAGCAGCTGCTGGACAAGCTCCAGCAGAGACACCAGGAGGAGACGAGCAGCCATGTGTCTCTGGCTGTAAGTGAGGTTTGAGATGTCACCTTGCGAACCTGCCACCACAGGGAAGATGGTACATCTGTGTGTGTGTGCGAGTTTCACCTCTTCTTACCTTCAGGCCATGGCTCCACCACACATTGAAGCTGACCTAACTTAAATGGGCAGACAGCCGCCACAGTGATTCCATCCCTGGTGTGTGTCCGCACTTTGCTGCTCGTGTCGGCAGTGCCCGTCCTCACCAGAAGGGCTTGTCTTGATTGTAGGGTCAGGGTGGGGCATTGTGGGAAGGCTCCTGAAAGCCAGTTGAGGAAAGCGACGCGGTGTCTGGTCTGACGCTGCATCGACCTGACTGCATCGACCTGGACTCTCTGCCACGTGTGGAGGTGGAGTGACGAATTTGGCACCAAGGGGCAGTTCTGACGATGGGAAGGAAATTCCATCCTTAGGGGGATGCAGAGTGAGCGGCCTTGCGTTGACCTCACTCTGGAGTGTAGACCAGGCCTTAGTGTGTCCTCGCCACTTCCAATCAAACCAAAGAGGGGTAGTAAAGTTTCCCCCAGGTCAAAGTTACACATCTGAAGTGGTTTATCTGCTGGTACCCTGGCTCAGTTGTCTTCTGCTCCAGATGGCCCTTTAGTGAACAGGTGCAGTTCAGGTGTCTCTTGGAAGTCTCCAGGTTTCTGGCTCTGTAAACTGTGGCTAGAAATCTTCCCAACATGGCATCCTGAGAAGTCCAGTACTTTTGACTGGGCCAGAAACACTGGGCCTAGGAGAACGGATCTCCTCAGGATGGTTTCAGCCCTTCCAGTCATGGCTGGAAAGCCAAAGCACAGGCTCTGCACCAGAAAGAGAAATAATGGGGAATAACAGGTTTCAGAGGAACAGCCGTGTTAGTCTGTATTCGCAAAAAGAAAAGGAGTACTTGTGGCACCTTAGAGACTAACCAATTCATTTGAGCATGAGCTTTCGTGAGCTACAGCTCACTTCATCAGATGTATACCGTGGAAACTGCAGCAGACTTTATATACACACAGAGAATATGAAACAATACCTCCTCCCACCCCACTGTCCTGCTGGTAATAGCTTATCTAAAGTGAGACTGGGAGTGGCTAAGTCATTATGCAAGGTAGCCTGTTTCCTCTTGTTTTTTCCTACCCCCCCCCCCCCAGATGTTCTGGTTTAACTTGGATTTAAACTTGGAGAGTGGTCAGTTTAGATGAGCTATTACCAGCAGGAGAGTGAGTTTGTGTGTGTATGGGGGTGGGGGGGATGTGAGAAAACCTGGATCTATGCAGGAAATAGCCCGACTTGATTATGTAAAGAGTTGTCACTTTGGATGGGCTAGCACCAGCAGGAGAGTGAATTTGTGTGGGGGGGTGGAGGGTGAGAAAACCTGGATTTGTGCTGGAAATGGCCCACATGTTGATCACTTTAGATAAGCTATTACCAGCAGGACAGTGGGGTGGGAGGAGGTATTGTTTCATATTCTCTGTGTGTATATAAAGTCTGCTGCAGTTTCCACGGTATACATCTGATGAAGTGAGCTGTAGCTCACGAAAGCTCATGCTCAAATAAATTGGTTAGTCTCTAAGGTGCCACAAGTACTCCTTTTCTTAATGGGGAATAACGTCATCCAGACTCTTCTCATCTTTCCATCCTGCTTCCGTTCCAGGAATGGGGGAAGGTTCAGGAGCCTCCAAATGTCCCCACCCCTCTCAGAAGCCAATACTCTTTTGTAATACGCTGGAGAGGAAAGGAGACATGACAAAGGGACAATAGCGAATGGCAATGGGGACAGGTGGCAGATTGGGAGAGCTGAGTGAAATTCTTTCCCCCCTCCAGGCAATGAAGACCATTTATGAGCTCCTTTTCCTACGGGGATACCGAGAAGCCATCCTGCAAATGTATCCCCAGCTGCTCATTCTCTGCGTCAGGCAAGTGCAGTACGTGATGGATCAGCACTTGCCAGGGACCTACATGGCCAGGCAGACATCCAGCCCCGAGGAGGGATGCAGCTGCCTCAGTCTCCTAAGGTAATGACTGAAAGGAAAAGGAAGAACAGATTTGTTGGGCTAAACACATGGGGGCTGTTCACGGCCATCAGTTGTTCGGGTGCTGTCGTTAGCCCAGGCTCAGATGGGAGCAGGTCTCTCTTGAGGGAAAAGGGTTGAGAGCCGTGCATTCTTGTGAGTCACACTCGCTCATCTGACGCCGTCCACAGGCCAGCTGCTTTCCCTACACACTCAGGCAGCAGCCATGTTTGTGCATCCATCCACGTCTGCCACCCGCCAAAGGGTCATTGCTTTCATCAGTGCCTGCTGAGCAAATCCGTGGGCCTCTCTCCCCGAACGCGGACAGAGCCACACCGGCACCATATGGGGACAGGCCCCGCAGGACGTCAGCCTCACAGGCAGACAGGAGGAAGAGGGACCAGTTCATCTGGTTCTGTGGGCACAGTTAGGGGCTTCCATCTGCACGGGAAAGAGAGAGCGCCAGAAGACACCTCAGGTGGCGTAAACTGATGGAGCTTTGCTCGATTCCACCAACAAAGGATCTGGACCCACATGCCCGCTTGAGTCCTGTTACCTGTCACAGTAAAGAATCAAGTATTCAACCATTGGGAGTGATGACACCAACCATTTGAAGAAGCTACAGTGTCCCTAACTGGTTCCAAAGTCGGTGAAACTGCAGTGTAGACAGGGTATCACACTGGATCGATCCTTGGGGACGCTAGCTACTGCTGAGCATGCTGGGTGTCTCAGGACTTGTGCAGATTTGCCATGCTTGGGGCTGATCTCATTGCTTGACACTCTGTTTGTTTGTTTGTTTTTGTCTTTAGCACCTCAGTGGAGGCTGTGAAGACGCTTTTCTCCATGCCCGGCTACTGGAAGGAATTTGCCAGCATCCAGTTTCATCGGGGTTGGGACATGATAGCCTCCCGATATCACTACTCGCAGGGGGTTGGCCTGATTGCAAGGTAGGAGCTCAACGTTTCCTCTTCTTTGGGTCTCTCTTGGGAATGGGATTTCCGTGTGAAATAGTCCTCAGTTCCAGGCTGCCAGCTCAGCCCAGCAACTGGAGCTGAACGCTCTCTCCCCCTTGAGAATCAAAAGGGACTTTCTGTTCCATGTTCCAGAGCCATGATCGAGTTTGAGAACCCTCAGCTCCCTGCAGTTTTCAGAGAGGCAATCACCATCGTCCAGAGTGGGAAGGAGGAGGAGCAGAGAACTATCGCCCTGGCTTTCTGCACTGAGGTGAGATTCATGAGTTGACAGGCAGAAGTGGGCTTTCTGGAGAGCAGCTCAGGACAGCAAGCTCTAGGCTACATTGTCAGCAGCTTAGCAGCCCTACCGCCAGCTAGCTCCTCTCCGCACATGGATGGTAGCGGGGCATGGCAAAGAGAGGGAGGGAGAGACAGGGTGAGATTGCTCCTGGCTGGATGTGCCTAGATGGGGTTATGGGACAAGAAGCCATGTTTCTCCAGTGCCCCAAGGCCATGCTTCTCGCCTCACCTTTTCCTGGGGTTCTGCTTTTCTTCTGCCCCACGGCTCTCTCCATGGCACTCAATGAGGTCTGGAGATTCCCCTTTCCCTGGGGGCTTAGTTGTGACTTCTGCATTAGTCTAAATTTGGGGAAGGAACCAACTGAAACAGCAGCAATTGGCTCCCTACTCACCAGAGACTTTGCATAGGAGGAAGTGGCCCTTTGGGAAAGACGACTGTCCAGGGAACAGACCCCACAATAAGACCTCTGCTCCTCAACCTGATCTTCATTTGGCTCTTGCCAGTTTCTCCAGAGTCCTTCCATTGACACCATCCTGACAAGATCAGCCCTCCAGGCACAGCTCATGGACTGGACCAAAGATGCAAATTCCATCATACGGAGGCTCAGTCTGCGAGGCCTTGGCAGTATTGTGTTCCAGCCAGAAAAGGTGAGAGCCGGGGATTGCCCAGGGGACCCAGGAAGCCAATGTCCATCAAATAGCTCAGAAATGAGAGGGAGAGCCACACACAAGCCTTCTTGTTTAAAACACAGCCCTCAAATGGTGGAGGTGCTTTCGGAACAAATCAAGGCATGCCATGCTCCCTGCTCCCGTGAGCTGAGCCCTGATTGCAGATGGGATGCAATGGG
Organism: Caretta caretta; assembly: GCF_965140235.1. Taxonomy (NCBI): domain Eukaryota; kingdom Metazoa; phylum Chordata; order Testudines; family Cheloniidae; genus Caretta; species Caretta caretta. Next base: position 7,782,669 of record NC_134209.1, read on the forward strand.
GGAGGCGGGGTGAGCAAAGACAAAGGTGACAGTGAGCAACTGGCACAGAGTGACAGGAGAATGACTTTCTGCCCCGTTGGGGGGCTGTGCCCTCCGTGGTTTATCATCGGTGGCAGTGGTCCATCATGTGCTCCAGGTTGTCACCTGGGATAGTAATGAGCTGCCTTCTTCATTCCGGCAGGTGCAATTCTTACGGGCCCAGCTGCCAGCAATCCTGGCCATGTTTTGTGACAGGGATGGAAGGCGTGTCATGGAGGCCATGCATAAAGCTGCAGACATCATCCACCTCCTCAACAGGGAGGGGCTTGGCTCCATCTCCCAGGACATTGCTGTCAGCCTTCGCCCCTTCATTGATGACGTAAGGCTTGGAACCCGCAGAAGAAGCCCATTCCCCCGCTCCAGCTGTCTGTGATGCCCTTGTCTCTCTCTCCCCATCCCCTTCCTCCCACCCCTCAGGCCTGCCATGGAGCCGCCAAGGAGTGCCCCCGCCATGGGTGGGGAATCTCCTGCTGAGCCACCTCCCTGTCAGAGCTCTTCTCTCCAAAGCTCAGCCTCAGTGCCATGCTCCCAGCCCCTGCTGCAGCCTGGCCTGGGGGAGAGGGGGCCTGGCACTGGGCAGATGACCAGCTGCCTGGAGAACACAGGCCCCCAAAGAGGTGGAGATTCTCAGCAGGAAAGAGGTGGGTCGGGAATGGCCCGGCTCTCAGGGGCACCCAAGAGCCAAAGAAATGCTGTCTTTTGGAGCAGCCAGTCCCTGCCAGGCTCCAGCAGCTGCTTCTCCCCTTCCCCACACCAGTCTCCAGCAGCCTGCCTGCCCTCTCCCCTCATCTTCTCGGGTTCTAGGATTCTGTGCTCTCCAGACAGAAACTGCCTCTGGGACACCCTGGGCTGCACTGTCCCGCACAGGGTCTCAGGCCCTGCACAAGATGTCGATGGCGCTGGCCTGGTGGCCTCCCTGCTCCCGCCAGCCCAGGTCGTTCACACAGGGGGACCGGAGCAGCGTGCGCATCACCACTCAGTGGCGTTCTGCTCCGATGCTGCCTGGCTTTAACCGGGGGTCCCCACCCCCTGTGTGTCATTGCCAGGAGAAGGGCAGTGTGCGCTCAGCTGCCATTGTACTGCTTGGCAACGTGGTGAGCAGGGTGCAGGACCCCGACAAACCCTTCGTGCAGCAGGAAATCATCCACTGCTTGCTCCCCCTGCTGCTGCATCTTGAAGACCAGGAGGAGAGTGTGAAACTGGTAAGTGCCACGGTCATTGTTGCCTAAAGAGCAAAGAGCCAGTATCTCCTGGGGCCCCCACTCCAGTCATCGCCAGAGCCCCTTGCCCAAGCAGAGTCTTCTCCTCCCTGCTTCACTCCATGCTGGAGCCAAGCGCCTCATCCATCCTCACAGCACACAGCACAATTGGGAAGAAAAGCCTTCTTCTGGGAAAGATGTGGGGAATAGCGTAGCGGATCCGGGAGTACTGCTGCTGGCCCCGGCACGGCCCAGGGCCTGCGTCCCCCTGAAGTGCAGGGCCCCCCAAAGCACGGGGCCCTGGGCAACCACCCCAAACCATCCAAAGGACAGGACGGCTCTGGCTCTCTCCAGCCAACTCTCCCTTTCCTCTCCTCAGCACACTCCTGTGGAGAACAAATGACAGGAATCTCCACTGGCAGGAAAAGCAGGAGAACAAGGGACGGGGAAGGTTCCATGTCCCCCAGACTATCCCTCTCTCAGGGAGAACCCTCTTGGTCTCCTCTTCTCTTGCAGTCATGTAAACTGACGCTCTTCCGCTGCGCAGTGTTCCTCAGGTGGGCTCATTTGAAGACCCTCTCCCACAGCTTGGCCTGGGATGGCTCCTCACAGCTCTTGAAGTGTGTCTGGATCTGCTTGGTAGGTGAATTCCTTGTGCCTTGAGAGTGCTGAATGGGGACTTGAGGAAGACCTTTCTAACTCCACACCCTGAGTACCCATCCGCTTCGGTCGGGCTGCAGGACTCCGTTCCAGGCTCTCTGCTGGCTCATTTCAGCAGGAGTTACAATCCGTTCACATTGTTGACATTTTTCTCCACAATTCTCCGACCTTCAAACTTTGTCTTTTCAAATGAAAGCTGAGGTTCTGGAGAACACAATAGGAACTTCAGAGGGGTGCTGCTCTGGTGTATGGGTTCATATTGGCGGTTGCCAGGGCCTGGCTATATGCATTGGCTTTCCTGGACTATTCGCTGTGGGAAGAACATGTCATTTGTATATTGTGCATTTCTTCCTTCTTTCTTCCTAGATGCAGAACAACGAGAGCCACATCCCCAAATTCCTGTTCCAGGCCTTACAGTACCTGGAAAGCTCACAGACAACAATAAGACATTCAGCAGCCCGATTCATTGGTAAGCAGAGCAAATTCACTTGATCTTTTCTCAATGCTTCCTTCAGAGCCCTTTTCTGGACGGCTGCTCTGTTCCCTCCAACAGCACCAGAATCCTAAAACGGGGTGTGTGTGTGTGTGCATGTGTGTGTGAATTAACATGTATTCCAAGATGAAGGGAGCAACTTAGCTGAATCGACTGCACCAACTTCCCCCGCCCACAACAATTCTTTGGCTGCGCCTAGGGGAAACCAGCAGGATGTGAATTCAATCTCCTTTGGAAATCAGCCTCTCAGTAACTTCTGGGCATCTGATGATTTCTCGAATATGCTTTGTGAACAGATGTAAGGAATGTCTGGAATTTCCCAAAGGTGTCTTGGGAGAATGGCTGCATCATGAGCAGTTTTCAGGAAAGGTTCTGAAAAGCCATGAGAACCATTGTATTCATTGCAAAAAGAAAAGGAGTACTTGTGGCACCTTAGATACTAACCAATTTATTTGAGCATGAGCTTCATTTCCACGGTATGCATACGATGAAGTGAGCTGTAGCTCACGAAAGCTTATGCTCAAATGAATTGGTTAGTCGCTAAGGTGCCACAAGTCCTCCTTTTCTTTTTGCAAAGACAGACTAACACGGCTGTTACTCTGAAACCTGTCATTGTATTCATTGTTTGTCTAGGAAATACTATCCACCATTACTGTGATTTGTTGTCTGAAACAGTGAATGAAGATGGCATCTCCCGCCTGTATGAAGGTAAGATGTGTGTTTGGCCCTCTGTGGGAAGCACAGGGGTGCAGCACAGGGCCTGAACACAGCTTTGAATGTGCCCCTCTCAGTCTAAGGACAGCGTTGAAGGAAGAAGGATGGTCACGCCAGCTTTCATCCTGGTCCCACAATCTGTGTATGGGAGCAGGGGAATTCCATCCCGAGCTCCTAGTGTAGACATAGCCTTAGAGCTGTCTGGGGAGACTGTCTTCATCAAGGTCAGAAAGTCTCTAAAGGAAGGCCTGACCCAACTGAAAACGGCTGTTGGTATTAAGGATGATGATGATGACGATTCCCCTCTGTAGGGAAAGATTCATCACCTGCCCTCCCTGGAATGGAGTGATTGCAGGCCAGGGACCTTCACTCCGAGATTGGTTATCAGCTCCTAGGAAATCCCATGAGGGCACATGGGTGACACTTTTCCCTGTGAGCTCTTCAGGAATGAAGGCATAGGGCCACAAAGCATTTCAGGAGACGTTAGGAGCCGAAATCCCTTTGTGGATCTCGGCCTAAATGTTGTATGGTTTAATGTGGCTGCCGCTGTCACTTTCCTGTTCCATCCAAAGAACAAGTGCCCCCAACCGTCTGTGTGTACGGGTGTGTGGAGGAGTGTCTGCCACCAGAGGGGGAAGTTAGGCAAGAATGGGGTCTCCTCTCTGTCCAGGGCTATTTTGGGAGGAGCGGAGTTGTTGTTTTTGTGCCCTTAGACTCTTGGGGAGCTAACAGCAGGGGGCAATGGCCATCGGAAGTGGAGGTTTCCTAGGTACCAGTCACATCAGCATCACGGGGTTTTCAACCCATTTCCTCTTGGTTTCAGCTTTTCACAAAGTGCCTTTGAAATCAGACAGGACCACGTGGTACATCCTCAACAGATATTATAAATGGTTGCAGAAGCTTGGAAATCTCGTGTCGGGTTCTGCATTTGACTAGGGAACCGGGACCGACACAGACGAGCTCTTTGTCCTGCTATGGTAAATACAACAGACGCGTCTCAACTTTTTGGTGTCCCTGGCCTCTGTTTGCCAGAAGCTGGGAATGCGGGACAGGGGACTGATGACTAGATAATTGCCTGTCCCTTCATTCCCTCTGGGGCACCTGGCATTGGCCACTGTCAGAAGACAGGATACCGGGCTAGATGGACCTTTGCTGTGGCCTTTCTTATGTCCTTATGTTTGGAACCGGGGCTGAACAAGGAGGTGGATATCAGCAGATGACCCAAAATTATGTCGATTAGTCGGGCCTAGAGAAGACTTGGAAGAAGTTGAAAGGGATCAAAGAAAGCCATGTCACTGGGCAGCACCATGGCAGATGAAAACCAGCGCTGACCAAGGCAGGGCCATACACATGAAAAGCAGTGAGGTGAACGACTCCTCCATAGCGCTGGTGTCAGAGGCCAAAGCACGGCTGGTTGGGCCCAGTGGTTGGAGCAGTGGCTCTGGGGCCTTGTGCTCAGAGTGGTGGAGGCCGAGCCGAGGGGAGCCAAGGGTTGGAGCCGGAGTCAGGAGTCAAGAGCAGGATTGGAACAGGCTGGGGAATAGGGCAAGGGCCGGATTAACGATCCCCGGCCAATGGGAGCTGCGGGGAGGCAGAGCCTGCAGGCAAGATCAGCCCCTGGGACAGAGGTTCCCGGTGTGGTGCTCGTCGTGGTGATGTGGCTGGCGGGGATGAGGAACGGCAGCGTGAGGAGCCTCCTCGCCCCCACCCCAGCCAGGCAGAGCCGGCCCGGCCGCAACGCAGCACGCAGGGGTTTAGTGGCTACAGCCTGGGCCCCCCTTAGCCCTCCTCCTTTCCTGAGTGCACCATTGCCCCACTTCTGCCCCATTCCCACACACTGGTACAGGGCAGAATCCCGGAGCTGATCTCTGAAATCTCTCTCACTGGAAGGAAGTCACTGCAAAGGCAGGACAACCCCACCTTTGGGCACCATGGAGGACATCTCATCCCACTGCACAGAGCCCTACATTCACACAGCTTCTTGCATGTCGTTCCCTCACTCATCAGAGCCAGGTGGAGAGAGGAGAAATTCTCCCAGACTCCCTTTTACCATTGCCAGCCCAAAGGGTAGCAGAGGTTGCGGGGGGTTGGGTGCTCTCTTTAAGAAATGCCAGCTCTCAGGGAAGTTGCCAATGAGCATCAGCAAGGTAGGGTGGGGTTGTGCTGTGGAAAACTACCCTGCTTGAAGGTTTTGTTCTTCTCATTTGGGTTCCTGCCCTTTCTCTCTCTTCCAGACATCGAGAGGCCAACAGGAGCCAATTGAGCCCACCACTGATCCCATCTCTTGTGAGATGGCAAAGCAGCTTTGCATGGGAAGGAGGAGACAGAAGAGGCCGAGCAGCATGTGCCGGGCTGAACCAGCCACACAGAACCCCATAGTCTAGGTGGAGAAAGCCAAGCCCCTCCCCAGCCCTGCCGGACATGCTCCAACTGGAGCACCAGTGTGTAAGCGAGCAGCTCAGACCGCTGAAAATGGAGAATGCACACTGTAGGCTCCAGACCAGAAACAGCTCAAGCCCCTGACTGCAGAGCTCTGAGGCACCGAGACCCAGCCACGTCCCTGGGGGCCTGCAGACATGCAAGGGAGTTCGGAGACTCTGGGAGTTTCCCACGCCGGGAACCCAGAGACCCCCAGCCCATGGCCTAGAGACATCTCCAAGGAAGTAACCTGGGTGAACTAGCCATTGTCATCTGCAGTGCTGGATCCCCACTGACTCAATGGCAAACACATTGGCCACGGACGAGGCCCTGGGCGAGGAGCCGGTGGAGTAACGAGGGCCTGGGTCCACCGGCCCTGGCTGCCATCCATCCTTTGGTGGCTGCCCACGTCCCCATTGACCCACTAGACTGCACAGCCCCAAGAGGAGGGGCAACCATCTTGCCTCTGAACTCTCAGCCAAACAGCCCTGCAGTGAAGGGCAGCTACACTGACTCCGGCCGTTGGGCCACACAGCATTGAGGGAGAGAGTAGCCATATTGTCCGTTGCTATCGGGCCACACGGGCGTAAGAGACAGGATAGACATTTGGACTCTAAGCGTTGAGCCACACAGCCCCGACAGAGAGGACAGCCGCACGGACCCTGGTCGCTGGGCCACACAGCCCCGACAGAGAGGACAGACGCACGGACCCTGGTCGCTGGGCCACACAGCCCCGACAGAGAGGACAGCCGCACGGACTCTGGTCGCTGGGCCACACAGCCCTGACGGAGCGGGCGGCCGCACAGACTTTGGTCGCTTGGCCACACAGCCCCGACGGAGAGGGCGGCCGCACGGACTCTGGTCGCTGGGCCACACAGCCCCGACGGAGCGGGCGGCCGCACGGACTCTGGTCGCTGGGACACACAGCCCCGACGGAGCGGGCGGCCGCACGGACTCTGGTCGCTGGGCCACAGAGCCCCGACGGAGCGGGCGGCCGCACGGACTCTGGTCGCTGGGCCACACAGCCCCGACGGAGCGGGCGGCCGCACGGACTCTGGTCGCTGGGCCACACAGCCCCGACGGAGCGGGCGGCCGCACGGACTCTGGTCGCTGGGCCACACAGCCCCGACGGAGCGGGCGGCCGCACGGACTCTGGTCGCTGGGCCACACAGCCCCGACGGAGCGGGCGGCTGCACGGACTCTGGTCGCTGGGCCACGCAGCCCCGACGGAGAGGGCGGCCGCACGGACTCTGGTCGCTGGGCCACACAGCCCTGGACAGAGAGGGCGGCCGCACGGACTCTGGTCGCTGGGCCACACAGCCCCGACGGAGAGGGCGGCCGCACGGGCTCTGGGTGTTGGGACACACACACTGCGTGGGAGGGCAGCCATTTTGACAATGGGCATTTGGCCAAACTACCCTGAGGCTTAGGGAAGTTATTTGATGTCAGCCATGGGACCTCGCCCCTTCACTCCTCAGACATCGCTCATCTGTCACCATGAGACCGACCCCATGACAGAAGACTTTTGGGGTCAAGATGCAAACGGGAGTCGAAACAAGGAGTGGCATGTGACCCCTCTAAGAGATCCTCCCACTCCTTTACCAATCTGGGGGTGTTTTATCTCCATGCACCTGCCTCAGGAATGGATTTGAGCAATTGGGGAATGTTCTGGGGCAGAGTGACCCATCCGGAAGTGGGTCACGTGACCCTCCAAGAGCTCCTCCCACTTGGGGTGGGCCTCAGCCCCTTAGGACCCACCAGAGAGGGGATTTCACCAAACAGGGTAAGTGCCATGGTGGGGTGACCTGCCCGCAAGAGGGGTCCATCACCCCTCCATGAAATCCCCGCACCGTCCTCTGCTAATCAGTCAGGGTTTCGCACACACGCTTTAGGCCATCCCAGAAGGGAAACGTAACAATCAGACTAGGCAGTGCCCGAAGGTCTAGGCCACAAGGCGCCGATCTCTGGAGCTCCATGTTTGCGAGGCTGGCAGCATCGTCCGGGAAGTCGCAACACAACACTGCGGGGAAGAGCCCGTCTCGTTCCAAGGATGTCTTTTGAAGAAACCGTGGCCTAGACCTTCGGGCTATACCTGTTCTGGACTGGTACACATTTCCCTTCTGAGATGGCCTAAGGTGGGAGTGAAACCCTCGCCAACTGCTAGAGGGTGGTGTGGGGACATTTTAGAGGGACCACAGGATCCTGTTGCGGGCAGGTCACTCCACTGCAGCACTTCCCTTCTTTGGTCAAATCCCCTCTCGGGGTGGTCCTACAGGGCTGATGCCCACTTCAATTGGTAGAGGACACAGGGAGGAGTTCTCAGAGGGGATATACAACCCCCTTCTGCGTGGGTCACCCTGCCCCGCAACGTTCCCTGATTGGTCAAATCCAGTCTCCGGGTGTGTAAAATGCTGGTTGCCCCTGCCAAATTTTCCTAAAAGAAGGGAACAAAGGCATGTACCTTTTGGGTTATCTGTCAGGTGGCCATCTTGGACTTGGGAAAAGAAGCTGGTGACCTTTAGCCATTTCCTCTATTAGTTTGGGTTGGGGAGCACACTCCCACGCACGGATTGAATCCGCGTAGATAGGGTCTAACATCCAGGCAGAGACGACGCAAAGAGGGATAGGGAGGGTTTTTAGTTAGGTCTACTCACCCGTTCCTGTGTCCATCATGGAGTCCCTCCCTGACGTCCAATGTCAAGAGAGCAGCAGCCGTCCATCGCTGTCCCTGCAAGAGAAGGGAGAGGGAACATCAACCTGACCTCCTGGGTGTAATTGTTTGGGAGACTGGAGCACTTCCAGAGTTCAAGTTTTGTTAATCCACCCCTTCTCTAGCCTAGCCTAGTCCTTTTCCCTCTCGTAAATAAAGTCTTGTTTGTGTGTTTACCACTGCCTGGCGTTATTTTCTTGTGCTAAGGCAAGCTCTGACAGACTGGCTTTACAAAGGGGACCATGTGGGAAGAATTTACTGTAATATTCCCTGCATCTTCTGAATGGGGTTTGGGTTCTGCCCTTTTGAAAGGAAGGAAAAATCTTTCCAGGTGATCCTATGGGGCTGAAACCCACTGGGATTACTTCGTAATCTGTCCTCTTCACTACCATGTTTGTGACCCTCTGTGTCATAGGGAAGTAGCCCATGGCTCATTATGCATCTTTGCATTTAAAATGGACACGTGTGGTGTACAGAGGAAGAAGGACAACTTTTCAAGTCCACTGTGCACAGAAATGGGATGGACACTTCAAGGATTGAATACAATGCTTTGATCTTCCATCTGTTCATTAAAGAAAGACAAAGGTGCAGATTTGGGAGGCTCGGCACTGACTTCCCCAGGATCATTCCTCTCCGCTTAATTCCTCTCAAGGAAGAGCCTGAGGAAGTGTGATCAGGGGAACTACCCAGAGCACCAGATAAATCAGGGCCCTGAGCTGAGAAAAACCAAGCCTTGGAAAGAGGCCCAAGCAGCTCAGCCGTCTTGTCCTCTGCCGTCTTGTGTGTGTGTTGCGTGTTGGTGTCGCGTGTGATTTCGGTGTCGTGTTGTCTGCCGTGCGACGTGCTGTGTGTTCCACGTGCAACGTGTCAGTGTCGTGTGTGTCTGTCTCAATGTCGTGTGTGCCATTTTGTGTCATGTGCCATTTTGTATCATGTGTCATGTGGTGTGCGTCATGTGTGTGTGACATGTAGTGTGTGCGTGCGTGTGACGTGTTGTGCGAGTGCATGTGCGTAGTGTGACATCTGCGTGACATGATACGTGAGACATGCAACAAACTGTGTGCGACTTTGTGTGTGTGTGACGTACGTGCAACGTGCTGTGTGTCATTCAGTGTGTGTGAGACGTGTTGTGGGTCGTGTTGTGTGTCGTGTTGAGTGTGAGACGTGTTGTGTGTCATGTTGAGTGTGTGAGTGTGACATGTTGCGGGTCGTGTTGTGTTGAGTGTGTATGACATGTTGTGCGTCGTGTGTGTGATGTTTTGTGTGTGACGCTTTCCATGTCGTCTTGTGTGTGTGTCTGTGTGGTGTGTTATTTTTGTGTGTCGTGTTGTGTGCCGTTTTGTGTCATCGTGTGTGTGTGACGTGTGTGCATCCACGCGTTCGACGTATTGTGCGTGTCCGTGTGGGAAGTGCGAAGTGGGATGGGTCAACTTGCCGCCCCCTTCCCCAACACTTTAGCCCCCTGTCGTAAACATGACCCTACCCCCTCCCCAGGGTGCTACTGACACTAAAACGACCTAAAAGACCCCCAACTTCTCACTATTGGCTGCACCCCATTGCCACCCGCACTTCTATGCTGCTGCTGGCCAAACCCTCCCCCCAAAATCTAAACCCCACCCCCTACCCGGAACCCAACTGGAACCCTGACCCCATAACCTGCCCCCCAACTCGAAACCCCTGAACCAAAACTGTAGCCCAACCCTCACCCCAACCCGAACCTCCAGCTCTGAACCCAGCCCCCCGAAGCCTGACACCGCTTTAAGCCAGAGCCCAGTTCCCCATTCCCACCCTGGGCAACAACAGTGCAAACCACACCCTCCTGCCCCCCGCCCAGGAATCCTGCTTCTTATCACCCCTTCTTTGGAAATGAACCTTTTCTTCACTTGCATCCCACACACCTTCATTCTCCTTTGAGGGCTTATTTAGTGACAGGGGTCTACACAAGGCAAATCTTTGCTATCACAGCGTAACAGGACACAGAGAAGTGAAAACAGTGCAAACAACATTCCACGAGTTTTCAGGAGGTTTAAACATCCAATACATTTGAACATTTAACAGTCGCTTTGATCTCTACTAACACACACATCCATTGGCCTGAATACACTCTGACACAAGCTGCTATTTCAGTGTCACGCCTTGTACAAACATTACTGCAACAGCGTGTAGGGCAGCGTGACCCCCGGGGGTCTGTGAGCTGGTTTCAGGGCGTCCGCAGGACCCCGCAGCTTCGCCTCCCCGCCTGTTCCACCCACCGCCTGTGCTTCCCCGGAGGGATCTCCAGACTGTCAATGCTGCCCGGAGCTTCCCTTCCCTGCCAGGCCTGAGCAACCAGCGCTTGTAACCAGGCCACTCACAGCCTCCCCGCGGGGAGCGTATGGACACAAACCGGCTGGAGAGCAGTTAGGGCAGGAATCCCTGGAGACTCGGGGAGCACCTTCAGCGGATGAGGGTGACACACCCCACGGGAGCTGAATTTCCCACTCGGGTCTAAGTCATGCCATGTGGATGGGGCAGCACGGTTGGGAGGCTCTGTTTGCTGCGGTGGATCCACTGGGGGTTGATGTCATGGGGGTCGAGTGAAGACCCACTGAATTGACAGCAGAGCGCTCTCCGGTCGCCGTTGGGACTGCGCCGGGAACGGCAGGAGGAAGGTAAGTCGACCGAAGAGCATCTCCCGTCGACCCAGCCCAGTGTAGACACAGCAGGAAGTCGACCGAAGCGACGTCAAATCCAGCTCTGTTATTCAAGCAGCGGGAGCAGCGTAACTTAGGACGACTTCCTGCGGTAGGATAGAGTCATAAATAGAAAGGGAAGGCTAACCACCTTTAAATCCCTCCTGGCCAGAGGAAAAAATCCTCTCACCTGTAAAGGGTTAAGAAGCTCGGATAACCTCGCTGGCATCTGACCAAAATGACCAATGAGGAGATAAGATACTTTCAAAAGTTGGCGGGGGGAGGGAGAAACAAAGGGTCTGGGTCTGTCTGTGTGATGCTTTTGCCGGGGACAGAACAGGAATGGCGTCTTAGAACTTAGTAAGTAATCTAGCTAGATATGCGTTAGATTCTGATTCCTTTAAATGGATGAGAAAATAAGCTGCGCTGAATGGAATGGATATTCCTGTCTGTGTGTCTTTTTGTAACTTAAGGTTTTGCCTAGAGGGATTCTCGGTGTTTTGAATCTAATTACCCAGTAAGGTACCCTGTAAGGTATCTACCATCCTGATTTTACAGAGGTGATTCTTTTTACTTTTTCTTCTATTAAAATTCTTCTTTTAAGAAACTGAATGTTTTTTATTGTTCTTAAGATCCAAGGGTGTGGGTCTGTGGTCACCTATGCAAATTGGTGAGGATTTTTACCAAACCTTCCCCAGGAAGGGGGGAGCAATGTTTTGGTGAGAATTTTTGGGGGAAAGACATTTCCAAACGGCTCTTTCCTAATAAAAAACCCGGTTAGACTTTTGGTGGCAGCAGCGAAAGTCCAAGGGCAAAAGGTAAAATAGTTTGTACCTTGGGGAAGTTTTAACCTAAGCTGGTAAAAGTAAGCTGAGAAGGTTTTCATGCAGGTCCCCACATCTGTACCCTAGCGTTCAGAGTGGGGAAGGAACCTTGACAGATAGACACAGTGTGAGGCCTGAGTTTCCCCTGCAGTCTGGATGCTCAAACACCGGCTTGGCAACACAAGTCAGCAAGCCCAGGCCACATAGAGACAGGCTCAGTGTGCAGCGTGGACAGACCCTCCGACAGCCCCAGTATTGTCAAAAGAGGAAATCCTGCCTGTGTTTTGACTTGCTGGTAGAAGAGCCGAGTGACATTGGAGCTCACCGAGCTTCACTGACCAACGCAGCGCTCCAGCACCTGAGCTCTCGGGCTCCCTGTTGAAAGAAAAGCTGAAGGAGCGACCAAGGTCAAAGAGAGGTGCTCGTCTTTGGCCAAGGGCAGGGAGTCCCACCCTCAAAGCGAGAACATTTCTCTCTTTGTCTGTCTGTGTTGGGGCAGGAGTGATAACACGTCTCCTGCATTGGCTATTTCAGAGAGTAGTTTCTGACTGTCTTCTCAAAGACAGGGTGCGAAACAGGCCTCAAACCTGACTGAGTGGATACAAGAACGATGCAGCTCGACTGAGCCAGCTGAGAATTGAGATGTGCCCCTTTGCTCGAATGAGGGAATGACCTGTGAGGGGACTGGAAACCTGACCGGCCAATTCTTAACTTGCATCTCTCAGCCTCTTTCCTCTGAGTGCCGTCACGGTAGCTTCCATACTCCAGCACCGGGCGCCCTGCCAGCTCTGGGCCCGACAAGCTTTCCTTGGGATTGGATTCTGGAGAGCAGGGGGGCAGGGAAGCAACAGGTGCATGTGGCTCCGTGGTGAGGTTTTCCTTGCAAGATGTGTGTGTGAGTCTGTGTGTGTCGGAAGCACTGAGTGTGGCTCTCCCTGAACCCACATAGGGTGAGGGTGGCGGGAGCGAGACAGTAGAAGTATAAAGGGGCAAGGACGGGCAGAACGATGATGACTGTGTTGTGTTTCATTCCTTAGATGTGGGGCCACCACCTTTCTCTTTAGCCTTGTCGTATCCCAGGGGTAAAACTCGCCATTTGTCCAGCTACAAGGGCGTGTTTGTGTTCATTCCTGCGAGCCACACAGGGGTCTGATGTTGCTGCTTCCAATCCTCTGGCTCTGCCGGGAGAAGGGGCAATTCAGGCCATCCCTGAGCTGAGGGAGGGAGATGAAATAAGATGGGTCCCAAAGATTGATCCCTGAGGAACTCCACTGGTAACCTCCCTCCTGCCTGACAGTTCACCTTTCAGCAGGACCCGCTATAATCTCCCTGTTAACCATTTCCCTATCCATCTTTCAATTTTCATATTGATCCCCATCTTTGCCAGTTTAACTAATAATTCCCCATGTGGCACCATATCAAACATCTTCCTGAAATCTTGGTCAATTAGATCCACTGCGTTTCCTTTGTCTAAAAAATCTGTTACTTTCTCTAAGAAGGAGATCAGGTTGGTTTGGCATGATCTACCTTTTGTAAAACCATCTTGTATTTTGTCCCATTTACCATTGACCTCAATGTCCTTAACTACTTTCTCCTTCAAAATTTTTTCCAAGACCTTGCATACTACAGATGTCGAACTAACAGGCCTGTAGTTACCCGGATCACTTCCCCCCCCCCTTAAAAATAGCAACTATGTTTGCAATTCTCCAATCAAATGGTACAACCCCTGAGTCGACAGATTCATTACAAATTCTTGCTAATGGGCTTGCAATTTCATGTGCCAGTTCCTTTAATATTCTTGGATGAAGATTATCTGGGCCCCCCGATTTAGTCCCATTAAGCTGTTTGAGTTTCGCCTCTACCACAGATATGGTAATATCTACCTCCATCTCCTCCTTCCCATTTGTCATGCTACCATTATCCCTAAGATCCTCATTAGCCTTATTAAAGACTGAGGCAAAGTATTTGTTTAGATATTGGGCCATGCCCAGATTATCCTTGACCTCCACTCCATCCTCAGTGCTGAGCGGTCCCACTTCTTCTTTCTTGGTTTTCTTCTTATTGACATGGTGATAGAACCTTTTACGATTGGTTTTAATTCTCTTTGCAAGGTCCTTCTCACTTTATCCCTTCATGTTCTGACCTCAAGAAGGTAGATTTCCTTGCTGATCCCTCCCATTTTCCACTCCCTGTATTCTTTCTCCTTTTTCTTAATCAGCTCTCCGAGATGCTTGCTCATCCAGCTTGGTCTACAACTCCTGCCTATGAATTTTCCCCCCTTTCTTGGGATGCAGGCTTCTGATAGCTTCTGCAGCTTTGATTTAAAGTAATCCCAGGGCTCCTCTGCCTTTAGATCCCTAAAGTTCTTCAGTCCAATCCACTTGCCTAACTCATTTCCTTAATTTTTCAGTCAGCCTTTTTGAAATGAAAAACCCTAGTTGCAGATTTATTTTTTGGTGATCCTTCCGTTCAGTTTGAACTGAATTAGCTCATGATTGCTCGAACCAAGATTGTCCCCTACAACCATTTCTTCGAGGAGGTCCTCACTTCTCACCAAAACCAAATCTAGAATGGCACCCCCTCTTGTCGGTTCAGCAACTACTTGTTGAAGGAATCCATCAGCTATCACATCTAGGAACATCTGAGCCCGATTATTATTACTAGCACTCGTCCTCCAATCTAGATCTGGGAAGTTAATGTCTCCCATGATCACGCAGTTTCCATTCGTATTTACTTCATTAAAAACATTAAAGAGGGCTCGATCCATATCCACATTAGATCCCGGCGTTCTCTAGCAGACTCCAAGTACTATCCCAGGGGAGTCTCGAGTAGTTCTCTTCCCCAGCGTCATTTTTGCCCAGACGGACACTGTCTTATCCATTCCATCGCTGATTTCTTTACATTCTACCTCCTCATTGATAGACAATGCTACTCCACCACCTTTACCTTTATTTCAGTCTTTCCTAAACAGCACATACCCTTCAATACCCGTAGTCCAGTCATGACGACTATTCCACCCTGTTTCTGTTATCCTGAGAATATCTGGTTTCACTTCCTGCACCAGTACCTCTAGTTCCTCCATTTTGTTACCAAGGCTCCTCGCATTAGTGTACAAACATCTTCATTTTTGCTGTTTGGCCTCCCTCACCTTCTTTACCCAATGAGGCATGGTCATTCTACAGCCAGTAGAACCTATTAGACTGGTATCCACACTGCCTTCCTCCTTATAGCCATTCTCCTACCCAAGGCTGTATCCTTTCTTACTTTGTTTTCTTCCCTCTCAAGGCTAAAATCCAGCGTGGAGATTACCTGGACATCCCCTAACCAACCATCTCCCCCAGATTCCGAGTTTAAAGCTCTCTTAATCAGTTGTGCCAGCCTCCATCCTAGAAGTCTATTTCTTTCCCTACTCAGATGAAGTCCATCCTGAGAGAACTGTCCTCTGTCCATGAATGCCTCCCAGTGGCCATACATCCCAAAGCCCTCCTTCTAGCACCACTGCCTGAGCCATCTGTTGACAGTCACAATCTTGTCACGCCTTTGTTGCCCTTCTCCAGGAACAGGCAAAATCCCACTACAGATCACCTGAGCCTCGATTTCCTTAAGCGTCTTCCCCAGCCTAGCACAGTCTCCCTTAATCCTTTCCAGCGAGAATCTAGCTGTATCATTTGTTCCCACATGAAGGATAATTAGGGGATTCTTTCCCGTTCCCTTTAGGATCCTTTTCAACCTCAGATCTACATCCCGTATCTTAGCACCTGAAAGACAGCACACCCTTCTATTCTCTGGATCAGCTCTGGTTACAGGCCTGTCTTGTCTTCTCAGTAAAGAGTCCCCGATCACATAGCCCTGCCTTTCCCTGGTGATGATGCTGTTCTCCAGTCTATCCCCTGTTCCCTCTGGCTGCAAGTTCTTTCCATTCCTATTCTCCCTTGTAATCCTCTTCTACCCATCCTGTATCCTCCTGGGGCTCATATTTGGTGTAGTCTCCATTGACTCTTCCCCTTTTCCTATAGGACTAGCCACTCTTCTCTTCCTCCTTGCCCCTCCACCTTCAGTGACTACCTGTTGAGCCCCTTCTTCATTTTCCAACTCTCAAAACCTATTCCTGAGCTCTATTTCTCCTTCACGAGCCCGTCTTTTCCTCTGCCTGGTTCTTGTAGTCACATGCTTCCACTGACCACTTCCCTCACCCAGCAGTCTCCCCTCAGAATTCCTCAGTCCTGCTTCCATCTGCAAGTCTGAGCTTTTCCCTTCAGATACCTCATGTCTTTGCTCCATCATCTGCTCAAACCCCTTTCTAAACTCAACCAGACTTTCCACCTGCATCTCCAAACCTCAGATCTTCTCCTCCATCAGCTCGAGCAGACGGCATTTCATGCAGACAAAACTCTTACCAGGTCCCCCCTCCAGGATCATGGACATACGGCAGCTTCCACAGCCAGTCATCTCCATTGTGTCTTCCACGACATGAGTCACTCCCACCGCTGCCTCTGTGTCTGTCATCGCCTTCCCACCTAAATCCTGTTCACCTGGGAAACACCCAAACCCCACCCCCCACAGCAACAACAAACCCCAAACAAGCACCACAAGACAAACTCCCCCTCAGACTCCCCTGTTTACAGCCCTGTTTGCTGGCTCCTGTGCCACGGCCTGACTGGCTGGCTCCCTTCATAGGACCCCGAGTCAGAGAAGCCCTGGCCCCAAATCAGGGATCAACTTCTCTCCCAGCACAAAGCCACCACAAGCCTTGACACGTACACAAAATCCCAATACACAACCAAATACCAACACCTTCTCCCCCACACCATTCACAGCTGTTGTTGGGTCTTGGGGAAACCCTGGTGCACCAGCGGGGGCGGGTGTCTGATGGGGTGGGTGGGGCGGCGGGGGGCGGGGAGGGGGCCCAGCTGGGAGGTGGAGGGGTCTGTGTGGTGCGAGCTGTGGGAGGGTAGGGGATGGATTGGTGCTGTGGGAGGAGGAAAGGGGGGTTGTGGACAGGGGGCGATTGGGTTGTCGGGATGGGGACTGGGTCTGGCAGGGATGTGGGGGAGGGAGAGGCTATAGGGGACCTGGATCGGGGACTTGGGTCAATGGCATGGCTGCGGCTGTTGGGTTGGGTTGGGTTGGGAGGGGAGGGGAGGGGCAGCACCATGGCAGCCCCCAGGGGGACACAGCATGGCTGTGGGGGGCTGTAGGGAGGGGAGGGGTCTGTGGGGTGGGGTGTCTCAGCTGGGTGGGGTGGCTGCGACCTGTGGTGAGCGGGGGGGGGCAGAAGGGGGGCCGGGGGCTCTGAGCCGTTCTGGAGAGCCCCCGGCCGTGCCCCTGCCGTTCCCCCCCCCCGCAGCCTCCGCTCCCGGCGCCGCCGGCCCATGCTCCGGGCAGGGGGGCAACGAGCCTGGCTGACCCCGGGGCTCTGTGCGGTGTGGCCCAGCGGCTGGTCCTGGGGCTCCAGGCAGTGCGGTCAGGGGGCAGGGAGCAGGGGAGGGGTGGGTTAGAGGGCAGGGGAGTTCACGGGGGGTCAGGGGCTGGGGGGTGGATGGGGTCAGGGTGGAGAGAGGGCGGGGAACAGGGGGTTGAATGGCAGCAGGAGGTCCCGGGGCGGTCAGGGAGAAGGGGTGGTTGGATGGGGCAGAAGGTCCGGGTGGCAGACAGGAAGGAGGGGGGGGTTGGATGGGGCAGTGTGGGGCTGTTAGGGGCAGGGGGATCTGGAGCCCCTCAGGGAACAGAGGGGTTGGATGGGGCCGGAGGCCCGGGGCGGCCGTCCGGGGGCGAGAAACAGGGGTCAGATGGGGGCGGGGGCCGGGCCATGTCTTGCTGTTGGAGGAGGCCCAGCCTCCCCTAACTGTCCCTCCGTACAATTTCTGAAACCCGATTTGGCATCAGGCCAAAGTTTGCCTGCCCCTGGCTTAGGGCCTGATTCATGCAAAGACCCATTGGGAGTGTGTGAACATTGCCCCATTTCTGAAACTGGAAACAACCCCCTGCACAGGGCTGGGAAAACAGAGCAGAGCTCTGGAGCCTGAACCCCCTCGTCAGAGACTGCGATGAAATCCTCTCAGGCATTGGCATCCAGACAGCAGGAGTATCTGGCTGTGTCGACTCTCTCCTCAGGCCCTGAGCGACCAGCACCCCAGCCAATGCCTGAGATGACGGGGCGTCCAGGATTTCCCGGTTTATGGATCTTGGGTAGCAGATAGAAGACCCCTGGTCGGGGTTCTAGGGGTGGGTCTGTGCAGATTTGTTCTTGTGCTTTTTCAGGGAGTTTCTTGAGCAGATGGTGCAGTTTCTCTTGGTCACCCTGAGTGGGATCAGAGGGGAATGGGCTGGAGAATGTGGAGTTGGAGAGCTGCCGAGCAGCCTCTTGTTCATATTCCGACCTATTCATGATGACGACAGCACCTCCTTTGTCAGCCTTTTTGATTCGGATGCCAGAGTTGTTCCTGAGGCCGTGGACGGTGTTGTGTTCTGCACAGCTGAGGTTATGGGCCAAGTGATGCTGCTTTTCCACCACTTCAGCCCGTGCTTGTCGGCTGAGGCACTCAAGTTGAAGTCCAGTCTGGCTGTTTCGACCTTCAGGCAGAATCCTTCTTTTTGTCGTGTTGGTCGGAAGGTCTCTGTGGATTAGTGTGTTGTTCAGAGGTGTGTTGGAAATATTCCTTCCGTCGGAGACGTGGAAAGTCGGATTCCAAGTCACCGCAGAACTGTATCATGTTGGTAGGGGTGGAGGGGCAGAAGGAGAGGCCACAAAAGACACTCACTTCCTGGACACTAGAGTGGTAATAAGTGATGGTCACATAAACACCACCCTATCCTGGACCGCTATGCTTACCTACATGCCTCCAGCTTTCATACAGACCACATCACACGATCCGTTGTCTACAGCCAAGTTCTAAGATACAACCGCATTTGCTCCAATCCCTCAGACAGAGACAAACACCGACAGGATCTCTATCAAGCATTTGTCAAGGTTCCTCCCCGACTCTGAACTCTAGGGTACAGATGTGGGGACCTGCATGAAAACCTCCTAAGCTTACTTTCACCAACTTAGGTTAAAACTTCCCCAAGGTACAAATAAATTTTATCCTTTGTCCCTGGATCTCCACTGCCACCACCAAACTCTAACTGGGTTTACTGGGAAACGTAGTTTGGACACGTCTTTCCCCCCAAAATCCTGCCAACCCTTGCACCCCACTTCCTGGGAAAGGTTTGGTAAAAATCCTCACCAATTTGCATAGGTGACCACAGACCCAAACCCTTGGATCTGAGAATGATGAAAAAGCATTCCGTTTTCTTACAAGAAGACTTTTAATATTAGTAAAGAAATCCCCTCTGTAAAATCAGGATGGTAGATACCTTACAGGGTAATTAGATTCAAAACATAGAGAATCCCTCTAGGCAAAACCTAAAGTTACAAAAAGGACACACGGACAGGAATAGTCATTCCATTCAGCACAGTTCCTTTCTCAGCCATTTAAAGAAATCATAATCTAACACCTACCTAGCTAGATTACTTACTAAAAGTGTCTCGGCTGTTGGACCATACTGCAGTGGTCAGGACTCGGTGTTGCTGTGGATTTTGTATTGTTAACTGTACTTGTGTTACGTTGCATAGGGAGATAACCTATTAGGAATGTAATAAGCCCTCCAAACCCTGCAGTGTACTAGACAACCCGGACCCAACCTTCTCAGGCCCACTCTAATGGGAAGTCTGGAACACTAATTGGAATAGGTGTGGTATGCCCGTATGAGAGAAGGTGCAGGGCACAATACTACACAAGGGGCAGTGGGACAAATGGAATATCGACACCTTCCACCTTGATGCCTGGCCCTATCAGGAAATGTGTCGCCATATGTCCTATGCTTTTCCAGGGATACCTGGGCAGGAGGATCCCAAAAGAAAAAGAAAAAAAAAGGGGTGGAGTGTTAGGATATAGATATTCAGGCCTGTCTGTAAAGGCCTATACTCTAAGAATTTAGGTGTATTCTTATTACTTGGCTAGTGATAGAGGTATAAAAGAAAGAAAGAATCAAAACCACTGTCTGCCAGTGTAAGGGCCTTCTCTTACTGTGACAGTTTGTGGCCCTGTGCTTAGGCTCAGGCCTTTGGCTAAGCAGCAGAGGCAGCCATAAGCTGGGAAGCGAACGGTCACATCCTCACATTCCAAACTAGTCACATTGAAATAAGGTGCTATTGGGCTGTTAGGCACTATCAGGACAGGATTGTATTCCTATCACCTCCAGAGAAAGGGAAGTGCCTAGAAAATGTAAAAGGAAACTTAGTTTGATAGGATCCTGTCTGGCAAGAACTCACTTATCAATAGCTGGGATGTGAAATCCTCACTTCTGTATTGTTTTGTCATTATAGTTCCCACTTTGCTGTTGTTTGTCTGTACAATCTCTGTCTGGTTCTGTGATTGTTCCTGTCTGCTGTATAATTAATTTTGCTGGGTGTAAACTAATTGAGGTGGTGGGATATAATTGGTTACATAATCATGTTACAATATGTTAGGATTGGTTAGTTAAATTTCAGGAAAATGATTGGTTAAGGTATAGCTAAGCAGAACTCAAGTTTTACTATATAATCTGTAGTCAATGAGGAAGTGACGGGGTGTGGGGGGGGGTGGGCATGTGGGTGTGTGAGATGGGAACAGGGAATGGGAGTAAGAAAATTGGAATCATGTTTTGCTAAAGGGGGAAATGGGAACAGGGAATGGGAGTAAGGAAGTTGGAATCATGTTTTGCTAAAGGGGGAAATGGGAACAGGGAATGGGAGTAAGGAAGTTGGAATCATGTTTGGCTAAGGGTAGGAATGGGAACAGGGACACAGGTGTAAGGCTCTGTGGTGTCAGAGCTGGGAAGGAGGATACTAAGGAAGGAAACTGGAATCATGCTTGCTGGAAGTTCACCCCAATAAACATCGAATTGTTTGCACCTTTGGACTTCGGGTATTGTTGCTCTCTGTTCATGCGAGAAGGACCAGGGAAGTAAGTGGGTGAAGGAATAAGCCCCCTAACAACTTACTAAAAGTTCTAAGACTCCATTCCTGTTCTGTCTCCGGCAAAAGCATCACACAGACAGACACAGACCCTTTGTTTTTCTCCCTCCTCCCAGCTTTTGAAAGTATCTTGTCTCCTCATTGGTCATTTTGGTCAGGTGCCAGCGAGGTTACCTTTAGCTTCTTAACCCTTTACAGGTGAGAGGATTTTTCCTCTGGCCAGGAGGGATTTTAAAGGGGTTTACCCTTCCCTTTATATTTATGACAGCATTCTTCAAACTACAATCCCCACCTGCTGAAAGGAAGAATACCCAGAAGTCACCTACTCCAGGACAGGCCCAACAAAGAAAGGAACAGAACGCCACCAGCCATCAGCTTCAGCCCCCAACTAAAAGATCTCCAGGGCAGGATCAAGGATCTACAATCTATTCTGAAGGACGATCCCTCAATCTCACAGATCTTGGGAGACAGGCCAGTCCTCGCTTACAGACAGCCCCCAAACCTGAAGCAAATACTCGCCAGCAACCACACAACAAAAACACTAACCCAGGAACCTATCCTTGCAACAAACCCATTGCCAACTCTGTCCACATATCTAGTCTAGGGACACCATCCTCGGACCTAATCACATCAGCCACACCATCAAATGTGCCCAAATACATTTGTTTGTCTCTAAGGTGCCAGAACTACTCCTTGTTTTGTTTTTGTTTTTTGCTGATACAGACTAACACGGCTCCCACTCTGAACTAAACGATTGCATCTCTCCCCAAAATCAATC
Organism: Caretta caretta; assembly: GCF_965140235.1. Taxonomy (NCBI): domain Eukaryota; kingdom Metazoa; phylum Chordata; order Testudines; family Cheloniidae; genus Caretta; species Caretta caretta. The sequence goes on from NC_134209.1 coordinate 7,804,174, forward strand.
TATAAGCACAAAGAACACCCTGGAGACCAGGCCTGTAAACGTTAGGAAACATCAGAGTTAATGTGACGTGTACATACTTCGCGCAGTGCTGTTGTGCATGTGTGTTATGATACAGACTCACAAGTGTGGCCTTGAGGTCAATTCCCTGCCCCCCACAGCATCAATTTCCTCCAGACTCCCAAGGGAAGTGGTGCTTCCTCCATCCCTTGATGAGATGCCTTTCTGGAGTCTGCTTTGGTCCAAAACTCGCTACTGCGCCATACAGGAGGCCTGTGATGTGTAGGGGGGCCAGATGAGATGATCTAAGAGTCTCTTCTGGCCTTCAAGTCTCCAAATCTCTGCAAAACCGAGTGTGGCACATGGAGCATCCTCTGATGGTTCCACGTGTGGCCTGCGTGAACCCTTGCACGACCACTGAGTGTGTGGGGGTGACCCAGGGGGAGCAGCTCAAACACGCACAGGAGCCGGCTCGGGGCAGGACATGACCCTGCAGGGCAGGGGTGGGGGTGGCAGTGACATCACAAGGGCCTTTTGCAGCACTCAGCTGATTGGTGAAAGGCGGTTGGGAGGCGGTGACCTCACAGAGAGTCCACGACAACGGCCAGGGAGGACAGGCTGCAGGGCAGGGGGATCTCAGAGACCCCTGGGGCTTTGCTGCAGGGAGTCTCCTTCTTGAGGTGTCTCCTTGAGGACTGAGAGAGAATTCAGGGTCTCGTATGTGAGCGCGAGGTGGAGCCTCTCTGGAGTTTTCTCCTTTCCCACTGCTCATTGAGTGAGAAGACAGACGTCCCTGCGGAGAAGGGAAGAGCCCCGGAGAGGTTTGGTACCGAGGCAGCCTGATCCACCCGGTGCTGGCCAAATTCTCGGCAGGGAAAACAGAAGGTTAAGGTGGGACAATTTTCCCCCAGCTAGGCCTTTGTCCCTTGGAGTCCTTGGGGTTTGTCTTTTTTTGGTTTTCCTTTTCCTGCTTCCCTCCGTCCACTGGCGAGGAGGGGGCTGCTCTATAGCCCTCATGGTGGGAGGCCTCCCAAAGAGATGGGACAGGAAGCGTGCTCTGAGAGTGATCCTCACCGGTGACCTGAGCCATCCCTGGGCCATCTGGGGAACCCTCAGCCCACCGCCAGAGTCTCCACGCTGATTGGCTGAGCAGGGGGTCTCGTGGCAGGGAGGAGATTCAGGACTTTGTTGTTCTCCTTTAAGGCCCAGCAAATAAGCCAGAACCAATCATCTGCTTGGTGAATTGTTCTCCTTCTCGCTGCTGATTGTCTCTGAGCCGTTCCTGGTTCTCGCTGGTGTTCTCGTGCTTCTAAAACACTTGCTGAAGAATCAATGTGAATGGTTGTTGGTCTGTAGCTCATTGCAGATCCCTTTATTCTGATCATTCAGTATGTGAAACTCCAGACTGATGGTTCGTTTGAAAGTCAGGACACCCGGGTCCTGTTCCCAACTCTATCCCGACAGGTTGTGTGATGGAAGACAAGGCCCTTCGCCTTTCTCAGCCTTTGTTTCTCCCTCTGTCAGTTGGGGAGAACAATCCTCTCACACCTGCCTCCCGGTGGGGGGAGACTGGGGAGCTGTGGTGACCTGTTTGAGAGCGTCACTCAGAGCAGTGTATCGTAGGAGGTGTCCTGTCAGGTTGAGTCATTCCAGAGGATGATGTCGTGCAGCAGAACCCCGTTTTCCCAACCTGGCGTGACACAGCTTTGCATGTGAACCGAACCAAGGGCGCACACAGGTCCAGAAGCCGGCGATTTCTCCGTTGGCCTCTAGATGGCGCTGCAGGCTCCCACTTTCCCCTTCTCCTGGTCAGCGCAATGGGGGTTAGTCTCCCCAAAAAGAACGCCCGTCTCGCTTTGAACGTTCCTTGATGTGCACCCTGTGGACTGTCGGGATACGTGTCCAAAAGTTGCAGGGCTTGTTTCATGGTCTCCACAACGACAATCTTTCTTCCTTTTTAGACGTGACGACCTTTTTGGTCAAGATCCTTGATTATTCGGGGACTTATCCCGGAAGACCCAAAGTATTTGGGACATAAGACTTGTCTGGAAGGGCGCAAAGGGCTAAATTGTTTTTGGCCATAGCAGGTGCCTTGTCGCAAGAATGACGTCCATCCCCCTTCCAAAGAAGCCCCAAATGAGCTGTTACCAGAATTGCCCTTCACCTTGGGGTACGCCCATTTGTTAGGGTTACTCTTCTGGTGGGGGGAGATTCTGCAATTCTGTCAATGTGCTGCTTGTGTCACTTGTGTTTTCCTATGGATCGCTACTCCTTCCTTCTGCAAGTTCCTTCCCAATGGAGCTACCCTGCAGGACCTCGGTTCCCCAGGGCTGGCGTCTTCCAGCCCCCAAATGTGATGAACATGAACAGACACACAGGCACACACACATGAACATAGCATGTCAGAGAGGACTGGGTCATCAGCACTCGCAAGCTGACCCCTGATGTGTCCCGGGACTCAGTGGGCTGGATCGAACAGCAATTTAATGCTGGTCCCCTCACATGTCCTTGGACTCAGCGGGCTGGGCTGAGCAACACCTTAATCTGCCATCCTCCTCTGCCCCCAGGTTCAGCACCTCCCTATCCCCGCCTTCACCCCACAACCATTCTGCTAGTAACCCACTTGCTGAGCAAATCCCCGAGGATTTTTGGGGCTGCAGGGATCTTTAGCTTGGGTACAAGGAGCGTTGCTGCAGAGTGAATGGAGAAGCCAAAAACACCCATGGAGGTGGGGTGGGGGGCTAGCAAACTATAACTGATCACAGGAGGCAGGGTCAGGAAGCTATTCCTAGAGAGAGACAGAGGCACAGAAAGAGACAGATGGATCTCAGCACTCCTTGAAGCTGGAATCGATCAGGGTTCCCAGGTGGCCTTGGTAGCGGAGGGACTGGAGCACTGCAGCCAGGCAGAGCCCCCAGCACAATCAGTCAGGAAAAGCGAATGAGGAGGACTTGTGGCACCTTAGAGACGAACATATTTATCTCAGCATAAGCTTTCATGGGCTAAAGCCCACTTCATCAGATGCATGCAGGGGAAAATACATCAGGAAGATATAGATATAGCGATACAGAGAAGACGAGAAAATGGGGGTTGCCATAACAACCCTTAACGAGACCAATCGATGAAGGTGGGCTGTTAGCAGCAGGAGAAACAAAATTTTGTTGTGATAATCAGGCTAATCTGGGGGGACTAAAACTGCAGGGCAGAGAGAGCAGTAAGTGTTGGGGGGTCCCGATCCAGTCCCCCAGCTTCTAGCCGCCCACCCCCTTAAGGCTGCCATTGCTGGGAGCTCCCTCCATCTGCAGCTTCAACTTGTAAAGATTGTAGATAAAACCTGTACAGCTGTGTGCCTTTGGGCAAAAAGTTACACACAGGTACATGAAATCCATGCAAAAGAAACCACAGTGGGTAAAACCAGGGAACAAATGCCTGAGCAGTCAAAACCCCAGCCAGCGGTTGCTCCCACGAAGAGGGAACTGTTCCAAGATCTCATCCTTCACATTTCTCCTAGGAACTACCAGGGGCCGATTGAAAAGTGTGAAAATATTTTTTCAAAGAAAAAACTTCCACAACTTGATTCCATTTTATTGACAGCATCATTATTCGTACTCGCCTGGCTTGCCTTCTCTGGCAGAAGAGAGGCAGACAGACGAGGATGAGGACCACCAGCTGTGCCCCCACAAGACTGGGCTCCGGGCCAATCCTCCAGATATCTGAGACCCACATCCTTCCCCAGATCAACCGCCTGCAAAGTGGACCAGACCCACATCCCTCCCCAGAGTGACCATCTGTGACCTGGACAGCGCCCCCAGCTCAGCCAGGAAGGAGAACTCTTGAAACTTTCTTTGGCTTTTCATCTCCCTGTTCTTCCCCTAATTGTTTGGGCTGAAAATACCTGGCCGTGGGAAGCGAAGAGGCAGGCCCTGGATTCTACCTCTCGGGAGCCCACAGCTCACCCCCAGAGGGTCGCCGACGGTCTGGTGAGACGCTAGAAGGGCCATTTGCAAGTGCTTCAATTTTCCAGTTCGATTTGGCTGTTGGTTTCTGGCCCAAAATGCGGAGGCCTGACAGCGTCAGCACTGGGCAAATGTGGCTCGTTGCTGGAAGAGTCTGATTCTCCCGTCGTCTTCTCCCTTCCGAGGGATCCTCCGCATCTCTCAGCAGCTCCTGGGGTCCCCAGCCGCTGTCCCCCCAGCCCGGTGGCAGACTGACGGCAGGGCAAGAGAGCTGACGCCGAACCCTCTTTGCTGTTGGCCTCCGGGACATCGCAATCAGCTTGTGCAGAAACACACACAGACCCCACCCGGAGCACATCGCACGTCACATACACAATGCGTCCTGCATCGCACATCACACACACAAAACATGGCACGTCGGACACACAACACGTTGCACATCACACTTCAGACACAAAAAACGTTGCACGTTGCATGTTGCACGTAGCACACGCAAACAGAAGACGTCGCACGTCGCACTTCACATGTGCGTCTTCTTGTTTGCCGTGTTGAGTGTGTGTGTGATGTTGTGTTTGTGGTATCATGTGACATGGTGTGTGCGTGTGTGTTTTTGAGATGTGTTTTGTGTAGTGTTGTGTGTATGACGCCTTGTGTGTGTTTGTGTCTATCTGTGTGACATGTTGTGTGTCGTGTTGTGTGTGTGACGTGTTGTGTGATGTGTTGAGTGTGTGTGTGTGGTGTTGTGTTTGTGGTGTCATGTGACGTGTTGTGTGTGATGTGGTGTGTGTGTGTTTGTGTGTGACATGTGTGTCATGTTGTGTGTGTTTGTGTCTGTCTGTGTGATGAATCATAGAATCATAGAATCATAGAATATAAGGGTTGGAAGGGACCCCAGAAGGTCATCTAGTCCAACCCCCTGCTCAAAGCAGGACCAATTCCCAGTTAAATCATCCCAGCCAGGGCTTTGTCAAGCCTGACCTTAAAAACCTCTAAGGAAGGAGATTCTACCACCTCCCTAGGTAACGCATTCCAGTGTTTCACCACCCTCATAGTGAAAAAGTTTTTCCTAATATCCAATCTAAACCTCCCCCACTGCAGCTTGAGACCATTACTCCTCGTTCTGTCATCTGATACCATTGAGAACAGTCTAGAGCCATCCTCTTTGGAACCCCCTTTCAGGTAGTTGAAAGCAGCTATCAAATCCCCCCTCATTCTTCTCTTCTGCAGGCTAAACAATCCCAGCTCCCTCAGCCTCTCCTCATAACTCATATGTTCCAGACCCCTAATCATTTTTGTTGCCCTTCGCTGGACTCTCTCCAATTTATCCACATCCTTCTTGAAGTGTGGGGCCCAAAACTGGACACAGTACTCCAGATGAGGCCTCACCAATGTCGAATAGAGGGGAACGATCACGTCCCTCGATCTGCTCGCTATGCCCCTACTTATACATCCCAAAATGCCATTGGCCTTCTTGGCAACAAGGGCACACTGCTGACTCATATCCAGCTTCTCGTCCACTGTTACCCCTAGGTCCTTTTCCGCAGAACTGCTGCCTAGCCATTCGGTCCCTAGTCTGTAGCTGTGCATTGGGTTCTTCCGTCCTAAGTGCAGGACCCTGCACTTATCCTTATTGAACCTCATCAGATTTCTTTTGGCCCAATCCTCCAATTTGTCTAGGTCCCTCTGTATCCTATCCCTCCCCTCCAGCGTATCTACCACTCCTCCCAGTTTAGTATCATCCGCAAATTTGCTGAGAGTGCAATCCACACCATCCTCCAGATCATTTATGAAGATATTGAACAAAACCGGCCCCAGGACCGACCCTTGGGGCACACCACTTGATACCGGCTGCCAACTAGACATGGAGCCATTGATCACTACCCGTTGAGCCCGACAATCTAGCCAGCTTTCTACCCACCTTGTAGTGCATTCATCCAGCCCATACTTCCTTAACTTGCTGACAAGAATACTGTGGGAGACCGTGTCAAAAGCTTTGCTAAAGTCAAGAAACAATACATCCACTGCTTTCCCTTCATCCACAGAACCAGTAATCTCATCATAGAAGGCGATTAGATTAGTCAGGCATGACCTTCCCTTGGTGAATCCATGCTGGCTGTTCCTGATCACTTTCCTCTCATGCAAGTGCTTAAGGATTGATTCTTTGAGGACCTGCTCCATGATTTTTCCAGGGACTGAAGTGAGGCTGACTGGCCTGTAGTTCCCAGGATCCTCCTTCTTCCCTTTTTTAAAGATTGGCACTACATTAGCCTTTTTCCAGTCATCCGGGACTTCCCCGGTTCGCCACGAGTTTTCAAAGATAATGGCCAATGGCTCTGCAATCACAGCCGCCAGTTCCTTCAGCACTCTCGGATGCAACTCGTCCGGCCCCATGGACTTGTGCACGTCTAGCTTTTCTAAAAAGTCCCTAACCACCTCTATCTCCACAGAGGGCTGGCCATCTCTTCCCCATTTTGTGATGCCCAGCGTAGCAGTCTGGGAGCTGACCTTGTTAGTGAAAACAGAGGCAAAAAAAGCATTGAGTACATTAGCTTTTTCCACATCCTCTGTCACTAGTTTGCCTCCCTCATTCAGTAAGGGGCCCACACATTCCTTGGCTTTCTTCTTGTTGCCAACATACCTGAAGAAACCCTTCTTGTTACTCTTGACATCTCTGGCTAGCTGCAGCTCCAGGTGCGTTTTGGCCCTCCTGATAACATTCCTACATGCCCTAGCAATATTTTTATACTCTTCCCTGGTCATATGTCCAACCTTCCACTTCTTGTAAGCTTCTTTTTTATGTTTAAGATCCGCTAAGATTTCACCATTAAGCCAAGCTGGTCGCCTGCCATATTTACTATTCTTTCGACTCATCGGGATGGTTTGTCCCTGTAACCTCAACAGGGATTCCTTGAAATACAGCCAGCTCTCCTGGACTCCTTTCCCCTTCAAGTTAGTCCCCCAGGGGATCCTGGCCATCCGTTCCCTGAGGGAGTCGAAGTCTGCTTTCCTGAAGTCCAGGGTCCGTATCGTGCTGCTTACCTTTCTTCCCTGTGTCAGGATCCTGAACTCAACCAACTCATGGTCACTGCCCCCCAGATTCCCATCCACTTTTGCTTCCCCCACTAATTCTACCCGGTTTGTGAGCAGCAGGTCAAGAAAAGCGCCCCCCCTAGTTGGCTCCTCGAGCACTTGCGCCAGGAAATTGTCCCCTACGCTTTCCAAAAACTTCCTGGATTGTCTATGCACCGCTGTATTGCTTTCCCAGCAGATATCAGGAAAATTAAAGTCACCCATGAGAATCAGGGCATGCGATCCAGTAGCTTCCGTGAGCTGCCGGAAGAAAGCCTCATCCACCTCATCCCCCTGGTCCGGTGGTCTAAAGCAGACTCCCACCACTACATCACTCTTGTTGCACACACTTCTAAACTTAATCCAGAGACACTCAGGTCTTTCTGCAGTTTCGTACCGGAGCTCTGAGCAGTCATACTGCTCCCTTACATACAGTGCAACTCCCCCACCTTTTCTGCCCTGCCTGTCCTTCCTGAACAGTTTATAACCATCCATGACAGTACTCCAGTCATGGGAGTTATCCCACCAAGTCTCTGTTATTCCAATCACGTCATAGTTCCTTGACATCACCAGGACCTCCAGTTCTCCCTGCTTGTTTCCAAGGCTTTGTGCATTTGTATATAAGCACTTGAGATAACCTGTTGATCGCCCCTCATTCACAGTATGAGGCAGGAGCCCTCCCCTCACAGACATTCCTGCCTGTGCTTCCTCCCGGTATCCCGCTTTCCCACTTACCTGTGTGATGTGTTGTGTCATGTTGTGTGTGTGTGACGTGTTGTGTTTCATGGTGTTTGTTTTCGAGAGACCTGCTTGCGTTGTGTGTGTGTGTGTTTGTGCGACATGCCACGTGCAACATGTATGTGCGATGTGCGACGTGCAACATGTGTGTGGAACGTGCGACATTTTTGTGTGTGACGTGCGACACGCGACGTATTGTGTCTTCGACGTCCAGTGTGCCGAGTGTGCTTGCGATGTGTTGTGTGTCTGACATTCGACATGTTTGTGTGTGACGTGCGTTGTGTGACGGGTTATGTGTGTAGGTGTGATGTGTGACATGCTACGTGTGATGTGCGAAGTATTTGTGCGACGTGTGATGAGTTGTGTGTGTCAGTGCGACGTGCGACAAGCGACATGCGATGTGTTGTATATGTGAGGTGTTGTGTGTCATGTTGTGTGTGTTACACGTTGTTTTTCGTGTAGTGTATGTCTGTGTGTCTGTGTGAGACGGGTTCTGTGTCGTGTTTTTTGTGTGTGAGATACATGTTTGTGTTTGTGACATGTTGTGTGTCGCATTGTTTGTGTGTGTGACGTATTTTGTGTGTGTTGTGCGACTTGCGTGCATGTGTGCTTGCGATGTGTTGTGTGCATCCATGCAACGTGTGACGTGTTGTGCGGGACATGCGATTTGTTTCTGTATGTGTCATGTTGTGTGTGTGTTGTGTTGTGTTGTGTGTGTGTGAGACGGGTTGTGTGTCGTGTTGTGTGTGAGACTTTTGTGTGTGTGTGCCGTGTTGTGTGTGTGTGATGTGTTGTGTGTCGTGTTTTGTGTCATCTAGAGTTGTGTGCATTGTGTGTGTGGTGCTGTGTTTGTAGTGTCATATGATGTGGCATGTGTGTGATGTGTTTTGTGTAGTGTTCTGTGTGTGTGTCATGTTCTGTGTCATGTTGTGTGTGTTTGTGTGTGTCTGACATGTGTGTCGTGTAGTGTTTGTGTGACGTGTTGTGTGTCATATTGTGTGTGTCGTGTTATGTGTGTGTGTGTGTGAGACAGGTTGTGTGTCTTGTGTGTGTGTGCATGAGATGTTTTTGTGTTTGTGATGTGTTGTGTGTTGCGCTGTGTGTGTTTGAGAGACATGCTTTTGTGTGTGTGTCGTGCGACGTGCAACGTGCGACATGCATGTGTGCGACATGTTCTGTGTATCCGTGCAACATGCAAACTGTGACGTGTTGTGTGGGACGTGCAATGTGTTTCTGTGTGTGTCGTGTTGTGTGTGTGAGTCGTTTTGTGTGTCGTGTTGTGTGCATTGTGATATGTGTGTGTGTGACGGGTTGTGTCTGTGTGTGACGGGTTGTCTGTTATGTTATGTGTTTGTTGTGTGTTGTCTAGAGTGTTGTGTGGATTGTGTGTGTGGTGGTGTGTTTGTGGTGAAATGTGACGTGGTGTGTGTGTGTGAGACGTGTTTTGTGTAGTGTTGTGTGTGTGTGATGTGTTGCGTGTCATGTTTCTTTCTGTCTGTCTGTGTGAGTCATTTTGTATATCATGTTGTGTGTATTGTGATGTGTGTGTGTGTGTGTGTGACGGGTTGTGTCTGTGTGTGACATGTTGTGTGTCGTGTTATGTGTGTGTTGTGTGTCGTCTAGAGTGTTGTGTGGATTGTGTGTGTGGTGGTGTGTTTGTGGTGACATGTGACGTGGTGTATGTGTGTGAGACGTGTTTTGTGTAGTGTTGTGTGTGTGACATGTTGTGTGTCATGTTTCTTTGTGTCTCTCTGTGTGACGTGTTGTGTGTCATGTTGTGTGCCGTGTTGAGTGTGTGTGTGGTGTTGTATTTTGGGTGTCGTGATGTGTTGTGGGTGACGTGGTGTGTGTGTGTGTGAGATGTGGTGTGTGTCATGTTGTGTGTGTTTGTGTCTGTCTGTGTGATGTTGTGTGTGGTATTGTGTGTGTGACGTGTGTAGTGTTTCGTGTCTGTTCGACGTGCGGTGTGATGTGCGGCGTGTTGTGTGTGTGTGTTTGTGGTGTGGTGTGTGTGATGTGTTGTGTGTAATGTTGTGTGTGTGTTGTGTTGTGGGCCATTTTCTGTGTCGTGTTCAGTGTGTATGTGGTGTGTGTGTGTGGTGTCATGTTACCTGTTTTGCGTGACGTGGTGTGTGTAGTGTGTGTGTGTCGTGTTGTGTGTTGCATTCTGTGCGTGTTGTGTGTCGTCTAGAGTGTTGTGTTGAGTGTGTGTGATGTGTTGTGTGTCTTTGTGTGTGTGTGACATGTAGCATTTTCTGTCTGTGTGACGTGGTGTGTGTTGTGTTGTGCGTGTGTGAGACGTATTTGTGAGTGTGAAGTGCAACATGCTGTGCGTGCGACGCGCAACGTGTTGTGTGTGTGAAGTGCGATGTGCTGTGTGTATGATGTTTGACATGCGATGTGTTGTGAGTGCGACATGCAAAGTCTTGTGTGTGTCCGTGCTATGTGCGATGTGCATTGTGTGACAGGAGATGTGTTATGTGTGTGTGTGTGCAATGTACAACGTGCTACGTGTTGTCTATGTGATGTGCCACGTGTTGTGTGTGCGTGCTACACACGATGTGTTGTGCGTGTGACATGCGATGTGCTGTGTGTGTGCGTGCAACATGTGTGTGACATGTGACATGTTCTGTGTGCGCCATGTGATGGGTTGTGTCTGTGCGTGCGACACACACCATGTCACACACAACACGTCTCATGACACCACAACCACATACAACACATTCAACATGACACACAAAAAGGGCACAAAACTCAACACATGCACACAACACATCACACACATGCACAACACACCACTCCCCACACAGACACACACAGAACACGACACTCAACACGTCACACAACACTCTAGATGACACACAACATGACAGACAACACTACACACACACGAGACACCACAAAACACAACACATCACACACACACTGAACACAAGACTCTGGACGACACACAGCACACACACAAGACATCACACACACACAGACGTGTCTCACACACACACGTGGGCAAACGTGGCTGGTTGCCGTCAGGGTCTGCGTCTCCCTGCGGGTCCAGGGGCCTGGCTGCAGCTCCCGCCCCAGCCCTCCCCCCGGGGGCGTTGGCTGCTGCCCCTTCCCGTGTCCCGGCCCCTCCGGCCTGGGTGTGTGGCTGGTGGCTGGTCTGTGGAAACGCCTGTGGGATGCGGCTTCCTTCGAGTTCCCAAAGGGTTGGTTGGACTCGGGCCCGAGTCTCCTTTCCCGTGCGAGAGATCCCGGCGTCACCTTTCCACCACGTCCTTGCCAAGGCTCCCTGCGCAGCTGAGCCGGGAGGGGTTTTTCACCTGTGTTTTTCTCCACCATCCTGCCTGCAGAGGGAGAGCTGCATTCGGGTCTCACTGTGGTGTGTCGGTCAAGGGGTCGGATTCTCACTCGGGGCGGGAGAGAGTGCGGAGAAGACCTTGGAAAGGTGAAGTCGGGGGCAGGACATTTTCAGGTGCCTGTTTTTGTGGGGGTTTGTTGAATGTTGTTTTTTGCTGAAATGGAGAGAAAGGTTGTTGGCTTTTCAGCCTGAAGGCTTGTTCTGTCCAGCAGCCCAAACTGCCAGCCTTGTTTCACCTCTTTAATGTTGGACAGTGTTGCCGGCACCCAGTGCCGAGAGGCAAAACAACAGCTGGGGTTGGTTCGCTACCCGGTGTGCGTCACCCAATAATCACAACGGGGTGGAGAACAGAAGTTTATTTGCAGCTGCAAAAAGGTCCCAAGGACACCTGGGCCTAGTGCGAGGGGGCTTCATTGACTCTCGTGGTCTTCCATCCCCTCGAGTTACCGAGTGGCCATGCCCCAGTGTACCCAACAACTCCCTCCTTTGAGAACACTCAACAGCCTTGGCTCTGAGTTTTCTCACTTGGGCTACTTATTTCTTTACAATAGGACTTTGCATAAGCACTTTGTGATAGCCCTGAAGAGAATGACTTATTAACTTTTGCAAAAGGGCCCTAACACATGAGACTGCACAGCATAATACCAGTAATACAAGCAATACAGGAAAGAGAAGTCTCAATAACAGGCTAAATAAACCACCCAGCCAAGACGACAAACCCCAGCCTGAAAACAAGGTTTGCAACCAATCGCTCTCTGGGGCAGTGTAGGCAACCTGTGCTCCGGCTCGGGCCTGGGCCTCAGCCTGTACCACCTTTTCATAGATCTCATAACTGCTATCATTGACATATACACAACAGCGGGGCCCGACGAGGGCACAAACCCCTCCTTGGGATGCCAAGAGATAGTCCAAAGCCAGCCTGTTTGGGAGGGAAAACGTCCTGAGCTGCTGAACCTCTTTATTTAATGTTTTTACTGCTGACCCTAAATCACTAACCGAGCCTTCTAACTCTAAGGCCACCTTCTCAAGTACCATTTGCAGGTTTACAGTATAGCGGCCTATGCCTGCCATGGCTGGCCCGGTAAACAGTGGTGCTGTTCCCAGTACAGAGCACCCTACAAGCTTCTCGGTTGTGAGGGGATTCTTCATCTTGCCCTCCAATGCCGTAGTCAGTCGCCGCAGGGTCTTTTCTCGTGACTCAACAGAGGTGTCTCGGGCATTTCTAATCTTTCCTTTGGGCAGCGTGGCAGTTATGGAAAGATGAGGAACTCCACGAGCTATATAACAGCTACCTGTCCAGTTGGCTGGCAGCACCTTGTAAGCCTTTCGGCCACATACAAAATAGTGACCCTGTAGGGCCCAATAAGGACTGTTTCTTAAGGGGATTCCTGGGCTATTTAAGGCTGCTTTTCCAGTTCATATGCCCCTAGGGGGGCATCCCATCCTCCTGATTGGGTACAAGTGGGGGCATTTCTAACTGTGCCGTTCAAATTACACTCGCCATAGGGACCACTACAAACCCACCATTGGCTTGCTACGTTGGAGATATTAACTGGATGGCAAGTTATATTTCCAAACCCTTTTTTTGTGGTAAGATTATTTGTAAGAGTTTCCCCAAAAGGAGAGGAACCATTACACCCACACTGCTGGCCTCCCCTGTTGGTCTTTATCCAATACCCATCAGCCCACTGTGTAAATAACACAGGAGCTTTTTCCCACAGGACGCCCATAGTGATCAGATTGGCTTTGGGTAAAACATAACACTCCCTCAGTGAGTACTGCAACCGAATACTCCTGGTCCTGAGAGGTGGCTGTAAAGGGGTCTTGTTCCAGATCGGCAAGTCCATTCTTTCCTGCTCTTTGGGGGTGGCTTATTCTGCTAGGGTCAGGGGCAGCATGTCAAGGGGCATTCCCGTTTTGGGGGACAGTGGAGTCGGAGCATATACCCAGCAATCAGTCTGGTTTGTTAAATTAGCAACATGGTGCGCAAGCAAAACAAAGGAGTTATGCTCCCGATATGCACAGTTTGGAAATACCAATAGAGAGAATAACAATGTTACCCAATTAATTATCACCCGAGTCTTCCCAACCCAGGGTCTCCAGTACCTGGGTGGGCCCATTTAGCATTAAGGTGCCCGCTATTTGTGTCTCTTAAACAGTAGCTTTAGCCCGAGATCGTCACTAGATGAGGAGTCAGCAGGCTGGACGGTCCACTGTTCCGCTGACGAGGGGGCGGGTACTGCCTTCAGACGAGAGTGATGGATCCAGTTCTTGTGTCCCTCGGTCTTTGCCGCTGTATGGGAGACCAGCAGGACGGTATAGAGTCCTTTCCACTTTTCCTGGAGAGGCTCGTCTTTCCAGGTACGAACAAGCACGGAGTCACCGGCTGTAAGGAGTGGACGGGAGAGTCCAAGGGGAGAGGCTGGGAATCCTTGGTATACCTGTGAAGAGACAAGAGAACAGCAGACAGGGAACACATATACTGAGACAAAAAACCATTACCCAGCTCCCATTCCCCTGACAGAACCGGGGTGCCATTCATAGGCCATGCCCATTCAAACATAACTTCAAAGGGACTAAGCCCTAATCTACCCTTTGGGAGAGCGCGGACACGGAGCAGGACGAGGGGCAAAGCATCAGGCCATCGCAGTGAGGCTTCTTGGCACACTTTTGAGAGATGCCGTTTAAGGGTCTGATTGATAAGCTCCACTACCCCACTGGCTTGCGGTCTCCAGGGCGTATGGAGTTTCCAGGGGATCTGTAAAGCATGTGAGATGCTTTGAATGATTTTTGACGTGAAATGTGTCCCGTTGTCAGATTCCATCCACTGGGGGAGTCCAAAGCGAGGAATGATCTCCTTAACAAACTTGAGGGCCACTGTTCTGGCAGTGCAATTACGGCATGGGAAGGCTTCTGGCCATCCGCTGAACCGATCCACTATGACAAGGAGATATTTGAACCCTGGGGTCCGGGGAAACTCAGTAAAGTCTATTTGCCACACTTGTCCGGGGCCCGGAGTGGGTTCCAGGGCAGCTGGTGGCACAGGATGTCCCGGTCGGGGATTATTCTTTTGGCAGACTAAGCAGTCCGCTTGTACCTGGGCAGCCAGGGGTTGGAGTCCGGAAGTGATAAAGTATTTTCCCATTAGCTGGATAAGTGCTTCCCTGCCAGCATGAGTGGTTTGATGTAGTTTCTGCAGCACCGGCCGGATCAGGCCCTTTGGTAAGAGGACCTTCCCTTCTGGGGAATGGAGCCATCCCTCCTTTTCCCGGAGACCGAGTTTGTCAGTTAGCTGTCTCTCCTCCCCAGAGTACTGAGGGGTTGGAAGCTCCCCTCCTGATGGGATAAGGGCATGCATATGGGCGTTCTCAGCCTGAGGGGATGGCAGGGTGGCAGCATGCTTAGCCTCTCTATCTGCCCGGGCGTTACCTCTGGCCACATCTTGATCCTCCCTTTGATGGGCTTTACAGTGTACCACCGCCACTTCCGAGGGAAGTTGTACGGCTTCTAGGAGCCGGAGGATTTGGGGCCCATACTTGACTGGGGAGCCTTGGGCTGTCAGCATTCCGCTTTGCTTCCATAGGCCAGCATGAGCATGCAGCACCCCAAAAGCATACTTTGAATCAGTAAAAATGTTGACCCGCTTTCCTTTTGACAGTTCAAGTGCACAGGTCAGGGCTATTAGTTCGGCTAGCTGGGCAGAGGTCCCAGCAGGCAAACCTTCAGCTTCCACAGTGTCATGGAGGGTCACAACAGCATAACCCGCCCTCCTTTGCCCATCTATTACAGTACTGCTACCATCAGTGTACCACTCATAATCTGCATTTGGGAGAGGTACATCCTTTAAATCCGGACGGCTGGAGTACTGGGCATCTATGATCTCTAAACAGTCTGGTTCCTGTTCCTCTGTTTCTGGCAAGAGGGTGGCTGGGTTAAGGGAGGGGCAAGGCTGTAAGGTGACTTCAGAGTTCTCTAACAGCTTCGCCTGGTACCGAGCAATCCGAGCCTGGGTGAGCCAAAGCCCTGCCTTTGCAGCCAATAAGGCTCGGACCATATGGGGAGTATAGATTTGCATAACCCCTCCCAATGTTAGCTTCTCTGCTTCCTCAAGCACTAGGGCAGTAGCTGCGACCGCCCATAAACATGCCAGCCAATCCTTTGCAGCCTGATCCAGTTGCTTAGGAAAATAAGCCACGGGACGTCTCCATGCTCCTAACATCTGTGTGAGCACTCCTAGGGCCACCCCCTTTCATTCATGTACATACAACTGAAACGGCTTAGAGAGATCCGGCAGGCCCAGTACCAGGGCTTCCATCAATTTTCTTTTCAGGATTTTAAATGCCCTGTCAGCCTCTGGGGTCCAATAGAAGGGGTCATGATCTGCTCCTTTTACACTGTCGTACAGGGGTTTAGCCCACAGTCCAAACTCTGGGATCCATATCCTGCAAAAGCCTGCCATACCCAGAAATGCCCTGAGCCACTTACGATTACTTGGGGTAGGAACTTGACAGATAGCTTCCTTTCTTTTTTTTTTTTTTTCGCTTGAAAGCTGTCGCTCCCCTTGCCTTAGCTGTAACCTGATTCCTCTTCACCTCAGACAACAGGGTTCTCAGGAGGATATTACAGTTGTCTCAATCCGGCTTGTGACTACCGAGGCACCCCTCAAAGACTGAAATAAACCAGCTTGGGTTCATGGAAAATTCCCCAGCCTGTGTTTTAAAAGCTGCTAGGTCTATTGGATTGAATGGCACATGGGTGTAAACTTGCATAGTGGTAGCCTGACGTCCGTCTGCCCCTGGGCAAGCCACAACAGTCTTGGTAAGCAAAGGATAGAGTCCCACCGAGGGGGCAATCTCTGTAACCCGAGGCATCCTACCCTTATAAGGTGGGGATGTGGGGGCCGAAGGGGACACCAGCTCTGCCATTACAGTGGGGGTGGGGGTCTGGGGACAAACATTAGCTACTACCGAACCAGTCGGAGTCAAATTACAGCTCTGCAGAATTACAGCTCTGTTCTGTTTCTTAAAGCCATAAATGCTTGTGCATACAAATGTTCATTCCATTTACCCGTTCACTGATAAAACAAAACTAATTGGAGGATCGTGTTGTAATTAATTGACCCTCCTGGTGGCCACCACTCCTGGTCCTCTAGTTGATATTGAGGCCAGTCAACTGTACAGAATCGTTTTAATTGGTTCTTAGTCATCGGATCCGCACCAAATACCTTCCAGTTTGCTAGAATGCATTCTAGGAGCGTACACCGTGCCCTAACCCCCGAGCTCTGTCCCTGTCCCATACCTACAGGGTAACTCTGGGTGTCCCCAGGTTCCAACAGAGCATACAATCCAGATTTCAAGAGGTTCCTACCTTATCCAAGGGATCGGTTCCTCACCGTTGTCCGCAGCTGCTCGTCCCCTATGTCCAAGGGACTGGTTCCTCACCGTCGCCCACAGCTGCTTCTCCACTATATGAGTGCGTTCCACTGTTGTGCCCTCCGGGGTCGATCAAATCGTGTCTCCTCCGAGGCCCCCGATGAACTCACTGGTGCGCGCTGGGCGTCGGTTCTCGCCGCAATCCTTGACCTCCAGGAGGGGTCCGGGCAAGGCTAAATAGCAGCCTCGTCACCCACCGAGGGAAGCCAAAAGCTGTTGCCAGCACCCAGTGCAGAGAGGCAAAACAACAGCAGGGGTTGGTTCGCTACACGGTGTGCTTCACCCAATCATCACAACGGGGTGGAGAAGCAGAAAATTTTATTTGCAGCTGCAAAAAAGGTCCAGGGAGAATAGAATCTCAAATCCTGCACACAGAGTAGGAAGTTACACAGGCTTTTATACATCCTTTCTTCAGCATACTTATCCAATAGCAAGCTGCCCTAAGTATCCATATAGCCAGCCAATCCAGTTCCCAGCTAGTTCCCTTGTTTTTTGTATCATTTGTTAACCTATACATAAAGCTGCTTGATTCAGCATTGTTCTTCCATATCTGCCCTGTTTGGCCTTGTTTAGTTTCAGGCAGTCTGACTCTGCAACATATTGTTGCAGATCCTCAGCATAACTGCTGTGTGTGCCTCCAGGCTGGGGGTCCAAGGACACTTGGGCCTAGTATGCAGAGCTGCTGCGAGTGCCTCCAGGTGGGAGGGGGGGCCAAGGACACCTGGGCCTCATGCGAGGGGGCTTCATCAACACTCGTGGTCTTCCATCCCCTCGAGTTACCTAGTGGCCATGCCCCAGTGTCCCCAACACTAGTGAAACAAAACTGCAGGAACTGAGGGGTGGGGTGTGTCTTTAGTGGCTTGGCAGCCCTGAGCCAATCCCCTGAGCCCCGAGGGCCGGCAGCGCTGGCAGGGCAAGGGCAGGGCTATCCTGCCCTCGAGCCTCTATCTTCATCCAGTGCCCTGCCGGGGCAGCCCCGGAGAGGGGAGCTCAGTCTCAGGGGCACATTCACCCCTTTGCTGTGGGACCCTGTCGGTGCCGCTCATCGTGCTGGCTTCTGGGACACAAGTGCCCATCCGGCAGGGCTGAGCCCCCCCGACAGCTGATTTCACACAAAGACCCTAGCACCCCTCATCGCAAGCAGCTGTTCAGAGATCCCGCTCCCAGTCCAAACCCTGCCAGGGCTGAACCAGCAGAGCGGGTATCTCCGGGGGCAGGTCTCATCCCCAACCCAGGGTGAAGTGCCGGGGGCAATGGCAGATTAGCCACTGAGCCTGTGCCCAGGGGTTGCCAGGCAGGCAGGGCAAGGAAAGCCCCCACATTCTGATCCCACTCCCTGGCGGAAGCCGTGGGGGGAGGGCCGGAGAAGCCCCTTGTGCCCCCTGAGCCCGCCCCGTGCTGCAGCCCCGAGACTGGAAAACCTCTTGCTGCCTGCCCCGGCCTGAGCTTCTCCAATATGGGGGAAGCGGGGGTGGGGGGAGGCCGTCTGGAACAGGGGCAGGACCCTGGGGAAGGGGCAGAAAGGGGTGGGGCCATGGGCAGGGCCACAGGCAGAATGGGGGCAGGACCACAGTTGGAAGGGGTGGGGAAGGGCCCCGCACTTGTTCTGGCCCAGGGCCCCAGGAAACCTTAATCGGCCTCTGGCTGTGGGGTGGCCCATACAGGGCACTCAGTGCCCCCCTTCCCCGTTAAGGCAGGGTCCAGAGCAGACCCCAACCCTTTCAGCTCCCCTTAAAATCATAATGAGCTGCCTCTTTTGAGGCCCCAGGTTTGATCGTTGAGGCCATTGGGACTGTTGTGGGGACCCAGGCCCTGGAGGCTAACACTGACATTTAAAGCACTCACATCCTCATCTCCTACAGGATTTGGCCGACCCCCACCGTGCCTCAGTGTTCTGTTAAATGGGCGCAGAGAAGGCAGAGGCCACCTCCCCGCTCCATCAGAGAGCGGCTGCTCTGCACAGGCCTTGGCACCAGCCACTGGTCTCTGCTCCTCCTGCAGCACATGGCTGGGGGAGGCACCCAAAGCCCTAGAGGGGGCCCCACAAAATCACCTCCTTCTCCCAAAATTCTCTCACCAGGGCAGCAGGGTGCATTTACCAAAGTAACTGTGATGCCCTTGGGGCCAGCACCTCAGACCAGGGGAGTCCAGGACATGGCCAGCCCCACTCTGCAGACTGGAGGCAGCTGGCCCCAAGCTCTCCTGGCTGGCTCCTGGTCCCAGCTAGACTCAGGAGCTGTCACTGGCGTTTCCAGAGCTTGCGTATCTCCAAGGCCAGGCTGATGGTGCCCCCGGGAGGCCGAGGAACCACCAGCAGCTAGCCCAGCCAGGAGCAGTTGTGGGGAGGGCAGGGTGGCAGGGGGCAGAGATGCTGGCTTGGCCCAGCAATGGGATAAGGACATAGACCATCTGGCCGTGGAGGCCCCATAACTGACTCCTCTGGGACCAGGTCCAGCCCGTGCAGAGCCTGGGGCTGGGACATGTGTGGGGAGGGGGGAAAGGGGGAGAGACAGGGCCTCTCGGCAAGGCAAGATTTGCCATGCAGTTCTGGGGTTTGTCACCATACAGGGACATCCCTCGGTGGGTCCCTTGGCGACAGCCCCTGGTGGCTGCTCTTTGCCAGGCTCTCCTAGTGCTGCAGTCATTGCTCTATTGCCCTCGTCTCCCATTGGGTCTGGCTGGGTTTCCTGCCTGTCCTGAGGGAGCAGAGAGGAGAGGAGGGACGGACCAGGCCTCTCCTCCCCAAGGGTAGTGTGGGCAGAACAGCTGGTAGTGGCCCCTACACCATAGCATGGCTAGCTGTGCCTCAAGCAACCAAGCCCCTTAGGCCTGTCAACACCACAGTTCGGCTGGCATACATTGCCTTGCATTCACCTCGCTGTGCCCAGCTCTGCACTCAAATTTGTCTTTGGCCAATGTAATTGCTTCCTTACGGTGATGCAGTAAAACCACCTCTCCAGATGGCATTGGCCTACATCTACCCTAACCATCCTCCAGCAGCTGTCCCGCAATACCCCATTCCCTGCAACAGTGACCACAGTGCCCATGTTGTAAACTCCACGCAGCACCCCTCGCCCCATGAAGTGATTCCTGCACTGCAGGGAGCCTGGTCTGCTCCCTGGGGTTCCCTAAACCCAAAGCTCATGGTAACTTTACTCTCTGTGAGGCCGTTGTGACGTTGCACTCATATGCTTTATGAAAATATGCTTATGAACAGGAACATAACATGCCTGGAATATGCTTTATGCTAAATGCCCCATGTAACATATCATTAGAAAGCTTGTAATCTACTAAGTGTGTACTACTAGGGGCAGATCGGGGGCATCCCAGGTGCTGGGGGAGGAGGCCCGGGACCCCACTGGTGCTGCAGTGCACAGCCTGGGAGTGGGACCCCTGCTGGTCCTGGGGGGTGGGCACAGTTCCCATTGGCCAGGAACCTCAGCCAATGGGAGCTGCAGGGGGCAGGGCCTGCAGGCACGGGCAGAGTGGGGTGGAGACACCCCCCCCAACCCCTCTGCCACCTAGGAGCTGCAGGGCTATGCCGGTGGGAGCTGGGGAGCCCCCCATCCCGAGGTAAGCCGCCCCGCATCCCTCAACACCCTGCCCCAGCCCCCTCCCACACTCCTGTCAAGGTTCCTTCCCCACTCTGAATTCTAGGGTACAGATGTGGGGACCTGCATGAAAACCTCCTAAGCTTACTTTTACCAGCTTTGGTTAAAACTTCCCCAAGGTACAAACTATTTTACCCTTTTGCCTCTGAACTTCCACTGCCACCACCAAACTTTATCTGGGTTCCTGAGAAAACGTAGTTTGAACACGTCTTTCCCCCCCAAATCCTCCCAACCCTTGCACCCAACTTCCTGGGGAAGGTTTGGTAAAAATCTTCACCAATTTGCATTGGTGACCACAGACCCAAATCCTTGGATCTTAGAACAATGAAAAAGCATTCCGTTTTCTTACAAGAAGACTTTTAATAGAAGTAAAAAGAATCACCTCTGTAAAATCAGGATGGTAGATATCTTACAGGGTAATTAGATTCAAACATAGAGAATCCCTATAGGCAAAACCTTAAGTTACAAAAAAGACACACAGACAGGAATAGTCATTCTATTCAGCACAGCTATTTTCTCAGCCATTTAAAGAAATCATAATCTAACACCTACCTAGCTAGATTACTTACTAAGTTCTAAGACTCCATTCCTGTTCTGTCTCCGGCAAAAGCATCACACAGACAGACACAGACCCTTTGTTTTTCTCCCTCCTCCCAGCTTTTGAAAGTATCTTGTCTCCTCATTGGTCATTTTGGTCAGGTGCCAGCGAGGTTACCTTTAGCTTCTTAACCCTTTACAGGTGAGAGGATTTTTCCTCTGGCCAGGAGGGATTTTAAAGGGGTTTACCCTTCCCTTTATATTTATGACAACTCGCGACTGCGCCATACAGGAGGCCTGTGATGTGTAGCGGGGCCAGATGAGATGATCTAAGAGTCTCTTCTGGCCTTCAAGTCTCCAAATCTCTGCAAAACCGAGTGCGGCACATTGAGCATCCCCTGATGGTTCCACGTGTGGCCTGCGTGAACCCTTGCACGACCACTGAGTGTGTGGGGGTGACCCAGGGGGAGCAGCTCAAACACGCACAGGAGCCGGCTCGGGGCAGGACATGAGCCCTGGCAGTGACATCACAAGGGCCTTTTGCAGCACTCAGCTGATTGGTGAAAGGCGGTTGGGAGGCGGTGACCTCACAGAGAGTCCACGACAACGGCCAGGGAGGACAGGCTGCAGGGCAGGGGGATCTCAGAGACCCCCGGGGCTTTGCTGCAGGGAGTCTCCTTCTTGAGGTGTCTCGTTGAGGACTGAGAGAGAATTCAGGGTCTCGTATGTGAGCGCGAGGTGGAGCCTCTCTGGAGTTTTCTCCTTTCCCACTGCTCATTGAGCGAGAAGACAGACGTCCCTGTGGAGAAGGGAAGAGCCCCAGAGAGGTTTGGTACCGAGGCAGCCTGATCCACCCGGTGCTGGCCAAATTCTCGGCACGGAAAACAGGAGGTTAAGGTGGGACAATTTTCCCCCAGCTTGGCCTTTGTCCCTTCGAGTCCTTGGGGTTGTTGGTCTGTAGCTCATTGCAGGTGACTTTATTCTGATCATTCAGTGTGTGAAACTCCAGACTGATGGTTCGTTTGAAAGTCAGGACACCCGGGTCCTGTTCCCAACTCTATCCCGACAGGTTGTGTGATGGAAGACGAGGACCTTCGCCTTTCTCAGCCTTCGTTTCTCCCTCTGTCAGCTGGGGAGAACAATCCTCTCACACCTGCCTCCCGGTGGGGGGCGGCTGGGGAGCTGTGGGGACCTGTTTGAGAGCGTCACTCGGAGCAGTGTATCGTAGGAGGTGTCCTATCGGGTTGAGTCATTCCAGAGGATGATGTCGGGCAGCAGAACCCCGTTTTCCCAACCTGGCGTGACACAGCTTTGCATGTGAACCGAACCAAGGGCGCACACAGGTCCAGAAGCCGGCGATTTCTCCTTTGGCCGCTAGATGGCGCTGCAGGCTCCCACTTCCCCCTTCTCCTGGTCAGCGCAATGGAGGTTAGTCTCCCCAAAAAGAACGCCCGTCTCGCTTTGAACGTCCCTTGACTTGCACCCTGTGGACTGTCGGGATACGTGTCCAGAAGTTGCAGGGCTTGTTTCATGGTGTACACAACGACAATCTTTCTTCCTTTCTAGACGTGACGACCTTTTTGGTCAAGATCCTTGATTATTCGGGGACTTATCCCGGAAGACCCAAAGTATTTGGGACATAAGACTTGTCTGGAAGGGCGCACAGGGCGAAAGTGTTTTTGGCCATAGCAGGTGCCTTGTCGCAAGAATGACGTCCATCCCCCTTCAAAACGTGTTGTGTGTGTGATGTGTTGTGTGTCATGTTATGTGTGTTTGTCTGTCTGTGTGATGTGTTGTGTGTCATGTGTGTGTGTGTGTGAGATGTGTTGTGTGTCATGTTGTGCAACGTGTTGAGTGTGTGTTTGTGTGTGGTGAGGTGTTTGTGGTGTCATGTGATGTGTTGTGTGTGACGTGGTGTGTGTGGGGGGTGTGTGTGTGACATATTGTGTGTCATGTTGTGTGTGTGATGTGTTGTGTGTCGCGTTGTGTGTGTGATGTGTTGTGTGTCGCGTTGTGTGTGTGCTTGTCCGACGTGCAACGTATTGTGTGTTTGATTCGCGATGTGCGATGTGCTGTGTGCGCGTGCGACGTGCGACATGTTGTGTGTCCGACATTCGACGTGTTGTGTGTGTGACGTGCAACATGCGATGTGCCATGTGTGAAGTGTTTGTGCAGCTTGAGGCATGAGATGTGTTGTGTGTGTCCATGCAACGTGTGACATGCAATGTGTTGTATGTGTAACGTGTTGTATGTCATGTTGTGTGTGTTGTGTTTCATGTTATGTTTGTCGTATTGTATGTGTTCTGTGTCGTCTTGTGTGTGAGAGAAACGTTTTTGTATATGTGTGACATGTTGTCTGTGTTTGATGTGTTTTGTGTCTTGTGTGTCGCGTTGTGTGTTTTTGTGTGTATGATGTGTTTCTGTGTGTGTGTCGTGCGATGTGTTGTATGTATCTATGCAACATGTGACGTATTGTGTGGGACATTAAATGTGTTTCTGTGTGTGTCATGGTGTGTGTCGTGTTCTGTTTGTCATGTTATGTTTGTGTGTGAGACGGGTTGTGTGTCGTGTTTTGTGTGTGTGTGAGACGTTTTGTGTGTGTGTGACATGTGTGTCATTTTGTGTGTCATCTAGAGTTGTGTAGATTGTGTGTGTGGTGTTTGTTGTGTCATATGACATGGTGTGTGTTTGTGAGATGTGTTTTGTGTAGTGTTCTGTGTGCGTGACAAGTTCTGTGTCATGTGTGTTTGTGTCTGTCTGTGTGGCGTGTTGTGTGGCGTGTTGTGTGTGTGACGTGTTGTGTGTGTCGTGTTATGTGTGTGTATGTGTGAGACAGGTTGTGTGTTTTGTGTGTGTGTGCATGAGACATTGTGTGTGTGATGTGTTGTGTGTGTGTTTGTGTGTGTGACAGGTTTTTGTGTGTGTCGTGCAGCGTGCAATGTGAGACATGTGTACATGAGTGTGTGTGACAATGTGCAACGTTTTGTGGGACGTGTGATGTGTTTCTGTGTGTGTTGTGTTGTGTGTGTTTCTGTGTGAGTCGTTTTCTGTGTCATGTGTGTGTCATGATATGTGTGTGTGTGACGAGTTGTGTGTGTGTGTGTGATGTCTTGTGTGTGGTGTTGTGTGTCGTCTAGAGTGTTGTGTGGATTGTGTGTGTGGTATTGTGTTTGTGGTGACATGTGACGTGGTGTGTGTGTGAGAGACGTGTTTTGTGTAGTGTGTGTGTGACATTGTGTGTCGTGTTTGTGTTTGTCTGTGTGACGTGTTTTGTCATGTTGTGTGCCATGTTGAGTGTGTGTGTGGTGGTGTGTTTTTGGTGTCATGTGATGTGTTGTGCGTGACGTGGTGTGTGTCATGTGTGTGTTTGTGTCTTTCTGTGTGACGTATTCTGTGTTGTGTGTGTGACGTGTGTAGTGTTTTGTGTCTGTGTGACATGGCGTGTGTCGTGTTGTGTGGTGTGAGATGTGTTTTTGAGTGTGACGTGCGACGTGCTGTGCGTGCATGCAACGGGCAGCGTGTTGTGTGTGCCCGTGCTATGTGCAATGTGCATCATGCGACATGCGACGTGTTGTGTACGTGCCTGTGACATGCGATGTTTTGTGTGTGATGTGCAACATGTGACATCTTGTGTGTGTTACGTGCGACGTGTTGTGTGTCCGTGCTACATGCGACGTGTTGTGCATGACATACGACGTGCTGTGTGTGCGCGTGTGACACGCGGGGGACATGTGTGAAGTGCGACTTGCTGGGAGTGACGTGACGTGCGACGTGTTGTGTGTGCCACGTTCGACGTTTTGTGTGTATGTGTGCAACGTGCAACGTGTTGTGTGTGTCTGATGTGCGACGTGTTGTGTGTCTATGTCCAATGTGTGACAAGCGATGTGCGACGTGTTGTGTGTGCGGCGTGTGGCGTGCGGCGTACAATGTGTTGTTTCTGTACGTGCGACACACACCATGTCACACACAAAACGTCTCATGACACACAACACGACACACAACCCATCACACACACACAACACACCACTCACCACACAGACACACACGCAACACGTCACACAACACTCTAGATGACACACACAACACGTCACAAAAGACCACACACACACCACACCACACACAACACGAAACACAACACATCACACACACATGGAACACAACACTCTGGACGACACACAGCACACACACAACACATCGCACACACACAAACACGTCTCACACACATGTGTTGTGTGTCGTGCTGTGTGTTTGTGTGATGTTGTGTGTGTGACGTGCGATGCGCAATGTACTGTGTGTGTGATGTGCTATGTGAGCGTGCAACGTGCTGTGCGTCTGAGGTGAGATGTGTTGTCTCTGTGCGTGCGACACACACCACACCAACGGCACACAACACAAAACAAACACACAACATTGCACACAACACATCACACACACAACACACCACACAGACACACACACACAACACAACACACAACACGTCCCACACACACTGAATACAACACTCTAGACGACAGACAACACATGCACAACACATCACACGCACACAAACACGTCTCACACACACACGTGTTGTGTGTCGTGCTGTGTGTGTGGGACGTGTTGTGTGTGTGAGATATGCGAAACGCGAAGTGCTGTGTGTTTGATTTGCGATATGCGATGTGCTGTGTGGGCGTGCGACACGTGACATGTGACGAACGACGTTGTGTGTGATGCACAGCACTTTGTGTGTGTGATGTGCGAGGTGCGACGTGTTGTGTGTGTGAGACGTGTGACGTGAGCTGTGTGGTGTGCGTGACTGTGACGTGCGACATGCGACATGCTGTGTGTGCATGCGAATTGTGATGTGCGGTGTACGACATGCGTCGTGCGGCGTGTTGTGTGCGACATGTGACCTTTGTGTGTGAGGTGCGATGTGTGACATGTTCTGTGTGTGTGTCTGTGTGGTGTGTTGTGTGATCTGTTGTCTGTCGTCTTGTGTGTGTTGTGTGCCATTTTGTGTGTCGTGTTAAGTGTGTGTGTGGTGTTGTGTCTGTGGTGTCATGTGACGTGTTTTGTGTGATGTGGTGTGTGTCGTGTTTTCTGTCTCTGAGACGGGTTG
Organism: Caretta caretta; assembly: GCF_965140235.1. Lineage (NCBI taxonomy): Eukaryota > Metazoa > Chordata > Testudines > Cheloniidae > Caretta > Caretta caretta. Next base: position 7,829,970 of record NC_134209.1, read on the forward strand.
TGTGTCGTGTTTTGTGTGTGTGTGAGACGTGTTTGTGTGTGCGACGTGCGACGTGCTGTGTGCGCGACGTGCGATATGTTCTGTGGGTGTGACGTGCGAGGAGTTGTGGGTGCGAGATTCGACATTTTGTGTGTGTGAAGTGCGACGTGTTGTGTGCCCGGGCCCGTCCCCTCAGTGGCAGTCTCAAGTCTTCAGTGTCCTTCTTGCTGGCAGTGTCGGTGGGGGGAGGAGAAAGGCCAAGCGTGGGCCCCGGGTTTGGGTTTGGTTTTTGCCCCCTCAGCCCGTGTGCTTGGGAAGCCCCAGTCCAGGCGTGTCTGGGGGGGGCGGAAGCGTGGGGGGGGCATTGCTCAATCTCCTAGCCCGGTGCAGCAATTCCCTTGCTGTGGCCTCAGGCAGGGGAATCACTGAGTGGGAGCTTCCTTGCTGGGCAACGGCTGTGGATGGGCTGTTTCACACCCCACCCGGGGGTTGCTGACCTTCCTTGCTGGTATCTCCTAACCTTTCCCCGGATACACGGAAACCATGCCGTGCAAGGTAACAACACAATTCAATACAAGGTGAGGAATATGGGGGTTACAGGGCACCTAGAGGAGGAGGATTCGATGTTTGCATTTTGCATAATGAAAGACAAGGGATAACCATGTATTAAATGGATTGATGTAGGATAGGATTTGACCATGTTCTGCCCGCCAACCTTTCTGAGAGCAGGAAGGAACGGCCTCGTGGGCCATTGGTAAAGGTGCATCAGCCAGATTCTGATGTCTGTGAAAAGGCCTCACAAATGTCCAGATGGTCAAGAAGACGTGAGAGACTTGGAAACAGCAGGAGACAATCAGAAAACATCCACCGTATCCGACGCTAAACATGTTAGCAGCATTGATGACCTCAACGGCGAGGCAGGCACCCTGAATGCACGACAAAGAAGATCTAAGGATGGGAAGCCAACAAAACCACCAAACAATAACAGCGGAAAACCCGGAGATTAATCCCACTTGAGGACTAACGATTACAGAATGACATTGCAAAATCCATAGACGAAAGTGGGAATTGACAAGTCTAAAGCTGGGGTGTTTTGCCATCAGACTCTGGGTTCAGTCCTGCAAAGCCTCAGAGCATGGGTTTGCGACCGACGGAGCTCAGCTCCTCGCTTGTGTTCAGTCTAACTGGCCATTAAATTGACAAGAGCTACAGCAAACTGGTAACTGTAAGACCATCTGCAGGACGTGTGTGTGTGTGTGTGTGTGTGTGATTAAATGCGTATGCTAAGAGTTGTATTTTCAAGAAATGCGGTGTATTGCCTTTTCCCCTGAAAAGATCCCGTGTGCTTCTTCTAAGCATAAGACGCTCCCCCAAGGTGTAGAGTGTCACAAACACATCTCATGACTCTGCCCACAACAACTGGAACTAAGATAAGAATGTGGAAGAAACAAGAAGAATTCTGTTAATGGTTTATTTACAGTAACTGGAAAGCAGGAAAGTAAAAGGAGCTGAGAAGGAGCTTTCATAACCACAGTGTAGGGCAAGGGGACCCAGAGATTTTGAGAACAGTTTTCATAATGGCACTAAAGTCACAGAAGTGGCCAGGAAGTAACCCAGGGAATTAAGGAATTACCATCTCACTTGAAGAAAAGGAGTACTTGTGGCACCTTAGAGACTAGGAAATTTCTTTGAGCATAAGCTTTCGTGAGCTACAGCTCACTTCATTGGATGCATTCAGTGGAAAATACAGTGGGGAGATTTATATACAGAGAGAACATGAAACAATGGGTGTTACCATACACACGGTAACGAGAGTGATCACTTAAGGTGAGCTATTACCAGCAGGAGAACGGGGCGGGGGGGGAACTTTTGTAGTGATAATCAAGGTGGGCCATTTCCAGCAGCTGACAAGAAAGCCTGAGGAACAGTGGGGGGTGGGGGTGAGGAGAAATAAACATGGGGAAATAATTTTACTTTGTGAAATGACCCTTCCACTCCCAGCCTCTATTCAAGCCTCAGTTAATTGTATCCAGTTTGCAAATTAATTCCAATTCAGCAGTCTCTGGTTGGAGTCTGTTTTTGAAGTTTTTAGTTGAAGAATTGCAACTTTTAGGTCTGTAATCGAGTGACCAAAGAGATTGAAGTGTTCTCCGACTGGTTTTTGAATGTTATAATTCTTGACGTCTGATTTGTGTCCATTGATTCTTTTACGTACAGACTGTCCAGTTTGACCAATGTACATGGCAGAGAGGCATTGCTGGCACATGATGGCATATATCACATCGGTAGATGTGCAGGTGATCGAGCCTCTGATAGTGTGACTAATGTGATTAGGCTCTATGATGGTGTCCCCTGAACAGATATGTGGGCACAGTTGGCAACGGGCTTTGTTGCAAGGATAGGTTCCTGGGTTAGTGGTTCTGTTGTGTGGTGTGTGGTTGCTGGTGAGTATTTGCTTCAGGTTGGGGGGCTGTCTGTAAGCAAGGGCTGGCCTGTCTCGCAAGATCTGTGAGAGTGATGGGCCGTCGTTCAGGATAGGTTGTAGATCCTTGATGACGTGTTGGAGAGGTTTTAGTTGGGGGCTGAAGTGATGGCTAGTGGCATTCTGTTATTTTCTTTGTTGGGCCTGTCCTGTAGTAGGTGACTTCTGGGTACTCTTCTGGCTCTGTCAATCTGTTTCTTCACTTCCACAGGTGGGTATTGTAGTTGTAAGAATGCTTGATAGAGATCCTGTAGGTGTTTGTCTGTGTCTGAGGGGTTGGAGCAAATGCGGTTGTATTGCAGAGCTTGGCTGTAGACGATGGATCGTGTGGTGAGCCTCCAGCTTTCATCCAGACCACACCACACAATCCTTTGTCTACAGCCGAGCTCTATGGTAAAACCTCATTTGCTCCAACCCCTCGCACAGAGACAAACACCTACAGGATCTCTATCAAGTGATCTTAAAACTACCTGCTGAAGGGAAGAATACCCAGAGGTCACCTACTCCAGGACAGGCCCAACAAAGAAAGGAACAGAACGCCCCCAGCCGTCACCTTCAGCCCCCAACTGAAACCTCTCCAGCGCAGCATCAAGGATCTGCAACCTATTCTGAAGGACGACCCATCACTCTCACAGATCTTGGGAGACAGGCCAGTCCTCGCTTACAGACAGCCCCCCCAACCTGAAGCAAATACTCACCAGCAACCACACAACAAAAACACTAACCCACGAACCGATCCTTCCAACAAACCCATTGCCAACTCTGTCCACATATCTACTCTGGAGATCTGGAGTACTGTGTCCAGTTTGGAGCCCCACACTACAAGAAGAAGGTGGAAAAATTGGAAAGAGTCCAGTGGAGGGCAACAAAAATGAGTAGGGGACAGGAACACATGACTTATGAGGAGAGGCTGAGGGAACTGGGATTGTTTAGCCTGCAGAAGAGAAGACTGAGGGGGGATTTGATAGCTGCTTTCAACTACGTGAAAGGGGGTTCCAAAGAGGATGGATCTAGACTGTTCTCAGTGATAGCAGATGACAGGACAAGGAGTAATGATCTCATATTGCAGTGGGGGAGGTTTAGGTTGGATATTAGGAAAAACTTTTTCACTAGGAGGATGGTGAAACACTAGAATGCGTTCCCTAGGGAGGTGGTGGAATCTCCTTCCTTAGAAGTTTTTAAGGTCAGGCTTGACAAAGCCCTGGCTGGGATGATTTAGTTGGGGATTGGTCCTGCTTTGAGCAGGGGAGTTGTTGGGGACACTGGGGCATGGCCACTAGGTAACTCGAGGGGATGGAAGACCACGAGTGTCGATGAAGCCCCCTCGCACTAGGCCCAGGTGTCCTTGGCCCCCCCTCCTGCCTGGAGGCACTCGCAGCAGCTCTGCGTACTAGGCCCAAGTGTCCTTGGCCCCCCCGCCTGGAGGCACTCGCAGCAGTTATGTTGAGGATCTGCAACAATATGTTGCAGAGTCAGACCGCCTGAAACTAAACAAAGCCAAACAGGGCAGATATGGAAGAACAATGCTGAATAAAGCAGCTTTATGTATAGTTTAACAAATGATACAGAGAACAAGGGAACTAGCTGGGAACTGGATTGGCTGGCTATATGGATACTTAGGGCAGCTTCCTATTGGATAGGTATGCTGGGAAAAAGGATGTATAAAAGCCTGTGTAACTTCCTGCTCTGTGTGCAGGATCTGAGATCTTATTCTCCCTGGACCTTTTTGCAGCTGCAAATAAACTTTTCTCCTTCTCCACCCCGTTGTGATTATTGGGTGAAGCACACCGGGTAACGAACCAACCCCAGCTGTTGTTTAACCTCTCGGCACTGGGTGCTGGCAACAGCTTTTGGCATCCCTGGGTGGGCGATGAGGCTGCTATTTAGCCTTGCCCGGACCCCTCCTGGAGGTCGAGGATTGCGGCGAGAACCGACGCCCAGCGTGCACTGGTGAGTTCATCGGGGGCCTCGGAGGAGACGCAATTTGATCGACCCCAGAGGGCACGACGGTGCAACGCACTCATATAGTGGAGAAGTAGTTGTGGATGATGGTGAGGAACCGGTCCCTTGGACATGGGGGAGGAGCAGCTGCGGACGACGGTGAGGAACCGGTCCCTTGGATAAGGTAGGAACCTTTTGAAATCCGGATTCTATGCTCTGTTGGATCCTGGGGATGCCCAGAGTTACCCTGTAGGTATGGGACAGGGACAGAGCTCGGGGGTTAGGGCACGGTGTACGCTCCTAGAATGCATTCTAGCAATCTGGAAGGTATTTGGTGCGGATCCGATGACTAAGAGCCAATTAAAACGATTCTGTACAGTTGACTGGCCTCAATATCAACTGGAGGACCAGGAGTGGTGGCCACCAGGAGGGTCAATTAATTACAACATGATCCTCCAATTAGTTTTGTTTTGTCAGTGAATGGGTAAATGGAATGAACATTTGTATGCACAAATGTTTATGGCTTGAAGAAACAGAACAGAGCTGTAATTCTGCAGAGCTGTAATTTGACTCCGACTGGTTCGGTAGTAGCTAATGTTAGTCCCCAGACCCCCACCCCCACTGTAATGGCAGAGCCGATGTCCCCTTCGGCCCCCAACCCCCACCTTATAATGGTAGGATGCCTCAGGTTACAGAGATTGCCCCCTCAGTGGGACTCTATCCTTTGCTTACCAAGACTGTTGTGGCTTGCCCAGGGGTAGACGGACGTCAGGCTACCACTATGCAAGTTTACACCCATGTGCCATTCAATCCAATAGACCTAGCAGCTTTTAAAACACAGGCTGGGGAATTCTCCATGAACCCAAGCTGGTTTATTTCAGTCTTTGAGGGGTGCCTCCGTAGTCACAAGCCGGATTGAGATGACTGTAATATCCTCCTGAGAACCCTGTTGTCTGAGGTGAAGAGGAATCAGGTTACAGCTAAGGCAAGGAGAGCGACAGCTTTCAAGCGAAAAAAAAAAAAAAAGAAAGGAAGCTATCTGTCAAGTTCCTACCCCAAGTAATCGTAAGCGGCTCAGGGCATTTCTGGGTATGGCAGGCTTTTGCAGGATATGGATCCCAGAGTTTGGACTGTGGGCTAAACCCCTGTGCGACAGTGTAAAAGGAGCAGATCATGACCCCTTCTATTGGACCCCAGAGGCTGACAGGGCATTTAAAATCCTGAAAAGAAAATTGATGGAAGCTCTGGTACTGGGCCTGCCGGATCTCTCGAAGCCGTTTCAGTTGTATGTACATGAACGAAAGGGGGTGGCCCTAGGAGTGCTCACACAGCTGTTAGGAGCATGGAGACGTCCCGTGGCTTATTTTTCTAAGCAACTGGATCAGGTTGCAAAGGGTTGGCCGGCATGTTTATGGGCAGTCGCAGCTACTTGCCCTAGTGCTTGAGGAAGCGGAGAAGCTAACATTGGGAGGGGTTATGCAAATCTATACTCCCCATATGGTCCGAGCCTTATTGGCTACAAAGGCAGGGCTTTGGCTCACCCAGGCTCGGATTGCTCGGTACCAGGCTAAGCTGTTAGAGAACTCTGAAGTCACCTTACAGCCTTGCCCCTCCCTTAACCCAGCCACTCTCTTGCCAGAAACAGAGGAACAGGAACACGACTGTTTAGAGATCATAGACGCCCAGTACTCCAGCCGTCCGGATTTAAAGGATGCACCCGTCCCAAATGCAGATTATGAGTGTTACACTGATGGTAGCAGTACTGTAATAGATGGGCAAAGGAGGGCGGGTTATGCTGTTGTGACCCTCCATGACACTGTGGAAGCTGAAGGTTTGCCTGCTGGGACCTCTGCCCAGCTAGCCGAACTAATAGCCCTGACCCGTGCACTTGAACTGTCAAAAGGAAAGCGGGTCAACATTTTTACTGATTCAAAGTATGCTTTTGGGGTGCTGCATGCTCATGCTGGCCTATGGAAGCAAAGCGGAATGCTGACAGCCCAAGGCTCCCCAGTCAAGTATGGGCCCCAAATCCTCCGGCTCCTAGAAGCCGTACAACTTCCCTCGGAAGTGGCGGTGGTACACTGTAAAGCCCATCAAAGGGAGGATCAAGATGTGGCCAGAGGTAACGCCCGGGCAGATAGAGAGGCTAAGCATGCTGCCACCCTGCCATCCCCTCAGGCTGAGAACGCCCATATGCATGCCCTTATCCCATCAGGAGGGGAGCTTCCAACCCCTCAGTACTCTGGGGAGGAGAGACAGCTAACTGACAAACTCGGTCTCCGGGAAAAGGAGGGATGGCTCCATTCCCCAGAAGGGAAGGTCCTCTTACCAAAGGGCCTGATCCGGCCGGTGCTGCAGAAACTACATCAAACCACTCATGCTGGCAGGGAAGCACTTATCCAGCTAATGGGAAAATACTTTATCACTTCCGGACTCCAACCCCTGGCTGCCCAGGTACAAGCGGACTGCTTAGTCTGCCAAAAGAATAATCCCCGACCGGGACATCCTGTGCCACCAGCTGCCCTGGAACCCACTCCGGGCCCCGGACAAGTGTGGCAAATAGACTTTACTGAGTTTCCCCGGACCCCAGGGTTCAAATATCTCCTTGTCATAGTGGATCGGTTCAGCGGATGGCCAGAAGCCTTCCCATGCCGTAATTGCACTGCCAGAACAGTGGCCCTCAAGTTTGTTAAGGAGATCATTCCTCGCTTTGGACTCCCCCAGTGGATGGAATCTGACAACGGGACACATTTCACGTCAAAAATCATTCAAAGCATCTCACATGCTTTACAGATCCCCTGGAAACTCCATACGCCCTGGAGACCGCAAGCCAGTGGGGTAGTGGAGCTTATCAATCAGACCCTTAAACGGCATCTCTCAAAAGTGTGCCAAGAAGCCTCACTGCGATGGCCTGATGCTTTGCCCCTCGTCCTACTCCGTGTCCGCACTCTCCCAAAGGGTAGATTAGGGCTTAGTCCCTTTGAAATTATGTTTGGAAGGGCATGGCCTATGAATGGCACCCCGGTTCTGTCAGGGGAATGGGAGCTGGGTAATGGTTTTTTGTCTCAGTATATGTGTTCCCTGTCTGCTGTTCTCTTGTCTCTTCACAGGTATACCAAGGATTCCCAGCCTCTCCCCTTGGACTCTCCCGTCCACTCTTTACAGCCGGTGACTCCGTGCTTGTTCGTACCTGGAAAGACAAGCCTCTCCAGGAAAAGTGGAAAGGACTCTATACCGTCCTGCTGGTCTCCCATACAGCGGCAAAGACCAAGGGACACAAGAACTGGATCCATCACTCTCGTCTGAAGGCAGTACCCGCCCCCTCGTCAGCGGAACAGTGGACCGTCCAACCTGCTGACTCCTCATCTAGTGACGATCTCGGGCTAAAGCTACTGTTTAAGAGACACAAATAGCGGGCACCTTAATGCTAAATGGGCCCACCCAGGTACTGGAGACCCTGGGTTGGGAAGACTCGGGTGATAATTAATTGGGTAACATTGTTATTCTCTCTATTGGTATTTCCAAACTGTGCATATCGGGAGCATAACTCCTTTGTTTTGCTTGCGCACCATGTTGCTAATTTAACAAACCAGACTGATTGCTGGGTATATGCTCCGACTCCACTGTCCCCCAAAACGGGAATGCCCCTTGACATGCTGCCCCTGACCCTAGCAGAATAAGCCACCCCCAAATAGCAGGAAAGAATGGACTTGCCGATCTGGAACAAGACCCCTTTACAGCCACCTCTCAGGACCAGGAGTATTCGGTTGCAGTACTCACTGAGGGAGTGTTATGTTTTACCCAAAGCCAATCTGATCACTATGGGCGTCCTGTGGGAAAAAGCTCCTGTGTTATTTACACAGTGGGCTGATGGGTATTGGATAAAGACCAACAGGGGAGGCCAGCAGTGTGGGTGTAATGGTTCCTCTCCTTTTGGGGAAACTCTTACAAATATTCTTACCACAAAAAAAGGGTTTGGAAATATAACTTGCCGTCCAGTTAATATCTCCAACGTAGCAAGCCAATGGTGGGTTTGTAGTGGTCCCTATGGCGAGTGTAATTTGAACGGCACAGTTAGAAATGCCCCCACTTGTACCCAATCAGGAGGATGGGATGCCCCCCTAGGGGCATATGAACTGGAAAAGCAGCCTTAAATAGCCCAGGAATCCCCTTAAGAAACAGTCCTTATTGGGCCCTACAGGGTCACTATTTTGTATGTGGCCGAAAGGCTTACAAGGTGCTGCCAGCCAACTGGACAGGTAGCTGTTATATAGCTCGTGGAGTTCCTCATCTTTCCATAACTGCCACGCTGCCCAAAGGAAAGATTAGAAATGCCCGAGACACCTCTGTTGAGTCACGAGAAAAGACCCTGCGGCGACTGACTACGGCATTGGAGGGCAAGATGAAGAATCCCCTCACAACCGAGAAGCTTGCAGGGTGCTCTGTACTGGGAACAGCACCACTGTTTACCGGGCCAGCCATGGCAGGCATAGGCCGCTATACTGTAAGCCTGCAAATGGTACTTGAGAAGGTGGCCTTAGAGTCAGAGGACTCGGTTAGTGATTTAGGGTCAGCAGTAAAAACATTAAATAAAGAGGTTCAGCAGCTCAGGACGTTTTCCCTCCCAAACAGGCTGGCTTTGGACTATCTCTTGGCATCCCAAGGAGGGGTTTGTGCCCTCGTCGGGCCCCGCTGTTGTGTATATGTCAATGATAGCAGTTATGAGATCTATTAAAAGGTGGTACAGGCTGAGGCCCATGCCCAAGCCGGAGCACAGGTTGCCTACACTGCCCCAGAGAGCGATTGGTTGCAAACCTTGTTTTCAGGCTGGGGTTTGTCGCCTTGGCTGGGTGGTTTATTTAGCCTGTTATTGAAACTTTTCTTTCCTGTATTGCTTGTATTACTGGTATTATGCTGTGCAGTCTCATGTGTTAGGGCCCTTTTGCAAAAGTTAATAAGTCATTCTCTTCAGGGCTATCACAAAGTGCTTATGCAAAGTCCTATTGTAAAGAAATAAGTAGCCCAAGTGAGAAAACTCAGAGCCAAGGCTGTTGAGTGTTCTCAAAGGAGGGAGTTGTTGGGTACACTGGGGCATGGCCACTAGGTAACTCGAGGGGATGGAAGACCACGAGAGTCAATGAAGCCCCCTCGCACTAGGCCCAGGTGTCCTTGGGACCTTTTTGCAGCTGCAAATAAACTTCTGTTCTCCACCCCGTTGTGATTATTGGGTGACGCACACCAGGTAGCGAACCAACCCCAGCTGTTGTTTTGCCTCTCGGCACTGGGTGCCGGCAACACTGTCCAACATTAAAGAGGTGAAACAAGGCTGGCAGTTTGGGCTGCTGGACAGAACAAGCCTTCAGGCTGAAAAGCCAACAACCTTTCTCTCCATTTCAGCAAAAAACAACATTCAACAAACCCCCACAAAAACAGGCACCTGAAAAGTCCTGCCCCCGACTTCACCTTTCCAAGGTCTTCTCCGCACTCTCTCCCGCCCCGAGTGAGAATCCGACCCCTTGACCGACACACCACAGTGAGACCCGAATGCAGCTCTCCCTCTGCAGGCAGGATGGTGGAGAAAAACACAGGTGAAAAAACCCTCCCGGCTCAGCTGCGCAGGGAGCCTTGGCAAGGACGTGGTGGAAAGGTGACGCCGGGATCTCTCGCACGGGAAAGGAGACTCGTGCCCGACCCCAACCAACCCTTTGGGAACTCGAAGGAAGCCGCATCCCACAGGCGTTTCCACAGACCAGCCACCAGCCACACACCCAGGCCGGAGGGGCCGGGACACGGGAAGGGGCAGCAGCCAACGCCCCCGGGGGGAGGGCTGGGGCGGGAGCTGCAGCCAGGCCCCTGGACCCACAGGGAGACGCAGACCCTGACGGCAACCAGCCACGTTTGCCCACGTGTGTGTGTGAGACATGTTTGTGTGTGTGTGATGTCTTGTGTGTGTGCTGTGTGTCATGCAGAGTCTTGTGTTCAGTGTGTGTGTGCTGTGTTGTGTTTCGTGTTGTGTGTGTGTGTGTGTGGTGTGTGTGTGTAGTGTTGTGTGACATGTTGTGTGTTGTGTTGTGTGTGTTGAGTTGTGTGCCGTTTTGTATGTCATGTTGAGTGTGTGTTGTGTGGTTGTGGTGTCATGAGACGTGTTGTGTGTGATGTGGTGTGTGTAGCACACACAGACACAACACATTGTACGCCACACACACAACATGTCACGTGTAGCACGTCTCACACACACGTCGCACGTCACACGCACAGTATGCTGCATGTAGCACACACACACACAAAACATTGCACGTCGCACACACACACACACAACACGCCGCCTGTTGCATGATGCACATCGCACACAGCACGGTCACACACAACACCTTGCGCGTCGCACGCACAGCACCTCGCACCTCACACTCACAAACGCGTCTCACACACGCACAACACGACACACACCACATCACCCAGAGAGAAAAAACTACACACATGTCACACATACAGAAAGACACGCAACACGACACACAGCACGTCACACACACACATCACACACACACCAACACTCACAAGACGACACACAACATGACACGCGTCACACAAAACACGTAACATGACACCACACACACAACACCATACACACACTGAACATGACACAAAACGGCCCACAATACAACACAAACACACATCACACACAACACATCACACACACAACACACCACAAAGACACACACACAGTACGTCACACACACACACAACACTACACAACACGTCTCACACACCCACACCCACACACCACGTCACATGTCACCACAAACACACAGCCACACACAATCCATACAACACTCTAGACAACACACAACACACACACGACACACAACCCGTCACACACACACATATAACACAACATGACACACACACAATACAACACACACAGAAACAAATCGTATGTCCAACACAACACATCGCACGTTGCACGGATACACAGAACACATCGCATGCACACATGTATGCAAGTCGCACGACACACACACAGAAACACGTCACACACACACGTGACACACAACATGACACACAACACATCACAAACACAAACACTTCTCTCACACACACACAAGATGACACAGAACCCGTCTCACACAGACACACACAACACAACATGTAACACACAACATGACACACAACACGTCACACATAAAACACATCGCACGTCGCACATCGTACGGACACACACAACACATCGCACGCCACATGTTGCAAGTCACACCTGCACACACAACACATCGCGCATCGCACGTCACACACACAACACGTCTAATGTCGGACACACAACATGTCGCACGTAGCACGCACACTCAGCACGGCATACGTCGCGCATTGCACGCCACACTTCGAACACACAACACGTCGCGTGTCACACGTTACACACAAAAACGTTGCATGTCGCACACAGATGTTGCACGTCGCACATCGCACACACAACACGTCGCACATCGCACAAACACACAATGCATCACAAACACAACACGTCACACACACACAAACAGGTCTCTCACACGCACAACATGAAACACAACACATCACACACACACACAACACAACACACAACACGTCACACAGACACAAACACATACAACATGGCATACAACATGTCAGACACACACCCCCACACGCCACATGACACCACAAACACACCACACGCACACACACCACATCACACACACACACAAACACACAACACGACACACAACACATCACACAGATAGGCACAAACACATACAACATGACACACAACACGACATACCCAAGACTACGCAAAACACATCACACACACACACACACACACACACACCATGTCACATGACACCACAAACACAACATCACACACACACTCAACACGGCAAACAAGAAGACGCACATGTGAAGTGTGGGGTGCGATGTCTTCTGTTTGTGTGTGCGACATGCAACGTGCAACGTGAGGCGTGTTGTGTGTGTGTGACTTGCAATGTTTTGTGTGTGTGATGTGCGACGCAGGACGTGTTGTGTGTGTGACGTGCGATGTGCTCCGGGTGGGGTCTGTGTGTGTTTCTGCACAAGCTGATTGCGATGTCCCGGAGGCCAACAGCAAAGAGGGTTCGGCGTCAGCTTTCTTGCCCTGCCGTCAGTCTGCCACCGGGCTGGGGGGACAGCGGCTGGGGACCCCAGGAGCTGCTGAGAGACGCAGAGGATCCCTGGGAAGGGAGAAGACGACGGGAGAATCAGACTCTTCCAGCAACGAGCCACATTTGCCCAGTGCTGACGCTGTCAGGCCTCCGCATTTTGGGCCAGAAACCAACAGCCAAATCGAGCTGGAAAATTGAACCACTTGCAAATGGCCCTTCTAGTGTCTCACCAGACCGTTGGCGACCATCTGGGGGTGAGCTGTGGGCTCCCGAGAGGTAGAATCCAGGGCCTGCCTCTTCGCTTCCCACGGCCAGGTATTTTCAGCCCCCAACAATGAGGGGAAGAACAGGGAGATGAAAAGCCAAAGAAAGTTTCAAGAGTTCTCCTTCCTGGCTGAGCTGGGGGCACTGTCCAGGTCACGGATGGTCATTCTGGGGAGGGATGTGGGTCTGCTCCACTTTGCAGGCGGTTGATCTGGGGAAGGATGTGGGTCTCAGATATCTGGAGGATTGGCCCAGAGCCCAGTCTTGTGGGGGCACAGCTGGTGGTCCTCATCCTCGTCTGTCTGCCTCTCTTCTGCCAGAGAAGGCAAGCCAGGCGAGTACGAATAATGATGCTGTCAATAAAATGGAATCAAGTTGTGGATGTTTTTTCTTTGAAAAAATATTTTCACACTTTTCAATCGGCCCCTGGTAGTTCCTAGGAGAAATGTGAAGGACGAGATCTTGGAACAGTTCCCTCTTCGTGGGAGCAACAGCTGGCTGGGGTTTTGGCTGCTCAGGCTTTTGTTCCCTGGTTTTACCCACTGTGGTTTCTTTTGCATGGATTTCATGTACCTGTGTGTAAGTTTTTGCCCAAAGGCACACAGCTGTACAGGTTTTATCTACAATCTTTACAAGTTGAAGCTGCAGATGGAGGGAGCTCCCAGCAATGGCAGCCTTAAGGGGGTGGGCGGCTAGAAGCTGGGGGACTGGATTGGGACCCCCCAACACTTACTGCTCTCTCTGCCCTGCAGTTTTAGTCCCCCCAGATTAGCCTGATTATCACAACAAAATTTTGTTTCTCCTGCTGCTAACAGCCCACCTTCATCGATTGGTCTCGTTAAGGGTTGTTATGGCAACCCCCACTTTCTCGTCTTCTCTGTATCACTATATCTATATCTTCCTGCTGTATTTTCCCCTGCATGCATCTGATGAAGTGGGCTTTAGCCCATGAAAGCTTATGCTGAGATAAATATGTTCATCTCTAAGGTGCCACAAGTCCTCCTCATTCGCTTTTCCTGACTGATTGTGCTGGGGGCTCTGCCTGGCTCCAGCGCTCCGGTCCCTCCGCTACCAAGGCCACCTGGGAACCCTGATCGAGTCCAGCTTCAAGGAGTGCTGAGATCCATCTGTCTCTTTCTGTGCCTCTGTCTCTCTCTAGGAATAGCCTCCTGACCCTGCCTCCTGTGATCAGTTACGGTTTGCTAGCCCCCCCACCCCACCTCCATGGGTGTTTTTGGCTTCTCCATTCACTCTGCAGCAACGCTCCTTGTACCCAAGCTAAAGATCCCTACAGCCCCAAAAATCCTCGGGGGTTTGCTCAGCAAGTGGGTTACTAGAAGAATGGTTGTGGGGTGAAGGCGGGGATAGGGAGGTGTTGAACCTGGGGGCAGAGGAGGGTGGCAGATTAAGGTGTTGCTCAGCCCAGCCCGCTGAGTCCAAGGACATATGAGGGGACCAGCATTAAATTGCTGTTCGATCCAGCCCACTGAGTCCCGGGACACATCAGGGGTCAGCTTGCGAGTGCTGGTGACCCAGTCCTCTCTGACATGCTATGTTCATGTGTGTGTGCCTGTGTGTCTGTTCATGTTCATCACATTTGGGGGCTGGAAGACCCCAGCCCTGCGGAACCGAGGTCCTGCAGGGTAGCTCCATTGGGAGGGAACTTGCAGAAGGAAGGAGTAGCGATCCATAGGAAAACACAAGTGACAAAACAGCACATTGACAGAATTGCAGAATCTCCCCGCACCAGAAGAAAAATCCTAACAAATGGGCGTACCCCAAGGTAAAGGGCAATTCTGGTGACAGCTCATTTGGGGCTTGTTTGGAAGGGGGATGGACGTCATTCTTGTGACAAGGCACCTGCTATGGCCAAAAACAATTTAGCCCTGTGCGCCCTTCCAGACAAGTCTTATGTCCCAAATACTTTGGGTCTTCCGGGATAAGTCCCCGAATAATCAAGGATCTTGACCAAAAAGGTCATCACGTCTAAAAAGGAAGAAAGATTGTCGTTGTGGAGACCATGAAGCAAGCCCTGCAACTTTTGGACACGTATCCCGGCAGTCCACAGGGTGCACATCAAGGGACGTTCAAAGCGAGACGGGCGTTCTTTTTGGGGAGACTAACCCCCATTGCGCTGACCAGGAGAAGGGGGAAGTGGGAGCCTGCAGCGCCATCTAGCGGCCAAAGGAGAAATCGCCGGCTTCTGGACCTGTGTGCGCCCTTGGTTCGGTTCACATGCAAAGCTGTGTCACGCCAGGTTGGGAAAACGGGGTTCTGCTGCCCGACATCATCCTCTGGAATGACTCAACCCGACAGGACACCTCCTACGATACACTGCTCCGAGTGACGCTCTCAAACAGGTCCCCACAGCTCCCCAGTCTCCCCCCTCCGGGAGGCAGGTGTGAGAGGATTGTTCTCCCCAACTGACAGAGGGAGAAACGAAGGCTGAGAAAGGCGAAGGGCCTCGTCTTCCATCACACAACCTGTCGGGATAGAGTTGGGAACAGGACCCGGGTGTCCTGACTTTCAAACGAACCATCAGTCTGGAGTTTCACACACTGAATGATCAGAATAAAGGGACCTGCAATGAGCTACAGACCAACAACCCCAAAGACTCGAAGGGACAAAGGCCTAGCTGGGGGAAAATTGTCCCACCTTAACCTCCTGTTTTCCATGCCGAGAATTTGGCCAGCACCGGGTGGATCAGCCTGCCTCGGTACCAAACCTCTCTGGGGCTCTTCCCTTCTCCACAGGGACGTCTGTCTTCTCGCTCAGTGAGCAGTGGGAAAGGAGAAAACTCCAGAGAGGCTCCACCTCGTGCTCACATACGAGACCCTGAATTCTCTCAGTCCTCAACGAGACACCTCAAGAAGGAGACTCCCTGCAGCAAAGCCCCGGGGGTCTCTGAGATCCCCCTGCCCTGCAGCCTGTCCTCCCTGGCCGTTGTCGTGGACTCTCTGTGAGGTCACCGCCTCCCAACCGCCTTTCACCAATCAGCTGAGTGCTGCAAAAGGCCCTTGTGATGTCACTGCCACCCCCACCCCTGCCCTGCAGGGCTCATGTCCTGCCCCGAGCCGGCTCCTGTGCGTGTCTGAGCTGCTCCCCCTGGGTCACCCCCACACACTCAGTGGTCGTGCAAGGGTTCACGCAGGCCACACGTGGAACCATCAGAGGATGCTCAATGTGCCGCACTTTGTTTTGCAGAGATTTGGAGACTTGAAGGCCAGAAGAGACTCTTAGATCATCTCATCTGGCCCCCTACACATCACAGGCCTCCTGCATGGCGCAGTCGCGAGTTTTGGACCAAAGCAGACTCGAGAAAGGCATCTCATCAAGGGATGGACTAAGCCCCACTTCCCTTGGGAGTCTGGAGAAAATTGATGCTGTGGGGGGCAGGGAATTGACCCCAAGGCCACAATTGACCCCAATTGACCCCAAGGTGTTTTTCTTTGTCTGAGGGATTGGAGCAAATGCGGTTGTATCTTAGAGCTTGGCTGTAGAGAACGGATCGTGTAATGTGGTCTGGATGAAAGCTGGAGGCATGTAGGTAAGTATAGCGGTCCAGGATAGGGTGGTATTTATGTGACCATCGCTTATTAACACTGTAGTGTCCAGGAAGTGGGTATCGTGTGTGGCCTCTCCTTCTGCCCCTCCACCCCCACCAACATGATACAGTTCTGCGGTGACCTGGAATCCTACTTTCCACGTCTCCGACTGAAGGAATTTTTCCAACACACCTCTGAACAACACACTAATCCACAGAGACCTTCCGACCAACACGACAAAAAGAAGGATTCTGCGTGGAATCCTCCTGAAGGTTGAAACAGCAGACTGGACTCAAGTGCTTCACCCGACAAGCACGGACTGAAGTGGTGGAAAAGCAGCATCACTTGGCCCATAACCTCAGCCGTGCAGAACACAACACCGTCCACGGCCTCAGGAACAACTCTGACATCAGAATGGAAAAGGCTGACAAAGGAGGTGCTGTCGTCATCATGAATAGGTCGGAATATGAACAAGAGGCTGCTCGGCAGCTCTCCAACTCCACATTCTCCAGCCCATTCCCCTCTGATCCCACTCAGGGTGACCAAGAGAAACTGCACCATCTGCTCAAGAAACTCCCTGAAAAAGCACAAGAACAAATCTGCACAGACCCGCCCCTGGAACCTTGACCAGGGGTCTTCTATCTGCTACCCAAGATCCATAAACCGGGAAATCCTGGACGCCCCGTCATCTCAGGCATTGGCTCGGGGTACTGGTCGCTCAGGGCCTGAGGAGAGAGTCGACACAGCCAGATACTCCTGCTGTCTGGATGCCAATGCCTGAGAGGATTTCATCGCAGTCTCTGACGAGGGGGTTCAGGCTCCAGCGCTCTGCTCTGTTTTCCCAGCCCTGTGCAGGGGGTTGTTTCCAGTTTCAGAAATGGGGCAATGTTCACACACTCCCAATGGGTCTTTGCATGAATCAGGCCCTAACCCAGGGGCAGGCAAACTTTGGCCTGAATGCCAAATAGGGTTTCAGAAATTGTACGGAGGGACAGTTAGGGGAGGCTGGGCCTCCTCAAACAGCAAGACATGTCCCGGCCCACGCCCCCATCTGACCCCCGCTTCTCGCCCCCGGACGGCCGCCCCGGGCCTCCGGCCCCATCCAACCCCTCTGTTCCCTGAGGGGCTCCAGATCCCCCTGCCCCTAACAGCCCCACACTGCCCCATCCAACCCCCCCCTCCTTCCTGTCTGCCACCCGGACCTTCTGCCCTATCCAACCACCCCTTCTCCCTGACCGCCCCGGGACCTCCTGCTGCCATTCAACCCCCTGTTTCCCGCCCTCTCACCACCCCGATCCCATCTACCCCCCAGCCCCTGACCCCCCGTGAACTCCCCTGCCCTCTAACCCACCCCTCCCCTGCTCCCTGCCCCCTGACCGCGCTACCTGGAGCCCCAGGACCAGCCGCTGGGCCGCACCGCACAGAGCCCCGGGGTCGGCCAGGCTCGTTGCCCCGCTGCCCGGAGCATGGGCCGGCGGCGCCGGGAGCGGAGGCTGCGGGGGGGGGAACGGCAGGGGCACGGCCGGGGGCTCTCCAGAACGTCTCAGAGCCCCCGGCCCCCCTTCTGCCCCCCCCGCTCCCCACAGGTCGCAGCCACCCCACCCAGCTGAGACACCCCACCCTACAGACCCCTCCCCTCCCTACAGCCCCCCACAGCCATGCTGTGTCCCCCTGGGGGCGGCCTTGGTGCTGCCCCTCCCAAACCAACCCAACCCAACCCAACAGCCGCAGCCATGCCCTTGACCCAAGTCCCCGATCCAAGTCCCCTATTGCCTCTCCCTCCCCCACATCCCTCCCAGACCCAGTCCCCATCCCGACAACCCAATCGCCCCCTGTCCACAACCCCCCTCTCCTCCTCCCACAGCACCAATCCATCCCCTACCCTCCCACAGCTCGCACCACACAGACCCCTCCACCTCCCAGCTGGGCCCCCTCCCCGCCCCCTGCCACCCCACCCACCCCATCAGACACCTGCCCCCCCTCTGGTCCACCAGAGTTTCCCCAAGACCCACCGACAGCTGTGAATGGTGTGGGGGAGAAGGTGTTGGTATTTGGTTGTGTATTGGGATTATGTGTACGTGTCGAGGCTTGTGGGGGCTTTGTGCTGGGGGAGAAGCTAAGCCCTGATTCGGGGCCGGGGCTTCTCTGACTCGGGGTCCTATGAAGGGAGCCAGCCAGTCAGGCCGTGGCACAGGAGCCAGCAAACGGGGCTGTAAACAGGAGAGTCTGAGGGGGAGTTTGTCTTGTGGTGCTTGTTTGGGGTTTGTTGTTGCTGTGGGGGGTGGGGTTTGGGTGTTTCCCAGGTGAACAGGATTTAGGTGGGAAGGCGATGACAGACACGGAGGCAGCGGTGGGAGTGACTCATGTCGTGGAAGACACAATGGAGATGACTGGCTGTGGAAGCTGCCGTATGTCCATGATCCTGGAGGGGGGACCTGGTAAGAGTTTTGTCTGCATGAAATGCCGTCTGCTCGAGCTGATGGAGGAGAAGATCTGAGGTTTGGAGATGCAGGTGGAAAGTCTGGTTGAGTTTAGAAAGGGGTTTGAGCAGATGATGGAGCAAAGACATGAGGTATCTGAAGGGAAAAGTTCTCACTTGCAGATGGAAGCAGGACTGGGGAATTCTGAGGGGAGACTGCTGGGTGAGGGAAGTGGTCAGTGGAAGCATGTAACTAAAAAAAAACCAGGCAGAGGAAAAGACGGGCTAGTGAAGGAGAAATAGAGTTCAGGAATAGTTTTTGAGAGTTGGAAAATGAAGAAGGGGCTCAACAGGTAGTCACTGAAGGTGGAGGGGCAAGGAGGAAGAGAAGAGTGGCTAGTCCTATAGGAAAAGGGGAAGAGTCAATGGAGACTACACCAAATATGAGCCCCAGGAGGATACAGGATGGGTTGAAGAGGATTACAAGGGAGAATAGGAATGGAAAGAACTTGCAGCCAGAGGGAAGAGGGGATAGACTGGAGAATAGCATCGTCACCAGGCAAAGGCAGGGCTACGTGATTGGGGACTCTTTACTGAGAAGACTAGACAGGCCTGTAACCAGAGCTGATCCAGAGAATAGAAGGGTGTGCTGTCTTCCAGGTGCTAAGATACGGGATGTAGATCTGAGGTTGAAAAGGATCCTAAAGGGAACGGGAAAGAATCCCCTAATTATCCTTCATGTGGGAACAAATGATACAGCTAGATTCTCGCTGGAAAGGATTAAGGGAGACTGTGCTAGGCTGGGGAAGACGCTTAAGGAAATCGAGGCTCAGGTGATCTGTGGTGGGATTTTGCCTATTCCTGGAGAAGGTCAACAAAGGCGTGACAAGATTATGACTGTCAACAGATGGCTCAGGCAGTGGTGCTAGAAGGAGGGCTTTGGGATGTATGGCCACTGGGAGGCATTCCTGGACAGAGGACAGTTCTCTCGGGATGGACTTCATCTGAGTAGGGAAGGAAACAGACTTCTAGGATGGAGGCTGGCACAACTGATTAAGAGAGCTTTAAACTAGGAATCTGGGGGAGATTGTTGGTTGGGGAATGTCCAGGTAATCTCCACGCCAGATTTTAGCCTTGAGAGGGAAGAAAACAAAGTAAGAAAGGATACAGCGGTGGGTAGGAGAATGGCTATAAGGAGGAAGGTCAGTGTGGATACCAGTCTAATAGGTTCTGCTTTGACTGTAGAATGACCGTGCCTCATTGGGTAAAGAATGTGAACGAGGCCAAACAGCAAAAATGAAGATGTTTGTACACTAATGCGAGGAGCCTTGGTAACAAAATGGAGGAACTAGAGGTACTGGTGCAGGAAGTGAAACCAGATATTCTCGGGATAACAGAAACAGGGTGAAATAGTCGTCGTGACTGGACTACGGGTATTGAAGGGTATGTGCTGTTTAGGAAAGACCGAAATAAAGGTAAAGGTGGTGGAGTAGCATTGTCTATCAATGAGGAGGTAGAATGTAAAGAAATCAGCGATGGAATGGATAAGACAGAGTCCGTCTGGGCAAAAAGGACATTGGGGAAGAAAACGACTCGAGACTCCCCTGGGATAGTGCTTGGAGTGTGCTAGAGACCGCCGGGATCTAATGTGGATATGGATCGAGCCCTCTTTAATGTTTTTAATGAAGTAAATACTCATGGAAACTGAGTGATCATGGGAGACGTTAACCTCCCAGATATAGACTGGAGGATGAGTGCTAGTAATAATAATCGGGCTCAGATGTTCCTAGATGCGATAGCTGATGGATTCCTTCATCAAGTAGTTGCTGAACCAACAAGAGGGGGTGCCATTCTAGATTTGGTTTTGGTGAGAAGTGAGTACCTCCTAGAAGAAATGGTTGGAGGGGACAATCTTGGTTCGAGCGATCATGAGCTAATTCAGTTCAAACTGAACGGAAGGATCAACAAAAAATAAATCTGCAACTAGGGTTTTTCATTTCAAAAGGGCTGACTTTGAAAAATTAAGGAAATTAGTTAGGCAAGTAGATTGGACTGAAGAACTTTAGGGATCTAAAGTCAGAGGAGTCCTGGGATTACTTTAAATCAAAGCTGCAGAAGCTATCAGAAGCCTGCATCCCAAGAAAGGGGGAAAAATTCATAGGCAGGAGTTGTAGACCAAGCTGGATGAGCAAGCATCTCGGAGAGGTGATTAAGAAAAAGGAGAAAGCATACAGGGAGTGGAAGATGGGAGGGATCAGCAAGGAAAGCTACCCTCTTCAGGTCAGAACATGAAGGGATAAAGTGAGAAGGACCTTGCAAATAGAATTAAAACCAATTGTAAAAGGTTCTATCACCATGTCAATAAGAAGAAAACCAAGAAAAAAGAAGTGGGACCGGTAAGCACTGAGGATGGAGTGGAGGTCAAGGATAATCTAGGCATGGCCCAATATCAAAACAAATACTTTGCCTCAGTCTTTAATAAGGCTAATGAGGATCTTAGGGATACGGTAGCATGACAAATGGGAAGGAGAAGATGGAGGTAGATATTACCATATCTGAGGTAGAAGCGAAACTCAAACAGCTTAATGGGACTAAATCGGGGGGCCCAGATAATCTTCATCCAAGAATATTAAAGGAACTGGCACATGACATTGCAAGCCCAAGAGCAAGAATTTGTAATGAATCTGTCAACTCAGGGGTTGTACCGTTTGACTGGAGAATTGCGAACATAGTTGCTATTTTTAAGAAAGGGGGGGAAAAAAGTGATCCGGGTAACTACAGGCCTGTTAGTTCGACATCTGTAGTATGCAAGGTCTTGGAAAAATTTTGAAGGAGAAAGTAGTTAAGGACATTGAGGTCAATGGTAAATGGGACAAAATACAAGATGGTTTTACAAAAGGTAGATCATGCCAAACCAACCTGATCTCCTTCTTTGAGAAAGTAACAGATTTTTTAGACAAAGGAAACGCAGTGGATCTAATTGACCAAGATTTCAGGAAGATGTTTGATATGGTGCCACATGGGGAATTATTAGTTAAACTGGCAAAGATGGGGATCAATATGAAAATTGAAAGATGGATAGGGAAATGGTTAACAGGGAGATTATAGCGGGTCCTGCTGAAAGCTGAACTGTCAGGCTGGAGGGAGGTTACCAGTGGAGTTCCTCAGGGATCAATCTTTGGGACCCATCTTATTTCATCTCCCTCCCTCAGCTCAGGGATGGCCTGAATTGCCCCTTCTCCCGGCAGAGCCAGAGCATTGGAAGCTGCAACATCAAACCCCTGTGTGGCTCGCAGGAATGAACACAAACACGCCCTTGTAGCTGGACAGATGGTGAGTTTTACCCCTGGGATACGACAAGGCTCAAGAGAAAGGTGGTGGCCCCACATCTAAGGAATGAAACACAACACAGTCATCATCGTTCTGCCCGTCCTTGCCCCTTTATACTTCTACTGTCTCGCTCCCGCCACCCTCGCCCTCTGTGGGTTCAGGGAGAGAGCCACACTCAGTGCTTCCCACACACACAGACTCACACACACATCTTGCAAGGAAAACCTCACCACGGAGCCACATGCACCTGTTGCTTCCCTGCCCCCCTGCTCTCCAGAATCCAATCCCAAGGAAAGCTTGTCGGGCCCAGAGCTGGCAGGGCGCCCGGTGCTGGAGCATTGAAGCTACCGTGACGGCACTCAGAGGAAAGATGCGGAGAGAGTGCAAGTTAAGAATTGGCCCGTCAGGTTTCCAGTCCCCTCACAGGTCATTCCCTCTCTCGAGCAAAGGGGCACATCTCAAGTCTCAGCTGGCTCCGTCGAGCTGCATCGTTCTTGTTTCCGCTCAGTCAGGTTTGAGGCCTGTTTCGCACCCTGTCTTTGAGAAGACAGTCAGAAACTACTCTCTGAAATAGCCAATGCAGGAGACGTGTTATCACTCCTGCCCCAACACAGACAGACAAAGAGAGAAATGTTCTCGCTTTGAGGGTGGGACTCCCTGCCCTGGGCCAAAGACGAGCACCTCTCTTTGACCTTGGTCGCTCCTTCAGCTTTTCTTTCAGCAGGGAGCCCGAGAGCTCAGGTGCTGGAGCGCTGCGTTGGTCAGTGAAGCTCAGTGAGCTCCAATGTCACTCGGCTCTTCTACCAGCAAGTCAAAACACAGGCAGGATTTCCTCTTTTGACAATACTGGGGTTGTCGGAGGGTCTGTCCACGCTGCACACTGAGCCTGTCTCTATGTGGCCTGGGCTTGCTGACTTGTGTTGCCAAGCCGGTGTTTGAGCATCCAGACTGCAGGGGAAACTCAGGCCTCACACTGTGTCTATTTGTCAAGGTTCCTTCCCCACTCTGAACGCCAGGGTACAGATGTGGGGACCTGCATGAAAACCTCCTCAGCTTACTTTTACCAGCTTAGGTTAAAACGTCCCCAAGGTACAAACTATTTTAC
Source organism: Caretta caretta (assembly GCF_965140235.1). Classification (NCBI taxonomy): domain Eukaryota; kingdom Metazoa; phylum Chordata; order Testudines; family Cheloniidae; genus Caretta; species Caretta caretta. The sequence goes on from NC_134209.1 coordinate 7,853,182, forward strand.
CTTTTGCCCTTGGACTTTCGCTGCTACCACCAAAATTGTAACCGGGTTTTTTATTAGGAAAGAGCCGTTTGGAAACGTCTTTCCCCCAAAAATTCTCACCAAAACATTGCACCCCCCTTCCTGGGAAAGGTTTGGTAAAAATCCTCACCAATTTGCATAGGTGACCTCAGACCCAGACCCTTGGATCTTAAGAACAATAAAAAAGCATTCAGTTTCTGAAAAGAAAAATTTTAATAGAAGAAAAACTAAAAAGAATCACCTCTGTAAACTCAGGATGGTAAATACCTTACAGGGTAATTAGATTCAAAACATCGAGAATCCCTCTAGGCAAAACCTTAAGTTACAAAAAGACACAAAAACAGGAATATCCATTCCATTCAGCACAGCTTATTTTCTCATCCATTTAAAGGAATCAGAATCTAACGCATACCGAGCTAGATTACTTACTAAGTTCTAAGATGCCATTCCTGTTCTGTCCCCGGCAAAAGCACCACACAGACAGACACAGACCCTTTGTTTCTCCCTCCCGCCAGCTTTTGAAGTATTTTGTTTCCTCATTGGTCATTTTGGTCAGGTGCCAGCGAGGTTCTCCTAGCTTCTTAACACTTTACAGGTTAGAGGGTTTTTCCTCTGGCCAGGAGGGATTTGAAGGTGGTTAGCCTTCTCTTTCTATTTATGACTCTATCCTACCGCAGGAAGTCGTCCTAAGTTACGCTGCTCCTGCTGTGTGAATAACAGAGCTGGATTTGACGTCGCTTTGGTCGACTTACTGCTGTGTCTACACTGGGCTGGGTCGACGGGAGATGCTCTTCGGTCGACTTCCCTTCCTCCTGCCGTTCCCGGCGCAGTCCCAATGGTGACTGGAGAGCGCTCTGCTGTCAATTTAGTGGGTCTTCACTCAACCCCCACGACATCAACCCCCAGTGGATCCACCACAGCAAACAGAGCCTCCCAACCGTGCTGCCCCATCCACACGGCACGACTTAGACCCGAGTGGCAATTCAGCTCCTGTGGGGTGTGTCACCCTCATCCACTGAAGATGCTCCCCGAGTCTCCAGGGATTCCTGCCCTAACTGCTCTCCAGCCGGTTTGTGTCCATACGCTCCCCGCGGGGAGGCTGTGAGTGGCCTGGTTACAAGCGCTGGTTGCTCAGGCCTGGCAGGGAAGGGAAGCTCCGGGCAGCATTGACAGTCTGGAGATCCCTCCGGGGAAGCACAGGCGGTGGGTGGAACAGGCGGGGAGGCGAAGCTGCGGGGTCCTGCGGACGCCCTGAAACCAGGTAAGAAGCAGGATCCCTGGGCGGGGGGCAGGAGGGTGTGGTTTGCACTGTTGTTGCCCAGGGTGGGAATGGGGAACTCAGCTCTGGCTTAAAGCGGTGTCAGGCTTCGGGGGTCTGGGTTCAGAGCTGGAGGTTCGGGTTGGGGTGAGGGTTGGGCTACAGTTTTGGTTCAGGGGTTTCGAGTTGGGGGGCAGGTTATGGGGTCAGGGTTCCAGTTGGGTTCCGGGTAGGGGGTGGGGTTTAGATTTTGGGGGAGGGTTTGGCCAGCAGCAGCATAGAAGTGCGAGTGGCAATGGGGTGCAGCCAATAGTGATCAGTCGGGGGTCTTTTAGGTCGTTTTAGTGTCAGTAGCACCTTGGGGAGGGGGGAGGGTCATGTTTACGACAGGGGGCTAAAGTGTTGGGGAAGGGGGCGGCAAGTTGACCCATCCCACTTCGCACTTCCCACACGGACACGCACAATACGTCGAACGCGCGGACGCACACACGTCACACACACACGGTGACACAAAACGGCACACAAAAATAACACACGACACAGACACACACACAACATGAGACGGAAAGCATCACACACAAAACATCACACACACGACCCACAACATCTCACACACACACACACTCAACACAAAATGACCCACAACATGTCACACTGAACACAACACGACCCACATGTCACAATCACACACTCAGTGCGACCCACAACACGTCTCACACTCAACACGACCTACAGCATGTCTCACATACATTCAACGACACACAGCACGTTGCACACAGTTTGTCGCTTGTCGCACGTATCACATCACACACGTCACACTACGCACATGCACATGCACAACACGTCGTGCGCACGCACACACTACATGTCACAGACATACGATGCACACAACACGACACATGACACAAATTGGCACACATGACACTGAGACACACACACACGACACTGACATGTTGCACGTTGAACACACAGCACGTCACACGTCACGCACAACACGTCACACTTTACATGTCACACGCACAACACGTAGCACACAGCACGTCGAGTGTTGCTCGTGCATCGCACGTCGCGGGTTGTAGACCCCACGTTGCATGTTATACACACAACACATTGCACACAGCCTGTCGCACATTGTAGACAGCGCGTCACGCGTCGCACACACAACACAGTGCGCGTCGCACGCGCACAACACGACACACAACCCGTTACACACACAAAAATCACACACAACACTGACACACAACACATCACACACCAACAAAACACTCAAGAAAACACACACACAACCACGTCTCACACACACACACAACACCACATGACACACAATGCCTCACACACAGAAACACGTCTCTCACACATGCCGACACACACACGCAAGGCACACGACGGCTCTCATACGTGCCGACACACACTCACGCGCTCGCTCACGGGACACGACATCTCTCACACACGCCAACAAACATAACACACACACACCCACACACGCATGCCAACACATGATGTCTCTCACATGCCGACACACACACACACGACGTCACACACACACGTGCCGACACACACGGACCATACCCACACGCCGACACACGACACTGACACAGATGACACCGACGCACACTACACTGACACGCACCACACAGGACGACTGACGCACACACACACGACACACGACATCTCACACACACACATGACGTCTCACACACACGCCCACACACCACATGCCCACACACGCACAACACACGCCCGCACACACACGACACATGCCCCCACACACACACCACACACACCGACACCCGCCGACTCACAACGTCTCAAACACGCCGGCACACACACGACACACGACGCACGACACTGACACACATGACACACACGTCTTGCACACACACATCTCACACACATGACACACATCTCACATACATACACGACACCGACACACACGACACACAACGTCTCACACACACACGACGTCTCACACGCCCACGACACCGACACCGAGACACACGACGTCTCACATACACACACACGACGTCTCACACGCCCACGACACGACATAGGACACGTCACACGACACACAAGACGGCAGACAACACGACACCGAAATCACACGCGACACCGACACGCGACACACACACAAGACGGCAGAGGACAAGACGGCTGAGCTGCTTGGGCCTCTTTCCAAGGCTTGGTTTTTCTCAGCTCAGGGCCCTGATTTATCTGGTGCTCTGGGTAGTTCCCCTGATCACACTTCCTCAGGCTCCTCCTTGAGAGGAGATTTATCATGGGAATTACGCGGAGAGGAATGATCCTGGGGAACTCAGTGCCGAGCCTCCCAAATCTGCACCTTTGTCTTTCTTTAATGAACAGATGGAAGATCAAAGCATTGTATTCAATCCTTGAAGTGTCCATCCCATTTCTGTGCACAGTGGACTTGAAAAGTTGTCCTTCTTCATCTGTACACCACACGTGTCCATTTTAAATCCAAAGATGCATAATGAGCCATGGGCTACTTCCCTATGACACAGAGGGTCACAAACATGGAAGTGAAGAGGACAGATTACTAAGTAATCCCAGTGGGTTTCAGCCCCGTAGGATCACCTGGAAGGATTTTCCTTCCTTTCAAAAGGGCAGAACCCAAACCCCATTCAGAAGATGCAGGGAACCTGACAGTAAATTCTTCCCACATGGTCCCCTTTGTAAAGCCAGTCTGTCAGAACTTGCCTTAGCACAAGAAAATAACGCCAGGCAGTGGTAAGCACACAAACAAGACTTTATTTACGAGAGGGAAAAGGACTAGGCTAGGCTAGAGAAGGGGTGGATTAACAAAACTTGAACTCTGGAAGTGCTCCAGTCTCCCAAACAATTACACCCAGGAGGTCATGTTGATGTTCTCTCTCCCTTCTCTTGCAGGGACAGCGATGGACGGCTGCTGCTCTCTTGACATTGGACGTCAGGGAGGGACTCCATGATGGACACAGGAACGGGCGAGTAGACCTAACTAAAAACCCTCCCTATCCCTCTTTGCGTCGTCTCTGCCTGGATGTTAGACCCTATCTACGCGGATTCAATCCGTGCGTGGGAGTGTGCTCCCCAACCCAAACTAATAGAGGAAATGGCTAAAGGTCACCAGCTTCTTTTCCCAAGTCCAAGATGGCCACCTGACAGATAACCCAAAAGGTACATGCCTTTCTTCGCTTCTTTTAGGAAAATTTGGCAGGGGCAACCAGCATTTTACACACCCGGAGACTGGATTTGACCAATCAGGGAAGGTTGCGGGGCAGGGTGACCCACGCAGAAGGGGGTTGTATATCCCCTCTGAGAACTCCTCCCTGTGTCCTCTACCAATTGAAGTGGGCGTCAGCCCCGTAGGACCACCCCGAGAGGGGATTTGACCAAAGAAGAGAAGTGCTGCAGTGGAGTGACCTGCCCGCAACAGGAATCCCGTGGTCCCTCTAAAACGTCCCCACACCACCCTCTAGCAGTTGGCGAGGGTTTCACTCCCACTTTACGCCATCTCAGAAGGGAAACGTGTACCAATCCAGAAGAGGTATAGCCCGAAGGTCTAGGCCACGGTTTCTTCAAAAGACATCCTTGGAACGAGATGGGCTCTTCCCCGCAGTGTTGTGTTGCGACTTCCAGGACGATGCTGCCAGCCTCGCAAACATGGAGCTCCAGAGATCGGCGGCTTCTGGCCTAGACCTTCGGGCACTGCCTAGTCTGATCGTTACGTTTCCCTTCTGGGATGGCCTAAAGCGTGTGTGTGAAACCCTGACTGATTAGCAGAGGACGGTGCGGGGATTTCATGGAGGGGTGATGGACCCCTCTTGCGGGCAGGTCACCCCACCATGGCACTTAAAATGTTTGGTGAAATCCCCTCTCTGGTGGGTCCTAAGGGGCTGAGGCCCACCCCAAGTGGGAGGAGCTCTTGGAGGGTCACATGACCCACTTCCGGATGGGTCACTCTGCCCCAGAACATTCCCCAATTGCTCAAATCCATTCCTGAGGCAGGTGCATGGAGATAAAACACCCCCAGATTGGTAAAGGAGTGGGAGGATCTCTTAGAGGGGTCACATGCCACTCCTTGTTTCGACTCCCGTTTGCATCTTGACCCCAAAAGTCTTCTGTCATGGGGTCGGTCTCATGGTGACAGATGAGCGATGTCTGAGGAGTGAAGGGGCGAGGTCCCATGGCTGACATCAAATAACTTCCCTAAGCCTCAGGGTAGTTTGGCCAAATGCCCAGTGTCAAAATGGCTGCCCTCCCACGCAGTGTGTGTGTCCCAACACCCAGAGTCCGTGCGGCCGCCCTCTCCGTCGGGGCTGTGTGGCCCAGCGACCAGAGTCCGTGCGGCCGCCCTCTCCGTCGGGGCTGTGTGGCCCAGCGACCAGAGTCCGTGCGGCCGCCCTCTCCGTCGGGGCTGTGTGGCCCAACGACCAGAGTCCGTGCGGCCTCCCTCTCCGTCGGGGCTGCGTGGCCCAGCGACCAGAGTCCGTGCGGCCGCCCTCTCCGTCGGGGCTGTGTGGCTCAACGCTCAGAGTCCATATGTCTATCCTGTCTCTTACGCCCGTGTGGCCCGATGGCAATGGACAATATGGCTACTCTCTCCCTCAATGCTGTGTGGCCCAACGGCCGGAGTCTGTATAGCTGCCCTTCAGTGCCATTGAGTCAGTGGGGATCCAGCACTGCGGATGACAATGGCTAGTTCACCCAGGTTACTTCCTTGGAGATGTCTCTAGGCCATGGGCTGGGGGTCTCTGGGTTCCCGGCGTGGGAAACTCCCAGAGTCTCCGATCTCCCTTGCATGTCTGCAGGCCCCCAGGGACGTGGCTGGGTCTCGGCGCCTCAGAGCTCTGCAGTCAGGGGCTTGAGCTGCTTCTGGACTGGAGCCTACAGTGTGCATCCTCCATTTTCAGCGGTCTGAGCTGCTCGCTTACACACTGATGCTCCAGTTGGAGCATGTCCGGCAGGGCTGGGGTGGGGCTTGGCTTTCTCCACCTAGACTATGGGGTTCTGTGTGGCTGGTTCAGCCCGGCACATGCTGCTCGGCCTCTTCTGTCTCCTCCTTCCCATGCAAAGCTGCTTTGCCATCTCACAAGAGATGGGATCAGTGGTGGGCTCAATTGGCTCCTGTTGGCCTCTCGATGTCTGGAAGAGGGAGAAAGGGCAGGAACACAAATGAGAAGAACAAAACCTTCAAGCAGGGTAGTTTTCCACAGCACAACCCCACCCCACTTTGCTGATGCTCATTGGCAACTTCCCTGAGAGCTGGCATTTCTTAAAGAGAGCACCCAACCCCCCGCAACCTCTGCTACCCTTTGGGCTGGCAATGGTAAAAGGGAGTCTGGGAGAATTTTTCCTCTCTCCACCTGGCTCTGATGAGTGAGGGAACCACATGCGAGAAGCTGTGTGAATGTAGGGCTCTGTGCAGTGGGATGAGATGTCCTCCATGGTGCCCAAAGGTGGGGTTGTCCTGCCTTTGCAGTGACTTCCTTCTAGTGAGAGAGATTTCAGAGATCAGCTCCGGGGTTCTGCCCTGTACCAGTGTGTGGGAATGGGGCAGAAGTGGGGCAATGGTGCACTCAGGAAAGGAGTAGGGCTAAGGGGGGCCCAGGCTGCAGCCACTAAACCCCTGCGTGCTGCGTTGCGGCCGGGCCGGCTCTGCCTGGCTGGGGTGGGGGCGAGGAGGCTCCGCACGCTGCCGTTCCTCATCCCCGCCAGCCACGTCACCACGACGAGCACCACACCGGGAACCTCTGTCCCGGGGGCTGATCCTGCCTGTAGGCTCTGCCCCCCCACAGCTCCCATTGGCCGGGGATCGTTAATCCGGCCCTTGCCCTATTCCCCAGCCTGTTCCAATCCTGCTCTTGACTGCTGACTCCGGCTCCAACCCTTGGCTCCCCTCGGCTCGGCCTCCACCACTCTGAGCACGAGGCCCCAGCGCCACTGCTCCAACCACTGGGTCCAACCAGCCGTGCTTTGGCCTCTGACACCAGCGCTATGGAGGAGTCGTTCACCTCACTGCTTTCCATGTGTATGGCCCTGCCTTGGTCAGCGCTGGTTTTCATCTGCCATGGGGCTGCCCAGTGACATGGCTTTCTTTGATCCCTTTCAACTTCTTCCAAGTCTTCTCTAGGCCCGACTAATCGACATAATTTTGGGTCATCTGCTGATATCCACCTCGTTGTTCAGCCCCGGTTCCAAACATAAGGACATAAGAAAGGCCACAGCAAAGGTCCATCTAGCCCAGTATCCTGTCTTCCGACAGTGGCCAATGCCAGGTGCCCCAGAGGGAATGAAGGGACAGGCAATCATCTAGTCATCAGTCCCCTGTCCCGCATTCCCAGCTTCTGGCAAACAGAGGCCAGGGACACCAAAAAGTTGAGAAGCGTCTGTTGTATTTACCATAGCAGGACAAAGAGCTCGTCTGTGTCGGTCCCGGTTCCCTAGTCAAATGCAGAACCCGACACGAGATTTCCAAGCTTCTGCAACCATTTATAATATCTGTTGAGGATGTACCACGTGGTCCTGTCTGATAAAGGCACTTCGTGAAAAGCTGAAACCAAGAGGAAATGGGTTGAAAACCCCGTGATGCTGATGTGACTGGTACCTAGGAAACCTCCACTTCCGATGGCCATTGCCCCCTGCTGTTAGCTCCCCAAGAGTCTAAGGGCACAAGAACAACAACTCCGCTCCTCCCAAAATAGCCCTGGACAGAGAGGAGACCCCATTCTTGCAAAGCTTCCCCCTCTGCTGGCAGACACTCCTCCACACACCCGCACACACAGACGGTTGGGGGCACTTGTTCTTTGGATGGAACAGGAAAGTGACAGCGGCAGCCACATTAAACCATACAACATTTAGGCCGAGATCCACAAAGGGATTTCGGCTCCTAACGTCTCCTGAAATGCTTTGTGGCCCTGTGCCTTCATTCCTGAAGAGCTCACAGGGAAAAGTGTTACCCATGTGCCCTCATGGGATTTCCTAGGAGCTGATAACCTATCTCGGAGTGAAGGTCCCTGGCCTGCAATCACTCCATTCCAGGGAGGGCAGGTGATGAATCTTTCCCTACAGAGGGGAATCGTCATCATCATCATCATCATCATCATCCTTAATACCAACAGCCCTTTTCAATTCGGTCAGGCCTTCCTTTAGAGACTTTCTGACCTTCATGAAGACAGTCTCCCCACACAGCTCTAAGGCTATGTCTACACTAGGAGCTCGGGATGGAATTCCCCTGCTCCCATGCACAGATTGTGGGACCACGATGAAAGCTCACGTGACCATCCTTCTTCCTTCAACGCTGTCCTTAGACTGAGAGGGACACATTCAAAGCTGTGTTCAGGCCCTGTGCTGCACCCCTGTGCTTCCCCCAGAGGCCCAAACACACAGAGGTATTTCCTTACCTTCATACAGGCGGGAGATGCCATCTTCATTCACTGTTTCAGACAACAAATCACAGTAATGGTGGATAGTATTTCCTAGACAAACAATGAATACAATGGCTCTCATGGCTTTTCAGATCCTTTCCTGAAAACTGCTCATGATGCAGCCATTCTCCCAAGACACCTTTGGGAAATTCCAGACATTCCTTACATCTGTTCACAAAGCATATTCGAGAAAGCATCAGATGCCCAGAAGTTACTGAGAGGCTGATTTCCAAAGGAGACTGAATTCACATCCTGCTGGTTTCCCCTAGGCGCAGCCAAAGAATTGTTGTGGGCGGGGGAAGTTGGTGCAGTCGATTCAGCTAAGTTGCTCCCTTCATCTTGGAATACATGTTTATTCACACACACATGCACACACACACACTCACACACACACCCCGTTTTAGGATTCTGGTGCTGTTGGAGGGAACAGAGCAGCCGTCCAGAAAAGGGCTCTGAAGGAAGCATTGAGAAAAGATCAAGTGAATTTGCTCTGCTTACCAATGAATCGGGCTGCTGAATGTCTTATTGTTGTCTGTGAGCTTTCCAGGTACTGTAAGGCCTGGAACAGGAATTTGGGGATGTGGCTCTCGTTGTTCTGCATCTAGGAAGAAAGAAGGAAGAAATGCACAATATACAAATGACATGTTCTTCCCACAGCGAATAGTCCAGGAAAGACAAAGCATATAGCCAGGCCATGGCAACCGCCAATATGAACCCATACACCAGAGCAGCACCCCTCTGAAGTCCCTATTGTGTTCTCCAGAACCTCAGCTTTCATTTGAACAGACAAAAGTTTGAAGGTCGGAGAATTGTGGAGAAAAATGTCAACAATGTGAATGGATTGTAAGTCCTGCCGAAATGAGCCAGCAGAGAGCCTGGAACAGAGTCCTGCAGCCCGACGGAAGCGGATGGGTACTCAGGGTGTAGGGTTAGAAAGGTCTTCCTCAAGTCCCCATTCACCCCTCTCAAGGCACAAGGAATTCACCTACCAAGCAGATCCAGACACACTTCAAGAGCTGTGAGGAGCCATCCCAGGCCAAGCTGTGGGAGAGGGTCTTCAAATGAGCCCACCTGAGGAACACTGCGCAGCGGAAGAGCGTCAGTTTACATGACTGCAAGAGAAGAGGAGACCAAGAGGGTTCTCCCTGAGAGAGGGATAGTCTGGGGGACATGGAACCTTCCCCGTCCCTTGTTCTCCTGCTTTTCCTGCCAGTGGAGATTCCTGTCATTTGTTCTCCACAGGAGTGTGCTGAGGAGAGGAAAGGGAGAGTTGGCTGGAGAGAGCCAGAGCCGTCCTGTCCTTTGGATGGTTTGGGGTGGTTGGCCAGGGCCCCGTGCTTTGGGGGGCCCTGCACTTCAGGGGGACGCAGGCCCTGGGCCGTGCCGGGGCCAGTAGCAGGACTTCCGGCTCCGCTACGCTATGCCCCACCTCTTTCCCAGAAGAAGGCTTTTCTTCCCAATTGTGCTGTGTGCTGTGAGGATGGATGAGGCACTTGGCTCCAGCATGGAGTGAAGCAGGGAGGAGAAGACTCTGCTTGGGCAAGGGACTCTGGCGATGACTGGAGTGGGGGCCCCAGGAGATACTGGCTCTTTGCTCTTTAGGCAATAACGACCGTGGCAGTTACCAGTTTCACACTCTCCTCCTGGTCTTCAAGGTGCAGCAGCAGGGGGAGCAAGCAGTGGATGATTTCCTGCTGCACGAAGGGTTTGTCGGGGTCCTGCACCCTGCTCACCACGTTGCCAAGCAGTACAATGGCAGCTGAGCGCACACTGCCCTTCTCCTGGCAATGACACACAGGGGGTGGGGACCCCCGGTTAAAGCCAGGCAGCATCAGAGCAGAACGCCACTGGGTGGTGATGCGCACGCTGCTCTGGTTCCCCTGTGTGAACTACCTGGGCTGGCGGGAGCAGGGAGGCCACCAGGCCAGCGCCATGGACATCTTGTGCAGGGCCTGAGACCCTGTGCGGGACAGTGCAGCCCAGGGCGTCCCAGAGGCAGTTTCTGTCTGGAGAGCACAGAATCCTAGAACCCGAGAAGATGAGGGGAGAGGGCAGGCAGGCTGCTGGAGACTGGTGTGGGGAAGGGGAGAAGCAGCTGCTGGAGCCTGGCAGGGACTGGCTGCTCCAAAAGACAGCATTTCTTTGGCTCTTGGGTGCCCCTGAGAGCCGGGCCATTCCCGACCCTCCTCTTTCCTGCTGAGAATCTCCACCTCTTTGGGGGCCTATGTTCTCCAGGCAGCTGGTCATCTGCCCAGTGCCAGGCCCCCTCTCCCCCAGGCCAGGCTGCAGCAGGGGCTGGGAGCATGGCACTGAGGCTGAGCTTTGGAGAGAAGAGCTCTGACAGGGAGGTGGCTCAGCAGGAGATTCCCCACCCATGGCGGGGGCACTCCTTGGCGGCTCCATGGCAGGCCTGAGGGGCAGGAGGAAGGGGATGGGGAGAGAGAGACAAGGGCATCACAGACAGCTGGAGTGGGGGAATGGGCTTCTTCTGCGGGTTCCAAGCCTTACGTCATCAATGAAGGGGCGAAGGCTGACAGCAATGTCCTGGGAGATGGAGCCAAGCCCCTCCCTGTTGAGGAGGTGGATGATGTCTGCAGCTTTATGCATGGCCTCCATGACACGCCTTCCATCCCTGTCACAAAACATGGCCAGGATTGCTGGCAGCTGGGTCCGTAAGAATTGCACCTGCCGGAATGAAGAAGGCAGCTCATTACTATCCCAGGTGACAACCTGGAGCACATGATGGACCACTGCCACGGATGATAAACCACGGAGGGCACAGCCCCCCAACGGGGCAGAAAGTCATTCTCCTGTCACTCTGTGCCAGTTGCTCACTGTCACCTTTGTCTTTGCTCACCCCGCCTCCCCCATTGCATCCCATCTGCAATCAGGGCTCAGCTCACGGGAGCAGGGAGCATGGCATGCCTTGATTTGTTCCGAAAGCACCTCCACCATTTGAGGGCTGTGTTTTAAACAAGAAGGCTTGTGTGTGGCTCTCCCTCTCATTTCTGAGCTATTTGATGGACATTGGCTTCCTGGGTTCCCTGGGCAATCCCCAGCTCTCACCTTTTCTGGCTGGAACACAATACTGCCAAGGCCTCGCAGACTGAGCCTCCGTATGATGGAATTTGCATCTTTGGTCCAGTCCATGAGCTGTGCCTGGAGGGCTGATCTTGTCAGGATGGTGTCAATGGAAGGACTCTGGAGAAACTGGCAAGAGCCAAATGAAGATCAGGTTGAGGAGCAGAGGTCTTATTGTGGGGTCTGTTCCCTGGACAGTCGTCTTTACCAAAGGGCCACTTCCTCCTATGCAAAGTCTCTGGTGAGTAGGGAGCCAATTGCTGCTGTTTCAGTTGGTTCCTTCCCCAAATTTAGACTAATGCACAAGTCACAAATAAGCCCCCAGGGAAAGGGGAATCTCCAGACCTCACTGAGTGCCATGGAGAGAGCCGTGGGGCAGAAGAAAAGCAGAACCCCAGGAAAAGGTGAGGAGAGAAGCATGGCCTTGGGGCACTGGAGAAACATGGCTTCTTGTCCCATAACCCCATCTGGGCACATCCAGCCAGGAGCAATCTCACCCTGTCTCTCCCTCCCTCTCTTTGCCATGCCCCGCATCCATCCATGCGCGGAGAGGAGCTAGCTGGCGGTAGGGCTGCTAAGCTGCTGACAATGTAGCCTAGAGCTTCCTGTCCTGAGCTGCTCTCCAGAAAGCCCACTTCTGCCTGTCAACTCATGAATCTCACCTCAGTGCAGAAAGCCAGGGCGATAGTTCTCTGCTCCTCCTCCTTCCCACTCTGGACGATGGTGATTGCCTCTCTGAAAACTGCAGGGAGCTGAGGGTTCTCAAACTCGATCGTGGCTCTGGAACATGGAACAGAAAGTCCCTTTTGATTCTCAAGGGGGAGAGAGCGTTCAGCTCCAGTTGCTGGGCTGAGCTGGCAGCCTGGAACTGAGGACTATTTCACACGGAAATCCCATTCCCAAGAGAGACCCAAAGAAGAGGAAACGTTGAGCTCCTACCTTGCAATCAGGCCAACCCCCTGCGAGTAGTGATATCGGGAGGCTATCATGTCCCAACCCCGATGAAACTGGATGCTGGCAAATTCCTTCCAGTAGCCAGGCATGGAGAAAAGCGTCTTCACAGCCTCCACTGAGGTGCTAAAGACAAAAACAAACAAACAAACAGAGTGTCAAGCAATGAGATCAGCCCCGAGAATGGCAAATCTGCACAAGTCCTGAGACACCCAGCATGCTCAGCAGTAGCTAGCGTCCCCAAGGATCGATCCAGTGTGATACCCTGTCTACACTGCAGTTTCACTGACTTTGGAACCAGTTAGGGACACTGTAGCTTCTTCAAATGGTTGGTGTCATCACTCCCAATGGTTGAATACTTGATTCTTTACTGTGACAGGTAACAGGACTCAAGCGGGCATGTGGGTCCAGATCCTTTGTTGGTGGAATCGAGCAAAGCTCCATCAGTTTACGCCACCTGAGGTGTCTTCTGGCGCTCTCTCTTTCCCGTGCAGATGGAAGCCCCTAACTGTGCCCACAGAACCAGATGAACTGGTCCCTCTTCCTCCTGTCTGCCTGTGAGGCTGACGTCCTGCGGGGCCTGTCCCCAGGTGCTGCCGGTGTGGCTCTGTCCGCGTTCGGGGAGAGAGGCCCACGGATTTGCTCAGCAGGCACTGATGAACGCACTGACCCTTTGGCGGGTGGCAGACGTGGATGGATGCACAAACATGGCTGCTGCCTGAGTGTGCAGGGAAAGCAGCTGGGCTGTGGGCGGCGTCAGATGAGCCAGTGTGACTCACAAGAATGCACGGCTCTCAACCCTTTTCCCTCAAGAGAGACCTGCTCCCAACTGAGCCTGGGCTAACGACAGCACCCGAACAACTGATGGCCGTGAACAGCCCCCATGTGTTTAGCCCAACAAATCTGTTCTTCCTTTTCCTTTCAGGCATTACCTTAGGAGACTGAGGCAGCTGCATCCCTCCTCGGGGCTGGATGTCTGCCTGGCCATGTAGGTCCCTGGCAAGTGCAGATCCATCACGTACTGCACTTGCCTGACGCAGAGAATGAGCAGCTGGGGATACATTTGCAGGATGGCTTCTCGGTATCCCCGTAGGAAAAGGAGCTCATAAATGGTCTTCATTGCCTGGAGGGGGGAAAGAATTTCACTCAGCTCTCCCAATCTGCCACCTGTCCCCATTGCCATTCGCTATTGTCCCTTTGTCATGTCTCCTTTCCTCTCCAGCGTATTACAAAAGAGTATTGGCTTCTGAGAGGGGTGGGGACATTTGGAGGCTCCTGAACCTTCCCCCATTCCTGGAACGGAAGCAGGATGGAAAGATGAGAAGAGTCTGGATGATGTTATTCCCCATTATTTCTCTTTCTGGTGCAGAGCCTGTGCTTTGGCTTTCCAGCCATGACTGGAAGGGCTGAAACCATCCTGAGGAGATCCGTTCTCCTAGGCCCAGTGTTTCTGGCCCAGTCAAAAGTACTGGACTTCTCAGGATGCCATGTTGGGAAGATTTCTAGCCACAGTTTACAGAGCCAGATACTTGGAGACTTCCAAGAGACACCTGAACTGCACCTGTTCACTAAAGGGCCATCTGGAGCAGAAGACAACTGAGCCAGGGTACCAGCAGATAAACCATTTCAGATGTGTAACTTTGACCTGGGGGAAACTTTACTACCCCTCTTTGGTTTGATTGGAAGTGGTGAGGACACACTAAGGCCTGGTCTACACTCCAGAGTTAGGTCAACGCAAGGCCGCTCACTCTGCATCCCCCTAAGGATGGAATTTCCTTCCCATCGTCAGAACTGCCCCTCGGTGCCAAATTCGTCACTCCACCTCCACACGTGGCAGAGAGTCCAGGTCGATGCAGTCAGGTCGATGCAGCGTCCGTGCAGACACCACGTCGCTTTCCTCAACTGGCTTTCAGGAGCCTTCCCACAATGCCCCACCCTGACCCTACAATCAAGACAAGCCCTTCTGGTGAGGACGGGCACTGCCGACACGAGCAGCAAAGTGCGGACACACACCAGGGATGGAATCGCTGTGGCGGCTGTCTGCCCATTTAAGTTAGGTCGGCTTCAATGTGTGGTGGAGCCATGGCCTGAAGGTAAGAAGAGGTGAAACTCGCACACACACACAGATGCACCATCTTCCCTGTGGTGGCGGGTTCGCAAGGTGACATCTCAAATCTCACTTACAGCCAGAGACACATGGCTGCTCGTCTCCTCCCGGCGTCTCTGCTGGAGCTTGTCCAGCAGCTGCTGCAGCACCTCCCTGGTGAGCTGTGGTTCTTCACCCAAGGCCTTCCACAACTCAATGGCACATCTGCAAATTCAGAAACACACGTCAGAGCTTTCCTGCTTGGCCATCTCTTGCCTTCCCCAGGGAGAGGCTTGGAATACCAGAGAAGACAGCCACTGGTGCAGGGAGGCTAAGGCAGGGCAAGTCCCTTCAGAGAAAGTTGTATTTATTCCTTTCCCCTAATGGGTTCTTGTTTCTAAAGCTAACCCACTCTTTCCAAGACAGTGACCATGTACTGACCACAGAATGACCACCAAACTGTGACCCGCAGACTGTGCAAAATTCTGCTCTGTTACACTTGGGTCAGTCCCGAGAAACTTGCCTGACATCATTGGAGTTCCTCTGGCTGTTTGGGGCTATAACGGAGACCCAGCGTTTGGCCAAGTGTCTCTTAGCAGCTCAATTCTACTGCAGTGTGGTGGACAGGGTCAGAGAGTGAGTCAGCACATGCCCTGATCTGAGAAGATTCAAGAGCTTGGAAGAGGAGATTGTAAAGCCCAATGTGACAGAGATGGAAGGAAAGTAGGACTGAAATCCCCCTCCTCCATTCTTGCGGATCTAAGTCCTGCTTGTCCCCAGAGGCATCTGCAGAGGAAGACTGCAGATGGATCCAAAAGACTTCCAGTCATTTGACTTCCAAGTTTGGTGAGGAAGGTCGGACGTGGTGGTGAAGCCCTAGGACATTGAGACCTAGGTTGGACAACTCAAGGGCAAATGGCCTGGAAGCAAGGTCTTCCGGAAGCTTGACTGAACTTCTGTGCCAATGCTGCCGAGTTTCTGTAACTTCTGAGCACAGCCCCTGGAAAGCACTGTGGCTGTTCCAAGAAATTCAGACCTGATTCTGAAATTCAGAAAGGTTTACAAATCAAACACTCAAAGAAATCTGAAAACCAACACTGTATTCCTCTGATAACTGAATTGGGTAAGAAGTTCCATTTCTTTCCTGCCGCTCTTCAATTTGCTCTGCAGTGTGACACAAATTTCTCTCAGGTCTGTGCAGAACTGCATTGCAGAAGATGCCAAGGAAAGCTGGACTTTTGACCTCTGGCTAGGGTTCAGTTGGGTTTCATGGCCCCGAGGCACATGGGGGTTGTGTTACAAACCCCTCGGCTGGCTGACCCTTCCAAGTGATCAGCAATAACCAGCAGGACTGAAAGTTAACAATCTATTGAGGTGGAAAGAGGCACTCCCCCTTCTCAGAGCTATTAATGCTGGCTGTCTGCTTGCTGCACTGCATTTAGGATCTGGTCATGTGGGGATGATTTTTTTGTTGATTTTCTTTTCTTTTCTTTTGGATCAATAAGGGCTGGAAATGTCTGTCTTAAGAGATTGACCTCTGCCCCACCGTTCCATAAGGATGAGTGCATTTTGTCACCAATTCCTCAGCCATGGAATAACTGGGGGGTCTGACGACAGGTAAGAATCCTGCACTGGTCTCCAGGGGATAGACAGGTGGGCCTCATGGGCCTTTTCCATCTCTGCCTTCTCTCCTGCAGTAAGGAGCAGCCAGACCTCATGAGCCAGGGATGTTGAGTGAGCCCCCAAATCATTGATTGGCCCTGTACTGGATCTGAGAGGAAGTGGGGTGACCCATAGAAATCAGGACAATGTTGGAATTCTCCAGAAAAGTGGCATGTCTCCATCCCGGGGAGTGTAGGAGGAGGGGTTGGCTCCTCAGTGGCTGGGCCTGGCCATCTCTTCTTCGTAAGCGTGGACAGCTCTCTGCACAGCAGGAAACTCTCTCCAACTGTGTGAGCCCCACGGACCCCTCCCGGCCTGTGGCCTGTCAGTAGGAGCAGGAAGAGAACTACTGGACTGAGGAGATAACAAAGCAGCTCCCTACCTGTGCGATGAGAGCGTGTGAGCCACACAGGTTAGAACCACGTCCTGGGGGTGGGAGCGAGCCAGCAAGGCCATGGCCCTGAGCACTGCTCTTCTGGCTCTGGGATCACAGCTGTTGTCAAGCCAGATTAAGATCCCTCCCACGACGTCTCCAACCTGGAAGAATGCCAGAAAGTTGAGGGATGGATTTATCAATGAGTGGCCTCCTCCCAGGGAAGCCCTCCTGGCAGCCCTGCAAGCCTCCTCTGACCTCAGTTGCCTATCTTGGCTGCTCCCTAAGAGCCTTTGACAAGTCCAGGAACCCCAGTCTTCCTGAGGTCTGGGTTAGCACCTTCAAGCTCAAAAACACGCACAAAACCTTAGAGTTCGCACAGTCCTAACTCTCCTGATGTCCCAGGGCCTTCCCTGCCGTAGCAAACGGCTCTCAGCCCCGCTCTCAAGGGCTTCCCTCCAGGAGCCTTTCCTCCATCTCTGCAACTTCCTTTTAGCTCTTTCTTGCACAATCCGTTCCTCCAGACCAGTGGTTCTCAACCTAGGTTCCATTGTGGGACACATCCAATCCGACCTGTTTGTCCCTGAGGATGTCCCAAAGGGGCGCAGCTCTGTGCTGACCGGGCCACAGGTTGAGAAGCACTGCTCCAGACCCAGCTGGTTCTACCGATGTATCCCAGAGCCCATGGCAGAGATGGGAGGCAGGGCTAGTTGGGTGGGGCTAGCCAGCTCCCAGCCCCAGTCTCTTAAGTCCCCAGTCTCTAACCTCGGATTCATTCTATGGCACTTAGAAGAGCAGTGCAGACAAGGTGACTTGGGCTGGAGCCCAGGCTCTGAAGCCACCCTCCTCCCCAGGCTTCAGAGATCAAGTTCCAGCCCCAGCCCAGAAGAGTCTGCATTGCTGTTGTGGCCCCTCAGTGCCAGCCCTGGGAGCCCAAGTCCATAGGGCCAGGCTTTCAGGCTCCTGCTGCAGAGTTTGCAACACAGGGAGACAGACCCTAAAGGGACAAGCCACCCCCTAGGACTCTTCTGTGAGGAATTGGTCATTGCTCTTTCCTCTCTCGAACAAGGAGCAGAAGCTCCAAGGTGGGTGGCTGGATTCTGTTGACCTGTTCTGCTAGCAGGAGTTAGAGCCCTGCACAAATCAATCTGCTGATTGAGGGGCCATTTGTTAACTTCCTGCTGGGACCTGTTGGAAAGAAGGAACTCGGGCAGAGACAGGGATGACCTGCAGGAAACCCTAGGAACAGGCAGGTTGGGGAGGAAGTTCAGCCTGAGGATTCTGTTCATGGATTAGTCTCAGAGTTTCCAGGAAAGCCAAATCCCAGGAAGGGAATAAGTCTGCACTTCCGCGCCACGTGCAGGCGGTCTTTGGAGAAGGGCTTGAATATCGCCTATCCCCGTGCCCAAGCGATGAATGGCAAGGGGCTGAGCCAACCTTCCAATCCCATGCCAGTGTCCCAGGAATGGTTTCCGAGGAGAGGAACTTCTCCCATCCCCCTCTCTGCGCAGCATCCCCCTGCCCCATTGCGCGAGTCTCTTACTCTCTCCATCTTGTCTCCGTGGAGAGCTACGATGGCCCTCAGCTCTTCCTCTGCGGCTCTAAATCTCTGCAGGGTGGGTGTTGTCAGACCCTTCACAGCTGCCATCAGCAGGGCATGGAGCGGGGCTGAGGAAGGGTGCTCCCTGGGGGTCTGCAAAGAACAGGGACAAAGCCTGTTGGGATTGAGTATTTCCCTCGGGCAGCTGCCCTGGAACAGTCTGTCCCCGGGGGAGGCTGGCAGTGCCGAGGGAGCGTGGAGACTCCGGCTGAGCCCTTTTCTTCAAAAGCCTCCCCAGGTGCTAAGGTTTCCTTAGCCTTTTGTCCCCTCTCTGGCCCCCTCCCCTGAGAAGAGACGGGAGCCTCTCGGGCAGTGCTGGGACCCCAAGGGCCACCCCGTTTCCTCCCTCGCTAGCCCCTCCTCGCAGGAAACCCCGCTTTTGCTGAGAAAGCCTCAATGTCCTGCAAAGCCCATTCGAGTTGCTCCTTGAGTGTCGCCGAGGGGTCACTGGAGAACCTGCCCCATGTCCCATCCCACCCCGAGCGCCTGAGGAGATTGGCTCAGCAACTCTGGCAGCCCACAGTGTCTGCGAGGAAGGGACTGAGAATAGGGCCCAAACGGAAACACCCTCTTCCTTCCCCACCTAGCAGCCTGTGGGGCTGCCAGAAAACAGGCAGGAATCGCCGTCAGGACAGAAAGTAACTGAGACTGAAGAAGCAAGTTTGCCTGGCTGAGGAGAAGCCCAAAGCGTGGGCCTCTGGGGCCAGAGCCCTGGGGGTGAGAACTCACTGGGCACAATGTTACTCCAGGGGGCCTGGTTCCAGGGTCACCTCAACCCAGGGCCTGGGGTGCTGGAGGCCTTTGCCCTGGGGTCTCAGGGCACCCCCTGGGGATTACTGCAGTTGGCCTGCATGGCGCTGGATTAGCACCGTCTGTCCTGGTTGCAAACAGCTGAGGGGTAGCTCAGTGGTTTGAGCATTCGCTAAACCCAGGGTTGTGAGTTCAATCCTTGAGGGGACCATTTCGAGATCTCGGGTAAAGATTGGGGTTTGGTCCTGCTTTGAGCAAGGGGGTGGACTGAATGACCTCTTGAGGTCCCTTCCAACCCTGATATCCTAGGATGAAGTAGAGCACAGCGGAGTGGCACACTCGCCTCCATACTCCAGACCCCCGGCGGGTCAGAAGCTCCCAGAATTGCAGCCTTTTGTATGCGCTGCAGGGTGCTCTGTCCTGAAGAGGAAGAGTTACAAAGGTGTCTAGAGGCTTTTGTAATTCGGACAGAGCCCAGATGTTGGCAGGCGAGAGGGAACCTGGGACCTCTGGAGCTTAGTGCAGGAGCCTCGACCACAGGAGCGAAAAGCCAAGAGGCTGTTAGCTAAGGCTCTAGAGCAGACTCCTTTTCTCTGTGTCTCAAAGTGGTCCTGGTGCCACGAGATGGGCCAGAACCCCACAGCCAGGAGATATGTGGGTTCCCCCGACCAGGGCAGGGATGGGCCTGGTCTGATTTTCAGTCGTGCCTGTGTGCCATGGAAAGTGCATCAGAATTGGGAACCTGAGTCAGGCGCTTCTGCCAGTCCCACAAAGCACCTCTGGACTTCTTTAGGTGTCTAAACCCCTTTGTCAAAGCGGGCCTCATTCAAGCAACCCAGATAAAGGCTGGCTGGAGTTGATCACCCTTGATGAGTGTTTCTTTTCAGCCCCTGGTAGATATTCCTACACACAGCAAGGAATGCTTTCCATGAGCATGGCCAACCAGCATCATTACCATCGTCATATGGGAGCTGCTTGTTAATGAGGGGCTGGGAGTGCGCTCTTCTTCCTGCTCTTCTGGGCTTCCTTTTTCCCACTTCCCCTTCGTGTCAGACGGCTCCTTCTTCGTCCCTGCAGCAGAAAGAAACATTCTTAACATTTTGTTTACAGAGGATGGAAGTTGGGCCCAGAGCCCTGAAGCGAATTGCCCAGGGTCAGACTGAAGGTTGTTGGCAGAGCTCAGCAGAGAACTCCCCGCTCTCCTGACTCCTAGCTGGGGGCTTTGACCACACGAGGCTTCCTGTTCCCTCGGGACCAGTTTCTTTTCAAAGGGGTCGTCTACTCTTCCCCTCCCCTTGCACCCCTTTCCTGTCAGTGATGGGCACCTGGTCTCCTTTTGCATTGAACCCCCCAAGAAGGAATGACTCAGCTCTGGTACGGTTCCCAGCTGTGACCTGCTGAGACCTCTGGAGCATTTCCTTGAGGAAAGGGACCCAATCCAGGAGAAAAGAAAGGATTTCCTCCAACGTCCAGCCTCTCTCTTCTCCTTCCAGCCTGGAACAATGTTCGTAGTCCCCACCCCACCGTGCCAGATCCCCAGAGGAGGGTGACCTGACATTGTCAGCTCTCCCCACCTCAGCCATGGACCTCTGCCACCCTCTAAATGGATTCCAGAGCCGGAGGTACCCATCACTGTCCCATGAGATGGCCCTGATGTCGAAGGCTTGTCGAGTGACTGGTGTGAGTGTTCCTCACATGCTCCTCGTGAACCATGTGGATTGAACCATCTCACCTGTAAGATCCACTTCGACTTTGTCTGTCGTCTCCTGCAGCTTCACCTCCTCTGCCTCCACCTGGGTCTCCGCTGCTTTCTTCTTCAGGGACAAGTGTGTCCACCTTCTTGGAGAGGAAGTTGTTCTCTCCTCACTGCTCTCTGCCATCGAGTTGTGGGATTGGCAACAGACACAGAGTCTTTTCAAGATGGTCCATGAGCATTTTCTTCCCTGGGGCTTCTCTGACAAGGCCTGTTCTTGGGGGCTGAGGCCAGAGCATGCCTCAATGGCTGCAGGTTGGACGAGCACTTTGTGCACATGGATCTCTCTGTGCTCCCGAGAGGGGAGTCTTTGGAAAAAGGAACGAAGCCTGGAATAGAAAGAAGGAGGAAATGGGTTTTTCTGTCCTTCTCGAAAGGAAGGGAATTAGTTTGCCCAGGATTCCCAGATCCACGAGAGTGGTCTTTTGAAGCCATCTGCTCCTCTAATAGGCAGGACTGGTTGCTGCAACCAAGAAGGTAAGCAACACAAGACCGCCCAGACTGGGTCAGACGAAAGGTCCATTGAGCCCAGTACGCTGTCTTCTGACAGTAGCCAGTGCTGAGTGCCCCAGAAGGAATGAATAGGGAATCATCAAGCGATCCATTCCTGTTGCTCATTCCTGGCACCTGGCAAACAGAGGCTAGGGATAGAAAGAGCAAAAGGTCAGTTTCTATGTTCTTTGCCTGGGCCTAGTTGCAAAAATGCTTCCTTCTTAACCCCACTCCTTTGTGCACAGAATGTTGGGACTCTGGGAACAGATCGGGCCAAGCTGCAAACCAAGAAAGCTCTGTTCCCAGAGAAGCCAGGAAAAGGAAGAAAAGATTGTCATCTCAAGGGTTTGAGGGTCTGGAAGGATGAATTAGCAGCTGCAAATATGTTGACTTCTTCTCAACTATTTGAAAATCTGGAATGTATTAGCATGGGGGAAAGAATCAGTCAACTTGAAATGAAGAATGACCTATATTATTTCCAACATCCAGTCAGAAGTTAGGCCTCCAAAACAAGGACAAAGAAATCACAGCGAGACCCATGACAAATGTAGGCGACAGTTGATTGAAACCCCTTTCCTGGAAAGGAATTGTGGGGCGGGGGGGATCGACACATCTCTTTTCTCTAGCCCAAGGGGGTAGAGTAGAGTTTGTAGAGAGTTTTGAGATCTATCGCCAGGAGATTCTTTCTGAGAGAACTACCAAGATGACAGCCAGGGGATGGGAGTGGAGCTGTATCACTTTCAATATCTTAAGATTCATTTCTTCTGCATTATTTGAGCTCATTTATGTGCATTTCAATCCTGTAAATTCTGAGATCGATATTCTCTCAATACACATTTCTTTGGCAGTCATGACAGGAGACAAAGGGTTTCTATTCCCAACTTGAAGGCAAGGAGTGCATTAGGGGCAACTCCAAGGGAAAGACGATTGATGGAGATCTCAATCTAAATTCTACATGAGTTTTGTTATCTTCCCTTTTGGTTCGATCCCTGGAAATTCCCCCCGACTAGTCTGCTGAAAGATAAAATCATCTAAATCTGCCTCCAAAGAACCTGACCGGCTGAAGCAGGAGGAGACCTGAGAGATGGCCACTTTCAAATCAAAAGGGAACGCTGAGACCTGCCTGTTGCCACACCCGCCCCCACCCGTCCCGAGGAGAAGGAGGCGCCGACCTGTCGTGTGCGATCTAATGAGCAGGGAAAGAATCTGGGAATTACCTTCTGTAAAAACTCATCCTTTTGTTCCTCAAACACCTGTGGAAATAGCTGATTCAAGAAGTTGCTGACAGAGGGATGGTCCGCGTCTCTCAGCAGCTCCTTGGGTCACCAGCCGTTGTCAACCAAGCCAGTTGGCAGACTGACGGCAGGGCAAGAATGCTGACGCCGAACACTCTTTGCTGTTGGCCTCCGTGACATCACAATCAGCTTGTGCATAAACACACACAGACCCCACCCAGAGAGACACACCCCCACTGAGCAACTCCCCACCCTCCTTCCCAGCACTTCCTGCCCACCCCAGAACAGCTGTTTCATGGAATTGAGGATGCTCCGGGAGGGTCGGTTCGGGGCGGTGCATGGGATTCACATACTTGGGGCAGTGCATGGGATTCTTCTCTCCTCAGTGCAGGGCTCAGCACTTGTCCTTGCTGAACCTCATCAGATTTCTTTTGGCCCAATCCTCTAATTGGTCTGGGTCACTCTGAACCCTATCCCGACCCTCCAGCGTATCTCCCTCTCCGCCCAGCTTAGTGTCATCTGCGAACTTGCTGAGGGTGCAATCCATCCCATCCTCCAGATCATGCACGAAGATGGTGAAGAAAACCGGCCCCCAGAGTGACCCGTGGGGAAGCGGGGGAGGGGGTGGAGGAGAGGAGGCAGACGGTGAGTGGCAGGGACCCCACAGAGGGGGTGCAGTGGAGGAGAGGGGGAAATCATCCAGGCAGCGGTGGGCAGTGTGGGCTGGGAGAAGGGGCGAGGCAGATACAGGAAGAGATGGAGCACAGGCGGGGAACTGGGGCCCAGGCACCCGGGGCCTGGTCATCGTTGGCACCAGGAGAGGAGAGGAGAGGAGACAGAGACAGAGACAGAGTGTGTGTGATGGCCAACATACTAGAGGAGAGACAGAGAAAAACATGGTAGGATAGCAAGCAACTCACCTCCTGGAGTCATCTGTGATGAAGCGGGACTGGCACCTGATGCCCTGGGCCCTTCCCCCCTGCGAGGTGAGAGCTAAAGGGTTGGAGAACAAAGGAATCGGGTGCCCTCCTGGCCGGGGACAGGGACAAAGCCCAGAGGAGGAGGGGCTGGGGGGAGTTTCAGTTGGGGGCTGGCTGGAGACATGGAGTGAAGGGCAGACGGGGTTGTCTGGCTCACGGCCCCCCCCGAAATGGACCCGGCTGAGGGGTCCTGTTCTCTGCACCTACAAGCTCTGTGTTAGACCATGTCCCTGTCGTCTAATAAACCTCTGTTTTCCTGGCTGGCTGAGAGTCCCGTCTGACTGCGGAGTTGGGGGGCAGGACCCTCTGCCCCCCCAGGACCCCGCCTGGGCGGACTGGCTGTGGGAAGCGCAGGGAGGGGCAGAGGAGGCTGAAGGCTCCGAGGTCAGAGCCAGGAAGGTGGAGCCGGGGGAGCTGTGTGTCCTGCAGACAGGCTGCTCCCCGAGAGGAGACTTCCCCAGAGTCCTGCCTGGCTTCCTGGGGAGCAGTCCCAGAGCATCGCCCGGGGACCCCGGGACATCCTCCTCCTCGATGAAACCTTCTGCTGGGTGACGTGTTGCATGTGTCGTGTGACGTGTTGTGTGACGTGTTGTGTGTGTGACTTGTGTGTCGTTTTGTGTCTGTGAGACATGTTTATGTGTGTGTGTTGTGGTCCATGTTGAGTGTGTGTGTGCCATGTTGTATGCCGTGTTGTGTGCGTGTGACGGTGTGTGCCGTGTTGTGTGCCATTTTGTGTGCATGTTGTGTGTGTCGGTGTCATGTGTTGTGTGAGATTATTGTGTCTCGTGTCGTCTGCCGTTTTGTGTGTCTTGTGTCGTGTTGTCTGTGTGTGTCGTGAGTGTGTGATATTTTGTGTGCGATGTTTTGTTCATCATGTTGTGTGTGTGTGTCACGTGTGCCGTTTTGTGTGTCATGTGAGGTGTTGTGCCTCGTCTCGTGTGTGTGTGTGTTTATGTGTCGGTGTTGTGTTTTGTGTGTGATTTTTGTGTGTCGTGTTGTGTGCTGTTTTGTGTGTCATTTTGTGTGTCATGTTGTTTGTGTGTGTCGGTGTCCTGTGTTGTTTGTGTGTGAGAGACGTGTTTCTGTATGTGTGACGCGTTCTCTCTGTGTGTGTCGGTGTCGTGTTGTGTGTGTGTGTGTGAGTGTCGTCTGTCGTGTTTTGTGTGTGTGATGTTTTGTGTGTGATGTGTGTGTTGTCTTGGGTGGCCACACAGGGTAAGACACAAAGCATTCCCCTCATGGAGGAAGAGTGACACAACGTGGCCACTCAGGAGTAACACACAAACAATCCCCCCCCCCCCCCCGGAGCAACAGTGATGTGTGTGGCGAATTCAGGTCATGCACAAACCATTTCCCTCATGGAGCAACAGTGACCCCGGGTGGCCCCTCAGGGTACTGCACAAACCATTTCCATCATGGAGAAAGAGTGACACCATGTGGCCAATCCAGATAATGCACAAACCATTTCCCGCACAGAGCAACAGTGACAGTGGGTGGCCACTGTTACGAATTATACCCGACAGGTCACGCACAGGAACTGCTGCGAATTATACCCGATTGGTCCCGCACAGTTCGAGTCTAGGCTGAGGCACACGAACGAAGTCCACAACGGCAGGTTCCCAAAAATACTAAGTTTATTACGCTCGAGCGTGGTGCCCCCCTGCTCATCAGGAGGGGACCCCGCAGGCAGGTTATACAGAGATTATAGACCTTTTAGCAAGGCACGTTGCCCTCGTGCATCGGAAACCTTAGCCAAGAGACAAACCCTTCCCTTAGCTACCACCTATCCCGGCTAGGTACATTCCCCGTGCTAAACCGTGACTTCAGCTCCATTACATGGTCCTAAAGCAATGCACCAGGAACTTTTCTTATCAGGATGGGAGGCCCACAGCAAGGCCAGGAGGCAGGGAGTTAGGGACAGACAAAGAACAGAAACCGGGAGATAAAACAGGCTGGAGACAAGGGTGGGGGGGGCGGAGGATTTTCACAGGAATGCAGTATCTAAGAAACACTCCTCCTGGTGCACGATGTGCTTGCTTTTAGACAATGGTGGGCCCCAAACCAAAATGGAGTCACCCAGGCTAACTTTTCCTTCACACCACTCAGGTAATGCACCAACAATTTCCCTTGTGGAGCAACAGTGACACTCGGTGGCCATTCAGGGCAATGCACAAATAATTTCCTTAACGGAGCAACAGTGGCACCGGGTGGCCAGTCAGTGTAATGCACAAATAATTTCCCTCCTGGACCAGCAGTGACAGTGGGTGGCCAATTCAGGTCATGCTCAAATCATTTCCCTCATGGAGCAAGAGTGACACCGGGCGGCCCCTTGGAGTAACACACAAATCATTTCCTCACGGAGCACCCGTTGCACAAACTGAGTTTAATAATAAACAAAAAATAGTTTCACTAGAAAAGGTAGATTTTCAGTGATTATAAGGGATAACAAACAGAAGAAGGCAGATTACTAAGCAAATACAAATATACACACATACTAAGCCTAAGATCTTAAAGAGACTGGATTCAAGAAGTAATTTCCCATCCTAAATGTCTTTTGGCAACTTGAAGAGTTTCTGTAGCTTAGACTTCCCGTTGTTTCTCTTTACAGACTAGACTCCTGTCTTAGTCTGGACTTCCCCCTTCTCGTTTCCTTTGTCTCTTCAGGTACTTTCAGCAGCCTTTCTACTGCCCTGCATGATTTTCCTCCGCTCCGACTTCTCCATGGCTCCCGAGACCTCACCTGTGGGAATGCACACCTACCCGTGTCCTACAAAGGGAGACGGCACCAGGAGAGCAGAGGAGAGAGCGAGTTGGCGAACACACGAGAAGACGGCGAGTGCGGACGAGGAACTGGAAGCGCCGACCTGGCAGCCGGGTCTGCAGCGGGCAGAGAGCGGAGGCCTGGTTCCGCCTCCTTGGAAAGAGGCCCAAGCAGCTCAGGCCCCTCCGGCCGCGTTCCCCTCCGGCGAGAGCTCCGGCACCATTCCTCGCCAGAGCCGCTGCGAGAGCCGAGCCGGAGCCCTCGCTCCACAGCGCTCGCCGGGGGCTGGGAATCTCGCCCTCGGCCCTGCCGCCCTCTTCCCTCCCGCCCACACCGGCCCCACGCGCCGCCCAGAGACCGAGTTCCCCCGACCGTCCCCGCTCCGCTCTCGCCCCCGCGGGGGGTCGTCTCCGGGGTGGGATTTCGGTGTCGTGTCCTCTGCCGTCTTGTGTGTGTGTCGCGTGTCGGTGTCGTGTCGTGGGTGTGTGAGACGTCGTGTGTGTGTATGTGAGATGTTGTGTGTCTCAGTGTTGGTGTCGTGGACGTGTGAGTCGTCTTGCGTGTCGGTGTGTGTGTCGTCTCTGTGTGTTTGATATGTCGTGTGTCGTGTGTGTTGGTGTGTGTGTCGGTGTTGTATGTGTTAGTGTTGTTTGTTGGTGTGTGTGTGTGTGGTCTGTGTGTGACGTCGTGTGTGAGAGACTTCGTGTGTCGGTGAGTGTGTGGTCTGTGTGTGTCGGCCTGTGTGTGAGACGTCGTGTGTTAGTGTGTGTGTGTGTGTCGGCGTGTGAGAGACATCGTGTGTCGGCCTGTGTGTGTGTTGGTGTGTGAGAGACGTCGTGTGTCAGCATGCGTGTGTCTGTCGGCATATGTGCGACATCATGTGTTGTGTGTGTGTGTCGGTGTATGTGAGAGCCTTCATGTGCCGTGCGAGTGTACATGAGTGTGTGTCGGCGTGTGTGGGAGACGTGTTTGTGTGTGTGAGACGTTGTTTGTCATGTGGTGTCATGTGTGTGTGAGACGTGGTTGTGTGTTTTCTTGAGTGTTTTGTTGAGTGTGTGATGTGTTGTGTGTCCGTGTTGCTGTGATTTTTGTGTGTGTGACAGGTTGTGTGTCATGTTGTGCATGTGCGCGTGCGACGTGCAGTGTAGCCGTGACATGCTGTATACGTGCAACGCGCGACGCGCAACGTGCCTGCGACACGCAATGTGTTGTGTGTGCGTGCTGTCTACAACGTGCGACAGGCTGTGTGCGATGTGTTGTGTGTATAACATGCAACGTGGGGTCTACAACCTGCGATGTGCGATGCACGAGCAACACTCGACGTGCTGTGTGTTATGTGTTGTGCGTGAGGTGCGATGTGCTGTGTGTGTGACGTGCTGTGTGTTCCATGTGCAACGTGTCAGTGTCGTGTGTGCCATTTTGTGTCATGTGTCGTGTTGTGTGTGTCGTATGCCTGTGACATGTAGTGTGTGCGTGCGCGTGACGTGTTGTGCGTGTGCATGTGCATAGTGTGACATCTGCGTGATGTGATACGTGCGACATGCGACAAACTGTGTGCGACGTTGTGTGTGTGTGACATACGTGCAACGTGCTGTGTGTCCTTGAGTGTGTGTGAGACGTGTTGTGGGTCATGCTGAGTGTGTGAGTGTGACATGTTGTGGGTCGTGTTGTGTTGAGTGTATGTGTGTGACATGTTGTGGGTCGTGTTGTGTTGAGTGTGACATGTTGTGGGTCATTTTGTGTTGAGTGTGTGTGTGTGTGAGATGTTTTGGGTCGTGTGTGTGATGTTTTGTGTATGATGCTTTCCATGTCGTCTTGTGTGTGTGTCTGTGTGGTGTGTTACTTTTGTGTGTCGTGTTGTGTGCCGTTTTGTGTCATCGTGTGTGTGTGACGTGTGTGCGTCCGCGCCTGCGACATATTGTGCGTGTCCGTGTGGGAAGTGCGAAGTGGGATGGGTCAACTTGCCGCCCCCTTCCCCAACACTTTAGCCCCCTGTCGTAAACATGACCCTTCCCCCTCCCCAGGGTGCTACTGACACTAAAACGACCTAAAAGACCCCCGACTTATCACTATTGGCTGCACCCCATTGCCACCCGCACTTCTATGCTGCTGCTGGCCAAACCCTCCCCCCAAAATCTAAACCCCACCCCCTACCCGGAACCCAACTGGAACCCTGACCCCATAACCTGCCCCCCAACTCGAAACCCCTGAACCAAAACTGTAGCCCAACCCTCACCCCAACCCGAACCTCCAGCTCTGCACCCAGCCCCCCGAAGCCTGACACCGCTTTAAGCCAGAGCCCAGTTCCCCATCCCACCCTGGGCAACAACAGTGCAAACCACTGCTATCACAGCGTAACAGGACACAGAGAAGTGAAAACAGTGCAAACAACATTCCACGAGTTTTCAGGAGGTTTAAACACCCAATACAGTTGAACATTGAACAGTCGCTTTGATCTCTACTAACACACACATCCGTTGGCCTGAATACACTCTGACACAAGCTGCTCTTTCAGAGTCACACCTTGTACAAACATTACTGCAACAGCGTGTAGGGCAGCGTGACCCCCGGGGGTCTGTGAGCTGGTTTCAGGGCGTCCGCAGGACCCCGCAGCTTCGCCTCCCCGCCTGTTCCACCCACCGCCTGTGCTTCCCCGGAGGGATCTCCAGACTGTCAATGCTGCCCGGAGCTTCCCTTCCCTGCCAGGCCTGAGCAACCAGCGCTTGTAACCAGGCCACTCGCAGCCTCCCCGCGGGGAGCGTATGGACACAAACCGGCTGGAGAGCAGTTAGGGCAGGAATCCCTGGAGACTCGGGGAGCATCTTCAGCCGATGAGGGTGACACACCCCAGAGGAGCTGAATTTCACACTCGGGTCTAAGTCGTGCCGTGTGGATGGGGCAGCACGGTTGGGAGGCTCTGTTTGCTGCGGTGGATCCAGTGGGGGTCGATGTCGTGGGGGTCGAGTGAAGACCCACTAAATTGACAGCAGAGCGCTCTCCGGTCGCCATTGGGACTGCGCCGGGAACGGCAGGAGGAAGGGAAGTTGACCGAAGAGCGTCTCCCGTCGACCCAGCCCAGTGTAGACACAGCAGTAAGTTGACCGAAGCGACGTCAAATCCAGTTCTGTTATTCACGCAGCTGGAGCAGCGTAACTTAGGACAACTTCCTGCGGTAGGATAGAGTCATAAATAGAAAGGGAGGGCTAACCACCTTTAAATCCCTCCTGGCCAGAGGAAAAATCCTCTCACCTGTAAAGAGTTAAGAAGCTAGGAGAACCTCGCTGGCACCTGACCAAAATGACCAATGAGGAGATAAGATACTTCAAAAGCTGGGGGGAGGGAGAAACAAAGGGTCTGGGTCTGTCTGTGTGATGCTTTTGCCGGGGACAGAACAGGAATGGCGTCTTAGAACTTAGTAAGTAATCAAGCTAGATATGCGTTAGATTCTGATTCCTTTAAATCGGTGAGAAAATAAGCTGTGCTGAATGGAATGGATATTTCTGTCTGTGTGTCTTTTTGTAACTTAAGGTTTTGCCTAGAGGGATTCTCGATGTTTTGAATCTAATTACCCTGTAAGGTATTTACCATCCTGAGTTGACAGAGGTGATTCTTTTTACTTTTTCTTCTATTAAAATTCTTCTTTTAAGAAACTGAAAGGTTTTTTTATTGTTCTTAAGATCCAAGGGTCTGGGTCTGTGGTCACCTATGCAAATTGGTAAGGATTTTTACCAAACCTTCCCCAGGAAGGGGGGTGCAATGTTTTGGTGAGGATTTTTGTGGGAAAGACGTTTCCAAACGGCTCTTTCCAAATAAAAAACCTGGTAAGACTTTTGGTGGTAGCAGCAAAAGTCCATGGCAAAAGGTAAAATAGTTTGTACCTTGGGGAAGTTTTAACCTAAGCGGGTAAAAGTAAGCTGAGAAGGTTTTCATGCAGGTCCCCACATCTGTACCCAGCGTTCAGAGTGGGGAAGGAGCCTTGACAGATAGACACAGTGTGAGGCCTGAGTTTCCCCTGCAGTCTGGATGCTCAAACACCGGCTTGGCAACACAAGTCAGCAAGCCCAGGCCACATAGAGACAGGCTCAGTGTGCAGCGTGGACAGACCCTCCGACAGCCCCAGTATTGTCAAAAGAGGAAATCCTGCCTGTGTTTTGACTTGCTGGTAGAAGAGCCGAGTGACCTTGGAGCTCACCGAGCTTCACTGACCAACGCAGCGCTCCAGCACCTGAGCTCTCGGGCTCCCTGTTGAAAGAAAAGCTGAAGGAGCGACCAAGGTCAAAGAGAGGTGCTCGTCTTTGGCCCAGGGCAGGGAGTCCCACCCTCAAAACGAGAACATTTCTCTCTTTGTCCGTCTGTGTTGGGGCAGGAGCGATAACACGTCTCCTGCATTGGCTATTTCAGAGAGTAGTTTCTGACTGTCTTCTCAAAGACAGGGTGCGAAACAGGCCTCAAACCTGACTGAGTGGAAACAAGAACGATGCGGCTCGACTGAGCCAGCTGAGAATTGAGATGTGCCCCTGTGCTCGAGTGAGGGAATGACCTGTGAGGGGACTGGAAACCTGACCGGCCAATTCTTAACTTGCACTCTCTCCGCATCTTTCCTCTGAGTGCCGTCACGGTAGCTTCAATACTCCAGCACCGGGTGCCCTGCCAGCTCTGGGCCCGACAAGCTTTCCTTGGGATTGGATTCTGGAGAGCAGGGGGGCAGGGAAGCAACAGGTGCATGTGGCTCCGTGGTGAGGTTTTCCTTGCAAGATGTGTGTGTGAGTCTGTGTGTGTCGGAAGCAGTGAGTGCGGCTCTCACTGAACCCACAGAGGGCGAGGGTGGCGGGAGCGAGACAGTCGAAGTATAAAGGGGCAAGGACGGGCGTAACGATGATGACTGTGTTGTGTTTCATTCCTTAGATGTGGGGCCACCACCTTTCTCTTGAGCCTTGTCGTATCCCAGGGGTAAAACTCGCCATCTGTCCAGCTACAAGGGCATGTTTGTGTTCATTCCTGCGAGCCACACAGGGGTCTGATGTTGCTGCTTCCAATCCTCTGGCTCTGCCGGGAGAAGGGGCAATTCAGGCCATCCCTGAGCTGAGGGAGGGAGATGATTTTCTGACAGGGAGGGACGCCTCCTCTTAAAGGTGCTTGGCAGGCAGCCCTCCTTCCCAGGTCCGTCCCGACAACACCCAGTTGAAAAGGGGCCCTCCCCAGTCCTCCTCAGCGTGGTGACAATGAGCAAGTGAGTGAGAGTGGGGGAGAGGGAGCGACGGAGGGGAGGGACATGGCGATGGCGTGAGCGGGCCAGGACCTCGGCGAAGGGGGGCACAAGGGTGTTCAGTTTTGTTGGGTGCGGAAGTTGGCAACTCGAGATCCAGGGGCAACAACTCCAACCTCCAAAGAGGCTGGGCAGGGGAAGGACATCAGCTTGGAGGGGCGGGGTGGGTGGGGCAGTGACATCACCAAGGCCTTTTGGAGGAACTCAGCCCATTGGGCAAAGGTGGTGGGGAGGGGGTGACCTCGCAGAGAGACCCCGACATCAGCCGGGCAGGGCCGAGGTGCAGGGTCAGGGCAGTCCCTGAGACCCCCCCCCCCCGGCTTTGCAGCCGCACGTCTCCTTCTCCAGGTCTCCCCTCGAGGACGGGGAGAGAATTAGGATTCCCGTCTGTGAGCGTGAGGAGGAGCCTCTGTGGAGTTTTCTCCTTTCCTACCCCTGGTTGTGCCAGAAAACGAACGTCCCTTGGACAAGGTCAGAGGCTCCGAGAGGTTTGGAACCTGTTGGGTCTGATGCACCTGCTGCAGGCAGAATTCTCGGCACAGAAAACACTGGCTTAAGGGGGCAGAATTTGATTTCCTACCTCGGACTGTGACCCTTGGAATCACTGGGGACCTTGGGGTTTATCCTTTTTGGTTTCCCTTTTGCTCTTTTCTCCTCTTCTCTTGCTTCTTTTCCCCCTTTTCCCTGCTTCCCTCCCCCGTCCAAGGAGGGGTGTGTGTGGAGTGTGTGTGGGGGGTTGCTCTCATTGTGGGGGGTCCTCCCAAAGAGGTGGGTGTGGATCTGAGAGTGATCCCCTCTGGAGATGGTGATGGGGCAGAGGGTTGGGGTGCGGGGGGGACGGGGTTAGGGCTCCGTCTGGGGGTGTGGGGTTCAGGGTGGGGTTGGGGATGAGGGGTTTGGGTGCAGGTTGCCCCAGGCAGAGAGGACTCCCCCCCCACCCGAGCCCTCTCTTACCACAGCAGCTCAGGGCCAGGGGCGAGGCACCTCTCTCCTGGCCACAGCACTTCCTGTGGGGCTAGTTTGGGGCGGCGTGAGGGGACAGGATTTATTTTTCCTAAGTCAGATGGGGGAAGGGAAGGAGTTACACTTCATTTTTTACCATGGAAACTGAGGTCCCGTCTAATCTACAAGACGCTATGGAAATAAGACACCACATCACGTGGGGACCTCCCAAGAGCAGAGGGTGCGAGAACTCCAGCAACTGAGAGGGGAAGGGATTTACCGTCAGATTGTTTCAAATGCTGCATTCATCAGCTGACATTTAACAGCAACGCTCAGCTAACATCGCGGAGAAAGGAATTCTCTGCTAAGGATTCAAGGTGCCCCTTTGGCCAACTCCACCCCTTCCCTGAACGGAGTGTGCTCAGAACAACCCCTCCTCCCCACGACACACACACACACACACACACACACAGAGCTGGGCGCCCAGCACAAAGCAAGGGAGGGGCTTGCTTGGCTTGTTTTACTTTTTATTTGGCAGCAGGTTTTTCAAAAAGCATTTCCTGCCCCTGTTCCCCATGGGAAGGAAGCGGATGGTTTTGGGGAAGGGAACCTCAGCATGGTAGAGCTGGGATTTGGGGAGAGGCAGAGGGAGGGGAGCGGGTGAGGGGGTGAAGGGGCAGTTGCAGGGGATTGAGGCTAAAGGGGGTCAGGTGGGGCAGCTGGGTGAAGGGTTCGGGGGGAAAGCTGAAGGAGGGCAGTTGGTTGTAGGGGGGGAAGACTGAAAGGGCAGCTAGGGAGGAGCCTGGGAAGGGGGGGAAGGTTGAGGGGACGATGAGGGGAGGGGGACTGGGGCAGTTGGGGGAGGCTGAAGGGAGTGATGGGGGGCTGAAAAGGTGATGGGAGGAAGGTGATTTGGAGGGAGACTGAAGGGGTGATGAGGAGAAGGAGACCTGGGGCAGAGAGACAGTTGGGGGGGGGGGGGGGGCTGCTCATCCCCATGGGAGGGGAGGAGGAAGAGGAGCTGCCCTGGTATCAGAAGCTGTTTCTTTATTAGAACTTGGTACTTCACTGTTCCTGAGCAGGATCCTGGGATCAAAAGGTTCGACAGGGAACTAGAGAGATTCCTGGTGGCTCGGTCCATCGATGGCGATTAGCCAGGATGGGCAGGGATGGTGTCCCTAACCTCTGTTTGTCAGAAGCTGGGAATGGGGCAACAAGGGATGGATCCCGGCATGATTCCTGACTGTTCATTCCCTCTGGGGCACCTGGCACTGGCCACTGTCGGCAGACGGACACTGGGCTAGATGGACCTTTGGTCTGACCCCGTCTGGCCGTTCTTTGCTCTTCTGTTCTTATCACATGCTCAGTGACATCTGCAAGTTGCTGCCCTCACTCACCACCAGCATTTGCTCCCTGCAACCAAAGGCAAGGAAAATCCCCCTGAAGGGGGGAAATTGGAGGGGAGGGATGGGCAGAGGGACAAAACTGGGAGTGGATCAGGGTTTCAGACAGGGGAGCTGCCCTGTCAGATAGGTGCAGAAGAGAAAACCCCGAGATAGAGGGTGGCAGAGGGGATAACAGTTCCCACAGATGGGGTGAGCCATCAGCAGCCGTTCCAAAAGGGGGTGTGGTGGATGGTTGAAGGACTTGTGTTCCTCACTGGATGGTCCCTCTCAGCACCCCCTCCCCAGGGCTGTGGTGTTAAAGGCCCCGGGGAGCTCAATGCCCAGGGACCGCAGCTCTTCTCTCGCTGACATGGTGGACTGACCTGCCAGTGGAAACTTGATTCAGGGAAATAGTTTACACACTCCCCCCAAACCCCCTCAGCATAACGCAAACGGATACTTTGATAAGTGTTAACCCAGTTTCCAAGAATTCCTGGCCAGTTTCGTCTCTATAACGTGTCTGCTTGGAGCCTCATAGGAGCTCCAAATGTGTCCTATCTGCTGTTCTGATTGCCTGAATTGGTCTCCCTGTCCTGAAACCCCCTGGATTTCTGTTGTTCCGCATCTTTTCATGATTGATTTCTAACAATGTTATTTAGATGACACTGTCCAGTAGAGCAGGAACCCATCGGAGAGGTGGGAATTAGGAAACCCCGGTGATCCAATCCCCCGGCCCGAGCTCTTTCATTATTTAGCCTCAGGGAACCAACTTCCACAGGAGCGCGGGAGACAGCCCCACCACAGCACCGTGCTTCACACACTGACCTGAAACATGGGGACCCTGGTTCAATCCTTCCTCCCCTGCAGACAGTGCGGGGTGATGCTGGCAGCACCAGGCCCTGCTCAGGCCTCCCTGAGCCACAGATCGAGCCCAAAGGCAGGCTTGCCTCGGTGGCAGGACAGAGCAGAGGGCCCAAGGGGAGTGTCTGGGACTCCCTCTTCAGGCTGTTGCCCTGCCTGGGGAGTTGGCTCTTGGTGGGTGAAATCAAACTATCGAGCTCCCAATCCCCCTGGGGTGTGTGCCCTGGTGTGTAACACTCTGCCCTGAGGTTGGTACTCACGCCCCGAGCTACGCGAGGCAGCTGGACACAGCCCAGGTGAGTGCTGTGAGAGAAGGGTGGGGCTAGGACACCTCCCCCTCCTCAGTCTCTCCCATTCAAGGGCTTGGCTGCCTCCCTGCCCTGTGAGCTGGCTTTCGGGAGTTGTATTGTACGGTGCCTGTGTGGCCCATGCGCTGTACGGGGAGTTTCGGCACCTAACTCCGCTGTGTGGATCCGTGTTGTTCCTGTGATTTTCTAGCTGTCTAAACCCATGGCCTGTGACGCTCAGCATTGCCACACCTCCGTCCCGTCCCGGGCTGCGCCCTGTGTCACCAGTCAGCTCTCTGCAGAGCACAGCTGAGCAATTCCTGATTGACAGGGGTGTGTCCAGGAGAAGAGACAGAGCACAGACTGGAAAGTGACACCTCACAGCAAAGCCCAAACGGTGCTCCTAGAGGCTCGCTATTGCCTGTGGGTGCTGGAGGGGGACCCTGTGATGGGATCCCCCTGAGGTGCAGCCTGGGACCAAGGGACCGCTGTGCTCCCTGAACCCTCTCCAGCCTGGGCTGTCTCTCCCAATGCCCTGCTAGTGACCAGCAGCACCCCCGCCAGGTGCTGTTATCACCCAGCTTGATCGCATGAATGCTCCCCGAGCCACTCCTGAGTCACACAGGGAGGCACCAGCCGGATCCCCCCAGCTCCCAGCCCTGTATCTCAGGAGTAGGCTCTCTATAGTATGAATTGCTTCCCCACTTCAGCAATGGAAAGTGGCTCGACACCAGCCTTTGATAACTGAGGAATTTACCATCCACTTCAGGGAAACTCACTGGTCAAGTTGAACAGCTCAACACGTTTATTGTCGACAAAATAGAGACTTTAAGTGGTATGAAGTGAACGGCAAAAAATCCAAGTAAGTTACCAAAGGAAATAAACACCTAAGTGCACAGTCTGAACTCTCAACCCTCCTAGACTGGGCAACAACGAGACGAAGCCGTTTTTCTCCCCCTCCTGGATTTTGCAGTCCCTAGCACCCAGATTTCTCCCTTGGAATCTGGGCCAGTCCCCTCAGTTGGAGTCTCAAGTCTTCAGTGTCTTTCTTGCTTGCAGTGTCGGTGGGGGAAGGAGAAAGGCCAAGCATGGGCCCCTGGGTTTGAGTTTGGTTTTTGTACCCTCAATCCCTGTGCTTGGGAAGCCCCAGGCCAGGCATGTCTGGGGTGGGGATGGGGCATTGCTCAATCTCCCAGCAAGGTGGAGCAATTCCCTTGCTGTGGCCTCATGCAGGTGAATCATTGAATGGGAGCTTCCTTGCTGGGCAATGGCTCTTGATGGGTTGTATCACACCCCACCCAGGGGTTGCTGACCTTCCTTGCTGGTACCTCTGGGGAAGCTCATTTTGGGCTGATTCCACAACTTACAGCATGTTTCAGTGAAAACCGTCCAATTCTTCTCATTTCATAGGCATTGAGGAGACACAGATCTAGACAGAGAGAAGAGTGACTTTTGGCAGCTCCTCACCTTTCCCCTGATCCCTTGCATGGCATGGTTTACGTGTAACATCACAATTAAATCCAAGGTGAGGAATATGGGGGTTACAGGCCACTTAGAGGAGTAGAATTCGATGTTTGCATTTTGCATAATGAAAGACAAGGGATAATCATGTATTAAATGGATTGATGTATGATAGGATTTGACCATATTCTGCCCGCCACCCTTTCTGAGAGCAGGAAGGAACGGCCTCGCGTGCCATTGGTAAAGAGGCATCAGCCAGATTCTGATGTCTGAAGCTGATTTCAGGCAGGAATAGACCAGAACAGTCCTGGTCACCTTTTGTTTCAGGATAAGGTTTCATTACGGTATTTGCTCCAAGGTGTTGTTTCGTTCTCTGCATTACAAATTAAGTTGTGTTTCTTCTCTGCATTGCAAACTAAGTTGCCTAAGGTTCTTTTGTAATCCCTTTAGAAATCATATCATCCTTTCTAAAATATTATCCTGTTTGAAAGTCTCCATCAAATTGTTTGGTGAGAGTGAGAAATGTGTGCATAGTTCAAAATAAAGGTGAAAAGCCATCACAAATGTCCAGATGGTCAAGAAGAAGTGAGAGACTTGGAAACAGCAGGAGACAATCAGAAAACATCCATTGTATCCGACGCTAAACATGTTAGTAGCATTGATGACCTCAAAGGTGAGGCAGGCACCCTGAATGCAAGACAACAAAGAAGAGGTAAGGATGGGACGCCAACAAAACCATCAAATGATAATAGCGGAAAACCCGGAGATTAACCCCACTTGAGGACTAACGATTACAGAATGACATTGCAAAATCCATCGACGAAAGTGGGAATTGACAAGTCTAAAGCTGGGGTGTTTTGCCATCAGACTCTGGGTTCAGTCCTGCAAAGCCTCGGAGCATGGGATCGCGACCGACAGAGCCCAGCTCCTCGCTTGTGTTCAATCTAACTGGCCATTAGATTGACAAGAGCTACAGCAAACTGGTAACTGTAAGACCATCTGCAGGACGTGTGTGTGTGTGTGTGTGTGTGTGTGTGTGTGTGATTAAATGCGTATGCTAAGAGTTGTATTTTCAAGAAATGCGGCGTATTGCCTTTTCCCCTGAAAAGATCCAGTGTGCTACTTATCAGCATAGCACACTCCCCCAAGGTGTAGAGTGTCACAAACACATCTCATGACTCTGCCCCAAACAAGTGGAACTAGGACATGAATGTGGAAGAAACAAGAAGAATTGTGTTAATGGTTTATTTACAGTAACTGGAAAGCAGGAAAGTAAAAGGAGCTGAGAAGGAGCTTTCATAACCACAGCGTAGGGCAAGGGGACCCAGAGATTTTGAGAACAGTTTTCTCAATGGCACTAAAGCAACACAAATGGCCAGGAAGTAACCCAGGGAATTAATGAATTACCATCTCACTTGAAGAAAAGGAGGACTTGTGGCACCTTAGAGACTAGCAAATTTCTTTGAGCATAAGCTTTCGTGAGCTACAGCTCACTTCATTGGATGCATTCAGTGGAAAATACAGTGGGGAGATTTATATACAGAGAGAACATAAAACAATGGGTGTTACCATACACACGGTAACGAGAGTGATCACTTAAGGTGAGCTATTATCAGCCGGAGAACAGGGAGGGGGGAACCTTTTGTAGTGATAATCAAGGTGGGCCATTTCTAGCAGTTGACAAGAAAGTCTGAGGAACAGTGGGGGGTGGGGGTGGGGAGGAATAAACATGGGGAAATAGTTTTACTTTGTGAAATGACCCATCCACTCCCAGCCTCTATTCAAGCATCAGTTAATTGTGTCCAGTTTGCAAATTAATTCCAATTCAGCAGTCTCTGGTTGGAGTTTGTTTTTGAAGTTTTTTAGTTGAAGAATTGCAACTTTTAGATCTGTAATCGAGTGACCAAAGAGATGGAAGTGTTCTCCGACTGGTTTTTGAATGTTATAATTCTTGACGTCTGATTTGTGTCCATTGATTCTTTTACATAGAGACTGTCCAGTTTGACTAATGTACATGGCAGAGGGTCATTGCTGGCACATGATGGCATATATCACATTGGTGGATGTGTAGGTGAATGAGCCTCTGATAGTGCGGCTGATGTGATTAGGCTCTATGATGATGTCCCCTGAATAGATATGTGGACAGAGTTGGCAACGGGCTTTGTTGCAAGGATAGGTTCCTGGGTTAGTGGTTCTGTTGTGTGGTGTGTGGTTGCTGGTGAGTATTTGCTTCAGGTTGGAGGGCTGTCTGTAAGCAAGGGCTGGCCTGTCTCTCAAGATCTGTGCGAGTGATGGGTCGTCCTTCAGGATAGGTTGTAGATCCTTGATGATGCATGGGAGAGGTTTTAGTTGGGTGCTGAAGGTGACGGCTAGTGGCGTTCTGTTATTTTCTTTGTTGGGCCTGTCCTGTGTGACTTCTGGGTACTCTTCTGGCTCTGTCAATCTGTTTCTTCACTTCAGCAGGTGGGTAGTGTAGTTGTCAGAACGCTTGATAGAGATCCTGTAGGTGTTTGTCTGTGTCTGAGGGGTTGGAGCAAATGCGGTTGTATCGTAGAGCTTGGCTGTAGACAAGGGATCGTGTGGTGCGCCTCCAGCTTTCATCCAGACCACACCACAGGATCCCTTGTCTACAGCCAAGCTCTACGGTACAACCGCATTTGCTCCAACCCCTCGCACAGAGACAAACACCTACAGGATCTCTATCAAGCGATCTTAAAACTACCTGCTGAAGGGAAGAAAACCCAGAAGTCACCTACTCCAGGACAGGCCCAACAAAGAAAGGAAGAGAACGCCCCCAGCCGTCACCTTCAGCCCCCAACTGAAACCTCTCCAGCGCAGCATCAAGGATCTGCAACCTATTCTGAAGGATGATCCCTCACTCTCACAGATCTTGGGAAACAGGCCAGTCCTCGCTTACAGACAGCCCCCCAACCTGATGGAAATACTCACCAGCAACCACACAACAAAAACACTAACCCACGAACCAATCCTTCCAACAAACCCATTGCCAACTCTGTCCACATATCTATTCTGGAGATCTGGAGTACTGTGTCCAGTTTGGGGCCCCACACTACAAGAAGGAGGTGGAAAAATTGGAAAGAGTCCAGCAGAGGGCAACAAAAATGATTAGGGGACTGGAACACATGACTTATGAGGAGAGGCTGAGGGAACTGGGATTCTTTAGTCTGCAGAAGAGAAGACTGAGGGGGATTTGATAGCTGCTTTCAACTACCTGAAAGGTGGTTCCAAAGAGGATGGATCTAGACTGTTCTCAGTGGTAGCTGATGACAGAACAAGGAGTAATGGTCTCATATTGCAGTGGGGGAGGTTTAGGTTGGATATTAGGAAAATCTTTTTCACTAGGAGGGTGGTGAAACACTGGAATGCGTTCCCTAGGGAGGTGGTGGAATCTCCTTCCTTAGAAGTTTTTAAGGTCAGGCTTGACAAAGCCCTGGCTGGGATGATTTAGTTGGGGATTGGTCCTGCTTTGAGCAGGGGAGTTGTTGGGGACACTGGGGCATGGCCACTAGGTAACTCGAGGGGATGGAAGACCACGAGTGTCAATGAAGCCCCCTCGCACTAGGCCCAGGTGTCCTTGCCCTCCCCCCCTGCCTGGAGGCACTCGCAGCAGCTCTGCATACTCGGTCCAAGTGTCCTTGCCCCCCCCCCGGCCTGGAGGCACTCGCAGCAGTTATGCTGAGGATCTGCAACAATATGTTGCAGAGTCAGACTGCCTGAAACTAAACAAGGACGAACAGGGCAGATATGGAAGAACAATGCTGAATAAAGCAGCTTTATGTATAGGTTAACAAATGATACAGAGAACAAGGGAACTAGCTGGGAACTGGATTGGCTGGCTATATGGATACTTAGGGCAGCTTGCTATTGGATAGGTATGCTGGGAAAAAGGATGTATAAAAGCCTGTGTAACTTCCTGCTGTGGGTGCAGAATATGAGATCTTATTCTCCCTGTACCTTTTTGCAGCTGCAAATAAACTTTTCTGCTTCTCCACCCCGTTGTGATTATTGGGTGTAGCACACCGGGTAGCGAACCAACCTCAGCTGTTGTTTAGCCTCTTGGCACTGGGTGCCGGCAACAGGTTGGACTAGATGACCTCCTGAGGTCCCTTCCAACCCTGATATTCTATGAATCTGTGATTCTATGATTCTAGGCACACCATCCTAGGACCTAATCACATCAGCCACACCATCATGGGCTCATTCTCCTGCACGTCTACCAATGTGATGTTTGCCATCATTTGCCAGCAATGCCCCTCTGCCATGTACATTGGCCAAACCGGATAATCTCTATGCAAAAGAATAAATGGACACAAATCAGACGTCAAGAATTATAACATTCATAAACCAGTCGGAGAACGCTTCAACCTCCCTGGTCACTCAATTTCAGATCTAAAATTCGCAATTCTCCAATAAAAATACTTCAAAACCAGACTCCAGCCAGAAACTGCAGAATTGGAATTAATTTGCAAACTGGACACTGTTAAATTAGGCTTGAATAAAGATTGGGAGTGGGTGGGTTATTACACAAAGTAAAAACTATTTCCCCATGCTAAGTTCCCCACTACTGTTACTCACATCTTCCTCTCAACTCTTTGAAATGGGCCATCCTGTTTTTCACGACAAAAAGTTTTTTTCCTCCTGCTGAGAATAGCCCACCTTAATTGATTCGTCTGTTAGAGTTGGTATGGCAACCCCCATTCTTTCACGTTCTCTGTGTATATATATCTTCCGACTGTATTTTCCAGTGGATGCATCCGATGAAGTGGGTTTTAGCCCACGAAAGCTTATGCCCAAATACATTTGTTAGTCTCTAAGGTGCCACAAGTACTCCTCGTTTTGTTTTGTTTTTTGCTGATACAGACTAACACGGCTCCCACTCTGAACTAAATCATTACATCTCTCCCCAGAATCAATCTGTAAGCACAAAGAACACCCTGGAGACCAGGCCTTTAAACGTTAGGAAACATCAGAGTTAAGGTGACGTGTACATACTTCGCGCAGTGCTGTTGTGCATGTGTGTTATGATACAGACTCACAAGAGTGGCCTTGAGGTCAATTCCCTGCCCCCCACAGCATCAATTTTCTCCAGACTCCCAAGGGAAGTGGTGCTTCCTCCATCCCTTGATGAGATGCCTTTCTCGAGTCTGCTTTGGTCCAAAACTCGCGACTGCGCCATGCAGGAGGCCTGTGATGTGTAGGGGGCCAGATGAGATGATCTAAGAGTCTCTTCTGGCCTTCAAGTCTCCAAATCTCTGCAAAACCGAGTGCGGCACATTGAGCATCCCCTGATGGTTCCACGTGTGGCCTGCGTGAACCCTTGCACGACCACTGAGTGTGTGGGGGTGACCCAGGGGGAGCAGCTCAGACACGCACAGGAGCCGGCTCGGGGCAGGACATGAGCCCTGCAGGGCAGGGGTGGGGGTGGCAGTGACATCACAAGGGCCTTTTGCAGCACTCAGCTGATTGGTGAAAGGAGGTTGGGAGGCGGTGACCTCACAGAGAGTCCACGACAACGGCCAGGGAGGACAGGCTGCAGGGCAGGGGGATCTCAGAGACCCCCGGGGCTTTGCTGCAGGGAGTCTCCTTCTTGAGGTGTCTCCTTGAGGACTGAGAGAGAATTCAGGGTCTCGTATGTGAGCGCGAGGTGGAGCCTCTCTGGAGTTTTCTCCTTTCCCACTGCTCATTGAGCGAGAAGACAGACGTCCCTGTGGAGAAGGGAAGAGCCCCAGAGAGGTTTGGTACCGAGGCAGCCTGATCCGCCCGGTGCTGGCCAAATTCTCGGCACGGAAAACAGGAGGTTAAGGTGGGACAATTTTCCGCCAGCTAGGCCTTTGTCCCTTTGAGTCTTTGGGGTTTGACTTTTTTGGTTTCTCTTTTCCTGTTTCCCTCCGTCCACTGGCAAGGAGGGGGTACTATGTAGCCCTCATGGTGGGAGGCCTCCCAAAGAGATGGGACAGGGAGTGTGCTCTGAGAGTGATCCTCACCGGTGACCTGAGCCATCCCTGGGCCATCTGGGGAACCCTCAGCCCACCGCCAGAGTCTCCATGCTGATTGGCTGAGCAGGGGGTCTAGTGGCAGGGAGGAGATTCAGGACTTTGTTGTTCTCGTTTAAGGCCCAGCAAATAAGCCAGAACCAATCATCTGCTTGGTGAATTGTTCTCCTTCTCATTGCTGATTGTCTCTGAGCCGTTCCTGGTTCTCGCTGGTGTTCTCGTGCTTCTAAAACACTTGCTGAAGAATCGCTGTGAATGGTTGTTGGTCTGTAATTCATTCCAGGTCACTTTATTCTGATCATTCAGTGTGTGAAACTCCAGACTGAAAGTCAGGACACCCATATCCTGTTCCCAAGTCTATCCCAACAGGTTTTGTGATGGAAGATAAGGCCCTTCGCCTTTCTCAGCCTTTGTTTCTCCCTCTGTCAGTTGGGGAGAACAATCCTCTCACACCTGCCTCCCGGTGGGGGGAGGCTGGGGAGCTGTGGGGACCTGTTTGAGAGTGTCACTCGGAGCAGTGTATCGTAGGAGGTGTCCTGTCGGTTTGAGTCATTCCAGAGGATGATGTCGTGCAGCAGAACCCCGTTTTCCCAACCTGGCCTGACACAGCTTTGCATGTGAACCAAACCAACGGTGCACACAGGTCCAGAAGCCGGCAATTTCTCCTTTGGCTGCTAGATGGCGCTGCAGGCTCCCACTTCCCCCTTGTCCTGGTCAGCGCAATGGGGGTTAGTCTCCCCCAAAAAAACGCCCTTCTCGTTTTGAATGTTCCTTGATGTGCACCCTGTGGACTGTTGGGATACGTGTCCAAAAGTTGCAGGGCTTGTTTCATGGTCTACACAACGACAATCTTTCTTCTTTTTTAGACTTGACTCCATTTTTGGTCAAGATCCTTGATTATTCAGGGACTTATCCCGGAAGACCCAAAGTATTTGGGACATAAGACTTGTCTGGAAGGGCGTGTTGCTGGCACCCAGTGCTGAGACACATGATACTGCACAGCATAATACCATTAATACAAGCAATACAGGAAAGAGAAGTCTCAATAACAGGCTAAATAAACCACCAAGCCAAAACGACAAACCCCAGCCTCAAAACAAGGTTTGCAACCAATAGCTCTCGGGGGCAGTACAGGCAACCTGTGCTCTGGCTC
Source organism: Caretta caretta (assembly GCF_965140235.1). Lineage (NCBI taxonomy): Eukaryota > Metazoa > Chordata > Testudines > Cheloniidae > Caretta > Caretta caretta. The sequence goes on from NC_134209.1 coordinate 7,896,972, forward strand.
GGGCCTGGGCCTCAGCCTGTACCACCTTTTCATAGATCTCATAACTGCTATCATTGACATATACGGAACATCGGGGCCCGACGAGGGCACAAACCCCTCCTTGGGATGTCAAGAGGTAGTCCAAAGCCAGCCTGTTTTGGAGGGAAAACGTCCTGAGCTGCTGTACCTCTTTATTTAATGTTTTTACTGCTGACCCTAAATCACTAACCGAGTCCTCTAACTCTAAGGCCACCTTCTCAAGTACCATTTGCAGGCTTACAGTATAGCGGCCTATGCCTGCCATGGCTGGCCCGGTAAACAGTGGCGCTATTCCCAGTACAGAGCACCCTACCAGCTTCTCGGTTGTGAGGGGATTCTTCATAGTGCCCTCCAATGCTGTAGTCAGTCGACGCAGGGTCTTTTCTCATGACTCAACAGAGGTGTCTCGGGCATTTCTAATCTTTCCTTTGGGCAGAGTGGCAGTTATGGAAAGATGAAGAACTCCACGAGCTATATAACAGCTACCTGTCCAGTTGGCTGGCAGCACCTTGTAAGCCTTTCGGCCACATACAAAATAGTGACCCTGTAGGGCCCAGTAAGGACTGTTTCTTAAGGGGATTCCTGAGATATTTAAGGCTGCTTTGTCTGCTTTTCCAAACAGTTCATGTGCCCCTAAGGGGGCATCCCATCCTCCTGATTGGGTACAAGTGGGGGCGTTTGTAATTGTGCCATTCAAATTACACTCGCCATAGGGACCACTACAAACCCACCATTGGCTTGCTACATTGGGGATATTAACTGGACGGCAAGTTATATTTCCAAACCCCTCTTTTGAGGTAAGATTATTTGTAAGAGTTTCCCTAAAAGGGGAGGAACCATTACACCCACACTGCTGGCCTCCCCTCTTGGTCTTTATCCAATACCCATCAGCCCACTGTGTAAATAATACAGGAGCTTTTTCCCACAGGACGCCCATAGTGATCAGATTGGCTTCGGGTAAAACATAACACTCCCTCACTGAGTACTGCAACTGAATACTCCTGGTCCTGATAGGTGGCTTTCTGTAAAGAGGTCTTGTTCCAGAACGGTGAGTCCGTTCTTTCCTGCTCTTTGGTGGCGGCTAATTTTGCTAGGGTCAGGGGCAGCATGTCAAGGGGCATTCCCGTTTTGGGGGACAGTGGAGTCGGAGCACATACCCAGCAATCAGTCTGGTTTGTTAAAGTAGCAACATGGTGCGCAAGCGAAACAAAGGAGTTATGCTCCCGATATGCACAGTTTGGAAATACCAATAAAGAGAATAACAATGTTACCCAATTAATTATCACCAGAGTCTTCCCAACCCAGGGTCTCCAGTACCTGGGTGGGCCCATTTTAGCGTTAAGATGCCCGCTATTTGTGTCTTTTAAAAAGTAGCTTTAGCCCGAGATCGTCACTAGATGAGGAGTCAGCAGGTTGGACGGTCCACTGTTCTGCTGACGAGGGGGCGGGTACTGCCTTCAGACGAGAGTGATGGATCCAGTTCTTGTGTCCCTCGACCTTTGCCGCTGTATGGGAGATCAGCAGGATAGGATAGGGTCCTTTCCACTTTTCCTGGAGAGGCTCGTCTTTCCAGGTACGAACAAGCACGGAGTCACCGGCTGTAAGGAGTGGACGGGAGAGTCCAAGGGGAGAGGCTGGGAATCCTTGGTATACCTGTGAAGAGACAAGAGAACAGCAGACAGGGAACACATATACTGTGACAAAAAACCATTACCTAACTCCCATTCCCCTGACAGAACCGGGGTGCCATTCAGAGGCCATGCCCTTCCAAACATAATTTCAAAGGGACTGAGCCCTAATCTACCTTTTGGAAGAACGCGGATATGGAGTAGGATGAGGGGCAAAGCATCAGGCCATCGCAGTGAGGCTTCTTGGCACACTTTTGAGAGATGCCGTTTAAGGGTCTGATTGATACACTCCACTACCCCACTGGCTTGCGGTCTCCAGGGCGTATGGAGTTTCCAGGGGATCTGTAAGGCATGTGAGATGCTTTGGATGATTTTTGACGTGAAGTGTGTCCCATTGTCAGATTCCATCCACCGGGGGAGTCCAAAGCGAGGAATGATCTCCTTAACAAACTTGAGGGCCACTGTCCTGGCAGTGCAATTACGGCATGGGAAGGCTTCTGGCCATCTGCCTAACCGATCCACTATGACAAGGAGATATTTGAACCCTTGGGTCCAGGGAAACTCAGTAAAATCTATTTGCCACACTTGTCCGGGGCCCAGAGTGGGTTCTAGGGCAGCTGGTGGCACAGGATGTCCCGGTCGGGGGTTAGTCTTTTGGCAGACTAAGCAGTCCGCTTGTACCTGGGCAGCCAGGGGTCGGAGTCCGGAAGTGATAAAGTATTTTCCTATTAGTTGGATAAGTGCTTCCCTGCCAGCATGAGTGGTTTGATGTAGTTTCTGCAGCACTAACCGGATTAGGCCCTTTGGTAAGAGGACCTTCCCTTCTGGGGAATGGAGCCATCCCTCCTTTTCCCGGAGACCGAGTTTGTTGGTTAGCTGTCTCTCCTCCCCAGAGTACTGAGGGGTTGGAAGCTCCCCTCCTGATGGGATAAGGGCATGCATATGGGCGTTCTCAGCCTGAGGGGATGGCAGGGTGGCAGCATGCTTAGCCTCTCTATCTGCCCGGGCGTTACCTCTGGCCACATCTTGATCCTCCCTTTGATGGGCTTTACAGTGTACCACCGCCACTTCCGAGGGAAGTTGTACGGCTTCTAGGAGCCGGAGGATTTGGGGCCCATACTTGACTGGGGAGCCTTGGGCTGTCAGCATTCCCCTTTGCTTCCATAGGCCAGCATGAGCATGCAGCACCCCAAAAGCATACTTTGAATCAGTAAAAATGTTGACCCGCTTTCCTTTTGACAGTTCAAGTGCACGGGTCAGGGCTATTAGTTCGGCAAGCTGGGCAGAGGTCCCAGCAGGCAAACCTTCAGCTTCCACAGTGTCATGGAGGTCACAACAGCATAACCCGCCCTTCTTTGCCTATTTATTACAGTACTGCTGCCATCAGTGTACCACTCATAATCTGCATTTGGGAGGGGTACATCCTTTAAATCCGGACGGCTGGAGTACTGGGCATCTATGATCTCTAAACAGTCATGTTCCTGTTCCTCTGTTTCTGGCAAGAGGGTGGCTGGGTTAAGGGAGGGGCAAGGCTGTAAGGTGACTTCAGAGTTCTCGAACAGCTTAGCCTGGTACCGAGCAATCCGAGCCTGGGTGAGCCAAAGCCCTCCCTTTGCAGCCAATAAGGCTCGGACCATATGGGGAGTATAGATTTGCATAACCCCTCCCAATGTTAGCTTCTCGGCTTCCTCAAGCACTAGGGCAGTAGCTGCGACCGCCCGTAAACATGCCAGCCAATCCTTTGCAGCCTGATCCAGTTGCTTAGAAAAATAAGCCACGGGACGTCTCCATGCTCCTAACAGCTGTGTGAGCACTCCTAGGGCCACCCCCTTTCGTTCATGTACATACAACTGAAACGGCTTCGAGAGATCCGGCAGGCCCAGTACCAGAGCTTCCATCAATTTTCTTTTCAGGATTTTAAATGTCCTGTCAGCCTCTGGGGTCCAATAGAAGGGGTCATGATCTGCTCCTTTTACACAGTCGTACAGGGGTTTAGCCCACAGTCCAAACTCTGGGATCCATATCCTGCAAAAGCCTGCCATACCCAGAAATGCCCTGAGCCGCTTACGATTACTTGGGGTAGGAACTTGACAGATAGGTTCCTTTCTTTTTCTTTTTTTTTTGCTTGAAAGCTGTCGCTCCCCTTGCCTTAGCTGTAACCTGATTCCTCTTCACCTCAGACAACAGGGTTCTCAGGAGGATATTACAGTCATCTCAATCCGGCTTGTGACTACTGAGGCACCCCTCAAAGACTGAAATAAACCAGCTTGGGTTCATGGAGAATTCCCCAGCCTGTCTTTTAAAAGCTGCTAGGTCTATTGGATTGAATGGCACATGGGTGTAAACTTGCATAGTGGTAGCCTGACGTCCGTCTGCCCCTGGGCAAGCCACAACAGTCTCAGTAATCAAAGGATAGAGTCCCACCGAGGGGGCAATCTCTGTAACCAGAGGCATCCTACCCATTTAAGGTGGGGGTGTGGGGGCCGAAGGGGACAGCGGCTCTGCCATTACGGTGGGGGGGGGTCTGGGGACAAACATTAGCTACTACCGAACCAGTCGGAGTCAAATTACAGCTCTGCAGAATTACAGCTCTGTTCTGTTTCTTGAAGCCATAAATGCTTGCGCATACAAATGTTCATTCCATTTACCCATTCACTGACAAAACAAAACTAATTGGAGGATCGTGTTGTAATTAATTGACCCTCCTGGTGGCCACCACTCCTGGTCCTCTAGTGGATATTGAGGCCAGTCAACTGTACAGAATCGTTTTAATTGGTTCTTAGTCATCGGATCCGCACCAAATACCTTCCAGATTGCTAGAATGCACTCTAGGGGCGTACACTGTGCCCTAACCCCCGAGCTCTGTCCCTGTCCCATACCTACAGGGTAACTCTGGGTGTCCCCAGGTTCCAACAGAGCACACAATCCGGATTTCAAGAGGTTCCTACCTTATCCAAGGGATCGGTTCCTCACCGTTGTCCGCAGCTGCTCGTCCCCTATGTCCAAGGGACCGGTTCCTTACCGTCGCCCACAGCTGCTTCTCCACTAAAAAGTGCGTTGCACTGTTGTGCCCTCCGGGGTCGATCAAATCGCGTCTCCTCCGAGGCCCCCGATGAACTCACTGGTGCGCGCTGGGCGTCGGTTCTCGCCGCAATCCTTGACCTCCAGGAGGGGTCCGGGCAAGGCTAAATAGCAGCCTCATCGCCCACCCAGGGAAGCCAAAAGCTGTTGCCAGCACCCAGTGCGGAGAGGCAAAACAACAGCAGGGGTTGGTTCGCTACACGGTGTGCTTCACCCAATCATCACAACGGGGTGGAGAAGCAGAAAATTTTATTTGCAGCTGCAAAAAGGTACAGGGAGAATAGAATCTCAAATCCTGCACCCAGAGCAGGAAGTTACACAGGCTTTTATACATCCTTTCTTCAGCATACTTATCCAATAGCAAGCTGCCCTAAGTATCCATCTAGCCAGCCAATCCAGTTCCCAGCTAGTTCCCTTGTTTTTTGTATCATTTGTTAACCTATACATAAAGCTGCTTTATTCAGCATTGTTCTTCCATATCTGCCCTGTTCGGCCTTGTTTAGTTTCAGGCAGTCTGACTCTGCAACATATTGTTGCAGATCCTCAGCATAACTGCTGTGAGTGCCTCCAGGCGGGGGGGCCAAGGACACTTGGGCCTAGTACGCAGAGCTGCTGCGAGTGCCTCCAGGCGGGAGGGGGGGCCAAGGACACCTGGGCCTCATGCGAGGGGGCTTCATCGACACTCATGGTCTTTCATCCCCTCGAGTTACCTAGTGGCCATGCCCCAGGGTCCCCAACACTAGTGAAACAAAACTGCAGGAACTGAGGGGTGGGGTGTGTGTTTAGTGGCTTGGCAGCCCTGAGCCAATCCCCTGAGCCCCGAGGGCTGGCAGCGCTGGCAGGGCAAGGGCAGGGCTATCCTGCCCTCAAGCCTCTATCTTCATCCAGTGCCCTGCCGGGGCAGCCCCGGAGAGGGGAGCTCAGTCTCAGGGGCACATTCACCCCTTTGCTGTGGGACCCTGTCGGTGCCGCTCATCGTGCTGGCTTCTGGGACACAAGTGCCCATCCTGCAGGGCTGAGCCCCCCCGACAGCTGATTTCACACAAAGACCCTAGCACCCCTCATCGCAAGCAGCTGTTCAGAGATCCCGCTCCCAGTCCAAACCCTGCCAGGGCTGAACCAGCAGAGCAGGTACCTCCGGGGGCAGGTCTCATCCCCAACCCAGGGTGAAGTGCCGGGGGCAATGGCAGATTAGCCACTGAGCCTGTGCCCAGGGGTTGCCAGGCAGGCAGGGCAAGGAAAGCCCCCACATTCTGATCCCACTCCCTGGCGGAAGCCGTGGGGGGAGGCCGCCTGGAACAGGGGCAGGGCCCTGGGAAAGGGGCAGAAAGGGGTGGGGCTACGGGCAGGGCCACAGGCAGAACGGGGGCAGGACCACAGTTGGAAGGGGTGGGGAAGGGCCCCACACTTGTTCTGGCCCAGGGCCCCAGGAAACCTTAATCGGCCTCTGGCTGTGGGGTGGCCCATACAGGGCACTCAGTGCCCCCCTTCCCCGTTAAGGCAGGGCCCAGAGCAGACCCCAACCCTTTCAGCTCCCCTTAAAATCATAATGAGCTGCCTCTTTTGAGGCCCCAGGTTTGATCGTTGAGGCCATTGGGCCTGTTGTGGGGACCCAGGCCCTGGAGGCTAACACTGACATTTAAAGCACTCACATCCTCATCCCCTACAGGATTTGGCCGACCCCCACCGTGCCTCAGTGTTCTGTTAAATGGGCGCAGAGAAGGCAGAGGCCACCTCCCCGCTCCATCAGAGAGCGGCTGCTCTGCACAGGCCTTGGCACCAGCCACTGGTCTCTGCTCCTCCTGCAGCACATGGCTGGGGGAGGCACCCAAAGCCCTAGAGGGGGCCCCACAAAATCACCTCCTTCTCCCAAAATTCTCTCACCAGAGCAGCAGGGTGCATTTACCAAAGTAACTGTGATGCCCTTGGGGCCAGATCCTCAGACCAGGGGAGTCCAGGGCATGGCCAGCCCCACTCTGCAGACTGGGGGCAGCTGGCCCCAAGCTCTCCTGGCTGGCTCCTGGTCCCAGCTAGACTCAGGAGCTGTCACTGGATTTTCCAGAGCTTGGGTATCTCCAAGGCCTGAGGGAGCAGAGAGGAGAGGAGGGACGGGCCAGGCCTCTCCTCCCCAAGGGTAGTGTGGGCAGAACAGCTGGTAGTGGCCCCTACACCATGGCATGGCTAACTGTGCCTCAAGCAACCAAGCCCCTTAGGCCTGTCAACACCACAGTTCGGCTGGCATACATTGCCTTGCATTCACCTTGCTGTGCCCAGCTCTGCACTCAAATTTCTCTTTGGTCAATGTAATTGCTCCCTTACGGTGATGCAGTAAAACCACCTCTCCAGATGGCATTGGCCTACATCTACCCTAACCATCCTCCAGCAGCTGTCCCGCAATACCCCATTCCCTGCAACAGTGACCACAGTGGCCATGTTGTAAACTCCACGCAGCACCCCTCGCCCCATGAAGTGATTCCTGCACTGCAGGGAGCCTGGTCTGCTCCCCGGGGTTCCCTAAACCCACAGCTCATGGTAACTTTACTCTCTGTGAGGCCGTTGTGACGTTGCACTCATATGCTTTATGAAAATATGCTTATGAACAGGAATATAACATGCCTGGAATATGCTTTATGCTAAATGCCCCATGTAACATACCATTAGAAAGCTTGTAATCTACTAAGTGTGTACTACTAGGGGCAGATCGGGGGCATCCCAGGTGTTGGGGGAGGAGGCTCGGGACCCCACTGGTGCTGGGGGAGGGGGCTGCAGTGCGCAGCCTGGGAGTGGGACCCCTGCTGGTCCTGGGGGGTGGGCACAGTTCCCATTGGCCAGGAACCTCAGCCAATGGGAGCTGCGGGGGGCAGGGCCTGCAGGCACAGGCAGAGTGGTGTGGAGACACCCCCCACAACCCCTCTGCCACCTAGGAGCTGCAGAGCTATGCTGGTGGGAGCTGGGGAGCCCCCCATCCCGAGGTAAGCTGCCCCGCATCCCTCAACCCCCTCCTGCATGAAAACCTCCCAAGCTTACTTTTACCAGCTTAGGTTAAAACTTCCCCAAGGTACAAACTATTTTACCCATTTTGCCCCTGAACTTCCACTGCCACCACCAAACTTTATCTGGGTTCCTGAGAAAACGTAGTTTGGACACATCTTTCCCCCCCAAATCCTCCCAACCCTTGCACCCAACTTCCTGGGGAAGGTTTGGTAAAAATCTTCACCAATTTGCATAGATGACCACAGACCCAAACCCTTGGATCTGAGAACAATGAAAAAGCATTCCGTTTTCTTACAAGAAGACTTTTAATAGAAGTAAAAAGGAATCACCTCTGTAAAATCAGGATGGTAGATATCTTACAGGGTAATTAGATTCAAACATAGAGAATCCCTCTACGCAAAACCTTAAGTCACAAAAAAGACACACAGACAGGAATAGTCATTCTATTCAGCACAGCTATTTTCTCAGCCATTTAAAGAAATCATAATCTAACACCTACCTAGCTAGATTACTTACTAAGTTCTAAGACTCCATTCCTGTTCTGTCTCCGGCAAAAGCATCACACAGACAGATACAGACCATTTGTTTTTCTCCCTCCTCCCAGCTTTTGAAAGTATCTTGTCTCCTCATTGGTCATTTTGGTCAGGTGCCAGTGAGGTTACCTTTAGCTTCTTAACCCTTTACAGGTGAGAGGATTTTTCCTCTGGCCAGGAGGGATTTTAAAGGGGTTTACCCTTCCCTTTATATTTATGACAACTCGCGACTGCGCCATACAGGAGGCCTGTGATATGTAGGGGGCCAGATGAGATGATCTAAGAGTCTCTTCTGGCCTTCAAGTCTCCAAATTTCTGCAAAACCGAGTGCGGCACATTGAGCATCCTCTGATGGTTCCACGTGTGGCCTGCGTGAACCCTTGCACGACCACTGAGTGTGTGGGGGTGACCCAGGGGGAGCAGCTCAGACACGCACAGGAGCCGGCTCGGGGCAGGACATGAGCCCTGCAGGGCAGGGGTGGGGGTGGCAGTGACATCACAAGGGGTTTTTGCAGCACTCAGCTGATTGGTGAAAGGCGGTTGGGAGGCGGTGACCTCACAGAGAGTCCACGACAACGGCCAGGGAGGACAGGCTGCAGGACAGGGGGATCTCAGAGACCCCCGGGGCTTTGCTGCAGGGAGTCTCCTTCTTGAGGTGTCTCCTTGAGGACTGAGAGAGAATTCAGGGTCTCGTATGTAAGCGTGAGGTGGAGCCTCTCTGGAGTTTTCTCCTTTCCCACTGCTCACTGAGCGAGAAGACAGACGTCCCTGTGGAGAAGGGAAGAGCCCCAGAGAGGTTTGGTACCGAGGCAGCCTGATCCACCCGGTGCTGGCCAAATTCTCGGCACGGAAAACAGGAGGTTAAGGTGGGACAATTTTCCCCCAGCTAGGCCTTTGTCCCTTCGAGTCCTTGGGGTTTGACTTTTTTGGTTTCCCTTTTCCTGCTTCCCTCCCTCCACTGGCAAGGAGGGGGTACTCTATAGCCCTCATGGTGGGAGGCCTCCCAAAGAGATGGGACAGGAAGCGTGCTCTGAGAGTGATCCTCACCGGTGACCTGAGCCATCCCTGGGCCATCTGGGGAACCCTCAGCCCACCGCCAGAGTCTCCACGCTGATTGGCTGAGCAGGGGGTCTAGTGGCAGGGAGGAGACTCAGGACTTTGTTGTTCTCGTTTAAGGCCCAGCAAATAAGCCAGAACCAATCATCTGCTTGGTGAATTGTTCTCCTTCTCGCTGCTGATTGTCTCTGAGCCGTTCCTGGTTCTCGCTGGTGTTCTCCTGCTTCTAAAACACTTGCTGAAGAATCAGTGTGAATGGTTGTTGGTCTGTAGCTCATTGCAGGTCCCTTTATTCTGATCATTCAGTGTGTGAAACTCCAGACTCATGGTTCATTTGAAAGTCAGGACACCCGGGTCCTGTTCCCAACTCTATCCCGACAGGTTGTGTGATGGAAGACAAGGCCATTCGCCTTTCTCAGCCTTTGTTTCTCCCTCTGTCAGTTGGGGAGAACAATCCTCTCACACCTGCCTCCCGGTGGGGGGAGGCTGGGGAGCTGTGGGGACCTGTTTGAGAGCGTCACTCGGAGCAGTGTATCGTAGGAGGTGTCCTATCGGTTTGAGTCATTCCAGAGGATGATGTCGTGCAGCAGAACCCCGTTTTCCCAACCTGGCGTGACACAGCTTTGCATGTGAACCGAACCAAGGGCGCACACAGGTCCAGAAGCCGGCGATTTCTCCTTTGGCCACTAGATGGCGCTGCAGGCTCCCACTTCCCCCTTCTCCTGGTCAGCGCAATGGGGGTTAGTCTCCCCAAAAAGAACGCCCGTCTCGCTTTGGACGTCCCTTGACGTGCACCCTGTGGACTGTCGGGATACGTGTTCAAAAGTTGCAGGGCTTGTTTCATGGTCTCCACAACGACAATCTTTCTTCCTTTTTAGACGTGACGACCTTTTTGGTCAAGATCTTTGATTATTTGGGGACTTATCCCGGAAGACCCAAAGTATTTGGGACATAAGACTTGTCTGGAAGGGCGCACAGGGCTAAATTGTTTTTGGCCATAGCAAGTTACTTGTCCGAAGAATGACGTCAATCCCCCTTCCAAACAAGCCCCAAATGAGCTGTTACCAGAATTGCCCTTTACCTTGGGGTACGCCCATTTGTTAGGGTTACTCTTCTGGTGGGGGGAGATTCTGCAATTCTGTCAATGAGCTGCTTTTGTCACTTGTGTTTTCCTATGGATCGCTATTCCTTCCTTCTGCAAGTTCCCTCCCAATGGAGCTACCCTGCAGGACCTCGGTTCCCCAGGGCTGGGGTCTTCCAGCCCCCACATGTGATGAACACACACACACATATATGAACATAGCATGTCTGAGAGGATTGGGTAATCAGCACTCACAAGCTGACCCCTTATGTGTCCCTGGACTCTGTTGGCTGGATTGAACAGCAATTTATAGCTGTTACCGTCATATGTCCTTAGTCTCACGGGGCTGGGCTGAGCATCACCTGCCACTCTCCTATGCCCCAGGTTCAGCACCTCCCAATCCCCACCTTCACCCCACAACCATTCTGCTAGTAACCCACTTGATGAGCAAACTCCACAGGATTTTTGGGCACTGCAGGGATCTTTGGCTTCTTTAGCAACTACAAGGAGCGTTGCTGCAGAGTGAATGGACAAGCCAAAAACACCCATGGGGTGAGGAGTAAGGGGGAGAGCAATCAGCCTAACCATGAAAGTTATTTATTTCCAGGTAGTAACCTTACAAGGGGAGCCAAACAAAGAAAACTGTTCCAAGATGAAATCTAACTTCAATTTGATTACAAAAGTTAGGGCTAGCAAACGATAACTGATCACATAAGGCAGGGTCAGGAGGCTATACCTAGAGAGAGACAGAGGCACAGAAAGAGACAGATGGATCTCAGCACTCCTTGAAGCTGGAATCGATCAGGGTTCCCAGGTGGCCTTGGTCGCTGAGGGACCGGAGCGCTGGAGCCAGGCAGAGCCCCCAGCACAATCAGTCAGGAAAAGCGAATGAGGAGGACTTGTAGCACCTTAGAGACGAACCAATTTATCTGAGCATAAGCTTTCATGGGCTAAAGCCCACTTCATCAGATGCATGGAGTGGAAAATATAGAAGGAAGATATATATGTGTATAGAGAGAACATGAGAAAATGGGGGTTGCCATACCAACTCTTAGTGAGACCAATCGATGAAGGTGGGCTGTTAGCAGCAGGAGAAAAAACACTTTTGTTGTGATCTCTTAATCGATTGGTCTCGTTAAGAGTTAGAATGGCGACCCCCATTTTCTCATGTTCTCTGTGTATATATATCTATATATCTTCCTGCTGTATTTTCCACTGCATGCATCTGATGAAGTGGGCTTTAGCCCATGAAAGCTTATGCTCAGATAAATTTGTTCCTCTCTAAGGTGCCACAAGTCCTCCTCGTTCTTTCTGCTGAAACAGACTAACACGGCTATCACTCTGAAGCCGCACCAAAGGCTCTTACGTAAATTAAGTTGTCATGGGATAAGAGGGAAGATCCTTTAATGGATTGAGAACTGGTTAAAAGACAGGGAACAAAGGGAAGGAATAAATGGTAAATTTCCAGAATGGAGAGGGGTAACCAGTGGTGTTCCCCAAGGGTCAGTCCTAGGACCAATCCTATTCAACTTATATATAAACAATCTGGAGAAAGGGGTAAACAGTGAGGTGGCAAAGTTTGCAGGTGATACTAAACTGTTCAAGATAGTTAAGACCAAAGCAGACTGTGAAGAACTTCAAAGAGATCTCACAAAACTAAGTGATTGGGCAACAAAATGGCAAATGAAATTGAATGTGGATAAATGTAAAGTAATGCACATTGGAAAAAATAACCCCAACTATACATACAATATGATGGGGGCTAATTTAGCTACAACTAATCAGGAGAAAGATCTTGGGGTCATCGTGGATAGTTCTCTGAAGACGTCCACGCAGTGGGCAGTGGCAGTCAAAAAAGCAAACGGGATGTTAGGAATCATTAAAAAAGGGATAGAGAATAAGACGGAGAATATCTTATTGCCCTTATATAAATCCATGGTATGCCCACATCTTGAATATTACGTACAGATGTGGTCTCCTCATCTCAATAAAGATATACTGGCATTAGAAAAGGTTCAGAAAAGGACAACTAAAATGATTAGGAGTTGGAACGGGTCCCATATGAGGAGAGATTAAAGAGGCTAGGAATTTTTGGCTTGGAAAAGAGGAGACTAATGGGGGATATGATAGAGGTCTATAAAATCATGAGTGGTGTGGAGAAAGAGAATAAGGAAAAGTTATGTACTTGTTCCCATAATATAAGAACTGGGGGCCACCAAATGAAATAAATGGGCAGCAGGTTTAAAACCAATAAAAGGAAGTTCTTCTTCACTCAGCGCACAGTCAACCTGTGGAACTCCTTGCCTGAGGAGGTTGTGAAGGCTAGGACTATAACAGGGTTTAAAAGAGAACTGGATAAATTCATGGAGGTTAAGTCCATTAATGGCTATTAGCCAGGATGGGTAAGGAACGGTGTCCCTAGCCTCTGTTTGTCAGAGGGTGGAGATGGATGGCAGGAGAGAGATCAGTTGATCATTACCTGTTAGGTTTACTCCCTCTGGGGCACCTGGCATTGGCCACTGTCAGTAGAGAGGATACTGGGCTGGATGGACCTTTGGTCTGACCCAGTATGGCCATTCTTACGTTCTTTGTTCTTGTGTTTTCAAACAACGGGTCTTGGTTTTGTTTTCGTGTTTCTCCTACCTGTCCACATTTTCATCAGCACCCTTTGGGAGCTCCTCTTCTTAGGGTGACTGAAAATCACAACTAAAGTTTTTATTTAAATTATGACATTTAAATATAGGGGTTTTTTTTTAATTTAAATCAAATTTCTTATCTACATATTGCTAGGTCTTCTCTTCCATTTTATGGTTTGAAATTGTCAAAGTGGATGTTTTCTACTTGTTTGTTTTTTTTCGTTTCCTAAGTGTTAATAAGATTTCGGATTTAATGTCGCTATTTTTCTACTAAGAAGTTTCACACTTAAACTGCTCATCTGTGCTGAAAAAGACAAGCCCAAGGCCTCATTAATATCCCCTAGTATGAGACTATACAGACGCAGAATTGAAAATCAAGAAGCCTGTGCTCTGCGCCTCCTTGGTCAAGAGCTTTGAGATCTGCTAGTGAAAAGCGACGTGGAAGAGCGGGAGGATTTCTGGCCAGGACACTGTACTTCCACAAGTAAAGAGCTGAAATGCTTCAACCATCAGGATTTGCAGGTTGAAGTCAATAGGACTTGTGCCCTGAGCATTCCCGAAAACCCCTCCCTTAGGTGGCTAAAGGCAGGCGGAAGAGCCTAATTTGGGGCTCCACTTTTTGAAAACTTTGGCCGGTATAAAAAAATTGCTATTGTAAATTACTGAGAGTTTAAATAACTTTTTATTGTTAAAACAAAATTGTTTCACTGTTGAAGTGACAGATTTTATGCCACTTCATGACAAGTTCTCAATAAAAATACACGGAGTCCCTGATGCTGCAAACGCTCACTGAACTTTAAACCACGGGACTGTTTCTAGAGTAAAGTTCTGTGTCTGTTTAAGTGTCTGCAGGACCCGGGAATTAATTTTCCATATTTGGATTTTTGCATACAGCAATTTTATAAACCATGAGACCCAGTGGCTGGGAGGTGTGGGGGCTGCGGGCTCTGGGGTGGGGCTGGGGATGAGGAGTTTGGGGTGCAGACAGGGCAGGATTAATGCAGGGGCTCTAGGGGCTGCAGCCCTGGGCTAAGGGGGACTCCGCAAAAAGATCTCCAGGCTGCCAGAAGTGCAGATCTTTTGGTGGGGCCCCCTTAGCCCGGGACCCTGGACTGCGGCCACTGACGTCCCTGCGTCCGGCCCTTCCTAGCGGGGAGCAGGGAGGCGGCTTCGTGCACGGCTGTCCCTGCCCCACCGTGCTGGGCTGGATCTGGAGCTGTGAGTGTCTGGAAGCTCCGCCCACCCGCTGCCCTCGCCTGCAGGCTCCACCCCCGCAGCTCCCATTGGCCCGGTACTGCAGCCAATGGGATCTGTGGGGGCGGTGCCTGCAGGCAGACGCAGGACAGCGCAAGGAGCAACCTTCCCCCCCCCCCCCCCCCGGGGCCGCAGCCAGGGACATCCGTGCCGTGCCGGCAGCTGCAGGGTCACTCCGGGAGGAGCAGCGCAGGGCCAGGGCAGGCAAGGAGCCTGCCTCAACCCCAGTGCACCCCCAAATGGGAGCTGCCCCAGGCAAGCACCCCGCACCTCAAGCCCCAGCTCTGAGCCCCCTCCTGCACCCTAACTCCCTCCCAGATCCCCACCCCAACCTCGTGCCCTGAGCCCCCTCCTGCACCCTAACTCCCTCCCAGAGCCCACCCCCACCCCATCCTCCTGCCTGAGCCCCCTCCCACACCCTAACTCCCTCCCAGACCCCCACCCCCACTTCCTGCCCTGAGCCCCCTCCCGCACCCTAACTCCCTCCCAGACCCCCACCCCCACTTCCTGCCCTGAGCCCCCTCCTGCACCCTAACTCCCTCCCAGACCCCCACCCCTACCCCAACACTCCTGCCTTGAACCCCCTCCCACACCCTAAGTCTCTCCCAGAGCCCCACCCCCACCCAAACTTCCTGCCCTGAGCCCCCTCCTGCACCCTAACTCCCTCCCAGACCCCACCCCAACCTCCTGCCCTGAGACCCCTCCCACATTCCAAACCTCTCATGCCCAGCCCTGCCCCAGAGCCCGCACCCCCAGTCGGCCCCCTCACCACCTTCCGCACCCACCCCCCTGCCTCAACCTGCAGCCCCTCCTGCTCTCTGACCCCTGCATTTTTCACCACAGCCTAGATCCTGGGGGCCACAAAATCGAATAGCCCTGGGCCCAAAGAGGCTGCGTGGGGGCTCAGGCCAGAGGACTCCCCCAAGCCCTCTCCCCACCAGCAGCACGGTGCTCCGGGGAGAAGGGGCCTCTCTCCCCCGCCGGGCGCTGGCAAGAGGGAGCTCTGGGGCAAGGGGCCTCTCTCCCCCCACGGGCAGCAGCGAGCTCCGGGGCCAGGAGAGAGGCCTGTGGCAGCCCTTCATCCCCAGCTGGCTCCCCTCCCGTCTACCCCTCTCCTCTCCAGGCCCCTGCTGCGTGGCCCTTCATCGCTGGTGTGCGAGCGCACGGCTGAGAGGGAACTGAGACTCCAACCCCCTGCTCGAAGCAGGGCCAAGCCCAACTAAATCATCCCAGCCAGGGCTTGGTCAAGCCGGGCCTGAAACACCTCGAAGGAGGGAGATTCCACTACCTCCCGAGGGAACCCATCCCAGTGCTTCACCACCCTCCTAGTGAAATAGTGTTTCCTAACATCCAACCTCGACCTCCCCCACTGCAACTGGAGACCATTGCTTCTTGTTCTGTCATCTGCCACCACTGAGAACAGCCGAGCTCCATCCTCTTCAGGTCGTTGAAGGCTGCTCTCAAATCCCCCCTCACTCTTCTCTTCTGCAGACTAAATAAGCCCAGTTCCCTCAGCCTCTCCTCATAAATCATGTGCTCCAGCCCCCTAATCATTTTCATTGCCCTCTGTTGGACTCTCTCCAATTTGTCCACATCCTTTCTGTAGTGGGGGGCCCAAAACTGGACACAGTACTCCAGGTGTGTCCTCACCAGTGCCGAAGAGAGGGGAAGAATCATTTCCCTCGATCTGCTGGCAATGCTCCTACTAATGCAGCCCAATAGGCTGTTAGCCTTCTTGCTGTTAGCCTTCATGTCCAGCTTCTCGTCCACTGTAATCCCCAGGTCCCTTTCATCAGAACTGCTGCTTAGCCAGTCGGTCCCCAGCCTGCAGCGGTGCATGGGATTCTTCCGTCCTAAGTGCAGGACTCTGCACTGGTCCTTGTTGAACCTCATCAGATTTCTTTTGGCCCAATCCTCCAGTTTGTTTATCCAGCATAGGGATAGGGTCCAACGTTTCATTTCTACTTGATAGCACATTATTTAATAAAATGGATACATTCAGGAGCAATAATGGTCTCCATGAGGTTTGAAATGCAATGTCCTGAGCTTGGCCTTGGGGTGACGGTTTATTTATGACTTTCCTGCTGTGAAGGAGGAGGAATAACATGGGTCTGGATTTCTCAGATTCATTCATCTGCAGAGGGGAAGAACGTGAGAATGGGCCTTCATGGGGTGAGAAGGGACCTTCAGGGAAGTCTCTTGACGTGTTTCTTTTAAATTACAGAGTCTAGCAGGGCTCTGCTGTTTATTCCCTGCAGGTATCATGCATTCCTAGATCTGGAAGGTTTATCTCAGTGGTTCTGAACCCACGGCCCGTGGGCCACTTGCAGCCCAATCAGCACACAGCTGTGGCTCATGTGACATCATCAGGGGCATTCAGGTAGTATCTGTGTTGTGTGGATGCAGCCCACATAAGGAGGGGGCTCAGGACTGGGGCAGAGGGTTGGAGTGCTGGGGGAGAGGGCTCCAGCTGGGGGTGCAGGCTCTGGGGTGGGGTTGGGACTGAGGGGTTTGGGGTGCAGGAGGGGTCTCAGGACTGGGGTAGAGGGTTGGAGTGCTGGGGGAGAGGGCTCCAGCTGGGGCTGCAGGCTCTGGGGTGGGGTTGGGACTGAGGGGTTTGGGGTGCAGGAAGGGGCTCAGGACTGGGGCAGAGGGTTGGGGTGCGGGGAGTGAGGGCTCCTGCTTGGGGTGCAGGGTCTGGGGTGGATCCAGGGATGAGACGTACAGGCTGCAGCGGGGAGTGAGGAGTCCCCCCAGCCCTCTCTCTGTGCAGCAGCCCGGGGCCAAGGGAAAGGCACCTCTTCCCGCCTGCACGGCTTTGATAGCCTGCTGCATGGCCACGTGGCTTAGAGGGAACTTAGGTAGCTGCCAGGCAGCATGAAGGAAACACCCCTGAGTGGTGCGATCCCCACAGTCATTGATACAAACAGGCTGCTCCACGTCTCACAGAAGTCACACAGCCAGACAGCTTTGGACGGGTTGGGAGACACCCCCAGTGATGCCCTGGATGTATGGCTGGCGGAGGAGGAGGAGGAAATTGGGCAGTTACCTCTGCATGACATTTTCCTGGAGTGGCTTCCCTGGGTGGAGTGCCACGTCTGGGCTTGGCCGACTAGCATGGGCTGGAGGGGCAGGAGAGTGCTGCAGAGCTGGGAGGAACGGCTGTGGGAACCGGACGTGGGGAGGTTGAAGTGTAGGTTCCTGGAGGCCTGTGCAGCGCTCAGCCCGGAGCTGCAGGGGTGGAGTCCTGACATGAGAGCTCCCCTCGGCCCCAAGAAGCATGTGGCCAGGGCCAGTCTTAGGGCAGGGCAGTGTGGGGCCCTGCCGAGAGTGCTGTAGCCAGGGGGCACCGTGGTGCAGAGGCTGCCTGCGGGGTGCAGCCTGGCGTGGCAAGAGCGTCTGCTTCCCTGCTCCTGAGCAGAGCCCCCCTGCTCCGCACCCCCAGGGTGTCCCTCCCAGCATGGCTCCCAGTTCTGCCCCTGCCCTCTGCCCCTGCGAGCCGGGTCTCCCTGTGACGCTGCACTCCCTATTCTGTACGGAAATGTGCTCACGAGTATGAATATGACGTAACTGGAATATGCTTTATGCAAACTGCCTTTTGTGACAGATCATTGAAAAAGTTCTAATCAACTGAATGAGTTCATCCTATTTGTATGCATGTGTCATTTCCATGTCTGAAGTTAGAAATATGAGGTGTAAACATGGATTACTAATGTCGTCAGACGAAGGGAGGGCCGTTAATGGTATTTCAGGAACCGGATGGCTCCAGTTTAACTAGAACTAGTTGTGAATGGTTTTGTTTTCCTGTAAGCCTTCCTGCGGATGTGTGGGCTAGCCCATAACGTATGGAGACTGGGGTCTCACAGGGACATGTGACCATGTCACCTGACACTGGAATCCATCTTAAACCAGGTACGTTTCCATAAGGAACTGGGAGGGTCAAGCTGAAATAAGGACTGCCGCCTTTTGCCAAATCTATATAAGGGGGTGAAACAGGAGGGAAGCTGCAGCCAGTCAGCAGAAAGCCCCTGCTCACCATCCAGGATGTCTGCTGGAACTAACATAAACTAAACAGGGGGAATGATTGGGACCGGACTAGAAATGCGTCCAGTCTGTGAAAAAAAGCTCATTGGAACATCTTTGAGGGTGAGATATTGCATGGAGCCAGTTTCTTAGTGTATTAGGTTTAGCCTTGTGTTTGTTTTATTTTACTTAGTAACTTGCTTTGTTCTGTCTGTTATCTCTTAGAAACACTGAAATCCTACCTTTTATACTTAATAAAATCACTTTTGTTCATTAATAATCCCAGTGTAAGTCATTGGTCCCTGGGGGGAGAGCAGTGTGTGCAGATCTCTCTTTAGAAGGAGAAAGAGGGCGAATAATATGAACTCACACTGCGTACAACTTAGACAGGGTGAGACGAGTTTATCTGGGGTTCAGGCTCCCGGGAAGGCGCTGCACTGGGTGCTGGGGCAAGACCCTGTTAACTGAGCCGCCCCAGGGCTGAGGGATTCTCCGTGTCTGTATTCGGCAGAGGGTGTGGCCCTATCTCTGGGTCTGTGCTGGAGGGGGCCTGCAGGGTCTGGCTCAGCAAGGCAGAGTCAAGGGGTGCCCAGGCTGGCAGAAGGGTGAGGCTCCGTGGTAGCTCAGGAATCAAGTGACAGTCCCAAGGGGGGCTCTACAAGTGAACCCGCCATACTCCTCTTCCCCTCCCACCACCACCCCAGATTGTCCCAGTCCTGCCGTTCCTCTTTCCATGGGCTCAATGGAAGATGAATGGGGCCAGCCAATGGGAGCTGGAAGTTGCCAGACTCTTCTAGGTTGGGAAGTGAGGGGAGGGGAAGGGAAGGGACTGGGAACTAAAACTGCAGGGCAGAGAGACAGTAAGTCTTAGGGGGTCCCCGTCCAGTTCCCCAGCTTCTAGCCCACCCCTGCGGACCTCTCCCTGTGCCCCAGCTCACACCCACCCAGCTTCCAGGCCCCCCTCCCCCGTGCCTCTAGGTCCCAGCCCACCCAACTCCCAGGAGGCCCCTCTCTGTGCCCCCAGAGCCAGGGGGACTCCTCCCTATACCCAGAGCTCCCAGCCCCCAGCCATGTCCACTGTCAAACTTTGACAATTTGGAGGTCCCACCGAGATGGCAAGCGGCTTCACTGAGGCTGTGTGATCCCTGACTGCCTTGCAGGACGATCGTGGCAGCCGGCGCCTGGACGCTTAGTCCAAGCGATCCTCCACAAGACAGAAAGGTACACAGCTGCAGCGCAGTCTAGGCCATTGAACTTGTTGGTTCCCACTCTGTTCGGGTAGGGGTCCTTGGATCCAGCTTCTGGAATCAGACGTCTCAGGTAATTATTATTTTTGTGTTTTAACCGGTTTGAGGACTGTCTTGTCTTTGTGTCTCTCCATCTTCCCCGTGGTGTGTGTGTGAATCTGGGAGCCATCTCTGTCCGGAGACTGGCTGACCAAGGGGTCCCCGTCCCCACGGTCTGAATAAGTGGAATCTGCACAGCTGCAGCCGCACCACGCCTTGGGTATAACCCCTGGTGTGAAAGCAAGGGCAATGGAGGCAGTAGCCTGTGGGCTCCTTTCTGTGTGTTGGACCAGGTACCGCTCTGCTGAGCCCGAATTTCCTTCTTGTGTGAGTGCTGTGTGAAGTCCTCCTGGAAGGGTAATCAGAAGTCTAAGGTAGAACAGTTCCCTAAGGGAACTCCAGCTTATTCTATGTATTTTAGGAGGGGTCCGGACTCTTGTAGGTTTCTTGAAAAATGGTTCAAATTAGCTCTAGAGAACCCCAAATTACAGTGGCCACTGTTAGGTTCTTGGGACAAGGATCGAGTGGACGCTTTAAAAAGCAAACTCATCCTCCCAAAAACCAAATTGGAGAGAGGAGAAGTAGACTGCTTCATGCAGTGGTGGGAAGAGGCAAATCGTAGATGGACTGAGTCAAAACTCACCTCTCTTAAAAATTCTATCCAAAAACTAACAGTTCAATTGGATGCAGTCTCTCCCACCACTAGTCGGAGCGCTCCCCTTTGCCCAGTCCTGTGCAATGATCCGGATCAAACCCGACCCCCACCATACTCCTGCGCAAATAAGAAATCAGAAAAGGAAAAATCTTCAGTGAGTACAGATAATGAAAGTGAAGAAGATACCCTCATTGGCCTCGCAGCTCTGCAAAATATTATGAAGAAGAAATCCAAAGCAGACTGCAAAGATTCTCTTGACATCTCTTCTTGGAAAAGAGAACCTGATGGGAGGTTAATGAGAGACTCTGATCAAACTGTTGTGGCACCCTTACGAGTCCTTAAGATGGGAGAAAGTGAGTCCATATGGGATTATAAGCCCTGGACTCGTACGGAACTTTTATCTATAGTTAAAAGTTTTCCCAAACCACAGGAAAACTCTGTCAAATTTGCTGAGGAGTTTCTGTTAATCTGTGAAACCTATGAACCCTCTGAGACAGATCTCCTCCAACTGTGCAAATTGTTAGCTCCTGCCAGTTATTATGAAAAATGTTTGGCTGCCGCAGACTGGCCAGCTGAGGCACGCCACTCAACCATAAAAAGTACTGGCCCAGATTCGGCATGCAGAGACCGGTGTATGGCTCTTTGGAAGCACCTGCATCAAGCCATTCCCAAAGTGTGGTCTCCTAAAACAAACTGGACAGCAACACGTTGCTGTAAGCAAGGGCAAGGAGAAAGCCCAGGCGACTATAGGTCCCGGCTAACTGATATTTTCCTACAACATTCAGGAATACAAGAGCCCGATGTAAATGGGCAGGGGGCCTTGGCACATGCATTTGTTGATGGTCTTCTCCCTGCCACAGGCAGCATGTTCAAACGAATAAGTGTGGGATGGGAGACTGAAACCATGGACAAATTGCTGGCAGTAGCAGAGCATTGCCACCGCACTTTAAAAGGAAAGGAGGAACAGTCCCCCCAAAAGTTAATGGCTCTGCAGATACAGCATAATTCAGGACTAAGCAGACCACACCGGGGACAGGGACGGGATTGCGGAAGGGGGCGGGGGGGTGGATTAACTGGGGTTTGTAACTACTGTAAACAGCCTGGACACTGGAAAAAAGAGTGTCCAAGACGACCTAATAATTGTATGGGAAATCAAGTGAACCCCCCGCTGGTTCCTCCAGCTGATCCCCAACCCTATTTTTCACCCCAACAATGACGGGATGCTGGGGAACCTCACAAAGTTTTAGCTCCCTTATTACCTCTGTCCCCTACTGGAGAATGTGTCCTGACTGTAAATGATCTCTCTCTCCCTTTCCTTGTTCATACTGGAGCTTCTCTTTCTACAATCTGCACCACTGACTTACCTGAGGTTCCCCGATCTGGAAAATCTGTGTCTGCTGTTGGCATTACAGGGATCCCCACCTCTTTTCCCCTCTCAAAACCTTTGTCTGTTCAGGTCGGTCCCCTCTCTGAGGAGCATGCATTCCTCCTCTCTGATTCCACCCCTGCAAACCTTCTGGGACGGGACTTGCTATGCAAACTTGGCTGTACTATTTACTGCTCACCTCTCCTCTGCTCGCCTCACTAGGTATGAACTTCTGCTGCTTTCAGCCTCACATATCACTATTAAGCGCTGCTCCCGGTTAAACCCTGCTACCCTCCTTCCTTTACCTAGTGATGGTGAACCCCATGACTGCCTTGCAACTGTCTCCGCTGTCACTGTCCCGCGCCCCGACCTTTCAGATGTACCTCTCCCTAACTCTGACCTGGTATTATTCACTGATGGGTCGTTATAGAAATGACCAAGGCCACCTTCTTGCAGGGTACGCTGTGGTCTCTCTCTCTGAGACCATAGAAGCTGCGCCCTTACCCTCTGTGACCTCTGCCCAGGTGGCTGACCTGATTGCTCTAATCCGTGCCTGCTTTCTAGCCGAGGGGCTCTCTGCCACTATTTTTACTGATTCTCGGGATGCCTTTGGGGTTGTGCAGGACTTTGGCACCCTCTGGCAGGCTCGAGGTTTTCTTACCTCTACTGGTACCCCTATCAAGAATGGCCCCTACATTGCCGCCCTCCTGTAGGCAGTTTTACTACCGTCTGCCTTGGCAATTGTTAAGTGTACTGGCCACTCAGCGGCAGACACCGAGGTGGCAAAAGGTAATGCACTTGCTGATGCTGCTGCAAAACATGCCGCCACTATAAAACCTTCACCAGAAGCGTTTCTTGGTCCCCTCTCTGTCTCTGTAACGCCACCATCCCTGTCTCATCTCGCTCAGCTCCAGGATTCTGCCCCAGAAACAGAGAGAGACTCCTGGAGTGCTTTGGGTTGCTCTTTGCATTCTGATTCCCTTTGGCGATCGCCCACCGGTACCTTTGTAGCCCCCCTCTCACTCTACCTGTCTCTAGCCGCCCTGCTACATGGTGTTTCGCATGTCGGCAAGGAGGGGATGGTCTCTGCTATGAGTAAGGCGGGGTGGTGGGCTCCCCATTTCAGCTCCTTTGCAACCCACCACTGTGCCGCTTGTGTTACTTGTCAAAGCCACAATGTAGGCAAATCGGTAAAAGTAACACAAGGGTTCCGGGGTTTGCCTCAAGCACCTTTCCTTCACTGGCAACTTGATTTTGTACAAATGCCAAAGTGTCAGAAATATGAATTCATTTTAGTTATAATATGTCTGTTTTCGGGTTGGATTGAAGTCTTTCCCTGTCACAAAGCTGATTCATTGTCCGTTGCAAAATGTCTGTTAAACCACATTATCCCTACCAAGGGAATTCCTGCCACTTTGTCTAATGACCGGGGAACACACTTTACTGGAAAAATTGTTCAATGTCTAAACCAGGTATTACATGTCACCCCCCTGTTGCACTGCCCTTACCATCCACAGAGAGCAGGGGCAGTGGAAAGGCGAAATGGTGTGCTTAAAAATAAGCTGGCAAAAATCTGTAGTTCCACAGGGTTAAACTGGCCAGCTGCTTTACCACTGGCCCTTATGGAAATTCGGTCATCCCCGTCCCAGAGACACAAATTGAGTCCATTTGAAATCATCATGGGACGCCCTATGCGAACAATGGCTACTATTACCCCAGCCCCAGACCTAAACCTAACTCACAGCACGCTCCTCCAGTACTGCGAAGGGTTAATGCAAGCGGTGAGCTCCTTCCATTGGCAGGTGGGAGCAGCTTGGCCGGGGGAACCCACCTCTGCTGCCTGTCACACCCCTGAGCCTGGTGAGTGGGTCTGTCTGCGGCACCACCTTCGGAAGCCCGCCTTGGAACCCCGGTGGGAGGGTCCATGCCAGGTACTGCTCACCACCCAGACAGCAGTGAAATTATCCGGCATCGCTGCATGGATCCACGCCTCACAGTGTAAGCCAGCGCCACCTCACAGGGACCAAGCACCTCTGCAAGACCACGCCGAACCAGCTTCAACCCCAGAAGACAAAGAGGAACAGCCTGCAACCCCTTACAATCTGCGCTCTCGTAAGGGTTGCCAGAAGCAGAGGGTAAGCAGACAGCAGGACCCAACAAACAAGAAGCAGCAGTGAGCCTAGCGTCTGCTGCCTGGTGGACGTAAAACCATGACTGCAGTTCCCTCGAAAGGGGTTGTCGGAACCAGAAAGGGTCCTGCTTCCAACATGTGTCCTTTGAGAAGCTTAATCCTCAGCTCCTGTGTCCTGAGGGTCTGGGGAATCCAGAGAGACAGTGACAATTCTTTCCTCCAACAACAGGTGCAGATAGCCCAGATCCTGAATATTTCTAATTGCTGGGTCTGCAGCCACATCCCAGCTCACTCACAAGCTAGTATCCCCACCATGGCAATCCCTGTGAATTCCTCAGAGCTTGCTGGAGAACCCTATCCACTTAAAAGGACATGGAAGGAAAATGACACTTGGGGGCTGGGAAAAACATATGTTCCTAAACTTATACGTGTGGTGAAAGGAAAGGGCCACTGGTGCTGGGTGTGTAATGGGACAGGGCTGAATGTAGGGAGGAGCAGCTGTCTCCAATACATCGTGTCCCATGGTGTATGGGACTATTCAAACAAGGTTGGAGAATGGCGAACCGGGTATGGAAAGATAAACTTCCTCTCAACCTGGGACCAAACCAAAGATTCAATCTCTTGCTCCCCCTACAGCCTCCCTGAGAAAAACAGCACCATCTACAAATGTCATGTGAATGCTACCTCTTCTCCCAGTGAAAATCATCCTGTGCCCTTTGGGGGATACTATTCCTCCTTCGTAAATTCTTACATGTCAAAGGGTTGCAGTCAAACCTTCCCAGCTTTAATGGGACATCATTGGGTTTGTGGGGAAAATGCTTACGCTGTGTTACCAGCAAATTGGTCAGGTATCTGTTATCCTGCTCAGCTTTTCCCACAATTCAGGGTGCTTCAATCCCTCCCACGAAATCGCCTCCGTAATTTCAGGCAAAAAAGGAGGGACTTGCCAGATGCTAAATGGTATGTGGATAACATAAGCCCCCTAACTTGGGAAGAAGCTGTTGGCATTTCTTTAGTCCCAGTGGGGGGGATAATCCACCATGCAAAAAGGCTTTTAAGGTTACAAGCGGTGGTTGAGATCATGGCCAATGAAACAGGAGAGAGCTTAAAAGCTCTAGCCAAAGAAGCAGGAGCAGTCTGACAAGTGGCCCTCCAAAACCGTCGGGCATTAGATATAATACTGGCAGCCAAAGGAGGGACCTGTGCTCTAATTGGAACAGAAAGCTGTGTATACATACCTGATAATACTAATGAGGTAATAAATCGTGCTAGCCAGCTGGAGCAAATTGCATACCTTCCCCACGAAGAACCAAGTTCCTTGTGGAAATGGATAAGTAACTTATTCAATTTCTCTAGTCTGGGAAAGTGGTTGTTTCAAGGAATCCTGACTATCCTATTTGGAATTCTAATAATCTTTGTGTGTTTTCAATTGATTTCTTGTTGTATCCAAAACTGCACAAGATACACCATCCATCAGGTTACCCCTAACCAGAGTGCAAATCTAATGTTGTTAAATGTCACCAGTGAAAGTAATGAAAAAGAACGATTGAAGTATGGAATCCAGTAAGTCATTGGTCATGGGCGTAGCCTTGACCAAAAGGGGGGATTGTGGAAGTATAACGTTGTATAAGGGGACATGCTGGATACATTGTATATGAGAGGGCATGCCAAAACATGTTACAAAGTATCTGAGGGAGCACACGTAGGGACAGTTAGCTTTTGAATGGAGAAGCAATTAAGATAGAGCCAGCACGTCTAAGAAGCAGGCATCAGAATGGAAGGTGTGAAGGGCAATTAGTTAAGTTAACTGGAAGCTGTTAAAGGAGGTTGTTAAGGGTGGCAGGTAATTGAAGATACGTGACTGGTCTCAGGGATCTCGAAGGGTGGTGACTAAAATCTTTTTCTTCTTTTGTCTGTAACTTCTCTGTAACTTGTTCTCCAGCAAGCTGTATAAATTAAGAGACACAAGCCCCACTCGGGGGGCTCACTTCTAAATGTATTAGCAGAGCAGCTTTGCTAATAAAACAGAGTGGTCTGATAAATTGTGAGTCTGAGTCAAACTTTGACAGTAAGAAAAGGTTCCTGATCAGCTGTGGTTATGAGGGAGAAAAGGTCCCATTTTCAGAGGCTGCTCGTTTCTCTGGTCAGGAACGGTGTCTCCTCTGCAGCTGAAGGTTGGATCCAAGAGGATGACTCCAGGTGGTGAGTGGCTTGCCTTGCTCTCATGTTTCTCTGTCTTCTCTCGTGTGTTCGCCAACTCTCTCTCTCTCTCTTCTCTCCTCTTCTCTCCTCGTGCCGTGTCCCTTCATAAGACACGGGTAGGTGTGCATTCCCACAGGTGAGGTCTCGGGAGCCATGGAGAAGTCAGAGCAGAGGAAAATCATGCCGGGCAGTGGGTGCGAGCATGGAGCGGTGACTGTCGGGGTTAACTCTGTCTCGGTTCATCGCGTGGGGCCGATGCGCGGATGAAGGCAAGATTTCCAGCACCAATGGAGCATTGTATAATGATAGCCTACGCGATGTGGCCCACTGAGATGGTAACTTCTTTGTTTTTCCTCCTTGGTCTGGGTTTAGTACAAACAGTTGACTCCCCTCATTGGATGGAAAGCGAGCGAGAGTGGTGAGCCCACGAACGCTGTTGATGCAGCCAGGAGTCGTCCGGTTGGCAGCGGAGCAGTCGCGAATGTCAGTGAGATAAGTGTCTGGTTTGGTTAAGGTTTTGCTCATGGCCCGCCTGGCTCCAGGTAGGGACTCCCCATTAGCTGGGGCTGGGTTTGTAAGAAAAGGTTCCTGACCAGGTGTGGTTAGGAGAGAGACAAGGTCCCCATTTTCAGGGGCTGCTCATTTCTCTGGCCAGGAACGGTGTCTCCTTCGCAGGAGAAGGTGGCATCTAGGAGGATGACTCCAGCTAGTGAGTTGCTTGCCTTTCTCCCATATTCTTCTCTCTTCTCTTGTGTGTTGGCCAACTTTCTCAGTCTCTCTCTACTCTGCTCTTCTGGTGCCGTCTCCCTTTGTAGGACATGGGTAGGTGTGCATTCCCACAGGTGAGGTCTCGGGAGCCATGGAAAAGTCGGAGCGGACGAAAATCATGCAGGGCAGTAGAAAGGCTGCTGAAAGTACCTGAAGAGACAAAGGAAATGAGAAAGGGGAAGCCCAGACAAAGACAGGAGTCTAGTCTGTAAAGAGAAACAATGGGAAGTCTAAGCTACAGAAACTCTTCAAGTTGGCAAAAGACATTTAGGATGGGAAATTACTTCTTGAATCCAGTCTCTTTAAGATCTTAGGCTTAGTATGTGTGTGTATTTGTATTTGCTTAGCAATCTGCCTTCTTCTGTTTGCTATCCCTTATAATCACTGAAAATCTGCCTTTGATAGTGAAACTATTTTTTGTTTATTATTATTATTATTAAACTCAGTTTGTGCAACGGGTGCTCCGTGAGGAAATGATTTGTGTGTTACTCCAAGGGGCCGCCCGGTGTCACTGTTGGTGCAGGAGGGAAATGATTTGTGCATTACACTGACCGGCCACCTGGTGTCACTGTTGCTCCGTTAGGGAAATTATTTGTGCATTA
Organism: Caretta caretta; assembly: GCF_965140235.1. Lineage (NCBI taxonomy): Eukaryota > Metazoa > Chordata > Testudines > Cheloniidae > Caretta > Caretta caretta. Next base: position 7,924,286 of record NC_134209.1, read on the forward strand.
CCCAGAGTGGCCACCGAGTGTCACTGTTGCTCCATGAGGGAAATGCTTTGTGCAGTACCTGGATTAGCCACCCGGTGTCACTGTTGCTCCACGAGGGAAATTGTTGGTGCATGACCCTGAGTGGTGTGAAGGAAAAGTTAGCCTGGGTGACTCCATTTTGGTCTGGGGCCCACCATTGTCTAAAAGCAACCACATCATGCACCAGGAGGAGTGTTTCTTAGATACTGCATTCCTGTGAAAATCCTCCGCCCCCCCGCCCTTGTCTCCAGCCTGTTTTATCTCCCGGTTTCTGTTCTTTGTCTGTTCCTAACTCCCTGCCTCCTGGCCTTGCTGTGGGCCTCCCATCCTGATAAGAAAAGTTCCTGGTGCATTGCTTTAGGACCATGTAATGGAGCTGAAGTCACGGTTTAGCACGGGGAATGTACCTAGCCGGGATAGGTGGTAGATAAGGGAAGGGTTTGTCTCTTGTCTAAGGTTTCCGATGCACGAGGGCAACGTGCCTTGCTAAAAGGTCTGTAATCTCTGTATAACCTGCCTGCGGGGTCCCCTCCTGATGAGCAGGGGGGCACCACGCTCGAGCGCAATAAACTGAGTATTTTTGGGAACCCTGCCGTTGTGGACTTCGTTCGTGTGCCTCAGCCTAGACTCGAACTGTGCGGGACCAATCGGGTACAATTCGCAGCAGTTCCTGTGCGTGACCTGTCGGGTATAATTCGTAACAGTGGCCACCCACTGTCACTGTTGCTCCATGAGGGAAATGGTTTGTGCATTATCTGGATTGGCCACCTGGTGTCACTGTTTCTCCACGATGGAAATGGTTTGTGCAGTACCCTGAGAGGCCACCCGGGGTCACTGTTGGTCCAGGAGGGAAATGGTTTGTGCATGACCAGAGTTGGCCACACACATCACTGTTGCTCCTGGAGGGAGGGTGGGGGGGAGATGGTTTGTGTGTTACTCCTGAGTGCCACGTTGTGTCACTCTTCCTCTGTGAGGGGAATGCTTTGTGTCTTACCCTGTGTGGCCACCCAAGACAACACACACATCACACACAAAACATCACACACACAAAACACTACAGACGACACTCACACACACACACACAACACGACACTGAAACACACAGAGAGAACACGTCACACATACAGAAACACATCTCTCACACACACACAACACAGGACACTGACACACAAAAACAACATGACACACAAAAAAGCACACAACACGACACACAAAAATCACACACAATACACGACACCGACACATAAACACACACACACACGAAACAAGGCACAACACCTCACATGACACACAAAACGGCACACGTGACACACACACACAACATGATGCACAAAACATCGCACACAAAATATCACACACTCACACACAACATGACACACACACAGACAACACGACACAAGACACACAAAACGGCACATGACACGTGACAAAAAAATCTCACACAACACATGACACTGACACACACAACATGCACACAAAACGGCACACAACACGGCACACACCGTCACACGCACACAACACGGCATACAACATGGCACACACACAGTCAACATGGACCACAATACGCACACATAAACACGTCTCACACACACAAAACGACACACAAGTCACACACGCAACACGTCACACGACACACGCAACACGACACACACAACACGTCACCCAGCAGAAGGTTTCATCGAGGAGGAGGATGTCCCGGGGTCCCCGGGCGATGCTCTGGGACTGCTCCCCAGGAAGCCAGGCAGGACTGTGGGGAAGTCTCCTCTCGGGGAGCAGCCTGTCTGCAGGACACACAGCTCCCCCGGCTCCACCTTCCTGGCTCTGACCTCGGCGCCTTCAGCCTCCTCTGCCCCTCCCTGCGCTTCCCACAGCCAGTCCGCCCACGCGGGGTCCTGGGGGGGGCAGAGGGTCCTGCCCCCCAACTCCGCAGTCAGACGGGACTCTCAGCCAGCCAGGAAAACAGAGGTTTATTAGACGACAGGGACATGGTCTAACACAAGCTTGTAGGTGCAGAGAACAGGACCTCTCAGCCGGGTCCATTTTGGGAGGCAGTGAGCCAGACAACCCCGTCTGCCCTTCACTCCATGTCTCCAGCCAGCCCCCAACTGAAACTCCCCCCAGCCCCTCCTCCTCTGGGCTTTGTCCCTGTCCTCGGCCAGGAGGTCACTCGATTCCTTTGTTCTCCAACCCTTTAGCTCTCACCTTGCAGGGGGGAAGGGCCCAGGGCATCAGGTGCCAGGAAAGAGGGTGTCGGCCATTCTCTGTGTCCAGACCCCTGCACACACCTGCCCTCCAGAGCTCTGCAACGATCATACACCCTTACCCCACCCCTAGATCCTTAAGAACTGCATAGGGGAAACTGAGGCACCCCCACACAATTCAGAGGAAACATGAAGTCCCGCTTCATCACAGATGACTCCAGGAGGTGAGTTCCTTGCTATCCTACCATGTTTTTCTCTGTCTCTCCTCTAGTATGTTGGCCATCACACACACTCTGTCTCTGTCTCTGTCTCTCTCTCTCTCCTCTCCTCTCCTGGTGCCAACGATGACCAGGCCCCGGGTGCCTGGGCCCCAGTTCCCCGCCTCTGCTCCATCTCTTCCTGTATCTGCCTCGCCCCTTCTCCCAGCCCACACTGCCCACCGCTGCCTGGATGATTTCCCCCTCTCCTCCACTGCACCCCCCTCTGTGGGGTCCCTGCCACTCACCGTCTGCCTCCTCTCCTCCACCCCCTCCCCCGCTTCCCCACGGGTCCCTCTGGGGGCCGGTTTTCTTCACCATCTTCGTGCATGATCTGGAGGATGAGATGGATTGCACCCTCAGCAAGTTCGCAGATGACACCAAGCTGGGGGGAGAGGGAGATACGCTGGAGGGTCGGGATAGGGTTCAGAGTGACCCAGACCAATTAGAGGATTGGGCCAAAAGAAATCTGATGAGGTTCAGCAAGGACAAGTGCTGAGCCCTGCACTTAGGAGAGAAGAATCCCATGCACTGCCCCAAGTATGTGAATCCCATGCACCGCCCCGAACCGACCCTCCCGGAGCATCCTCAATTCCATGAAACAGCTGTTCTGGGGTGGGCAGGAAGTGCTGGGAAGGAGGGTGGGGAGTTGCTCAGTGGGGGTGTGTCTCTCTGGGTGGGGTCTGTGTGTGTTTATGCACAAGCTGATTGTGATGTCACGGAGGCCAACAGCAAAGAGTGTTGGGCGTCAGCATTCTTGCCCTGCCGTCAGTCTGCCAACTGGCTTGGTTGACAACGGCTGGTGACCCAAGGAGCTGCTGAGAGACGCGGACCATCCCTCTGTCAGCAACTTCTTGAATCAGCTATTTCCACAGGTGTTTGAGGAACAAAAGGATGAGTTTTTACAGAAGGTAATTCCCAGATTCTTTCCCTGCTCATTAGATCGCACACGACAGGTCGGTGCCTCCTTCTCCTCGGGACGGGTGGGGGCGGGTGTGGCAACAGGCAGGTCTCAGCGTTCCCTTTTGATTTGAATGTGGCCATCTCTCAGGTCTCCTCCTGCTTCAGCCGGTCAGGTTCTTTGGAGGCAGATTTAGACGATTTTATCTTTCAGCAGACTAGTCGGGGGGAATTTCCAGGGATCGAACCAAAAGGGAAGATAACAAAACTCGTGTAGAATTTAGATTGAGATCTCCATCAATAGTCTTTCCCTTGGACTTGCCCCTAATGGACTCCTTGCCTTCAAGTTGGGAATAGAAACCCTTTGTCTCCTGTCATGACTGCCAAAGAAATGTGTATTGAGAGAATATCGATCTCAGAATTTACATGATTGAAATGCACATAAATGAGCTCAAATAATGCAGAAGAAATTAATCTTAAGATATTGAAAGTGATACAGCTCCACTCCCATCCCCTGGCTGTCATCTTGGTAGTTCTCTCAGAAAGAATCTCATGGTGATAGATCTCAAAACTCTCTACAAATTCTACTCTACCCCCTTGGGCTAGAGAAAAGAGATGTGTCGATCCCCCCCGCCCCACAATTCCTTTCCAGGAAAGGGGTTTCAATCAACTGTCGCCTACATTTGTCATGGGTCTCGTTGTGATTTCTTTGTCCTTGTTTTGGAGGCCTAACTTCTGACTGGATGTTGGAAATAATATGGGTCATTCTTCATTTCAAGTTGACTGATTCTTTCCCCCATGCTAATACATTCCAGATTTTCAAATAGTTGAGAAGAAGTCAACATATTTGCAGCTGCTAATTCATCCTTCCAGACCCTCAAACCCTCGAGATGACAATCTTTTCTTCCTTTTCCTGGCTTCTCTGGGAACAGAGCTTTCTTGGTTTGCAGCTTGGCCTGATCTGTTCCCAGAGTCCCAACATTCTGTGCACAAAGAAGTGGGGTTAAGAAGGAAGCATTTTTGCAACTAGGCCCAGGCAATGACCAAAGAACATAGAAACTGACCTTTTGCTCTTTCTATCCCTAGCCTCTGTTTGCCAGGTGCCAGGAATGAGCAACAGGAATGGATCGCTTGATGATTCCCTGTTCATTCCTTCTGGGGCACTCAGCACTGGCTACTGTCAGAAGACAGCGTACTGGGCTCAATGGACCTTTGGTTTGACCCAGTCTGGGTGGTCTTGTGTTGCATATCTTCTTGGTTGCAGCAACCAGTCCTGGCTATTAGAGGAGCAGATGGCTTCAAAAGACCACTCTCGTGGATCTGGGAATCCTGGGCAAACTAATTCCCTTCCTTTCGAGAAGGACAGAAAAACCCATTTCCTCCTTCTTTCTATTCCAGGCTTCATTCCTTTTTCCAAAGACTCGCCTCTCGGGAGCACAGAGAGATCCATGTGCACAAAGTGCTCGTCCAACCTGCAGCCATTGAGGCATGCTCTGGCCTCAGCCCCCAAGAACAGGCCTTGCCAGAGAACCCCCAGGGAAGAAAATGCTCATGGACCATCATGAAAAGACTCTGTGTCTGTTGCCAATCCCACAACTCGATGGCAGAGAGCAGTGAGGAGAGAACAGCTTCCTCTCCAAGAAGGTGGACACACTTGTCCCTGCAGAAGAAAGCAGCTGAGACCCAGGTGGAGGCAGAAGAGGTGAAGCTGCAGGAGACGACAGACAAATTCGAAGTGGATCTTACAGGTGAGATGGTTCAATCCACATGGTTCACGAGGAGCATGTGAGGAACACTCACACCAGTCACTCGACAAGCCTCGACATCAGGGCCATCTCAAGGGACAGTGATGGGTACCTCCGGCTCTGGAATCCATATAGAGGGTGGCAGAGGTCCATGGCTGAGGTGGGGAGAGCTGACAATGTCAGGTCACCCCCCTCTGGGGATCTGGCACGGTGGGGTGGGGACTACTAACATTGTTCCAGGCTGGAAGGAGAAGAGAGAGGCTGGACGTTGGAGGAAATCCTTTCTTTTCTCCTGGATTGGGTCCCTTTCCTCAAGAAAATGCTCCAGAGGTCTCAGCAGGTCACAGCTGGGAACCGTACCAGAGCTGAGTCATTCCTTCTTGGGGGGTTCAATGCAAAAGGAGGCCAGGTCCCCATCACTGACAGGAAAGGGGTGCAAGGGGAGGGGAAGAGTAGAGGACACCATTGAAAAGAAACTAGCCCCGAGGGAAGAGGAAGCCTCGTGTGGTTAAAGCCTCCAGCTAGGAGTCAGGAGAGCAGAGTTCTCTGCTGAGCTCTGCCAACAACCTTCAGTCTGACCCTGGGCAATTCGCTTCAGGGCTCTGGGCCCAACTTCCATCCTCTGTAAACCGGGGGGAAGACATGGAAAAGCAAAATGTTAAGAATATTTCTTTCTGCTGCAGGGACGAAGGAGGAGCCGTCTGACACGAAGGGGAAGTGGGAAAAAGGAAGCCCAGAAGAACAGGAAGAAGAGCGCACTCCCAGCCCCTCATTAACAAGCAGCTCCCATATGACGATGGTAATGGTGCTGTGTGGTCGTGCTCATGGAAAGCATCCCTTGCTGTGTGTAGGAATATCTCCCAGGGGCTGAAAAGAAACACTCGTCAAGGGTGATCAACTCCAGCCAGTCTTTATCTGGGTCGCTTGAACGAGGCCCGCTTTGACAAAGGGGTTTAGGCACCTAAAGAAGTCCAGAGGTGCTTTGTGGGACTGGCAGAAGTGCCTGACTCAGATGCCCGATTCTGATGCACTTTCCATGGCACACAGGCACGGCTGATAATCAGACCAGGCCCATCCCTGCCCTGGTCGGGGGAACCCACATATGTCCTGGCTGTGGGGTTCTGGCCCATCTCGTGGCACCAGGACCACTTTGAGACACAGAGAAAAGGAGTCTGCTCTAGAGCCTTAGCTAACAGCCTCTTGGCTTTTCACTCCTGTGGTCGAGGCTCCTGCACTAAGCTCCAGAGGTCCCTGGTTCCCTCTCGCCTGCCAACATCTGGGCTCTGTCCGAGTTACAAAAGCCTCTAGACACCTTTGTAACTCTTCCTCTTCGGGACAGAGCACCCTGCAGCGCATACAAAAGGCTGCAATTCTGGGAGCTTCTGACCCGCCGGGGGTCTGGAGTATGGAGGCGAGTGTGCCACTCCGCCGTGCTCTACTGCATCCTAGGATATCAGGGTTGGAAGGGACCTCAAGAGGTCATCCAGTCCACTCCCTTTCTCAAAGCAGGACCAAACCCCAATTTTTACCCTAGATCTCGAAATGGTCCCCTCAAGGATTGAACTCACTACCCCGGGTTTAGTGAAATGCTCAAACCACTGAGCTACCCCTCAGCTGTTGGCAACCAGGACAGACGGTGCTAATCCAGTGCCATGCAGGCCAGCTGCAGTAATCCCCAGGGGGTGCCCTGAGACCCCAGGGCAAAGGCCTCCAGCACCCCAAGCCCTGGGTTGAGGTGACCCTGGAACCAGGCCCCCTGGAGTAACATTGTGCCCAGTGAGTTCTCACCTCCAGGGCTCTGGCCCCCGAGGCCCAGGCTTTGGGCTTCTCTTCAGCCAGGCAAACTTGCATCTTCAGTCTCAGTTACTTTCTGTCCTGACGGCAATTCCTGCCTGTTTTCTGGCAGCCCCACAGGCTGCTAGGTGGGGAAGGAAGAGGGTGTTTCCGTTTGGGCCCTATTCTCAGTCCCTTCCTCGCAGACACTGTGGGCTGCCAGAGTTGCTGAGCCAATCTCCTCAGGCGCTCGGGGTGGGATGGGACATGGGGCAGGTTCTCCAGTGACCCCTCGGCGACACTCAAGGAGCAACTCAAATGGGCTTTGCAGGACATTGACGCTTTCTCAGCAAAAGCAGGGTTTCCTGCGAGGAGGGGCTAGCGAGGGAGGAAACGGGGTGGCCCTTGGGGTCCCAGCACTGCCCGAGAGGCTCCCGTCTCTTCTCAGGAGAGGGGGCCAGAGAGGGGCAAAAGGCTGAGGAAACCTTAGCACCTGGGGAGGCTTTTGAAGAAAAGGGCTCAGCCGGAGTCTCCACGCTCCCTCGGCACTGCCAGCCTCCCCCGGGGACAGACTGTTCCAGGGCAGCTGCCCGAGGGAAATACTCAATCCCAACAGGCTTTGACCCTGTTCTTTGCAGACCCCCAGGGAGCACCCTTCCTCAGCCCCGCTCCATGCCCTGCTGATGGCAGCCGTGAAGGGTCTGACAACACCCACCCTGCAGAGATTTAGAGCCGCAGAGGAAGAGCTGAGGGCCATCGTATCTCTCCACGGAGACAAGATGGAGAGAGTAAGAGACTCCCGCAAGGGGGCAGGGGGATGCTGCGCAGAGAGGGGGATGGGAGAAGTTCCTCTCCTCGGAAACCATTCCTGGGACACTGGCATGGGATTGGAAGGTTGGCTCAGCCCCTTGCCATTCATCGCTTGGCCACGGGGATAGGTGACATTCAAGCCCTTCTCCAAAGACCGCCTGCACGTGGTGCGGAAGTGCAGATTTATTCCCTTCCTGGGCTTTGGCTTTCCTGAAACTCTGAGACTAATCAATGAACAGAATCCTCAGCCTGAACTTCCTCCCCAACCTGCCTGTTCCTAGGGTTTCCTGCAGGTCATCCCTGTCTCTGCCCGAGTTCCTTCTTTCCAACAGGTCCCAGCGGGAAGTTAACAAATGGCCCCTCAATCAGCAGATTGATTTGTGCAGGTCTCTACCTCCTGCGAGCAGAACAGGTCAACAGAATCCAGCCACCCGCCTTGTATCTCCTGCTCCTTGTTTGAGAGAGGAAATAGCAATGACCAATTCCTCACGGAAGAGTCCTAGGGGGTGGCTTGTCCCTTTAGGGTCTGTCTACCTGTGTTGCAAACTCTGCAGCAGGAGCCTGAAAGCCTGGCCCTATGGACTTGGGCTCCCAGGGCTGGCACTGAGGGGCCACAACAGCAATGCAGACTCTTCTGGGCTGGGGCTGGAACTTGATCTCTGAAGCCTGGGGAGGAGGGTGGCTTCAGAGCCTGGGCTCCAGCCCAAGTCACCTTGTCTGCACTGCTCTTCTAAGTGCCATAGAATGAATCCGAGGTTAGAGACTGGGGACTTAGGAGACTGGGGCCGGGAGCTGGCTACCCCACCCAACTAGCCCTGCCTCCCATCTCTGCCATGGGCTCTGGGATACATCGGTAGAACCAGCTGGGTCTGGAGCAGTGCTTCTCAACCTGTGGCCCGGTCAGCACAGAGCTGCGCCCCTTTGGGACATCCTCAGGGACAAACAGGTCGGATTGGATGTGTCCCACAATGGAACCTAGGTTGAGAACCACTGCTCTGGAGGAACGGATTGTGCAAGAAAGAGCTAAAAGGAAGTTGCAGAGAGGGAGGAAAGGCTCCTGGAGGGAAGCCCTTGAGAGCGGGGCTGAGAGCCGTTTGCTACGGCAGGGAAGGCCCTGGGACATCAGGGGAGTTAGGACTGTGCGCACTCTAAGGTTTTGTGCATGTTTTTGAGCTTGAAGGTGCTAACCCAGACCTCAGGAAGACTGGGGTTCCTGGACTTGTCAAAGGCTCTTAGGGAGCAGCCAAGATAGGCAACCGAGGTCAGAAGAGGCTTGCAGGGCTGCCAGGAGGGCTTCCCTGGGAGGAGGCCACTCATTGATAAATCCATCCCTCAACTTTCTGGCATTCTTCCAGGTTGGAGACGTCGTGGGAGGGATCTTAATCTGGCTCGACAACAGCTGTGATCCCAGAGCCAGAAGAGCAGTGCTCAGGGCCATGGCCTTGCTGGCTCGCTCCCACCCCCAGGACGTGGTTCTAACCTGTGTGGCTCACACGCTCTCATCGCACAGGTAGGGAGCTGCTTTGTTATCTCCTCAGTCCAGTAGTTCTCTTCCTGCTCCTACTGACAGGCCACAGGCCGGGAGGGGTCCGTGGGGCTCACACAGTTGGAGGGAGTTTCCTGCTGTGCAGAGAGCTGTCCACGCTTACGAAGAAGAGATGGCCAGGCCCAGCCACTGAGGAGCCAACCCCTCCTCCTACACTCCCCGGGATGGAGACATGCCACTTTTCTGGAGAATTCCAACATTGTCCTGATTTCTATGGGTCACCCCACTTCCTCTCAGATCCAGTACAGGGCCAGTCAATGATTTGGGGGCTCACTCAACATCCCTGGCTCATGAGGTCTGGCTGCTCCTTACTGCAGGAGAGAAGGCAGAGATGGAAAAGGCCCATGAGGCCCACCTGTCTATCCCCTGGAGACCAGTGCAGGATTCTTACCTGTCGTCAGACCCCCCAGTTATTCCGTGGCTGAGGAATTGGTGACAAAATGCACTCATCCTTATGGAGCGGTGGGGCAGAGGTCAATCTCTTAAGACAGACATTTCCAGCCCTTATTGATCCAAAAGAAAATAAAATCAAATCAACAAAAAAATCATCCCCACATGACCAGATCCTAAATGCAGTGCAGCAAGCAGACAGCCAGCATTAATAGCTCTGAGAAGGGGGAGTGCCTCTTTCCACCTCAATAGATTGTTAACTTTCAGTCCTGCTGGTTATTGCTGATCACTTGGAAGGGTCAGCCAGCTGAGGGGTTTGTAACACAACCCCCATGTGCCTCGGGGCCATGAAACCCAACTGAACCCTAGCCAGAGGTCAAAAGTCCAGCTTTCCTTGGCATCTTCTGCAATGCAGTTCTGCACAGACCTGAGAGAAATTTGTGTCACACTGCAGAGCAAATTGAAGAGCGGCAGGAAAGAAATGGAACTTCTTACCCAATTCAGTTATCAGAGGAATACAGTGTTGGTTTTCAGATTTCTTTGAGTGTTTGATTTGTAAACCTTTCTGAATTTCAGAATCAGGTCTGAATTTCTTGGAACAGCCACAGTGCTTTCCAGGGGCTGTGCTCAGAAGTTACAGAAACTCGGCAGCATTGGCACAGAAGTTCAGTCAAGCTTCCGGAAGACCTTGCTTCCAGGCCATTTGCCCTTGAGTTGTCCAACCTAGGTCTCAATGTCCTAGGGCTTCACCACCACGTCCGACCTTCCTCACCAAACTTGGAAGTCAAATGACTGGAAGTCTTTTGGATCCATCTGCAGTCTTCCTCTGCAGATGCCTGCGGGGACAAGCAGGACTTAGATCCGCAAGAATGGAGGAGGGGGATTTCAGTCCTACTTTCCTTCCATCTCTGTCACATTGGGCTTTACAATCTGCTCTTCCAAGCTCTTGAATCTTCTCAGATCAAGGCATGTGCTGACTCACTCTCTGACCCTGTCCACCACACTGCAGTAGAATTGAGCTGCTAAGAGACACTTGGCCAAACGCTGGGTCTCCATTAGACCCCCAAACAGCCAGAGGAACTCCAATGATGTCAGGCAAGTTTCTCGGGACTGACCCAAGTGTAACAGAGCAGAATTTTGCAGTCTGCGGGTCACAGTTTGGTGGTCATTCTGTGGTCAGTACATGGTCACTGTCTTGGAAAGAGTGGGTTAGCTTTAGAAACAAGAACCCATTAGGGGAAAGGAATAAATACAACTTTCTCTGAAGGGACTTGCCCTGCCTTAGCCTCCCTGCACCAGTGGCTGTCTTCTCTGGTATTCCAAGCCTCTCCCTGGGGAAGGCAAGAGATGGCCAAGCAGGAAAGCTCTGACGTGTGTTTCTGAATTTGCAGATGTGCCATTGAGTTGTGGAAGGCCTTGGGTGAAGAACCACAGCTCACCAGGGAGGTGCTGCAGCAGCTGCTGGACAAGCTCCAGCAGAGACGCCGGGAGGAGACGAGCAGCCATGTGTCTCTGGCTGTAAGTGAGATTTGAGATGTCACCTTGCGAACCCGCCACCACAGGGAAGATGGTGCATCTGTGTGTGTGTGCGCGAGTTTCACCTCTTCTTACCTTCAGGCCATGGCTCCACCACACATTGAAGCCGACCTAACTTAAATGGGCAGACAGCCGCCACAGTGATTCCATCCCTGGTGTGTGTCCGCACTTTGCTGCTCTTGTCGGCAGTGCCCGTCCTCACCAGAAGGGCTTGTCTTGATTGTAGGGTCAGGGTGGGGCATTGTGGGAAGGCTCCTGAAAGCCAGTTGAGGAAAGCGACGTGGTGTCTGCATGGACGCTGCATCGACCTGACTGCATCGACCTGGACTCTCTGCCACGTGTGGAGGTGGAGTGACGAATTTGGCACCGAGGGGCAGTTCTGACGATGGGAAGGAAATTCCATCCTTAGGGGGATGCAGAGTGAGCGGCCTTGCGTTGACCTAACTCTGGAGTGTAGACCAGGCCTTAGTGTGTCCTCACCACTTCCAATCAAACCAAAGAGGGGTAGTAAAGTTTCCCCCAGGTCAAAGTTACACATCTGAAGTGGTTTATCTGCTGGTACCCTGGCTCAGTTGTCTTCTGCTCCAGATGGCCCTTTAGTGAACAGGTGCAGTTCAGGTGTCTCTTGGAAGTCTCCAAGTATCTGGCTCTGTAAACTGTGGCTAGAAATCTTCCCAACATGGCATCCTGAGAAGTCCAGTACTTTTGACTGGGCCAGAAACACTGGGCCTAGGAGAACATATCTCCTCAGGATGGTTTCAGCCCTTCCAGTCATGGCTGGAAAGCCAAAGCACAGGCTCTGCACCAGAAAGAGAAATAATGGGGAATAACATCATCCAGACCCTTCTCATCTTTCCATCCTGCTTCCGTTCCAGGAATGGGGGAAGGTTCAGGAGCCTCCAAATGTCCCCACCCCTCTCAGAAGCCAATACTCTTTTGTAATACGCTGGAGAGGAAAGGAGACATGACAAAGGGACAATAGCGAATGGCAATGGGGACAGGTGGCAGATTGGGAGAGCTGAGTGAAATTCTTTCCCCCCTCCAGGCAATGAAGACCATTTATGAGCTCCTTTTCCTACGGGGATACCGAGAAGCCATCCTGCAAATGTATCCCCAGCTGCTCATTCTCTGCGTCAGGCAAGTGCAGTACGTGATGGATCAGCACTTGCCAGGGACCTACATGGCCAGGCAGACATCCAGCCCCGAGGAGGGATGCAGCTGCCTCAGTCTCCTAAGGTAATGCCTGAAAGGAAAAGGAAGAACAGATTTGTTGGGCTAAACACATGGGGGCTGTTCACGGCCATCAGTTGTTCGGGTGCTGTCGTTAGCCCAGGCTCAGTTGGGAGCAGGTCTCTCTTGAGGGAAAAGGGTTGAGAGCCGTGCATTCTTGTGAGTCACACTCGCTCATCTGACGCCGTCCACAGGCCAGCTGCTTTCCCTACACACTCAGGCAGCAGCCATGTTTGTGCATCCATCCACGTCTGCCCCCCGCCAAAGGGTCAGTGCTTTCATCAGTGCCTGCTGAGCAAATCCGTGGGCCTCTCTCCCCGAACGCGGACAGAGCCACACCGGCAGTACATGGGGACAGGCCCCGCAGGACGTCAGCCTCACAGGCAGACAGGAGGAAGAGGGACCAGTTCATCTGGTTCTGTGGGCACAGTTAGGGGCTTCCATCTGCACGGGAAAGAGAGAGCGCCAGAAGACACCTCAGGTGGCGTAAACTGATGGAGCTTTGCTCGATTCCACCAACAAAGGATCTGGACCCACATGCCTGCTTGAGTCCTGTTACCTGTCACAGTAAAGAATCAAGTATTCAACCATTGGGAGTGATGACACCAACCATTTGAAGAAGCTACAGTGTCCCTAACTGGTTCCAAAGTCAGTGAAACTGCAGTGTAGACAGGGTATCACACTGGATCGATCCTTGGGGAGGCTAGCTACTGCTGAGCATGCTGGGTGTCTCAGGACTTGTGCAGATTTGCCATGCTTGGGGCTGATCTCATTGCTTGACACTCTGTTTGTTTGTTTGTTTTTGTCTTTAGCACCTCAGTGGAGGCTGTGAAGACGCTTTTCTCCATGCCCGGCTACTGGAAGGAATTTGCCAGCATCCAGTTTCATCGGGGTTGGGACATGATAGCCTCCCGATATCACTACTCGCAGGGGGTTGGCCTGATTGCAAGGTAGGAGCTCAACGTTTCCTCTTCTTTGGGTCTCTCTTGGGAATGGGATTTCCGTGTGAAATAGTCCTCAGTTCCAGGCTGCCAGCTCAGCCCAGCAACTGGAGCTGAACGCTCTCTCCCCCTTGAGAATCAAAAGGGACTTTCTGTTCCATGTTCCAGAGCCATGATCGAGTTTGAGAACCCTCAGCTCCCTGCAGTTTTCAGAGAGGCAATCACCATCGTCCAGAGTGGGAAGGAGGAGGAGCAGAGAACTATCGCCCTGGCTTTCTGCACTGAGGTGAGATTCATGAGTTGACAGGCAGAAGTGGGCTTTCTGGAGAGCAGCTCAGGACAGCAAGCTCTAGGCTACATTGTCAGCAGCTTAGCAGCCCTACCGCCAGCTAGCTCCTCTCCGCATATGGATGGATGCGGGGCATGGCAAAGAGAGGGAGGGAGAGACAGGGTGAGATTGCTCCTGGCTGGATGTGCATAGATGGGGTTATGGGACAAGAAGCCATGTTTCTCCAGTGCCCCAAGGCCATGCTTCTCTCCTCACCTTTTCCTGGGGTTCTGCTTTTCTTCTGCCCCACGGCTCTCTCCATGGCACTCAATGAGGTCTGGAGATTCCCCTTTCCCTGGGGGCTTATTTGTGACTTGTGCATTAGTCTAAATTTGGGGAAGGAACCAACTGAAACAGCAGCAATTGGCTCCCTACTCACCAGAGACTTTGCATAGGAGGAAGTGGCCCTTTGGGAAAGACGACTGTCCAGGGAACAGACCCCACAATAAGACCTCTGCTCCTCAACCTGATCTTCATTTGGCTCTTGCCAGTTTCTCCAGAGTCCTTCCATTGACACCATCCTGACAAGATCAGCCCTCCAGGCACAGCTCATGGACTGGACCAAAGATGCAAATTCCATCATACGGAGGCTCAGTCTGCGAGGCCTTGGCAGTATTGTGTTCCAGCCAGAAAAGGTGAGAGCCGGGGATTGCCCAGGGAACCCAGGAAGCCAATGTCCATCAAATAGCTCAGAAATGAGAGGGAGAGCCACACACAAGCCTTCTTGTTTAAAACACAGCCCTCAAATGGTGGAGGTGCTTTCAGAACAAATCAAGGCATGCCATGCTCCCTGCTCCCGTGAGCTGAGCCCTGATTGCAGATGGGATGCAATGGGGGAGGCGGGGTGAGCAAAGACAAAGGTGACAGTGAGCAACTGGCACAGAGTGAGAGAAGAATGACTTTCTGCCCCGTTGGGGGGCTGTGCCCTCCGTGGTTTATCATCGGTGGCAGTGGTCCATCATGTGCTCCAGGTTGTCACCTGGGATAGTAATGAGCTGCCTTCTTCATTCCGGCAGGTGCAATTCTTACGGGCCCAGCTGCCAGCAATCCTGGCCATGTTTTGTAACAGGGATGGAAGGCGTGTCATGGAGGCCATGCATAAAGCTGCAGACATCATCCACCTCCTCAACAGGGAGGGGCTTGGCTCCATCTCCCAGGACATTGCTGTCAGCCTTCGCCCCTTCATTGATGACGTAAGGCTTGGAACCCGCAGAAGAAGCCCATTCCCCCGCTCCAGCTGTCTGTGATGCCCTTGTCTCTCTCTCCCCATCCCCTTCCTCCCGCCCCTCAGGCCTGCCATGGAGCCGCCAAGGAGTGCCACCGCCATGGGTGGGGAATCTCCTGCTGAGCCACCTCCCTGTCAGAGCTCTTCTCTCCAAAGCTCAGCCTCAGTGCCATGCTCCCAGCCCCTGCTGCAGCCTGGCCTGGGGGAGAGGGGGCCTGGCACTGGGCAGATGACCAGCTGCCTGGAGAACACAGGCCCCCAAAGAGGTGGAGATTCTCAGCAGGAAAGAGGTGGGTCGGGAATGGCCCGGCTCTCAGGGGCACCCAAGAGCCAAAGAAATGCTGTCTTTTGGAGCAGCCAGTCCCTGCCAGGCTCCAGCAGCTGCTTCTCCCCTCCCTTCCCCACACCAGTCTCCAGCAGCCTGCCTGCCCTCTCCCCTCATCTTCTCGGGTTCTAGGATTCTGTGCTCTCCAGACAGAAACTGCCTCTGGGACACCCTGGGCTGCACTGTCCAGCACAGGGTCTCAGGCCCTGCACAAGATGTCCATGGCGCTGGCCTGGTGGCCTCCCTGCTCCCGCCAGCCCAGGTCGTTCACACAGGGGGACCGGAGCAGCGTGTGCATTACCACTCAGTGGCGTTCTGCTCTGATGCTGCCTGGCTTTAACCGGGGGTCCCCACCCCCTGTGTGTCATTGCCAGGAGAAGGGCAGTGTGCGCTCAGCTGCCATTGTACTGCTTGGCAACGTGGTGAGCAGGGTGCAGGACCCCGATAAACCCTTCGTGCAGCAGGAAATCACCCACTGCTTGCTCCCCCTGCTGCTGCATCTTGAAGACCAGGATGAGAGTGTGAAACTGGTAAGTGCCACGGTCATTATTGCCTGAAGAGCAAAGAGCCAGTATCTTCTGGGGCCCCCACTCCAGTCATCGCCAGAGCCCCTTGCCCAAGCAGAGTTTTCTCCTCCCTGCTTCACTCCATGCTGGAGCCAAGTGCCTCATCCATCCTCACAGCACACAGCACAATTGGGAAGAAAAGCCTTCTTCTGGGAAAGAGGTGGGGCATAGCGTAGCGGATCCGGGAGTCCTGCTGCTGGCCCCGGCACGGCCCATGGCCTGCGTCCCCCTGAAGTGCAGGGCCCCCCAAAGCACAGGGCCCTGGGCAACCACCCCAAACCATCCAAAGGACAGGACGGCTCTGGCTCTCTCCAGCCAACTCTCCCTTTCCTCTCCTCAGCACACTCCTGTGGAGAACAAATGACAGGAATCTCCACTGGCAGGAAAAGCAGGAGAACAAGGGACGGGGAAGGTTCCATGTCCCCCAGACTATCCCTCTCTCAGGGAGAACCCTCTTGGTCTCCTCTTCTCTTGCAGTCATGTAAACTGACGCTCTTCCGCTGCGCAGTGTTCCTCAGGTGGGCTCATTTGAAGACACTCTCCCACAGCTTGGCCTGGGATGGCTCCTCACAGCTCTTGAAGTGTGTCTGGATCTGCTTGGTAGGTGAATTCCTTGTGCCTTGAGAGGGGTGAATGGGGACTTGAGGAAGACCTTTCTAACCCCACACCCTGAGTACCCATCCGCTTCCGTCGGGCTGCAGGACTCCGTTCCAGGCTCTCTGCTGGCTCATTTCGGCAGGACTTACAATCCATTCACATTGTTGACATTTTTCTCCACAATTCTCCGACCTTCAAACTTTTGTCTTTTCAAATGAAAGCTGAGGTTCTGGAGAACACAATAGGGACTTCAGAGGGGTGCTGCTCTGGTGTATGGGTTCATATTGGCGGTTGCCATGGCCTGGCTATATGCTTTGTCTTTCCTGGACTATTCGCTGTGGGAAGAACATGTCATTTGTATATTGTGCATTTCTTCCTTCTTTCTTCCTAGATGCAGAACAACGAGAGCCACATCCCCAAATTCCTGTTCCAGGCCTTACAGTACCTGGAAAGCTCACAGACAACAATAAGACATTCAGCAGCCCGATTCATTGGTAAGCAGAGCAAATTCACTTGATCTTTTCTCAATGCTTCCTTCAGAGCCCTTTTCTGGACGGCTGCTCTGTTCCCTCCAACAGCACCAGAATCCTAAAACGGGGTGTGTGTGTGTGAGTGTGTGTGTGTGCATGTGTGTGTGAATTAACATGTATTCCAAGATGAAGGGAGCAACTTAGCTGAATCGACTGCACCAACTTCCCCCGCCCACAACAATTCTTTGGCTGCGCCTAGGGGAAACCAGCAGGATGTGAATTCAGTCTCCTTTGGAAATCAGCCTCTCAGTAACTTCTGGGCATCTGATGCTTTCTCGAATATGCTTTGTGTACAGATGTAAGGAATGTCTGGAATTTCCCAAAGGTGTCTTGGGAGAATGGCTGCATCATGAGCAGTTTTCAGGAAAGGATCTGAAAAGCCATGAGAGCCATTGTATTCATTGTTTGTCTAGGAAATACTATCCACCATTACTGTGATTTGTTGTCTGAAACAGTGAATGAAGATGGCATCTCCCGCCTGTATGAAGGTAAGGAAATACCTCTGTGTGTTTGGGCCTCTGTGGGAAGCACAGGGGTGCAGCACAGGGCCTGAACACAGCTTTGAATGTGTCCCTCTCAGTCTAAGGACAGCGTTGAAGGAAGAAGGATGGTCACGTGAGCTTTCATCGTGGTCCCACAATCTGTGCATGGGAGCAGGGGAATTCCATCCCGAGCTCCTAGTGTAGACATAGCCTTAGAGCTGTGTGGGGAGACTGTCTTCATGAAGGTCAGAAAGTCTCTAAAGGAAGGCCTGACCGAATTGAAAAGGGCTGTTGGTATTAAGGATGATGATGATGATGACGATTCCCCCTGTAGGGAAAGATTCATCACCTGCCCTCCCTGGAATGGAGTGATTGCAAGCCAGGGACCTTCACTCCGAGATTGGTTATCAGCACCTAGGAAATCCCATGAGGGCACATGTGTAACACTTTTCCCTGTCACATCAGCATCACGGGGTTTTCAACCCATTTCCTCTTGGTTTCAGCTTTTCACGAAGTGCCTTTGAAATCAGACAGGACCACGTGGTACATCCTCAACAGATATTATAAATGGTTGCAGAAGCTTGGAAATCTCGTGTCGGGTTCTGCATTTGACTAGGGAACCGGGACCGACACAGACGAGCTCTTTGTCCTGCTATGGTAAATACAACAGACGCTTCTCAACTTTTTGGTGTCCCTGGCCTCTGTTTGCCAGATGCTGGGAATGGGGGACAGGGGACTGATCACTAGATGATTGCCTGTCCCTTCATTCCCTCTGGGGCACCTGGCATTGGCCACTGTCGGAAGACAGGGTACTGGGCTAGATGGACCTTTGTTGTGGCCTTTCTTATGTCCTTATGTTTGGAACCGGGACTGAACAACGAGGTGGATAACAGCAGATGACCCAAAATTATGTTCATTAGTCGGGCCTAGAGAAGACTTGGAAGAAGCTCAAAGGGATCTAAGAAAGCCATGTCACTGGGCAGCCCCATGGCAGATGAAAACCAGCACTGACCAAGGCAGGGCCATACACATGGAAAGCAGTGAGGTGAACGACTCCTCCATATCGCTGGTGTCAGAGGCCAAAGCACGGCTGGTTGGGCCCAGTGGTTGGAGCAGTGGCTCTGGGGCCTCGTGCTCAGAGTGGTGGAGGCCGAGCCGAGGGGAGCCAAGGGTTGGAGCCGGAGTCAGGAGTCAAGAGCAGGATTGGAACAGGCTGGGGAATAGGGCAAGGGCCGGATTAACGATCCCTGGCCAATGGGAGCTGCGGGGGGGCAGAGCCTACAGGCAGGATCAGCCCCCGGGACAGAGGTTCCCGGTGTGGTGCTCGTCGTGGTGACGTGGCTGGCGGGGATGAGGAATGGCAGCGTGCGGAGCCTCCTCACCCCCACCCCAGCCAGGCAGAGCCGGCCCGGCCGCAACGCAGCACGCAGGGGTTTAGTGGCTGCAGCTTGGGCCCCCCTTAGCCCTACTCCTTTCCTGAGTGCACCATTGCCCCACTTCTGCCCCATTCCCACACACTGGTACAGGGCAGAACCCCGGAGCTGATCTCTGAAATCTCTCTCACTAGAAGGAAGTCACTGCAAAGGCAGGACAACCCCACCTTTGGGCACCCTGGAGGACATCTCATCCCACTGCACAGAGCCCTACATTCACACAGCTTTTCGCATGTGGTTCCCTCACTCATCAGAGCCAGGTGGAGAGAGGAGAAATTCTCCCAGACTCCCTTTTACCATTGCCAGCCCACAGGGTAGCAGAGGTTGCGGGGGGTTGGATGCTCTCTTTAAGAAATGCCAGCTCTCAGGGAAGTTGCCAATGAGCATCAGCAAAGTGGGGTGGGGTTGTGCTGTGGAAAACTACCCTGCTTGAAGGTTTTGTTCTTCTCATTTGTGTTCCTGCCCTTTCTCCCTCTTCCAGACATCGAGAGGCCAACAGGAGCCAATTGAGCCCACCACTGATCCCATCTCTTGTGAGATGGCAAAGCAGCTTTGCATGGGAAGGAGGAGACAGAAGAGGCCAAGCAGCATGTGCCGGGCTGAACCAGCCACACAGAACCCCATAGTCTAGGTGGAGAAAGCCAAGCCCCTCCCCAGCCCTGCCGGACATGCTCCAACTGGAGCACCAGAGTGTAAGGGAGCAGCTCAGCTCACGCTAGGCAGACCGCTGAAAATGGAGGATGCACACTGTAGGCTCCAGTCCAGAAGCAGCTCAAGCCCCTGACTGCAGAGCTCTGAGGCGCCGAGACCCAGCCACGTCCCTGGGGGCCTGCAGACATGCAAGGGAGATCGGAGACTCTGGGAGTTTCCCACGCCGGGAACCCAGAGACCCCCGGCCCATGGCCTAGAGACATCTCCAAGGAAGTAACCTGGGTGAACTAGCCATTGTCATCCGCAGTGCTGGATCCCCACTGACTCAATGGCAAACCCATTGGCCACGGACGAGGCCCTGGGCGAGGAGCCGGTGGAGTAACGAGGGCCTGGGTCCACCTGCCCTGGCTGCCATCCATCCTTTGGTGGCTGCCCACGTCCCCATTGACCCACTAGACTGCACAGCCCCAAGAGGAGGGGCAACCATCTTGCCTCTGAACTCTCAGCCAAACAGCCCTGCAGTGAAGGGCAGCTACACTGACTCCGGCCGTTGGGCCACAGAGCATTGAGGGAGAGAGTAGCCATATTGTCCGTAGCTATCGGGCCACACGGGCGTAAGAGACAGGATAGACATATGGACTCTAAGCGTTGAGCCACACAGCCCCGATGGAGAGGGCAGCTGCACGGACCCTGGTCGCTGGGCCACACAGCCCCGACGGAGCGGGCGGCCGCACGGACTCTGGTCGCTGGGCCACACAGCCCCGACGGAGCGGGCGGCCGCACGGACTCTGGTCGCTGGGCCACACAGCCCCGACGGAGAGGGCGGCTGCACGGACTCTGGTCGCTGGGCCACACAGCCCCGACGGAGAGGGCGGCTGCACGGACTCTGGTCGCTGGGCCACACAGCCCGACGGAGCGGGCGGCTGCACGGACTCTGGTCGCTGGGCCACACAGCCCCGACGGAGCGGACGGCTGCACGGACTCTGGTCGCTGGGCCACACAGCCCCGACGTAGAGGGCGACCGCACGGACTCTGGTCGCTGGGCCACACAGCCCCGACGGAGAGGGCGGCCGCACGGACTCTGGTCGCTGGGCCACACAGCCCCGACGGAGCGGGCGACCGCACGGACTCTGGTCGCTGGGCCACACAGCCCTGGACAGAGGGGGCAGCCGCACGGACTCTGGTCGCTGGGCCACACAGCCCCGACGGAGAGGGCGGCCGCACGGACTCTGGTCGCTGGGCCACACAGCCCCGACAGAGCGGGCGGCCGCACGGACTCTGGGTGTTGGGACACACACACTGCGTGGGAGGGCAGCCATTTTGACACTGGGCATTTGGCCAAACTACCCTGAGGCTTAGGGAAGTTATTTGATGTCAGCCATGGGACCTCGCCCCTTCACTCCTCAGACATCGCTCATCTGTCACCATGAGACCGACCCCATGACAGAAGACTTTTGGGCTCAAGATGCAAACGGGAGTCGAAACAAGGAGTTGCATGTGACCCCTCTAAGAGATCCTCCCACTCCTTTACCAATCTGGGGGTGTTTTATTTCCATGCACCTGCCTCAGGAATGGATTTGAGCAATTGGGGAATGTTCTGGGGCAGAGTGACCCATCCGGAAGTGGGTCACGTGACCCTCCAAGAGCTCCTCCCACTTGGGGTGGGCCTCAGCCCCTTAGGACCCACCAGAGAGGGGATTTCACCAAACAGGGTCAGTGCCATGGTGGGGTGACCTGCCCGCAAGAGGGGTCCATCACCCCTCCATGAAATCCCTGCACCGTCCTCTGCTAATCAGTCAGGGTTTCGCACACACGCTTTAGGCCATCCCAGAAGGGAAATGTAACGATCAGAATAGGCAGTGCCCGAAGGTCTAGGCCAGAAGCCGCCGATCTCTGGAGCTCCATGTTTGCGAGGCTGGCAGCATCGTCCTGGAAGTCGCAACACAACACTGCGGAGAAGAGCCCGTCTCGTTCCAAGGATGTCTTTTGAAGAAACCGTGGCCTAGACCTTCGGGCTATACCTGTTCTGGATTGGTACACGTTTCCCTTCTGAGATGGCCTAAGGTGGGAGTGAAACCCTCGCCAACTGCTAGAGGGTGGTGTGGGGACGTTTTAGAGGGACCACGGGATCCTGTTGCGGGCAGGTCACTCCACTGCAGCACTTCCCTTCTTTGGTCAAATCCCCTTTCAGGGCAGTCCTTTGTGGCTGATGCTCACTTCAATTGGTAGAGGACACAGGGAGGAGTTCTCAGAGGGGATATACAACCCCCTTCTGCGTGGGTCACCCTGCCCCGCAACGTCCCCTGATTGGTCAAATCCAGTCTCCGGGTGTGTAAAATGCTGGTTGCCCCTGCCAAATTTTCCTAAAAGAAGGGAAGAAAGGCATGTACCTTTTGGGTTATCTGTCAGGTGGCCATCTTGGACTTGGGAAAAGAACCTGGTGACCTTTAGCCATTTCCTCTATTAGTTTGGGTTGGGGAGCACACTCCCACGCACGGATTGAATCCGCGTAGATAGGGTCTAACATCCAGGCAGAGACGACGCAAAGAGGGATAGGGAGGGTTTTTAGTTAGGTCTACTCACCCGTTCCTGTGTCCATCATGGAGTCCCTCCCTGACGTCCAATGTCAAGAGAGCAGCAGCCGTCCATCGCTGTCCCTGCAAGAGAAGGGAGAGAGAACATCAACCTGACCTCCTGGGTGTAATTGTTTGGGAGACTGGAGCACTTCCAGAGTTCAAGTTTTGTTAATCCCCCCCTTCTCTAGCCTAGCCTAGTCCTTTTCCCTCTCGTAAATAAAGTCTTGTTTGTGTGGTTGCCACTGCCTGGCGTTATTTTCTTGTGCTAAGGCAAGCTCTGACAGACTGGCTTTACAGAGGGGACCATGTGGGAAGAATTTACTGTAAGATTCCCTGCATCTTCTGAATGGGGTTTGGGTTCTGCCCTTTTGAAAGGAAGGAAAAATCCTTCCAGGTGATCCTATGGGGCTGAAACCCACTGGGATTACTTAGTAATCTGTCCTCTTCACTACCATGTTTGTGACCCTCTGTGTCATAGGGAAGTAGCCCATGGCTCATTATGCATCTTTGGATTTAAAATGGACACGTGTTGTGTACAGACGAAGAAGGACAACTTTTCAAGTCCAGTGTGCACAGAAATGGGATGGACACTTCAAGGATTGAATACAATGCTTTGATCTTCCATCTGTTCATTAAAGAAAGACAAAGGTGCAGATTTGGGAGGCTCGGCACTGACTTCCCCAGGATCATTCCTCTCCGCGTAATTCCCATGATAAATCTCCTCTCAAGGAAGAGCCTGAGGAAGTGTGATCAGGGGAACTACCCAGAGCACCAGATAAATCAGGGCCCTGAGCTGAGAAAAACCGAGCCTTGGAAAGAGGCCCAAGCAGCTCAGCCGTCTTGTCCTCTGCCGTCTTGTGTGTGTGTCGCGTGTTGGTGTCGCGTGTGATTTCGGTGTCGTGTTTCTGCCGTCTTGTGTGTCGTGTGACGTGTCCTATGTCGTGTCGTGGGCGTGTGAGACATCGTGTGTGTGTATGTGAGACGTCGTGTGTCTCGGTGTCGGTGTCATGGGCGTGTGAGACGTCGTGTGTCGTGTGTGTGTGGGTGTGTGTGTTGTGTTTCTTGGCGTGTGTGAGAGATGTTGTGTCCCGTGCGCGAGCGCGTGAGTGTGTGTCGGAACGTATGAGAGTCGTCATGTGCCGTGCGTGTGTGTGTCGGCGTGTGTGAGAGACGTGTTTCTGTGTGTGAGGCGTTGTGTGTCATGTGGTATTGTGTGTGTGTGAGACGTGGTTGTGTGTGTGTTTTCTTGAGGGTTTTGTTGGTGTGTGACGTGTTGTGTGTCAGTGTTGTGTGTGTGACGGGTTGTGTGTCGTGTTGTGCATGTGCGACGTGCAGTTTACGTGCGACGCGCAATGCGCAACGTGCCTGCGACATGCACTGTGTTGTGTGAGCGACGTGTGACGCGCTGTCTACAATGTGCGACGTGCAACGTGTCAGTGTCGTGTGTGTGTGTCTCAATGTCATGTGTGCTATTTTGTATCATGTGTCATGTGGTGTGCGTCATGTGTGTGTGACATGTAGTGTGTGCGTGCGTGTGACGTGTTGTGCGTGTGCATGTGCGTAGTGTGACATCTGCGTGACATGATACGTGAGACATGCAACAAACTGTGTGGTCGACTTTGTGTGTGTGTGACGTACGTGCAACGTGCTGTGTGTCATTCAGTGTGTGTGAGACGTGTTGTGGGTCGTGTTGTGTGTCGTGTTGAGTGTGAGACGTGTTGTGTGACGTGTTGTGGGTCGTGTTGTGTTGAGTGTGACATGTTGCGGGTCGTGTTGTGTTGAGTGTGTATGACATGTTGTGCGTCGTGTGTGTGATGTTTTGTGTGTGACGCTTTCCATGTCGTCTTGTGTGTGTGTCTTTGTGGAGTGTTATTTTTGTGTGTCATGCTGTGTGCTGTTTTGTGTCATCGTGTGTGTGTGACGTGTGTGCGTCCGCGCCTTCGACATATTGTGCGTGTCCGTGTGGGAAGTGCGAAGTGGGATGGGTCAACTTGCCGCCCCCTTCCCCAACACTTTAGCCCCCTGTCGTAAACATGACCCTACCCCCTCCCCAGGGTGCTACTGACACTAAAACGACCTAAAAGGCCCCCGACTGATCACTATTGGCTGCACCCCATTGCCACCCGCACTTCTATGCTGCTGCTGGCCAAACCCTCCCCCAAAATCTAAACCCCACCCCCTACCCGGAACCCAACTGGAACCCTGACCCCATAACCTGCCCCCCAACTCGAAACCCCTGAACCAAAACTGTAGCCCAACCCTCACCCCAACCCGAACCTCCAGCTCTGAACCCAGCCCCTCGAAGCCTGACACCGCTTTAAGCCAGAGCCCAGTTCCCCATTCCCACCCTGGGCAACAACAGTGCAAACCACACCCTCCTGCCCCCCGCCCAGGGATCCTGCTTCTTACCACCCCTTCTTTGGAAATGAACCTTTTCTTCACTTGCATCCCACACACCTTCATTCTCCTTTGAGGGGTTATTTAGTGACAGGGGTCTACACAAGGCAACTCTTTGCTATCACAGCGTAACAGGACACAGAGAAGTGAAAACAGTGCAAACAACATTCCACGAGTTTTCAGGAGGTTTAAACACCCAATACAGTTGAACATTTAACAGTCGCTTTGATCTCTACTAACACACACATCCATTGGCCTGAATACACTCTGACACAAGCTGCTCTTTCAGCGTCACGCCTTGTACAAACATTACTGCAACAGCGTGTAGGGCAGCGTGACCCCCGGGGGTCTGTGAGCTGGTTTCAGGGCGTCCGCAGGACCCTGCAGCTTCGCCTCCCCGCCTGTTCCACCCACCGCCTGTGCTTCCCCGGAGGGATCTCCAGACTGTCAATGCTGCCCGGAGCTTCCCTTCCCTGCCAGGCCTGAGCAACCAGCGCTTGTAACCAGGCCACTCACAGCCTCCCCGCGGGGAGCGTATGGACACAAACCGGCTGGAGAGCAGTTAGGGCAGGAATCCCTGGAGACTCGGGGAGCATCTTCAGCGGATGAGGGTGACACACAACACAGGAGCTGAATTTCCCACTCGGGTCTAAGTCGTGCCATGTGGATGGGGCAGCACGGTTGGGAGGCTCTGTTTGCTGCGGTGGATCCACTGGGGGTTGATGTCGTGGGGGTCGAGTGAAGACCTACTAAATTGACAGCAGAGCGCTCTCCGGTCGCCGTTGGGAGTGCGCCGGGAACGGCAGGAAAAAGGTAAATTGACCGAAGAGCGTCTCCCGTCGACCCAGCCCAGTGTAGACACAGCAGTAAATCGACCGAGCGACGTCAAATCCAGCTCTGTTATTCACGCAGCAGGAGCAGCGTAACTTAGGACGACTTCCTGCGGTAGGATAGAGTCAGAAATAGAAAGGGAAGGCTAACCACCTTTAAATCCCTCCTGGCCAGAGGAAAAATCCACTCACCTGTAAAGAGTTAAGAAGCGAGGAGAACCTCGCTGGCACCTGACCAAAATGACCAATGAGGAAACAAGATTCTTTCAAAAGCTGGGGGGAGGGAGAAACAAAGGGTCTGGATCTGTCTGTGTGATGCTTTTGCCGGGGACAGAACAGGAATGGCGTCTTTGAACTTAGTAAGTAATCTAGCTAGATATGCGTTAGATTCTGATTCCTTTAAATGGATGAGAAAATAAGCTGTGCTGAATGGAATGGATATTCCTGTTTTTGTATCTTTTTGTAACTTAAGGTTTTGCTTAGAGGGATTCTAGGTGTTTTGAATCTAATTACCCTGTAAGGTATCTACCATCCTGATTTTACAGAGGTGATTCTTTTTACTTTTTCTTCTATTAAAATTCTTCTTTTAAGAAACTGAATGCAAATTGATGAGGATTTTCACAAAACCTTCCCCAGGAAGGGGGGTGCGATGTTTTGGTGAGGATTTTTGGGGGAAAGACGTTTCCAAACGGCTCTTTCCTAATAAAGAACCCGGTTAGACTTTTGGTGGTAGCAGCAAAAGTCCAAGGGCAAAAGGTAAAATAGTTTGTACCTTGGGGAAGTTTTAACCTAAGCTGGTAAAAGTAAGCTGAGGAGGTTTTCATGCAGGTCCCCACATCTGTACCCTGGCGTTCAGAGTGGGGAAGGAACCTTGACAGATAGACACAGTGTGAGGCCTGAGTTTCCCCTGCAGTCTGGATGCTCAAACACCGGCTTGGCAACACAAGTCAGCAAGCCCAGGCCACATAGAGACAGGCTCAGTGTGCTGCGAGGACAGACCCTCCGACAACCCCAGTATTGTCAAATGAGGAAATCCTGCCTGTGTTTTGACTTGCTGGTAGAAGAGCCGAGTGACCTTGGAGCTCACCGAGCTTCACTGACGAACGCAGCGCTCCAGCACCTGAGCTCTCGGGCTCCCTGTTGAAAGAAAAGCTGAAGGAGCAACCAAGGTCAAAGAGAGGTGCTCGTCTTTGGCCCAGGGCAGGGAGTCCCTCCCTCAAAGCGAGAACATTTCTCTCTTTGTCCGTCTGAGTTGGGGCAGGAGCGATAACACGTCTCCTGCATTGGCTATTTCAGAGAGTAGTTTCTGACTGTCTTCTCAAAGACAGGGTGCGAAACAGGCCTCAAACCTGACTGAGTGGAAACAAGAACGATGCAGCTCGACGGAGCCAGCTGAGAATTGAGATGTGCCCCTTTGCTGGAGTGCGGGAATGACCTGTGAGGGGACTGGAAACCTGACCGGCCAATTCTTAACTTGCACTCTCTCCGCATCTTTCCTCTGAGTGCCGTCACGGTAGCTTCAATACTCCAGCACCGGGCGCCCTGCCAGCTCTGGGCTCGACAAGCTTTCCTTGGGATTGGATTCTGGAGAGCAGGGGGGCAGGGAAGCAACAGGTGCATGTGGCTCCGTGGTGAGGTTTTCCTTGCAAGATGTGTGTGTGAGTCTGTGTGTGTCGGAAGCACTGAGTGTGGCTCTCCCTGAACCCACAGAGGGCGAGGGTGGCGGGAGCGAGACAGTCGAAGTATAAAGGGGCAAGGACGGGCAGAACGATGATGACTGTGTTGTGTTTCATTCCTTAGATGTGGGGCCACCACCTTTCTCTTGAGCCTTGTCGTATCCCAGGGGTAAAACTCGCCATCTGTCCAGCTACAAGGGCGTGTTTGTGTTCATTCCTGCGAGCCACACAGGGGTCTGATGTTGCTGCTTCCAATCCTCTGGCTCTGCCGGGAGAAGGGGCAATTCAGGCCATCCCTGAGCTTGTTAGGATATAGATATTCAGGCCTGTCTGTAAAGACCTATACTCTAAGAATTTAGGTGTATTCTTATCACTTGGCTAGTGATAGAGGTATAAAAGAAAGAATCAAAACCACTGTCTGCCAGTGTAAGGGCCTTCTCTTACTGTGACAGTTTGTGGCCCTGTGCTTAGGCTCAGGCCTTTGGCTAAGCAGCAGAGGCAGCCATAAGCTGGGAAGCGACCGGTCACATCCTCACATTCCAAACTAGTCACATTGAAATAAGGTGCTATTGGGCTGTTAGGCACTATCAGGACAGGATTGTATTCCTATCACCTCCAGAGAAAGGGAAGTGCCTAGAAAATGTAAAAGGAAACTTAGTTTGATAGCATCCTGTCTGGCAAGAACTCACTTATCAATAGCTGGGATGTGAAATCCTCACTTCTGTATTGTTTTGTCATTATAGTTCCCACTTTGCTGTTGTTTGTCTGTATAATCTCTGTCTGGTTCTGTGATTGTTCCTGTCTGCTGTATAATTAATTTTGCTGGGTGTAAACTAATTAAGGTGGTGGGATATAATTGGTTACATAATCATATTACAATATGTTAGGATTGGTTAGTTAAATTTTAGGAAAATGATTGGTTAAGGTATAGCTAAGCAGAACTCAAGTTTTACTATATAATCTGTAGTCAATGAGGAAGTGACTGGGTGTGGGTGGGGGTGGGCATGTGGGTGTGTGAGATGGGAACAGGGAATGGGGGTAAGAAAATTGGAATCATGTTTTGCTAAAGGGGGAAATGGGAACAGGGAATGGGAGTAAGGAAGTTGGAATCATGTTTGGCTAAGGGCAGGAATGGGAACAGGGACACAGGTGTAAGGCTTTGTGGTGTCAGAGCTGGGAAGGAGGATACTAAGGAAGGAAACTGGAATCATGCTTGCTGGAAGTTCACCCCAATAAACATCAAATTGTTTGCACCTTTGGACTTCGGGTATTGTTGCTCTCTGTTCATGCGAGAAGGACCAGGGAAGTAAGTGGGTGAAGGAATAAGCCCCCTAACAGAGCTGAGGGAGGGAGATGATTTTCTGACAGGGAGGGACGCCTCCTCCTAAAGGTGCTTGGCAGGCATCCCTCCTTCCCAGGTGCGTCCCGACAACACCCAGTTGACAAGGGGCCCTCCCCAGCCCTCCTCAGCGCGGTGACAATGAGCGAGTGAGGGAGCGTGGGGGAGAGGGAGCGACGGAGGGGAGGGAGATGGCGTGAGCGGGCCGGGACCTCGGCGAAGGGGGACGCAAGGGTGTTCAGTTTTGTTGGGCGCGGAAGTTGGCAACTCAAGATCCAGGGGCAACAACTCCAACCTCCAAAGAGGCTGGGCAGGGGCAGGACATCAGATTGGAGGGGAGGGGTGGGGGGGCAGTGACATCACCAAGGCCTTTTGCAGGAACTCAGCCCATTGGGCAAAGGTGGTGGGGAGGGGGTGACCTCGCAGAGAGACCCCGACATCAGCCGGGCAGGGCCGAGGTGCAGGGCCAGGGCAGTCCCTGAGACCCCCCCCCGGCTTTGCAGCCGCACGTCTCTTTCTCCAGGTCTCCCCTCGAGGACGGGGAGAGAATTAGGATTCCCGTCTGTGAGCGTGAGGAGGATCCTCTCTGGAGTTTTCTCCTTTCCTACCCCTGGTTGTGCCAGAAAACGAACGTCCCTTGGACAAGGTCAGAGGCTCCGAGAGGTTTGGAACCTGTTGGGTCTGATGCACCTGCTGCAGGCAGAATTCTCGGCACAGAAAACACTGGCTTAAGGGGGCAGAATTTGATTTCCTACCTCGGACTGTGACCCTTGGAATCACTGGGGCCCTTGGGGTTTATCCTTTTTGGTTTCCCTTTTCCTCTTTCCTCCCTCCTTTCTCCTCTTCTTTTGCTTCTTTTTTCCCTTTTCCCTGCTTCCCTCCCTCTACCAAGGAGGGGTGTGTGTGGAGTGTGGGTGGGGGGGGCTTGCTCTCATTGTGGGGGGTCCTCCCAAAGCGGTGGGTGTGGATCTGAGAGTGATCCCCTCTGGAGATGGTGATGGGACAGAGGGTTGGGGTGCGGGGGGGGGGGGGGTTAGGGCTCCGGCTGGGGGTGTGGGGTTCAGGGTGTGGTTGGGGATGAGGGGTTTGGGGTGCAGGTTGCCCCAGGGAGAGAGGACTCACCCCCACCCGAGCCCTCTCTTACCACAGCAGCTCAGGGCCAGGGGCAAGTCACCTCTCTCCTGGCCGCAGCACCTCCTGTGGGGCTGGTTTGGGGCTGCGGGAGGGGACAGGATTTATTTTTCCTAAGTCAAATGGGGGAAGGGAAGGAGTTACGCTTCATTTTTTACCGTGGAAATTGAGGTCCCGTCTAATCTCCAAGACGCTATGGAAATAAGACACCACATCACGTGGGGACCTCCCAAGAGCAGAGGGTGTGAGAACTCCAGCAACTGAGAGGGCAAGGGATTTACCGTCAGATTGTTTCAAATGCTGCATTCGTCGGCTGACATTTAACAGCAACGCTCCGCTAACATCGTGGAGAAAGGAATTCTCTGCTAAGGATTCAAGGTGCCCCTTTGGCCAACTCCATCCCTTCCCTGAACGGAGTGTGCTCAGAACAACCCCCCCCCCCACACACACACACAAAGCAAGGGAGGGGCTTGCGTGGCTTGTTTTACTTTTTATTTGGCAGCAGGTTTTTCAAAAAGCATTTCCTGCCCCTGTTCCCCATGGGAAGGAAGTGGATGGTTGTGGGGAAGGGAACCTCAGCATGGTAGAGCTGGGATTTGGGGAGAGGCAGAGGGAGAGGAGTGGGGGAGGGGGTGAAGGGGCAGTTGGAGGGAGGCTAAAGGGGGTCAGGTGGGGCAGCTGGGTAAGGGGTTCGGGGGGAAGGCTGAAGGAGGGCAGTTGGTTGTAGGGGGGGAAGACTGAAAGGGCAGCTAGGGAGGAGCCTGGGAAGGGGGGGGAAGGTTGAGGGGACGATGTGGGGAGGGGGACTGGGGCAGTTGGGGGAGGCTGAAGGGAGTGATGGGGGGCTGAAGAGGTGATGGGAGGAAGGGGATATTTGGAAGGAGGCTGAAGGGGTGATGAGAGAAGGAGGCCTGGGGCAGAGAGACAGTTGGGGGGGCTGCTCATCCCCATGGGAGGGGAGGAGGAAGAAGAGCTGCCCTGGTATCAGAAGCTGTTTCTTTCTTAGAACTTGGTACTTCACTGTTCCTGAGCAGGGTCCTGGGATCAAAAGGTTCGACAGGGAACTAGAGAGATTCCTGGCGGCTTGGTCCATCGATGGCGATTAGCCAAGATGGGCAGGGATGGCGTCCCTAAACTCTGTTTGTCAGAAGCTGGGAATGGGGCGACAAGGGATGGATCCCGGCATGATTCCTGTCTGTTCATTCCCTCTGGGGCACCTGGCACTGGCCACTGTCGGCAGACGGACACAGGCTAGATGGATCTTTGGTCTGACCCCGTGTCAAGGTTCCTCCCCCACTCTGAACTCTAGGGTACAGATGTGGGGACCTGCATGAAAAACCTCCTCAGCTTATCTTTACCAGCTTAGGTCAAAACTTCCCCAAGGTACAAAATATTCCACCCGTTGTCCTTGGACTGGCCGCTACCACCACCAAACTAATACTGGTTACTGGGGAAGAGCTGTTTGGACGCGTCCTTCCCCACAAAATACTTCCCAAAACCTTGCACCCCACTTCCTGGACAAGGTTTGGTAAAAAGCCTCACCAATTTGCCTAGGTGACTACAGACCCAGACCCTTGGATCTTAAGAACAATGAACAATCCTCCCAACACTTGCACCCCCCCTTTCCTGGGAAATGTTGGATAAAAAGCCTCACCAATTTGCAAAGGTGACCACAAACCCAAACCCTTGGATCTGAGAACAATGAAAAAGCATTGTTTTCTTACAAGAAGACTTTTAATAAAAATAGGAGTAAATAGAAATAAAGAAATCCCTCCTGTAAAATCAGGATGGTAGATATCTTACAGGGTAATTAGCTTCAAAAACATAGAGAACCCCTCTAGGCAAAACCTTAAGTTACAAAAAAGATACACAGACAGAAATAGTTATTCTATTCAGCACAATTCTTTTCTCAGCCATTTAAAGAAATCATAATCTAACACATACCTAGCTAGATTACTTACTAAAAGTTCTAAGACTCCATTCCTGGTCTATCCCTAGCAGAAACCAGCATATAGACAGACACGCAGACCCTTTGTTTCTCTCCCTCCTCCCAGCTTTTGAAAGTATCTTGTCTCCTCATTGGTCATTTTGGTCAGGTGCCAGCGAGGTTACCTTTAGCTTCTTAACCCTTTACAGGTGAGAGGAGCTTTCCCCTGGCCAGGAGGGATTTCAAAGGGGTTTACCCTTCCCTTTATATTTATGACAGGTAGTGTGGGCAGAACAGCTGGTCGTGTCCCCTACACCATAGCATGACTAGCTGTGCCTCAAGCAACCAAGCCCCTAAGGCCTGTCAACACCACAGTTCGGCTGGCATACATTGCCTTACATTCACCTCGCTGTGCCCAGCTCTGCACTCAAATTTGTCTTTGGCCAATGTAATTGCTCCCTTACGGTGATGCAGTAAAACCACCTCTCCAGATGGCATTGGCCTACATCTACCCTAACCATCCTCCAGCAGCTGTCCCGCAATACCCCATTCCCTGCAACAGTGACCACAGTGGCCATGTTGTAAACTCCACGCAGCACCCCTCGCCCCATGAAGTGATTCCTGCACTGCAGGGAGCCTGGTCTGCTCCCCGGGGTTCCCTAAACCCACAGTTCATGGTAACTTTACTCTCTGTGAGGCCGTTGTGACGTTGCACTCATATGCTTTATGAAAATATGCTTATGAACAGGAATATAACATGCCTGGAATATGCTTTATGCTAAATGCCCCATGTAACATATCATTAGAAAGCTTGTAATCTACTAAGTGTGTACTACTAGGGTCAGATCGGGGGCATCCCAGGTGCTGGGGGAGGAGGCCCGGGACCCCACTGGTGCTGGGGGAGGGGGCTGCAGTGCGCAGCCTGGGAGTGGGACCCCTGCTGGTCCTGGGGGGTGGGCACAGTTCCCATTGGCCAGGAACCTCAGCCAATGGGAGCTGCGGGGGGCAGGGCCTGCAGGCACAGGCAGCGTGGTGTGGAGACACCCCCCCTCCAACCCCTCTGCCACCTAGGAGCTGCAGGGCTATGCCGGTGGGAGCTGGGGAGCCCCCCATCCCGAGGTAAGCCGCCCCGCATCCCTCAACCCCCTGACCCAGCCCCCTCCCACACTCCTGTCAAGGTTCCTTCCCCACTCTGAATTCTAGGGTACAGATGTGGGGACCTGCATGAAAACCTCCTAAGCTTACTTTTACCAGCTTTGGTTAAAACTTCCCCAAGGTACAAACTATTTTACCCTTTTGCCACTGAACTTCCACTGCCACCACCAAACTTTATCTGGGTTCCTGAGAAAACGTAGTTTGGACACGTCTTTCCCCCAAAATCCTCCCAACCCTTGCACCCAACTTCCTGGGGAAGGTTTGGTAAAAATCTTCACCAATTTGCATTGGTGACCACAAACCCAAATCCTTGGATCTTAGAACAACGAAAAAGCATTCAGTTTTCTTACAAGAAGACTTTTAATAGAAGTAAAAAGAATCACCTCTGTAAAATCAGGATGGTAGATATCTTACAGGGTAATTAGATTCAAACATAGAGAATCCCTCTAGGCAAAACCTTAAGTTACAAAAAAGACACACAGACAGGAATAGTCATTCTATTCAGCACAGCTCTTTTCTCAACCATTTAAAGAAATCATAAACTAACACATACCTAGCTAGATTACTTACTAAGTTCTAAGACTCTATTCCTGTTCTGTCTCCGGCAAAAGCATCACACAGACAGACACAGACCCTTTGTTTCTCTCCTACCTCTCAGCTTTTGAAAGTATCTTGTCTCCTCATTGGTCATTTTGGTCAGGTGCCAGTGAGGTTACCTTTAGCTTCTTAACCCTTTACAGGTGAGAGGATTTTTCCTCTGGCCAGGAGGGATTTTAAAGGGGTTTACCCTTCCCTTTATATTTATGACAACTCGCGACTGCGCCATGCAGGAGGCCTGTGATGTGTAGGGGGCCAGATGAGATGATCTAACAGCCTCTTCTGGCCTTCAAGTCTCCAAATCTCTGCAAAACCGAGTGTGGCACATTGAGCATCCTCTGATGGTTCCACGTGTGGCCTGCGTGAACCCTTGCACGACCACTGAGTGTGTGGGGGTGACCCAGGGGGAGCAGCTCAAACACGCACAGGAGCCGGCTCGGGGCAGGACATGAGCCCTGCAGGGCAGGGGTGGGGGTGGCAGTGACATCACAAGGGCCTTTTGCAGCACTCAGCTGATTGGTGAAAGGAGGTTGGGAGGCGGTGACCTCACAAAGAGTCCACGACAACGGCCAGGGAGGACAGGCTGCAGGGCAGGGGGATCTCAGAGACCCCCGGGGCTTTGCTGCAGGGAGTCTCCTTCTTGAGGTGTCTCCTTGAGGACTGAGAGAGAATTCAGGGTCTCGTATGTGAGCGCGAGGTGGAGCCTCTCTGGAGTTTTCTCCTTTCCCACTGCTCATTGAGCGAGAAGACAGACGTCCCTGTGGAGAAGGGAAGAGCCCCAGAGAGGTTTAGTACCTAGGCAGCCTGATCCACCTGGTGCTGGCCAAATTCTTGGCACGGAAAACAGGAGGTTAAGGTGGGACAATTTTCCCCCAGCTAGGCCTTTGTCCCTTCGAGTCCTTGGGGTTTGTCTTTTTTGGTTTCCCTTTTTCTGCTTCCCTCCGTCCACTGGCGAGGAGGGGGCTGCTCTGAAGCCCTCATGGTGGGAGGCCTCCTAAAGAGATGGGACAGGAAGCGTGTTCTGAGAGTGATCCTCACCGGTGACCTGGGACATCTGGGGAACCGTCAGCCCACTGCCAGAGTCTCAATGCTGATTGGCTGAGCTGGGGGTCTCGTGGCAGGGAGGAGATTCAGGACTTTGTTGTTCTCGTTTAAGGCCCAGCAAATAAGCCAGAACCAATCATCTGCTTGGTAAATTGTTCTCCTTCTCGCTGCTGATTGTCTCTGAGCCATTCCTGGTTCTCGCTGGTGTTCTCGTGCTTCTAAAACACTTGCTGAAGAATCAGTGTGAATGGTTGTTGGTTTGTAGCTCATTGCAGGTCACTTTATTCCAATCATTCAGTGTGTGAAACTCCAGACTGATCATAGAATCATAGAATATCAGGGTTGGAAGGGACCTCAGGAGGTCATCTTGCCCAACCCCCTGCTCAAAGCAGGACCTATCCCCAACTAAATCATCCCAGCCAGGGCTTTGTCAAGCCTGACCTTAAAGACTTCTGAGGCAGGAGATTCCACCACCTCCCTAGGTAACGCATTCCAGTGTTTCACCACCCTCCTAGTGAAAAAGTTTTTCCTAATATGCAACCTAAACCTCCCCCACTGCAACTTGAGACCATTACTCCTCGTTCTGTCATCTGCTACCACTGAGAACAGACTAGATCCATCTTCTTTGGACCCCCCTGGCAGGTAGTTGAAAACAGCTATCAAATCCCCCCTCCTTCTTCTCTTCCGCAGACTAAACAATCCCAGTTCCCTCATCCTGTCCTCGTAAGTCATGTGTTCCAGTCCCCTAATCATGTTTGTTGCCCTCCGCTGGACTCTTTCCAATTTTTACACACCCTTCTTGTAGTGTGGGGCCCAAAACTGGACACAGTACTCCAGATGAGGCCTCACCAGTGTCGAATAGACGGGAACGATCACGTCCCTCGATCTGCTGGCAATGCCCCTACTTATACATCCCAAAATGCCATTGGCCTTCTTGGCAACAAGAACACACTGTTGACTCATATCCAGCTTCTAGTCCACTGTAACCCCTAGGTCCTTTTCTGAAGAACTGCTGCCTAGCCATTCAGTCCCTAGTCTGTAGCAGTGCATGGGATTCTACCGTCCTAAGTGCAGGACTCTGCACTTGTCCTTGTTGAACCTCATCAGATTTCTTTTGGCCCAATCGTCTAATTTGTCTAGGGCCCTCTGTATCCTATCCCTACCCTCCAGTGTATCTACCTCTCCTCCCAGTTTAGTGTCATCTGCAAACTTGCTGAGGGTGCAATCCATGCCATCCTCCAGATCATTAGTGAAGATATTAAACAAAACTGGCCCCAAAGTATTTGGGACATAAGACTTGTCTGGAAGGGCGCACAGGGCTAAAGTGTTTTTTGCCATAGCAGGTGACTTGTCCCAAGAATAACGTCCATCCCCCTTCCAAACAAGCCCCAAATGAGCTGTTACCAGAATTGCCCTTTACCTTGGGGTACGCCCATTTGTTAGGGTTACTCTTCTGGTGGGGGGAGATTCTGCAATTCTGTGAATGTGCTGCTTTTATCACTTGTGTTTTCCTATGGATCGCTACTCCTTCCTTCTGCAAGTTCCCTCCCAATGGAGCTACCCTGCAGGACCTCGGTTCCCCAGGGCTGGGGTCTTCCAGCCCCCAGATGTGATGAACATGAACAGACACACAGGCACACACACATGAACATAGCATGTCAGAGAGGACTGGGTCATCAGCACTCGCAAGCTGACCCCTGATGTGTCCCGGGACTTAGTGGGCTGGATTGAACAGCAATTTAATGCTGGTCCCCTCCTATGTCCTTGGACTCAGCTGGCTGGGCTGAGCAACACCTTAATCTGCCACCCTCCTCTGCCCCCAGGTTCAGCACCTCCCTATCCCCACCTTCACCCCACAACCATTCTGCTAGAAACCCACTTGATGAGCAAACCCCCGAGGACTTTTGGGGCTGCAGGGATCTTTCGCTTGGGTACAAGGAGCGTTGCTGCCGAGTGAAT
Source organism: Caretta caretta (assembly GCF_965140235.1). Taxonomy (NCBI): domain Eukaryota; kingdom Metazoa; phylum Chordata; order Testudines; family Cheloniidae; genus Caretta; species Caretta caretta. Next base: position 7,960,401 of record NC_134209.1, read on the forward strand.
GGAGAAGCCAAAACCACCCATGGAGGTGGGGTGGGGGGGCTAGCAAACTATAACTGATCAACATGAGGCAGGGTCAGGAGGCTATACCTAGAGAGAAACAGAGGCACAGAAAGAGACAGATGGATCTCAGCACTCCTTGAAGCTGGAATCGATCAGGGTTCCCAGGTGGCCTTGGTCGCTGAGGGACCGGAGTGCTGGAGCCAGGCAGAGCCCCCAGCACAATCAGTCAGGAAAAGCGAATGAGGAGGACTTGTGGCACCTTAGAGGCGAACCAATTTCTCTGAGCATAAGCTTTCATGGGCTAAAGCCCACTTCATCAGATGCATGCAGTGGAAAATACAGCAGGAAGATATAGATATAGATATATCGATACAGAGAAGACAAGAAAATATGGGTTGTCATACCAACTCTTAACGAGACCAATCGATGAAGGTGGGCTGTTAGCAGCAGGAGAAAAAAACACTTTTGTTGTGATACCTTAATCGATTGGTCTCGTTAAGAGTTAGAATGGCGACCCCCATTTTCTCATGTTCTCTGTGTATATATATCTATATATCTTCCTGCTGTATTTTCCACTGCATGCGTCTGATGAAGTGGGCTTTAGCCCATGAAAGCTTATGCTCAAATAAATTGGTTAGTCTCTAAGGTGCCACAAGTCCTCCTCTTTCTTTCTGCTGAAACAGACTAACACGGCTATCACTCTGAAGCTGCACCAAAGGCTCTTATGTAAATTAAGTTGCCATGGGATAAGAGGGAAGACCCTTTCATGGATTGAGAACTGGTTAAAAGACAGGGAACAAAGGGTAGGAATAAATGGTAAATTTCCAGAATGGAGAGGGGTAACCAGTGGTGTTCCCCACGGGTCAGTCCTAGGACCAATCCTATTCAACTTATACATCAACAATCTGAAGAAAGGGGTAAACAGTGAGGTGGCAAAGTTTGCAGGTGATACTAAACTGCTCAAGATAGTTAAGACCAAAGCAGACTGTGAAGAACTTCAAAAAGATCTCACAAAACTAAGTGATTGGGCAACAAAATGGCAAATGAAATGTAATGTGGATAAATGTAAAGTAACACACATTGGAAAAAATAACCCCAACTATACGTACAATATGATGGGGGGCTAATTTAGCTACAACTAACCAGGAGAAAGATCTTGGAGTCATCGTGGATAGTTCTCTGAAGACGTCCATGCAGTGCGCAGCGGCAGTCAAAAAAGCAAACGGGATGTTCGGAATCATTAAAAAAGGGATAGAGAATAAGACGGAGAATATCTTATTGCCCTTATATAAATGCATGGTGCGTCCACATCTTGAATACTGCGTACAGATGTGGACCCCTCATCTCAAAAAAGATATACTGGCAGTAGAAAAGGTTCAGAAAAGGACAACTAAAATGATTAGGAGTTTGGAACTGGTCCCTTATGAGGAGAGATTAAAGAGGCTAGGACTTTCCGTCTTGGAGAAGAGGAGACTAAGGGGGATATGATAGAGGTCTATAAAATCATGAGTGGTGTGGAGAAGGTGAATAAGGAAAAGTTATTTACTTGTTCCCATAATATAAGAACTAGGGGCCACCAAATGAAATTAATGGGCAGCAGGTTTAAAACAAATAAAATGAAGTCCTTCTTCACTCAGCGCACAGTCAACCTGTGGAACTCCTTGCCTGAGGAGGTTGTGAAGGCTAGGACTATAACAGGGTTTAAAAGAGAACTGGATAATTTCATGGAGGTTAAGTCCATTAATGGCTATTAGCCAGCATGGGTAAGGACTGGTGTCTCTATCCTCTGTTTGTCAGAGAGTGGAGCTGGATGGCAGGAGAGAGATCACTTGATCATTACTTGTTAGGTTCACTCCCTCTGGGGCACCTGGCATTGGCCACTGTCGGTAGACAGGATACTGGGCTGGATGGACCTTTGGTCTGACCCAGTATGGCCATTCTTATGTTCTTATGTTCTTGTGTTTTCAAACAACAGGTCTTGGTTTTGTTTTGGTGTTTCTCCTACTTGACCACATTTTCATCAGCACCCTTTGGGAGCTCCCCTTCTTAGGGTGGCTAAAAATCACAACTAAAATTTTTATTTAAATTATGACATTTAAATATAGGTTTTTTTTGAAAATTTACATCAAATTTCTTATGTGCATATTGCTAGTTCTTCTCTTCCATTTTATGGTCTGAAATTGTCAAAGTGGATGTTTTCTACTTGTTTGTTTTTTTTTCGTTTCCTAAGTGTTAATAAGATTTTGGATTTTATGTCGATATTTTTCTACTAAGAAGTTTCACACTTAAAATGCTCATCTGTGCTGAAAAAGACAAGCCCAAGGCCTCATTAATATCCCCTAGTATGAGACTATACAGACGCAGAATTGAAAATCAAGAAGCCTGTGCTCTGTGCCTCCTTGTTCAAGCGCTTTGAGATCTACTAGTGAAAAGTGACGTGGAAGAACGAGAGAATTTCTGGCCAGGACACTGTACTTCCACAAGTAAAGAGCTGAAATGCTTCAACCATCAGGATTTGCAGTTTGAAGTCAATAGGACTTGTGCCCTGAGCATTCTCGAAAACCCCTCTCTTAGGTGGCTAAAGGCAGGCTGAAGAGCCTAATTTTGGGCTCCACTTTTTGGAAACTTTGGCCGGTATAAAAAAATTGCTATTGTAAATTACTGAGAGTTTAAATAACTTTTTATCGTTAAAACAAAATTGTTTCACTGTTGAAGTGACAGATTTTATGCCACAACATGACAAGTTCTTAATAAAAATACACGGAGTCCCTGACGCTGCAAACTCTCACTGAACTTTAAACCACAGGACTGTTTCTATGAGTAAAGTTCTGTGTCTGTTTAAGTGTCTGCAGGACCCGGGAATTAATTTTCAGTATTTGGATTTTTGCATACAGCAATTCTATAAATCATGAGACCCAGTGGCTGGGAGGTGTGGGGGCTGCGGGCTCTGGGGTGGGGCTGGGGATGAGGAGTTTGGGGTGCAGACAGGGCAGGATTAATGCAGGGGCCTAGGGGCTGCAGCCTTGGGCTAAGGGGGACTCCGCAAAAAGATCTCCAGGCTGAAAAAAGTGCAGATCTTTTGGTGGGGCCCCCTTAGCCCGGGACCCTGGACTGCGGCCACGAACGTCCCTGCGTCCGGCCCTTCCTAGCAGGGAGCAGGGAGGCGGCTTCGTGCACTGCTGTCCCTCCCCCACTGTGCTGGGCTGGAGCTGGAGCTGTGAGTGCCTGGAAGCTCCGCCCACCCGCTGCCCTCGCCTGCAGGCTCCACCCCCGCAGCTCCCATTGGCCCGGTACTGCAGCCAATGGGATCTGTGGGGGCGGTGCCTGCAGGCAAGCGCAGGGCAGCACAAGGAGCAACCTTCCCCCCCCCGGGGCCGCAGCCAGGGACATCCGTGCCGTGCCGGCAGCTGCAGGGTCACTCCGGGAGGAGCAGCGCAGGGCCAGGGCAGGCAAGGAGCCTGCCTGAACCCCAGTGCACCCCCAAATGGGAGCTGCCCCAGGCAAGCACCCCGCACCTCACACCCCAGCCCTGAGCCCCCTCCTGCACCCTAACTCCCTTTCAAACCCCATACCCTCACCCCAACCTCCTGCCCTGAGCCCCCTCCCGCACCCTAACTCTCTCCCAGACCCCCACCCCAACCTCCTGCCCTGAGCCCCCTCCCGCACCCTAACTCCCTTTCAAACCCCATACCCCCACCCCAACCTCCTGCTCTGAGCCCCCTCCCGCACCCTAACTCTCTCCCAGTCCCCCACCCCAACCTCCTCCCCTGAGCCCCCTCCCGCATCCTAACTCTCTCCCAGACCCCCACTCCCACCCCAACCTCCTGGCCTGAGCCCCCTCCCACATTCCAAACCACTCATCCCCAGCCCTGCCCCAGAGCCTGCACCCCCAGTCGGCCCCCTCACCACCTTCCGCACCCACCCCCCTGCCTCAACCTGCAGCCCCTCCTGTGCTCTGAACCCTGCATTTTTCACCACAGCTGGAGCCTGGGGGCCACAGAATCGAATAGCCCTGGGCCCAAAGATGCTGCGCGGGGGCTCGGGCCAGAGGACTCCCCCAAGCCCTCTCCCCACCAGCAGCACGGTGCTCTGGGGGGAAGGGGCCTCTCTCCCTTGCCAGGCGCTGGCAAGAGGGAGCTCCGGGGCCAGGAGAGAGGCCTGCGGCAGCCCTTCATCCCCAGCTGGCTCCCCTCCCATCTACCCCTCTCCTCTCCAGGCCCCTGCTGCGTGGCCCTTCATCGCTGGTGTGCGAGCGCGCGGCTGAGAGGGAACTTAGACTCCAACCCCCTGCTCGAAGCAGGGCCAAGCCCAACTAAATCATCCCAGCCAGGGCTTGGTCAAGCCGGGCCTGAAACACCTCGAAGGAGGGAGATTCCACCACCTCCCGAGGGAACCCATCCCAGTGCTTCACCACGCTCCTAGTGAACTAGTGTTTCCTAACATCCAACCTCGACCTTCCCCACTGCAACTGGAGACCATTGCTCCTTGTTCTGTCCTCTGCCACCACTGAGAACAGGCGAGCTCCATCCTCTTCAGGTCGTTGAAGGCTGCTCTCAAATCCTCCCTCATTCTTCTCTGCAGACTAAATAACCCCAGTTTCCTCAGCCTCTCCTCATAAATCATGTGCTCCAGCCCCCTAATCATTTTCATTGCCCTCTGTTGGACTCTCTCCAATTTGTCCACATCCTTTCTGTAGTGGGGGGCCCAAAACTGGACACAGTACTCCAGGTGTGGCCTCACCAGAGCCGAAGAGAGGGGAAGAATCATTTCCCTTGATCTGCTGGCAATGCTCCTACTAATGCAGCCCAATAGGCCGTTAGCCTTCTTGCTGTTAGCCTTCATGTCCAGCTTCTCGTCCACTGTAACCCCAGGTCCTTTTCTGCAGAATTGCCGCTTAGCCAGTCGGTCCCCAGCCTGTAGCGGTGCATGGGATTCTTCCGTCCTAAGTGCAGGACTCTGCACTTCCCCTTGCTGAACCTCATCAGATTTCTTTTGGCCCAGTCCTCCAGTTTGTCTATCCAGCATAGGGGTAGGGTCCAACTATTCATTTCTACTCGATAGCACGTTATTTAATAAAATTGATACATTCAGGAGCAATAATGGTCTCCATGAGGTTTGAAATGCAATGTCCTGAGCTTGGCCTTGGGGTGACGGTTTATTTGTGACTTTCCTGCTGTGAAGGAGGAGGAATAACATGGGTCTGGATTTCTCAGATTCATTCATCTGCAGAGGGGAAGAATGTGAGAATGGGCCTTCATGGGGTGAGATGGGACCTTCAGGGAAGTCTCTTGACATGTTTCTTTTAAATTTCAGAGTCTAGCAGGGCTCTGCTGTTTATTCCCTGCAGGTATCGTGCATTCCTAGATCTGGAAGGTTTAGCTCAGTGGTTCTGAACCCGTGGCTTGTGGGCCACTTGCAGCCCAATCAGCACATAGCTGTGGCTCATGTGACATCCTCAGGGGCACTCAGGTAGTATCTGTGTTGTGTGGATGCAGCCCACATAAGGAGGGGGCTCAGAACTGGGGCAGAGGGTTGGAGTGCTGGGGGAGAGGGCTCCAGCTGGGGGGTGGGCTCTGGGGTGGATCCAGGGATGAGACGTACAGGCTGCAGCAGGGAGTGAGGAGTTCCCCCAGCCCTCTCTCTGTGCAGCAGCCCGGGGCCAAGGGAGAGGCACCTCTCCCCGCCTGCACGGCCTTGATAGCCTGCTGCACGGCCACGCAGCTTAGAGGGAACTTAGGTAGCTGCCAGGCAGCATGAAGGAAACACCACTGAGTGGTGCGATCCCCACAGTCATTGATACAAACAGGCTGTTCCAGGTGTCATGGCAGTCACACAGGCAGACAGCTTTGGACGGGTTGGGAGACACCCCCAGTGATGCCCTGGATGTATGGCTCGCGGAGGAGGAGGAGGAAATTGGGCAGTTACCTCTGCATGACATTTTCCTGGAGTGGCTTCCCTGGGTGGAGTGCCACGTCTGGGCTTGGCCGACTAGCATGGCTGGAGGGTCAGGAGAGTGCTGCAGAGCTGGGAGGAACGGCTGTGGGAACCGAACGTGGGGAGGTTGAAGTGTAGGTTCCTGGAGACCTGTGCAGCGCTCAGCCTGGAGCTGCAGGGGTGGAGTCCTGACACGAGAGCTCCCCTCGGCCCCAAGAAGCATGTGGCCAGGGCCAGTCTTAGGGCAGGGCAGTGTGGGACCCTGCCAAGAGTGCTGTAGACAGGGGGCACTGTGGTGCAGAGGCTGCCTGCGGGGTGCAGCCTGGCGTGGCAAGAGCGTCTGCTTCCCTGCTCCTGAGCAGAGCCCCCCTGCTCCCCACCCCCAGGGTGTCCCTCCCAGCCTGGCTCCACGTTCTGCCCCTGCCCTCTGCCCCTGCGAGCCGGGTCTCCCTGTGACGCTGCACTCCGTATTCTGTACGGAAATGTGCTCACGAGTATGAATATGACGTAACTGGAATATGCTTTATGCAAACTGCCTCTTGTGACAGATCATTGAAAAAGTTCTCATCCACTGAATGAGTTCATCCTATTTGTCTGCATGTGTCATTTCCATGTCTGAAGTTAGAAATATGAGGTATAAACGTGGATTACTAATGTAGTCAGACGAAGGGAGGGCCATTAATGGTATTTCAGGAACTGGATGGCTCCAGTTTAACTAGAACTAGTTGTGAATGGATTTGTTTTCCTGTAAGCCTTTCTGCGGATGTGTGGGCTAGCCCATAAAGTATGGAGACTGGGGTGTCACAGGGACATGTGACCATGTCACCTGATACTGGAATCCATCTTAAACCAGGTTGTCATAAATATAAAGGGAAGGGTAAACCCCTTTGAAATCCCTCCTGGCCAGGGGAAAGCTCCTCTCACCTGTAAAGGGTTAAGAAGCTAAAGGTAACCTCGCTGGCACCTGACCAAAATGACCAATGAGGAGACAAGATACTTTCAAAAGCTGGGAGGAGGGAGAGAAACAAAGGGTCTGTGTGTCTGTCTATATGCTGGTTTCTGCATGGGATAGACCAGGAATGGAGTCTTAGAATTTTTAGTAAGTAATCTAGCTAGGTATGTGTTAGATTATGATTTCTTTAAATGGCTGAGAAAAGAATTGTGCTGAATAGAATAACTATTTCTGTCTGTGTATCTTTTTTTGTAACTTAAGGTTTTGCCTAGAGGGGTTCTCTATGTTTTTGAATCTAATTACCCTGTAAGATATCTACCATCCTGATTTTACAGGGGGGATTTCTTTATTTCTATTTACTTCTATTTTTTATTAAAAGTCTTCTTGTAAAAAACTGAATGCTTTTTCATTGTTCACAGATCCAAGGGTTTGGGTCTGTGGTCACCTATGCAAATTGGTGAGGCTTTTTATCCAACATTTCCCAGGAAAGGGGGGGTGCAAGTGTTGGGAGGATTGTTCATTGTTCTTAAGATCCAAGGGTCTCGGTCTGTAGTCACCTAGGCAAATTGGTGAGGCTTTTTACCAAACCTTGTCCAGGAAGTGGGGTGCAAGGTTTTGGGAAGTATTTTGTGGGGAAAGACGCGTCCAAACAGCTCTTCCCCAGTAACCAGTATTAGTTTGGTGGTGGTAGCGGCCAGTCCAAGGACAACGGGTGGAATATTTTGTACCTTGGGGAAGTTTTGACCTAAGCTGGTAAAGATAAGCTGAGGAGGTTTTTCATGCAGGTCCCCACATCTGTACCCTAGAGTTCAGAGTGGGGGAGGAATCTTGACACGGGGTCAGACCAAAGGTCCATCTAGCCTGTGTCCGTCTGCCGACAGTGGCCAGTGCCAGGTGCCCCAGAGGGAATGAACAGACAGGAATCATGCCGGGATCCATCCCTTGTCGCCCCATTCCCAGCTTTTGACAAACAGAGGTTAGGGACACCATCCCTGCCCATCTTGGCTAATCGCCATCGATGGACCAAGCCGCCAGGAATCTCTCTAGTTCCCTGTCGAACCTTTTGATCCCAGGACCCTGCTCAGGAACAGTGAAGTACCAAGTTCTAAGAAAGAAACAGCTTCTGATACCAGGGCAGCTCTTCTTCCTCCTCCCCTCCCATGGGGATGAGCAGCCCCCCCAACTGTCTCTCTGCCCCAGGCCTCCTTCTCTCATCACCCCTTCAGCCTCCTTCCAAATATCCCCTTCCTCCCATCACCTCTTCAGCCCCCCATCACTCCCTTCAGCCTCCCCCAACTGCCCCAGTCCCCCTCCCCACATCGTCCCCTCAACCTTCCCCCCCCTTCCCAGGCTCCTCCCTAGCTGCCCTTTCAGTCTTCCCCCCATACAACCAACTGCCCTCCTTCAGCCTTCCCCCCGAACCCCTTACCCAGCTGCCCCACCTGACCCCCTTTAGCCTCCCTCCCGTGCAACTGCCCCTTCACCCCCTCCCCCACTCCCCTCCCTCTGCCTCTCCCCAAATCCCAGCTCTACCATGCTGAGGTTCCCTTCCCCACAACCATCTGCTTCCTTCCCATGGGGAACAGGGGCAGGAAATGCTTTTTGAAAAACCTGCTGCCAAATAAAAAGTAAAACAAGCCACGCAAGCCCCTCCCTTGCTTTGTGTGTGTGTGTGGGGGGGGGGGTTGTTCTGAGCACACTCCGTTCAGGGAAGGGGTGGAGTTGGCCAAAGGGGCACGTTGAATTCTTAGCAGAGAATTCCTTTCTCCACGATGTTAGCTAAGCGTTGCTGTTAAATGTCAGCCGACGAATGCAGCATTTGAAACAATCTGACGGTAAATCCCTTGCCCTCTCAGTTGCTGGAGTTCTCGCACCCTCTGCTCTTGGGAGGTCCCCATGTGATGTGGTGTCTTATTTCCATAGCGTCTTGGAGATTAGATGGGACCTCAATTTCCACGGTAAAAAATGAAGCGTAACTCCTTCCCTTCCCGCATTTGACTTAGGAAAAATAAATCCTGTCCCCTCCCGCAGCCCCAAACCAGCCCCACAGGAGGTGCTGTGGCCAGGAGAGAGGTGCCTCGCCCCTGGCCCTGAGCTGCTGTGGTAAGAGAGGCCTCGGGTGTGGGGGAGGTGAGTCCTCTTTCCCTGGGGCAATCTGCGCACCAAACCCCTCATCCCCAACTCCACCCTGAAGCCCACACCCCCAGCCGGAGCCCTAACCCCCCCCCCCCCCCCGCACCCCAACCCTCTGTCCCATCACCATCTCCAGAGGGGATCACTCTCAGATCCACACCCACCTCTTTGGGAGGACCCCCCACAATGAGAGCAACCCCCCACACACACTCCACACACACCCCTCCTTGGACGGGGGATGGAAGCAGGGAAAAGGGGGAAAAGAAGCAAGAGAAGAGGAGAAAAGAGCAAAAGGGAAACCAAAAAGGATAAACCCCCAGGTCCCCAGTGATTCCAAGGGTCACAGTCCGAGGTAGGAAATCAAATTCTGCCCCCTTAAGCCAGTGTTTTCTGTGCCGAGAATTCTGCCTGCAGCAGGTGCATCAGACCCAACAGGTTCCAAACCTGTCGGAGCCTCTGGCCTTGTCCAAGGGACGTTCGTTTTCTGGCACAACCAGGGGTAGGAAAGGAGAAAACTCCACAGAGGCTCCTCCTCATGCTCACAGACGGGAATCCTAATTCTCTCCCCGTCCTCGAGGGGAGACCTGGAGAAGGAGACGTGCGGCTGCAAAGCCAGGGGGGTCTCCAAGACTGCCCTGGCCCTGCACCTCGGCCCTGCCTGGCTGATGTCGGGGTCTCTCTGTGAGGTCACCCCCTCCCCACCACCTTTGCCCAATGGGCTGAGTTCCTGCAAAAGGCCTTGGTGATGTCACTGCCCCACCCACCCCTCCCCTCCAAGCTGATGTCCTGCCCCTGCCCAGCCTCTTTGGAGGTTGGAGTTGTTGCCCCTGGATCGCGGGTTGCCAACTTTCGCACCCAACAAAACTGAACACCCTTGTACCCCCCTTGCCAAGGTCCCAGCCCGCTCATGCCATCTCCCTCCCCTCCGTCGCTCCCTCTCCCCCACGCTCCCTCACTCGCTCATTGTCACCGCGCTGAGGAGGGATGGGGAGGGCCCCTTTTCAACTGGGTGTTGTCAGGACGCACCTGGGAAGGAGGACTGCCTGCCAAGCACCTTTAGGAGGAGGCGTCCCTCCCTGTCAGAAAATCATCTCCCTCCCTCAGCTCAGGGATGGCCTGAATTGCCCCTTCTCCCGGCAGAGCCAGAGGATTGGAAGCTGCAACATCAAACCCCTGTGTGGCTCGCAGGAATGAACACAAACACGCCCTTGTAGCTGGACAGATGGCGAGTTTTACCCCTGGGATACGACAAGGCTCAAGAGAAAGGTGGTGGCCCCACATCTAAGGAATAAAACACAACACAGTCATCATCGTTACGCCCGTTCTTGCCCCTTTATACTTCTACTGTCTCGCTCCCGCCACCCTCGCCCGCTGTGGGTTCAGGGAGAGCCACACTCAGTGCTTCCGACACACACAGACTCACACACACATCTTGCAAGGAAAACCTCACCATGGAGCCACATGCACCTGTTGCTTCCCTGCCCCCCTGCTCTCCAGAATCCAATCCCAAGGAAAGCTTGTCGGGCCCAGAGCTGGCAGGGCGCCCGGTGCTGGAGTATTGAAGCTACCGTGACGGCACTCAGAGGAAAGATGCGGAGAGAGTGCAAGTTAAGAATTGGCCGGTCAGGTTTCCAGTCCCCTCACAGGTCATTCCCTCACTCGAGCAAAGGGGCACATCTCAATTCTCAGCTGGCTCAGTCGAGCTGCATCGTTCTTGTTTCCACTCAGTCAGGTTTGAGGCCTGTTTCGCACCCTGTCTTTGAGAAGACAGTCAGAAACTACTCTCTGAAATAGCCAATGCAGGAGGACGTGTTATCACTCCTGCCCCAACTCAGACGGACAAAGAGAGAAATGTTCTCGCTTTGAGGGTGGGGCTCCCTGCCCTGGGCCAAAGACGAGCACCTCTCTTTGACCTTGGTCGCTCCTTCAGCTTTTCTTTCAGCAGGGAGCCCGAGAGCTCAGGTGCTGGAGCGCTGCGTTGGTCAGTGAAGCTCGGTGAGCTCCAACGTCACTCGGCTCTTCTACCAGCAAGTCAAAACACAGGCAGGATTTCCTCGTTTGACAATACTGGGGTTGTCGGAGGGTCTGTCCACACTGCACACTGAGCCTGTCTCTATGTGGCCTGGGCTTGCTGACTTGTGTTGCCAAGCCGGTGTTTGAGCATCCAGACTGCAGGGGAAACTCAGGCCTCACACTGTGTCTATCTGTCAAGGTTCCTTCCCCACTCTGAACGCCAGGGTACAGATGTGGGGACCTGCATGAAAACCTCCTCAGCTTACTTTTACCAGCTTAGGTTAAAACTTCCCCAAGGTACAAACTATTTTACCTTTTGCCCTTGGACTTTCGCTGCTACCACCAAAAGTCTAACCGGGTTTTTTATTAGGAAAGAGCCGTTTGGAAATGTCTTTCCCCCAAAAATTCTCACCAAAACATTGCTCCCCCGTTCCTGGGGAAGGTTTGGTAAAAATCCTCATCAATTTGCATAGGTGACCACAGACCGAGACCCTTGGATCTTAAGAACAATAAAAAAAAAACATTCAGTTTCTTAAAAGAAGAATTTTAATAGAAGAAAAAGTAAAAAGAATCACCTCTGTCAACTCAGGATGGTAAGTACCTTACAGGGTAATTAGATTCAAAACACCGAGAATCCCTCTAGGCAAAACCTTAAGTTACAAAAAGACACACAGACAGGAATATCCATTCCATTCAGCGCAGCTTATTTTCTTATCCATTTAAAGGAATCAGAATCTAACGCATATCTAGCTTGATTACTTACTAAGTTCAAAGACGCCATTCCTGTTCTGTCCCCGGCAAAAGCATCACACAGACAGACCCAGACCCTTTGTTTCTCCCTCCCCCCAGCTTTTGAAAGTATCTTGTCTCCTCATTGGTCATTTTGGTCAGGTGCCAGCGAGGTTCTCCTAGCTTCTTAACCCTTTACAGGTGAGAGGATTTTTCCTCTGGCCAGGAGGGATTTAAAGGTGGTTAGCCTTCCCTTTCTATTTATGACTCTATCCTACCGCAGTAAGTTGTCCTAAGTTACGCTGCTCCTGCTCCATGAATAACAGAACTGGATTTGATGTAGCTTTGGTCGACTTACTGCTGTGTCTACACTGGGCTGGGTCGACGGGAGACGCTCTTCGGTCGACTTCCCTTCCTCCTGCCGTTCCCGGCGCAGTCCCAACGGCGACCGGAGAGCGCTCTGCTGTCAATTTAGTGGGTCTTCACTCGACCCCCACGACATCAACCCCCAGTGGATCGACCGCAGCAAACAGAGCCTCCCAACCGTGCTGCCCCATCCACATGGCACGACTTAGACCCGAGTGGGAAATTCAGCTCCTGTGGGGTGTGTCACCCTCATCCGCTGAAGATGCTCCCCGAGTCTCCAGGGATTCCTGCCCTAACTGCTCTCCAGCCGGTTTGTGTCCATACGCTCCCCGCGGGGAGGCTGTGAGTGGCCTGGTTACAAGCGCTGGTTGCTCAGGCCTGGCAGGGAAGGGAAGCTCCGGGCAGCATTGACAGTCTGGAGATCCCTCCGGGGAAGCACAGGCGGTGGGTGGAACAGGCGGGGAGGCGAAGCTGCGGGGTCCTGCGGACGCCCTGAAACCAGCTCACAGACCCCCGGGGGTCACGCTGCCCTACACGCTGTTGCAGTAATGTTTGTACAAGGCGTGACGCTGAAAGAGCAGCTTGTGTCAGAGTGTATTCAGGCCAATGGATGTGTGTGTTAGTAGAGATCAAAGCGACTGTTAAATGTTCAACTGTATTGGGTGTTTAAACCTCCTGAAAACTCGTGGAATGTTGTTTGCACTGTTTTCACTTCTCTGTGTCCTGTTACGCTGTGATAGCAAAGAGTTGCCTTGTGTGGACCCCTGTCACTAAATAACCCCTCAAAGGAGAATGAAGATGTGTGGGATGCAAGTGAAGAAAAGGTTCATTTCCAAAGAAGGGGTGGTAAGAAGCAGGATTCGTGGGCGGGGGGCAGGAGGGTGGTTTGCACTGTTGTTGCCCAGGGTGGGAATGGGGAACTGGGCTCTGGCTTAAAGCGGTGTCAGGCTTCGGGGGGCTGGGTTCAGAGCTGGAGGTGAGGGTTGGGGTGAGGGTTGGGCTACAGTTTTGGTTCAGGGGTTTCGAGTTGGGGGGCAGGTTATGGGGTCAGGGTTCCAGTTGGGTTCCGGGTAGGGGGTGGGGTTTAGATTTTGGGGGGAGGGTTTGGCCAGCAGCAGCATAGAAGTGCGGGTGGCAATGGGTGCAGCCAATAGTGATAAGTCGGGGATCTTTTAGGTCGTTTTAGTGTCAGTAGCACCCTGGGGAGGGGGTAGGGTCATGTTTACGACAGGGGGCTAAAGTGCTGGGGAAGGGGGCGGCAAGTTGACCCATCCCACTTCGCACTTCCCACACGGACACGCACAATACGTCGAACGCGCGGACGCACACACGTCACACACACACACGATGACACAAAACGGCACACAAAAATAACACACGATACAGACACACACATAACATGACACGGAAAGCATCACACACAAAACATCACACACACGACCCACAACATCTCACACACACACACACTCAACACAAAATGACCCACAACATGTCACACTCAATACAACACGACCCACATGTCACACTCACACACTCAGTACGACCCACAACACGTCTCACACTTAACATGACCTACAGCACGTCTCACATACATTCAACGACACACAGCACGTTGCACACAGTTTGTCGCTTGTCGCACGTATCACATCACACACGTCATACTACGCACATGCACATGCACAACACGTCGTGCGCACGCACACACTACATGTCACAGACATATGACGCACACAACACGACACATGACACAAATTGGCACACATGACATTGAGACACACACACACGACACTGACATGTTGCACGTTGAACACACAGCACGTCACACGTCACGCACAACATGTCGCACTTTACATGTCACATGCACAACACGTAGCACACAGGACGTCGAGTGTTGCTCGTGCATCGCACGTTGCAGGTTGTAGACCCCACGTTGCATGTTATACACACAACACATCGCACACAACCTGTCGCACGTTGTAGACAGCGTGTCACGCGTCGCACACACAACACAGTGTGCGTCGCACGCGCACAACATGACACACAACCCGTTACACACACAAAAATCACACACAACACTGACACACAACACATCACACACCAACAAAACACTCAAGAAAACACACACACAACCACGTCTCACACACACACAACACCACATGACACACAACGCCTCACACACAGAAACACGTCTCTCACACACGCCGACACACACACGCACAACACCCGCCCGCACACACACGACACATGCCCACACACACACACACCACACACACCGACACCCGCCGACTCACAACCTCTCAAACACGCCGGCACACACACGACACACGACGCACGACACTGACACACGACACACACGTCTTGCACACACACATCTCACACACACGACACACATCTCACATACATACACGACACCGACACACACGACACACAACGTCTCACACACACACGACGTCTCACACACCCACGACACCGACACCGAGACACACGACGTCTCACATACACACACACGATGTCTCAGACGCCCACGACACGACATAGGACACATCACACGACACACAAGACGGCAGACAACACGACACCGAAATCACACGCGACACCGACACGCGACACACACACAAGACGGCAGAGGACAAGACGGCTGAGCTGCTTGGGCCTCTTTCCAAGGCTTGGTTTTTCTCAGCTCAGGGCCCTGATTTATCTGGTGCTCTGGGTAGTTCCCCTGATCACACTTCCTCAGGCGCTTCCTTGAGAGGAGATTTATCATGGGAATTACGCGGAGAGGAATGATCCTGGGGAAGTCAGTGCCGAGCCTCCCAAATCTGCACCTTTGTCTTTCTTTAATGAACAGATGGAAGATCAAAGCATTGTATTCAATCCTTGAAGTGTCCATCCCATTTCTGTGCACACTGGACTTGAAAAGTTGTCCTTCTTCATCTGTACACCACACGTGTCCATTTTAAATCCAAAGATGCATAATGAGCCATGGGCTACTTCCCTATGACACAGAGGGTCACAAGCATGGTAGTGAAGAGGACAGATTACTAAGTAATCCCAGTGGGTTTCAGCCCCGTAGGATCACCTGGAAGGATTTTCCTTCCTTTCAAAAGGGCAGAACCCAAACCCCATTCAGAAGATGCAGGGAACCTGACAGTAAATTCTTCCCACATGGTCCCCTTTGTAAAGCCAGTCTGTCAGAGCTTGCCTTAGCACAAGAAAATAACACCAGGCAGTGGCAAGCAAACAAACAAGATTTTATTTACGAGAGGGAAAAGGACTAGGCTAGGCTAGAGAAGGGGTAGATTAAAAAAACTTGAACACTGGAAGTGCTCCAGTCTCCCAAACAATTACACCCAGGAGGTCAGGTTGATGTTCTCTCTCCCCTCTCTTGCAGGGACAGCGATGGACGGCTGCTGCTCTCTTGACATTGGACGTCAGGGAGGGACTCCATGATGGACACAGGAACGGGTGAGTAGACCTAACTAAAAACCCTCCCTATCCCTCTTTGCGTCGTCTCTGCCTGGATGTTAGACCCTATCTACGCGGATTCAATCCGTGCGTGGGAGTGTGCTCCCCAACCCAAACTAATATCGGAAATGGCTAAAGGTCACCAGCTTCTTTTCCCAAGTCCAAGATGGCCACCTGACAGATAATCCAAAAGGTACATGCCTTTCTTCCCTTCTTTTAGGAAAATTTGGCAGGGGCAACCAGCATTTTACACACCCGGAGACTGGATTTGACCAATCAGGGAAGGTTGCGGGGCAGGGTGACCCACGCAGAAGGGGGTTGTATATCCCCTCTGAGAACTCCTCCCTGTGTCCTCTACCAATTGAAGTGGGCGTCAGCCCCGTAGGACCACCCCGAGAGGGGATTTGACCAAAGAAGAGAAGTGCTGCAGTGGAGTGACCTGCCCGCAACAGGATCCCGTGGTCCCTCTAAAACGTCCCCACACCACCCTCTAGCAGTTGGCGAGGGTTTCACTCCCACTTTACGCCATCTCAGAAGGGAAACGTGTACCAATCCAGAACAGGTATAGCCCGAAGGTCTAGGCCACGGTTTCTTCAAAAGACATCCTTGGAACGAGACGAGCTCTTCCCCGCAGTGTTGTCTTGCGACTTCCAGGACGATGCTGCCAGCCTCGCAAACATGGAGCTCCAGAGATCGGCGGCTTCTGGCCTAGACCTTCGGGCACTGCCTATTCTGATCGTTACGTTTCCCTTCTGGGATGGCCTAAAGCGTGTGTGCAAAACCCTGACTGATTAGCAGAGGACGGTGCGGGGATTTCATGGAGGGGTGATGGACCCCTCTTGCGGGCAGGTCACCCCACCAGGGCACTTACAATGTTTGGTGAAATCCCCTCTCTGGTGGGTCCTAAGGGGTTGAGGCCACCCCAAGTGGGAGGAGCTCTTGGAGGGTCACGTGACCCACTTCCGAATGGGTCACTCTGCCCCAGAACATTCCCCAATTGCTCAAATCCATTCCTGAGGCAGGTGCATGGAGATAAAACACCCCCAGATTGGTAAAGGAGTGGGAGGATCTCTTAGAGGGGTCACATGCAACTCCTTGTTTCGACTCCCGTTTGCATCTTGACCCCAAAAGTCTTCTGTCATGGGGTCGGTCTCATGGTGACAGATGAGCGATGTCTGAGGAGTGAAGGGGCGAGGTCCCATGGCTGACATCAAATAACTTCCCTAAGCCTCAGGGTAGTTTGGCCAAATGCCCATTGTCAAAATGGCTGCCCTCCCAGGCAGTGTGTATGTCCCAACACCCAGAGTCCGTGCGGCCGCCCTCTCTGTCCAGGGCTGTGTGGCCCAGCGACCAGAGTCCGTGCGGCCGCCCGCTCCGTCGGGGCTCTGTGGCCCAGCGACCAGAGTCCGTGCGGCCGCCCGCTCCGTCGGGGCTGTGTGGCCCAGCGACCAAAGTCCGTGCGGCCGCCCGCTCCGTCGGGGCTGTGTGGCCCAGCGACCAGAGTCCGTGCGGCCGCCCGCTCCGTCGGGGCTGTGTGGCCCAGCGACCAGAGTCCGTGCGGCCGCCCGCTCCGTCGGGGCTGTGTGGCCCAGCGACCAGAGTCCGTGCGGCCGCCCGCTCCGTCGGGGCTGTGTGGCCCAGCGACCAGAGTCCGTGCGGCCGCCCGCTCCGTCGGGGCTGTGTGGCCCAGCGACCAGAGTCCGTGCGGCCGCCCGCTCCGTCGGGGCTGTGTGGCCCAGCGACCAGAGTCCGTGCGGCCGCCCGCTCCGTCGGGGCTGTGTGGCCCAGCGACCAGAGTCCGTGCGGCCGCCCGCTCCGTCGGGGCTGTGTGGCCCAGCGACCAGAGTCCGTGCGGCCGCCCGCTCCGTCGGGGCTGTGTGGCCCAGCGACCAAAGTCCGTGCGGCCGCCCTCTCCGTCGGGGCTGTGTGGCCCAGCGACCAGAGTCCGTGCGGCCGCCCTCTCCGTCGGGGCTGTGTGGCCAAGCGACCAAAGTCCGTGCGGCCGCCCGCTCCGTCGGGGCTGTGTGGCCCAGCAACCAGAGTCAGTGCGGCCGCCCTCTCCGTCGGGGCTGTGTGGCCCAGCGACCAGAGTCCGTGCGGCCGCCCTCTCCGTCGGGGCTGTGTGGCCCAGCGACCAGAGTCCGTGCGGCCGCCCGCTCCGTCGGGGCTGTGTGGCCCAGCGACCAGAGTCCGTACGGCCGTCCTCTCTGTCGGGGCTGTGTGGCCCAGCGACCAGAGTCCGTGCGGCTGCCTGCTCCGTTGGGGCTGTGTGGCCCAGCGACCAGGGTCCGTGCAGCTGCCCTCTCCGTCGGGGCTGTGTGGCTCAACGCTTAGAGTCCATATGTCTATCCTGTCTCTTACGCCCGTGTGGCCCGATAGCAACGGACAATATGGTTACTCTCTCCCTCAATGCTGTGTGGCCCAACGGCCGGAGTCAGTGTAGCTGCCCTTCACTGCAGGGCTGTTTGGCTGAGAGTTCAGAGGCAAGATGGTTGCCCCTCCTCTTGGGGCTGTGCAGTCTAGTGGGTCAATGGGGACGTGGGCAGCCACCAAAGGATGGATGGCAGCCAGGGCAGGTGGACCCAGGCCCTCGTTACTCCACCGGCTCCTCGCCCAGGGCCTCGTCCGTGGCCAATGTGTTTGCCATTGAGTCAGTGGGGATCCAGCACTGCGGATGACAATGGCTAGTTCACCCAGGTTACTTCCTTGGAGATGTCTCTAGGCCATGGGCTGGGGGTCTCTGGGTTCCCGGCGTGGGAAACTCCCAGAGTCTCCGAACTCCCTTGCATGTCTGCAGGCCCCCAGGGACGTGGCCGGGTCTCGGCGCCTCAGAGCTCTGCAGTCAGGGGCTTGAGCTGTTTCTGGTCTGGAGCCTACAGTGTGCATTCTCCATTTTCAGCGGTCTGAGCTGCTCGCTTACACACTGGTGCTCCAGTTGGAGCATGTCCGGCAGGGCTGGGGCGGGGCTTGGCTTTCTCCACCTAGACTATGGGGTTCTGTGTGGCTGGTTCAGCCCATCACATGCTGCTCGGCCTCTTCTGTCTCCTCCTTCCCATGCAAAGCTGCTTTGCCATCTCACAAGAGATGGGATCAGTGGTGGGCTCAATTGGCTCCTGTTGGCCTCTCGATGTCTGGAAGAGAGAGAAAGGGCAGGAACCCAAATGAGAAGAACAAAACCTTCAAGCAGGGTAGTTTTCCACAGCACAACCCCACCCTACTTTGCTGATGCTCATTGGCAACTTCCCTGAGAGCTGGCATTTCTTAAAGAGAGCACCCAACCCCCCGCAACCTCTGCTACCCTGTGGGCTGGCAATGGTAAAAGGGAGTCTGGGAGAATTTCTCCTCTCTCCACCTGGCTCTGATGAGTGAGGGAACCACATGCGAGAAGCTGTGTGAATGTAGGGCTCTGTGCAGTGGGATGAGATGTCCTCCATGGTGCCCAAAGGTGGGGTTGTCCTGCCTTTGCAGTGACTTCCTTCTAGTGAGAGAGATTTCAGAGATCAGCTCCGGGGTTCTGCCCTGTACCAGTGTGTGGGAATGGGGCAGAAGTGGGGCAATGGTGCACTCAGGAAAGGAGTAGGGCTAAGGGGGGCCCAGGCTGCAGCCACTAAACCCCTGCGTGCTGCGTTGCGGCCGGGCCGGCTCTGCCTGGCTGGGGTGGGAGCGAGGAGGCTCCGCACGTTGCCATTCCTCATCCCCGCCAGCCACGTCACCACGACGAGCACCACACTGGGAACCTCTGTCCCGGGGGCTGATCTTCCCTGTAGGCTCTGCCTCCCCACAGCTCCCATTGGCCGGGGATCGTTAATCCAGCCCTTGCCCTATTCCCCAGCCTGTTCCAATCCTGCTCTTGACTCCTGACTCCGGCTCCAACCCTTGGCTCCCCTCGGCTCGGCCTCCACCACTCTGAGCACAAGGCCACAGAGCCACTGCTCCAACCACTGGGCCCAACCAGCCGTGCTTTGGCCTCTGACACCAGCGCTATGGAGGAGTCGTTCACCTCACTGCTTTCCATGTGTATGGCCCTGCCTTGGTCAGCGCTGGTTTTCATCTGCCATGGTGCTGCCCAGTGACATGGCTTTCTTTGATCCCTTTCAACTTCTTCCAAGTCTTCTCTAGGCCCGATTAATCGACATAATTTTGGGTCATCTGCTGATATCCACCTCGTTGTTCAGCCCCGGTTCCAAACATAAGGACATAAGAAAGGCCACAGCAAAGGTCCATCTAGCCCAGTATCCTGTCTTCTGACAGTGGCCAATGCCAGGTGCCCCAGAGGGAATGAAGGGACAGGCAATCATCTAGTCATCAGTCCCCTGTCCCGCATTCCCAGCTTCTGGCAAACAGAGGCCAGGGACACCAAAAAGTTGAGAAGCGTCTGTTGTATTTACCATAGCAGGACAAAGAGCTCGTCTGTGTCGGTCCTGGTTCCCTAGTCAAATGCAGAACCCGACACGAGATTTCCAAGCTTCTGCAACCATTTATAATATCTGTTGAGGATGTACCACGTGGTCCTGTCTGATTTCAAAGGCACTTCGTGAAAAGCTGAAACCAAGAGGAAATGGGTTGAAAACCCCGTGATGCTGATGTGACTGGTACCTAGGAAACCTCCACTTCCGATGGCCATTGCCCCCTGCTGTTAGCTCCCCAAGAGTCTAAGGGCACAAGAACAACAACTCTGCTCCTCCCAAAATAGCCCTGGACAGAGAGGAGACCCCATTCTTGCCTAACTTCCCCCTCTGCTGGCAGACACTCCTCCACACACCCGCACACACAGACGGTTGGGGGCACTTGTTCTTTGGATGGAACAGGAAAGTGACAGCGGCAGCCACATTAAACCATACAACATTTAGGCCGAGATCCACAAAGGGATTTCGGCTCCTAACGTCTCCTGAAATCCTTTGTGGCCCTGTGCCTTCATTCCTGAAGAGCTCACAGGGAAAAGTGTTACCCATGTGCCCTCATGGGATTTCCTAGGAGCTGATAACCAATCTCGGAGTGAAGGTCCCTGGCCTGCAATCACTCCATTCCAGGGAGGGCAGGTGATGAATCTTTCCCTACAGAGGGGAATCGTCATCATCATCATCATCATCCTTAATACCAACAGCCCTTTTCAATTCGGTCAGGCCTTCCTTTAGAGACTTTCTGACCTTGATGAAGACAGTCTCCCCACACAGCTCTAAGGCTATGTCTACACTAGGAGCTCGGGATGGAATTCCCCTGCTCCCATGCACAGATTGTGGGACCACGATGAAAGCTCACGTGACCATCCTTCTTCCTTCAACGCTGTCCTTAGACTGAGAGGGACACATTCAAAGCTGTGTTCAGGCCCTGTGCTGCACCCCTGTGCTTCCCACAGAGGCCCAAACACACAGAGGTATTTCCTTACCTTCATACAGGCGGGAGATGCCATCTTCATTCACTGTTTCAGACAACAAATCACAGTAATGGTGGATAGTATTTCCTAGACAAACAATGAATACAATGACAGGTTTCAGAGTAACAGCCGTGTTAGTCTGTCTTTGCAAAAAGAAAAGGAGGACTTGTGGCACCTTAGCGACTAACCAATTCATTTGAGCATAAGCTTTCGTGAGCTACAGCTCACTTCATCGGATGCATACTGTGGAAATGAAGCTCATGCTCAAATAAATTGGTTAGTCTCTAAGGTGCCACAAGTACTCCTTTTCTTTTTGCAATGAATACAATGGCTCTCATGGCTTTTCAGAACCTTTCCTGAAAACTGCTCATGATGCAGCCATTCTCCCAAGACACCTTTGGGAAATTCCAGACATTCCTTACATCTGTTCACAAAGCATATTCGAGAAAGCATCAGATGCCCAGAAGTTACTGAGAGGCTGATTTCCAAAGGAGACTGAATTCACATCCTGCTGGTTTCCCCTAGGCGCAGCCAAAGAATTGTTGTGGGCGGGGGAAGTTGGTGCAGTCGATTCAGCTAAGTTGCTCCCTTCATCTTGGAATACATGTTTATTCACACACACATACACACACACACACCCCGTTTTAGGATTCTGGTGCTGTTGGAGGGAACAGAGCAGCCGTCCAGAAAAGGGCTCTGAAGGAAGCATTGAGAAAAGATCAAGTGAATTTGCTCTGCTTACCAATGAATCGGGCTGCTGAATGTCTTATTGTTGTCTGTGAGCTTTCCAGGTACTGTAAGGCCTGGAACAGGAATTTGGGGATGTGGCTCTCGTTGTTCTGCATCTAGGAAGAAAGAAGGAAGAAATGCACAATATACAAATGACATGTTCTTCCCACAGCGAATAGTCCAGGAAAGACAAAGCATATAGCCAGGCCATGGCAACCGCCAATATGAACCCATACACCAGAGCAGCACCCCTCTGAAGTCCCTATTGTGTTCTCCAGAACCTCAGCTTTCATTTGAAAAGACAAAAGTTTGAAGGTCGGAGAATTGTGGAGAAAAATGTCAACAATGTGAATGGATTGTAAGTCCTGCCGAAATGAGCCAGCAGAGAGCCTGGAACAGAGTCCTGCAGCCCGACGGAAGCGGATGGGTACTCAGGGTGTGGGGTTAGAAAGGTCTTCCTCAAGTCCCCATTCACCCCTCTCAAGGCACAAGGAATTCACCTACCAAGCAGATCCAGACACACTTCAAGAGCTGTGAGGAGCCATCCCAGGCCAAGCTGTGGGAGAGTGTCTTCAAATGAGCCCACCTGAGGAACACTGCACAGCGGAAGAGCGTCAGTTTACATGACTGCAAGAGAAGAGGAGTCCAAGAGGGTTCTCCCTGAGAGAGGGATAGTCTGGGGGACATGGAACCTTCCCCGTCCCTTGTTCTCCTGCTTTTCCTGCCAGTGGAGATTCCTGTCATTTGTTCTCCACAGGAGTGTGCTGAGGAGAGGAAAGGGAGAGTTGGCTGGAGAGAGCCAGAACCGTCCTGTCCTTTGGATGGTTTGGGGTGGTTGCCCAGGGCCCCGTGCTTTGGGGGGCCCTGCACTTCAGGGGGACGCAGGCCCTGGGCCGTGCCGGGGCCAGTAGCAGGACTCCCGGCTCCGCTACGCTATGCCCCACCTCTTTCCGAGAAGAAGGCTTTTCTTCCCAATTGTGCTGTGTGCTGTGAGGATGGATGAGGCACTTGGCTCCAGCATGGAGTGAAGCAGGGAGGAGAAGACTCTGCTTGGGCAAGGGGCTCTGGCGATGACTGGAGTGGGGGCCCCAGGAGATACTTTGCTCTTTGCTCTTCAGGCAACAATGACTGTGGCACTTACCAGTTTCACACTCTCCTCCTGGTCTTCAAGGTGCAGCAGCAGGGGGAGCAAGCAGTGGATGATTTCCTGCTGCACGAAGGGTTTGTCGGGGTCCTGCACCCTGCTCACCACGTTGCCAAGCAGTACAATGGCAGCTGAGCGCACACTGCCCTTCTCCTGGCAATGACACACAGGGGGTGGGGACCCCCGGTTAAAGCCAGGCAGCTTCAGAGCAGAACGCCACTGAGTGGTGATGCCCACGCTGCTCCGGTTCCCCTGTGTGAACTACCTGGGCTGGCGGGAGCAGGGAGGCCACCAGGCCAGCGCCATGGACATCTTGTGCAGGGCCTGAGACCCTGTGCGGGACAGTGCAGCCCAGGGCGTCCCAGAGGCAGTTTCTGTCTGGAGAGCACAGAATCCTAGAACCCGAGAAGATGAGGGGAGAGGGCAGGCAGGCTGCTGGAGACTGGTGTGGGGAAGGGGAGAAGCAGCTGCTGGAGCCTGGCAGGGACTGGCTGCTCCAAAAGACAGCATTTCTTTGGCTCTTGGGTGCCCCTGAGAGCCAGGCCATTCCCGACCCACCTCTTTCCTGCTGAGAATCTCCACCTCTTTGGGGGCCTGTGTTCTCCAGGCAGCTGGTCATCTGCCCAGTGCCAGGCCCCCTCTCCCCCAGGCCAGGCTGCAGCAGGGGCTGGGAGCATGGCACTGAGGCTGAGCTTTGGAGAGAAGAGCTCTGACAGGGAGGTGGCTCAGCAGGAGATTCCCCAGCCATGGCGGGGGCACTCCTTGGCGGCTCCATGGCAGGCCTGAGGGGCGGGAGGAAGGGGATGGGGAGAGAGAGACAAGGGCATCACAGACAGCTGGAGCGGGGGAATGGGCTTCTTCTGCGGGTTCCAAGCCTTACGTCATCAATGAAGGGGCGAAGGCTGACAGCAATGTCCTGGGAGATGGAGCCAAGCCCCTCCCTGTTGAGGAGGTGGATGATGTCTGCAGCTTTATGCATGGCCTCCATGACACGCCTTCCATCCCTGTTACAAAACATGGCCAGGATTGCTGGCAGCTGGGCCCGTAAGAATTGCACCTGCCGGAATGAAGAAGGCAGCTCATTACTATCCCAGGTGACAACCTGGAGCACATGATGGACCACTGCCACCGATGATAAACCACGGAGGGCACAGCCCCCCAACGGGGCAGAAAGTCATTCTCCTCTCACTCTGTGCCAGTTGCTCACTGTCACCTTTGTCTTTGCTCACTCCGCCTCCCCTATTGCATCCTATCTGCAATCAGGGCTCAGCTCACGGGAGCAGGGAGCATGGCATGCCTTGATTTGTTCTGAAAGCACCTCCACCATTTGAGGGCTGTGTTTTAAACAACAAGGCTTGTGTGTGGCTCTCCCTCTCATTTCTGAGCTATTTGATGGACATTGGCTTCCTGGGTCCCCTGGGCAATCCCCGGCTCTCACCTTTTCTGGCTGGAACACAATACTGCCAAGGCCTCGCAGACTGAGCCTCCGTATGATGGAATTTGCATCTTTGGTCCAGTCCATGAGCTGTGCCTGGAGGGCTGATCTTGTCAGGATGGTGTCAATGGAAGGACTCTGGAGAAACTGGCAAGAGCCAAATGAAGATCAGGTTGAGGAGCAGAGGTCTTATTGTGGGGTCTGTTCCCTGGACAGTCGTCTTTCCCAAAGGGCCACTTCCTCCTATGCAAAGTCTCTGGTGAGTAGGGAGCCAATTGCTGCTGTTTCAGTTGGTTCCTTCCCCAAATTTAGACTAATGCAGAAGTCACAAATAAGCCCCCAGGGAAAGGGGAATCTCCAGACCTCATTGAGTGCCATGGAGAGAGCCGTGGGGCAGAAGAAAAGCAGAACCCCAGGAAAAGGTGAGGCGAGAAGCATGGCCTTGGGGCACTGGAGAAACATGGCTTCTTGTCCCATAACCCCATCTAGGCACATCCAGCCAGGAGCAATCTCACCCTGTCTCTCCCTCCCTCTCTTTGCCATGCCCCGCATCCATCCATGTGCGGAGAGGAGCTAGCTGGCGGTAGGGCTGCTAAGCTGCTGACAATGTAGCCTAGAGCTTGCTGTCCTGAGCTGCTCTCCAGAAAGCCCACTTCTGCCTGTCAACTCATGAATCTCACCTCAGTGCAGAAAACCAGGGCGATAGTTCTCTGCTCCTCCTCCTTCCCACTCTGGACGATGGTGATTGCCTCTCTGAAAACTGCAGGGAGCTGAGGGTTCTCAAACTCGATCATGGCTCTGGAACATGGAACAGAAAGTCCCTTTTGATTCTCAAGGGGGAGAGAGCGTTCAGCTCCAGTTGCTGGGCTGAGCTGGCAGCCTGGAACTGAGGACTATTTCACACGGAAATCCCATTCCCAAGAGAGACCCAAAGAAGAGGAAACGTTGAGCTCCTACCTTGCAATCAGGCCAACCCCCTGCGAGTAGTGATATCGGGAGGCTATCATGTCCCAACCCCGATGAAAGTGGATGCTGGCAAATTCCTTCCAGTAGCCGGGCATGGAGAAAAGCGTCTTCACAGCCTCCACTGAGGTGCTAAAGACAAAAACAAACAAACAAACAGAGTGTCAAGCAATGAGATCAGCCCCAAGCATGGCAAATCTGCACAAGTCCTGAGACACCCAGCATGCTCAGCAGTAGCTAGCCTCCCCAAGGATCGATCCAGTGTGATACCCTGTCTACACTGCAGTTTCACTGACTTTGGAACCAGTTAGGGACACTGTAGCTTCTTCAAATGGTTGGTGTCATCACTCCCAATGGTTGAATACTTGATTCTTTACTGTGACAGGTAACAGGACTCAAGCGGGCATGTGGGTCCAGATCCTTTGTTGGTGGAATCGAGCAAAGCTCCATCAGTTTACGCCACCTGAGGTGTCTTCTGGCGCTCTCTCTTTCCCGTGCAGATGGAAGCCCCTAACTGTGCCCACAGAACCAGATGAACTGGTCCCTCTTCCTCCTGTCTGCCTGTGAGGCTGACGTCCTGCGGGGCCTGTCCCCATGTGGTGCCGGTGTGGCTCTGTCCGCGTTCGGGGAGAGAGGCCCACGGATTTGCTCAGCAGGCACTGATGAAAGCAGTGACCCTTTGGCGGGTGGCAGACGTGGATGGATGCACAAACATGGCTGCTGCCTGAGTGTGTAGGGAAAGCAGCTGGCCTGTGGACGGCGTCAGATGAGCGAGTGTGACTCACAAGAATGCACGGCTCTCAACCCTTTTCCCTCAAGAGAGACCTGCTCCCAACTGAGCCTGGGCTAACGACAGCACCCGAACAACTGATGGCCGTGAACAGCCCCCATGTGTTTAGCCCAACAAATCTGTTCTTCCTTTTCCTTTCAGGCATTACCTTAGGAGACTGAGGCAGCTGCATCCCTCCTCGGGGCTGGATGTCTGCCTGGCCATGTAGGTCCCTGGCAAGTGCTGATCCATCACGTACTGCACTTGCCTGACGCAGAGAATGAGCAGCTGGGGATACATTTGCAGGATGGCTTCTCGGTATCCCCGTAGGAAAAGGAGCTCATAAATGGTCTTCATTGCCTGGAGGGGGGAAAGAATTTCACTCAGCTCTCCCAATCTGCCACCTGTCCCCATTGCCATTCGCTATTGTCCCTTTGTCATGTCTCCTTTCCTCTCCAGCGTATTACAAAAGAGTATTGGCTTCTGAGAGGGGTGGGGACATTTGGAGGCTCCTGAACCTTCCCCCATTCCTGGAACGGAAGCAGGATGGAAAGATGAGAAGAGTCTGGATGATGTTATTCCCCATTATTTCTCTTTCTGGTGCAGAGCCTGTGCTTTGGCTTTCCAGCCATGACTGGAAGGGCTGAAACCATCCTGAGGAGATCCGTTCTCCTAGGCCCAGTGTTTCTGGCCCAGTCAAAAGTACTGGACTTCTCAGGATGCCATGTTGGGAAGATTTCTAGCCACAGTTTACAGAGCCAGATACTTGGAGACTTCCAAGAGACACCTGAACTGCACCTGTTCACTAAAGGGCCATCTGGAGCAGAAGACAACTGAGCCAGGGTACCAGCAGATAAACCACTTCAGATGTGTAACTTTGACCTGGGGGAAACTTTACTACCCCTCTTTGGTTTGATTGGAAGTGGTGAGGACACACTAAGGCCTGGTCTACACTCCAGAGTTAGGTCAACGCAAGGCCGCTCACTCTGCATCCCCCTAAGGATGGAATTTCCTTCCCATCGTCAGAACTGCCCCTCGGTGCCAAATTCGTCACTCCACCTCCACACGTGGCAGAGAGTCCAGGTCGATGCAGTCAGGTCGATGCAGCGTCCGTGCAGACACCACGTCGCTTTCCTCAACTGGCTTTCAGGAGCCTTCCCACAATGCCCCACCCTGACCCTACAATCAAGACAAGCCCTTCTGGGGAGGACGGGCACTGCCGACACGAGCAGCAAAGTGCGGACACACACCAGGGATGGAATCACTGTGGCGGCTGTCTGCCCATTTAAGTTAGGTCGGCTTCAATGTGTGGTGGAGCCATGGCCTGAAGGTAAGAAGAGGTGAAACTCGCACACACACACAGATGCACCATCTTCCCTGTGGTGGCGGGTTCGCAAGGTGACATCTCAAATCTCACTTACAGCCAGAGACACATGGCTGCTCGTCTCCTCCCGGCGTCTCTGCTGGAGCTTGTCCAGCAGCTGCTGCAGCACCTCCCTGGTGAGCTGTGGTTCTTCACTCAAGGCCTTCCACAACTCAATGGCACATCTGAAAATTCAGAAACACA
Source organism: Caretta caretta (assembly GCF_965140235.1). NCBI lineage: Eukaryota > Metazoa > Chordata > Testudines > Cheloniidae > Caretta > Caretta caretta. Next base: position 7,987,974 of record NC_134209.1, read on the forward strand.
CGTCAGAGCTTTCCTGCTTGGCCATCTCTTGCCTTCCCCAGGGAGAGGCTTGGAATACCAGAGAAGACAGCCCCTGGTGCAGGGAGGCTAAGGCAGGGCAAGTCCCTTCAGAGAAAGTTGTATTTATTCCTTTCCCCTAATGGGTTCTTGTTTCTAAAGCTAACCCACTCTTTCCAAGACAGTGACCATGTACTGACCACAGAATGACCACCAAACTGTGACCCGCAGACTGCAAAATTCTGCTCTGTTACACTTGGGTCAGTCCCGAGAAACTTGCCTGACATCATTGGAGTTCCTCTGGCTGTTTGGGGGTCTAACGGAGACACAGCGTTTGGCCAAGTGTCTCTTAGCAGCTCAATTCTACTGCAGTGTGGTGGACAGGGTCAGAGAGTGAGTCAGCACATGCCTTGATCTGAGAAGATTCAAGAGCTTGGAAGAGGAGATTGTAAAGCCCCATGTGACAGAGATGGAAGGAAAGTAGGACTGAAATCCCCCTCCTCCATTCTTGCGGATCTAAGTCCTGCTTGTCCCCGCAGGCATCTGCAGAGGAAGACTGCAGATGGATCCAAAAGACTTCCAGTCATTTGACTTCCAAGTTTGGTGAGGAAGGTCGGACGTGGTGGTGAAGCCCTAGGACATTGAGACCTAGGTTGGACAACTCAAGGGCAAATGGCCTGGAAGCAAGGTCTTCCGGAAGCTTGACTGAACTTCTGTGCCAATGCTGCCGAGTTTCTGTAACTTCTGAGCACAGCCCCTGGAAAGCACTGTGGCTTTTCCAAGAAATTCAGACCTGATTCTGAAATTCAGAAAGGTTTACAAATCAAACACTCAAAGAAATCTGAAAACCAACACTGTATTCCTCTGATAACTGAATTGGGTAAGAAGTTCCATTTCTTTCCTGCCGCTCTTCAATTTGCTCTGCAGTGTGACACAAATTTCTCTCAGGTCTGTGCAGAACTGCATTGCAGAAGATGCCAAGGAAAGCTGGACTTTTGACCTCTGGCTAGGGTTCAGTTGGGTTTCATGGCCCCGAGGCACATGGGGGTTGTGTTACAAACCCCTCAGCTGGCTGACCCTTCCAAGTGATCAGCAATAACCAGCAGGACTGAAAGTTAACAATCTATTGAGGTGGAAAGAGGCACTCCCCCTTCTCAGAGCTATTAATGCTGGCTGTCTGCTTGCTGCACTGCATTTAGGATCTGGTCATTAGGGGATGGTTTTTTTGTTGATTTTCTTTTCTTTTCTTTTGGATCAATAAGGGCTGGAAATGTCTGTCTTAAGAGATTGACCTCTGCCCCACCGCTCCATAAGGATGAGTGCATTTTGTCACCAATTCCTCAGCCATGGAATAACTGGGGGGTCTGACGACAGGTAAGAATCCTGCACTGGTCTCCAGGGGATAGACAGATGGGCCTCATGGGCCTTTTCCATCTCTGCCTTCTCTCCTGCAGTAAGGAGCAGCCAGACCTCATGAGCCAGGGATGTTGAGTGAGCCCCCAAATCATTGATTGGCCCTGTACTGGATCTGAGAGGAAGTGGGGTGACCCATAGAAATCAGGACAATGTTGGAATTCTCCAGAAAAGTGGCATGTCTCCATCCCGGGGAGTGTAGGAGGAGGGGTTGGCTCCTCAGTGGCTGGGCCTGGCCATCTCCTCTTAGGAAGCGTGGACAGCTCTCTGCACAGCAGGAAACTCCCTCCAACTGTGTGAGCCCCACGGACCCCTCCCGGCCTGTGGCCTCTCAGTAGGAGCAGGAAGAGAACTACTGGACTGAGGAGATAACAAAGCAGCTCCCTACCTGTGCGATGAGAGCGTGTGAGCCACACAGGTTAGAACCACGTCCTGGGGGTGGGAGCGAGCCAGCAAGGCCATGGCCCTGAGCACTGCTCTTCTGGCTCTGGGATCACAGCTGTTGTCGAGCCAGATTAAGATCCCTCCCACGACATCTCCAACCTGGAAGAATGCCAGAAAGTTGAGGGATGGATTTATCAATGAGTGGCCTCCTCCCAGGGAAACCCTCCTGGCAGCCCTGCAAGCCTCCTCTGACCTCGGTTGCCCATCTTGGCTGCTCCCTAAGAGGCTTTGACAAGTCCAGGAACCCCAGTCTTCCTGAGGTCTGGGTTAGCACCTTCAAGCTCAAAAACACGCACAAAACCTTAGAGTGCGCACAGTCCTAACTCTCCTGATGTCCCAGGGCCTTCCCTGCCGTAGCAAACGGCTCTCAGCCCCGCTCTCAAGGGCTTCCCTCCAAGAGCCTTTCCTCCATCTCTGCAACTTCCTTTTAGCTCTTTCTTGCACAATCCGCTCCTCCAGACCAGTGGTTCTCAACCTAGGTTCCATTGTGGGACACATCCAATCCGACCTGTTTGTCCCTGAGGATGTCCCAAAGGGGCGCAGCTCTGTGCTGACCGGGCCACAGGTTGAGAAGCACTGCTCCAGACCCAGCTGGTTCTACCGATGTATCCCAGAGCCCATGGCAGAGATGGGAGGCAGGGCTAGTTGGGTGGGGCTAGCCAGCTCCCGGCCCCAGTCTCTTAAGTCCCCAGTCTCTAACCTCGGATTCATGCTATGGCACTTAGAAGAGCAGTGCAGACAAGGTGACTTGGGCTGGAGCCCAGGCTCTGAAACCACCCTCCTCCCCAGGCTTCAGAGATCAAGTTCCAGCCCCAGCCCAGAAGAGTCTGCATTGCTGTTTTGGCCCCTCAGTGCCAGCCCTGGGAGCCCAAGTCCATAGGGCCAGGCTTTCAGGCTCCTGCTGCAGAGTTTGCAACACAGGGAGACAGACCCTAAAGGGACAAGCCACCCCCTAGGACTCTTCCGTGAGGAACTGGTCATTGCTCTTTCCTCTTTCGAACAAGGAGCAGAAGCTCCAAGGTGGGTGGCTGGATTCTGTTGACCTGTTCTGCTAGCAGGAGTCAGAGCCCTGCACAAATCAATCTGCTGATTGAGGGGCCATTTGTTAACTTCCCGCTGGGAGCTGTTGGAAAGAAGGAACTCGGGCAGAGACAGGGATGACCTGCAGGAAACCCTAGGAACAGGCAGGTTGGGGAGGAAGTTCAGGCTGAGGATTCTGTTCATTGATTAGTCTCAGCGTTTCCAGGAAAGCCAAAGCCCAGGAAGGGACTAAGTCTGCACTTCCGCGCCACGTGCAGGCGGTCTTTGGAGAAGGGCTTGAATGTCGCCTATCCCCGTGGCCAAGCGATGAATGGCAAGGGGCTGAGCCAACCTTCCAATCCCATGCCAGTGTCCCAGGAATGGTTTCCGAGGAGAGGAACTTCTCCCATCCCCCTCTCTGCGCAGCATCCCCCTGCCCCATTGCGGGAGTCTCTTACTCTCTCCATCTTGTCTCCGTGGAGAGATACGATGGCCCTCAGCTCTTCCTCTGCGGCTCTAAATCTCTGCAGGGTGGGTGTTGTCAGACCCTTCACGGCTGCCATCAGCAGGGCATGGAGCGGGGCTGAGGAAGGGTGCTCCCTGGGGGTCTGCAAAGAACAGGGACAAAGCCTGTTGGGATTGAGTATTTCCCTCGGGCAGCTGCCCTGGAACAGTCTGTCCCCGGGGGAGGCTGGCAGTGCCGAGGGAGCGTGGAGACTCCGGCTGAGCCCTTTTCTTCAAAAGCCTCCCCAGGTGCTAAGGTTTCCTCAGCCTTTGTCCCCTCTCTGGCCCCCTCCCCTGAGAAGAGACAGGAGCCTCTCGGGCAGTGCTGAGACCCCAAGGGCCACCCCGTTTCCTCCCTTGCTAGCCCCTCCTCGCAGGAAACCCCGCTTTTGCTGAGAAAGCCTCAATGTCCTGCAAAGCCCATTCGAGTTGCTCCTTGAGTGTCGCCGAGGGGTCACTGGAGAACCTGCCCCATGTCCCATCCCACCCCGAGTGCCTGAGGAGATTGGCTCAGCAACTCTGGCAGCCCACAGTGTCTGCAAGGAAGGGACTGAGAATAGGGCCCAAACGGAAACACCCTCTTCCTTCCCCACCTCGCAGCCTGTGGGGCTGCCAGAAAACAGGCAGGAATCGCCGTCAGGACAGAAAGTAACTGAGACTGAAGAAGCAAGTTTGCCTGGCTGAGGAGAAGCCCAAAGCGTGGGCCTCTGGGGCCAGAGCCCTGGGGGTGAGAACTCACTGGGCACAATGTTACTCCAGGGGGCCTGGTTCCAGGGTCACCTCAACCCAGGGCCTGGGGTGCTGGAGGCCTTTGCCCTGGTGTCTCAGGGCAACCCCTGGGGATTATTGCAGCTGGCCTGCATGGCGCTGGATTAGCACCGTCTGTCCTGGTTGCCAACAGCTGAGGGGTATCTCAGTGGTTTGAGCATTCGCTAAACCCAGGGTTGTGAGTTCAATCCTTGAGGGGACCATTTCGAGATCTCGGGTAAAAATTGGGGTTTGGTCCTGCTTTGAGCAAGGGGGTGGACTGGATGACCTCTTGAGGTCCCTTCCAACCCTGATATCCTAGGATGCAGTAGAGCACGGCGGAGTGGCACACTCGCCTCCATACTCCAGACCCCCGGCGGGTCAGAAGCTCCCAGAATTGCAGCCTTTTGTATGCGCTGCAGGGTGCTCTGTCCCGAAGAGGAAGAGTTACAAAGGTGTCTAGAGGCTTTTGTAACTCGGACAGAGCCCAGATGTTGGCAGGCGAGAGGGAACCTGGGACCTCTGGAGCTTAGTGCAGGAGCCTCGACCACAGGAGTGAAAAGCCAAGAGGCTGTCAGCTAAGGCTCTCGAGCAGACTCCTTTTCTCTGTGTCTCAAAGTGGTCCTGGTGCCACGAGATGGGCCAGAACCCCACAGCCAGGAGATATGTGGGTTCCCCCGACCAGGGCAGGGATGGGCCTGGTCTGATTTTCAGTCGTGCCTGTGTGCCATGGAAAGTGCATGAGAATTGGGCACCTGAGTCAGGCACTTCTGCCAGTCCCACAAAGCACCTCTGGACTTCTTTAGGTGTCTAAACCCCTTTCTCAAAGCGGGCCTCATTCAAGCAACCCAGATAAAGGCTGGCTGGAGTTGATCACCCTTGACGAGTGATTCTTTTCAGCCCCTGGGAGATATTCCTACACACAGCAAGGGATGCTTTCCATGAGCACGGCCACACAGCACCATTACCATCGTCATATGGGAGCTGCTTGTTAATGAGGGGCTGGGAGTGCGCTCTTCTTCCTGCTCTTCTGGGCTTCCTTTTTCCCACTTCCCCTTCGTGTCAGACGGCTCCTTCTTCGTCCCTGCAGCAAAAGAAACATTCTTAACATTTTGTTTACAGAGGATGGAAGTTGGGCCCAGAGCCCTGAAGCGAATTGCCCAGGGTCAGACTGAAGGTTGTTGGCAGAGCTCAGCAGAGAACTCCCCGCTCTCCTGACTCCTAGCTGGGGGCTTTGACCACACGAGGCTTCCTCTTCCCTCGGGGCCAGTTTCTTTTCAATGGGGTCGTCTACTCTTCCCCTCCCCTTGTACCTCTTTCCTGTCAGTGATGGGCACCTGTCCTCCTTTTGCATTGAACCCCCCAAGAAGGAATGACTCAGCTCTGGTACAGTTCCCAGCTGTGACCTGCTGAGACCTCTGGAGCATTTTCCTGAGGAAAGGGACCCAATCCAGGAGAAAAGAAAGGATTTCCTCCAATGTCCAGCCTCTCTCTTCTCCTTCCAGCCTGGAACAATGTTCGTAGTCCCCACCCCACCGTGCCAGATCCCCAGAGGGGGGTGACCTGACATTGTCAGCTCTCCCCACCTCAGCCATGGACCTCTGCCACCCTCTAAATGGATTCCAGAGCCGGAGGTACCCATCACTGTCCCATGAGATGGCCCTGATGTCGAAGGCTTGTCGAGTGACTGGTGTGAGTGTTCCTCACATGCTCCTCGTGAACCATGTGGATTGAACCATCTCACCTGTAAGATCCACTTCGACTTTGTCTGTCGTCTCCTGCAGCTTCACCTCCTCTCCCTCCACCTGGGTCTCCGCTGCTTTCTTCTTCAGGGACAAGTGTGTCCACCTTCTTGGAGAGGAAGCTGTTCTCTCCTCACTGCTCTCTGCCATCGAGTTGTGGGATTGGCAACAGACACAGAGTCTTTTCAAGATGGTCCATGAGCATTTTCTTCCCTGGGGCTTCTCTGGCAAGGCCTGTTCTTGGGGGCTGAGGCCAGAGCATGCCTCAATGGCTGCAGGTTGGACGAGCACTTTGTGCACATGGATCTCTCTGTGCTCCAGAGAGGCGAGTCTTTGGAAAAAGGAACGAAGCCTGGAATAGAAAGAAGGAGGAAATGGGTTTTTCTGTCCTTCTCGAAAGGAAGGGAATTAGTTTGCCCAGGATTCCCAGATCCACGAGAGTGGTCTTTTGAAGCCATCTGCTCCTCTAATAGCCAGGACTGGTTGCTGCAACCAAGAAGATATGCAACACAAGACCGCCCAGACTGGGTCAAACCAAAGGTCCATTTAGCCCAGTACGCTGTCTTCTGACAGTAGCCAGTGCTGAGTGCCCCAGAAGGAATGAATAGGGAATCATCAAGCGATCCATTCCTGTTGCTCATTCCTGGCACCTGGCAAACAGAGGCTAGGGATAGAAAGAGCAAAAGGTCAGTTTCTAGGTTCTTTGGTCATTGCCTGGGCCTAGTTGCAAAAATGCTTCCTTCTTAACCCCACTCCTTTGTGCACAGAATGTTGGGACTCTGGGAACAGATCGGGCCAAGCTGCAAACCAAGAAAGCTCTGTTCCCAGAGAAGCCAGGAAAAGGAAGAAAAGATTGTCATCTCGAGGGTTTGAGGGTCTGGAAGGATGAATTAGCAGCTGCAAATATGTTGACTTCTTCTCAACTATTTGAAAATCTGGAATGTATTAGCATGGGGGAAAGAATCAGTCAACTTGAAATGAAGAATGACCCATATTATTTCCAAGATCCAGTCAGAAGTTAGGCCTCCAAAACAAGGACAAAGAAATCACAGCGAGACCCATGACAAATGTAGGCGACAGTTGATTGAAACCCCTTTCCTGGAAAGGAATTGCGGGGCAGGGGGGGATCGACACATCTCTTTTCTCTAGCCCAAGGGGGTAGAGTAGAATTTGTAGAGAGTTTTGAGATCTATCGCCAGGAGATTCTTTCTGAGAGAACTACCAAGATGACAGCCAGGGGATGGGAGTGGAGCTGTATCACTTTCAATATCTTAAGATTAATTTCTTCTGCATTATTTGAGCTCATTTATGTGCATTTCAATCCTGTAAATTCTGAGATCGATATTCTCTCAATACACATTTCTTTGGCAGTCATGACAGGAGACAAAGGGTTTCTATTCCCAACTTGAAGGCAAGGAGTGCATTAGGGGCAACTCCAAGGGAAAGACGATTGATGGAGATCTCAATCTAAATTCTACACGAGTTTTGTTATCTTCCCTTTTGGTTCTATCCCTGGAAAGTCCCCCCGACTAGTCTGCTGAAAGATAAAATCATCTAAATCTGCCTCCAAAGAACCTGACAGGCTGAAGCAGGAGGAGACCTGAGAGATGGCCACATTCAAATCAAAAGGGAACGCTGAGACCTGCCTGTTGCCACACCCGCCCCCACCCGTCCCGAGGAGAAGGAGGCGCCGACCTGTCGTGTGCGATCTAATGAGCAGGGAAAGAATCTGGGAATTACCTTCTGTAAAAACTCATCCTTTTGTTCCTCAAACACCTGTGGAAATAGCTGATTCAAGAAGTTGCTGACAGAGGGATGGTCCGCGTCTCTCAGCAGCTCCTTGGGTCACCAGCCGTTGTCAACCAAGCCAGTTGGCAGACTGACGGCAGGGCAAGAATGCTGACGCCCAACACTCTTTGCTGTTGGCCTCCGTGACATCACAATCAGCTTGTGCATAAACACACACAGACCCCACCCAGAGAGACACACCCCCACTGAGCAACTCCCCACCCTCCTTCCCAGCACTTCCTGCCCACCCCAGAACAGCTGTGTCATGGAATTGAGGATGCTCCGGGAGGGTCGGTTCGGGGCGGTGCATGGGATTCACATACTTGGGGCAGTGCATGGGATTCTTCTCTCCTAAGTGCAGGGCTCAGCACTTGTCCTTGCTGAACCTCATCAGATTTCTTTTGGCCCAATCCTCTAATTGGTCTGGGTCACTCTGAACCCTATCTCCCTCTCCGCCCAGCTTGGTGTCATCTGCGAACTTGCTGAGGGTGCAATCCATCCCATCCTCCAGATCATGCACGAAGATGGTGAAGAAAACCGGCCCCAGAGTGACCCGTGGGGAAGCGGGGGAGGGGGTGGAGGAGAGGAGGCAGACGGTGAGTGGCAGGGACCCCACAGAGGGGGGTGCAGTGGAGGAGAGGGGGAAATCATCCAGGCAGCGGTGGGCAGTGTGGGCTGGGAGAAGGGGCGAGGCAGATACAGGAAGAGATGGAGCACAGGCGAGGGACTGGGGCCAAGGCACCCGGGGCCTGGTCATCGTTGGCACCAGGAGAGGAGAGGAGAGAGAGACAGAGACAGAGGCAGAGACAGAGTGTGTGTGATGGCCAACATACTAGAGGAGAGACAGAGAAAAACATGGCAGGATTGCAAGCAACTCACCTCCTGGAGTCATCTGTGATGAAGCGGGACTTCATGTTTCCTCTGAATTGTGTGGGGGTGCCTCAGTTTCCCCTATGCAGTTCTTAAGGATCTAGGGGGTGGGGTAAGGGTGTATGATTGTTGCAGAGCTCTGGAGGGCAGGTGTGTGCAGGGGTCTGGACACAGAGAATGGCCGACACCCTCTTTCCTGGCACCTGATGCCCTGGGCCCTTCCACCCTGTGAGGTGAGAGCTAAAGGGTTGGAGAACAAAGGAATCGGGTGCCCTCCTGGCCGGGGACAGGGACAAAGCCCAGAGGAGGAGGGGCTGGGGGGAGTTTCAGTTGGGGGCTGGCTGGAGACATGGAGTGAAGGGCAGACGGGGTTGTCTGGCTCACTGCCCCCCCCCCCAAAATGGACCCGGCTGAGGGGTCCTGTTCTCTGCACCTACAAGCTTGTGTTAGACCATGTCCCTGTCGTCTAATAAACCTCTGTTTTCCTGGCTGGCTGAGAGTCCCGTCTGACTGCGGAGTTGGGGGGCAGGACCCTCCGCCCCCCCAGGACCCCGCCTGGGCGGACTGGCTGTGGGAAGCGCAGGGAGGGGCAGAGGAGGCTGAAGGCTCCGAGGTCAGAGCCAGGAAGGTGGAGCCGGGGGAGCTGTGTGTCCTGCAGACAGGCTGCTCCCCGAGAGGAGACTTCCCCAGAGTCCTGCCTGGCTTCCTGGGGAGCAGTCCCAGAGCATCGCCCGGGGACCCCGGGACATCCTCCTCCTCGATGAAACCTTCTGCTGGGTGACGTGTTGTGCGTGTCGTGTTGCCTGTGTCGTGTGACGTGTTGTGTGTGTGACTTGTGTGTCGTTTTGTGTGTGAGACGTGTTTATGTGTGCGTGTTGTGGTCCATGTTGAGTGTGTGTGTGCCATGTTGTATGCCATGTTGTGTGCATGTTGTGTGTGTCGGTGTCATGTGTTGTGTGAGATTTTTGTGTCTCGTGTCGTGTGCCGTTTTGTGTGTCTTGTGTCGTGTTGTCTGTGTGTGTGTCATGTTGTGTGTGAATGTGATATTTTGTGTGCGATGTTTTGTGCATCATGTTGTGTGTGTGTGTGTGTCACATGTGCCATTTTGTGTGTCATGTGAGGTGTTGTGTGTCGTATTGTGTGTGGGTGTCGGTGTCATGTGTGATTTCTGTGTCACGTTGTATGCTGTTTTGTGCCTCATCTTGTGTGTGTATGTGTCGTGTATTGTGTGTGATTTTTGTGTGTCGTGTTGTGTGCTGTTTTGTGTGTCATTTTATTTGTGTGTCATGTTGTTTGTGTGTGTCGGTATCGTGATGTTTTGTGTGTGATGTGTGTGTTGTCTTGGGTGGCCAGTCAGTGTAAAGCACAAAGCATTCCCCTCATGGAGGAAGAGTGACACAACGTGGCCACTCAGGAGTAACACACAAACAATCGCCCCCCGGAGCAACAGTGATGTGTGTGGCCAATTCAGGTCATGCACAAACCATTTCCCTCACAGAGCAACAGTGACCCCGGGTGGCCCCTCAGAGTACTGCACAAACCATTTCCATCGTGGAGAAACAGTGACACCAGGTGGCCAATCCAGATAATGCACAAACCATTTCCCTCACAGAGCAACAGTGACACCGGGTGGCTAATCCAGGTATTGCACAAAGCATTTCCCTCACAGAGCAACAGTGACAGTGGGTGGTGCCCCCCTGCTCATCAGGCGAGGACCCTGCATGCAGGTTATGCAAAGATTGTAGACCTTTTAGCAAGGCACGTTGCCCTCGTGCATCGGAAACCTTAGCCAAGAGACAAACCCTTCCCTTAGCTACCACCTATCCCGGCTAGGTACATTCCCCGTGCTAAACCGTGACTTCAGCTACATTACATGGTCCTAAAGCAATGCACCAGGAACTTTTCTTATCAGGATGGGAGGCCCACATCAAGGCCAGGAGGCAGGGAGTTAGGAACAGACAAAGAACAGAAACCGGGAGATAAAACAGGCTGGAGACAAGGGTTGGGGGGGGGGGGAGGATTTTCACAGGAATGCAGTATCTAAGAAACACTCCTCCTGGTACATGATGTGCTTGCTTTTAGACAATGGTGGGCCCCAGACCAAAATGGAGTCACCCAGGCTAACTTTTCCTCCACACCACTCAGGGTCATGCACCAACCATTTCCCTCATGGAGCAACAGTGACACTCGGTGGCCACTCTGGGTAATGCACAAATAATTTCCCTAACGGAGCAACAGTGACACCAGGTGGCCAGTCAGTGTAATGCACAAATCATTTCCCTCCTGGCCCAACAGTGACAGTGGGTGGCCAATTCAGGTCATGCTCATTTCCCTCATGGAGCAGAGTGACACCGGGCGGCCCCTTGGAGTAACACACAAATCATTTCCTCACGGAGCACCCATTGCACAAACTGAGTTTAATAATAATAATAATAATAAACAAAAAATAGTTTCACTAGAAAAGGTAGATTTTCAGTGATTATAAGGGATAGCAAACAGAAGAAGGCAGATTGTTAAGCAAATACAAATACACATGCATACTAAGCCTAAGATCTTAAAGAGACTGGATTCAAGAAGTAATTTCCCATCCTAAATGTCTTTTGGCAACTTGAAGAGTTTCTGTAGCTTAGACTTCCCGTTGTTTCTCTTTACAGACTAGACTCCTGTCTTAGTCTGGACTTCCCCCTTCTCATTTCCTTTGTCTCTTCAGGTACTTTCAGCAGCCTTTCTACTGCCCTGCATGATTTTCGTCCGCTCTGACTTCTCCATGGCTCCCGAGACCTCACCTGTGGGAATGCACACCTACCTGTGTCCTGTGAAGGGACACGGCACGAGGAGAGAAGAGAGAGAGAGAGTTGGCGAACACACGAGAGAAGACAGAGAAACATGAGATCAAGGCAAGCCACTCACCACCTGGAGTCATCCTCTTGATCCAACCTTCAGCTGTGGAGAAGACACTGCTCCTGACCAGAGAAACGAGCAGCCTCTGAAAATGGGACCTTTTCTCCCTCATAACCACAGCTGATCAGGAACCTTTTCTTACTGTCAAAGTTTGACTAAGACTCACAATTTATCAGACCACTCTGTTTTATTAGCAAAGCTGCTCTGCTAATACATTTAGAAGTGAGCCCCCCGAGTGGGGCTTGTGTCTCTTAATTTATACAGCTTGCTGGAGAACAAGTTACAGAGAAGTTACAGAAAAAAGAAGAAAAAGATTTTAGTCACCACCCTTCGAGATCCCTGAGACCAGTCACGTATCTTCAATTACCTGCCACCCTTAACAATCTCCTTTAACAGCTTCCAGTTAACTTAACTAATTGCCCTTCACACCTTCCATTCTGATGCCTGCTTCTTAGATGTGCTGGCTCTATCTTAATTGCTTCTCCATTCAATAGTAACTGTCCCTACGTGTGCTCCCTCAGATACTTTGTAACATGTTTTGGCATGCCCTCTCATGTACAATGTATCCAGCATGTCCCCTTATACAACGTTATACTTATACAATGTTATACTTCCACAATCCCTCCTTTTGGTCAAGGCTACGCCCATGACCAATGACTTACTGGATTCCATACGTCAATCGTTCTTTTTCATTACTTTCACTGGTGACATTTAACAACATTAGATTAGCACTCTGGTTAGGGGTAACCCGATGGATGGTGTATCTTGTGCAGTTTTGGATACAACAAGAAATCAATTGAAAACACACAAAGATTATTAGAATTCCAAATAGGATAGTCAGGATTCCTTGAAACAACCAGTTTCCCAGACTAGAGAAATTGAATAAGTTACTTATCCATTTCCACAAGGAACTTGGTTCTTCGTGGGGAAGGTATGCAATTTGCTCCAGATGGCTAGCACGATTTATTACCTCATTAGTATTATCAGGTATGTATACACAGCTTTCTCTTCCAATTAGAGCACAGGTCCCTCCTTTGGCTGCCAGTATTATATCTAATGCCCGACGGTTTAGGAGGGCCACTTGTCGGACCGCTCCTGCTTCTTTGGCTAGAGCTTTTAAGCTCTCTCCTGTTTCATTGGCCAGGATCTCAACCACCGCTTGTAACCTTAAAAGCCTTTTTGCATGGTGGATTATCCCCCCTACTGGGACTAAAGAAATGCCAACAGCTTCTTCCCAAGTTAGGGGGCTTATGTTATCCACATACCATTTAGCATCTGGCAAGTCCCTCCTTTTTTGCCTGAAATTACGGAGGCGATTTCGTGGGAGGGATTGAAGCACCCTGAATTGTGGGAAAAGCTGAGCAGGATAACAGATACCTGACCAATTTGCTGGTAACACAGCGTAAGCATTTTCCCCACAAACCCAATGATGTCCCATTAAAGCTGGGAAGGTTTGACTGCAACCCTTTGACATGTAAGAATTTACGAAGGAGGAATAGTATCCCCCAAAGGTCACAGGATGATTTTCACTGGGAGAAGAGGTAGCATTCACAGGACATTTGTAGATGGTGCTGTTTTCTCAGGGAGGCTGTAGGGGGAGCAAGAGATTGAATCTTTGGTTTGGTCCCAGGTTGAGAGGAAGTTTATCTTTCCATACCCGGTTCGCCATTCTCCAACCTTGTTTGAATAGTCCCATACACCATGGGACACGATGTATTGGAGACAGCTGCTCCTCCCTAGATTCAGCCCTGTCCCATTACACACCCAGCACCAGTGGCCCTTTCCTTTCACCACACTTATAAGTTTAGGAACATATGTTTTTCCCAGCCCCCAAGTGTCATTTTCCTTCCATGTCCTTTTAAGTGGATAGGGTTCTCCAGCAAGCTCTGAGGAATTCAAAGGGATTGCCATGGTGGGGAAACTAGCTTGTGAGTGAGCTGGGATGTGGCTGCAGACCCAGCAATTAGAAATATTCAGGATCTGGGCTATCTGCACCTGTTGTTGGAGGAAAGAATTGTCACTGTCTCTCTGGATTCCCCAGACCCTCAGGACACAGGAGCTGAGGATTAAGCTTCTCAAAGGACACATGTTGGAAGCAGGACCCTTTCTGGTTCCGACAACCCCTTTCGAGGGAACCGCACTCACGGTTTTACGTCCACCAGGCAGCAGACGCTCGGCTCACTGCTGCTTCTTGTTTGTTGGGTCCTGCTGCCTGCTTCCCCTCTGCTTCTGGCAACCCTTGCGAGAGCGCAGATTGTAAGGGGTTGCAGGCTGTTCCTCTTTGTCTTCTGGGGTTGAAGCTGGTTCTGCGTGGTCTTGCAGAGGTGCTTGGTCCCCGTGAGGTGGCGCTGGCTTACACTGTGGGGCGTGGATCCATGCAGCGATGCCGGATAATTTCACTGCTGTCTGGGTGGTGAGCAGTACCTGGTACGGACCCACCCACCGGGGTTCCAAGGCGGGCTTCCGAAGGTGGTGCCGCAGGCAGACCCAATCACCAGGCTCAGGGGTGTGACAGGCAGCAGAGGTGGGTTCCCTCGGCCAAGCTGCTCCCACCTGCCAATGGCAGGAGCTCACCGCTTGCATTAACCCTTTGCAGTACTGGAGGAGCGTGCTGTGAGTTAGGTTTAGGTCTGGGGCTGGGGTAATAGTAGCCATTGTTCGCATAGGGCGTCCCAGGATGATTTCAAATGGACTCAATTTGTGTCTCTGGGATGGGGATGACCGAATTTCCATAAGGGCCAGTGGTAAAGCAGCTGGCCAGTTTAACCCTGCGGAACTACAGATTTTTGCCAGCTTATTTTTAAGCACACCATTTCGCCTTTCCACTGCCCCTGCACTCTGTGGATGGTAAGGGCAGTGCAATGGGTGGGTGACATGTAATACCTGGTTTAGATGTTGTACAATTTTTCCAGTAAAATGTGTTCCCCGGTCACTAGACAAAGTGGCAGGAATTCCCTTGGTAGGGATAATGTGGTTTAACAGACATTTTGCAACGGACAGTGAATCAGCTTTGCGACCGGGAAAGGCTTCAATCCAACCCGAAAACAGACATATTATAACTAAAATGAATTCATATTTCTGACACTTTGGCATTTGTACAAAATCAAGTTGCCAGTGTAGGAAAGGTGCTTGAGGCAAACCCCGGAACCCTTGTGTTACTTTTACAGATTTGCCAACATTGTGGCTTTGGCAAGTAACACAAGCGGCACAGTGGCGGGTTGCAAAGGAGCTGAAATGGGGAGCCCACCACCCCGCCTTACTCATAGCAGAGACCATCCCCTCCTTGCCGACATGCGAAACACCATGTAGCAGGGCGGCTAGAGACGGGTAGAGTGAGAGGGGGGCTACAAAGGTACCGGTGGGCGATTGCCAAAGGGAATCAAAATGCAAAGAGCAACCCAAAGCACTCCAGGAGTCTCTCTCTGTTTCTGGGGCAGAATCCTGGAGCTGAGTGAGATGAGACAGGGATGGTGGCGTTACAGAGACAGAGAGGGGACCAAGAAACGCTTCTGGTGAAGGTTTTATAGTGGCGGCATGTTTTGCAGCAGCAGCAGCAAGTGCATTACCTTTTGCCACCTCGGTGTCTGCCGCTGAGTGGCCAGTACACTTAACATTTGCCAAGGCAGACGGTAGTAAAACTGCCTACAGGAGGGCGGCAATGTAGGGGCCATTCTTGATAGGGGTACCAGTAGAGGTAAGAAAACCTTGAGCCTGCCAGAGGGTGCCAAAGCCCTGCACAACCCCAAAGGCATCCCGAGAATCAGTAAAAATAGTGGCAGAGAGCAATCAGTTCAGCCACCTGGGCAGAGGTCACAGAGGGTAAGGGCACAGCTCCTGTGGTCTCAGAGAGAGAGACCACAGCGTACCCTGCAAGGAGGTGGCCTTGGTCATTTCTATAACAGGACCCATCGGTGAATAATACCAGGTCAGAGTTAGGGAGAGGTACATCTGAAAGGTCGGGGCGCGGGACAGTGATAGCGGAGACAGTTGCAAAGCAGTCATGGCGTTCACCATCACTAGGTAAAGGAAGGAGGGTAGCAGGGTTTAACCGGGAGCAGCGCTTAGTAGTGATATGTGAGGCTGAAAGCAGCAGAAGTTCATACCTAGTGAGGCGAGCAGAGGAGAGGTGAGCCGTGTTGCGTTGCAGAAGGAGAGTTTCCACAGAATGGGAACCATGAGAGTGAGAGGAGAGCGGAGGACAAGGGACTCAGACATCTCGACCAGGCGTGCTGCAGCAGCTACAGTGTGTAGGCAAGGGGGTAAACCCTGGGCTACAGGGTCCAAGGTTGCAGAAAAATAAGCCACCGGGCGATTTCTGTCACCGTGCTCCTGAGGAAGAACCCCGAGGGCACAAGCAGATTGTTCGTGACAGAAAGGGGTAAAAGGCTTGTCATAGTTAGGTAACCCTAAGGCAGGGGCAGAGGCTAAATTCTGCTTAAGGGAGATGAAAGCAGCATTTGCTTCAAGTGGCCATGGCATGGGGTTAGGTACAGAGGATCGAGTGAGTTCTTGGAGTGGTTTTGCCAGAGAAGCATATTGGGGAATCCATTGCCTACAGAACCCTGTCATGCCTAAGAATTTTCTGACCTGGCGTGGAGAGCAAGGCTGGGGAAAGCTAAGGTGGCTTGTACCCAGGCTGGAGAGAGTGTACGGGAGCCCTGGGAGAGAAGAAAGCCTAGGTATGTGACAGAGGTTTGGCAGAGCTGCAATTTTGTGCGAGAAGCCTTATGACCCTTGTTCGCTAAAGCTGTGAGAAGCGTTAGTGAATCAGTTTCTGAGGCAGACAGAGAGGGGGAGCACAGGAGTAAGTCATCCACATATTGGATCAGTGTGGACCCTGATGGGAAAACCAGATCAGCGAGATCCCTGGCTAGGGCTTGAGAAAAATAGGATGGACTCTCTGTATACCCCTGGGGAAGGGTAGTCCATGTATATTGCTGACCCTTGTCGGAGAAGGCAAAGAGATCCTGGGATTCAGAGTGAACTGGGACAGAGAAGAAAGCGGAGCACAAATCTACAACAGTAAAGTGGGTTGCATTTGGAGGAATAGACGCTAGGATTGTAGCAGGGTTAGGAACCACTGGAAAAGAAGGTATGACAATACGGTTAATAGCTCGAAGGTCTTGAACAAATCGCCACGATTTGCCATCAGCCTTTTGAACTGGGAGGATAGGGGTGTTACAGGGGCTGGAACAAGGGACAATAATTCCTTGTTCTTTTAATGCAGATATAACTGGAGCAATCCCAGCCTCTGCCTCAGGATTCAAAGGATACTGAGACAGGCGAGGCAGAGGTTTGGAATTGTCTACAGTAATCCGAACTGGGTCAGTATTTAATCGGCCCACTTCAGATGGGTGAGTTGGCCATAGGGAGGAAGGAACCTGAGAGATTAGGTGCTCTAGGGACGGAGTTAAGGGACAGCAAGGGACCGGAGTGGAGAGGGAAGTTTCAGACAGCAGAGAGGCTACAGAATCACATAAGGAAGACTGAGGGATTTGCAGATAGACACCATCTGGGGAGCAGTAAATAGAACAGCCAAGTTTGCATAGCAAGTCCCGTCCCAGAAGGTTTGCAGGGGTGGAATCAGAGAGGAGGAATGCATGCTCCTCAGAGAGGAGACCGACCTGAACAGACAAAGGTTTTGAGAGGGGGAAAGAGGTGGGGATCCCTGTAATGTCAACAGCAGACACAGATTTTCCAGATCGGAGAACCTCAGGCAAGTCAGAGGTGCGGATTGTAGAAAGAGAAGCTCCAGTATGAACAAGGAAAGGGAGAGAGAGATCATTTACAGTCAGGACACATTCTCCAGTAGGGGACAGAGGTAATAAGGAAGCTAAAACTTTGTGAGGTTCCCCAGCATCCCGTCATTGTTGGGGTGAAAAATAGGGTTGGGGATCAGCTGGAGGAACCAGCGGGGGGTTCACTTGATTTCCCATACAATTATTAGGTCGTCTTGGACACTCTTTTTTCCAGTGTCCAGGCTGTTTACAGTAGTTACAAACCCCAGTTAATCCAGCCCCTCGCCCCCTTCCACAACCCCGTCCCTGTCCCCGGTGTGGTCTGCTTAGTCCTGAATAATGCTGTATTTGCAGAGCCATTAACTTTTGGGAGGACTGTTCCTCCTTTCCTTTTAAAGTGCAGTGGCAATGCTCTGCTCCTGCCAGCAATTTGTCCATGGTTTCAGTCTCCCATCCCACACTTATTCGTTTGAACATGCTGCCTGTGGCAGGGAGAAGACCATCAACAAATGCATGTGCCAAGGCCCCCTGCCTATTTACATCGGGCTCTTGTATTCCTGAATGTTGTAGGAAAATATCAGTTACCCTGGACCTATAGTCGCCTGGGCTTTCCCATTGCCCTTGCTTACAGCAACGTATTGCTGTCCAGTTTGTTTTAGGAGACCACACTTTGGGAATGGCTTGATGCAGGCACTTCTGAAGAGCCATACACCGGTCTCTGGATGCCGAATCTGCGCCAGTACTTTTTATGGTTGAGTGGCGTGCCTCAGCTGGCCAGTCTGCGGCAGCCAACCATTTTTCATAATAACTGGCAGGAGCTAACAATTTACACAGTTGGAGGAGGTCTCAGAGGGTTCACAGATTAACAGAAACTCCTCAGCAAATTTGACAGAGTTTTCCTGTGGTTTGGGAAAACTTTTAACTATAGATAAAACTTCCATACGAGTCCAGGGCTTATAATCCCATATGGACTCACTTTTTCCCATCTTAAGGACTCATAAGGGTGCCAGAACAGTTTGATCAGAGTCTCTCATTAACCTCCCATCAGGTTCTCTTTTCCAAGAAGAGATGTCAAGAGAATCTTTGCAGTCTGCTTTGGATTTCTTCTTCATAATATTTTGCAGAGCTGCGAGGCCAATGAGGGTATCTTCTTCACTTTCATTATCTGTAGTCACTGAAGATTTTTCCTTTTCTGATTTCTTATTTGCGCAGGAGTATGGTGGGGGTCGGGTTTGATCCGGATCATTGCACAGGACTGGGCAAAGGGGAGCGCTCCGACTAGTGGTGGGAGAGACTGCATCCAATTGAACTGTTAGTTTTTGGATAGAATTTTTAAGAGAGGTGAGTTTTGACTCAGTCCATCTACGATTTCCCTCTTCCCACCACTGCATGAAGCAGTCTACTTCTCCTCTCTCCAATTTGGTTTTTGGGAGGACGAGTTTGCTTTTTAAAGCGTCCACTCGATCCTTGTCCCAAGAACCTAACAGTGGCCACTGTAATTTGGGGTTCTCTAGAGCTAATTTGGACCATTTTTCAAGAAACCTACAAGAGTCCGGACCCCTCCTAAAATACATAAAATAAGCTGGAGTTCCCTTAGGGAACTGTCCTACCTTAGACTTCTGATTACCCAT
The DNA here is from genome assembly GCF_965140235.1 of Caretta caretta. Classification (NCBI taxonomy): domain Eukaryota; kingdom Metazoa; phylum Chordata; order Testudines; family Cheloniidae; genus Caretta; species Caretta caretta. The sequence continues at coordinate 8,006,769 of NC_134209.1, forward strand.
CCAGGAGGACTTCACACAGCACTCACACAAGAAGGAAATTCGGGCTCAGCAGAGCGGTGCCCGGTGCAACACACAGAAAGGAGCCCACAGGCTACTGCCTCAACTGCCCTTGCTTTCACACCAGCTGTGCAGATTCCACTTATTCAGACCGTGGGGACGGGGACCCCTTGGTCAGCCAGTCTCCGGACAGAGATGGCTCCCAGATTCACACACACACCACGGGGAAGACGGATAGACACAAAGACAAGACAGTCCTCAAACCGGTTAAAGCACAAAAATAATAATTACCTGAGACGTCTGATTCCAGAAGCTGGATCCAAGGACCCCAACCCGAACAGAGTGGGAACCAACAAGTTCAATGGCGTAGACTGCGCTGCTGTTGTGTACCTTTCTGTCTTGTGGAGGATCACTTGGACTAAGCGTCCAGGCGCCGGCTGCCATGATCATCCTGCAAGGCAGTCAGGGATCACACAGCCTCAGTGAAGCCGCTTGCCATCTCGGTGGGACCTCCAAATTGTTAAAGTTTGACTCAGACTCACAATTTATCAGACCACTCTGTTTTATTAGCAAAGCTGCTCTGCTAATACATTTAGAAGTGAGCCCCCCGAGTGGGGCTTGTGTCTTTTAATTTATACAGTTTTTTGGAGAACAAGTTACAGAGAAGTTACAGACAAAAGAAGAAAAAGATTTTAGTCACCACCCTTCGAGATCCCTGAGACCAGTCACGTATCTTCAATTGCCTGCCACCCTTAACAATCTCCTTTAACAGCTTCCAGTTAACTTAACTAATTGCCCTTCACATCTTCCATTCTGATGCCTGCTTCTTAGACGTGCTGGCTCTATCTTAATTGCTTCTCCATTCAAAAGCTAACTGTCCCTACGTGTGCTCCCTCAGATACTTTGTAACATGTTTTGGCATGCCCTCTCGTATACAATGTATCCAGCATGTCCCCTTATATAATGTTATACTTCCACACGCCTTATATATTATCCATCCAGTCACTGTGCAATGATTATGCGGATTATGCAGTGTGGCACAGGTATCCAGGAAAGGCTTTACATGACACCCTTTGATGACATAGAGATCAGATCCAGGGAATCCTGGGAACCCTATGCACTCCTATGGCCTCTGCCAGTGGGTACCCAAAGGACCCGGGGTCACACCCTCAACTCCCATTGAAGTCAGCCAGAGGTTAGTAACTCTCAGCACTTTGCTGTTTCAGGCCCAAATTTTGAACAGCAGCCAGGAAATATCAGAAACCTCACAAGAGAACCTAATCTTAGTTGATTTTTGAGCCCAAAGAATTTCAAATGAGGCTGGATCTGGAATGGGAAATTCTAGAGTGTAATCCAACCCCAAATGGAACTCCAAACCTTCTGGGGCTTCTTTGTCACCAGGTCCTTTCCTTTCATTTTCAGCCCTCGCCATAAAAATCTTCCTTGTCTGGATTTACATGAGGCTGTAAAGAGCTCTTTCTGACCAGAAAGGCTTCTCCATGAGATACACACACCAAACCTTGTCTTGTCTCTTTCTTTTTGGGTTTCTCAGAGCAAGTTTTCTTTTGAGTGGCAAATAGAAAAAAAAAATCCTTTAGACGTCCCCCAGTGATGCATTAGCACCATTAGCATGCTGGGTTTCTGGTTAAGTTTTGTGTTGTTCCCAGGGGTAATACAGAGGGATTTATAACTAGAGCTGGTTGAACAATAGTAAGTCCATTTCACAAAACAAGTGGGATTTTTTTGTTTTCTTGATTTTTCAACATACAAATGAAAAGTGAAAACACAAAAATATTTTGCTTTTCAAAATCAAAAATGACCATTGTTCAATTCTTTGTTTTCCCCATTTCCTTCCCTTTATCCCTCATCCCCGTGCTTTTTTCCCCCTCTTCCACTTTGTGATTGAAAGGGGGGGGGGGGAGGGAAGGAGACAAACAGCAAAGTAACTGGAAAAAAAACCAAAAAAATCAGCTTCAGTTTCAAAAAACTAAACATTTTCTATTTGGGTTGGGGTTATTTTGTTTTGTTTTGTTTTGTTTTTTGTGTGTGTGTTAAAAAAAAAAGAACCCTGAAAAATTTGAAAATGTCCCATGAAAATAAAAACGCCATTTTTAATTGAACAAAAGTTGCAAATGAAATGGTGTGACCAGCTCTGCTTATAATGAATAATTTATCATTATTTTTTCCCCAGATGATACATTTGGAGGGGGAAGGGAGGACTGTGACAATACATCTGAAAGCCATCCTCTACCTGAAGCAGCATGTGTTCCCATCGTGCATGGTCCAGGGAATTCTCTGTGTTTCCTATAAAGCAGGAGGCAAAACAATAGTGTCACCTAGATTAGCAAGAAGAGTCATCCCAGGTATCTCCTTTGCAATCAGTCCTTCTAAAACTCCTGGTCTGCCAAGCTGTAACATACCTGGGCTTTCAAGGCGAAATGGGACTGTACCTATTGGGTTCTGGGAGAGTCACGCCACTCCTGTCCTGAGGGGCTTAAAACAGCCTTGGGCGAGGGCTGTAGGAGGGAAAGAGGTGAGAGGTTTTTCACAGGAGTGGGTGGGTGAGATTCTGTGGCCTGCGTTGTGCAGGAGATCAGACTAGATGATCATAATGGTCTCTTCTGACCTTGATATCTATGAATCTATGAAAGGGATTAACAACAGCTGGGCTGATGAGGAAAGCAGCCACAGCTGTAGCCAGGGTAATCAGGGCCCAGCTGGCCCTTATAAGAGGGCCATGGGCCAGTAGGAGAAGGTCTTTCTCTCTAGTTTTGAAGGGAGCAGGCCCTGTCTGCAGAAAGGGTACTGGGAATGAGGGCAGGCTGGGGAAAGGCCAGAGGAGCAGGGAAGCTCTAGGCTGGCAACTCCCCAGGTTATCGGGCCTGGTCCAAGGCCCATAGGGGTACTGGGTTGCAGGGAAAGGCAGCAGACCCAAACCCCCTTGCCTGGGGTGACTGGCTCTTACACTGCAATCTGCCCCAGGGTGCAGGGGCTTGATGATGATGATGGGCAGTAGCCCAGCCTGAGGCAAGGTGGGGATTAGAGGGTTGGGCGTTCCCCAGAGAAGGGAGACCCATAGAGACTGAGGGGGTACTGCCAGGGGGCAGCACCCTGGGTAAAAAGGGCACCGGGGTCTGAGAGGGACACGGGCCTGCAGAGGGTGCTCTGTGCTGGAAAGAGCTAATTCCCAGAGGGCCAGCAGGAGGCGCTGCAGGGGTGAGCCATTGCGTCGTCACAGGGACCTGCGCCGACGTTCTTTGTTGGACCAACAGCAAGTGTCCTGTCTCAGAGGAGCAGCCGTGTCCGCCTGTATCCGCAAAAAGAAAAGGAGGACATGTGGCACCTTAGAGACTAAGAAATTTATTTGAGCGTAAGCTTTCATGAGCTACAGCTCACTTCGTCAGATGTTACGTACCCTGCTGGCATTTTTATTCAGCGTCTGTCAACCCCCCAGGAGTGAGACGCTGAGCACTCCCAATTCCTCTTGACTTGAATGGGAGCTGAGGGTGCTGAGCACCTCACAAAACTGTTCAGCACATCAGAAGGCTGGGTTTAATAGGAATACAAACTTTTCCTGCAGAATCAGAGATTCTGGACTTGATCCGAACTGGATGTAAATCGGTGTAGCTTCACTGAAGTCAATGGAATTATACTGATTTACATCAGTGAGAATCGGGCCCTGTTTCTGAGTGTCCAGCTCTAACCTAGCCTTCTTTAATGTCGGCACAGTGTCGTGCTGGGGACTCTGTACAGCCGCAGCAAGGAGGGAAGATGCAGCTCAGTTTTTTAAATCTTTTTTGGAATATCAAACCCGCTTGTCCATTGGGGGGTTCGACGTTCATGAGAAACCTATCGGGCTTAGGGTCTGTCCTGCTCCACAGAGCCTAGACAGGCACAGCTACGTCACTGCAGCTCTGCGGGCATAACGCCATCGTGTAGATGCAGCCTGCGCTGACGGAAGGGTTTTAACATGGACGTCAATAGATTCATACCGCTGTAAAATGGGTGAAAGACATTATTAGGCCCACAATACCTAGATTCTCCCTAGGGCACCCACTTGGCCAACCTAGCTTTTATGGCTCAGGTTTCCTTACAGAAAGACAAACTCTGGGTTTTTTAATTGAATCCCCCTTGAAAGTAAACATGGGGTTTAATTTTCAGAAAAAGTGCATTTGCAAAATCAGACTCTATATGTAACCCCAAAATCTTTCACTAACCTCCAGCTTCATGCGTATTGACCTTCCCAAAAAATAACCTAGCAACGGTGTGGGGGAAACTGCTGTGAAATTTCCATTCAGCTGAAACCTTCCTGGCCTGATTCTGCCCTGTTTGAATTGGCCTCAGTGGTTCACAGTTATCCAGAGGAAGGAAAAGTGTGGGCCTAGAAGCCCTATTTCAATTCCCCACTGTTCCCACGTACGGCAACAGGAACGGCACAACACACGTCAATACGAAGCTGCATTTTCTGGCTTCCCTTCTATTCTCCATGGACCACGCTCCTCCTAACTAGCACTTTACCTTCAATGTGCTGCAGCAGAGATGGGATTTCTACTACCCACATCTCACCCACTGCTGCATGGATAGTTTGGTGCAGGGCCTTTAGTAACCGCAAGGCAGCACATCCGTGTCCTTCTCTTTCATAAGGGAATGAGGCTACTACCTGTCAATGAGAGAGAAAGAACAGGCTAAGTTTTGTCAGCACAATACCAGGTTGTTCCTGAGGGAGGGAATAGTTCAGAGACTCTCATTGTGGAGACCATCCAAGAGAGTTGTTGTTTCTACTGCAGGGCCTTCCTGAAGAAGAAAGCAGTCTAGCTCGTAGGAGAATGCAGAACAGTGTGTCTCAGGAGAGGGTGGAAAGAGAGAGACCCAATCATACACATTCCTCAGCCTAAGTCAAGCATCTAGCTACAAAACCAATTTGTATAGTTAACTGTCCCATTCCACAGAAAACCTATTCTCATGGTCTACTCACCAGGAGTCGCGCCAGCAGCCCCTGGGGTGTAGGGAGTTGCACTAGGGAAAGAGACAGAATAGCGTTAATTATGCCAGGCTTTGCAGAGAGTCCTGCTGATGTTCTTCACCGATCCATTTCCAACATGCCCACCAATGTTGAATACAGCTGATAATAATTTGCATTTCCATACTGCTTTCAGTCTGAGCATCTCAAAATGCTCTACAAACATGAATGAATTCCAACTCACAGCACCTCTGTGAGGTTGGCATGAATTACTCCTTCATTTCACAAGTGGGGAAGCTGAGAGAGAAAGATCAAGTGATTTCCCCAAGGTCACATCAGAATTTTGGTGGCGAGCTGGGAACAGAACCCACATTTCCTAGCTCCCTCCCATGGCCGGGTTGTAATCACAAGACCATCCCTCATTCATTCTGGCCTCCTGATTGCAGATGAGAGAACTGGAGCAGACTGAACCTGTTCATTTCATAGTGCCTGGAGAGAAGAAATGAAAGAGTTTCTGTTATAAACCCCGTCCACTGTAGTCGAGGCAAGCAGCTGCTTCTCCTTCCTGCTGCCTTTTCTCAGCCAGTTCCCTCAGGCATCTGCAGAGAGGCTTCAAAGTACCCGTGTACTGAGCTGGTACCACAGACCCCAGCAGCCTTGGCCATAACACCTGCAGAGAAGAGCGAGACTGTTCAGTACGGAGCTATTTCTGTTCCCCCACCTCCAGTATCCTGCTGTCTGAATCCCTCCCTGTCACCTAGCTTCTCCTTCGATTCATCACGGACCCTTCCCTAACCTATCACCTCATCTCTCTCTCCCCATTAGCTCACTCTACCTGTCCGGTGCCCCCTCACCTTGTCTTTTAAAGACACTATCTTGTTTGGTGAGCAACTGGGCTCTCACCCAGAGATGAATCCTCTTTCCCAGCATTAGAGCATTACGGAGATATTTAGATAGTACCATAAGCTTACCCAGAACTTGACAGACCTATATAAGGCACAGTCCCAGCCCCAATATCTGTTCAAATCCAGGATCACCAACTCTACATTTCAGAAGTATTCATGGGGGATCTAAGGGGAAGTTGCACTCAGACAATGGAAAGAATTAAGAGATGATCTCTGCAACATGATTCCTTCCAGTTAAGTTGCTTTATATCTTTTCTCTAATGTGAACCGCTTACTCCATGATGAAGGGGTCACATCATCCCTGACATGAACTTGACATGCTGATCCTCCATTATGCTGACTGTGCAGAAAGCTTCCTTGTGGAGGGGTACAAGGAATGTAAGGAAGAACGTCCCTATTTCAAGAAGCAGTAGCAAGAGGTCACTTACTTGGGTCATTCCATTGACTGAGGTGTCCAGACATTGCAGGATGTCAATGCACAGGGTTTGGACCGTGCTTTCTTCCTCAACATCCTGGGTGAGAAGTGTTGTACCCTGCTGTGAGAGAGCCACATAGAACTTATTCGCTCGGAGTAAGACACGGGCAATAGAACCAGTGGCCTTCTCTTACAAAGCCATCTTGAGCATTGACCTCTGCCTGCTTTTATACTGCACTGGAAGTGCACAAACGTCTGAAGGGAAGAGAATGACAGAAACTCCGAACCGGTGGGTCAGATCCCAGGCTTAGGAAAACCCTAAAATGAAGGGAATGATTCACTGGACACAGAAGAGTTCCCCCAACAGTGATCAATTTCTTAACATTTGAAAAACTCTTTCATCTTTTGATCTCTGAGGAAAAACATTCCGCTTCTGCCCAGGGGAAATAAATATGCAGAACCAGGGGGATCCAATCTCTTTGTTCTGATGCCCCAACCAGCTTGGTCATTCTGTGTGTAGTGAGTGTGATTCTATCAATGGGCCTATGATGAGAAAAAGCAGCCTTCTTTAAGGGGGGTGTGTGTGTGGTGTGTGTGTGTGTGTGTGTGTGTGTGTGTGTGTGTGTGTGTGTGTGTGTGTGTGTGTGTGTGTGTGTGTGTGTGTGTGTGTGTGTGTGTGGCCACAAGCTCCAACGTTGTAGAAAAGGGGCCAGGCAGAGCTAAGATCTTCAACAGCTTACTGTCAAGTTGAACTGTTTACGTTCATACATATCATGGATTCAGTCTTGGAGCACAAAGTGTCTGGAGCCCGGGGCTGTGTCCATGGATAGAAATACGGATTGAAGATATATTTAAACTAGTCCATGTAGAGTAGAGCATGTAGTGAGTGAAAGATGCAGCAAGCTTTTCCAGGCTCCTGAGACAGTCTGTGATGCAGCCTGCATAACCTGAGTGTTTTGCTGATCGTTTAGGTCTGCTTTGACAGCCGCAGAACGGGGCATCGTTCTGTTTTCTGGAGAGTCTATTTAAAACAAAAAGACGTGCTTCCTTGTACAAGAACATGGCACTGAAAAATGGTGTTTTCTGACTGTTCAATGGCGCGTCAGAGGTTGGAGCCACACAGATAACTCTGTTGGATGGAAATACCCAGTGTGAGATTCTGGTCTCTGTTACACTAGTATAAACCCAGAGTAACACCACTCAAGTCAGTGGAGTTACCCTGACTTTACGCCAATATAACGGATCCGACTCTGGCTCTGTTCAGTCAGTCCAGCTGTCCTGGAGTCAAAACTCCCACTGAAGTCAAGGGGAGCAATCAGCAGGCAAGAATGGTAGGACCGAGTCCTAAGTGTTAAGAACTCTCCTTACCAGTTTGCTGGTGGACACACTGAACTCGCTGAAAACATATGCTACCAGATCCCATGCTGCACAATTCTCCACCCTTCCTGAACTGAGCAGCGTCCTGATGAAATGAAGAGCTGCCTTTCTCACCTGCAAGGGTAGAGATTACACACAGGACTTCTTGTTAGCCTTTCTGCCTGAAATAGGAGCTAGGATATGATATGAGAGTCCTTATGCTTTTGATTTTGTCTCCTTGGATTAGAAACATGGATACATTTAACACCGGCAGGAGAATGACATGCCTTCTCTTTTCTGCTGTCTCTCATCTGGATCTGAATGAAAGCTCCACCCAGATATCCATTCATCCCATAACACTGAAAAAATTGAAATAGTTCACTGTTCCACACGCAATCTTACCGTAGCATTCTGATCACTGAGAGAGGATTTCGCTGCCTTCACAATCAGAAGCTTTTTAACTCTTGTCTCAGGCACTGAAAGATAAGGAGAGGTGTACAGTCCTTCCTTGTTCCACACACACTCACTTTCCACATTGGAATTAATTCTGGATTTCAAAGGGCCCTAGTTAAGAATAGTACCAAGCGTCTCTCCTCTACAGAATCAGTAGGGAAAACATAGGACCTGATTCTGGTCTCAGTTGCACCAGTGTAAATCTAAAGTAATTTCATTTCTCTAAATAGTGCCATCCTACTACCATGATGGAAATATTATAAAGTAGTTTGATAGACTGAGGTGACTGAAGTTAATCTGTGTTTACACCGGCATAACAGGACTCAGAATCTAGTCTAGAGTGTATAATACTTACGATTCTCGAGTCAGGAGTACTATTCTATTTTTATCTGATTATTGTTAACATGCATTAGCCCCAAGTTGACTTCTGTATTTGAAGTTGAAAAAGACCTTGACAAATATCTTGGGCTACATTCAGCACTTAGTTGAACCTGTTGATTTCCATGTGTGGCCACCTGGGAGTAACTTAGGGCAGCATTTGGTCCCTTAGTGGATCCCCAAACCACTGGTGACCGTGTGTTCAAGAGCCTCTGTGCCCCAGCTGCAGAGGTGATGAGTCTGTCTCAGCCCTGCCGTGCCTACACAGCCTTGGTTCTTTAGCTCAGTCTCGAGTAGCTCAAGCTTTTAGCTCTGGATGTCCTCAACTCAACCCTCAGCATGTTGGCCAAGAGGGCAGCTGGCACAGCGGCTCCTGTGTTACTTACAGTCAGCACCAACAATAGCTCTCAGGAGATCTAAAGACGCCACACGAACGGCCTCATGCTCAATCTCCAGCTGCTCGTGTAGAAATGCCAGCAGATCATCAGGAGAAGAATGGGCTGCAAGGGAAGAAATCACATCCTCACTGTCTGCAGAACTCTTCTTCTTACCGTACCTCACAAAGGTAAGGAAGTTACAAAGAAACCACTGTGTCACTCAGAGTCTCTTCCCCTTACCTAGCAGAAGTACACAATGGAAGAGCTCTTTGTGGTTTTCGATGCTGAGCTGCTTAGCTGGAGAACAGATCTGTGGGAAGAAGGGAAATGGTTAAAGAAAAACTAATCAGAAGCAACTGAAAAGAAAAATGTTCAATTAATTTCTAAGCTTCCACTTCCTGCTTGTCCAACGAGAGGCCTGAACCCCAGGGAGATGGTCCTGCGTGCACAGCGAGACTCAAAGACAATGACCAATACATTAGATAAGAGAAGCTGAAGTGTTTTGAGCAGCAGAGCTGACCTAATCAAGACACAGCCACAGTTTTGACTTTACAACTCTGACTCCCCCTGGTAATCAGCTTATGGTGAAATTGCTTTACAAACTGAGCTGGATAGTAGCTAAGAAAATGAGACCGCTCCCTGCTTACTCTTGAGCCTGCAGAAATCAGTAAGGCATGAGGAGGTCCCGAAGCTCTGCACAATCATTCCATCGATTTTTTAGTGTTAATATGCTTCAGATCTGCTGTGCCTAAGCTCAAGGGATCCAAGCAAAACCACCCCTCACCTGGTTGTGCAGAGCACTGCAGATGGCTTGAAACTTCCCTTTAGGTAGAGGGATCTTATATTCACCAGAGACCTCCAAGAGCTGGCTCAGACTCTGCAACAGAGGGCAAAAGTCAGATGGTGGGCACAGAAAGGAGCCATATGTAGTGACTGAAGCAGATTCAGGGGATTCCTAGATTCCAAGGCCGGACCGGATTCTTGCCATCATCTAGTCTGACCTCCGGTTGGTATGAAACAGGCCATAGACCTTGCTCAGAATAATTCCCAGAGCAGAGCTTTTAGAAAAACATACCAATCCTGATTGAAAAATCGTCAGAATCCGCCTCGGCCCTTGGTAAATGACTCTAATGGTTAATTATCTCACCATTAAAAATGTACGCCGTATTTCCAGTCTGAAAGTGTCTAGCTTCAGTTTCTAGCCATTGGATCAAGTGACACCTTTCTATGCTCGACGGAAGAGCCCATTATATAATAGGAGTCCCTCATGTAAGATATTATAGACTGTAATTAAGTCACCCTGTCACAGGATAGGTCCACCCCGTCAGGGTGGTATCAGGTTGAGGAGGAATTGAAGTAGATCTGGAGTGGCCCAACTGGCCTAGTCTCCCTAGCCACCACAGCAGTCCGGGCTCCTAGGGCAGCATCGCATAATGGTCGGGATCAGTGCAGCAGCCTTGGGTGAGGGTCTGCAGCCCAACAGCCTGAGTCACTTGGGCTGCCCTTCTAGGGATGGCAGTGCGGCCCAGTGGCCAAAGTAAATAGACCCACCCTTGGCTGCAGGGCAATGCGGCCTAGTGGCCAAAGTCAATAGACCCACCCTTGGCTGCAGGGCAATGCGGCCTAGTGGCCAAAGTCAATAGACCCACCCTTGGCTGCAGGGCAATGCAGCCTAGTGGCCAGCGTCGATAGAACCCCCTTTTGCGGCAGGGAAGTGTTGCCTAGTGGTGAGCCCTTCTCTACTGGGTCCTACCTATTCCACAGGGTCCCAGCCCAGGGCGCAGGGGTATCTGCCACCAACTCAGCGGGGATCCTTCCACCAGGAATTAATTTAGCCCACTCTCCTGTGTTCATCTGCACATTAGGTGCACAAAACTAGAATCCATGTACACTGGGTACAGACCGAATTTCCATGATGTGGTGACATTATAAACGTATGGGTTTTCGATGTTTTACATGACAATCTGTTCCATCCAAAAGGACCTACCATTAAATGCCATCATCACAAAGAGTGCCAGACGCACAGAATGTAACATCACAATTTCCGCTAAAGGTTTAGAAAGCCAGCAATTCTCACCTCCAGCTCCTCACAGATCAGCCAGTTGCTGGTCACATGACAATATAAGGGAAGAATTGTATTGCAGAATTGTGATTCACCCATTCTGGGGAATGGGCACTTTCCCCAGTTCGTAAAATATCCATTTACTGCCCTTGAGCATTTTTCTAGAACTGCACGGAAGGAGAGAAGACAGGCAATGTGGAAAGGACACAGTAGTAATGAGGAGAAGTTGCTTTCTCAGAGAAGACACCCAGGCCTATCGTTTACTCCCATTCCATGGCAGCTACTGCTCAGTTCAGGACTAGATGCTGAAATCCCATATCAATTTGGAGCTATTTCTCTTTCCCCCATTCCATTTCTTGTTTCTTAACAGGCTTTTTTCTTTGTACATCTCTCCATCTTTTTTCAATTACCATCATTTGAAGACTTGCGTCCTCTGCAGTTATTATTTATTCAACCCGAACGCTGTATGATTTCATCTTGCGTTACAGTTTGTCTGAAAGATGTTCAGTGCCCCTAACTGCCACTGGCTTTCCTGGGATTTGAAGGTAGTGGGGAGCACTTTGCCCTAAAAGTAGGTGTATCTAGTGTCCTTGCTAAGACGAATTAGGGCCCAATCCTGTTCTCCATGAAGTGGATGGCAAAATTCCCATTTCCTTCAAGGGCACAGGATTAACCCCTTACTGAGCATCACCTGAAAAGCAAAGGAAGAGAGAAGTGAAGAAGAAGAGAAGACAGAGAAAGAGGGTGAAAGGAGATGATGATGATGAAGAAACTAAGGAGAGAGAATGGGTGGAGGAGTGGGAAACAGGGGATTTTTAAATGTACAGTAATGAAATCTGCTCCCTTCACCTCCTCCCCCAGGAGCCTCCTGGCAGAGGGGCAGCTTCAGCCTTTGTTTCTGTTCATTTTAAACGATATGCGTGAGTCATAAAGGGCCTGAACTTACAAATGCTCAGCACCTCCTGCAAAGTAAGGAGCACTCTCAACTTCACTGAGTGCCACGGGGGCCAAGGAACGCTGCACCTGGTGCAATCCAGGGAAGGGAGCACAGTTCGGGGCCTGTTTGCAAACTTGGTCAGTCACTTAAATCTGTACCAAGACCCCCTAAATATCCATTTGGGGCACCTACAGGAAGTGCTGGCACTTACCACCACAAAATGCTTGTCTCATCCTGCTGTCCTTGACTAACTCCAGCATGGAGATCATGACATTCAGGATCATTCCCACAAAAGGGATACACTCAAGAGCTGCAGAGAAAGGCCAGAAGAGAAGGAAGACAGACAATCAGCTGCTCTCTGCCTTCTGAAAACACACTTAGAAACACTGTGGGGCAGGATGCTATGGGTTCCGAGGCCATTGGCGCTGCGTAAGCAGAGCAGAATGGCTTTAAAGCAGCCATTGAAAGCCAGTGGGGGGTTCACCCTGAAGAGGGGAATCCTCCACAAGTGTACAGCTGGGCCCAATGCCCAACTCACTCCCAGAGTAAGGGGAAAGAGCACTGGGGTGGGATGGGAAGTGGGGTGGAGAAGAGATCCACGAGACCTGATCTTCCACTCATTCCCATCCTTAAGGTACTTCACTCAGGGGCATAAGTTAGAGCTTGCACCTCCGGCTAGATGGCTCATGGTCTGGAGGCCAGAACTAGCAACAGCAGTTAATCTTGTGTTGCTACACACACACACACACACACACACACACTCAAACAGAGCTCTGTTTAGCGGTAACATTTTTAGGTAGAGAGACAATTCCCTGTCCTTAAATGAAAAACAATAACCTTGAAAGAAAAGAGGGAAGTGACCGTACCATAGGCGGATGACAGGTTGCCCAACGTAATGAAAATAAACTCTTCAGGCAGCTCCAGACAATACAGCAGCTCGCACATGACATCATTGAAATAGCAGCATGCCAGAGTCACTAAGGTGTTGCTAGCTGCCACTTTTAGTTCATTTGTTGCTTCCTAAAAACAAAAACCAAAAGAGAGAGACTGAGGTGACTGAAGCCGGTTGCACTAGCCAGAGTTCTGAACATGAGTCAAGTCCTTATTTCTGTGCACAAGTTGTGAATGAACCAACCCAACTTTCTGAGGGTAGAGTCATTCGTCATAAATATTCCTCGAGTCACTTGGCTAAACAGTTTTCGGCCTTTGAGTTGCTTGCAAGCTGCTTCGTTAGCCTATTCACTGTTAGCTACTTGTGGTGGGTGACTGGTCACCACAGTCACATGATATTTTCCCTGCCCTTCCCTGAGGCGGTAAGTGAGACACAGACTGGGCAGCTTCAAGATATTCCGAGAGCTTTCCTGGAATAAACTGTCCCCAAAAAGGAGGCTGACTTCCTTTGGAACAAGAGAGGGATTTTTCCAGCAGGGGTTTTCCTGCTGGCAAACTATATTCTAAATCCAATGCTGCTTCTTTTGGAGATAGCTCAGATTCTGTCTGTCTTGGGGCTTTATACTGCCACTTATCACTACAGTATCAGAGTGCCTTCCACATAAAATCAGTATCAATAATGAAATCCCGATTAGACTTTGGGAAAGACTTGCTCCTTAAGACACCATAGGCCTGTCTCTGGGTCTGAGATCATGTGTCTCAGGTCCTGATCCTGCAAAGCACTTAAGCACATGTGTAACTGTCAGCATGTGAGTTGTCCCATCTTATGCATGTGCACAAGTGCTGTCTAGGACCTGGGCTTTGGTCTGGAGGAAGGTGTGGACCTCTAACAGAAGAATACATTTTCATTTTAGTATATAGTTTATCCCCCAAAAAGAGAGTTTGAATGAGTTAAAGCTTTGGATCCTTGGACTGATATCTCGGGAGAACTAACTTACCTAAGTGTCTCTCATGTGGTTGGAGGCTAGTGTTATTATTTTCTCCAGAAGCCTTCTCTCCAGGCCCTGGGTATCCTGCTGTAAGACTTTCTCCAGGGCACAATAAATGTCTACTCTGCTTTGCTGGGGACAAAACATAAAGGAGAAGAATTGGGAAAAGTTTTTCTTGAAGACCATACAGTAATTTGGCTAATAAGCCCCTGCCCTAATTGGCAGCTTAATTGGCATAAAACGTGCCCTGCCCTCCACATGCACCACATTCAGCAGCGCTTCAGAAGCAGCCGAGCAAGTGACATCGTTTAATCTTCCTGGAGAGACAAGAGCCAGAGGAAGCGCCCTTCACTGCCCCCTTATCCAGTTTCATTTATTCAGCACAAACAATAAAAATGAGCACCTTGCCCTTGCTCTAGCCGCTCCAGGCAGAATTTGTAAATGTGGAATAGAAAATACCCAACTCATGCAGTAAGTCCTCAGCAGCTCCCCGGGGCAATGAGCTCAGCCGTGAGGTCCACACGGACAGTAGCATGCGCGAAGGTGTCTTTTATGCGGCCCATCAGTGTAGAACTTCACAGATGAGACTAACTATGGAGGAGTTGTAGGATCAGTTGGGACCCAGAAAAAATAAAGCGGGACACAGAGAAATGAAAAGCCTGAGGAGAGAACAAGATTCATTTCAGAAAACTGCAAACTAGCACCTCTGGAGAGGACATAGAAGTAACTGACATTGTGGGAGGGAGAAAAGTGGGAAGCAACAAGTGCCCTGGGGGTGACGGTGGAAAACAAAGTCAACAGGTATATGCAAGGTGTGATGGCTACCACAAAGAGCCAGGTGGGTTGGGTCTTTTACACACAGGTCTCATGGCACAAAGCAGGAAGACAACAGTTCCTCTCTGTTCAGCTGAGCTGTGACTGCAGCTGGAGGAGTGCCTTTTCTAGCACCACATTCCCAGAGAGATCAACAAATGGGAAGTCATTCCTGGGAGAGCAAAAAAGAATGCAGGGGGCTGGCAGAAGTGACTTCTGGATAGAGCCCTGCAACCTGACCCAAATCCTAGGGGACCGGACCACAGGCGTCCGGGTCAGGTTGGGTGAGAAAACAACTGGACCCTCTTGGGGTGGGGTCAGGTCGGCTCTCCTCCTTTAGCCCCTGGGATCGGCACAACCGTGACTGCGTGTTCCTGCCAGCCACCACCTCCTTCCTGCGCTGCCCGCGCTGTGGAGCGAGGATGCCGAGGAGTCACAGCATCGCCCTCTCTCTGCAGCACAGACCCAGCGCAGCAGGGGCCGTGTCAGAGGATGGAGCCATTGCTGCTCACAGTGGCCGCTGCACCAGCCCCAGGAGCAGGATGCAGAGGCAGGATCCGGTCTGGGGGGAAGGGTTGGGACCAGGATGGAAAATGATTCAGCCTCTCAGGGTGAGGTGAGTGGGCCGGGGGCCAGTTCAGGTTGGGCCCGAGCAGACCCCTACTTCTGCAGACAGACGGAAAGAGCTGTCTGTGTCCGATGCGGCCAAGGGATGACTCGGAGGGAGAGAGGATAATACCATACAACTACCTGGAGGGTGTGAACACCAAGGAGGGAGAGGAATTTTTTAGGATAATACATTTCGGTAAAAGTAGGAGTAATGGGAGTAAGCTAAAAAAGGACATTCAATTTAGACTTTGCTAACAGGAAAAATGCCCCAACTGTGAGACAGGGCTATTAGGTTATGACATAGTCTTCCTAGGAAAGAGGCGGAAGTTCAGTCCTTAGGGGCTTTTCAAATTAGTTTGGCCAAAGCAGTGGAAAATGGCTGCTGGGAATGCTCCTGCATTAGCAGGGAAATGGAGTGGATGATCCAATAGGTCTTTTCCATCTCGGTCTCCTGTGAGTCTCGACATCTGTGTGACCTGCATGCCAAGGTCATAACCCACTTTGGAATGTTCAAAGCCAATCAGATCTCTGAATGGGAGAGGTTAGGGGTCAGACGGGGTCTGCATCAGATCTCTTGATTGGCTAAACGTTCCAGTGGTTCTGCTTTAAAAGGCATGCTTCTGCAAACTGCAATCATAACAGACAGCTCCGCTGGGGAGAAGCCCCTTCCATTCATTTTTAAATGTAAGGAGGATTTTTTTAATTGAAAATTGTCACTGAGAACTTATCAATACATAAGCACTACATAATTAAGTAATTCAAGTAATTAATCAAATGAATTAACATAATTAATCACTCTCCTTACAGTGAGTATGATAACTCCCATTTTTTCATGTTCTGTGTGTATATAAATCTCCTCACTGTATTTTCCACTGAATGCATCCGATGAAGTGAGCTGTAGCTCACGAAAGCTTATGTTCAAATAAATTGGTTAGTCTCTAAGGTGCCACAAGTCCTCCTTTTCTTTTAATAATTAATCAAGTAATTCAAATAATTAAAGGAGTCGGAGGCCAAGACAAGCAGTTCAGTTGGCCTCCTAGTACTTTAATGGAAACTAAAATGCCTTCTGTGTTGGCCCTTAATAGAGAAATGGACTTTGTCGGATGCAAGTGTTAATCAATGGAAAAAAGGGGTCTGAATATTCCTCCTGGGGGAATTCTGCACTACTGCACACATGCATAATTAATGAGCCCCGCATATTTTTATTTTTTTGCACAGTAAAAAGCTTCTGCTGAAATGCTGCTGCCGTTCCATCTTTTGCCCACCAAAGGGTGCTGTGGCAATAGAACAAAGCAGCAACTCCCTGTCAGCGAAGAAAGAGAGAGAGCCTGTCTTCTTCACAGCAGGCCAGGTCAGCAGACAGGGGCTATGGGGAGACAGACAGTGTGGGATGCTGGGGTGGGGTCAGTCGGGGCTCATAAGGGCTAGTGGGGGAGAACAGACTGGGGCAGGGGCTGAATGGGAGTGGAGGCACAGAGTTAGAGGAGGAGGGAGGATCAGGGCCCCATAGTGATGGGGGAGGAGGTGCAGAGCTACATAAGGACAGGGGGTGGTTGGCTGGGGGTACAGAGACACATGGGGACAGGGGGAGGGGGTACAGGGACACATTGTTAGAATATAGATGTTCAGACCTGTCTGTAAAGGCCTATAATCTAAGCATTTAGGTGTATTCTTATCACTTGGCTAGTTATAGAGGTATAAAAGAAAGAATCAAAATCACTGTCTGCCAGTGTAAGGTCTTTCTCTTACTGTGACAGTCTGAGGCCCTGTGCTTAGGCTAAGGCCTTTGGCTAAGCAGCAGAGGCAGCCATAAGCTGGGAAGTGACAGGTCACCTCCTCACATTCCCAACTAGTCACATTGAAAGAAGGTGCTATTGGGCTGTTAGGAACACAATCCTGTCCTGATAATGCCTATCGCCTCCAGAGAAAGGGAAGGGCCTAGAAGATGTAAAAGGAAACTTAGTTTGATAGGATCCTGTCTGGCAAGAACTCACTTATCACTAGCTGGGATGTGAAATCCTCATTTCTGTGTTTGTTCTATCACTGTAGTCCCCATTTCCCCATTGTTTGTCTGTATAATCTCTGCCTGGTTCTGTGATTGTTTCTCTCTGCTGTATAATTAATTTTGCTGGGTGTAAACTAATTAAGGTGGTGGGATATAATTGGTTAAATAATCCTGTTACAATATGTTAGGATTGGTTAGTTAAATTTCAGGAAAATGATTGGTTAAGGTATAGCTAAGCAGAACTCTAGTTTTACTATATAGTCTGCAGTCAATTAGGAAGTGAGGGGGTGGGTGTGTGGGTGGGGGAAATGGGAACAGGGAATGTGGGTGGGGAAATTGGAATCATGTTTGGCTAAGGGCAGGAATGGGAACAGGGACACAGCTGTAAGGCTCTGTGGTGTCAGAGCTGGGAAGGGGGACACTAAGGAAGGAAACTGGAATCATGCTTGCTGGAAGTTCACCCAATAAACATCGAATTGTTTGCAGCTTTGGACTTCGGGTATTGTTGCTCTCTGTTCATGCGAGAAGGACCAGGGAAGTAAGTGGGTGAAGGAATAAGCCCCCTAACACACATGGGGATGGGGGGAGTGGGTTTCTGAGTGGGGGTGGAGGGACACATGTGGACAGGGGGTGCAAGGACCCATGGGTGTGCAGGAACACATGGAGACAGGGGCAGATGTGCCTTACTGAATGGGAGAGGTTAGGGGTCAGACAAGGTCTGCATGGGGGGAGCTGCCTAACAATTCCTCCCCGCCCCTCCCCAAAAAACTGTTCCATACTTTTCCCACCCATACCCAGCAACGCTCCAAGTTCACACCCAGGCTCCTTCCCAGCAATTTACTTCCCTCTCCCTCAGCTCCTCCATTACCCTTGACTCTACCAAGCCTTTGCACTGCACCTAAGGGGTGCAAGAAATATGGTTCTGTATTGAGTTTAAATGAATTATTACTCAGAGTTCTCTATTAACATGCATAGTAAGGAATTGGTTTGTCAAAAAAAAATTCCTGAATCCTTTTGGTTGTCTGTATTCATACAGACATACTTGCTGACAGGTATTTTGAAATAAGTAACCAAAAATAATGTTAACGGGTGTAATTATATTGTATTATTTTGACAAACAAAATATGCAGAATTTTGCAGCACTTCTAAAATATTGTACGCATCATTTTTATTTTTTTGTTGCAGAATTCCCCCAGTAGAAACTATATAGATAAGGGTCCCTTCAATGCTATAATCTCAATAATATGTCATCATAATAAAGGAGTGCTGGCTAGGATTTAGAGCAGGGAGTCAGTTCACCTGGGTTTTATTCACATTCTTTGACTAACTTGCTAAATGGTGTTGAGCAAATTACTTAATTCCCTGTGACACAAGTCATCCGTAAATGGGGATAATGCTTCCCATTCTCACAAGGGTGCTATGAGTCTTAATTCATT
Source organism: Caretta caretta (assembly GCF_965140235.1). Lineage (NCBI taxonomy): Eukaryota > Metazoa > Chordata > Testudines > Cheloniidae > Caretta > Caretta caretta. The sequence continues at coordinate 8,025,352 of NC_134209.1, forward strand.
AGTATTAGGGAAGTGCTTTGAGATTTTTGGACGAAGATGCTAAAGAAGGGCAAAGTATTATTAGAAGCGATTACTGCTAGTCCGATCGTGTACTTTTACTGTCTACAGCCCATGTACTCCACTGTGTGTAAAAGGACAATGCTCTCTTTATAGAGCATTATATCATCCTGATCTGTAAGAACAGCATTTTGCATAATGAATTTACGCCTGAGGACAGAAGGGCGAATACTGATTCTACTGATGGTGCGCCAGGCGAAGTTCTACACTGAATTACCCCCGTGCAGTCCCCTGTACCCCCATGAAGTCAGGCAGAATTTGGTGTGGACACCTGGAAAGCGGATGTAATTTCATGAAACTGCCCTACCTCATCCTTTTGCAGTTTCTCAAGCAGAACTGTCAGAACGATAGCCAGCTTGGTCTCGGCTATAAAGGCAATCCTGAGGGCAATTTTGGCCTTATCTTGGTCATCCATATGTGCCAGGAGGGAAACAACTTCATTAAAAACACCTGAAATTAAATATAAGGATTAGGCTGGTTACCACTGATAGTAGAAATTGGTGCTGGCCTCTTTAATTCACTATCCAGTAAAGATTCTGCAGGAGCCCAAACACTGTGAGAAGTAGACCTGGGAATCCTGCAAATCCTCTTCCTTCCTCCTCATGACCAGGTTTGTTTGCTGAACTACCCAGTGTGCTTGGGGGGGAAATCATAATGAAGCAAATTTGCTCCTTTCAAGTAGATCCCCACGTAAAATAATCTTCCTTTCCCTCTTTACTGTCAATTGATAGCATACAGAGTAATAATTTAACTCTAAGCCAAGAAATAGAGCTAAAGCTAAGCACATGCTTAAGAGTTTTGCTTAGTCAGAGCCTCATTTCCAAAAATCCTGAGCACCCAGATGTACCTATTGCCTATGCTGGGAACTTTTGGGGCTTGGTATCTCTTGAAAAGCAGGCCAATGTTGTAGACCTCAGTATGAATTTAGAAGCCTAACTTTAGGCCCCTTGTTTTGAAGAAAGCCTTTAATCTTATTTTATGGTAGTTTAAATACTTGCAGAGAAGACTCATGGAATGGAATTCATCCAGTTCATAGAATATCAGGGTTGGAAGGGACCTCAGGAGGTCATCTAGTCGGACCCCCTGCTCAAAGCAGGACCAATCCCCAACTTTTGGACCAGATCCCTAAATGGCCCCCTCAAGGATTGAACTCACAACCCTGGGTTTAGCAGGCCAATGCTCAAACCACTGAGCTATCCCTCCCCCCTGTACAGTTGCCTGTAGAGGTCACAAAGGAATTCCCCCGCCCCTCCAACCCCCATGCACAATTGGCGAGGTGTATGCTGTGAGTGGGGTGGGGTGGGTCCCTCCAACCTTCATCTGAAGCATCAGGGATTGACCATAGCAGGAGATGGGACACCTGGTAGGGTGGACCAGGGGTCTAAGATGGTTCAGAGAATCTGTTTCCTTAGCTGTCCTGCTCACATGCTCAGGGTCCAACTGATCTCCAGAGTTGTGGGTGGGAAGGAATTTCCCCCTGGTCGGATTGGCAGGGCCCTTTGAGTGGGAGGATGGGGCACTGATCACCTGCTAGGATAATCTGAGTATATCTGACCTAATCAATTCTCGACCATTGCAAGGGCCTCAGGCATTGGTGGAACCTCAGTCTCTCCTGTCCTCTGCTGATGGCACACAACAGTTTTGTCTCCTAAAGACTGAAATGTTTTCGTCCAAGACAAGTTTTGGGGTTCAGTGTAGGGTTGCTAGGTGAAATTTAGTGGCCTGTGAAATACAGGAAGTCAGACTAGATGATCTAATGGTCCCTTCTGGCCTTAAACTCTAGGAAACAATGAAATAGCTGGTGTATTAAAAAAATCAGGATTTGATCTCCCATGTATCTCTTCGCTCTGGGCAGAAATTCTCCAGGAGTCTTAATATTTCACAAGAAATCTGAAATGCCGTGTTTATCTGTCTCCATTGAAACAGCATTCCAAGTATGAAGGAGGAACTAACAAGATTTCCCCTTCCCAGGAAAGACTGCTTGAGGTTAGGTGACTGTCCATCCGTTATGCAAATTGCATCCTTCAGTTGTAACACCCAGATGCAAACGGAATCATAACTGTAACCTACACTGCCCATCCGTGTGGGATGAGGAGCACTAGTGTTGCTAAGAAATGTGACCCCCATGCTTTGTTCTCTTGCATTTAAGATATTAGCAGAGCTTCATTTAGACAGCTAGAAGAGAAGTCCTTCTGCATTTTTTGTTCTAATTTCCCCTATCTCTGATGGAGTTGGCTCCATGGATGCAGAAGACACAAAATGAGGACCCATTAACAAACATAAAACAACTGGGAGAAAAGAAGGAAGACCTCCCCCATAACATTCCCTAGAAACTCAGATTCTCAGGAAAGTTTCCAGGTCCAGAGGCTGTAGGCCAACTCCTCAACTGGTGTAAATCAACACAGCTACAAGGAAGTCAACAGAGGGACACTGGTTTACAGCAGCTGAGGTTCTGCTCATACAAATGGAGAACATTACAGCTAATCCGTATGCCTATGCTTTCTAAATGTGTGTGTGAATATAGAATGGATATAGAGAATACAATACTGACCCTTACCTACGTCGGTTACCTCCCGCTCACTCACAAATTTATTCATGTTTTAATCTTTCCTCAACACTTCCTCCAGTCCTTTCTCCAAAGAGCTCCAGTACTGATAGGCATCTGGCCTCTCAGGCTGTCCTGTCCTGTCCAGGATAGCCAGTTCAGATTATGCAAGCACTATTATGACATCCCTGTGATTGTGGCATAGCACATAAACTGCTGCTGGCCAGGTCGGTGCTGTGATGACATGGACAAGATCCTCAAAGGTATTTAGGCTCCTAACTCGCACTGAAATCAATAGATGTGAGGAACCTGAATACATTTCAATATCTGGGCCCATCCATGTACGCAGTCCAATAGGTGGCTAAATTTGCTCCAGTGTAGAATTTCTCATTCGCTCTAAATCATTTTGAATTTTGGTTCCATCCCTCTCTCAGTTTGTCACACTTTCCAAGATTGGTTTTATTGAAAAATCTGCTCCTGGTTGAATTGATAGAAAATAAAAGCACCGAACAAAGAAAGAGAAGAAACTGCCTTGGAGAATGCACAGTGACGCTTGAGTGTGGGTGGTTGGTTGGAATGCACAGTGACACTTGAGTGTGGGTGGTTGGTTTCCTTTGCTTTTTAATTCGGTTGATTAAAAAGCTTGATGAAATCTTATTGGACTGCATTACAAATATTGATTTTTATATTGTTTTACAATGAATTGAAATTTATTCTTCATTTCCATGTCCTGCCAAACAAATCAACTAAATTATTTTTTGCTGTGTTTAATACAGTGTGGTGTCATATGTACGGCCATAGGTAGAGCCCACACTTGATTTTGGAGATTATGTTGCCTTTAAAGCATTCAGAATGATGACACTCTTTGCAGTAAACCATGTGGAAAAAGAATTCCAATTACATGTGTCCTTTGCTATGTATAACTGATTTTGTGCCTTACCCTTTCTGAATTTGCCCTTACACGGACATGCCATTCTTTTGTACTCCTCCTTAGTAATTCGTCCATGTTTCCATATTTTGTAGGATTTCTTTTTGATTTTCAGATCATTACAAAACTTCTGATGGAGCCATTGGCCTCTTACTGTTCTTCCTCTCTTTCCTTTGCATTGGCAGTTGTGCCTTTAATTTTGTCTCCTGGAGAAACTGCCAGCTTTCCTGAACTCCTTTAGGCCTTCGACTTTTTCCCCAGGAGTCGCTACCTACCAATTCTCTGAGGATGTTCAAGTCTGCTTTTGGCAGCCCTTCTCCTGTCATTCTCACTCCTTAGAATCATGAAATCTGTCCTTCATGATCCCTTTCACCCAAATCACCTTCCACCTTCACATTCACCACCAGCTCCTCCCTGCTGGTCAGAATGACGTCTAAAATGGCTGTCCCCCCGCTTACTTCCTCCATTTTCTGAAACAAAGCATTGTCCCCAGTACATTCCAGGAACTTATTGGGTAATTTTGGGTTTTACCATATTCCTTTTTCAGCAGCTGTCTGGGTAGGTAAAGTCCCCCATTACAGTCAGGATTTGTGTTTTGCGTATTTCTGTTGTTTGTTCTAAAAATGCCTCATCTCCCTCCTCTTCCTGATATGGTGGTCTGTAATAGATCCCTACCAGGACCTCACCCCTGTTTATTCCCTCTTTTATCTTTACTCAGAGACTTTCAACTGGTCTGCTTCTCACCTCCTTCTGACCTCAGAACAGGTTTACAATGCAATATGTCCTCTCTTTTTTCCTGCCTGTCCTTCCTCAACAAGCTATAGCCCTCTATACCAATAGTCCAGTCATGAGAGTTATCCCATCAAGTATCTGTGATGCAGTTAAGCTCAGTTAAGATTTATGTACTAAAACTCCCAGTTCTTACTGTTTACTCCCCATTATTATTACTCCTTGCTTGTGTGTACAGACATCTAAGATGTTAAGCAGATGCCCCCATGGATTTCCCTCTTGTTTCTCCTATAATTCTACTGCAATTTTCCACATCTACTTCTCCCCACACAGCTAGTCCTCTATTAAGGCCACCTTTTTTTACCTGGTGGCTTTTTTCACCTGCCCCCTCTGAACTTAGTTTTAAGCTCTTCTCCTAAGGTTGGTGAGTCAGTGCATGAAGAGGTTCTTCTCCTTCTTGGTCAGACGGACCCCATCTCTTCCCAGCAAACCTCCTTCCTGCAATAGCATCCCATGGTAGAGGAAGTCAAACCCTCCCAGAGACCCATCTTCATAACCCTATTCTGTGGGCATGCCTACCACTGAGTGTGTATTGAGCAGAAAGAACACTCAGTGCAGGAGACAAGGGGACTGAGTTAAACTGCAGATGTCAGGTTCACATACTTCCATTTTCCGTGACTAATCTCTTAATATAGTGGGGATGGCCACGGTATAAAAATATTTCTGGAGATCAGCATGTGATTATTTGTATTGCAGTACAGCCTCACAGTCCCAGTCACAAACCAGGATCCCATTGCGCTAGGAACTGTACAAACAGAGAACAAGATGGGCCTTAACTGTCATTAATTAACACATATTAACAGCACAACAAACAGACAAGAGGATAATAAAGCAAGCAAAAAAGCCCCCTTTGACCAGATACCAGCAGATAACTAACATAGTGCTACCTATTTCGGGAACTTTCTTCCTGAGTCAGGGTCTGATGTGACTCAGCCCCTGTTCCATGCCATTATGTAAAGTGGGGACTCGTACATTTGCACAAGATGGAAAGTATACAGTGGCACACAGTTGAGGCCTACTCCATTTTTAGTACATAAACAGCAGGCCACTCTGCAAGAAGCTAAGGGCATGGTCAGCACAGAGAGTTTGCCTGTCTCTGTGCTGGTGTTCTGCACCCCTCACTGTCTACACCTGGCTCCATAAAGTCAGGCCTTTCAAAAATGCAGCATCAGGTAGGAGCACAGGTAATTGTAAGAATGCTTGCTCATTGCAGCTGTTACCATCCGGGCAAGGCATCCACATATAAGTCCACTACGGACGGACCAGTGATGGGAAGAGTGTCCATGCATGTGACAAGTAACACCATGAACTATGTAATGCCACAGAACAAATTAAGATCAAGAACAGAACAACAGTATGTGTGGCAAAGCCATGACAAACACTGTGCAGGCATCAAGGAGCTCATAAATTAGCACATCATCCCCCAAACACTGCCTCAGCTTGACTTAAAGCTTGGGCAACAGTAGACCCTCAAAAGGAGGAGGCCACAGCTTTACACCCGTGGTCACTGTGATGTTAACTGGCTGCATTTGACAAGAGCTGGATCAGAGGTTGACTTTGAGTGTATTTACAGGGGGCAAGGTTTTCACAACACAAGCCTTGTGCACACACACAAGTAGTGTTCTGCAGCAGTGCAAGCTGAGCTGCAGCAATGAACAGCGGGATCCTGCTTGGGCTCGTAATTCATACACTTCTCTCACTAATGAGGATCAACAGATCAACCCATACTGAATGCAGCTTGACAATATACCATCACTTAAAACACATTACAGTCAGAGAGGATGATAAATATTCCATTTAGACACATTTTGTACAAGGCCCAAAATGACTGAGGATGCAAGAAAACAAAGCTGGTAAATACAGAAAATGCATTTGTCATAAATATAAAGGGAAGGGTAAACCCCTTTAAAATCCCTCCTGGCCAGAGGAAAAATCCTCTCACCTGTAAAGGGTGAAGAAGCTAAAGGTAACCTCTTTGGCACCTGAGCAAAATGACCAATGAGGAGACAAGATACATTCAAAAGCTGGGAGGAGGGAGAAAAAACAAAGGGTCTGTGTCTGTCTGTATACTGCTTGTGCTGGGGACAGAACAGGAATGGAGTCTTAGAACTTTTTGTAAGTAATCTAGCTAGGTATGTGTGAGATTATGATTTCTTTAAATGGCTGAGAAAGGAACTTTGCTGAATAGAATGACTATTCTTGTTTGTGTGTCTTTTTTGTAACTTAAGGTTTTGCCTAGAGGGATTCTCTATGTTTTGAATCTAATTACCCTGTAAGGTATCTACCATCCTGATTTTACAGAGGTGATTCCTTTACTTCTATTAAAAGTCTTCTTGTAAGAAAACTGAATGCTTTTTCATTGTTCTAAGATCCAAGGGTGTGGGTCTGTGGTCACCTATACAAATTGGTGAGGATTTTACTAAACCTTCCCCAGGAAGTGGGGTGCAAGGGTTGGGAGGATTTTGGGGGGAAAGACGTGTCCAAACTACGTTTCCCAGTAAACCCACTTAAAGTTTGGTGGTGGCAGTGGAAATTCCAAGGGCAAAGGGTAAAATTAATTTGTACCTTGGGGAAGTTTTAACCTAAGCTGGTAAAAGTAAGCTGAGGTTTTCATGCAGGTCCCCACATCTGTACCCTAGAGTTCAGAGTTGGGAAGGAACCTTGACAGCATTACTGAAAAAACAGCTGCAGATTGACTCCTGCTAGCAAGAAGCTTCTGTACAATGTACAGTAAGATATTGGGCTTAACCCAACGGAGGGCGAGGCTGAATTAAAGTCAGTCAAAGTTTTGCCTGAGTAGGGTATGAGGCCCAGGTCCTCAAAGGTCTTTAGACTCCTAACTTCCACTGAAATCAGTGGAAGCTAGGAGCCTAAATACCTACTGTAAAATTTTACCCAATAACAACAATAATAATAATTTGCATTTCTAGAGAGATTTTCTTCTTCAAAGCATTTTACACACATGTTTTCTAACTCTCTGCTTCAAATAAAAGCCATTCTTGACAGACAATTATATTTTTCCATCACAGCACAGATCAATAGGCGAGTGAAGAGAACACAGTTTCTTAATGGGATTTTAAGCAGGTTCTCTTATGGAAAAAAAATTAAAGATCCAGCACTCAAAAGATGACTCTGCTTAGCTGTGTGCCTTGTGGCTTAAAGCAGAATTCCAAGAACATTACTTCGCTTTTTGAAAGCATTTCTCAATTAATGTGACAACTCAAAATATCCGCTTCCACCTAGTGGTGTGGGTGTGCATAACATGTGTTGTTTGTATTCCCTGTTTTCGATATCTTTGCCTAAAAGATAAAATACATCAGAATCTACTGAGACAATTCACACTTCTGCACAAAGCCACAACAGCACTAAGAATGTATATATTTGTTAGCAAATAGGATCATTAGGGAGAAGGAAAAGTATAATCTCAGAAAGAGGCTCTCTCTTTCTCCTTCACTTTATTCTATATAGGTTTTTATACTGTTCTCACCAATGAAGTATCTGAGCAGCTTCCTCTAGTACATTAATAATATGACTCACATCTGTCATGGTAATATCTTTTATTGGACTAACTTCTGTTGGTTAAAGGACTGCACAGAGTTCTCCTTCAGGTCCTTGAATGGTTATTTCTTTCACCAACAGAAGTTGGTCCAACAGAAGATATTACCTCAGCTAGGGTGACCAGATGTCCTAATTTTATAGGGACAGTCCAGATATTTGGGGTTTAGGCGCCTATCAATCCCACCCCACCCCCATCACGATTTTTCATACTTACTATCTGGTCACCCTATCCCTCACCCACCTTGTCTCTCTAATATCCTCGGAATGACATGGGAGTGTGTTCTCCTGTCACAGACTGTCCCCTGAGAAAGCTCTATCTACTGCACAGACAAGCCTCATCCTTAGAGTAGAAAACTTCATGGTGCCTGAGAAATAGGCCCTGTCAGCCACAACCCTAATCCCAGGGATTTACTTGATATTTTAGATATACTGGGCCCTGGCCACTGAGCCCCTGGAAGAGAAGGACTGCGACCTGGAACCTGACTTGATGTGTTCACGTTGCAGAAGTATGTACACAGTGTCTGAAAGCAAACAACACTTCAATGGTCACTGAATGAGGGGCCTGTGGAAAAAAATAGTACAATTGTGCAATTAAAGACTGTGTCAAAATGCACGTGCACAGTACTCAGACTCCCTGAATCCTGGCATTTCTGAACTTTCCATTGCTCAGTTTTACAAACTTACTAATTGTTATTTTAATGCAGATTTTTATATATTTGTTGGGCGTCTAAAGATATAAAAATACAGACATCGATTCATATCATTGTCATGCAAACATCCCCATTTCATTGTTTGTTTTTAAAGAAAAAAGTACAGGACTAGGTTCTGGCAATTTCTGTATTGAGCTGTAAAGAAAGATATTTTTAAGGGTTTTGAACTGTCGAAACAGAGGCCCAGAGATTGTCTCACACAGGGAGGAGTGGGTGATGCAGTGCACACTTTCCCAAACCAGCAGAATTGCTGGACCCCAAGAGATTCCCCCTCTATTCCTGAGTCAACCTTTGCAGAAGCAAGCAGACAGAAGGACAAAAGTAGGTCTCCATTTTAATAAAGGCTCTTGTAACTTCCGGGGTAAACTGGTCCCTTCCATTCTTTAGCTGACTATTACTCAGGCTCTTTTCTTACTGGCAAACTTGAATTTTGATTTTTCTATGTCATGGCCAGTCTTTATAGTCTCTCTTGTAAACTTGAATGTGCCAATCCCTGAGAGGACATACTTTCTTGTTTTTTCCTGGTTCGGCAATCATAGCTCTGGGGATTGAGCTCCCATTTAAGGTACTTTTAATGATGACCCCCAGTCCTTTATTTCATCTATCAGGATGTTCAAAGAGAGCAGCTCCCCTTCACTGAACGCCACTGCTCTGACTTTGGATTCCCTTGTAGAATGTGTGGGGCTGGGGTAGTTGTCTCAGCTGGATTCTTAATCCAGAGGGAAGACGCTTCCTCCTGTTCAATCAAGATCAGGATTGGCACATAGATTTGAGAGAAAAAGTACATTTTACTTTTACTCTATTTTCTTATTTCTCAAAAGGAACAGTACAACAAAGTAAAAACCCCATTGTGAATAATCAATATAGGTATTGATGTATCTTGTCTGAAATGGGACAGCTGCTCTTCTACTCTCGGGATGGATGCCATATCAATAGATAAGATAAAAAGACAGGCCTAACTGAGAGACTGAACCCATATTAGGGCCAAACTCTGCTCCTGGGTTACATGAGTACGTCGCTCCCCGATTAGGGCCCAAATCTGTGTAAAGAAGAGTAAATCTGGTCCCGAGGGAGTATCGAACAACTTCCAAACTGTTTAAGAAGGGTGTTTGAGTCTAAACTATAAAGACAGTTCCAAATATTGACCGCAGTTCAGGAAAGCAGCCTTATTCATCTGAGCATATGAATGATGTAAGAAAATTCTGAAAATGTGGATCTTAGATCATGGTCATAATTTAAAGAAATTAATTGACACAGTTGGACACCATTCACATTTGAAACATAAAGTAGCTTAAAACTGTCCTAGCTTGAAGTGGTTTGAAACTGCTTCAGGAAATGTGGTCCTCTTACAAGTGTAGATGTGAGGTTGCATATATGGTAAAGCCATGTATACAGAATACATGCTGATTTTAATTCTACAAATTTCCTAAACACTACACAGAATATCTAATTGCTTATTTTTAAATCCTAATCAGAGAAAAATTAAAATGATTTGTGCAAATAATTGAATTCTAAGGATTGTGTAACAACAAACACTCTTATTTTCTAGATCTACTGAGAGCTAGCTCTGAGAGAACAAAACAGTATTTTCAGTGTTTATGGTTCTTTACTGAAGCAGGTCTATTCTTTATCTAAGAACAGGAAAACAAAAGAATTCACAATATTGTTATCCCTTTTGACCTGAGCAATTAGTGACTATTTTGGGTCTTGTGAGTTGTTTCCATTCGGGGGAGAAATGGATGATGGAGTCAGGTATTTTTTGACACAATCCTGCTTATTTACAAAGAATGTACCCAAAGTTCTATTTCCCTAACGACAGCAGGAATAGTTTCTTGGCTCACAATTCCAAGCCTCTTTCTATCCAGCAGTCTACCCTAAAGCGCTCTCTCTCTCTCTCTCAACTTTTTCTGAGATCACACTACAAATACTTCTCTGGGGCTCCTTTGTGCTTCTGCGGTGTCACACTCCCTCTCTTCCTCCCCACCGCCCCGAACCCCATCCCCCTGCATTTGCTTTCAGACCCTAGTGAAAGCCCCTTCCACTGTATGGCTCAACTCCTATTCCAGCTTTACTTGATGGTGACTTCTATTAAGTCAGCCATCTATTCCACAAAAGAGGTTGATTGTTTTACATTAATCCTGAATAAAAGACAACTGTTATGCCCACCAGCTTCAATAAGGCTTCCCCTTTCCCCAGCATAACTACTTGTTTTCATGTTGTTTTTATAAATCTGTATCTTGTACACATCCGCAAAACCCACAGCATTCTTTTATTTTTACTAACCTGAAACAGGATATTGAATGCATAATTTCAGTTACACCAATGTAAATCTGTGGTAATTCATTAGAATTATTCCATATTTATCCTGGTGGCAAAATATGTTAGTACGTCACTAGAGAAAACATGACACTTTTTGATAATTGTTATTGTTGCCGGCACGCAGTGCCGAGAGGCTAAACAACAGCTGCGGTTGGTTCGCTACCCGGTGTGCTACACCCAATAATCACAACGGGGTGGAGAAGCAGAAAAGTTTATTTGCAGCTGCAAAAAGGTCCAGGAAGAATAGAATCTCAAATCCTGCACACAGAGCAGGAAGTTACACAGGCTTTTATACATCCTTTTTCCCAGCATACCCTAAGTATCCATCTAGCCAGCCAATCCCGTTCCCAGCTAGTTCCCTTGTTCTCTGTATCATTTGTTAACCTATACATAAAGCTGCTTTATTCAGCATTGTTCTTCCATATCTGCCCTGTTTGGCCTTGTTTAGTTTCAGGCAGTCTGACTCTGCAACATATTGTTGCAGATCCTCAGCATAACTGCTGCGAGTGCCTCCAGGCGGGGGGACCAAGGACACTTGGGCCTAGTGCGAGGGGGCTTCATCGACACTCGTGGTCTTCCATCCCCTCGAGTTACCTAGTGGCCATGCCCCAGTGTCCCCAACACTAGTGAAACAAAGCTGCAGGAACTGAGGGGTGGGGTGTGTGTTTAGTGGCTTGGCAGCCCTGAGCCAATCCCCTGAGCCCCGAGGGCCGGCAGCGCTGGCAGGGCAAGGGCAGGGCTATCCTGCCCTCGAGCCTCTATCTTCATCCAGTGCCCTGCCGGGGCAGCCCCGGAGAGGGGAGCTCAGTCTCAGGGGCACATTCACCCCTTTGCTGTGGGACCCTGTCGGTGCCGCTCGTCGTGCTGGCTTCTGGGACACAAGTGCCCACCCTGCAGGGCTGAGCCCCCCCCGACAGCTGATTTCACACAAAGACCCTAGCACCCCTCATGGCAAGCAGCTGTTCAGAGATCCCGCTCCCAGTCCAAACCCTGCCAGGGCTGAACCAGCAGAGCGGGTACCTCCGGGGGCAGGTCTCATCCCCAACGCAGGGTGAAGTGCCGGGGGCAATGGCAGATTAGCCACTGAGCCTGTGCCCAGGGGTTGCCAGGCAGGCAGGGCAAGGAAAGCCCCCACATTCTGATCCCACTCCCTGGCGGAAGCCGTGTGGGGAGGGCCGGAGAAGCCCCTAGTGCCCCCTGAGCCCGCCCCGTGCTGCAGCCCCGGGGCTGGAAAACCTCTTGCTGCCTGCCCCGGCCTCAGCTTCTCCAATATGGGGCAAGCGGGGGTGGGGGGAGGCTGTCTGGAACAGGGGCAGGGCCCTGGGGAAGGGGCAGAAAGGGGTGGGGCCACGGGCAGGGCCACAGGCAGAATGGGGGCAGGACCACAGTTGGAAGGGGTGAGGAAGGGCCCCGCACTTGTTCTGGCCCAGGGCCCCAGGAAACCATAATCGACCTCTGGCTGTGGGGTGGCCCATACAGGGCACTCAGTGCCCCCCTTCCCCGTTAAGGCACGGTCCAGAGCAGACCCCAACCCTTTCAGCTCCCCTTAAAATCATAATGAGCTGCCTCTTTTGAGGCCCCAGGTTTGATCGTTGAGGCCATTGGGCCTGTTGTGGGGACCAGGCCCTGGAGGCTAACACTGACATTTAAAGCACTCACATCCTCATCCCCTACAGGATTTGGCCGACCCCCACCGTGCCTCAGTGTTCTGTTAAATGGGCGCAGAGAAGGCAGAGGCCACCTCCCCGCTCCATCAGAGAGCGGCTGCTCTGCACAGGCCTTGGCACCAGCCACTGGTCTCTGCTCCTCCTGCAGCACATGGCTGGGGGAGGCACCCAAAGCCCTAGAGGGGGCCCCACAAAATCACCTCCTTCTCCCAAAATTCTCTCACCAGGGCAGCAGGGTGCATTTACCAAAGTAACTGTGATGCCCTTGGGGCCAGCACCTCAGACCAGGGGAGCCCAGGACATGGCCAGCCCCACTCTGCAGACTGGGGGCAGCTGGCCCCAAGCTCTCCTGGCTGGCTCCTGGTCCCAGCTAGACTCAGGAGCTGTCACTGGAGTTTCCAGAGCTTGGGTATCTCCAAGGCCAGGCTGACGGTGCACCTGAGGGGCCGAGGAACCACCAGCAGCTAGCCCAGCCAGGAGCAGTTGTGGGGAGGGCAGGGTGGCAGGGGGCAGAGATGCTGGCTTGGCCCAGCAATGGGATAAGGACATAGACCATCTGGCCGCGGAGGCCCCATAACCGACTCCTCTGGGACCAGGTCCAGCCTGTGCAGAGCCTGGGGCTGGGACATGTGTGGGGAGGGGGGAAAGGGGGAGAGACAGGGCCTCTTGGCAAGGCAAGATTTGCCCTGCAGTTCTGGGGTTTGTCACCATACAGGGACATCCCTCGGTGGGTCCCTTGGCGACAGCGCCTGGTGGCTGCTCTTTGCCAGGCTCTCCTAGTGCTGCAGTCATTGCTCTATTGCCCTCGCCTCCCATTGGGTCTGGCTGGGGTTTCCTGCCGGTCCTGAGGGAGCAGCGAGGAGAGGAGGGACGGGCCAGGCCTCTCCTCCCCAAGGGTAGTGTGGGCAGAACAGCTGGTAGTGGCCCCTACACCATGGCATGGCTAGCTGTGCCTCAAGCAACCAAGCCCCTTAGGCCTGTCAACACCACAGTTCGGCTGTCATACATTGCCTTGCATTCACCTCGCTGTGCCCAGCTCTGCACTCAAATTTCTCTTTGGCCAATGTAATTGCTCCCTTACGGTGATGCAGTAAAACCACCTCTCCAGATGGCATTGGCCTACATCTACCTGAACCATCCTCCAGCAGCTGTCCCGCAATACCCCATTCCCTGCAACAGTGACCGCAGTGGCCATGTTGTAAACTCCACGCAGCACCCCTCGCCCTATGAAGTGATTCCTGCACTGCAGGGAGCCTGGTCTGCTCCCCGGGGTTCCCTAAACCCACAGCTCATGGTAACTTTACTCTCTGTGAGGCCGTTGTGACGTTGCACTCATATGCTTTATGAAAATATGCTTATGAACAGGAATATAACATGCCTGGAATATGCTTTATGCTAAATGCCCCATGTAACATATCATTAGAAAGCTTGTAATCTACTAAGTGTGTACTACTAGGGGCAGATCAGGGGCATCCCAGGTGCTGGGGGAGGAGGCCCGGGACCCCACTGGTGCTGGGGGAGGGGGCTGCAGTGCGCAGCCTAGGAGTGGGACCCCTGCTGGTCCTGGGGGGTGGGCACAGTTCCCATTGGCCAGGAACCTCAGCCAATGGGAGCTGCGGGGGGCAGGGCCTGCAGGCACAGGCAGAGTGGTGTGGAGACACCCCCCCCCTCCAACCCCTCTGCCACCTAGGAGCTGCAGAGCTATGCTGGTGGGAGCTGGGGAGCCCCCCATCCCGAGGTAAGCCACCCCGCATCCCTCAACCCCCTGCCCCAGCCCCCTCCCACACTCCTGTCAAGGTTTCTTCCCCACTCTGAATTCTAGGGTACAGATGTGGGGACCTGCATACAAACCTCCTAAGCTTACTTTTACCAGCTTAGGTTAAAACTTCCCCAAGGTACAAACTATTTTACCGTTTTGCCTCTGAACTTCCACTGCCACCACCAAACTTTATCTGGGTTCCTGAGAAAACGTAGTTTGGACACGTCTTTCCCCCCCAAATCCTCTCAACCCTTGCACCCAACTTCCTGGGGAAGGTTTGGTAAAAATCCTCACCAATTTGCATAGGTGACCACAGATCCAAATCCTTGGATCTTAGAACAATGAAAAAGCATTCCGTTTTCTTACAAGAAGACTTTTAATAGAAGTAAAAAGGAATCACCTCTGTAAAATCAGGATGGTAGATATCTTACAGGGTAATTAGATTCAAACATAGAGAATCCCTCTAGGCAAAACCTTAAGTTACAAAAAAGACACACAGACAGGAATAGTCATTCTATTCAGCACAGCTATTTTCTCAGCCATTTAAAGAAATCATAATCTAACACCTACCTAGCTAGATTACTTACTAAGTTCTAAGACTCCATTCCTGTTCTGTCTCCGGCAAAAGCATCACACAGACAGACACAGACCCTTTGTTTTTCTCCCTCCTCCCAGCTTTTGAAAGTATCTTGTCTCCTCATTGGTCATTTTGGTCAGGTGCCAGTGAGGTTACCTTTAGCTTCTTAACCCTTCACAGGTGAGAGGATTTTTCCTCTGGCCAGGAGGGATTTTAAAGGGGTTTACCCTTCCCTTTATATTTATGACAACTCGCGACTGCGCCATACAGGAGGCCTGTGATGTGTAGGGGGCCAGATGAGATGATCTAAGAGTCTCTTCTGGCCTTCAAGTCTCCAAATCTCTGCAAAGCCGAGTGCGGCACATTGAGCATCCTCTGATGGTTCCACGTGTGGCCTGCGTGAACCCTTGCACGACCACTGAGTGTGTGGGGGTGACCCAGGGGGAGCAGCTCAGACACGCACAGGAGCCGGCTCGGGGCAGGACATGAGCCCTGCAGGGCAGGGGTGGGGGTGGCAGTGACATCACAAGGGCCTTTTGCAGCACTCAGCTGATTGGTGAAAGGAGGTTGGGAGGCGGTGACCTCACAGAGAGTCCACGACAACGGCCAGGGAGGACAGGCTGCAGGGCAGGGGGATCTCAGAGACCCCCGGGGCTTTGCTGCAGGGAGTCTCCTTCTTGAGGTGTCTCCTTGAGGACTGAGAGAGAATTCAGGGTCTCGTATGTGAGCGCGAGGTGGAGCCTCTCTGGAGTTTTCTCCTTTCCCACTGCTCATTGAGCGAGAAGACAGACGTCCCTGTGGAGAATTAAGAGCCCCAGAAAAGTTTAGTACCGAGGCAGCCTGATCCGCCCGGTGCTGGCCAAATTCTCGGCACGGAAAACAGGAGGTTAAGGTGGGACAATTTTCCCCCAGCTTGGCCTTTGTCCCTTCGAGTTCTTGGGGTTTGTCTTTTTTGGTTTCCCTTTTCCTGCTTCCCTCCATCCACTGGCAAGGAGGGGGCTACTCTGTAGCCCTCATGGTGTGTTTGTTCACTCGGTTTTGCACAGATTTGGAAACTTGAAGGCCAGAAGAGACTCTTAGATCATCTCATCTGTCCCCCTACACATCACAGGCCTCCTGCATGGCGCAGTAGCGAGTTTTGGGCCAAAGCAGACTCCAGAAAGGCATCTCATCAAGGGACGGAGGAAGCACCACTTCCCTTGGGAGTCTGGAGGAAATTGATGCTGTGGGGGGCAGGGAATTGACCCCAAGGCCACGCCTGTGAGTCTGTATCATAACACACATGCACAACAGCACTGCGCGAAGTATGTACACGTCACCTTAACTCTGATGTTTCCTAACGTTTAAAGGCCTGGTCTCCAGGGTGTTCTTTGTGCTTACAGATCGATTTTGGGGAGAGATGCAATCATTTAGCTCAGAGTGGGAGCCGTGTTAGTCTGTATCAGCAAAAACAAACAAACAAACAAACAAACAAAAAAACAAAACGAGGAGTAGTTCTGGCACCTTAGAGACTAACAAATGTATTTGTGCACATTTGATGGTGTGGCTGATGTGATTAGGTCCGAGGATGGTGTCCCTAGACTAGATATGTGCAATGGGTTTGTTGCAAGGATAGGTTCCTGGGTTAGTGTTTTTGTTGTATGGTTGCTGGTGAGTATTTGCTTCAGGTTGGGGGGCTCTCTGTTAAGTGGGGACTGGCCTGTGAGATTGAGGGATCGTCCTTAAGAATAGATTGTAGATCTTTGATCCTGCCCTGGAGATCTTTTAGTTGGGGGCTGAAGCTGATGGCTGGTGGCGTTCTGTTCCTTTCTTTGTTGGGCCTGTCCTGGAGTAGGTGACTTCTGGGTATTCTTCCTTTCAACAGGTGGGGATTGTAGTTTGAAGAATGCTGTCATAAATATAAAGGGAAGAGTAAACCCCTTTAAAATCCTGCCTGGCCAGAGGAAAAATCCTCTCACCTGTAAAGGGTTAAGAAGCTAAAGGTAACCTCGCTGGCACCTGACCAAAATGACCAATGAGGAGACAAGATACTTTCAAAAGCTGGGAGGAGGGAGAGAAGCAAAGGGTCTGTGTCTGTCTGTATGCTGCTTTTGCCGGGGATAGAACAGGAATGGAGTCTTAGAATTTAGTAAGTAATCTCGCTAGGTATGTGTTAGATTATGATTTCTTTAAATGGCTGAGAAAGGAACTGTGCTGAATGGAATGACTATTCCTGTCTGTGTGTCCTTTTTGTAACTTAAGGTTTTGCCGAGAGGGATTCTCTATGTTTTGAATCTAATTACCCTGTAAGGTATCTACCATCCTGATTTTACAGAGGGGATTTCTTTACTTCTATTAAAAGTCTTCTTGTAAGAAAACTGAATGCTTTTTCATCATTCTCAGATCCAAGGGTTTGGGTCTGTGGTAACCTATACAAATTGGTGAGGATTTTTACCAAACCTTCCCCAGGAAGTGGGGTGCAAGGGTTTGCAGGATTTTGTGGGGAAAGACGTGTCCAAACTACATTTCCCAGTAAACCCACTTCGAGTTTGGTGGTGGCAGTGGAGATCCAGGGACAAAGGATAAAATTAATTTATACCTTGGGGAAGTTTTAACCTAAGTTGGTGAAAGTAAGCTTAGGAGGTTTTCATGCAGGTCCCCACATCTGTACCCTAGAGTTCAGAGTGGGGGAGGAACCTTGACAAATGCTTGATAGAGATCCTGTCGGTGTTTGTCTCTGTCTGAGGGATTGGAGCAAATGCGGTTGTATCTTAGAACTTGGCTGTAGACAACGGATCGTGTGATGTGGTCTGTATGAAAGCTGGAGGCATGTAGGTAAGTATAGCGGTCCAGGATAGGGTGGTGTTTATGTGACCATTGCTTATTAGCACTGTAGTGTCTAGGAAGTGGGTGTCCTGGGTGGCCTCTCCTTCTGCCCCTCCACCCCCACCAACATGATACAGTTCTGCTGTGACCTGGAATGCGACTTTCCACGTCTCCGACGGAAGCAATATTTCCAACACACCTCTGAACAACACACTAATCCACAGAGAGCTTCCGACCAACACGACAAAAAGAAGGATTCTGCCTGAAGGTCGAAACAGCAGACTGGACTTAAACTTGAGTGCTTCAGCCGACAAGCACGGGCTGAAGTGGTTGAAAAGCAGCATCACTTGGCCCATAACCTCAGCTGTGCAGAACACAACACCGTCCACGGCCTCAGGAACAACTCTGACATCCGAATCAAAAAGGCTGACAAAGGAGGTGCTGTCGTCATCATGAATAGGTCGGAATATGAACAAGAGGCTGCTCGGCAGCTCTCCAACTCCACATTCTCCAGCCCATTCCCCTCTGATCCCACTCAGGGTGACCAAGAGAAACTGCACCATCTGCTCAAGAAACTCCCTGAAAAAGCACAAGAACAAATCTGCACAGACCCGCCCCTGGAACCCCGACCAGGGGTCTTCTATCTGCTACCCAAGATCCATAAACCTGGAAATCCTGGACGCCCCGTCATCTCAGGTATATCTGGCTAGGGGTGCTGGTCGCTCAGGGCCTGAGGAGAGAGTCGACACAGCCAGATACTCCTGCTGTCAGGATGCCCATACCTGAGAGGATTTCATCGCAGTCTCTGACGAGGGGGTTCAGGCTCCAGAGCTCTGCTCTGTTTTCCCAGCCCTGTGCAGAGGGTTGTTTCCAGTTTCAGAAATGGGGCAATGTTCACACACTCCCAATGGGTCTTTGCATGAATCAGGCCCTAAGCCAGGGGCAGGCAAACTTTGGCCTGATGCCGAATCGGGTTTCAGAAATTGTACGGAGGGACATTTAGGGGAGGCTGTGCCTCCTCAAAGAGCAAGACATGGCCCGGCCCCCGCCCGCATCTGACCCCCGCTTCTCGCCCCCGGACGGCCGCCCCGGGCCTCCAACCCCTCTGTTCCCTGAGGGGCTCCAGATCCCCCTGCCCATAACAGCCCCACGCTGCCCCATCCAGCCCCCCCCCCTTCCTGTCTGCCACCCGGACCTTCTGCCCCATCCAACCACCCCTTCTCCCTGACCACCCCGGGACCTCCTGCTGCCATTCAACCCCCTGTTCCCCGCCCTCTCACTGCCCTGACCCCATCCGCCCCCCAGCCCCTGACCCCCCGAACTCCCCTGCCCTCTACCCCACCCCTCCCCTGCTCCCTGCCCCCTGACCGCGCTGCCTGGAGCCCCAGGACCAGCCGCCGGGCCGCACCGCACAGAGCCCCGGGGTCGGCCAGGCTCGTTGCCCCGCTGCCCGGAGCATGGGCCGGCGGCGCCGGGAGCGGAGGCTGCGGGGGGCGGGGGACGGCAGGGGCACGGCCGGGGGCTCTCCAGAACGGCTCAGAGCCCCCGGCCCCCCTTCTGCCCCCCCCGCTCCCCACATGTCGCAGCCACCCCACCCAGCTGAGACACCCCACCCCACAGACCCCTCCCCTCCCTACAGCCCCCCACAGCCATGCTGTGTCCCCCTGGGGGCTGCCATGGTGCTGCCCCTCCCAACCCAACCCAACCCAACAGCCGCAGCCATGCCATTGACCCAAGTCCCCGATCCAGGTCCCCTATAGCCTCTCCCTTCCCCACATCCCTGCCAGACCCAGCCCCCATCCCGACAACCCAATCGCCCCCTGTCCACAACCCCCCTCTCCTCCTCCCACAGCACCAATCCATCCCCTACCCTCCCACAGCTCCCACCACACAGACCCCTCCACCTCCCAGCTGGGCCCCCTCCCCGCCCCCCGCTGCCCCACCCACCCCCGTCAGACACCCCCCCCCACTGGTCCACCAGGGTTTCCCCAAGACCCACCAACAGCTGTGAATGGTGTGGGGGAGAAGGTGTTGGTATTCGGTTGTGTATTGGGATTATGTGTACGTGTCGAGGCTTGTGGGGGCTTTGTGCTGGGGGAGAAACTGAGCCCTGATTTGGGGCCGGGGCTTCTCTGACTCGGGGTCCTATGAAGGGAGCCAGCCAGTCAGGCCGTGGCACAGGAGCCAGCAAACAGGGCTGTAAACAGGGGAGTCTGAGGGGGAGTTTGTCTTGTGGTGCTTGTTTGGGGTTTGTTGTTGCTGTGGGGGGTGGGGTTTGGGTGTTTCCCAGGTGAACAGGATTTCGGTGGGAAGGCGATGACAGACACGGAGGCAGCGGTGGGAGTGACTCATGTCTTTAATAAGGCTAATGAGGATCTTAGGGATAATGGTGCATGACAAATGGGAAGGAGGAGATGGAGGTAGATATTACCATATCTGAGGTAGAAGCGAAACTCAAACAGCTCAATGGGACTAAATCGGGGGGGCCAGATAATCTTCATCCAAGAATATTAAAGGAACTGGCACATGAAATTGCAAGCCCATTAGCAAGAAATTGTAATGAATCTGTCGACTCAGGGGTTGTACCGTTTGATTGGAGAATTACAAACATAGTTGCTATTTTTAAGGGGGGGGGGGAAGTGATCCGGGTAACTACAGGCCTGTTAGTTCGACATCTGTAGTATGCAAGGTCTTGGAAAAAATTTTGAAGGAGAAAGTAGTTAAGGACATTGAGGTCAATGGTAAATGGGACAAAATACAAGATGGTTTTACAAAAGGTAGATCATGCCAAACCAACCTGATCTCCTTCTTTGAGAAAGTAACAGATTTTTTAGACAAAGGAAACGCAGTGGATCTAATTGACCAAGATTTCAGGAAGACGTTTGATATGGTGCCACATGGGGAATTATTAGTTAAACTGGCAAAGATGGGGATCAATATGAAAATTGAAAGATGGATAGGGAAATGGTTAACAGGGAGATTATAGCAGGTCCTGCTGAAAGGTGAACTGTCAGGCAGGAGGGAGGTTACCAGTGGAGTTCCTCAGGGATCAATCTTTGGGACCCATCTTATTTCATCTCCCTCCCTCAGCTCAGTTATGGCCTGAATTGCCCCTTCTCCCGGCAGAGCCAGAGGATTGGAAGCAGCAACATCAGACCCCTGTGTGGCTCGCAGGAATGAACACAAACACGCCCTCGTAGCTGGACAGATGGCGAGTTTTACCCCTGGGATACGACAAGGCTCAAGAGAAAGGTGCTGGCCCCACATCTGAGGAATGAAACACAACACAGTCATCATCGTTACGCCCGTCCTTGCCCCTTTATACTTCTACTGTCTCGCTCCCGCCGCCCTCGCCCTCTGTGGGTTCAGGGAGAGCCACACTCAGTGCTTCCGACACACACAGACTCACACACACATCTTGCAAGGAAAACCTCACCACGGAGCCACATGCACCTGTTGCTTCCCTGCCCCCTGCTCTCCAGAATCCAATCCCAAGGAAAGCTTGTCGGGCCCAGAGCTGGCAGGGCGCCCGGTGCTGGAGTATTGAAGCTACCGTGACGGCACTCAGAGGAAAGAGGCTGAGAGATGCAAGTTAAGAATTGGCCGGTCAGGTTTCCAGTCCCCTCACAGGTCATTCCCTCACTCGAGCAAAGGGGCACATCTCAATTCTCAGCTGGCTCAGTCGAGCTGCATCGTTCTTGTTTCCACTCAGTCAGGTTTGAGGCCTGTTTCGCACCCTGTCTTTGAGAAGACAGTCGGAAACTACTCTCTGAAATAGCCAATGCAGGAGACGTGTTATCACTCCTGCCCCAACTCAGACGGACAAAGAGAGAAATGTTCTCGCTTTGAGGGTGGGACTCCCTGCCCTGGGCCAAAGACGAGCACCTCTCTTTGACCTTGGTCGCTCCTTCAGCTTTTCTTTCTGCAGGGAGCCCGAGAGCTCAGGTGCTGGAGCGCTGCGTTCGTCAGTGAAGCTCGGTGAGCTCCAATGTCACTCGGCTCTTCTACCAGCAAGTCAAAACACAGGCAGGATTTCCTCTTTTGACAATACTGGGGCTGTCGGAGGGTCTGTCCACGCTGCACACTGAGCCTGTCTCTATGTGGCCTGGGCTTGCTGACTTGTGTTGCCAAGCCGGTGTTTGAGCATCCAGACTGCAGGGGAAACTCAGGCCTCACACTGTGTCTATCTGTCAAGGCTCCTTCCCCACTCTGAACGCTAGGGTACAGATGTGGGGACCTGCATGAAAACCTCCTCAGCTTACTTTTACCCGCTTAGGTTAAAACTTCCCCAAGGTACAAACTATTTTACCTTTTGCCCTGGGACTTTCGCTGCTACCACCAAAAGTCTAACCGGGTTTTTTTATTAGGAAAGAGCTGTTTGGAAACGTCTTTCCCCCAAAAATTCTCACCAAAACATTGCTCCCCATTTCCTGGGGAAGGTTTGGTAAAAATCCTCATCAATTTGCATAGGTGACCACAGACCCAGACCCTTGGATCTTAAGAACAATAAAAAAAAAACATTCAGTTTCTTAAAAGAAGAATTTTAATAGAAGAAAAAGTAAAAAGAATCACCTCTGTCAACTCAGGATGGTAGATACCTTACAGGGTAGTTAGATTCAAAACACCGAGAATCCCTCTAGGCAAAACCTTAAGTTACAAAAAGACACACAGCAGGAATATCCATTCCATTCAGCGCAGCTTATTTTCTCACCCATTTAAAGGAATCAGAATCTAACGCATATCTAGCTAGATTACTTACTAAGTTCTAAGACGCCATTCCTGTTCTGTCCCCGGCAAAAGCATCACACAGACAGATCCCGACCCTTTGTTTCTCCCTCCCCCCAGCTTTTGAAAGTATCTTGTCTCCTCATTGGTCATTTTGGTCAGGTGCCAGCGAGGTTCTCCTAGCTTCTTAACCCTTTACAGGTGAGAGGATTTTTTCCTCTGGCCAGGAGGGATTTAAAGGTGGTTAGCCTTCCCTTTCTATTTATGACTCTCTCCTACCGCAGGAAGTCGTTCTAAGTTACGCTGCTCCCGCTGCGTGAATAACAGAGGTGGATTTGATGTAGCTTTGGTCGACTTACTGCTGTGTCTACACTGGGCTGGGTTGACAGGAGACGCTCTTCGGTCGACTTCCCTTCCTCCTGCCGTTCCCGGCGCAGTCCCAACGGCGACCGGAGAGCGCTCTGCTGTCAATTTAGTGGGTCTTCACTCGACCCCCACGACATCGACCCCCACTGGATCCACTGCAGCAAACAGAGCCTCCCAACTGCGCTGCCCCATCCACATGGCACGACTTAGACCCGAGTGGGAAATTCAGCTCCTGTGGGGTGTGTCACCCTCATCCGCTGAAGATGCTCCCCGAGTCTCCAGGGATTCCTGCCCTAACTGCTCTCCAGCCGGTTTGTGTCCATACGCTCCCCGCGGGGAGGCTGTGAGTGGCCTGGTTACAAGCGCTGGTTGCTCAGGCCTGGCAGGGAAGGGAAGCTCCGGGCAGCATTGACAGTCTGCAGATCCCTCCGGGGAAGCACAGGCGGTGGGTGGAACAGGCGGGGAGGCGAAGCTGAGGGGTCCTGCGGACGCCCTGAAACCAGCTCACAGACCCCCAGGGGTCACGCTGCCCTACACGCTGTTGCAGTAATGTTTGTACAAGGCGTGACGCTGAAATAGGAGCTTGTGTCAGAGTGTATTCAGGCCAACGGATGTGTGTGTTAGTAGAGATCAAAGCGACTGTTCAATGTTCAAATGTATTGGGTGTTTAAACCTCCTGAAAACTCGTGGAATGTTGTTTGCACTGTTTTCACTTCTCTGTGTCCTGTTACGCTGTGATAGCAAAGAGTTGCCTTGTGTAGACCCCTGTCACTAAATAACCCCTCAAAGGAGAATGAAGGTGTGTGGGATGCAAGTGAAGAAAAGGCTCATTTCCAAAGAAGGGGTGGTAAGAAGCAGGATCCCTGGGCGGGGGGCAGGAGGGTGTGGTTTGCACTGTTGTTGCCCAGGGTGGGAATGGGGAACTGGGCTCTGGCTTAAAGCGGTGTCAGGCTTCGGGGGGCTGGGTGCAGAGCTGGAGGTTCGGGTTGGGGTGAGGGTTGGGCTACAGTTTTGGTTCAGGGGTTTCGAGTTGGGGGGCAGGTTATGGGGTCAGGGTTCCAGTTGGGTTCCGGGTAGGGGGTGGGGTTTAGATTTTGGGGGGAGGGTTTGGCCAGCAGCAGCATAGAAGTGCGGGTGGCAATGGGGTGCAGCCAATAGTGATCAGTCGGGGGTCTTTTAGGTCGTTTTAGTGTCAGTAGCACCCTGGGGAGGGGGGAGGGTCATGTTTACGACCGGTGGCTAAAGTGTTGGGGAAGGGGGCGGCAAGTTGACCCATCCCACTTCGCACTTCCCACACGGACACGCACAATACGTCGAACGCGTGGATGCACACACGTCACACACACACGATGACACAAAACGGCACACAACACGACACACAAAAATAACACACCACACAGACACACACACACAAGACGACATGGAAAGCGTCACACACAAAACATCACACACATGACGCACAACATGTCATACACACTCAACACAACACGACCCGCAACATGTCACACTCACACACTCAACATGACACACAACACGTCTCACACTCAACACGACACACAACACGACCCACAACACGTCTCACACACACTGAATGACACACAGCACGTTGCACGTACGTCACACACACACAAAGTCGCACACACAGTTTGTTGCATGTCTCACGTGTCATGTCACGCAGATGTCACACTACGCACATGCACACGCACAACACGTCACACGCACGCACACACTACATGTCACACACACATGACGCACACCACATGACACATGATACAAAATGGCACATGACACAAAATGGCACACATGACATTGAGACACACATACACGACACTGACACGTTGCACGTGGAACACACAGCACGTCGCACACACAGCACGTCGCACATTGTAGACAGCGCGTCACACGTCGCACACACAACACATTGCGTGTCGCAGGCACGTTGCGCATTGCGCGTCGCACGTAAACCGCATGTCATGCGTACACTGCATGTCGCACACGCACAACACAACACACAACCCGTCACACACACAAAAATCACACACAACACTGACACACAACACGTCACACACCAACAAAACCCTCAAGAAAACACACACACAACCACGTCTCACACACACACAATACCACATGACACACAACGCCTCACACACAGAAACACGTCTCTCACACACGCTGACACACACACGCACGGCACACGACGACTCTCATACGTGCCGACACACACTCACGCGCTCGCGCACGGGACACGACATCTCTCACACATGCCAAGAAACACAACACACACCCCCCACACACACGACACACGACGTCTCACACGCCCACGACACGACATATGACACGTCACGACACACAAGACGGCAGACAACACGACACCGAAATCACACGTGACACCAACACGCGACACACACACAAGACGGCAGAGGACAAGACGGCTGAGCTGCTTGGGCCTCTTTCCAAGGCTTGGTTTTTCTCAGCTCAGGGCCCTGATTTATCTGGTGCTCTGGGTAGTTCCCCTGATCACACTTAGACTATGTTTTAGACTCATAGACTATCAGAGTTGGAAGGGACCTCAGGAGATCATCTAGTCCAACCCCCTGCTCAAAGCAGGGGGCTCTTCCTTGAGAGGAGATTTATCATGGGAATTACGCGGAGAGGAATGATCCTGGGGAACTCAGTGCCCAGCCTCCCAAATCTGCACCTTTGTCTTTCTTTAATGAACAGATGGAAGATCAAAGCATATTATTCAATCCTTGAAGTGTCCATCCCATTTCTGTGCACACTGGACTTGAAAAGTTGTCCTTCTTCGTCTGTACACCACACGTGTCCATTTTAAATCCAAAGATGCATAATGAGCCATGGGCTACTTCCCTATGACACAGAGGGTCACAAACATGGTAGTGAAGAGGACAGATTACTAAGTAATCCCAGTGGGTTTCAGCCCCATAGGATCACCTGGAAAGATTTTTCCTTCCTTTAAAAAGGGCAGAACCCAAACCGCATTCAGAAGCTGCAGGGAATCTTACAGTAAATTCTTCCCACATGGTCCCCTTTGTAAAGCCAGTCTGTCAGAGCTTGCCTTAGCACAAGAAAATAACGCCAGGCAGTGGTAAGCACACAAACAAGACTTTATTTACGAGAGGGAAAAGGACTAGGCTAGGCTAGAGAAGGGGTGGATTAACAAAACTTGAACTCTGGAAGTGCTCCAGTCTCCCAAACAATTACACCCAGGAGGTCATGTTGATGTTCTCTCTCCCTTTTCTGCAGGGACAGCGATGGACGGCTGCTGCTCTCTTGACATTGGACGTCAGGGAGGGACTCCATGATGGACACAGGAACGGGTGAGTAGACCTAACTAAAAACCCTCCCTATCCCTCTTTGCGTCGTCTCTGCCTGGATGTTAGACCCTGTCTACGCGGATTCAATCCACGCGTGGGAGTGTGCTTCCCAACCCAAACTAATATAGCCAATGGCTAAAGGTCACCAGTTCTTTTCCCAAGTCCAAGATGGCCACCTGACAGATAACCCAAAAGGTACATGCCTTTGTTCCCTTCTTTAGGAAAATTTGGCAGGGGCAACCAGCATTTTACACACCCGGAGACTGGATTTGACCAATCAGGGAACGTTGCGGGGCAGGGTGACCCACGCAGAAGGGGGTTGTATATCCCATCTGAGAACTCCTCCCTGTGTCCTCTACCAATTGAAGTGGGCATCAGCCCCGTAGGACCACCCCGAGAGGGGATTTGACCAAAGAAGGGAAGTGCTGCAGTGGAGTGACCTGCCCGCAACAGGATCCCGTGGTCCCTCTAAAATGTCCCCACACCACCCTCTAGCAGTTGGCGAGGGTTTCACTCCCACCTTAGGCCATCTCAGAAGGGAAATGTGTACCAATCCAGAACAGGTATAGCCCGAAGGTCTAGGCCACGGTTTCTTCAAAAGACATCCTTGGAACGAGACGGGCTCTTCCCCGCAGTGTTGTGTTGCGACTTCCCGGACGATGCTGCCAGCCACGCAAACATGGAGCTCCAGAGATCGGCGGCTTCTGGCCTAGACCTTCGGGCACTGCCTAGTCTGATGGTTACGTTTCCCTTCTGGGATGGCCAAAAGCGTGTGTGCGAAACCCTGACTGATTAGCAGGGGACGGTGCGGGGATTTCATGGAGGGGTGATGGACCCCTCTTGCGGGCAGGTCACCCCACCATGGCACTTACCCTGTTTGGTGAAATCCCCTCTCTGGTGGGTCCTAAGGGGCTGAGGCCCACCCCAAGTGGGAGGAGCTCTTGGAGGGTCACGTGACCCACTTCCGGATGGGTCACTCTGCCCCAGAACATTCCCCAATTGCTCAAATCCATTCCTGAGGCAGGTGCATGGAGATAAAACACCCCCAGATTGGTAAAGGAGTAGGAGGATCTCTTAGAGGGGTCACATGCCACTCCTTGTTTCGACTCCCGTTTGCATCTTGACCCCAAAAGTCTTCTGTCATGGGGTCGGTCTCATGGTGACAGATGAGCGATGTCTGAGGAGTGAAGGGGCGAGGTCCCATGGCTGACATCAAATAACTTCCCTAAGCCTCAGGGTAGTTTGGCCAAATGCCCATTGTCAAAATGGCTGCCCTCCCACGCAGTGTGTGTGTCCCAACACCCAGAGCCCGTGCGGCCTCCCTCTCCGTCGGGGCTGTGTGGCCCAGCGACCAGAGTCCGTGTGGCCGCCCTCTCTGTCCAGGGCTGTGTGGCCCAGAGACCAGAGTCCGTGCGGCCGCCCGCTCCGTCGGGGCTCTGTGGCCCAGCGACCAAAGTACGTGCGGCCGCCCTCTCCGTCGGGGCTGTGTGGCCCAGCGACCAGAGTCCGTGCGGCCGCCCGCTCCATCGGGGCTGTGTGGCCCAGCGACCAAAGTCCGTGCGGCCGCCCTCTCCGTCGGGGCTGTGTGGCCCAGCGACCAGAGTCCGTGCGGCCGCCCGCTCCGTCGGGGCTGTGTGGCCCAGCGACCAGAGTCCGTGCGGCCGCCCTCTCCGTCGGGGCTGTGTGGCCCAGCGACCAAAGTCTGTGCGGCCGCCCGCTCCGTCGGGGCTGTGTGGCCCAGCGACCAGAGTCTGTGCGGCCGCCCTCTCCGTCAGGGCTGTGTGGCCCAGCGACCAGAGTCCGTGCGGCCGCCCTCTCCGTCAGGGCTGTGTGGCCCAGCGACCAGAGTCCGTGCGGCCGCCCTCTCCGTCGGGGCTGTGTGGCCCAGCGACCAGAGTCCGTGCGGCCGCCCTCTCCGTCGGGGCTGTGTGGCCCAGCGACCAGAGTCCGTGCGGCCGCCTGCTCCATCGGGGCTGTGTGGCCCAGCGACCAGAGTCCGTGCAGCCGCCTGCTCCATCAGGGCTGTGTGGCCCAGCAACCAAAGTCCGTGCGGCCGCCCGCTCCGTCGGGGCTGTGTGGCCCAGCGACCAAAGTACGTGCGGCCGCCCTCTCCGTCGGGGCTGTGTGGCCCAGCGACCAGAGTCTGTGCGGCCGCCCGCTCCATCGGGGCTGTGTGGCCCAGCGACCAAAGTTCGTGCGGCCGCCCTCTCCGTCGGGGCTGTGTGGCCCAGCGACCAGAGTCCGTGCGGCCGCCCGCTCCGTCGGGGCTGTGTGGCCCAGCGACCAGAGTCCGTGCGGCCGCCCTCTCCGTCGGGGCTGTGTGGCCCAGCGACCAAAGTCTGTGCGGCCGCCCGCTCCGTCGGGGCTGTGTGGCCCAGCGACCAGAGTCTGTGCGGCCGCCCTCTCCGTCAGGGCTGTGTGGCCCAGCGACCAGAGTCCGTGCGGCTGCCCGCTCCATTGGGGCTGTGTGGCCCAGCGACCAGAGTCCGTGCGGCCGTCCTCTCTTTCGGGGCTGTGTGGCCC
This sequence comes from Caretta caretta, assembly GCF_965140235.1. NCBI lineage: Eukaryota > Metazoa > Chordata > Testudines > Cheloniidae > Caretta > Caretta caretta. Next base: position 8,054,015 of record NC_134209.1, read on the forward strand.
AGCGACCAGAGTCCGTGCGGCTACCCGCTCCGTTGGGGCTGTGTGGCCCAGCGACCAGGGTCCGTGCAGCTGCCCTCTCCGTCGGGGCTGTGTGGCTCAATGCTTAGAGTCCATATGTCTATCCTGTCTCTTACGCCCGTGTGGCCCGATAGCAACGGACAATATGGTTACTCTCTCCCTCAAAGCTGTGTGGCCCAACGGCCGGAGTCAGTGTAGCTGCCCTTCACTGCAGGGCTGTTTGGCTGAGAGTTCAGAGGCAAGATGGTTGCCCCTCCTCTTGGGGCTGTGCAGTCTAGTGGGTCAATGGGGACGTGGGCAGCCACCAAAGGATGGATGGCAGCCAGGGCAGGTGGACCCAGGCCCTCGTTACTCCACCGGCTCCTCGCCCAGGGCCTCGTCCGTGGCCAATGTGTTTGCCATTGAGTCAGTGGGGATCCAGCACTGCGGATGACAATGGCTAGTTCACCCAGGTTACTTCCTTGGAGATGTCTCTAGGCCATGGGCTGGGGGTCTCTGGGTTCCCGGCGTGGGAAACTCCCAGAGTCTCCGAACTCCCTTGCATGTCTGCAGGCCCCCAGGGACGTGGCTGGGTCTCGGCGCCTCAGAGCTCTGCAGTCAGGGGCTTGAGCTGCTTCTGGACTGGAGCCTACAGTGTGCATTCTCCATTTTCAGCGGTCTGCCTAGCGTGAGCTGAGCTGCTCCCTTACACACTGGTGCTCCAGTTGGAGCATGTCCGGCAGGGCTGGGGAGGGGCTTGGCTTTCTCCACCTAGACTATGGGGTTCTGTGTGGCTGGTTCAGCCCGGCACATGCTGCTCGGCCTCTTCTGTCTCCTCCTTCCCATGCAAAGCTGCTTTGCCATCTCACAAGAGATGGGATCAGTGGTGGGCTCAATTGGCTCCTGTTGGCCTCTCGATGTCTGGAAGAGAGAGAAAGGGCAGGAACCCAAATGACAAGAACAAAACCTTCAAGCAGGGTAGTTTTCCACAGCACAACCCCACCATACTTTGCTGATGCTCATTGGCAACTTCCCTGAGAGCTGGCATTTCTTAAAGAGAGCACCAAACCCCCCGCAACCTCTGCTACCCTGTGGGCTGGCAATGGTAAAAGGGAGTCTGTGAGAATTTTTCCTCTCTCCACCTGGCTCTGATGAGTGAGGGAACCACATGCGAGAAGCTGTGTGAATGTAGGGCTCTGTGCAGTGGGATGAGATGTCCTCCATGGTGCCCAAAGGTGGGGTTGTCCTGCCTTTGCAGTGACTTCCTTCTAGTGAGAGAGATTTCAGAGATCAGCTCCAGGATTCTGCCCTGTACCAGTGTGTGGGAATGGGGCAGAAGTGGGGCAATGGTGCACTCAGGAAAGGAGTAGGGCTAAGGGGGGCCCAGGCTGCAGCCACTAAACCCCTGCGTGCTGCGTTGCGGCCGGGCCGGCTCTGCCTGGCTGGGGTGGGGGCGAGGAGGCTCCGCACGTTGCCGTTCCTCATCCCCTCCAGCCACGTCACCACGACGAGCACCACACCGGGAACCTCTGTCCCGGGGGCTGATCCTGCCTGTAGGCTCTGCCTCCCCGCAGCTCCCATTGGCCGGGGATCGTTAATCCGGCCCTTGCCCTATTCCCCAGCCTGTTCCAATCCTGCTCTTGACTCCTGACTCCGGCTCCAACCCTTGGCTCCCCTCGGCTTGGCCTCCACCACTCTGAGCACAAGGCCCCAGAGCCACTGCTCCAACCACTGGGTCCAACCAGCCGTGCTTTGGCCTCTGACACCAGCGCTATGGAGGAGTCGTTCACCTCACTGCTTTCCATGTGTATGGCCCTGCCTTGGTCAGCGCTGGTTTTCATCTGCCATGGTGCTGCCCAGTGACATGGCTTTCTTTGATCCCTTTCAACTTCTTCCAAGTCTTCTCTAGGCCCGACTAATCGACATAATTTTGGGTCATCTGCTGATATCCACCTCGTTGTTCAGCCCCGGTTCCAAACATAAGGACATAAGAAAGGCCACAGCAAAGGTCCATCTAGCCCAGTATCCTGTCTTCTGACAGTGGCCAATGCCAGGTGCCCCAGAGGGAATGAAGGGACAGGCAATCATCTAGTCATCAGTCCCCTGTCCCGCATTCCCAGCTTCTGGCAAACAGAGGCCAGGGACACCAAAAAGTTGAGAAGCGTCTGTTGTATTTACCATAGCAGGACAAAGAGCTCGTCTGTGTCGGTCCCGGTTCCCTAGTCAAATGCAGAACCCGACACGAGATTTCCAAGCTTCTGCAACCATTTATAATATCTGTTGAGGATGTACCACGTGGTCCTGTCTGATTTCAAAGGCACTTCGTGAAAAGCTGGAACCAAGAGGAAATGGGTTGAAAACCCCGTGATGCTGATGTGACTGGTACCTAGGAAACCTCCACTTCCGATGGCCATTGCCCCCTGCTATTAGCTCCCCAAGAGTCTAAGGGCACAAGAACAACAACTCCGCTCCTCCCAAAATAGCCCTGGACAGAGAGGAGACCCCATTCTTGCCTAACTTCCCCCTATGCTGGCAGACACTCCTCCACACACCCGCACACACAGACGGTTGGGGGCACTTGTTCTTTGGATGGAACAGGAAAGTGACAGCGGCAGCCACATTAAACCATACAACATTTAGGCCGAGATCCACAAAGGGATTTCGGCTCCTAACGTCTCCTGAAATCCTTTGTGGCCCTGTGCCTTCATTCCTGAAGAGCTCACAGGGAAAAGTGTTACCCATGTGCCCTCATGGGATTTCCTAGGAGCTGATAACCAATCTCGGAGTGAAGGTCCCTGGCCTGCAATCACTCCATTCCAGGGAGGGCAGGTGATGAATCTTTCCCTACAGAGGGGAATCGTCATCATCATCATCATCATCCTTAATACCAACAGCCCTTTTCAGTTGGGTCAGGCCTTCCTTTAGAGACTTTCTGACCTTGATGAAGACAGTCTCCCCACACAGCTCTAAGGCTATGTCTACACTAGGAGCTCGGGATGGAATTCCCCTGCTCCCATGCACAGATTGTGGGACCACGATGAAAGCTGGCGTGACCATCCTTCTTCCTTCAACGCTGTCCTTAGACTGAGAGGGACACATTCAAAGCTGTGTTCAGGCCCTGTGCTGCACCCCTGTGCTTCCCACAGAGGCCCAAACACACAGAGGTATTTCCTTACCTTCATACAGGCGGGAGATGCCATCTTCATTCACTGTTTCAGACAACAAATCACAGTAATGGTGGATAGTATTTCCTAGACAAACAATGAATACAATGGCTCTCATGGCTTTTCAGATCCTTTCCTGAAAACTGCTCATGATGCAGCCATTCTCCCAAGACACCTTTGGGAAATTCCAGACATTCCTTACATCTGTTCACAAAGCATATTCGAGAAAGCATCAGAGGCCCAGAAGTTACTGAGAGGCTGAATTCCAAAGGAGACTGAATTCACATCCTGCTGGTTTCCCCTAGGCGCAGCCAAAGAATTGTGCAGTCGATTCAGCTAAGTTGCTCCCTTCATCTTGGAATTCATGTTTATTCACACACACATACACACACACACACACTCACACACACACCCCGTTTTAGGATTCTGGTGCTGTTGGAGGGAACAGAGCAGCCGTCCAGAAAAGGGCTCTGAAGGAAGCATTGAGAAAAGATCAAGTGAATTTGCTCTGCTTACCAATGAATCGGGCTGCTGAATGTCTTATTGTTGTCTGTGAGCTTTCCAGGTACTGTAAGGCCTGGAACAGGAATTTGGGGATGTGGCTCTCGTTGTTCTGCATCTAGGAAGAAAGAAGGAAGAAATGCACAATATACAAATGACATGTTCTTCCCACAGCAAATAGTCCAGGAAAGCCAATGCATATAGCCAGGCCCTGGCAACCGCCAATATGAACCCATACACCAGAGCAGCACCCCTCTGAAGTTCCTATTGTGTTCTCCAGAACCTCAGCTTTCCTTTGAAAAGACAAAGTTTGAAGGTCGGAGAATTGTGGAGAAAAATGTCAACAATGTGAACGGATTGTAACTCCTGCTGAAATGAGCCAGCAGAGAGCCTGGAACGGAGTCCTGCAGCCCGACCGAAGCAGATGGGTACTCAGGGTGTGGAGTTAGAAAGGTCTTCCTCAAGTCCCCATTCACCACTCTCAAGGCACAAGGAATTCACCTACCAAGCAGATCCAGACACACTTCAAGAGCTGTGAGGAGCCATCCCAGGCCAAGCTGTGGGAGAGGGTCTTCAAATGAGCCCACCTGAGGAACACTGCGCAGCGGAAGAGCGTCAGTTTACATGACTGCAAGAGAAGAGGAGACCAAGAGGGTTCTCCCTGAGAGAGAGATAGTCTGGGGGACATGGAACCTTCCCCGTCCCTTGTTCTCCTGCTTTTCCTGCCAGTGGAGATTCCTGTCATTTGTTCTCCACAGGAGTGTGCTGAGGAGAGGAAAGGGAGAGTTGGCTGGAGAAAGCCAGAGCCGTCCTGTCCTTTGGATGGTTTGGGGTGGTTGCCCAGGGCCCCGTGCTTTGGGGGGCCCTGCACTTCAGGGGGACGCAGACCCTGGGCCATGCCGGGGCCAGCAGCAGTACTCCCGGCTCCGCTACGCTATGCCCCACCTCTTTCCCAGAAGAAGGCTTTTCTTCCCAATTGTGCTGTGTGCTGTGAGGATGGATGAGGCACTTGGCTCCAGCATGGAGTGAAGCAGGGAGGAGAAGACTCTGCTTGGGCAAGGGGCTCTGGCGATGACTGGAGTGGGGGCCCCAGGAGATACTGGCTCTTTGCTCTTCAGGCAATAATGACTGTGGCACTTACCAGTTTCACACTCTCCTCCTGGTCTTCAAGATGCAGCAGCAGGGGGAGCAAGCAGTGGATGATTTCCTGCTGCACGAAGGGTTTGTCGGGGTCCTGCACCCTGCTCACCACGTTGCCAAGCAGTACAATGGCAGCTGAGCGCACACTGCCCTTCTCCTGGCAATGACACACAGGGGGTGGGGACCCCCGGTTAAAGCCAGGCAGCATCAGAGCAGAACGCCACTGAGTGGTGATGCGCACGCTGCTCCGGTCCCCCTGTGTGAACGACCTGGGCTGGCGGGAGCAGGGAGGCCACCAGGCCAGCGCCATGGACATCTTGTGCATGGCCTGAGACCCTGTGCGGGACAGTGCAGCCCAGGGTGTCCCAGAGGCAGTTTCTGTCTGGAGAGCACAGAATCCTAGAACCCGAGAAGATGAGGGGAGAGGGCAGGCAGGCTGCTGGAGACTGGTGTGGGGAAGGGGAGAAGCAGCTGCTGGAGCCTGGCAGGGACTGGCTGCTCCAAAAGACAGCATTTCTTTGGCTCTTGGGTGCCCCTGAGAGCCGGGCCATTCCCGACCCACCTCTTTCCTGCTGAGAATCTCCACCTCTTTGGGGGCCTGTGTTCTCCAGGCAGCTGGTCATCTGCCCAGTGCCAGGCCCCCTCTCCCCCAGGCCAGGCTGCAGCAGGGGCTGGGAGCATGGCACTGAGGCTGAGCTTTGGAGAGAAGAGCTCTGACAGGGAGGTGGCTCAGCAGGAGATTCCCCACCCATGGCGGGGGCACTCCTTGGCGGCTCCATGGCAGGCCTGAGGGGCGGGAGGAAGGGGATGGGGAGAGAGAGACAAGGGCATCACAGACAGCTGGAGCGGGGGAATGGGCTTCTTCTGCGGGTTCCAAGCCTTACGTCATCAATGAAGGGGCGAAGGCTGACAGCAATGTCCTGGGAGATGGAGCCAAGCCCCTCCCTGTTGAGGAGGTGGATGATGTCTGCAGCTTTATGCATGGCCTCCATGACACGCCTTCCATCCCTGTTACAAAACATGGCCAGGATTGCTGGCAGCTGGGCCCGTAAGAATTGCACCTGCCGGAATGAAGAAGGCAGCTCATTACTATCCCAGGTGACAACCTGGAGCACATGATGGACCACTGCCACCGACGAGAAACCACGGAGGGCACAGCCCCCCAACGGGGGAGAAAGTCATTCTCCTGTCACTCTGTGCCAGTTGCTCACTGTCACCTTTGTCTTTGCTCACCCCGCCTCCCCCATTGCATCCCATCTGCAATCAGGGCTCAGCTCACGGGAGCAGGGAGCATGGCATGCCTTGATTTGTTCTGAAAGCACCTCCACCATTTGAGGGCTGTGTTTTAAACAAGAAGGCTTGTGTGTGGCTCTCCCTCTCATTTCTGAGCTATTTGATGGACATTGGCTTCCTGGGTCCCCTGGGCAATCCCCGGCTCTCACCTTTTCTGGCTGGAACACAATACTGCCAAGGCCTCGCAGACTGAGCCTCCGTATGATGGAATTTGCATCTTTGGTCCAGTCCATGAGCTGTGCCTGGAGGGCTGATCTTGTCAGGATGGTGTCAATGGAAGGACTCTGGAGAAACTGGCAAGAGCCAAATGAAGATCAGGTTGAGGAGCAGAGGTCTTATTGTGGGGTCTGTTCCCTGGACAGTCGTCTTTCCCAAAGGGCCACTTCCTCCTATGCAAAGTCTCTGGTGAGTAGGGAGCCAATTGCTGCTGTTTCAGTTGGTTCCTTCCCCAAATTTAGACTAATGCACAAGTCACAAATAAGCCCCCAGGGAAAGGGGAATCTCCAGACCTCATTGAGTGCCATGGAGAGAGCCGTGGGGCAGAAGAAAAGCAGAACCCCAGGAAAAGGTGAGGAGAGAAGCATGGCCTTGGGGCACTGGAGAAACATGGCTTCTTGTCCCATAACCCCATCTGGGCACATCCAGCCAGGAGCAATCTCACCCTGTCTCTCCCTCCCTCTCTTTGCCATGCCCCGCATCCATCCATGTGTGGAGAGGAGCTAGCTGGCGGTAGGGCTGCTAAGCTGCTGACAATGTAGCCTAGAGCTTCCTGTCCTGAGCTGCTCTCCAGAAAGCCCACTTCTGCCTGTCAACTCATGAATCTCACCTCAGTGCAGAAAGCCAGGGCGATAGTTCTCTGCTCCTCCTCCTTCCCACTCTGGACGATGGTGATTGCCTCTCTGAAAACTGCAGGGAGCTGAGGGTTCTCAAACTCGATCATGGCTCTGGAACATGGAACAGAAAGTCCCTTTTGATTCTCAAGGGGGAGAGAGCGTTCAGCTCCAGTTGCTGGGCTGAGCTGGCAGCCTGGAACTGAGGACTATTTCACACGGAAATCCCATTCCCAAGAGAGACCCAAAGAAGAGGAAACGTTGAGCTCCTACCTTGCAATCAGGCCAACCCCCTGCGAGTAGTGATATCGGGAGGCTATCATGTCCCAACCCCGATGAAACTGGATGCTGGCAAATTCCTTCCAGTAGCCGGGCATGGAGAAAAGCGTCTTCACAGCCTCCACTGAGGTGCTAAAGACAAAAACAAACAAACAAACAGAGTGTCAAGCAATGAGATCAGCCCCAAGCATGGCAAATCTGCACAAGTCCTGAGACACCCAGCATGCTCAGCAGTAGCTAGCCTCCCCAAGGATCGATCCAGTGTGATACCCTGTCTACACTGCAGTTTCACTGACTTTGGAACCAGTTAGGGACACTGTAGCTTCTTCAGATGGTTGGTGTCATCACTCCCAATGGTTGAATACTTGATTCTTTACTGTGACAGGTAACAGGACTCAAGCGGGCATGTGGGTCCAGATCCTTTGTTGGTGGAATCGAGCAAAGCTCCATCAGTTTACGCCACCTGAGGTGTCTTCTGGCGCTCTCTCTTTCCCGTGCAGATGGAAGCCCCTAACTGTGCCCACAGAACCAGATGAACTGGTCCCTCTTCCTCCTGTCTGCCTGTGAGGCTGACGTCCTGCGGGGCCTGTCCCCATGTGTTGCCGGTGTGGCTCTGTCCGCGTTCGGGGAGAGAGGCCCACGGATTTGCTCAGCAGGCACTGATGAAAGCACTGACCCTTTGGCGGGTGGCAGACGTGGATGGATGCACAAACATGGCTGCTGCCTGAGTGTGTAGGGAAAGCAGCTGGGCTGTGGGCGGCGTCAGATGAGCGAGTGTGACTCACAAGAATGCACGGCTCTCAACCCTTTTCCCTCAAGAGAGACCTGCTCCCAACTGAGCCTGGGCTAACGACAGCACCCGAACAACTGATGGCCGTGAACAGCCCCCATGTGTTTAGCCCAACAAATCTGTTCTTCCTTTTCCTTTCAGGCATTACCTTAGGAGACTGAGGCAGCTGCATCCCTCCTCGGGGCTGGATGTCTGCCTGGCCATGTAGGTCCCTGGCAAGTGCTGATCCATCACGTACTGCACTTGCCTGACGCAGAGAATGAGCAGCTGGGGATACATTTGCAGGATGGCTTCTCGGTATCCCCGTAGGAAAAGGAGCTCATAAATGGTCTTCATTGCCTGGAGGGGGGAAAGAATTTCACTCAGCTCTCCCAATCTGCCACCTGTCCCCATTGCCATTCGCTATTGTCCCTTTGTCATGTCTCCTTTCCTCTCCAGCGTATTACAAAAGAGTATTGGCTTCTGAGAGGGGTGGGGACATTTGGAGGCTCCTGAACCTTCCCCCATTCCTGGAACGGAAGCAGGATGGAAAGATGAGAAGAGTCTGGATGACGTTATTCCCCATTAAGAAAAGGAGGACTTGTGGCACCTTAGAGACTAACCAATTTATTTGAGCATGAGCTTTCGTGAGCTACAGCTCACTTCATCAGATGTATACCGTGGAAACTGCAGCAGACTTTATATACACACAGAGAATATGAAACAATACCTCCTCCCACCCCACTGTCCTGCTGGTAATAGCTTATCTAAAGTGATCAACAGGTGGGCCATTTCCAGCACAAATCCAGGTTTTCTCACCCTCCACCCCCCCACACAAATTCACTCTCCTGCTGGTGCTAGCCCATCCAAAGTGACAACTCTTTACATAATCAAGTCAGGCTATTTCCTGCATAGATCCAGGTTTTCTCACATCCCTCCCACCCCCATACACACACAAACTCACTCTCCTGCTGGTAATAGCTCATCTAAACTGACCACTCTCCAAGTTTAAATCCAAGTTAAATCAGAACATCTGGGGGGGGGGTAGGAAAAAACAAGAGGAAACAGGCTACCTTGCATAATGACTTAGCCACTCCCAGTCTCACTTTAGATAAGCTATTACCAGCAGGACAGTGGGGTGGGAGGAGGTATTGTTTCATATTCTCTGTGTGTATTTAAAGTCTGCTGCAGTTTCCACGGTATACATCTGATGAAGTGAGCTGTAGCTCACGAAAGCTCATGCTCAAATAAATTGGTTAGTCTCTAAGGTGCCACAAGTACTCCTTTTCTTTTTGCGAATACAGACTAACACGGCTGTTCCTCTGAAACCTGTTATTCCCCATTATTTCTCTTTCTGGTGCAGAGCCTGTGCTTTGGCTTTCCAGCCATGACTGGAAGGGCTGAAACCATCCTGAGGAGATCCGTTCTCCTAGGCCCAGTGTTTCTGGCCCAGTCAAAAGTACTGGACTTCTCAGGATGCCATGTTGGGAAGATTTCTAGCCACAGTTTACAGAGCCAGAAACCTGGAGACTTCCAAGAGACACCTGAACTGCACCTGTTCACTAAAGGGCCATCTGGAGCAGAAGACAACTGAGCCAGGGTACCAGCAGATAAACCACTTCAGATGTGTTACTTTGACCTGGGGGAAACTTTACTGACCCCTCTTTGGTTTGATTCGAAGTGGCGAGGACACACCAAGGCCTGGTCTACACTCCAGAGTGAGGTTAACGCAAGGCCGCTCACTCTGCATCCCCCTAAGGATGGAATTTCCTTCCCATCGTCAGAACCGCCCCTCGGTGCCAAATTCGTCACTCCACCTCCACACGTGGCAGAGAGTCCAGGTCGATGCAGTCAGGTCGATGCAGCGTCCGTGCAGACACCGCGTCGCTTTCCTCAACTGGCTTTCAGGAGCCTTCCCACAATGCCCCACCCTGACCCTACAATCAAGACAAGCCCTTCTGGTGAGGACGGGCACTGCCGACACGAGCAGCAAAGTGCGGACACACACCAGGGATGGAATCGCTGTGGCGGCTGTCTGCCCATTTAAGTTAGGTCGGCTTCAATGTGTGGTGGAGCCATGGCCTGAAGGTAAGAAGAGGTGAAACTCGCACACACACACAGATGCACCATCTTCCCTGTGGTGGCGGGTTCGCAAGGTGACATCTCAAATCTCACTTACAGCCAGAGACACATGGCTGCTCGTCTCCTCCCGGCGTCTCTGCTGGAGCTTGTCCAGCAGCTGCTGCAGCACCTCCCTGGTGAGCTGTGGTTCTTCACCCAAGGCCTTCCACAACTCAATGGCACATCTGCAAATTCAGAAACACACGTCAGAGCTTTCCTGCTTGGCCATCTCTTGCCTTCCCCAAGGAGAGGCTTGGAATACCAGAGAAGACAGCCACTGGTGCAGGGAGGCTAAGGCAGGGCAAGTCCCTTCAGAGAAAGTTGTATTTATTCCTTTCCCCTAATGGGTTCTTGTTTCTAAAGCTTACACACTCTTTCCAAGACAGTGACCATGTACTGACCACAGAATGACCACCAAACTGTGACCCGCAGACTGCAAAATTCTGCTCTGTTACACTTGGGTCAGTCCCGAGAAACTTGCCTGACATCATTGGAGTTACTCTGGCTCTTTGGGGGGTCTAACGGAGACCCAGCGTTTGGCCAAGTGTCTCTTAGCAGCTCAATTCTACTGCAGTGTGGTGGACAGGGTCAGAGAGTGAGTCAGCACATGCCCTGATCTGAGAAGATTCAAGAGCTTGGAAGAGGAGATTGTAAAGCCCAATGTGACAGAGATGGAAGGAAAGTAGGACTGAAATCCCCCTCCTCCATTCTTGCGGATCTAAGTCCTGCTTGTCCCCACAGGCATCTGCAGAGGAAGACTGCAGATGGATCCAAAAGACTTCCAGTCATTTGACTTCCAAGTTTGGTGAGGAAGGTCGGACGTGGTGGTGAAGCCCTAGGACATTGAGACCTAGGTTGGACAACTCAAGGGCAAATGGCCTGGAAGCAAGGTCTTCCGGAAGCTTGACTGAACTTCTGTGCCAATGCTGCCGTGTTTCTGTAACTTCTGAGCACAGCCCCTGGAAAGCACTGTGGCTGTTCCAAGAAATTCAGACCTGATTCTGAAATTCAGAAAGGTTTACAAATCAAACACTCAAAGAAATCTGAAAACCAACACTGTATTCCTCTGATAACTGAATTGGGTAAGAAGTTCCATTTCTTTCCTGCCGCTCTTCAATTTGCTCTGCAGTGTGACACAAATTTCTCTCAGGTCTGTGCAGAACTGCATTGCAGAAGATGCCAAGGAAAGCTGGACTTTTGACCTCTGGCTAGGGTTCAGTTGGGTTTCATGGCCCCGAGGCACATGGGGGTTGTGTTACAAACCCCTCAGCTGGCTGACCCTTCCAAGTGATCAGCAATAACCAGCAGGACTGAAAGTTAACAATCTATTGAGGTGGAAAGAGGCACTCCCCCTTCTCAGAGCTATTAATGCTGGCTGTCTGCTTGCTGCACTGCATTTAGGATCTGGTCATGTGGGGATGATTTTTTTGTTGATTTGATTTTATTTTCTTTTGGATCAATAAGGGCTGGAAATGTCTGTCTTAAGAGATTGACCTCTGCCCCACCGTTCCATAAGGATGAGTGCATTTTGTCACCAATTCCTCAGCCATGGAATAACTGGGGGGTCTGACGACAGGTAAGAATCCTGCACTGGTCTCCAGGGGATAGACAGATGGGCCTCATGGGCCTTTTCCATCTCTGCCTTCTCTCCTGCAGTAAGGAGCAGCCAGACCTCATGAGCCAGGGATGCTGAGTGAGCCCCCAAATCATTGATTGGCCCTGTACTGGATCTGAGAGGAAGTGGGGTGACCCATAGAAATCAGGACAATGTTGGAATTCTCCAGAAAAGTGGCATGTCTCCATCCCGGGGAGTGTAGGAGGAGGGGTTGGCTCCTCAGTGGCTGGGCCTGGCCATCTCCTCTTCGTAAGCGTGGACAGCTCTCTGCACAGCAGGAAACTCCCTCCAACTGTGTGAGCCCCACGGACCCCTCCCGGCCTGTGGCCTGTCAGTAGGAGCAGGAGGAGAACTACTGGACTGAGGAGATAACAAAGCAGCTCCCTACCTGTGCGATGAGAGCGTGTGAGCCACACAGGTTAGAACCACGTCCTGGGGGTGGGAGCGAGCCAGCAAGGCCATGGCCCTGAGCACTGCTCTTCTGGCTCTGGGATCACAGCTGTTGTCAAGCCAGATTAAGATCCCTCCCACAACGTCTCCAACCTGGAAGAATGCCAGAAAGTTGAGGGATGGATTTATCAATGAGTGGCCTCCTCCCAGGGAAGCCTTCCTGGCAGCCCTGCAAGCCTCCTCTGACCTCGGTTGCCTATCTTGGCTGCTCCCTAAGAGGCTTTGACAAGTCCAGGAACCCCAGTCTTCCTGAGGTCTGGGTTAGCACCTTCAAGCTCAAAAACACGCACAAAACCTTAGAGTGCGCACAGTCCTAACTCTCCTGATGTCCCAGGGCCTTCCCTGCCGTAGCAAACGGCTCTCAGCCCCGCTCTCAAGGGCTTCCCTCCAGGAGCCTTTCCTCCATCTCTGCAACTTCCTTTTAGCTCTTTCTTGCACAATCCGCTCCTCCAGACCAGTGGTTCTCAACCTAGGTTCCATTGTGGGACACATCCAATCCGACCTGTTTGTCCCTGAGGATGTCCCAAAGGGGCGCAGCTCTGTGCTGACCGGGCCACAGGTTGAGAAGCACTGCTCCAGACCCAGCTGGTTCTACCGATGTATCCCAGAGCCCATGGCAGAGATGGGAGGCAGGGCTAGTTGGGTGGGGCTAGCCAGCTCCCGGCCCCAGTCTCCTAAGTCCCCAGTCTCTAACCTCGGGTTCATGCTATGGCACTTAGAAGAGCAGTGCAGACAAGGTGACTTGGGCTGGAGCCCAGGCTCTGAAGCCACCGTCCTCCCCAGGCTTCAGAGATCAAGTTCCAGCCCCAGCCCAGAAGAGTCTGCATTGCTGTTTTGGCCCCTCAGTGCCAGCCCTGGGAGCCCAAGTCCATAGGGCCAGGCTTTCAGGCTCCTGCTGCAGAGTTTGCAACACAGGGAGACAGACCCTAAAGGGACAAGCCACCCCCTAGGACTCTTCCGTGAGGAATTGCTCATTGCTCTTTCCTCTCTCAAACAAGGAGCAGGAGCTCCAAGGCGGGTGGCTGGATTCTGTTGACCTGTTCTGCTAGCAGGAGTTAGAGCCCTGCACAGATCAATCTGCTGATTGAGGGGCCTTTTGTTAACTTCCCGCTGGGACCTGTTGGAAAGAAGGAACTCGGGCAGAGACAGGGATGACCTGCAGGAAACCCTAGGAACAGGCAGGTTGGGGAGGAAGTTCAGGCTGAGGATTCTGTTCATTGATTAGTCTCAGCGTTTCCAGGAAAGCCAAAGCCCAGGAAGGGAATAAGTCTGCACTTCCGCGCCACGTGCAGGCGGTCTTTGGAGAAGGGCTTGAATGTCACCTATCCCCGTGGCCAAGCGATGAATGGCAAGGGGCTGAGCCAACCTTCCAATCCCATGCCAGTGTCCCAGGAATGGTTTCCGAGGAGAGGAACTTCTCCCATCCCCCTCTCTGCGCAGCATCCCCCTGCCCCATTGCGGGAGTCTCTTACTCTCTCCATCTTGTCTCCGTGGAGAGATACGATGGCCCTCAGCTCTTCCTCTGCGGCTCTAAATCTCTGCAGGGTGGGTGTTGTCAGACCCTTCACGGCTGCCATCAGCAGGGCATGGAGCGCGGCTGAGGAAGGGTGCTCCCTGGGGGTCTGCAAAGAACAGGGACAAAGCCTGTTGGGATTGAGTATTTCCCTCGGGCAGCTGCCCTGGAACAGTCTGTCCCCGGGGGAGGCTGGCAGTGCCGAGGGAGCGTGGAGACTCCGGCTGAGCCCTTTTCTTCAAAAGCCTCCCCAGGTGCTAAGGTTTCCTCAGCCTTTTGTCCCCTCTCTGGCCCCCTCCCCTGAGAAGAGACGGGAGCCTCTCGGGCAGTGCTGGGACCCCAAGGGCCACCCCGTTTCCTCCCTCGCTAGCCCCTCCTCGCAGGAAACCCCGCTTTTGCTGAGAAAGCCTCAATGTCCTGCAAAGCCCATTCGAGTTGCTCCTTGAGTGTCGCCGAGGGGTCACTGGAGAACCTGCCCCATGTCCCATCCCACCCCGAGCGCCTGAGGAGATTGGCTCAGCAACTCTGGCAGCCCACAGTGTCTGCGAGGAAGGGACTGAGAATAGGGCCGTCAGGACAGAAAGTAACTGAGACTGAAGAAGCAAGTTTGCCTGGCTGAGGAGAAGCCCAAAGCGTGGGCCTCGGCGGCCAGAGCCCTGGGGGTGAGAACTCACTGGGCACAATGTTACTCCAGGGGGCCTGGTTCCAGGGTCACCTCAACCTAGGGCTTGGGGTGCTGGAGGCCTTTGCCCTGGTGTCTCAGGGCACCCCCTGGGGATTACTGCAGCTGGCCTGCATGGCGCTGGATTAGCACCGTCTGTCCTGGTTGCCAACAGCTGAGGGGTAGCTCAGTGGTTTGAGCATTTGCTAAACCCGGGGTTGTGAGTTCAATCCTTGAGGGGACCATTTCGAGATCTAGGGTAAAAATTGGGGTTTGGTCCTGCTTTGAGCAAGGGAGTGGACTGGATGACCTCTTGAGGTCCCTTCCAACCCTGATATCCTAGGATGCAGTAGAGCACGGCGGAGTGGCACACTCGCCTCCATACTCCAGACCCCCGGCGGGTCAGAAGATCCCAGAATTGCAGCCTTTTGTATGCGCTGCAGGGTGCTCTGTCCCGAAGAGGAAGAGTTACAAAGGTGTCTAGAGGCTTTTGTAACTCGGACAGAGCCCAGATGTTGGCAGGCGGGAGGAAACCTGGGACCTCTGGAGCTTAGTGCAGGAGCCTCGACCACAGGAGCGAAAAGCCAAGAGGCTGTTAGCTAAGGCTCTCGAGCAGACTCCTTTTCTCTGTGTCTCAAAGTGGTCCTGGTGCCACGAGATGGGCCAGAACCCCACAGCCAGGAGATATGTGGGTTCCCCCGACCAGGGCAAGGATGGGCCTGGTCTGATTTTCAGCCGTGCCTGTATGCCATGGAAAGTGCATGAGAATTGGGCACCTGAGTCAGGCACTTCTGCCAATCCCACAAAGCACCTCTGGACTTCTTTAGGTGCCTAAACCCCTTTGTCAAAGCGGGCCTCGTTCAAGCGACCCAGATAAAGACTGGCTGGAGTTGATCACCCTTGACGAGTGTTTCTTTTCAGCCCCTGGGAGATATTCCTACACACAGCAAGGGATGCTTTCCATGAGCACGGCCACACAGCACCATTACCATCGTCATATGGGAGCTGCTTGTTAATGAGGGGCTGGGAGTGCGCTCTTCTTCCTGCTCTTCTGGGCTTCCTTTTTCCCACTTCCCCTTCGTGTCAGACGGCTCCTTCTTCGTCCCTGCAGCAGAAAGAAACATTCTTAACATTTTGCTTTTCCATGTCTTCCCCCCGGTTTACAGAGGATGGAAGTTGGGCCCAGAGCCCTGAAGCGAATTGCCCAGGGTCAGACTGAAGGTTGTTGGCAGAGCTCAGCAGAGAACTCTGCTCTCCTGACTCCTAGCTGGAGGCTTTAACCACACGAGGCTTCCTCTTCCCTCGGGACCAGTTTCTTTTCAATGGTGTCCTCTACTCTTCCCCTCCCCTTGCACCCCTTTCCTGTCAGTGATGGGCACCTGGCCTCCTTTTGCATTGAACCCCCCAAGAAGGAATGACTCAGCTCTGGTACGGTTCCCAGATGTGACCTGCTGAGACCTCTGGAGCATTTTCTTGAGGAAAGGGACCCATTCCAGGAGAAAAGAAAGGATTTCCTCCAACGTCCAGCCTCTCTCTTCTCCTTCCAGCCTGGAACAATGTTAGTAGTCCCCACCCCACCGTGCCAGATCCCCAGAGGGGGGTGACCTGACATTGTCAGCTCTCCCCACCTCAGCCATGGACCTCTGCCACCCTCTATATGGATTCCAGAGCCGGAGGTACCCATCACTGTCCCATGAGATGGCCCTGATGTCGAGGCTTGTCGACTGCCTGGTGTGAGTGTTCCTCACATGCTCCTCGTGAACTATGTGGATTGAACCATCTCACCTGTAAGATCCACTTCGACTTTGTCTGTCGTCTCCTGCAGCTTCACCTCTTCTGCCTCCACCTGGGTCTCCGCTGCTTTCTTCTGCAGGGACAAGTGTGTCCACCTTCTTGGAGAGGAAGCTGTTCTCTCCTCACTGCTCTCTGCCATCGAGTTGTGGGATTGGCAACAGACACAGAGTCTTTTCATGATGGTCCATGAGCATTTTCTTCCTTGGGGCTTCTCTGGCAAGGCCTGTTCTTGGGGGCTGAGGCCAGAGCATGCCTCAATGGCTGCAGGTTGGACGAGCACTTTGTGCACATGGATCTTTCTGTGCTCCCGAGAGGCGAGTCTTTGGAAAAAGGAACGAAGCCTGGAATAGAAAGAAGGAGGATATGGGTTTTTCTGTCCTTCTCGAAAGGAAGGGAATTAGTTTGCCCAGGATTCCCAGATCCACGAGAGTGGTCTTTTGAAGCCATCTGCTCCTCTAATAGCCAGGACTGGTTGCTGCAACCAAGAAGATATGCAACACAAGACCGCCCAGACTGGGTCACACCAAAGGTCCATTTAGCCCAGTACGCTGTCTTCTGACAGTAGCCAGTGCTGAGTGCCCCAGAAGGAATGAACAGGGAATCATCAAGCGATCCATTCCTGTTGCTCATTCCTGGCACCTGGCAAACAGAGGCTAGGGATAGAAAGAGCAAAAGGTCAGTTTCTATGTTCTTTGCCTGGGCCTAGTTGCAAAAATGCTTCCTTCTTAACCCCACTCCTTTGTGCACAGAATGTTGGGACTCTGGGAACAGATCGGGCCAAGCTGCAAACCAAGAAAGCTCTGTTCCCAGAGAAGCCAGGAAAAGGAAGAAAAGATTGTCATCTCGAGGGTTTGAGGGTCTGGAAGGATGAATTAGCAGCTGCAAATATGTTGACTTCTTCTCAACTATTTGAAAATCTGGAATGTATTAGCATGGGGGAAAGAATCAGTCAACTTGAAATGAAGAATGACCCATATTATTTCCAACATCCAGTCAGAAGTTAGGCCTCCAAAACAAGGACAAAGAAATCACAGCGAGACCCATGACAAATGTAGGCGACAGTTGATTGAAACCCCTTTCCTGGAAAGGAATTGTGGGGCGGGGGGGATCGACACATCTCTTTTCTCTAGCCCAAGGGGGTAGAGTAGAATTTGTAGAGAGTTTTGAGATCTATCGCCAGGAGATTCTTTCTGAGAGAACTACCAAGATGACAGCCAGCGGATGGGAGTGGAGCTGTATCACTTTCAATATCTAAGATTAATTTCTTCTGCATTATTTGAGCTCATTTTTGTGCATTTGAATCCTGTAAATTCTGAGATCGATATTCTCTCAATACACATTTCTTTGGCCGTCATGACAGGAGACAAAGGGTTTCTATTCCCAGCTTGAAGGCAAGGAGTGCATTAGGGGCAACTCCAAGGGAAAGACGATTGATGGAGATCTCAATCTAAATTCTACACGAGTTTTGTTATCTTCCCTTTTGGTTCTATCCCTGGAAATTCCCCCCGACTAGTCTGCTGAAAGATAAAATCATCTAAATCTGCCTCCAAAGAACCTGACCGGCTGAAGCAGGAGGAGACCTGAGAGATGGCCACTTTCAAATCAAAAGGGAACGCTGAGACCTGCCTGTTGCCACACCCGCCCCCACCCGTCTCGAGGAGAAGGAGGCGCCGACCTGTCGTGTGCGATCTAATGAGCAGGGAAAGAATCTGGGAATTACCTTCTGTAAAAACTCATCCTTTTGTTCCTCAAACACCTGTGGAAATAGCTGATTCAAGAAGTTGCTGACAGAGGGATGGTCCGCGTCTCTCAGCAGCTCCTTGGGTCACCAGCCGTTGTCAACCAAGCCAGTTGGCAGACTGAGGGCAGGGCAAGAATGCTGACGCCGAACACTCTTTGCTGTTGGCCTCCGTGACATCACAATCAGCTTGTGCATAAACACACACAGACCCCACCCAGAGAGACACACCCCCACTGAGCAACTCCCCACTCTCCTTCCCAGCACTTCCAGCCCACCAGAGAACAGCTGTTTCATGGAATTGAGGATGCTCCGGGAGGGTCGGTTCGGGGCGGGGACATGGCATACTTGGGGCAGTGCATGGGATTCTTCTCTCCTAAGTGCAGGGCTCAGCACTTGTCCTTGCTGAACCTCATCAGATTTCTTTTGGCCCAATCCTCTAATTGGTCTGGGTCACTCTGAACCCTATCCCGACCCTCCAGCGTATCTCCCTCTCCCCCCAGCTTAGTGTCATCTGCGAACTTGCTGAGGGTGCAATCCATCCCATCCTCCAGATCATGCACGAAGATGGTGAAGAAAACCGGCCCCCAGAGTGACCCGTGGGGAAGCTGGGGAGGGGGTGGAGGAGAGGAGGCAGACGGTGAGTGGCAGGGACCCCACAGAGGGGGGTGCAATGGAGGAGAGGGGGAAATCATCCAGGCAGCGGTGGACAGTGTGGGCTGGGAGAAGGGGCGAGGCAGATACAGGAAGAGATGGAGCACAGGCGGGGAACTGGGGCCCAGGCACCCAGGGCCTGGTCATCGTTGGCACCAGGAGAGGAGAGGAGAGAGAGACAGAGACAGAGACAGAGTGTGTGTGATGGCCAACATACTAGAGGAGAGACAGAGAAAAACATGGTAGGATAGCAAGGAACTCACCTCCTGGAGTCATCTGTGATGAAGCGGGACTTCATGTTTCCTCTGAATTGTGTGGGGGTGCCTCAGTTTCCCCTATGCAGTTCTTAAGGATCTAGGGGGTGGGGTAAGGGTGTATGATCGTTGCAGAGCTCTGGAGGGCAGGTGTGTGCAGGGGTCTGGACACAGAGAATGGCCGACACCCTCTTTCCTGGCACCTGATGCCCTGGGCCCTTCCCCCCTGCAAGGTGAGAGCTAAAGGGTTGGAGAACAAAGGAATCGGGTGCCCTCCTGGCCGGGGACAGGGACAAAGCCCAGAGGAGGAGGGGCTGGGGGGAGTTTCAGTTGGGGGCTGGCTGGAGACATGGAGTGAAGGGCAGACGGGGTTGTCTGGCTCACTGCCCCCCAAAATGGACCCGGCTGAGGGGGTCCTGTTCTCTGCGCCTACAAGCTTGTGTTAGACCATGTCCCTGTCGTCTAATAAACCTCTGTTTTCCTGGCTGGCTGAGAGTCCCGTCTGAGTGCGGAGTTGGGGGGCAGGACCCTCTGCCCCCCCCAGGACCCCGCCTGGGCGGACTGGCTGTGGGAAGCGCAGGGAGGGGCAGAGGAGGTGAAGGCTCCGAGGTCAGAGCCAGGAAGGTGGAGCCGGGGGAGCTGTGTGTCCTGCAGACAGGCTGCTCCCCGAGAGGAGACTTCCCCAGAGCCCTGCCTCGCTTCCTGGGGAGCAGTCCCAGAGCATCGCCCGGGGACCCCGGGACATCCTCCTCCTCGATGAAACCTTCTGCTGTGTCACGTGTTGTGTGTGTCGTGTTGCATGTGTCGTGTGACGTGTTGTGTGTGTGACTTGTGTGTCGTTTTGTGTGTGTGAGACGTGTTTTTGTGTGCGTGTTGTGGTCCATGTTGAGTGTGTGTGTGCCATATTGTATGCTGTGTTGTGTGCATGTGACGGTGTGTGCCGTGTTGTGTGACGTTTTGTGTGCATGTTGTGTGTGTCGGTGTCATGTGTTGTGTAAGATTTTTGTGTCTCGTGTCGTGTGCCGTTTTGTGTGTCGTGTGTCGGTGTCGTGGGTCTAGTTTGTGTGTGTGTCGTGTTGTGTGTGGGTGTGTGATATTTTGTGTGCGAAGTTTTGTGCATCGTGTTGTGTGTGTGTGTCACATGTGCCGTTTTGTGTGTCATGTGAGGTGTTGTGTGTCGTATTGTGTGTGGGTGTCGGTGTTGTGTGTGATTTCTGTGTCACGTTGTCTGCCGTTTTGTGCCTCGTCTCGTGTGTGTGTGTGTATGTGTCAGTGTCGTGTGTTGTGTGTGCTGTTTTGTGTGTCGTGTTGTGTGCTGTTTTGTGTGTCATTTTATTTGTTTGTCATGTTGTTTGTGTGTGTCGGTGTCCTGTGTTGTGTGTGTGTGAGAGACGTGTTTCTGTATGTGTGACGTGTTCTCTCTGTGAGTGTCGGTGTTGTGTTGTGTGTGAGTGTCGTCTGTCGTGTTTTGTGTGTGTGATGTTTTGTGTGTGATGTGTGTGTTGTCTTGGGTGGCCACACAGGGTAAGACACAAAGCATTCCCCTCACAGAGGAAGAGTGACACAACGTGGCCACTCAGGAGTAACACACAAACCATCTCCCCCCCACCCTCCCTCCAGGAGCAACAGTGATGTGTGTGGCCAATTCAGGTCATGCACAAACCATTTCCCGCACAGAGCAACAGTGACCCCGGGTGGCCACTGCTACAAATTATACCCGTTAGGTCACGCACAGGAACTGCTGTGAATTATACCCGATTGGTCCCGCACAGTTCGAGTCTAGGCTGAGGCACACGAACGAAGTCCACAACGGCAGGGTTCCCAAAAATACTAAGTTTATTACGCTCAAGCGTGGTGCCCCCCTGCTCATCAGGAGGGGACCCCGCAGGCAGGTTATACAGAGATTATAGACCTTTTAGCAAGACACGTTGCCCTCGTGCATCGGAAACCTTAGCCAAGAGACAAACCCTTCCCTTATCTCCCACCGATCCCGGCTAGGTACATTCCCCGTGCTAAACCGTGACTTCAGCTACATTACATGGTCCTAAAGCAATGCACCAGGAACTTTTCTTATCAGGATGGGAGGCCCACAGCAAGGCCAGGAGGCAGGGAGTTAGGAACAGACAAAGAACAGAAACGGGGAGATAAAACAGGCTGGAGACAAGGGCGGGGGGGGGGGGGGGGCGGAGGATTTTCACAGGAATGCAGTATCTAAGAAACACCCTCCTGGTGCATGGTGTGCTTGCTTTTAGACAATGGTGGGCCCCAAACCAAAACGGAGTCACCCAGGCTAACTTTTCCTTCACACCACTCAGGGTCATGCACCAACAATTTCCCTCGTGGAGCAACAGTGACAGTGGGTGGCCAATTCAGGTCATGCTCAAATCATTTCCCTCATGGAGCAACAGTGACACCGGCGGCCCCTTGGAGTAACACACAAATCATTTCCTCCCAGAGCACCCGTTGCACAAACTGAGTTTAATAATAATAATAATAAAGAAAAATAGTTTCACTAGAAAAGGCAGATTTTCAGTGATTATAAGGGATAGCAAACAGAAGAAGGCAGATTACGAAGCAAATACAAATACACACACATACTAAGCCTAAGATCTTAAAGAGACTGGATTCAAGAAGTAATTTCCCATCCTAAATGTCTTTTGGCAACTTGAAGAGTTTCTGTAGCTTAGACTTCCCGTTGTTTCTCTTTACAGACTAGACTCCTGTCTTAGTCTGGACTTCCCCCTTCTCATTTCCTTTGTCTCTTCAGGTACTTTCAGCAGCCTTTCTACTGCCCTGCATGATTTTCGTCCGCTCCGACTTTTCCATGGCTCCCGAGACCTCACCTGTGGGAATGCACACCTACCCGTGTCCTACAAAGGGAGACGGCACCAGGAGAGCAGAGGAGAGAGAGACTGAGAAAGTTGGCCAACACACAAGAGAAGAGAGAAGAATATGGGAGGAAGGCAAGCAACTCACCAGCTGGAGTCATCCTCCTAGATGCCACCTTCTCCTGCAAAGGAGACACCGTTCCTGGCCAGAGAAATGAGCAGCCCCTGAAAATGGGGACCTTGTCTCTCTCCTAACCACAGCTGGTCAGGAACCTTTTCTTACAAACCCAGCCCCAGCTAATGGGGAGTCCCTACCTGGAGCCAGGCGGGCCGTGAGCAAAGCCTTAACCAAACCAGACACTTATCTCACTGACATTCGCGACTGCTCCGCTGCCAACCGGACGACTCCTGGCTGCATCAACAGCGTTCGCGGGCTCACCACTCTCGCTCGCTTTCCATCCAATGAGGGGAGTCAACTGTTTGTACGAAACCCAGACCAAGGAGGAAAAACAAAGAAGTTACCATCTCAGTGGGCCACATCGCGTAGGCTATCATTATACAATGCTCCATTGGTGCTGGAAATCTTGCCTTCATCCGCGCATCGGCCCCACGTGATGAACCGAGACAGAGTTAACCCCGACAGTCACCGCTCCACGCTCGCACCCATGCCCGGCATGATTTTCCTCCGCTCCGACTTCTCCATGGCTCCCGAGACCTCACCTGTGGGAATGCACACCTACCCGTGTCTTATGAAGGGACACGGCACGGGGAGAGAAGAGGAGAGAAGAGAGAGAGAGAGTTGGCGAACACACTTGAGAAGACAGAGAAACATGAGAGCAAGGCAAGCCACTCACCACCTGGAGTCATCCTCTTGGATCCAACCTTCAGCTGCAGAGGAGACAGAGGAGACCTAGTGAGGAGGGCTTTAAACTAGGTTCACCGGGGGAAGGAGACCAAAGCCCTGAGGTAAGTGGGAAAGCGGGATACCGGGAGGAAGCACAGGCAGGAATGTCTGTGAGGGGAGGGCTCCTGCCTCATACTGGGAATGAGGGGCGATCAACAGGTTATCTCAAGTGCTTATATACAAATGCACAAAGCCTTGGAAACAAGCAGGGAGAACTGGAGGTCCTGGTGATGTCAAGGAACTATGACGTGATTGGAATAACAGAGACTTGGTGGGATAACTCACATGACTGGAGTACTGTCATGGATGGTTATAAACTGTTCAGGAAGGACAGGCAGGGCAGAAAAGGTGGGGGAGTCGCACTGTATGTAAGGGAGCAGTATGACTGCTCAGAGCTCCGGTACGAAACTGCAGAAAAACCTGAGTGTCTCTGGATTAAGTTTAGAAGTGTGTGCAACAAGAGTGATGTAGTGGTGGGAGTCTGCTATAGACCACCGGACCAGGGGGATGAGGTAGATGAGGCTTTCTTCCGGCAGCTCACGGAAGCTACTGGATCGCATGCCCTGATTCTCATGAGTGACTTTAATTTTCCTGATATCTGCTGGGAGAGCAATACAGCGGTGCATAGACAATCCAGGAAGTTTTTGGAAAGCGTAGGGGACAATTTCCTGGCGCAAGTGCTCGAGGAGCCAACTAGGGGGGGCGCTTTTCTTGACCTGCTGCTCACAAACCGGGTAGAATTAGTGGGGGAAGCAAAAGTGGATGGGAATCTGGGGGGCAGTGACCATGAGTTGGTTGAGTTCAGGATCCTGACACAGGGAAGAAAGGTAAGCAGCACGATACGGACCCTGGACTTCAGGAAAGCAGACTTCGACTCCCTCAGGGAACGGATGGCCAGGATCCCCTGGGGGACTAACTTGAAGGGGAAAGGAGTCCAGGAGAGCTGGCTGTATTTCAAGGAATCCCTGTTGAGGTTACAGGGACAAACCATCCCGATGAGTCGAAAGAATAGTAAATATGGCAGGCGACCAGCTTGGCTTAATGGTGAAATCTTAGCGGATCTTAAACATAAAAAAGAAGCTTACAAGAAGTGGAAGGTTGGACATATGACCAGGGAAGAGTATAAACATATTGCTAGGGCATGTAGGAATGTTATCAGGAGGGCCAAATCGCACCTGGAGCTGCAGCTAGCCAGAGATGTCAAGAGTAACAAGAAGGGTTTCTTCAGGTATGTTGGCAACAAGAAGAAAGCCAAGGAATGTGTGGGCCCCTTACTGAATGAGGGAGGCAAACTAGTGACAGAGGATGTGGAAAAAGCTAATGTACTCAATGCTTTTTTTGCCTCTGTTTTCACTAACAAGGTCAGCTCCCAGACTGCTACGCTGGGCATCACAAAATGGGGAAGAGATGGCCAGCCCTCTGTGGAGATAGAGGTGGTTAGGGACTTTTTAGAAAAGCTGGACGTGCACAAGTCCACGGGGCCGGACGAGTTGCATCCGAGAGTGCTGAAGGAACTGGCGGCTGTGATTGCAGAGCCATTGGCTATTATCTTTGAAAACTCGTGGCGAACCGGGGAAGTCCCGGATGACTGGAAAAAGGCTAATGTAGTGCCAATCTTTAAAAAAGGGAAGAAGGAGGATCCTGGGAACTACAGGCCAGTCAGCCTCACTTCAGTCCCTGGAAAAATCATGGAGCAGGTCCTCAAAGAATCAATCCTGAAGCACTTGCATGAGAGGAAAGTGATCAGGAACAGTCAACATGGATTCACCAAGGGAAGGTCATGCCTGACTAATCTAATCACCTTCTATGATGAGATTACTGGTTCTGTGGATGAAGGGAAAGCAGTGGATGTATTGTTTCTTGACTTTAGCAAAGCTTTTGACACGGTCTCCCACAGTATTCTTGTCAGCAAGTTAAGGAAGTATGGGCTGGATGAATGCACTACAAGGTGGGTAGAAAGCTGGCTAGATTGTCGGGCTCAACGGGTAGTGATCAATGGCTCCATGTCTAGTTGGCAGCCGGTATCAAGTGGAGTGCCCCAAGGGTCGGTCCTGGGGCCGGTTTTGTTCAATATCTTCATAAATGATCTGGAGGATGGTGTGGATTGCACTCTCAGCAAATTTGCGGATGATACTAAACTGGGAGGAGTGGTAGATACGCTGGAGGGGAGGGATAGGATACAGAAGGACCTAGACAAATTGCGGGATTGGGCCAAAAGAAATCTGATGAGGTTCAATAAGGATAAGTGCAGGGTCCTGCACTTAGGACGGAAAAACCCAATGCACAGCTACAGACTAGGGACTGAATGGCTAGGCAGCAGTTCTGCAGAAAAGGACCTAGGGGTGACAGTGGACGAGAAGCTGGATCTGAGTCAGCAGTGTGCCCTTGTTGCCAAGAAGGCCAATGGCATTTTGGGATGTATAAGTAGGGGCATAGCGAGCAGATCGAGGGACGTGATCGTTCCCCTCTATTCGACATTGGTGAGGCCTCATAGAATCATAGAATATCAGGGTTGGAAGGGACCTCAGGAGATCATCTAGTCCAACGCCCTGCTCAAAGCAGGACCAATCCCCAATTTTTGCCCCAGATCCTTAAATGGCCCCCTCAAGGATTGAACTCACAACCCTGGGTTTAGCAGGCCAATGCTCAAACCACTGAGCTATCCCTCCCCCTCATCTGGAGTACTGTGTCCAGTTTTGGGCCCCACACTACAAGAAGGATGTGGATAAATTGGAGAGAGTCCAGCGAAGGGCAACAAAAATGATTAGGGGTCTGGAACATATGAGTTATGAGGAGAGGCTGAGGGAGCTGGGATTGTTTAGCCTGCAGAAGAGAAGAATGAGGGGGGATTTGATAGCTGCTTTCAACTACCTGAAAGGGGGTTCCAAAGAGGATGGCTCTAGACTGTTCTCAATGGTATCAGATGACAGAACGAGGAGTAATGGTCTCAAGTTACAGTGGGGGAGGTTTAGATTGGATATTAGGAAAAACTTTTTCACTATGAGGGTGGTGAAACACTGGAATGCGTTACCTAGGGAGGTGGTAGAATCTCCTTCCTTAGAGGTTTTTAAGGTCAGGCTTGACAAAGCCCTGGCTGGGATGATTTAACTGGGAATTGGTCCTGCTTTGAGCAGGGGGTTGGACTAGATGACCTTCTGGGGTCCCTTCCAACCCTTATATTCTATGATTCTATGATTCTATGAGACACCGTTCCTGACCAGAGAAACGAGCAGCCTCTGAAAATGGGACCTTTTCTCCCTCATAACCACAGCTGATCAGGAACCTTTTCTTCCTGTCAAAGTTTGACTCAGACTCACAATTTATCAGACCACTCTGTTTTATTAGCAAAGCTGCTCTCTTAATTTATACAGCTTGCTGGAGAACAAGTTACAGAGAAGTTACAGACAAAAGAAGAAAAAGATTTTAGTCACCACCCTTCGAGATCC
Organism: Caretta caretta; assembly: GCF_965140235.1. Lineage (NCBI taxonomy): Eukaryota > Metazoa > Chordata > Testudines > Cheloniidae > Caretta > Caretta caretta. Next base: position 8,079,966 of record NC_134209.1, read on the forward strand.
CTGAGACCAGTCACGTATCTTCAATTACCTGCCACCCTTAACAATCTCCTTTAACGGCTTCGAGTTAACTTAACTAATTGCCCTTCACACCTTCCATTCTGATGCCTGCTTCTTAGACGTGCTGGCTCTATCTTAATTGCTTCTCCATTCAAAAGCTAACTGTCCCTACGTGTGCTCCCTCAGATACTTTGTAACATGTTTTGGCATGCCCTCTTATATACAATGTATCCAGCATGTCCCCTTATACAACGTTATACTTATACAATGTTATACTTCCACAATCCCTCCTTTTGGTCAAGGCTACGCCCATGACCAATGACTTACTGGATTCCATACGTCAATCTTTCTTTTTCATTACTTTCACTGGTGATATTTAACAACATTAGATTTGCACTCTGGTTAGGGGTAACCTGATGGATGGTATGTCTTGTGCAGTTTTGGATACAACAAGAAATCAATTGAAAACACACAAAGATTATGAGAATTCCAAATAGGATAGTCAGGATTCCTTGGAACAACCACTTTCCCAGACTAGAGAAATTGAATAAGTTACTTATCCATTTCCACAAGGAACTTGGTTCTTCGTGGGGAAGGTATGCAATTTGCTCCAGATGGCTAGCACGATTTATTACCGCATTAGTATTATCAGGTATGTATACACAGCTTTCTGTTCCAATTAGAGCACAGGTCCCTCCTTTGGCTGCCAGTATTATATCTAATGCCCGACGGTTTTGGAGGGCCACTTGTCGGACCGCTCCTGCTTCTTTGGCTAGAGCTTTTAAGCTCTCTCCTGTTTCATTGGCCAGGATCTCAACCACCGCTTGTAACCTTAAAAGCCTTTTTGCATGGTGGATTACCCCCCCTACTGGGACTAAAGAAATGCCAACAGCTTCTTCCCAAGTTAGGGGGCTTATGTTATCCACACACCATTTAGCATCTGGCAAGTCCCTCCTTTTTCGCCTGAAATTACGGAGGCGATTTCGTGGGAGGGATTGAAGCACCCAGAATTGTGGGAAAAGCTGAGCAGGATAACAGATACCTGACCAATTTGCTGGTAACACAGTGTAAGCATTTTCCTCACAAACCCAATGATGTCCCATTAAAGCTGGGAAGGGTTGACTGCAACCCTTTGACATGTAAGAATTTACGAAGGAGGAATAGTATCCCCCAAAGGGCACAGGATGATTTTCACTGGGAGAAGAGGTAGCATTCACAGGACATTTGTAGATGGTGCTGTTTTCTCAGGGAGGCTGTAGGGGGAGCAAGAGATTGAATCTTTGGTTTGGTCCCAGGTTGAGAGGAAGTTTATCTTTCCATACCCGGTTCGCCATTCTCCAACCTTGTTTGAATAGTCCCATACACCATGGGACACGATGTATTGGAGACAGCTGCTCCTCCCTAGATTCAGCCCTGTCCCATTACACACCCAGCACCAGTGGCCCTTTCCTTTCACCACACTTATAAGTTTAGGAACATATGTTTTTCCCAGCCCCCAAGTGTCATTTTCCTTCCATGTCCTTTTAAGTGGATAGGGTTCTCCAGCAAGCTCTGAGGAATTCACAGGGATTGCCATGGTGGGGATACTAGCTTGTGAGTGAGCTGGGATGTGGCTGCAGACCCAGCAATTAGAAATATTCAGGATCTGGGCTATCTGCACCTGTTGTTGGATGAAAGAATTGTCCCTGTCTCTCTGGATTCCCCAGACCCTCAGGACACAGGAGCTGAGGATTAAGCTTCTCAAAGGACACATGTTGGAAGCAGGACCCTTTCTGGTTCCGACAACCCCTTTCAAGGGAACCGCACTCACGCTTTTACATCCACCAGGCAGCAGACGCTAGGCTCACTGCTGCTTCTTGTTTGTTGGGTCCTGCTGCCTGCTTCCCCTCTGCTTCTGGCAACCCTTACGAGAGCGCAGATTGTAAGGGGTTGCAGGCTGTTCCTCTTTGTCTTCTGGGGTTGAAGCTGGTTCTGCGTGGTCTTGCAGAGGTGCTTGGTCCCCGTGAGGTGGCGCTGGCTTACACTGTGGGGCGTGGATCCGTGCAGCGATGCCGGATAATTTCACTGCTGTCTGGGTGGTGAGCAGTACCTGGTACGGACCCTCCCACCGGGGTTCCAAGGCGGGCTTCCGAAGGTGGTGCCGCAGGCAGACCCACTCACCAGGCTCAGGGGTGTGACAGGCAGCAGAGGTGGGTTCCCTCGGCCAAGCTGCTCCCACCTGCCAATGGAAGGAGCTCACCGCTTGCATTAACCCTTTGCAGTACTGGAGGAGCGTGCTGTGAGTTAGGTTTAGGTCTGGGGCTGGGGTAATAGTAGCCATTGTTCGCATAGGGCGTCCCATGATGATTTCAAATGGACTCAATTTGTGTCTCTGGGATGGGGATGACCGAATTTCCATAAGGGCCAGTGGTAAAGCAGCTGGCCAGTTTAACCCTGCGGAACTACAGATTTTGCCAGCTTATTTTTAAGCACACCATTTCGCCTTTCCACTGCCCCTGCACTCTGTGGATGGTAAGGGCAGTGCAACAGGGGGGTGACATGTAATACCTGGTTTAGACGTTGAACAATTTTTCCAGTAAAATGTGTTCCCCGGTCACTAGACAAAGAGGCAGGAATTCCCTTGGTAGGGATAATGTGGTTTAACAGACATTTTGCAACGGACAGTGAATCAGCTTTGCGACAGGGAAAGGCTTCAATCCAACCCGAAAACAGACATATTATAACTAAAATGAATTCATATTTCTGACACTTTGGCATTTGTACAAAACCAAGTTGCCAGTGTAGGAACGGTGCTTGAGGCAAACCCCGGAACCCTTGTGTTACTTTTACAGATTTGCCGACATTGTGGCTTTGACAAGTAACACAAGCGGCACAGTGGCGGGTTGCAAAGGAGCTGAAATGGGGAGCCCACCACCCCGCCTTACTCATAGCAGAGACCATCCCCTCCTTGCCGACATGCGAAACACCATGTAGCAGGGCGGCTAGAGACGGGTAGAGTGAGAGGGGGGCTACAAAGGTACCGGTGGGCGATCGCCAAAGGGAATCAGAATGCAAAGAGCAACCCAAAGCACTCCAGGAGTCTCTCTCTGTTTCTGGGGCAGAATCCTGGAGCTGAGCGAGATGAGGCAGGGATGGCGGTGTTACAGAGACAGAGAGGGGACCAAGAAATGCTTCTGGTGAAGGTTTTATAGTGGCGGCATGTTTTGCAGCAGCATCAGCAAGTGCATTACCTTTTGCCACCTCGGTGTCTGCCGCTGAGTGGCCAGTACACTTAACAATTGCCAAGGCAGACGGTAGTAAAACTGCCTACAGGAGGGCGGCAATGTAGGGGCCATTCTTGATAGGGGTACCAGTAGAGGTAAGAAAACCTCGAGCCTGCCAGAGGGTGCCAAAGTCCTGCACAACCCCAAAGGCATCCCGAGAATCAGTAAAAATAGTGGCAGAGAGCCCCTCGGCTAGAAAGCAGGCACGGGTTAGAGCAATCAGTTCAGCCACCTGGGCAGAGGTCACAGAGGGTAAGGGCGCAGCTTCTATGGTCTCAGAGAGAGAGACCACAGCGTACCCTGCAAGGAGGTGGCCTTGGTCATTTCTATAACAGGGCCCATCAGTGAATAATACCAGGTCAGAGTTAGGGAGAGGTATATCTGAAAGGGCGGGGCGTGGGACAGTGATAGCGGAGACAGTTGCAAGGCAGTCATGGGGTTCACCATCACTAGGTAAAGGAAGGAGGGTAGCAGGGTTTAACTGGGAGCAGCGCTTAATAGTGATATCTGAGGCTGAAAGCAGCAAAAGTTCATACCTAGTGAGGCGAGCAGAGGGGAGGTGAGCAGTAAATAGTACAGCCAAGTTTGCATAGCAAGTCCCGTCCCAGAAGGTTTGCAGGGGTGGAATCAGAGAGGAGGAATGCATGCTCCTCAGAGAGGGGACCGACCTGAACAGACAAAGGTTTTGAGAGGGGAAAAGAGGTGGGGATCCCTGTAATGCCAACAGCAGACACAGATTTTCCAGATCGGGGAACCTCAGGCAAGTCAGTGGTGCGGACTGTAGAAAGAGAAGCTCCAGTATCAACAAGGAAAGGGAGAGAGAGATCATTTACAGTCAGGACACATTCTCCAGTAGGGGACAGAGGTAATAAGGGAGCTAAAACTTTGTGAGGTTCCTCAGCATCCCGTCATTGTTGGGGTGAAAAATAGGGTTGGGGATCAGCTGGAGGAACCAGCGGGGGGTTCACTTGATTTCCCATACAATTATTAGGTCGTCTTGGACACTCTTTTTTCCAGTGTCCGGGCTGTTTACAGTAGTTACAAACCCCAGTTACTCCAGCCCCCGCCCCCTTCCACAACCTGTCCCTGTCCCCGGTGTGGTCTGCTTAGTCCTGAATAATGCTGTATCTGCAGAGCCATTAACTTTTGGGAGGACTGTTCCTCCTTTCCTTTTAAAGTGCGGTGGCAATGCTCTGCTACTGCCAGCAATTTGTCCATGGTTTCAGTCTCCCATCCCACACTTATTCGTTTGAACATGCTGCCTGTGGCAGGGAGAAGACCATCAACAAATGCATCTGCCAAGGCCCCCTGCCCATTTACATCGGGCTCTTGTATTCCTGAATGTTGTAGGAAAATATCAGTTAGCCGGGACCTATAGTCGCCTGGGCTTTCTCCTTGCCCTTGCTTACAGCAACGTATTGCTGTCCAGTTTGTTTTAGGAGACCACACTTTGGGAATGGCTTGATGCAGGCGCTTCCAAAGAGCCATACACCGGTCTCTGGATGCCGAATCTGGGCCAGTACTTTTTATGGTTGAGTGGCGTGCCTCAGCTGGCCAGTCTGCAGCAGCCAACCATTTTTCATAATAACTGGCAGGAGCTAACAATTTACACAGTTGGAGGAGATCTGTCTCAGAGGGTTCATAGGTTTCACAGATTAACAGAAACTCCTCAGCAAATTTGACAGAGTTTTCCTGTGGTTTGGGAAAACTTTTAACTATAGATAAAACTTCCGTACGAGTCCAGGGCTTATAATCCCATATGGACTCACTTTCTCCCATTTTAAGGACTCGTAAGGGTGCCACAACAGTTTGATCAGAGTCTCTCATTAACCTCCCATCAGGTTCTCTTTTCCAAGAAGAGATGTCAAGAGAATCTTTGCAGCCTGCTTTGGATTTCTTCTTCATAATATTTTGCAGAGCTGCGAGGCCAATGAGGGTATCTTCTTCACTTTTATTATCTGTAGTCACTGAAGATTTTTCCTTTTCTGATTTCTTATTTGCGCAGGAGTATGGTGGGGGTCGGGTTTGATCCGGATCATTGCACAGGACTGGGCAAAGGGGAGCGCTCCGACTAGTGGTGGGAGAGACTGCATCCAATTGAACTGTTAGTTTTTGGATAGAATTTTTTTGAGAGGTGAGTTTTGACTCAGTCCATCTATGATTTGCCTCTTCCCACCACTGCATGAAGCAGTCTACTTCTCCTCTCTCCAATTTGGTTTTTGGGAGGACGAGTTTGCTTTTTAAAGCGTCCACTCGATCCTTGTCCCAAGAACCTAACAGTGGCCACTGTAATTTGAGGTTCTCTAAAGCTAATTTGGACCATTTTTCAAGAAACCTACAAGAGTCCGGACCCCTCCTAAAATACATAAAATAAGCTGGAGTTCCCTTAGGGAACTGTTCTACCTTAGACTTCTGATTACCCATCCAGGAGGACTTCACACAGCACTCACACAAGAAGGAAATTCGGGCTCAGCAGAGCGGTACCTGGTCCAACACACAGAAAGGAGCCCACAGGCTACTGCCTCAACTGCCCTTGCTTTCACACCAGGAGTTATACCCAAGGCGTGGTGCGGCTGCAGCTGTGCAGATTCCACTTATTCAGACCGTGGGGACGGGGATCCCTTGGTCAGCCAGTCTCCGGACAGAGATGGCTCCCAGATTCACACACACACCACGGGGAAGACGGATAGACACAAAGACAAGACAGTCCTCAAACCGGTTAAAGCACAAAAATAATAATTACCTGAGACGTCTGATTCCAGAAGCTGGATCCAAAGACCCCTACCCGAACAAAGTGGGAACCAACAAGTTCAATGGCCTAGACTGCGCTGTGTACCTTTCTGTCTTGTGGAGGATCGCCTGGACTAAGCGTCCAGGCGCCGGCTGCCACGATCATCCTGCAAGGCAGTCAGGGATCACACAGCCTCAGTGAAGCCGCTTGCCATCTCGGTGGGACCTCCAAATTGTCAAAGTTTGACTCAGACTCACAATTTATCAGACCACTCTGTTTTATTAGCAAAGCTGCTCTGCTAATACATTTAGAAGTGAGCCCCCCGAGTGGGGCTTGCGTCTTTTAATTTATACAGTTTTTTGGAGAACAAGTTACAGAGAAGTTACAGACAAAAGAAGAAACAGATTTTAGTCACCAGCCTTCGAGATCCCTGAAACCAGTCACGTATCTTCAATTGCCTGCCACCCTTAACAATCTCCTTTAACAGCTTCCAGTTAACTTAACTAATTGCCCTTCACACCTTCCATTCTGATGCCTGCTTCTTAGACGTGCTGGCTCTATCTTAATTGCTTCTCCATTCAAAAGCTAACTGTCCCTACGTGTGCTCCCTCAGATACTTTGTAACATGTTTTGGCATGCCCTCTCATATACAATGTATCCAGCATGTCCCCTTATATAATGTTATACTTCCACACGCCTTATATATTATCCATCCAGTCACTGTGCAATGATTATGAGGATTATGCAGTGTGGCACAGGTATCCAGGAAAGGCTTTACATGACACCCTTTGATGATATAGAGATCAGATCCAGGGAATCCTGGGAACCCTATGCACTCCTATGGCCTCTGCCAGTGGGTACCCAAAGGACCCGGGGTCACACCCTCAACTCCCATTGAAGTCAGCCAGAGGTTAGTAACTCTCAGCACTTTGCTGTTTCAGGCCCGAATTTTGAACAGCAGCCAGGAAATATCAGAAACCTCACAAGAGAACCTAATCTTAGTTGATTTTTGAGCCCAAAGAATTTCAAATGAGGCTGGATCTGGAATGGGAAATTCTAGAGTGTAATCCAACCCCAAATGGAACTCCAAACCTTCTGGGGCTTCTTTGTCACCAGGTCCTTTCCTTTCATTTTCAGCCCTCGCCATAAAAATCTTCCTTGTCTGGATTTACATGAGGCTGTAAAGAGCTCTTTCTGACCAGAAAGGCTTCTCCATGAGATACACACACCAAACCTTGTCTTGTCTCTTTTTCTTTTTGGGTTTCTCAGAGCAAGTTTTCTTTTGAGTGGCAAATAGAAAAAAAAAATCCTTTAGACGTCCCCCAGTGATGCATTCGCACCATTAGCAGGCTGGGTTTCTGGTTAAGTTTTGTGCTGTTCCCAGGGGTAATACAGAGGGATTTATAACGAGAGCTGGTTGAACAATAGTAAGTCAATTTCACAAAACAAGTGGGATTTTTTTGTTTTCTTGATTTTTCAACATACAAATGAAAAGTGAAAACACAAAAATATTTTGCTTTTCAAAATAAAAAATGACCATTGTTCAATTCTTTGTTTTCCCCATTTCCTTCCCTTTATCCCTCATCCAAGGTGCTTTTTTTGCCCTCTTCCACTTTGTGATTGAAAAGGGGGGGGAAGGAGACAAACAGCAAAGTAACTGAAAAAAAAAATCAGCTTCAGTTTCAAAAAAGTAAACATTTTCTATTTGGGTTGGGGTTATTTTGTTTTGGGGTTTTTTTGTGTTTAAAAAAAAAAAAGAACCCTGAAAAATTTGAAAATGTTCCATGAAAATAAAAAGGCCATTTTTAATTGAACAAAAGTTGCAAATGAAATGGTGTGACCAGCTCAGCTTATAATGAATAATTTATCATTATTTTTTTCCCCAGATGATACATTTGGAGGGGGAAGGGAGGACTGTGACAATACATCTGAAGCCATCCTCTACCTGAAGCAGCATGTGTTCCCACCGTGCATAGTCCAGGGAATTCTCTGTGTTTCCTATAAAGCAGGAGGCAAAACAATAGTGTTACCTAGATTAGCAAGAAGAGTCATCCCAGGTATCTCCTTTGCAATCAGTCCTTCTAAAACTCCTGGTCTGCCAAGCTGTAACATACCTGGGCTTTCAAGGCGAAATGGGACTGTACCTATTGGGTTCTGGGAGAGTCACCCCGCTCCTGTCCTGAGGGGCTTAAAACAGCCCTGGGCGAAGGCTGTAGGAGGGAAAGAGATGAGAGGTTTTTCGCAGGAGTGGGTGGGTGAGATTCTGTGGCCTGCATTGTGCAGGAGGTCAGACTACATGATCATAATGGTCTCTTCTGACCTTGATATCTATGAATCTATGAAAGGGATTAACAACAGCTGGGCTGATGGGGAAAGCAGCCACAGCTGTAGCCAGGGTAATCAGGGCCCAACTGGCCCTTATAAGAGGGCCATGGGCCAGTAGGAGAAGGTCTTTCTCTCTAGTTTTGAAGGGAGCAGGGCCTGCCTGCAGAAAGGGTACTGGGAATGAGGGCAGGCTGGGGAAAGGCCAGAGGAGCAGGGAAGCTCTAGGCTGGCAACTCCCCAGGTTATCGGGCCTGGTCCAAGGCCCATAGGGGTACTGGGTTGCAGGGAAAGGCAGCAGACCCAAACCCCCTTGCCTGGGGTGACTGGCTCTTACACTGCAATCTGCCCCAGGGTGCAGGGGCTTGATGATGATGATGGGCAGTAGCCCAGACTGAGGCAAGGTGGGGATTAGAGGGCTGGGCGTTCCCCAGAGAAGGGAGACCCATAGAGACTGAGGGGATACTGCCAGGGCGCAGCACCCTGGGTAAAAAGGGCACCGGGGTCTGAGAGGGACACGGGCCTGCAGAGGGTGCTCTGTGCTGGAAAGAGCTAATTCCCAGATGGCCAGCAGGAGGCGCTGCAAGGGTGAGTCGTTGCGCCGTCACAGGGACCTGCGCCGACGTTCTTTGTTGGACCAACAGCAAGTGTCCTGTCTCAGAGGAGCAGCCGTGTCCGCCTGTATCCGCAAAAAGAAAAGGAGGACGTGTGGCACCTTAGAGACTAAGACATTTATTTGAGCGAAGCTTTCATGAGCTACAGCTCACTTCATCAGATGTTACGTACCCTGCTGGCATTTTTATTCAGCATCCGTCAACCCCCCAGGAGTGAGACGCTGAGCACTCCCAATTCCTCTTGACTTGAATGGGAGCTGAGGGTGCTGAGCACCTCACAAAACTGTTCAGCACATCAGAAGACTGGGTTTAATAGGAATACAAACTTTTCCTGCAGAATCAGAGATTCTGGACTTGATCCGAACTGGCTGTAAATCGGTGTAGCTTCACTGAAGTCAATGGAATTATACTGATTTACATCAGTGAGAATCGGGCCCTGTTTCTGAGTGTCCAGCTCTAACCTAGCCTTCTTTAATGTCGGCACAGTGTCGTGCTGGGGACTCTGTACAGCCGCAGCAAGGAGGGAAGATGCAGCTCAGTTTTTTAAATCTTTTTTGGAATATCAAACCCACTTGTCCATTGGGGGGTTCGACGTTCATGAGAAACCTATTGGGCTTAGGGTCTGTCCTGCTCCACAGAGCCTAGACAGGCACAGCTACGTCACTGCAGCTCTGCGGGCATAACGCCGTCGTGTAGACGCAGCCTGCGCTGACTGAAGGGTTTTAACATGGACGTCAATAGATTCATACCGCTGTAAAATGGGTGAAAGACATTATTAGGCCCACAATACCTAGATTCTCCCTAGGGCACCCACTTGGCCAACCTAGCTTTTATGGCTCAGGTTTCCTTACAGAAAGACAAACTCTGGGTTTTTTAATTGAATCCCCCTTGAAAGTAAACCTGGGGTTTAATTTTCAGAAAAAGTGCATTTGCAAAATCAGACTCTATATGTAACCCCAAAACCTTTCACTAACCTCCAGCTTCATGCGTATTGACCTTCCCAAAAAATAACCTAGCAAAGGTGTGGGGGAAACTGCTGTGAAATTTCCATTCAGCTGAAACCTTCCTGGCCTGCTTCTGCCCTGTTTGAATTGGCCTCAGTGGTTCACAGTTATCCAGAGGAAGGAAAAGTGTGGGCCTAGAAGCCCTATTTCAATTCCCCACTGTTCCCACATACGGCAACAGGAACGGCACAACACATGTCAATACGAAGCTGCATTTTCTGGCTTCCCTTCTATTCTCCATGGACCACGCTCCTCCTAACTAGCACTTTACCTTCAATGTACTGCAGCAGAGATGGGATCTCTACTCCCCACATCTCACCCACTGCTGCATGGATAGTTTGGTGCAGGGCCTTTAGTAACCGCAAGGCAGCACATCCGTGTCCTTCTCTTTCATAAGGGGATGAGGCTACTACCTGTCAATGAGAGAGAAAGAACAGGCTAAGTTTTGTCAGCACAATACCAGGTTGTTCCTGAGGGAGGGAATAGTTCAGAGACTCTCATTGTGGAGACCATCCAAGAGAGTTGTTGCTTCTACTGCAGGGCCTTCCTGAAGAAGAAAGTATTCTGGCTCATAGGAGGATGCAGAACAGTGTGTCTCAGGAGAGGCCGGAGAGAGAGAGACCCAATCATACACATTCCTCAGCCTAAGTCAAGCATCTAGCTACAAAACCAATTTGTAGAGTTAACTGTCCCATTCCACAGAAAACCTATTCTCATGGTCTACTCACCAGGAGTCGCGCCAGCAGCCCCTGGGGTGTAGGGAGTTGCACTAGGGAAAGAAACAGAATAGCGTTAATTATGCCAGGCTTTGCAGAGAGTCCTGCTGATGTTCTTCACCTATCCATTTCCAACATGCCCACCAATGTTGAATACAGCTGATAATAATTTGCATTTCCATACTGCTTTCAGTCTGAGCATCTCAAAATGCTCTACAAACATGTATGAATTCCACCTCACAGCACCTCTGTGAGGTTGGCATGAATTACTCCTTCATTTCACAAGTGGGGAAGCTGAGAGAGAAAGATCAAGTGATTTCCCCAAGGTCACATCAGAATTTTGGTGGCGAGCTGGGAACAGAACCCACATTTCCTAGCTCCCTCCCATGGCCGGGTTGTAATCACAAGACCATCCCTCATTCATTCTGGCCTCCTGATTGCAGATGAGAGAACTGGAGCAGACTGAACCTGTTCATTTCATAGTGCCTGGAGAGAAGAAATGAAAGAGTTTCTGTTATAAACCCCGTCCACTGTAGTCGAGGCAAGCAGCTGCTTCTCCTTCCTGCTGCCTTTTCTCAGCCAGTTCCCTCAGGCATCTGCAGAGAGGCTTCAAAGTACCCGTGTACTGAGCTGGTACCACAGACCCCAGCAGCCTTGGCCATAACACCTGCAGAGAAGAGCGAGACTGTTCAGTACGGAGCTATTTCCATTCCCCCACCTCCAGTATCCTGCTGCCTGAATCCTTCCCTGTCACCTAGCTTCTCCTTCGATTCCTCACGGACCCTTCCCTAACCTATCACCTCATCTCTCTCTCCCCATTATCTCACTCTACCTGTCCGGTGCCCCCTCACTCTGTCTTTTAAAGACACTATCTTGTTTGGTGAGCAACTGGGCTCTCACCCAGAGATGAATCCTCTTTCCCAGCATTAGAGCATTACGGAGATATTTAGATAGTACCATAAGCTTACCCAGAACTTGTTAGACCTATATAAGGCACAGTCCCAACCCCAATATCTGTTCAAATCCAGGATCACCAACTCTACATTTCAGAAGTATTCATGGGGGATCTAAGGGGAAGTTGCACTCAGACAGTGGAAAGAATTAAGAGACGATCTCTGCAACATGATTCCTTCCAGTTAAGTTGCTTTATATCTTTTCTCTAATGTGAACCGCTTACTCCATCATGAAGGGGTCACATCATCCCTGACATGAACTTGACATGCTGATCCTCCATTATGCTGACTGTGCAGAAAGCTTCCTTGTGGAGGGGTACAAGGAACGTAAGGAAGAACATCCCTATTTCAAGAAGCAGTAGCAAGAGGTCACTTACTTGGGTCATTCCATTGACTGAGGTGTCCAGACATTGCAGGATGTCAATGCACAGGGTTTGGACCGTGCTTTCTTCCTGAACATCCTGGGTGAGAAGTGTTGTACCCTGCTGTGAGAGAGCCACATAGAACTTATTCGCTCGGAGTAAGACACGGGCAATAGAACCAGTGGCCTTCTCTTACAAAGCCATCTTGAGCATTGACCTCTGCCTGCTTTTATACTGCACTGGAAGTGCACAAACGTCTGAAGGGAAGAGAATGACAGAAACTCCGAACCGGTGGGTCAGATCCCAGGCTTAGGAAAACCCTAAAATGAAGGGAATGATTCACTGGACACAGAAGAGTTCCCCCAACAGTGATCAATTTCTTAACATTTGAAAAACTCTTTCATCTTTTGATCTCTGAGGAAAAACATTCCGCTTCCGCCCAGGGGAAATAAATATGCAGAACCAGGGGGATCCAATCTCTTTGTTCTGATGCCCCAACCAGCTTGGTCATTCTGTGTGTAGTGAGTGTGATTCTATCAATGGGCCTATGATGAGAAAAAGCAGCCTTCTTTAAGGGGTGTGTGTGTGTGTGTGTGTGTGTGTGTGTGTGTGTGGCCACAAGCTCCAACGTTGTAGAAAAGGGGCCAGGCAGAGCTAAGATCTTCAACAGCTTACTGTCAAGTTGAACTGTTTACGTTCATACATATCATGGATTCAGTCTTGGAGCACAAAGTGTCTGGAGCCCGGGGCTGTGTCCATGGATAGAAATATGGATTGAAGATATATTTAAACTCGTCCATGTAGAGTAGAGCATGTAGTGAGTGAAAGATGCAGCAAGCTTTTCCAGGCTCCTGAGACAGTCTGTGATGCAGCCTGCATAACCTGAGTGTTTTGTTGATCGTTTAGGTCTGCTTTGACAGCCGCAGAACTGGGCATCGTTCTGTTTTCTGGAGAGTCTATTTAAAACAAAAAGACGTGCTTCCTTGTACAAGAACATGTCCCTGAAAAATGGTGTTTTCTGACTGTTCAATGATGCGTCAGAGGTTGGAGCCGCACAGATAACTCTGTTGGATGGAAATACCCAGTGTGAGATTCTGGTCTCTGTTACACTAGTATAAACCCAGAGTAACACCACTCAAGTCAGTGGAGTTACCCTGACTTTACGCCAATATAACGGATCCGACTCTGGCTCTGTTCAGTCAGTCCAGCTGTCCTGGAGTCAAAACTCCCACTGAAGACAAGGGGAGCAATCAGCAGGCAAGAATGGTAGGACCGAGTCCTAAGTGTTAAGAACTCTCCTTACCAGTTTGCTGGTGGACACACGGAACTCGCTGAAAACATATGCTACCAGATCCCATGCTGCACAATTCTCCACCCTTCCTGAACTGAGCAGCGTCCTGATGAAATGAAGAGCTGCCTTCCTCACCTGCAAGGGTAGAGATTACACACAGGACTTCTTGTTAGCCCTTCTGCCTGAAATAGGAGCTAGGATATGATATGGGAGTCCTTATGCTTTTGATTTTGTCTCCTTGGATTAGAAACATGGATACATTTAACACCGGCAGGAGAAGGACATGCCTTCTCTTTTCTGCAGTCTCTCATCTGGATCTGAATGAAAGCTCCACCCAGAAATCCATTCATCCCATAACACTGAAAAAATTGAAATAGTTCACTGTTCCACACACAATCTTACCGTAGCATTCTGATCACTGAGAGTGGATTTCACTGCCTTCACAATCAGAAGCTTTTTAACTCTTGTCTCAGGCACTGAAAGATAAGGAGAGGTGTACAGTCGTTCCTTGTTCCACACACACTCACTTTCCACATTGGAATTAATCCTGGATTTCAAAGGGCCCTAGTTAAGAATAGTACCAAGCGTCTCTCCTCTACAGAATCAGTGCGGAAAACATAGGACCTGATTCTGGTCTCAGTTGCACCAGTGTAAATCTAAAATAATTTCATTTATCTAAATAGTGCCATCCTACTGCCATGATGGAAATATTATAAAGGAGTTTGATAGACTGAGGTGACTGAAGTTAATCTGTGTTTACACTGGCATAGCAGGACTCAGAATCTAGTCTATAGTGTATAATACTTAGGATTCTCGAGTCAGGAGTACTATTCTATTTTTATCTGATTATTGTTAACATGCATTAGCCCCAAGTTGACTTCTGTATTTGAAGTTGAAAAAGACCTTGACAAATATCTTGGGCTACATTCAGCACTTAGTTGAACCTGTTGATTTCCATGGGTGGCCACCTGGGAGTAACTTAGGGCTGCATTTGGTCCCTTAGTGGATCCCCAAACCACTGGTGACCGTGTGTTCTGGAGCCTCTGTGCCCCGGCTGCAGAGGTGATGAGTCTGTTGCAGCCCTGCCGTGCCTACAAAGCCTTGGTTCTTTAGCTCAGTCTCTAGTAGCTCAAGCTTTTAGCTCTGGATGTCCTCAACTCAACCCTCAGCATGTCGGCCAAGAGGGCAGCTGGCACAGCGGCTCCTGTGTTACTTACAGTCCGCCCCAACAATAGCTCTCAGGAGATCTAAAGACGCCACACGAACGGCCTCATGCTCAATCTCCAGCTGCTCGTGTAGAAATGCCAGCAGATCATCAGGAGAAGAACGGGCTGCAAGGGAAGAAATCACATCCTCACTGTCTGCAGAACTCTTCTTCTTACCGTACCTCACAAAGGTAAGGAAGTTACAAAGAAACCACTGTGTCACTCAGAGTCTCTTCCCCTTACCTAGCAGAAGTACACAATGGAAGAGCTCTTTGTGGTTTTCGATGCTGAGCTGCTTAGCTGGAGAACAGATCTGTGGGAAGAAGGGAAATGGTTAAAGAAAAACTAATCAGAAGCAACTGAAAAGAAAAATGTTCAATTAATTTCTAAGCTTCCACTTCCTGCTTGTCCAACGAGAGGCCTGAACCCCAGGGAGATGGTCCTGCGTGCACAGCGAGACTCAAAGACAATGACCAATACATTAGATAAGAGAAGCTGAAGTGTTTTGAGCAGCAGAGCTGACCTAATCAAGACACAGCCACAGTTTTGACTTTACAACTCTGACTCCCCCTGGTAATCGGCTTATGGTGAAATTGCTTTACAAACTGAGCTGGATAGTAGCTAAGAAAATGAGACCGCTCCCTGCTTACTCTTGAGCCTGCAGAAATCAGTAAGGCATGAGGAGGTCCCGAAGCTCTGCACAATCATTCCATCGATTTTTTAGTGTTAATATGCTTCAGATCTGCTGTGCCTAAGCTCAAGGGATCCAAGCAAAACCACCCCTCACCTGGTTGTGCAGAGCACTGCAGATGGCTTGAAACTTCCCTTTAGGTAGAGGGATCTTATATTCACCAGAGACCTCCAAGAGCTGGCTCAGACTCTGCAACAGAGGGCAAAAGTCAGATGGTGGGCACAGAAAGGAGCCATATGTAGTGACTGAAGCAAATTCAGGGGATTCCTAGATTCCAAGGCCGGACCGGATTCTTGCCATCATCTAGTCTGACCTCCGGTTGGTATGAAACAGGCCATAGACCTTGCTCAGAATAATTCCCAGAGCAGAGCTTTTAGAAAAACATACCAATCCTGATTGAAAAATCGTCAGAATCCGCCTCGGCCCTTGGTAAATGACTCTAATGGTTAATTATCTCACCATTAAAAATGTACGCCGTATTTCCAGTCTGAAAGTGTCTAGCTTCAGTTTCTAGCCATTGGATCAAGTGACACCTTTCTATGCTCGACGGAAGAGCCCATTATATAATAGGAGTCCCTCATGTAAGATATTATAGACTGTAATTAAGTCACCCTGTCACAGGATAGGTCCACCCCGTCAGGGTGGTATCAGGTTGAGGAGGAATTGAAGTAGATCTGGAGTGGCCCAACTGGCCTAGTCTCCCTAGCCACCACAGCAGTCCGGGCTCCTAGGGCAGCATCGCATAATGGTCGGGATCAGTGCAGCAGCCTTGGGTGAGGGTCTGCGGCCCAACAGCCTGAGTCACTTGGGCTGCCCTTCTAGGGATGGCAGTGCGGCCCAGTGGCCAAAGTAAATAGACCCACCCTTGGCTGCAGGGCAATGCGGCCTAGTGGCCAAAGTCAATAGACCCACCCTTGGCTGCAGGGCAATGCGGCCTAGTGGCCAAAGTCAATAGACCCACCCTTGGCTGCAGGGCAATGCAGCCTAGTGGCCAGCGTCGATAGAACCCCCTTTTGCGGCAGGGAAGTGTTGCCTAGTGGTGAGCCCTTCTCTACTGGGTCCTACCTATTCCACAGGGTCCCAGCCCAGGGCGCAGGGGTATCTGCCACCAACTCAGCGGGGATCCTTCCACCAGGAATTAATTTAGCCCACTCTCCTGTGTTCATCTGCACATTAGGTGCACAAAACTAGAATCCATGTACACTGGGTACAGACCGAATTTCCATGATGTGGTGACATTATAAACGTATGGGTTTTCGATGTTTTACATGACAATCTGTTCCATCCAAAAGGACCTACCATTAAATGCCATCATCACAAAGAGTGCCAGACGCACAGAATGTAACATCACAATTTCCGCTAAAGGTTTAGAAAGCCAGCAATTCTCACCTCCAGCTCCTCACAGATCAGCCAGTTGCTGGTCACATGACAATATAAGGGAAGAATTGTATTGCAGAATTGTGATTCACCCATTCTGGGGAATGGGCACTTTCCCCAGTTCGTAAAATATCCATTTACTGCCCTTGAGCATTTTTCTAGAACTGCACGGAAGGAGAGAAGACAGGCAATGTGGAAAGGACACAGTAGTAATGAGGAGAAGTTGCTTTCTCAGAGAAGACACCCAGGCCTATCGTTTACTCCCATTCCATGGCAGCTACTGCTCAGTTCAGGACTAGATGCTGAAATCCCATATCAATTTGGAGCTATTTCTCTTTCCCCCATTCCATTTCTTGTTTCTTAACAGGCTTTTTTCTTTGTACATCTCTCCATCTTTTTTCAATTACCATCATTTGAAGACTCGCGTCCTCTGCAGTTATTATTTATTCAACCCGAACGCTGTATGATTTCATCTAGAGTTACAGTTTGTCTGAAAGATGTTCAATGCCCCAACTGCCATTGCCTTTCCTGGGATTTGAAGGTAGTGGGGAGCACTTTGCCCTAAAAGTAGGTGTATCTAGTGTCCTTGCTAAGACGAATTAGGGCCCAATCCTGTTCTCCATGAAGTGGATGGCAAAATTCCCATTTCCTTCAAGGGCACAGGATTAACCCCTTACTGAGCATCACCTGAAAAGCAAAGGAAGAGAGAAGTGAAGAAGAAGAGAAGACAGAGAAAGAGGGTGAAAGGAGATGATGATGATGAAGAAACTAAGGAGAGAGAATGGGTGGAGGAGTGGGAAACAGGGGATTTTTAAATGTACAGTAATGAAATCTGCTCCCTTCACCTCCTCCCCCAGGAGCCTCCTGGCAGAGGGGCAGCTTCAGCCTTTGTTTCTGTTCATTTTAAACGATATGCATGAGTCATAAAGGGCCTGAACTTACAAATGCTCAGCACCTCCTGCAAAGTAAGGAGCACTCTCAACTTCACTGAGTGCCACGGGGGCCAAGGAACGCTGCACCTGGTGCAATCCAGGGAAGGGAGCACAGTTCGGGGCCTGTTTGCAAACTTGGTCAGTCACTTAAATCTGTACCAAGACCCCCTAAATATCCATTTGGGGCACCTACAGGAAGTGCTGGCACTTACCACCACAAAATGCTTGTCTCATCCTGCTGTCCTTGACTAACTCCAGCATGGAGATCATGACATTCAGGATCATTCCCACAAAAGGGATACACTCAAGAGCTGCAGAGAAAGGCCAGAAGAGAAGGAAGACAGACAATCAGCTGCTCTCTGCCTTCTGAAAACACACTTAGAAACACTGTGGGGCAGGATGCTATGGGTTCCGAGGCCATTGGCGCTGCGTAAGCAGAGCAGAATGGCTTTAAAGCAGCCATTGAAAGCCAGTGGGGGGTTCACCCTGAAGAGGGGAATCCTCCACAAGTGTACAGCTGGGCCCAATGCCCAACTCACTCCCAGAGTAAGGGGAAAGAGCACTGGGGTGGGATGGGAAGTGGGGTGGAGAAGAGATCCACGAGACCTGATCTTCCACTCATTCCCATCCTTAAGGTACTTCACTCAGGGGCATAAGTTAGAGCTTGCACCTCCGGCTAGATGGCTCATGGTCTGGAGGCCAGAACTAGCAACAGCAGTTAATCTTGTGTTTCTACACACACACACACACACTCAAACAGAGCTCTGTTTAGCGGTAACATTTTTAGGTAGAGAGACAATTCCCTGTCCTTAAATGAAAAACAATAACCTTGAAAGAAAAGAGGGAAGTGACCGTACCATAGGCGGATGACAGGTTGCCCAACGTAATGAAAATAAACTCTTCAGGCAGCTCCAGACAATACAGCAGCTCGCACATGACATCATTGAAATAGCAGCATGCCAGAGTCACTAAGGTGTTGCTAGCTGCCACTTTTAGTTCATTTGTTGCTTCCTAAAAACAAAAACCAAAAGAGAGAGACTGAGGTGACTGAAGCCGGTTGCACTAGCCAGAGTTCTGAACATGAGTCAAGTCCTTATTTCTGTGCACAAGTTGTGAATGAACCAACCCAACTTTCTGAGGGTAGAGTCATTCGTCATAAATATTCCTCGAGTCACTTGGCGAAACAGTTTTCGGCCTTTGAGTTGCTTGCAAGCTGCTTCGTTAGCCTATTCACTGTTAGCTACTTGTGGTGGGTGACTGGTCACCACAGTCACATGATATTTTCCCTGCCCTTCCCTGAGGCGGTAAGTGAGACACAGACTGGGCAGCTTCAAGATATTCCGAGAGCTTTCCTGGAATAAACTGTCCCCAAAAAGGAGGCTGACTTCCTTTGGAACAAGAGAGGGATTTTTCCAGCAGGGGTTTTCCTGCTGGCAAACTATATTCTAAATCCAATGCTGCTTCTTTTGGAGATAGCTCAGATTCTGTCTGTCTTGGGGCTTTATACTGCCACTTATCACTACAGTATCAGAGTGCCTTCCACATAAAATCAGTATCAATAATGAAATCCCGATTAGACTTCGGGAAAGACTTGCTCCTTAAGACACCATAGGCCTGTCTCTGGGTCTGAGATCATGTGTCTCAGGTCCTGATCCTGCAAAGCACTTAAGCACATGTGTAACTGTCAGCATGTGAGTTGTCCCATCTTATGCATGTGCACAAGTGCTGTCTAGGACCTGGGCTTTGGTCTGGAGGAAGGTGTGGACCTCTAACAGAAGAATACATTTTCATTTTAGTATATAGTTTATCCCCCAAAAAGAGAGTTTGAATGAGTTAAAGCTTTGGATCCTTGGACTGATATCTCGGGAGAACTAACTTACCTGAGTGTCTCTCATGTGGTTGGAGGCTAGTGTTATTATTTTCTCCAGAAGCCTTCTCTCCAGGCCCTGGGTATCCTGCTGTAAGACTTTCTCCAGGGCACAATAAATGTCTACTCTGCTTTGCTGGGGACAAAACATAAAGGAGAAGAATTGGGAAAAGTTTTTCTTGAAGACCATACAGTAATTTGGCTAATAAGCCCCTGCCCTAATTGGCAGCTTAATTGGCATAAAACGTGCCCTGCCCTCCACACGCACCGCATTCAGCAGCGCTTCAGAAGCAGCCGAGCAAGTGACATCGTTTAATCTTCCTGGAGAGACAAGAGCCAGAGGAAGCGCCCTTCACTGCCCCCTTATCCAGTTTCATTTATTCAGCACAAACAATAAAAATGAGCACCTTGCCCTTGCTCTAGCCGCTCCAGGCAGAATTTGTAAATGTGGAATAGAAAATACCCAACTCATGCAGTAAGTCCTCAGCAGCTCCCCGGGGCAATGAGCTCAGCCGTGAGGTCCACACGGACAGTAGCATGCGCGAAGGTGTCTTTTATGCGGCCCATCAGTGTAGAACTTCACAGATGAGACTAACTATGGAGGAGTTGTAGGATCAGTTGGGACCCAGAAAAAATAAAGCGGGACACAGAGAAATGAAAAGCCTGAGGAGAGAACAAGATTCATTTCAGAAAACTGCAAACTAGCACCTCTGGAGAGGACATAGAAGTAACTGACATTGTGGGAGGGAGAAAAGTGGGAAGCAACAAGTGCCCTGGGGGTGACGGTGGAAAACAAAGTCAACAGGTATATGCAAGGTGTGATGGCTACCACAAAGAGCCAGGTGGGTTGGGTCTTTTACACACAGGTCTCATGGCACAAAGCAGGAAGACAACAGTTCCTCTCTGTTCAGCTGAGCTGTGACTGCAGCTGGAGGAGTGCCTTTTCTAGCACCACATT
The DNA here is from genome assembly GCF_965140235.1 of Caretta caretta. Lineage (NCBI taxonomy): Eukaryota > Metazoa > Chordata > Testudines > Cheloniidae > Caretta > Caretta caretta. The sequence continues at coordinate 8,100,249 of NC_134209.1, forward strand.
CCCAGAGAGATCAACAAATGGGAAGTCATTCCTGGGAGAGCAAAAAAGAATGCAGGGGGCTGGCAGAAGTGACTTCTGGATAGAGCCCTGCAACCTGACCCAAATCCTAGGGGACCGGACCACAGGCGTCCGGGTCAGGTTGGGTGAGAAAACAACTGGACCCTCTTGGGGTGGGGTCAGGTCGGCTCTCCTCCTTTAGCCCCTGGGATCGGCACAACCGTGACTGCGTGTTCCTGCCAGCCACCACCTCCTTCCTGCGCTGCCCGCGCTGTGGAGCGAGGATGCCGAGGAGTCACAGCATCGCCCTCTCTCTGCAGCACAGACCCAGCGCAGCAGGGGCCGTGTCAGAGGATGGAGCCATTGCTGCTCACAGTGGCCGCTGCACCAGCCCCAGGAGCAGGATGCAGAGGCAGGATCCGGTCTGGGGGGAAGGGTTGGGACCAGGATGGAAAATGATTCAGCCTCTCAGGGTGAGGTGAGTGGGCCGGGGGCCAGTTCAGGTTGGGCCCGAGCAGACCCCTACTTCTGCAGACAGACGGAAAGAGCTGTCTGTGTCCGATGCGGCCAAGGGATGACTCGGAGGGAGAGAGGATAATACCATACAACTACCTGGAGGGTGTGAACACCAAGGAGGGAGAGGAATTTTTTAGGATAATACATTTCGGTAAAAGTAGGAGTAATGGGAGTAAGCTAAAAAAGGACATTCAATTTAGACTTTGCTAACAGGAAAAATGCCCCAACTGTGAGACAGGGCTATTAGGTTATGACATAGTCTTCCTAGGAAAGAGGCGGAAGTTCAGTCCTTCGGGGCTTTTCAAATTAGTTTGGCCAAAACAGTGGAAAATGGCTGCTGGGAATGCTCTTGCATTAGCAGGGAAATGGAGTGGATGATCCAATAGGTCTTTTCCATCTCTGTCTCCTGTGAGTCTCGACATCTGTGTGACCTGCATGCCAAGGTCATAACCCACTTTGGAATGTTCAAAGCCAATCAGATCTCTGAATGGGAGAGGTTAGGGGTAGGACGGGGTCTGCATCAGATCTCTTGATTGGCTAAACGTTCCAGTGGTTCTGCTTTAAAAGGCATGCTTCTGCAAACTGCAGTCATAACAGACAGCTCCGCTGGGGAGAAGCCCCTTCCATTCATTTTTAAATGTAAGGAGGATTTTTTTAATTGAAAATTGTCACTGAGAACTTATCAATACATAAGCACTACATAATTAAGTAATTCAAGTAATTAATCAAATGAATTAACATAATTAATCACTCTCCTTACAGTGAGTATGATAACTCCCATTTTTTCATGTTCTGTGTGTATATAAATCTCCTCACTGTATTTTCCACTGAATGCATCCGATGAAGTGAGCTGTAGCTCACGAAAGCTTATGTTCAAATAAATTGGTTAGTCTCTAAGGTGCCACAAGTCCTCCTTTTCTTTTAATAATTAATCAAGTAATTCAAATAATTAAAGGAGTCGGAGGCCAAGACAAGCAGTTCAGTTGGCCTCCTAGTACTTTAATGGAAACTAAAATGCCTTCTGTGTTGGCCCTTAATAGAGAAATGGACTTTGTCGGATGCAAGTGTTAATCAATGGAAAAAAGGGGTCTGAATATTCCTCCTGGGGGAATTCTGCACTACTGCACACATGCATAATTAATGAGCCCCGCATATTTTTATTTTTTTGCACAGTAAAAAGCTTCTGCTGAAATGCTGCTGCCGTTCCATCTTTTGCCCACCAAAGGGTGCTGTGGCAATAGAACAAAGCAGCAACTCCCTATCAGCGAAGAAAGAGAGAGAGCCTGTCTTCTTCACAGCAGGCCAGGTCAGCAGACAGGGGCTATGGGGAGACAGACAGTGTGGGATGCTGGGGTGGGGTCAGTCGGGGCTCATAAGGGCTAGTGGGGGAGAACAGACTGGGGCAGGGGCTGAATGGGAGTGGAGGCACAGAGTTAGAGGAGGAGGGAGGATCAGGGCCCCATAGTGATGGGGGAGGAGGTGCAGAGCTACATAAGGACAGGGGGTGGTTGGCTGGGGGTACAGAGACACATGGGGACAGGGGGAGGGGGTACAGGGACACATTGTTAGAATATAGATGTTCAGACCTGTCTGTAAAGGCCTATAATCTAAGCATTTAGGTGTATTCTTATCACTTGGCTAGTTATAGAGGTATAAAAGAAAGAATCAAAATCACTGTCTGCCAGTGTAAGGTCTTTCTCTTACTGTGACAGTCTGAGGCCCTGTGCTTAGGCTAAGGCCTTTGGCTAAGCAGCAGAGGCAGCCATAAGCTGGGAAGTGACAGGTCACCTCCTCACATTCCCAACTAGTCACATTGAAAGAAGGTGCTATTGGGCTGTTAGGAACACAATCCTGTCCTGATAATGCCTATCGCCTCCAGAGAAAGGGAAGGGCCTAGAAGATGTAAAAGGAAACTTAGTTTGATAGCATCCTGTCTGGCAAGAACTCACTTATCACTAGCTGGGATGTGAAATCCTCATTTCTGTGTTTGTTCTATCACTGTAGTCCCCATTTCCCCATTGTTTGTCTGTATAATCTCTGCCTGGTTCTGTGATTGTTTCTCTCTGCTGTATAACTAATTTTGCTGGGTGTAAACTAATTAAGGTGGTGGGATATAATTGGTTAAATAATCCTGTTACAATATGTTTGGATTGGTTAGTTAAATTTCAGGAAAACGATTGGTTAAGGTATAGCTAAGCAGAACTCGAGTTTTACTATATAGTCTGCAATCAATCAGGAAGTGAGGGGGTGGGTGTGTGGGTGGGGGAAATGGGAACAGGGAATGTGGGTGGGGAAATTGGAATCATGTTTGGCTAAGGGCAGGAATGGGAACAGGGACACAGGTGTAAGGCTCTGTGGTGTCAGAGCTGGGAAGGAGGATACTAAGGAAGGAAACTGGAATCATGCTTGCTGGAAGTTCACCCAATAAACATCGAATTGTTTGCACCTTTGGACTTCGGGTATTGTTGCTCTCTGTTCATGTGAGAAGGACCAGGGAAGTAAGTGGGTGAAGGAATAAGCCCCCTAACACACATGGGGATAGGGGGAGTGGGTTTTGAGTGGGGGTGGAGAGACACAAGTGGACAGGGTGTGCAAGGACCCATGGGTGTGCAGGAACACATGGAGACAGGGGCAGATGTGCCTTACTGAATGGGAGAGGTTAGGGGTCAGACAGGGTCTGCATGGGGGGAGCTGCCTAACAATTCCTCCCTGCCCCTCCCAAAAAAACTGTTCCATACTTTTCCCACCCATACCCAGCAACGCTCCAAGTTCACACTCAGGCTCCTTCCCAGCAATTTACTTCCCTCTCCCTCAGCTCCTCCATTACCCTTGACTCTACCAAGCCTTTGCACTGCGCCTAAGGGGTGCAAGAAATATGGTTCTGTATTGAGTTTAAATGAATTATTACTCAGAGTTCTCTATTAACATGCATAGTAAGGAATTGGTTTGTCAAAAAACATTTCCTGAATCCTTTTTGTTGTCTGTATTCATACAGACATACTTGCTGACAGGTATTTTGAAATAAATAACCAAGAATAATTTTAACGGGTGTAATTATATTGTATTATTTTGATAAGCAAAATATGCAGAATTTTGCAGCACTTCTAAAATATTGTACGCATCATTTTTATTTTTTTGTTGCAGAATTCCCCCAGTAGAAACTATATAGATAAGGGTCCCTTCAATGCTATAATCTCAATAATATGTCATCATGATAAAGGAGTGTTGGCTAGGATTTAGAGCAGGGAGTCAGTTCACTTGGGTTTTATTCACATTCTTTGACTAACTTGCTAAGTGGTGTTGAGCAAGTTACTTAATTCCCTGTGACACAAGTCATCCGTAAATGGGGATAATGCTTCCCATTCTCACAAGGGTGCTGTGAGTCTTAATTCATTAGTATTAGGGAAGTGCTTTGAGATTTTTGGACAAAGATGCTAAAGAAGGGCAAAGTATTATTAGAAGAGATTACTGCTTGTCGGATCGTGTACTTTTACTGTCTACAGCCCATGTACTCCACTGTGTGTAAAAGGACAGTGCTCTCTTTATAGAGCATTATATCGTCCTGATCTGTAAGAACAGCATTTTGCATGATGAGTTTATGCCTGAGGACAGAAGGGCGAATACTGATTCTACTGATGGTGCGCCAGGCCAAGTTCTACACTGAATTACCCCCGTGCAGTCCCCTGTACCCCCATGAAGTAAGGCAGAATTTGGTGTGGACACCTGGAAAGCGGATGTAATTTCATGAAACTGCCCTACCTCATCCTTTTGCAGTTTCTCGAGCAGAACTGTCAGAACGATAGCCAGCTTGGTCTCGGCTATAAAGGCAATCCTGAGGGCAATTTTGCCCTTATCTTGGTCATCCCTATGTGCCAGGAGGGAAACAACCTCATTATAAACACCTGAAATTAAATAAAAGGATTCGGCTGGTTACCACTGATAGTAGAAATTGGTGCTGGCCTCTTTAATTCACTATCCAGTAAAGATTCTTTAGGAGCCCAAACACTGTGAGAAGTAGACCTGGGAATCCTGCAAATCCTCTTCCTTCCTCCTCATGACCAGGTTTGTTTGCTGAACTACCCAGTGTGCTTGGGGGGAAATCATAATGAAGCAAATTTGCTCCTTTCAAGTAGATCCCCACGTAAAATAATCTTCCTTTCCCTCTTTACTGTCAATTGATGAGTTTTGATAGCATACAGAGTAATAATTTAACTCTAAACCAAGAAATAGAGCTAAAGCTAAGCACATGCTTAAGAGTTTTGCTTAGTCAGAGCCTCATTTTCAAAAATCCTGAACACCCAGATGTACCTATTGCCTATGCTGGGAACTTTTGGGGCTTGGTATCTCTTGAAAATCAGGCCAATGTTGTAGACCTCAGTATGAATTTAGAAGCCTAACTTTAGGCCCCTTGTTTTGAAGAAAGCCTTTAATCTTATTTTATGGTAGTTTAAATACTTGCAGAGAAGACTCATGGAACGGAGTTCATCCAGTTCATAGAATATCAGGGTTGGAAGGGACCTCAGGAGATCATCTAGTCCGACCCCCTGCTCAAAGCAGGACCAATCCCCAACTTTTGGACCAGATCCCTAAATGGCCCCCTCAAGGATTGAACTCACAACCCTGGGTTTAGCAGGCCAATGCTCAAACCACTGAGCTATCCCTCCCCCCTGTACAGTTGCCTGTAGAGGTCATAAAGCAATTCCCTCCCCCCCACCCTCATCCACAATTGGCGAGGTGTATGCTGTGAGTGGGGTGGGGTGGGTCCCTCCAACCTTCATCCAAAGCATCAGGGATTGACCATAGCAGGAGATGGGACACCGGGTAGGGTGGACCACTGCTAAAGATGGTTCAGAGAATCTGTTTCCTTAGCTGTCCTGCTCACACGCTCAGGGTCCAACTGATCTCCAGAGTTGTGGGTGGGAAGGAATTTCCCCCTGGTCGGATTGGCAGGGCCCTTTGAGTGGGAGGATGGGGCACTGATCACCTGCTAGGATAATCTGAGTATTACTGACCTAATCAATTCTCGACCATTGCAAGGGCCTCAGGCATTGGTGGAACCTCAGACTCTCCTGTCCTCTGCCGATGGCACACAACAGTTTTGTCTCCTAAAGACTGACATGTTTTCGTCCAAGACAAGTTTTGGGGTTCAGTGTAGGGTTGCTAGGTGAAATTTAGTGGCCTGTGAAATACAGGAAGTCAGACTAGATGATCTAATGGTCCCTTCTGGCCTTAAACTCTAGGAAACAATGAAATAGCTGGTGTATTAAAAAAATCAGGATTTGATCTCCCATGTATCTCTTCGCTCTGGGCAGAAATTCTCCAGGAGACTTAATATTTCACAAGAAATCTGAAATGCCGTGTTTATCTGTCTCCATTGAAACAGCATTCCAAGCATGAAGGAGGAACTAACAAGATTTCCCCTTCCCAGGAAAGACTGCTTGAGGTTAGGTGATTGCCCATCCGTTATGCAAATTGCATCCTTCAGTTGTAACACCCAAATGCAAACGGAATCATAACTGTAACCTACACTGCCCATCCGTGTGGGATGAGGAGCACTAGTGTTGCTAAGAAATGTGACCCCATGCTTTGTTCTCTTGCATTTAAGATATTAGCAGAGCTTCATTTAGACAGCTAGAAGAGAAGTCCTTCTGCATTTTTTGTTCTAATTTCCCCTATCTCTGATGGAGTTGGCTCCATGGATGCAGAAGACACAAAATGAGGACCCATTAACAAACATAAAACAACTGGGAGAAAAGAAGGAAGACCTCCCCCATAACATTCCCTAGAAACTCAGATTCTCAGGAAAGTTTCCAGGTCCAGAGGCTGTAGGCCAACTCCTCAAATGGTGTAAATCAACACAGCTACAAGGAAGTCAACAGAGGGACACTGGTTTACAGCAGCTGAGGTTCTGCTCATACAAATGGAGAACATTACAGCTAATCCGTATGCCTATGCTTTCTAAATGTGTGTGTGAATATAGAATGGATATAGAGAATACAATACTGACCCTTACCTCCGTTGGTTACCTCCCGCTCACTCACAAATTTATTCATGTTTTAATCTTTCCTCAACACTTCCTCCAGTCCTTTCTCCAAAGAGCTCCAGTACTGATAAGCAGCTGGCCTCTCAGGCTGTCCTGTCCTGTCCAGGATAGCCAGTTCAGATTATGCAAGCACTATTATGACATCCCTGTGATTGTGGCATAGCACATAAACTGCTGCTGCCCAGGTCGGTGCTGTGATGACATGGACAAGATCCTCAAAGGTATTTAGGCTCCTAACTCGCACTGAAATCAATAGATGTGAGGAACCTGAATACATTTCAATATCTGGGCCCATCCATGTACGCAGTCCAATAGGTGGCTAAATTTGCTCCAGTGTAGAATTTCTCATTCGCTCTAAATCATTTTGAATTTTGGTTCCATCCCTCTCTCAGTTTGTCACACTTTCCAAGATTGGTTTTATTGAAAAATCTGCTCCTGGTTGAATTGATAGAAAATAAAAGCACCGAACAAAGAAAGAGAAGAAACTGCCTTGGAGAATGCACAGTGACACTTGAGTGTGGTTGGTTGGTTGGAATGCACAGTGACACTTGAGTGTGGGTGGTTGGTTTCCTTTGCTTTTTAATTCGGTTGATTAAAAAGCTTGATGAAATCTTATTGGACTGCATTACAAATATTGATTTTGATATTGTTTTACAATGAATTGAAATTTATTCTTAATTTCCATGTCCCGCCAAACAAATCAACTAAACTATTTTTTGTTGTGTTTAATACAGTGTGGTGTCATATGTATGGCCATAGGTAGAGCCCACACTTGATTTGGGAGATTACGTTATGTTTAAAGCATTCAGAGTGATGACACTCTTTGCAGTAAACCATATGGAAAAAGAATTCCAATTACATGTGTCCTTTGCTATGTATAACAGATTTTGTGCCTTACCCTTTCTGATTTTGCCCTTACACGGACATGCTATTCTTTTGTACTCCTCCTTAGTAATTCGTCCATGTTTCCCCATTTTGTAGGATTTCTTTTTGATTTTCAGGTCATTACAAAACTTCTGATGGAGCCATTGGCCTCTTACTATTCTTCCTCTCTTTCCTTTGCATTGGGGTGACAGTGGACTAGAAGCTGGATATGAGTCAACAGTGTGCCCTTGTTGCCAAGAAGGCCAATGGCATTTTGGGATGTATAAGTAGGGGCATAGCGAGCAGATCAAGGGACGTGATCGTTCCCCTCTATTCGACATTGGTGAGGCCTCATCTGGAGTACTGTGTCCAGTTTTGGGCCCCACACTTCAAGAAGGATGTGGATAAATTGGAGAGAGTCCAGCGAAGGGCAACAAAAATGATTAGGGGTCTGGAACACATGAGTTATGAGGAGAGGCTGAGGGAGCTGGGATTGTTTAGCCTGCAGAAGAGAAGAATGAGGGGGGATTTGATAGCTGCTTTCAACTACCTGAAAGGGGGTTCCAAAGAGGATGGCTCTAGACTGTTCTCAGTGGTAGCAGATGACAGAACGAGGAGTAATGGTCTCAAGTTGCAGTGGAGGAGGTTTAGATTGGATATTAGGAAAAACTTTTTCACTAAGAGGGTGGTGAAACACTGGAATGCGTTACCTAGGGAGGTGGTAGAATCTCCTTCCTTAGAGGTTTTTAAGGTCAGGCTTGACAAAGCCCTGGCTGGGATGATTTAACTGGGATTTGGTCCTGCTTCGAGCAGGGGGTTGGACTAGATGACCTTCTGGGGTCCCTTCCAACCCTTATATTCTATGATTCTATGATTCTATATAGGTTTTTATACTGTTCTCACCAATGAAGTATCTGAGCAGCTTCCTCTAGTACATTAATAATATGACTCACATCTGTCATGGTAATATCTTTTATTGGACTAACTTCTGTTGGTGAAAGGACTGCACAGAGTTCTCCTTCAGGTCCTTGAATGGTTATTTCTTTCACAAACAGAAGTTGGTCCAACAGAAGATATTACCTCAGCTAGGGTGACCAGATGTCCTAATTTTATAGGGACAGTCCAGATATTTGGGGTTTAGGCGCCTATCAATCCCACCCCACCCCCATCACGATTTTTCATACTTACTATCTGGTCACCCTATCCCTCACCCACCTTGTCTCTCTAATATCCTCGGAATGACATGGGAGTGTGTTCTCCTGTCACAGACTGTCCCCTGAGAAAGCTCTATCTACTGCACAGACAAGCCTCATCCTTAGAGTAGAAAACTTCATGGTGCCTGAGAAATAGGCCCTGTCAGCCACAACCCTAATCCTAGGGATTTACCTGATATTTTAGATATACTGGGCCCTGGCCACTGAGCCCCTGGAAGAGAAGGACTGCGACCTGGAACCTGACTTGATGTGTTCACGTTGCAGAAGTATGTACACAGTGTCTGAAGGCAAACAACACTTCAATGGTCATTGAATGAGGGGCCTGTGGAAAAAAATAGTACAATTGTGCAATTAAAGACTGTGTCAAAATGCACGTGCACAGTACTCAGACTCCCTGAATCCTGGCATTTCCGAACTTTCCATTGCTCAGTTTTGCAAACTTACTAATTGTTATTTTAATGCAGATTTTTATATATTTGTTGGGCGTCTAAAGATATAAAAATACAGACATCGATTCATATCATTGTCGTGCAAACATCCCCATTTCATTGTTTGTTTTTAAAGAAAAAAGTACAGGACTAGGTTCTGGCAATTTCTGTATTGAGCTGTAAAGAAAGATATTTTTAAGGGTTTTGAACTGTCGAAACTGAGGCCCAGAGATTGTCTCACACAGGGAGGAGTGGGTGATGCAGTGCATACTTTCCCAAGCCAGCAGAATTGCTGGACCCCAAGAGATTCCCCCTCTATTCCTGAGTCAACCTTTGCCAGAAGCAAGCAGACAGAAGGACAAAAGTAGCTCTCCATTTTAATAAAGGCTCTTGTAACTTCCTGGGTAAACTGGTCCCTTCCATTCTTTAGCTGACTATTACTCAGGCTCTTTTCTTACTGGCAAACTTGAATTTTGATTTTTCTACATCATGGCCAGTCTTTATCGTCTCTCTTGTAAACTTGAATATGCCAATCCCTGAGAGGACATACTTTCTTGTTTTTTCCTGGTTCGGCAATCATAGCTCTGGGGATTGAGCTCCCATTTAAGGTACTTTTAATGATGACCCCCAGTCCTTTATTTCATCTATCAGGATGTTCAAAGAGAGCAGCTACCCTTTACTGAACGCCACTGCTCTGACTTGTAGAATGTGTGGGGCTGGGTTAGTTGTCTCAGCTGGATTCTTAATCCAGAGGGAAGACGCTCTCTCCTGTTCAATCAAGATCAGGAATGGCACATAGATTTGGGAGAAAAAGTACATTTTACTTTTACTCTATTTTCTTATTTCTCAAAAGGAACAGTACAACAAAGATAAAAACCCCATTGTGAATAATCCATATAGGTATTGATGTATCTTGTCTGAAATGGGACAGCTGCTTTTCTACTGTCGGGATGGATGCCATATCAATAGATAAGATAAAAAGACAGGCCTAACTGAGAGACTGTACATGTATTAGGGCCAAACTCTGCTCCTCCGTTACATGAGTACGTTGCTCCCTCACTAGGGCCCAAATCTGTGTAGAGAAGAGTAAATCTGGTCCCGAAGGAGTATCGAACAACTTCCAAACTGTTTAAGAAGGGTGGTTGAGTCTAAACTATAAAGACAGTTCCAAATATGGACCGCAGTTCAGGAAAGCAGCCTTATTCATCTGAGCATATGAATGATGTAAGAAAATTCTGAAAATGTGGATCTTAGATCATGGTCATAATTTAAAAAAATTAATTGACACAGCTGGACACCATTCACATTTGAAACATAAAGTAGCTGTCCTAGCTTGAAGTGGTTTGAAACTGTCCTAGCTTGAAGTGGTTTGAAACTGCTTCAGAAAATGTGGTCCTCTTACAAGTGTAGATGTGAGGTTGCATATATGGTAAAGCCATGTATACAGAATACATGCTGATTTTAATCCTACAAATTTCCTAAACACTATACAGAATATCTAATTGCTTATTTTTAAATCCTAATAAGAGAAAAATTAAAATGATTTGTGCAAATAATTGAATTCTAAGGATTGTGTAACAACAAACACTCTTATTTTCTAGATCTACTGAGAGCTAGCTCTGAGAGAACAAAACAGTATTTTCAGCGTTTATGGTTCTTTACTGAAGCAGGTCTATTCTTTATCTAAGAACAGGAAAACAAAAGAATTCACAATATTGTTATCCCTTTTGACCTGAGCAATTAGTGACTATTTTGGGTCTTGTGAGTTGTTTCCATTAGGGGGAGAAATGGATGATGGAGTCAGGTATTTTTTTGACACAATCCTGCTTATTTACAAAGAATGTACCCAAAGTTCTATTTCCCTAACGACAGCAGGAATAGTTTCTTGGCTCACAATTCCAAGCCTCTTTCTATCCAGCAGTCTACCCTAAAGCTCTCTCTCTCTCTCTCTCTCTCAACTTTTTCTGAGATCACAGTACAAATCCTTCTCTGGGGTTCCTTTGTGCTTCTGCGGTGTCACACTCCCTCTCTTCCTCCCCCCCGCCCCGAACCCCATCCCCCTGCATTTGCATTCAGACCCTAGTGAAAGCCCCTTCCACTGTATGGCTCAACTCCTATTCCAGCTTTACTTGATGGTGACTTCTATTAAGTCAGCCATCTATTCCACAAAAGAGCTTGATTGTTTTTACATTGATCCTGAATAAAGGACAACTGGTATGCCCACCAACTTCAATAAGGCTTCCCCTTTCCGCAGCGTAACTACCTGTTTTCTTGTTGTTTTTATAAAACTGTATTTTGTACACGTCCGCAAAACCCACAGCATTCTTTTATTTTTACTAACCTGAAACAGGATATTGAATGCATAATTTCAATTACACCAATTTAAATCTGTGGTAATTCATTAGAATTATTCCATCTTTATCCTGGTGGCAACATATGTTAGCACGTCACGAGAGAAAACATGACACTTTTTGATAATTGTTATTGTTGTCGCCAGCACCCAGTGCCGACAGGCAAAACAACAGCTGGGGTTGGTTCGCTACCCGGTGTGCGTCACCCAATAATCACAACGGGGTGGAGAAGCGGAAAAGTTTATTTGCAGCTGTAAAAAGGTCCAGGGAGAATAGAATCTCAAATCCTGCACCCAGAGCAGGAAGTTACACAGGCTTTTATACATCCTTTCTTCAGCATACTTATCCAATAGCAAGCTGCCCTAAGTATCCATCTAGCCAGCCAATCCAGTTCCCAGCTAGTTCCCTTGTTCTCTGTATCATTTGTTAACCTATACATAAAGCTGCTTTATTCAGCATTGTTCTTCCATATCTGCCCTGTTCGGCCTTGTTTAGTTTCAGGCATTCTGACTCTGCACCATATTGTTGCAGATCCTCAGCATAACTGCTGCGAGTGCCTCCAGGCCGGGGGTCCAAGGACACTTGGGCCTAGTACGCAGAGCTGCTGCGAGTGCCCCCAGGCGGGAGGGGGGGCAAGGACACCTGGGCCTCGTGCGAGGGGGCTTCATCGACACTCGTGGTCTTCCCTCCCCTCGAGTTACCTAGTGGCCATGCCCCAGGGTCCCCAACACTAGTGAAACAAAACTGCAGGAACTGAGGGGTGGGGTGTGTGTTTAGTGGCTTGGCAGCCCTGAGCCAATCCCCTGAGCCCCGAGGGCCGGCAGCGCTGGCAGGGCAAGGGCAGGGCTATCCTGCCCTCAAGCCTCTATCTTCATCCAGTGCCCTGCCGGGGCAGCCCCGGAGAGGGGAGCTCAGTCTCGGGGGAACATTCACCCCTTTGCTGTGGGACCCTGTCGGTGCTGCTCATCGTGCTGGCTTCTGGGACACAAGTGCCCATCCTGCAGGGCTGAGCCCCCCCGACAGCTGATTTCACACAAAGACCCTAGCACCCCTCATCGCAAGCAGCTGTTCAGAGATCCCGCTCCCAGTCCAAACCCTGCCAGGGCTGAACCAGCAGAGCGGGTACCTCCGGGGGCAGGTCTCATCCCCAACCCAGGGTGAAGTGCCGGGGGCAATGGCAGATTAGCCACTGAGCCTGTGCCCAGGGGTTGCCAGGCAGGCAGGGCGAGGAAAGCCCCCACATTCTGATCCCACTCCCTGGCGGAAGCCGTGGGGGGAGGGCCGGAGAAGCCCCTAGTGCCCCCTGAGCCCTCCCCGTGCTGCAGCCCCGGGGCTGGAAAACCTCTTGCTGCCTGCCCCGGCCTCAGCTTCTCCAATATGGGGCAAGCGGGGGTGGGGGGAGGCCGCCTGGAACAGGGGCAGGGCCCTGGGGAAGGGGCAGAAAGGGGTGGGGCCACGGGCAGGGCCACAGGCAGAATGGGGGCAGGACCACAGTTGGAAGGGGTGGGGAAGGGCCCCACACTTGTTCTGGCCCAGGGCCCCAGGAAACCTTAATCGGCCTCTGGCTATGGGGTGGCCCATACAGGGCACTCAGTGCCCCCCTTCCCCGTTAAGGCAGGGTCCAGAGCAGACCCCAACCCTTTCAGCTCCCCTTAAAATCATAATGAGCTGCCTCTTTTGAGGCCGCAGGTTTGATCGTTGAGGCCATTGGGCCTGTTGTGGGGACCAGGCCCTGGAGGCTAACACTGACATTTAAAGCACTCACATCCTCATCCCCTACAGGATTTGGCCGACCCCCACCGTGCCTCAGTGTTCTGTTAAATGGGCGCAGAGAAGGCAGAGGCCACCTCCCCGCTCCATCAGAGAGCGGCTGCTCTGCACAGGCCTTGGCACCAGCCACTGGTCTCTGCTACTCCTGCAGCACATGGCTGGGGGAGGCACCCAAAGCCCGAGAGGGGGCCCCACAAAATCACCTCCTTCTCCCAAAATTCTCTCACCAGGGCAGCAGGGTGCATTTACCAAAGTAACTGTGATGCCCTTGGGGCCAGCACCTCAGACCAGGGGAGCCCAGGGCATGGCCAGCCCCACTCTGCAGACTGGGGGCAGCTGGCCCCAAGCTCTCCTGGCTGGCTCCTGGTCCCAGCTAGACTCAGGAGCTGTCACTGGAGTTTCCAGAGCTTGGGTATCTCCAAGGCCAGGCTGACGGTGCCCCTGGGGGGCTGAGGAACCAGCAGCAGCTAGCCCACCAAGGAGCAGTTGTGGGGAGGGCAGAGTGGCAGGGGGCAGAGATGCTGGCTTGGCCCAACAGTGGGATAAGGACATAGACCGTCTGGCCACGGAGGCCCCATAACTGACTCCTCTGGGACCAGGTCCAGCCCGTGCAGAGCCTGGGGCTGGGACATGTGTGGGGAGGGGGGAAAGGGGGAGAGACAGGGCCTCTCAGCAAGGCAAGATTTGCCCTGCAGTTCTGGGGTTTGTCACCATACAGGGACATCCCTCGGTGGGTCCCTTGGCGACAGCCCCTGGTGGCTGCTCTTTGCCAGGCTCTCCTATTGCTGCAGTCATTGCTCTATTGCCCTCATCTCCCATTGGGTCTGGCTGGGTTTCCTGCCGGTCCTGAGGGAGCAGAGAGGAGAGGAGGGATGGGCCAGGCCTCTCCTCCCCAAGGGTAGTGTGGGCAGAACAGCTGGTAATGGCCCCTACACCATGGCATGGCTAGCTGTGCCTCAAGCAACCAAGCCCCTTAGGCCTGTCAACACCACAGTTCGGCTGGCATACATTGCCTTGCATTCACCTCGCTGTGCCCAGCTCTGCACTCAAATTTCTCTTTGGCCAATGTAATTGCTCCCTTACGGTGATGCAGTAAAACCACCTCTCCAGATGGCATTGGCCTACATCTACCCTAACCATCCTCCAGCAGCTGTCCCGCAATACCCCATTCCCTGCAACAGTGACCGCAGTGGCCATGTTGTAAACTCCACGCAGCACCCCTCGCCCCATGAAGTGATTCCTGCACTGCAGGGAGCCTGGTCTGCTTCCCGGGGTTCCCTAAACCCACAGCTCATGGTAACTTTACTCTCTGTGAGGCCGTTGTGACGTTGCACTCATATGCTTTATGAAAATATGCTTATGAACAGGAACATAACATGCCTGGAATATGCTTTATGCTAAATGCCCCATGTAACATATCATTAGAAAGCTTGTAATCTACTAAGTGTGTACTACGAGGGGCAGATCGGGGGCATCCCAGGTGCTGGGGGAGGAGGCCCGGGACCCCACTGGTGCTGGGGGAGGGGGCTGCAGTGCGCAGCCTGGGAGTGGGACCCCTGCTGGTCCTGGGGGGTGGGCACAGTTCCCATTGGCCAGGAACCTCAGCCAATGGGAGCTGCGGGGGGCAGGGCCTGCAGGCACAGGCAGAGTGGTGTGGAGACACCCCCCCCAACCCCTCTGCCACCTAGGAGCTGCAGGGCTATGCTGGTGGGAGCTGGGGAGACCCCATCCCGAGGTAAGCCGCCCCGCATCCCTCAACCCCCTCCTGCATGAAAACCTCCTAAGCTTACTTTTACCAGCTTAGGTTAAAACTTCCCCAAGGTACAAACTATTTTACCCTTTTGCCTCTGAACTTCCACTGCCACCACCAAACTTTATATGGGTTCCTGAGAAAACGTAGTTTGGACACATCTTTCCCCCCCAAATCCTCCCAACCCTTGCACCCAACTTCCTGGGGAAGGTTTGGTAAAAATCTTCACCAATTTGCATAGGTGACCACAGACCCAAACCCTTGGATCTGAGAACAATGAAAAAGCATTCCGTTTTCTTACAAGAAGACTTTTAATAGAAGTAAAAAGGAATCACCTCTGTAAAATCAGGATGGTAGATATCTTACAGGGTAATTAGATTCAAACATAGAGAATCCCTCTACGCAAAACCTTAAGTCACAAAAAAGACACACAGACAGGAATAGTCATTCTATTCAGCACAGCTATTTTCTCAGCCATTTAAAGAAATCATAATCTAACACCTACCTAGCTAGATTACTTACTAAATTCTAAGACTCCATTCCTGTTCTGTCTCCGGCAAAAGCATCACACAGACAGACACAGACCCTTTGTTTGTCTCCCTCCTCCCAGCTTTTGAAAGTATCTTGTCTCCTCATTGGTCATTTTGGTCAGGTGCCAGTGAGGTTACCTTTAGCTTCTTAACCCTTTACAGGTGGGAGGATTTTTCCTCTGGCCAGGAGGGATTTTAAAGGGGTTTACCCTTCCCTTTATATTTATGACAACTCGCGACTGCGCCATGCAGGAGGCCTGTGATGTGTAGCGGGGCCAGATGAGATGATCTAAGAGTCTCTTCTGGCCTTCAAGTCTCCAAATCTCTGCAAAACCGAGTGCGGCACATTGAGCATCCTCTGATGGTTCCACGTGTGGCCTGCGTGAACCCTTGCACGACCACTGAGTGTGTGGGGGTGACCCAGGGGGAGCAGCTCAAACACGCACAGGAGCCGGCTCGGGGCAGGACATGAGCCCTGCAGGGCAGGGGTGGGGGTGGCAGTGACATCACAAGGGCCTTTTGCAGCACTCAGCTGATTGGTGAAAGGAGGTTGGGAGGCGGTGACCTCACAGAGAGTCCACGACAACGGCCAGGGAGGACAGGCTGCAGGGCAGGGGGATCTCAGAGACCCCCGGGGCTTTGCTGCAGGGAGTCTCCTTCTTGAGGTGTCTCCTTGAGGACTGAGAGAGAATTCAGGGTCTCGTATGTGAGCGCGAGGTGGAGCCTCTCTGGAGTTTTCTCCTTTCCCACTGCTCATTGAGCGAGAAGACAGACGTCCCTGTGGAGAAGGGAAGAGCCCGGAGAGGTTTGGTACCGAGGCAGCCTGATCCGCCCGGTGCTGGCCAAATTCTCGGCACGGAAAACAGGAGGTTAAGGTGGGACAATTTTCCCCCAGCTTGGCCTTTGTCCCTTCGAGTCCTTGGGGTTTGTCTTTTTTGGTTTCCCTTTTCCTGCTTCCCTCAATCCACTGGAAAGGAGGGGGCTGCTCTGTAGTCCTCATGGTGGGAGGCCTCCCAAAGAGATGGGACAGGAAGCGTGCTCTGAGAGTGATCCTCACCGGTGACCTGAGCCATCCCTGGGCCATCTGGGGAACCCTCAGCCCACCGCCAGAGTCTCCACGCTGATTGGCTGAGCAGGGGGTCTCGTGGCAGGGAGGAGATTCAGGACTTTGTTGTTCTCGTTTAAGGCCCAGCAAATAAGCCAGAACCAATCATCTGCTTGGTAAATTGTTCTCCTTCTCGCTGCTGATTGTCTCTGAGCCATTCCTGGTTCTCGCTGGTGTTCTCGTGCTTCTAAAACACTTGCTGAAGAATCAGTGTGAATGGTTGTTGGTTTGTAGCTCATTGCAGGTCACTTTATTCCAATCATTCAGTGTGTGAAACTCCAGACTGATCATAGAATCATAGAATATCAGGGTTGGAAGGGACCTCAGGAGGTCATCTTGCCCAACCCCCTGCTCAAAGCAGGACCTATCCCCAACTAAATCATCCCAGCCAGGGCTTTGTCAAGCCTGACCTTAAAGACTTCTGAGGCAGGAGATTCCACCACCTCCCTAGGTAACGCATTCCAGTGTTTCACCACCCTCCTAGTGAAAAAGTTTTTCCTCATATCCAACCTAAACCTCCCCCACTGCAACTTGAGACCATTACTCCTCGTTCTGTCATCTGCTACCACTGAGAACAGACTAGATCCATCTTCTTTGGACCCCCCTGGCAGGTAGTTGAAAACAGCTATCAAATCCCCCCTCCTTCTTCTCTTCCGCAGACTAAACAATCCCAGTTCCCTCATCCTGTCCTCATAAGTCATGTGTTCCAGTTCCCTAATCATTTTTGTTGCCCTCCGCTGGACTCTTTCCAATTTTTACACACCCTTCTTGTAGTGTGGGGCCCAAAACTGGACACAGTACTCCAGATGAGGCCTCACCAGTGTCGAATAGACGGGAACGATCACGTCCCTCGATCTGCTGGCAATGCCCCTACTTATACATCCCAAAATGCCATTGGCCTTCTTGGCAACAAGGACACACTGTTGACTCATATCCAGCTTCTAGTCCACTGTAACCCCTAGGTCCTTTTCTGAAGAACTGCTGCCTAGCCATTCAGTCCCTAGTCTGTAGCAGTGCATGGGATTCTACCGTCCTAAGTGCAGGACTCTGCACTTGTCCTTGTTGAACCTCATCAGATTTCTTTTGGCCCAATCGTCTAATTTGTCTAGGGCCCTTTGTATCCTATCCCTACCCTCCAGTGTATCTACCTCTCCTCCCAGTTTAGTGTCATCTGCAAACTTGCTGAGGGTGCAATCCATGCCATCCTCCAGATCATTAGTGAAGATATTAAACAAAACTGGCCCCAAAGTATTTGGGACATAAGACTTGTCTGGAAGGGCGCACAGGGCTAAAGTGTTTTTGGCCATAGCAGGTGACTTGTCCCAAGAATAACGTCCATCCCCCTTCCAAACAAGCCCCAAATGAGCTGTTACCAGAATTTCCCTTTACCTTGGGGTATGCCCATTTGTTAGGGTTACTCTTCTGGTGGGGGGAGATTCTGCAATTCTGTGAATGTGCTGCTTTTATCACTTGTGTTTTCCTATGGATCGCTACTCCTTCCTTCTGCAAGTTCCCTCCCAATGGAGCTACCCTGCAGGACCTCGGTTCCCCAGGGCTGGGGTCTTCCAGCCCCCAGATGTGATGAACATGAACAGACACACAGGCACAAACACATGAACATAGCATGTCAGAGAGGACTGGGTCATCAGCACTCGCAAGCTGACCCCTGATGTGTCCCGGGACTTAGTGAGCTGGATTGAACAGCAATTTAATGCTGGTCCCCTCCTATGTCCTTGGACTCAGAGGGCTGGGCTGAGCAACACCTTAATCTGCCACCCTCCTCTGCCCCCAGGTTCAGCACCTCCCTATCCCCACCTTCACCCCACAACCATTCTGCTAGTAACCCACTTGATGAGCAAACCTCCGAGGACTTTTGGGGCTGCAGGGATCTTTAGCTTGGGTACAAGGAGCGTTGCTGCCGAGTGAATGGAGAAGCCAAAACCACCCATGGAGGTGGGGTGGGGGGCTAGCAAACTATAACTGATCAACATGAGGCAGGGTCAGGAGGCTATTCCTAGAGAGAGACAGAGGCACAGAAAGAGACAGATGGATCTCAGCACTCCTTGAAGCTGGAATTGATCAGGGTTCCCAGGTGGCCTTGGTCGCTGAGGGACCGGAGCGCTGGAGCCAGGCAGAGCCCCCAGCACAATCAGTCAGGAAAAGCGAATGAGGAGGACTTGTGGCACCTTAGAGGCGAACCAATTTCTCTGAGCATAAGCTTTCATGGGCTAAAGCCCACTTCATCAGATGCATGCAGGGGAAAATACAGCAGGAAGATATAGATATAGCGATACAGAGAAGACAAGAAAATGGGGGTTGCCCTACCAACTCTTAGTGAGACCAATCGATGAAGGTGGGCTGTTAGCAGCAGGAGAAAAAAACACTTTTGTTGTGATACCTTAATCGATTGGTCTCGTTAAGAGTTAGAATGGCGACCCCCATTTTCTCATGTTCTCTGTGTATATATATCTATATATCTTCCTGCTGTATTGTCCACTGCATGCGTCTGATGAAGTGGGCTTTAGCCCATGAAAGCTTATGCTCAAATAAATTGGTTAGTCTCTAAGGTGCCACAAGTCCTCCTCTTTCTTTCTGCTGAAACAGACTAACATGGCTATCACTCTGAAGCCGCACCAAAGGCTCTTACGTAAATTAAGTTGTCATGGGATAAGAGGGAAGACCCTTTCATGGATTGAGAACTGGTTAAAAGACAGGGAACAAAGGGTAGGAATAAATGGTAAATTTCCAGAACGGAGAGGGGTAACTAGTGGTGTTCCCCACGGGTCAGTCCTAGGACCAATCCTATTCAACTTATACATCAACAATCTGGAGAAAAGGGTAAACAGTGAGGTGGCAAAGTTTGCAGGTGATACTAAACTGCTCAAGATAGTTAAGACCAAAGCAGACTGTGAAGAACTTCGAAAAGATCTCACAAAACTAAGTGATTGGGCAACAAAATGGCAAATGAAATGGAATGTGGCTAAATGTAAAGTAACACACATTGGAAAAAATAACCCCAACTATACATACAATATGATGGGGGGCTAATTTAGCTACAACTAACCAGGAGAAAGATCTTGGGGTCATCGTGGATAATTCTCTGAAGACGTCCATGCAGTGCGCAGCGGCAGTCAAAAAAGCAAACAGGATGTTAGGAATCATTATAAAAGGGATAGAGAATAAGACGGAGAATATCTTATTGCCCTTATATAAATCCATGGTACGTCCACATCTTGAATACTGCGGACAGATGTGGACCCCTCATCTCAAAAAAGATATACTGGCATTAGAAAAGGTTCAGAAAAGGACAACTAAAATGATTAGGAGTTTGGAACTGGTCCCGTATGAGGAGAGATTAAAGAGGCTAGGACTTTCCGTCTTGGAAAAGAGGAGACTAAGGGGGGATATGATAGAGGTCTATAAAATCATGAGTGGTGTGGAGAAGGTGAATAAGGAAAAGTTATTTACTTGTTCCCATAATATAAGAACTAGGGGCCACCAAATGAAATTAATGGGCAGCAGGTTTAAAACAAATAAAAGGAAGTCCTTCTTCACTCAGCGCACAGTCAACCTGTGGAACTCCTTGCCTGAGGAGGTTGTGAAGGCTAGGACTATAACAGGGTTTAAAAGAGAACTGGATAATTTCATGGAGGTTAAGTCCATTAATGGCTATTAGCCAGGATGGGTAAGGACTGGTGTCTCTATCCTCTGTTTGTCAGAGGGTGGAGCTGGATGGCAGGAGAGAGATCACTTGATCATTACTTGTTAGGTTCACTCCCTCTGGGGCACCTGGCATTGGCCACTGTCGGTAGACAGGATACTGGGCTGGATGGACCTTTGGTCTGACCCAGTATGGCCATTCTTATGTTCTTGTGTTTTCAAACAACAGGTCTTGGTTTTGTTTTGGTGTTTCTCCTACCTGACCACATTTTCATCAGCACCCTTTGGGAGCTCCCCTTCTTAGGGTGGCTAAAAATCACAACTAAAATTTTTATTTAAATTATGACATTTAAATATAGGGTTTTTTTGAAAATTTACATCAAATTTCTTATGTACATATTGCTAGTTCTTCTCTTCCATTTTATGGTCTGAAATTGTCAAAGTGGATGTTTTCTACTTGTTTGTTTTTTTTTCGTTTCCTAAGTGTTAATAAGATTTTGGATTTTATGTCGATATTTTTCTACTAAGAAGTTTCACACTTAAAATGCTCATCTGTGCTGAAAAAGACAAGCCCAAGGCCTCATTAATATCCCCTAGTATGAGACTATACAGACGTAGAATTGAAAATCAAGAAGCCTGTACTCTGCGCCTCCTTGGTCAAGAGCTTTGAGATCTACTAGTGAAAAGCGATGTGGAAGAGCGAGAGGATTTCTGGCCAGGACACTGTACTTCCACAAGTAAAAAAGAGCTGAAATGCTTCAACCATCAGGATTTGCAGTTTGAAGTCAATAGGACTTGTGCCCTGAGCATTCTCGAAAACCCCTCCCTTAGGTGGCTAAAGGCAGGCTGAAGAGCCTGATTTTGGGCTCCACTTTTTGGAAACTTTGGCCAGTATAAAAAAATTGCTATTGTAAATTACTGAGAGTTTAAATAACTTTTTATTGTTAAAACAAAATTGTTTCACTGTTGAAGTGACAGATTTTATGCCACCACATGACAAGTTCTTAATAAAAATACACGGAGTCCCTGACGCTGCAAACGCTCACTCAACTTTAAACCACGGGACTGTTTCTAGAGTAAAGTTCTGTGTCTGTTTAAGTGTCTGCAGGATCCGGGTATTAATTTTCAATATTTGGATTTTTGCATATAGCAATTTTATAAATCATGAGACCCAGTGGCTGGGAGGTGTGGGGGCTGCGGGCTCTGGGGTGGGGCTGGGGATGAGGAGTTTGGGGTGCAGACAGGGCAGGATTAATGCAGGGGCTCTAGGAGCTGCAGCCCTGGCTAAGGGGGACTCCGCAAAAAGATCTCCAGGCTGCCAGAAGTGCAGATCTTTTGGTGGGGCCCCCTTAGCCCGGGACCCTGGACTGCGGCCACTAACGTCCCTGCGTCCGGCCCTTCCTAGCGGGGAGCAGGGAGGCGGCTTCGTGCACTGCTGTCCCTCCCGCACCGTGCTGGGCTGGAGCTGGAGCTGTGAGCGCCTGGAAGCTCCGCCCACCCGCTGCCCTCGCCTGCAGGCTCCACCCCCGCAGCTCCCATTGGCCGGGAACCGCAGCCAATGGGATCTGTGGGGGCGGTGCCTGCAGGCAGACGCAGGGCAGCGCAAGGAGCAACCTTCCCCCCCCCCGGGGCCGCAGCCAGGGACATCCGTGCCGTGCCAGCAGCTGCAGGGTCACTCCGGGAGGAGCAGCGCAGGGCCAGGGCAGGCAAGGAGCCTGCCTCAACCCCAGTGCGCCCCCAAATGGGAGCTGCCCCAGGCAAGCACCCCGCACCTCACGCCCCAGCCCTGAGCCCCCTCCTGCACCCTAACTCCCTTTCAAACCCCATACCCCCACCCCAATCTCCTGCCCTGAGCCCCCTCCCGCACCCTAACTCTCTCCCAGACCCCACCCCCACCCCAACCTCCTGCCCTGAGCCCCCTCCCGCACCTTAACTCTCTCCCAGACCCCCACCCCAACCTCCTGCCCTGAGCCCCCTCCCACACCCTAACTCTCTCCCAGACCCCCACTCCCACACCAACCTCTTGCCCTGAGCCCCCTCCCACACCCTAACTCCCTCCCAGACCCCCACCCCAACCTCCTGCCTTGAACCCCCTCGCACACCCTAACTCTCTCCCAGAGCCCCACCCCCACCCCAACCTCCTTCCTGAGCCCCCTCCCACACCCTAACTCCCCCCAGACCCCACCCCAACCTCCTGCCCTGAGCCCCCTCCCACATTCCAAACCTCTCATCCCCAGCCCTGCCCCAGAGCCCGCACCCCCAGTCGGCCCCCTCACCACCTTCCACACCCACCCCCCTGTCTCAACCTGCAGCCCCTCCTGCGCTCTGAACCCTGCATTTTTCACCACAGCCTGGAGCCTGGGGGCCCACAATATCGAATAGCCCTGGGCCCAAAGAGGCTGCGCGGGGGCTCGGGCCAGAGGACTCCCCCAAGCCCTCTCCCCACCAGCAGCACGGTGCTCCGGGGGGAAGGGGCCTCTCTCCCCCCACGGGCAGCAGCGAGCTCTGGGGCCAGGAGAGAGGCCTGTGGCAGCCCTTCATCCCCAGCTGGCTCCCCTCCCATCTACCCCTCTCCTCTCCAGGCCCCTGCTGCGTGGCCCTTCATCGCTGGTGTGCGAGCGCGCGTCTGAGAGGGAACTTAGACTCCAACCCCCTGCTCGAAGCAGGGCCAAGCCCAACTAAATCATCCCAGCCAGGGCTTGGTCAAGCCGGGCCTTAAACACCTCGAAGGAGGGAGATTCCACCACCTCCCGAGGGAACCCATCCCAGTGCTTCACCACCCTCCTAGTGAAATAGTGTTTCCTAACATCCAACCTCGACCTCCCCCACTGCAACTGGAGACCATTGCTCCTTGTTCTGTCATCTGCCACCACTGAGAACAGCCGAGCTCCATCCTCTTCAGGTCGTTGAAGGCTGCTCTCAAATCCCCCCTCACTCTTCTCTTCTGCAGACTAAATAAGCCCAGTTCCCTCAGCCTCTCCTCATAAGTCATGTGCTCCAGCCCCCTAATCATTTTCATTGCCCTCTGTTGGACTCTCTCCAATTTGTCCACATCCTTTCTGTAGTGGGGGGCCCAAAACTGGACACAGTACTCCAGGTGTGTCCTCACCAGTGCCGAAGAGAGGGGAAGAATCATTTCCCTCGATCTGCTGGCAATGCTCCTACTAATGCAGCCCAATAGGCCGTTAGCCTTCTTGCTGTTAGCCTTCATGTCCAGCTTCTCGTCCACTGTAACCCCAGGTCCTTTTCTGCAGAACTGCTGCTTAGCCAGTCGGTCCCCAGCCTGTAGCGGTGCATGGGATTCTTCCGTCCTAAGTGCAGGACTCTGCACTTGTCCTTGTTGAACCTCATCAGATTTCTTTTGGCCCAATCCTCCAATTTGTCTATCCAGCATAGGGGTAGGGTCCCACTTTTCATTTCTACTTGATAGCACGTTATTTAATAAAATGGAAACATTCAGGAGCAATAATGGTCTCGATGAGGTTTGAAATGCAATGTTCTGAGCTTGGCCGTGGGGTGATGGTTTATTTGTGACTTTCCTGCTGTGAAGGAGGAGGAATAACATGGGTCTGGATTTCTCAGATTCATTCATCTGCAGAGGGGAAGAATGTGAGAATGGGCCTTCATGGGGTGAGATGGGACCTTCAGGGAAGTCTCTTGATGTGTTTCTTTTAAATTACAGAGTCTAGCAGGGCTCTGCTGTTTATTCCCTGCAGGTATCATGCATTCCTAGATCTGGAAGGTTTAGCTCAGTGGTTCTGAACCCGTGGCCTGTGGGCCACTTGCAGCCCAATCAGCACACAGCTGTGGCTCATGTGACATCCTCAGGGGCATTCAGGTAGTATCTGTGTTGTGTGGATGCAGCCCACATAAGGAGGGGGCTCAGGACTGGGGCAGAGGGTTGGAGTGTTGCGGGAGAGGGCTCCAGCTGGGGGGGGTGGGCTCTGGGGTGGGGTTGGGGCTGAGGGGTTTGGGGTGCAGGAGGGGTCTCAGGACTGGGACAGAGGGTTGGGGTGCGGGGAGTGAGGGCTCCTGGTGGGGGTGCAGGCTCTGGGGTGGATCCAGGGGTGAGGGGTACAGGCTGCAGCGGGGAGTGAGGAGTCCCCCCAGCCCTCTCTCTGTGCAGCAGCCCAGGGCCAAGGGAGAGGCACCTCTCCCCACCTGCACGGCCTTGATAGCCTGCTGCACAGCCGCGCGGCTTAGAGGGAACTTAGGTAGCTGCCAGGCAGCATGAAGGAAACACCACTGAGTGGTGCGATCCCCACAGTCATTGATACAAACAGGCTGCTCCACGTGTCATGGCAGTCACACAGCCAGACAGCTTTGGACGGGTTGAGAGACACCCCCAGTGATGCCCTGGATGTATGGCTGGAGGAGGAGGAGGAGGAAATTGGGCAGTTACCTCTGCATGACATTTTCCTGGAGTGGCTTCCCTGGGTGGAGTGCCACGTCTGGGCTTGGCCGACTAGCATGGGCTGGTGGGGCAGGATCGAGCTGCAGAGCTGGGAGGAACGGCTGTGGGAACCGGACGTGGGGAGGTTGAAGTGTAGGTTCCTGGAGGCCTGTGCAGCGCTCAGCCCGGAGCTGCAGGGGTGGAGTCCTGACATGAGAGTTCCCCTCGGCCCCAAGAAGCATGTGGCCAGGGCCAGTCTTAGGGCAGGGCAGTGTGGGCCCCTGCCCAGAGTGCTGTAGCCAGGGGGCACCGTGGTGCAGAGGCTGCCTGCGGGGTGCAGCCTGGCGTGGCAAGAGCGTCTGCTTCCCTGCTCCTGAGCAGAGCCCCCCTGCTCCCCACCCCCAGGGTGTCCCTCCCAGCCTGGCTCCACGTTCTGCCCCTGCCCTCTGCCCCTGCGACCCGGGTCTCGCTGTGACGCTGCACTCCCTATTCTGTACGGAAATGTGCTCACGAGTATGAATATGACGTAACTGAAATATGCTTTATGCAAACTGCCTCTTGTGACAGATCATTGAAAAAGTTCTCATCAACTGAATGAGTTCATCCTATTTGTCTGCATGTGTC
This sequence comes from Caretta caretta, assembly GCF_965140235.1. NCBI lineage: Eukaryota > Metazoa > Chordata > Testudines > Cheloniidae > Caretta > Caretta caretta. The sequence goes on from NC_134209.1 coordinate 8,125,494, forward strand.
ATTTCCATGTCTGAAGTTAGAAATATGAGGTGTAAACATGGATTACTAATGTCGTCAGACGAAGGGAGGGCCGTTAATGGTATTTCAGGAACTGGATGGCTCCAGTTTAACTAGAACTAGTTGTGAATGGTTTTGTTTTCCTGTAAGCCTTCCTGCGGATGTGTGGGCTAGCCCATAACGTATGGAGACTGGGGTCTCACAGGGACATGTGACCATGTCACCTGATACTGGAATCCATCTTAAACCAGGTACTTTTCCATAAGGAACTGGGAGGGTCAAGCTGAAATAAGGACTGCCGCCTTTTGCCAAATCTATATAAGGGGGTGAAACGGGAGGGAAGCTGCGGCCAGTCAGCAGAAAGCCCCTGTTCACCATCCAGGATGTCTGCTGGAACTAACATAAACTAAACAGGGGGAAGGATTGGGACCGGACTAGAAATGCGTCCAGTCTGTGGAAAAAAGCTCATTGGAACATCTTTGAGGGTGAGATATTGCATGGAGCCAGTTTCTTAGTGTATTAGGTTTAGCCTTGTGTTTGTTTTATTTTACTTAGTAACTTACTTTGTTCTGTCTGTTATCTCTTAGAAACACTGAAATCCTACCTTTTATACTTAATAAAATCACTTTTGTTCATTAATAATCCCAGTGTAAGTCATTGGTCCCTGTGGGGAGAGCAGTGTGTGCAGATCTCTCTTTACAAGGAGAAAGAGGGCGAATAATATGAACTCACACTGCGTACAACTTAGACAGGGTGAGAGGAGTTTATCTGGGGTTCAGGCTCCCAGGAAGGCGCTGCACTGGGTACTGGGGCAAGACCCTGTTAACTGAGCCGCCCCAGGGCTGAGTGAATCTCCGTGTGTGTATTCGGCAGAGGGTGTGGCCCTATCTCTGGGTCTGTGCTGGAGGGGGCCTGCAGGGTCTGGCTCAGCAAGGCAGAGTCAAGGGGTGCCCAGGCTGGCAGAAGGGTTAGGCTCCGTGGTAGCTCAGGACATCAAGTGACAGTCCCAAGGGGGGCTCTACAAGTGAACCCGCCACACCCCCCTTCCCCTCCCACCACCACCCCAGATGGTCCCAGCCCTGCCGTTCCTCTTTCCATGGGCTCAATGGAAGATGAATGGGGCCAGCCAATGGGAGCTGGAAGTTGCCAGACTCTTCTAGGTTGGGAAATGAGGGGAGGGGAAGGGAAGGGACTGGGAACTAAAACTGCAGGGCAGAGAGACAGTAAGTCTTAGGGGGTCCCGATCCAGTCCCCCAGCTTCTAGCCCACCCCTGCGGACCTCTCCCTGTGCCCCAGCTCACACCCACCCAGCTTCCAGGGCCCCCCCCCGTGCCTCTAGGTCCCAGCCCACCCAACTCCCAGGAGGCCCCTCTCTGTGCCCCCAGAGCCAGGGGGACTCCTCCCTATACCCAGAGCTCCCAGCCCCCAGCCATGTCCACTGTCCAACTTTGACAATTTGGAGGTCCCACCGAGATGGCAAGCGGCTTCACTGAGGCTGTGTGATCCCTGACTGCCTTGCAGGACGATCGTGGCAGCCGGCACCTGGACGCTTAGTCCAAGCGATCCTCCACAAGACAGAAAGGTACACAGCAGCAGCGCAGTCTAGGCCATTGAACTTGTTGGTTCCCACTCTGTTCGGGTAGGGGTCCTTGGATCCAGCTTCTGGAATCAGACGTCTCAGGTAATTATTATTTTTGTGCTTTAACCGGTTTGAGGACTGTCTTGTCTTTGTGTCTATCCGTCTTCCCCGTGGTGTGTGTGTGAATCTGGGAGCCATCTCTGTCCGGAGACTGGCTGACCAAGGGGTCCCCGTCCCCACGGTCTGAATAAGTGGAATCTGCACAGCTGCAGCCGCACCACGCCTTGGGTATAACCCCTGGTGTGAAAGCAAGGGCAGTTGAGGCAGTAGCCTGTGGGCTCCTTTCTGTGTGTTGCACCGGGCACCGCTCTGCTGAGCCCGAATTTCCTTCTTGTGTGAGTGCTGTGTGACTTCCTCCTGGATGGGTAATCAGAAGTCTAAGGTAGAACAGTTCCCTAAGGGAACTCCAGCTTATTTTATGTATTTTAGGAGGGGTCCGGACTCTTGTAGGTTTCTTGAAAAATGGTCCAAATAAGCTCTAGAGAACCCCAAATTACAGTGGCCACTGTTAGGTTCTTGGGACAAGGATCGAGTGGACGCTTTAAAAAGCAAACTCGTCCTCCCAAAAACCAAATTGGAGAGAGGAGAAGTAGACTGCTTCATGCAGTAGTGGGAAGAGGCAAATCGTAGATGGACTGAGTCAAAACTCACCTCTCTTAAAAATTCTATCCAAAAACTAACAGTTCAATTGGATGCAGTCTCTCCCACCACTAGTCCGAGCGCTCCCCTTTGCCCAGTCCTGTGCAGTGATCGGATCAAACCCGACCCGCACCATACTCCTGCGCAAATAAGAAATCAGAAAAGGAAAAATCTTCAGTGAGTACAGATAATGAAAGTGAAGAAGATACCCTCATTGGCCTCGCAGCTCTGCAAAATATTATGAAGAAGAAATCCAAAGCAGACTGCAAAGATTCTCTTGACATCTCTTCTTGGAAAAGAGAACCTGATGGGAGGTTAATGAGAGACTCTGATCAAACTGTTGTGGCACCCTTATGAGTCCTTAAGATGGGAGAAAGTCCTTAAAATGGGATTATAAGCCCTGGACTTGTACGGAAGTTTTGTCTATAGTTAAAAGTTTTCCCAAACCACAGGAAAACTCTGTCAAATTTGCTGAGGAGTTTCTGTTAATCTGTGAAACCTATGAACCCTCTGAGACAGATCTCCTCCAACTGTGTAAATTGTTAGCTCCTGCCAGTTATTATGAAAAATGGTTGGCTGCTGCAGACTGGCCAGCTGAGGCACGCCACTCAACCATAAAAAGTACTGGCCCAGATTCGGCATCCAGAGACCGGTGTATGGCTCTTTGGAAGTGCCTGCATCAAGCCATTCCCAAAGTGTGGTCTCCTAAAACAAACTGGACAGCAATACGTTGCTGTAAGCAAGGGCAAGGAGAAAGCCCAGGCGACTATAGGTCCCGGCTAACTGATATTTTCCTACAACATTCAGGAATACAAGAGCCCGATGTAAATGGGCAGGGGGCCTTGGCAGATGCATTTTTTGATGGTCTTCTCCCTGCCACAGGCAGCATGTTCAAATGAATAAGTGTGGGATGGGAGACTGAAACCATGGACAAATTGCTGGCAGTAGCAGAGCATTGCCACCGCACTTTAAAAGGAAAGGAGGAACAGTCCTCCCAAAAGTTAATGGCTCTGCAGATACAGCATTATTCAGGACTAAGCAGACCACACCGGGGACAGGGACAGGTTGTGGAAGGGGGCGGGGGCTGGAGTAACTGGGGTTTGTAACTACTGTAAACAGCCCGGACACTGGAAAAAAGAGTGTCCAAGACGACCTAATAATTGTATGGGAAATCAAGTGAACCCCCCGCTGGTTCCTCCAGCTGATCCCCAACCCTATTTTTCACCCCAACAATGACGGGATGCTGAGGAACCTCACAAAGTTTTAGCTCCCTTATTACCTCTGTCCCCTACTGGAGAATGTGTCCTGACTGTAAATGATCTCTCTCTCCCTTTCCTTGTTGATACTGGAGCTTCCCTTTCTACAGTCCGCACCACTGACTTGCCTGAGGTTCCCCGATCTGGAAAATCTGTGTCTGCTGTTGGCATTACAGGGATCCCCACCTCTTTTCCCCTCTCAAAACCTTTGTCTGTTCAGGTCGGTCCCCTCTCTGAGGAGCATGCATTCCTCTTCTCTGATTCCACCCCTGCAAACCTTCTGGGACGGGACTTGCTATGCAAACTTGGCTGTACTATTTACTGCTCACCTCCCCTCTGCTCGCCTCACTAGGTATGAACTTTTGCTGCTTTCAGCCTCAGATATCACTATTAAGCGCTGCTCCCAGTTAAACCCTGCTACCCTCCTTCCTTTACCTAGTGATGGTGAACCCCATGACTGCCTTGCAACTGTCTCCGCTATCACTGTCCCACGCCCCGCCCTTTCAGATATACCTCTCCCTAACTCTGACCTGGTATTATTCACTGATGGGCCCTGTTATAGAAATGACCAAGGCCACCTCCTTGCAGGGTACGCTGTGGTCTCTCTCTCTGAGACCATAGAAGCTGCGCCCTTACCCTCTGTGACCTCTGCCCAGGTGGCTGAACTGATTGCTCTAACCCGTGCCTGCTTTCTAGCTGAGGGGCTCTCTGCCACTATTTTTACTGATTCTCGGGATGCCTTTGGGGTTGTGCAGGACTTTGGCACCCTCTGGCAGGCTCGAGGTTTTCTTACCTCTACTGGTACCCCTATCAAGAATGGCCCCTACATTGCCGCCCTCCTGTAGGCAGTTTTACTACCGTCTGCCTTGGCAATTGTTAAGTGTACTGGCCACTCAGCGGCAGACACCGAGGTGGCAAAAGGTAATGCACTTGCTGATGCTGCTGCAAAACATGCCGCCACTATAAAACCTTCACCAGAAGCGTTTCTTGGTCCCCTCTCTGTCTCTGTAACGCCACCATCCCTGTCTCATCTCGCTCAGCTCCAGGATTCTGCCCCAGAAACAGAGAGAGACTCCTGGAGTGCTTTGGGTTGCTCTTTGCATTCTGATTCCCTTTGGCGATCGCCCACCGGTACCTTTGTAGCCCCTCTCTCACTCTCCCTGTCTCTACCCGCCCTGCTACATGGTGTTTCGCATGTCGGCAAGGAGGGGATGGTCTCTGCTATGAGTAAGGCGGGGTGGTGGGCTCCCCATTTCAGCTCCTTTGCAACCCGCCACTGTGCCGCTTGTGTTACTTGTCAAAGCCACAATGTAGGCAAATCTGTAAAAGTAACACAAGGGTTCCGGGGTTTCCCTCAAGCACCTTTCCTACACTGGCAACTTGATTTTGTACAAATGCCAAAGTGTCAGAAATATGAATTCATTTTAGTTATAATATGTCTGTTTTCGGGTTGGATTGAAGCCTTTCCCTGTCGCAAAGCTGATTCACTGTCCGTTGCAAAATGTCTGTTAAACCACATTATCCCTACCAAGGGAATTCCTGCCTCTTTGTCTAGTGACCGGGGAACACATTTTACTGGAAAAATTGTTCAACGTCTAAACCAGGTATTACATGTCACCCCCCTGTTGCACTGCCCTTACCATCCACAGAGTGCAGGGGCAGTGGAAAGGCGAAATGGTGTGCTTAAAAATAAGCTGGCAAAATCTGTAGTTCCGCAGGGTTAAACTGGCCAGCTGCTTTACCACTGGCCCTTATGGAAATTCGGTCATCCCCATCCCAGAGACACAAATTGAGTCCATTTGAAATCATCATGGGACGCCCTATGCGAACAATGGCTACTATTACCCCAGCCCCAGACCTAAACCTAACTCACAGCACGCTCCTCCAGTACTGCAAAGGGTTAATGCAAGCGGTGAGCTCCTTCCATTGGCAGGTGGGAGCAGCTTGGCCGAGGGAACCCACCTCTGCTGCCTGTCACACCCCTGAGCCTGGTGAGTGGGTCTGCCTGCGGCACCACCTTCGGAAGCCCGCCTTGGAACCCCGGTGGGAGGGTCCATGCCAGGTACTGCTCACCACCCAGACAGCAGTGAAACTATCCGGCATCGCTGCATGGATCCACGCCCCACAGTGTAAGCCAGCGCCACCTCACGGGGACCAAGCACCTCTGCAAGACCACGCAGAACCAGCTTCAACCCCAGAAGACAAAGAGGAACAGCCTGCAACCCCTTACAATCTGCGCTCTCGTAAGGGTTGCCAGAAGCAGAGGGTAAGCAGACAGCAGGACTCAACAAACTAGAAGCAGCAGTGAGCCGAGCGTCTGCTGCCTGGTGGACGTAAAACCGTGAGTGCGGTTCCCTCGAAAGGGGTTGTCGGAACCAGAAAGGGTCCTGCTTCCAACATGTGTCCTTTGAGAAGCTTAATCCTCAGCTCCTGTGTCCTGAGGGTCTGGGGAATCCAGAGTGACAGTGACAATTCTTTCATCCAACAACAGGTGCAGATAGCCCAGATCCTGAATATTTCTAATTGCTGGGTCTGCAGCCACATCCCAGCTCACTCACAAGCTAGTTTCCCCACCATGGCAATCCCTGTGAATTCCTCAGAGCTTGCTGGAGAACCCTATCCACTTAAAAGGACATGGAAGGAAAATGACACTTGGGGGCTGGGAAAAACATATGTTGCTAAACTTATACGTGTGGTGAAAGGAAAGGGCCACTGGTGCTGGGTGTGTAATGGGATAGGGCTGAATGTAGGGAGGAGCAGCTGTCTCCAATACATCGTGTCCCATGGTGTATGGGACTATTCAAACAAGGTTGGAGAATGGCGAACCGGGTCTGGAAAGATAAACTTCCTCTCAACCTGGGACCAAACCAAAGATTCAATCTCTTGCTCCCCCTACAGCCTCCCTGAGAAAAACAGCACCATCTACAAATGTCCTGTGAATGCTACCTCCCAGTGAAAATCATCCTGTGCCCTTTGGGGGATACTATTCCTCCTTTGTAAATTCTTACATGTCAAAGGGTTGCAGTCAAACCTTCCCAGCTTTAATGGGACATCATTGGGTTTGTGGGGAAAATGCTTACGCTGTGTTACCAGCAAATTGGTCAGGTATCTGTTATCCTGCTCAGCTTTTCCCATAATTCTGGGTGCTTCAATCCCTCCCACGAAATCACCTCCGTAATTTCAGGCGAAAAAGGAGGGACTTGCCAGATGCTAAATGGTATGTGGATAACATAAGCCCCCTAACTTGGGAAGAAGCTGTTGGCATTTCTTTAGTCCCAGTAGGGGGGGTAATCCACCATGCAAAAAGGCTTTTAAGGTTACAAGCGGTGGTTGAGATCATGGCCAATGAAACAGGAGAGAGCTTAAAAGCTCTAGCCAAAGAAGCAGGAGCAGTCCGACAAGTGGCCCTCCAAAACTGTCGGGCATTAGATATAATACTGGCAGCCAAAGGAGGGACCTGTGCTCGAATTGGAACAGAAAGCTGTGTATACATACCTGATAATACTAATGAGGTAATAAATCGTGCTAGCCATCTGGAGCAAATTGCATACCTTCCCCACGAAGAACCAAGTTCCTTGTGGAAATGGATAAGTAACTTATTCAATTTCTCTAGTCTGGGAAAGTGGTTGTTTCAAGGAATCCTGACTATCCTATTTGGAATTCTAATAATCTTTGTGTGTTTTCAATTGATTTCTTGTTGTATCCAAAACTGCACAAGACACACCATCCATCAGGTTACCCCTAACCAGAGTGCTAATCTAATGTTGTTAAATATCACCAGTGAAAGTAATGAAAAAGAACGATTGACGTATGGAATCCAGTAAGTCATTGGTCATGGGCGTAGCCTTGACCAAAAGGAGGGATTGTGGAAGTATAACATTGTATAAGTATAATGTTGTATAAGGGGACATGCTGGATACATTGTATATGAGAGGGCATGCCAAAACATGTTACAAAATATCTGAGGGAGCACACGTAGGGACAGTTACTATTGAATGGAGAAACAATTAAGATAGAGCCAGCACATCTAAGAAGCAGGCATCAGAATGGAAGGTGTGAAGGGCAATTAGTTAAGTTAACTGGAAGCTGTTAAAGGAGATTGTTAAGGGTGGCAGGTAATTGAAGATACGTGACTGGTCTCAGGAATCTCGAAGGGTGGTGACTAAAATCTTTTTCTTCTTTTGTCTGTAACTTCTCTGTAACTTGTTCTCCAGCAAGCTGTATAAATTAAGAGACACAAGCCCCACTCGGGGGGCTCACTTCTAAATGTATTAGCAGAGCAGCTTTGCTAATAAAACAGAGTGGTCTGATAAACTGTGAGTCTGAGTCAAACTTTGACAGTAAGAAAAGGTTCCTGATCAGCTGTGGTTATGAGGGAGAAAAGGTCCCATTTTCAGAGGCTGCTCGTTTCTCTGGTCAGGAACGGTGTCTCCTCTGCAGCTGAAGGTTGGATCCAAGAGGATGACTCCACGTGGTGAGTGGCTTGCCTTGGTCTCATGTTTCTCTGTCTTCTCTCATGTGTTCGCCAAGTCTCTCTCTCTCTTCTCTCCTCTTCTCTCCCCGTGCCGTGTCCCTTCATAGGACACGGGTAGGTGTGCATTCCCACAGGTGAGGTCTTGGGAGCCATGGAGAAGTCAGAGCGGAGGAAAATCATGCCGGGCAGTGGGTGTGAGCGTGGAACGGTGACTGTCGCGGTTAACTCTGTCTCGGTTCATTGCGTGGGGCCGATGCGCGGATGAAGGCAAGATTTCCAGCACCAATGGAGCATTGTATAATGATAGCCTACATGATGTGGCCCACTGAGATGGTAACTTCTTTGTTTTTCCTCCTTGGTCTGGGTTCAGTACAAACAGTTGACTCCCCTCATTGGATGGAAAGCGAGCAAGAGTGGTGAGCCCACGAACGCTGTTGATGCAGCCAGGATTCGTCCGGTTGGCAGCGGAGCAGTCGCGAATGTCAGTGAGATAAGTGTCTGGTTTGGTTAAGGCTTTGCTCACGGCCCGCCTGGCTCCAGGTAGGGACTCCCCATTAGCTGGGGCTGGGTTTGTAAGAAAAGGTTCCTGACCAGCTGTGGTTAGGAGAGAGACAAGGTCCCCATTTTCAGGGGCTGCTCATTTCTCTGGCCAGGAACGGTGTCTCCTTCGCAGGAGAAGGTGGCATCTAGGAGGATGACTCCAGCTGGTGAGTTGCTTGTCTTCCTCCCATATTCTTCTCTCTTCTCTTGTGTGTTGGCCAACTTTCTCAGTCTCTCTCTCCTCTGCTCTCCTGGTGCCGTCTCCCGTTGTAGGACACGGGTAGGTGTGCATTCCCACAGGTGAGGTCTCGGGAGCTATGGAAAAGTCGGAGCGGACGAAAATCATGCAGGGCAGTAGAAAGGCTGCTGAAAGTACCTGAAGAGACAAAGGAAATGAGAAGGGGGAAGTCCAGATAAGACAGGAGTCTAGTCTGTAAAGAGAAACAACGGGAAGTCTAAGCTACAGAAACTCTTGATGAAGTGATGAAGTGAGCTGTAGCTCACGAAAGCTCATGCTCAAATAAATTGGTTAGTCTCTAAGGTGCCACAAGTACTCCTTTTCTTTTTAGAAACTCTTCAATTTGCCCAAAGATATTTAGGATGGGAAATTACTTCTTGAATCCAGTCTCTTTAAGATCTTAGGCTTAGTATGTGTGTGTATTTGTATTTGCTTAGCAATCTGCCTTCTTCTGTTTGCTATCCCTTATAATCACTGAAAATCTACCTTTGATAGTGAAACTATTTTTTTTTATTATTATTATTATTAAACTCAGTTTGTGCAACGGGTGCGCCGTGAGGAAATGATTTGTGTGTTACTCCAAGGGGCCGCCCGGTGTCACTGTTGCTCCATAAGGGAAATGCTTTGTGCTATACCTGGTTTAGCCACCCACTGTCACTGTTGGGCCAGGAGGGGAATGGTTTGTGCAATACCTGAATTGGCCACGCAGTGTCACCATTGCTCCGTGAGGAAATGCTTTCTGCATTACTCCCGGTGTCACTGTTGGTCCAGGAGGGAAATGGTTTGTGCATGACCTGAATTGGCCACACACATCACTGTTGCTCCGGGGGGGGATTGTTTGTGTGTTACTCCTGAGTGGCCACGTTGTGTCACTGTTTCTCCATGAGGGGAATGCTTTGTGCCTTACCCTGTGTGGCCACGCAAGACAACACACACATCACACACAAAACATCACACACACAAAACACGACAGATGACACTCACACACACACACACAACACAGGACACCGACACACACAAACAACATGACACACAAATAAAATGACACACAAAACAGCACACAACACGACACACAAAAATCACACACAATACACGACACCGACACATACACACACACACACGAGGGCGGGGTCCTGGGGGCGGCAGAGTGTCCTGCCCCCCAACTCCGCAGTCAGACGGGACTCTCAGCCAGCCAGGAAAACAGAGGTTTAGTAGACGACAGGGACATGGTCTAACACAGAGCTTGTAGGTGCAGAGAACAGGACCCCTCAGCCGGGTCCATTTTGGGGGGAGGGGGGCAGTGAGCCAGACAACCCCGTCTGCCCTTCACTCCATGTCTCCAGCCAGCCCCCAACTGAAACTACCCCCAGCCCCTCCTCCTCTGGGCTTTGTCCCTGTCCCCGGCCAGGAGGGGACCCGATTCCTTTGTTCTCCAACCCTTTAGCTCTCACCTCGCAGGGGGGAAGGGCCCAGGGCATCAGGTGCCAGGAAAGAGGGTGTCGGCCATTCTCTGTGTCCAGACCCCTGCACACACCTGCCTTCCAGAGCTCTGCAATGATCATACACCCTTACCCAATCACCTAGATCCTTAAGAACTGCATAGGGGAAACTGAGGCACCCCCACACGATTCAGAGGAAACATGAAGTCCTGCTTCATCACAGATGACTCCAGGAGGTGAGTTGCTTGCTATCCTACCATGTTTTTCTCTGTCTCTCCTCTAGTATGTTGGCCATCACACACACTCTGTCTCTGTCTCTCTCTCCTCTCCTCTCCTGGTGCCAACGATGACCAGGCCCCGGGTGCCTGGGCCCCAGTTCCCCGCCTGTGCTCCATCTCTTCCTGTATCTGCCTCGCCCCTTCTCCCAGCCCACACTGCCCACCGCTGCCTGGATGATTTCCCCCTCTCCTCCACTGCACCCCCCTCTGTGGGGTCCCTGCCACTCACCGTCTGCCTCCTCTCCTCCACCCCCTCCCCCGCTTCCCCACAGGTCACTCTGGGGGCCGGTTTTCTTCACCATCTTCGTGCATGATCTGGAGGATGGGATGGATTGCACCCTCAGCAAGTTCGCAGATGACACTAAGCTGGGGGGAGAGGGAGATACGCTGGAGGGTCGGGATAGGGTTCAGAGTGACCCAGACAAATTAGAGGATTGGGCCAAAAGAAATCTGATGAGGTTCAGCAAGGACAAGTGCTGAGCCCTGCACTGAGGAGAGAAGAATCCCATGCACTGCCCCAGGTATGTGAATCCCATGCACCGCCCCGAACCGACCCTCCCGGAGCATCCTCAATTCCATGAAACAGCTGTTCTGGGGTGGGCAGGAAGTGCTGGGAAGGAGGGTGGGGAGTTGCTCAGTGGGGGTGTGTCTCTCTGGGTGGGGTCTGTGTGTGTTTATGCACAAGCTGATTGTGATGTCACGGAGGCCAACAGCAAAGAGTGTTTGGCGTCAGCATTCTTGCCCTGCCGTCAGTCTGCCAACTGGCTTGGTTGACAACGGCTGGTGACCCAAGGAGCTGCTGAGAGACGCGGACCATCCCTCTGTCAGCAACTTCTTGAATCAGCTATTTCCACAGGTGTTTGAGGAACAAAAGGATGAGTTTTTACAGAAGGTAATTCCCAGATTCTTTCCCTGCTCATTAGATCGCACATGACAGGTCGGCGCCTCCTTCTCCTCGGGACGGGTGGGGGCGGGTGTGGCAACAGGCAGGTCTCAGCGTTCCCTTTTGATTTGAAAGTGGCCATCTCTCAGGTCTCCTCCTGCTTCAGCCTGTCAGGTTCTTTGGAGGCAGATTTAGATGATTTTATCTTTCAGCAGACTAGTCGGGGGGAATTTCCAGGGATAGAACCAAAAGGGAAGATAACAAAACTCGTGTAGAATTTAGATTGAGATCTCCATCAATCGTCTTTCCCTTGGAGTTGCCCCCAATGCACTCCTTGCCTTCAAGTTGGGAATAGAAACCCTTTGTCTCCTGTCATGACTGCCAAAGAAATGTGTATTGAGAGAATATCGATCTCAGAATTTACAGGATTGAAATGCACATAAATGAGCTCAAATAATGCAGAAGAAATTAATCTTAGATATTGAAAGTGATACAGCTCCACTCCCATCCCCTGGCTGTCATCTTGGTAGTTCTCTCAGAAAGAATCTCATGGCGATAGATCTCAAAACTCTCTACAAATTCTACTCTACCCCCTTGGGCTAGAGAAAAGAGATGTGTCGATCCCCCACCCCTCCCCCCCCACACACACACGCAATTCCTTTCCAGGAAAGGGGTTTCAATCAACTGTCACCTACATTTGTCATTGGTCTCGCTGTGATTTCTTTGTCCTTGTTTTGGAGGCCTAACTTCTGACTGGATGTTGGAAATAATATGGGTCATTCTTCATTTCAAGTTGACTGATTCTTTCCCCCATGCTAATACATTCCAGATTTTCAAATAGTTGAGAAGAAGTCAACATATTTGCAGCTGCTAATTCATCCTTCCAGACCCTCAAACCCTTGAGATGACAATCTTTTCTTCCTTTTCCTGGCTTCTCTGGGAACAGAGCTTTCTTGGTTTGCAGCTTGGCCCGATCTGTTCCCAGAGTCCCAACATTCTGTGCACAAAGGAGTGGGGTTAAGAAGGAAGCATTTTTGCAACTAGGCCCAGGCAATGACCAAAGAACATAGAAACTGACCTTTTGCTCTTTCTATCCCTAGCCTCTGTTTGCCAGGTGCCAGGAATGAGCAACAGGAATGGATCGCTTGATGATTCCCTGTTCATTCCTTCTGGGGCACTCAGCACTGGCTACTGTCAGAAGACAGTGTACTGGGCTCAGTGGACCTTTGGTTTGACCCAGTCTGGGCGGTCTTGTGTTGCATATCTTCTTGGTTGCAGCAACCAGTCCTGGCTATTAGAGGAGCAGATGGCTTCAAAAGACCACTCTCGTGGATCTGGGAATCCTGGGCAAACTATTTCCCTTCCTTTCGAGAAGGACAGAAAAACCCATTTCCTCCTTCTTTCTATTCCAGGCTTCGTTCCTTTTTCCAAAGACTCGCCTCTCGGGAGCACAGAGAGATCCATGTGCACAAAGTGCTCGTCCAACCTGCAGCCATTGAGGCATGCTCTGGCCTCAGCCCCCAAGAACAGGCCTTGCCAGAGAAGCCCCAAGGAAGAAAATGCTCATGGACCATCATGAAAAGACTCTGTGTCTGTTGCCAATCCCACAACTCGATGGCAGAGAGCAGTGAGGAGAGAACAGCTTCCTCTCCAAGAAGGTGGACGCACTTGTCCCTGAAGAAGAAAGCAGCGGAGACCCAGGTGGAGGCAGAGGAGGTGAAGCTGCAGGAGACAACACACAAAGTCAAAGCGGATCTTACAGGTGAGATGGTTCAATCCACATGGTTCGCGAGGAGCATGTGAGGAACACTCACACCAGTCACTTGACAAGCCTCGACATCAGGGCCATCTCATGGGACAGTGATGGGTACCTCCGGCTCTGGAATCCATATAGAGGGTGGCAGAGGTCCATGGCTGAGGTGGGGAGAGCTGACAATGTCAGGTCACCCCCCTCTGGGGATCTGGCACGGTGGGGTGGGGACTACTAACATTGTTCCAGGCTGGAAGGAGAAGAGAGAGGCTGGACGTTGGAGGAAATCCTTTCTTTTCTCCTGGATTGGGTCCCTTTCCTCAAGAAAATGCTCCAGAGGTCTCAGCAGGTCACAGCTGGGAACCGTACCAGAGCTGAGTCATTCCTTCTTGGGGGGTTCAATGCAAAAGGAGGCCAGGTGCCCATCACTGACAGGAAAAGGGTGCAAGGGGAGGGGAAGAGTAGAGGACACCATTGAAAAGAAACTGGCCCCGAGGGAAGAGGAAGCCTCGTCTGGTTAAAGCCTCCAGCTAGGAGTCAGGAGAGCAGAGTTCTCTGCTGAGCTCTGCCAACAACCTTCAGTCTGACCCTGGGCAATTCACTTCAGGGCTCTGGGCCCAACTTCCATCCTCTGTAAACCAGGGGGAAGACATGGAAAAGCAAAATGTTAAGAATGTTTCTTTCTGCTGCAGGGACGAAGAAGGAGCCGTCTGACACGAAGGGGAAGTGGGAAAAAGGAAGCCCAGAAGAGAAGGAAGAAGAGCACACTCCCAGCCCCTCATTAACAAGCAGCTCCCATATGACGATGGTAATGGTGCTGTGTGGCCGTGCTCATGGAAAGCATCCCTTGCTGTGTGTAGGAATATCTCCCAGGGGCTGAAAAGAAACACTCATCAAGGGTGACCAACTCCAGCCAGTCTTTATCTGGGTCGCTTGAACGAGGCCCGCTTTGACAAAGAGGTTTAGGCACCTAAAGAAGTCCAGAGGAGCTTTGTGGGACTGGCAGAAGTGCCTGACTCAGATGCCCGATTCTGATGCACTTTCCATGGCACACAGGCACGGCTGAAAATCAGACCAGGCCCATCCCTGCCCTGGTCGGGGGAACCCACATATGTCCTGGCTGTGGGGTTCTGGCCCATCTCGTGGCACCAGGACCACTTTGAGACACAGAGAAAAGGAGTCTGCTCGAGAGCCTTAGCTAACAGCCTCTTGGCTTTTCGCTCCTGTGGTCGAGGCTCCTGCACTAAGCTCCAGAGGTCCCAGGTTCCCTCTCGCCTGCCAACATCTGGGCTCTGTCCGAGTTACAAAAGCCTCTAGACACCTTTGTAACTCTTCCTCTTCGGGACAGAGCACCCTGCAGCGCATACAAAAGGCTGCAATTCTGGGAGCTTCTGACCCGCCGGGGGTCTGGAGTATGGAGGCGAGTGTGCCACTCCGCCGTGCTCTACTGCATCCTAGGATATCAGGGTTGGAAGGGACCTCAAGAGGTCATCCAGTCCACTCCCTTGCTCAAAGCTGGACCAAACCCCAATTTTTACCCTAGATCTCGAAATGGTCCCCTCAAGGATTGAACTCACTACCCCGGGTTTAGTGAAATGCTCAAACCACTGAGCTACCCCTCAGCTGTTGGCAACCAGGACAGACGGTGCTAATCCAGCGCCATGCAGGCCAGCTGCAGTAATCCCCAGGGGGTGCCCTGAGACCCCAGGGCAAAGGCCTCCAGCACTCCAGGCCCTGGGTTGAGGTGACCCTGGAACCAGGCCCCCTGGAGTAACATTGTGCCCAGTGAGTTCTCACCTCCAGGGCTCTGGCCCCCGAGGCCCACGCTTTGGGCTTCTCTTCAGCCAGGCAAACTTGCTTCTTCAGTCTCAGTTACTTTCTGTCCTGACGGCAATTCCTGCCTGTTTTCTGGCAGCCCCACAGGCTGCGAGGTGGGGAAGGAAGAGGGCGTTTCCGTTTGGCCCTATTCTCAGTCCCTTCCTCGCAGACACTGTGGGCTGCCAGAGTTGCTGAGCCAATCTCCTCAGGCGCTCGGGGTGGGATGGGACATGGGGCAGGTTCTCCAGTGACCCCTCGGCGACACTCAAGGAGCAACTCGAATGGGCTTTGCAGGACATTGAGGCTTTCTCAGCAAAAGCGGGGTTTCCTGCGAGGAGGGGCTAGCGAGGGAGGAAACGGGGTGGCCCTTGGGGTCCCAGCACTGCCCGAGAGGCTCCCGTCTCTTCTCAGGGGAGGGGGCCAGAGAGGGGACAAAAGGCTAAGGAAACCTTAGCACCTGGGGAGGCTTTTGAAGAAAAGGGCTCAGCCGGAGTCTCCACGCTCCCTCGGCACTGCCAGCCTCCCCCGGGGACAGACTGTTCCAGGGCAGCTGCCCGAGGGAAATACTCAATCCCAACAGGCTTTGACCCTGTTCTTTGCAGACCCCCAGGGAGCACCCTTCCTCAGCCCCGCTCCATGCCGTGCTGATGGCAGCCGTGAAGGGTCTGACAACACCCACCCTGCAGAGATTTAGAGCCGCAGAGGAAGAGCTGAGGGCCATCGTATCTCTCCACGGAGACAAGATGGAGAGAGTAAGAGACTCCCGCAATGGGGCAGGGGGATGCTGCGCAGAGAGGGGGATGGGAGAAGTTCCTCTCCTCGGAAACCATTCCTGGGACACTGGCATGGGATTGGAAGGTTGGCTCAGCCCCTTGTCATTCATCGCTTGGCCACGGGGATAGGCGACATTCAAGCCCTTCTCCAAAGACCGCCTGCACGTGGCACGGAAGTGCAGACTTATTCCCTTCCTGGGCTTTGGCTTTCCTGGAAACGCTGAGACTAATCCATGAACAGAATCCTCAGCCTGAACTTCCTCCCCAACCTGCCTGTTCCTAGGGTTTCCTGCAGGTCATCCCTGTCTCTGCCCGAGTTCCTTCTTTCCAACAGGTCCCAGCGGGAAGTTAACAAATGGCCCCTCAATCAGCAGATTGATTTGTGCAGGGCTCTAACTCCTGCTAGCAGAACAGGTCAACAGAATCCAGCCACCCGCCTTGGAGCTCCTGCTCCTTGTTTGAGAGAGGAAAGAGCAATGACCAATTCCTCACGGAAGAGTCCTAGGGGGTGGCTTGTCCCTTTAGGGTCTGCTCCCTGTGTTGCAAACTCTGCAGCAGGAGCCTGAAAGCCTGGCCCTATGGACTTGGGCTCCCAGGGCTGGCACTGAGGGGCCACAACAGCAATGCAGACTCTTCTGGGCTGGGGCTGGAACTTGATCTCTGAAGCCTGGAGAGGAGGGTGGCTTCAGAGCCTGGGCTCCAGCCCAAGTCACCTTGTCTGCACTGCTCTTCTAAGTGCCATAGCATGAATCTGAGGTTAGAGACTGGGGACTTAAGAGACTGGGGCTGGGAGCTGGCTAGCCCCACCCAACTAGCCCTGCCTCCCATCTCTGCCATGGGCTCTGGGATACATCGGTAGAACCAGCTGGGTCTGGAGCAGTGCTTCTCAACCTGTGGCCCGGTCAGCACAGAGCTGCGCCCCTTTGGGACATCCTCAGGGACAAACAGGTCGGATTGGATGTGTCCCACAATGGAACCTAGGTTGAGAACCACTGGTCTGGAGGAACGGACTGTGCAAGAAAGAGCTAAAAGGAAGTTGCAGAGATGGAGGAAAGGCTCCTGGAGGGAAGCCCTTGAGAGCGGGGCTGAGAGCCGTTTGCTACGGCAGGGAAGGCCCTGGGACATCAGGAGAGTTAGGACTGTGCGCACTCTAAGGTTTTGTGCATGTTTTTGAGCTTGAAGGTGCTAACCCAGACCTCAGGAAGACTGGGGTTCCTGGACTTGTCAAAGGCTCTTAGGGAGCAGCCAAGATAGGCAACCGAGGTCAGAGGAGGCTTGCAGGGCTGCCAGGAGGGCTTCCCTGGGAGGAGGCCACTCATTGATAAATCCATCCCTCAACTTTCTGGCATTCTTCCAGGTTGGAGACGTCGTGGGAGGGATCTTAATCTGGCTTGACAACAGCTGTGATCCCAGAGCCAGAAGAGCAGTGCTCAGGGCCATGGCCTTGCTGGCTCGCTCCCACCCCCAGGACGTGGTTCTAACCTGTGTGGCTCACACGCTCTCATCGCACAGGTAGGGAGCTGCTTTGTTATCTCCTCAGTCCAGTAGTTCTCTTCCTGCTCCTACTGACAGGCCACAGGCCGGGAGGGGTTCGTGGGGCTCACACAGTTGGAGGGAGTTTCCTGCTGTGCAGAGAGCTGTCCACGCTTACGAAGAAGAGATGGCCAGGCCCAGCCACTGAGGAGCCAACCCCTCCTCCTACACTCCCCGGGATGGAGACATGCCACTTTTCTGGAGAATTCCAACATTGTCCTGATTTCTATGGGTCACCCCACTTCCTCTCAGATCCAGTACAGGGCCAATCAATGATTTGGGGGCTCACTCAACATCCCTGGCTCATGAGGTCTGGCTGCTCCTTACTGCAGGAGAGAAGGCAGAGATGGAAAAGGCCCATGAGGCCCATCTGTCTATCCCCTGGAGACCAGTGCAGGATTCTTACCTGTCGTCAAACCCTCCAGTTATTCCATGGCTGAGGAATTGGTGACAAAATGCACTCATCCTTATGGAACGGTGGGGCAGAGGTCAATCTCTTAAGACAGACATTTCCAGCCCTTATTGATCCAAAAGAAAAGAAAAGAAAATCAACAAAAAAATCATCCCCACATGACCAGATCCTAAATGCAGTGCAGCAAGCAGACAGCCAGCATTAATAGCTCTGAGAAGGGGGAGTGCCTCTTTCCACCTCAATAGATTGTTAACTTTCAGTCCTGCTGGTTATTGCTGATCACTTGGAAGGGTCAGCCAGCTGAGGGGTTTGTAACACAACCCCCATGTGCCTCGGGGCCATGAAAGCCAACTGAACCCTAGCCAGAGGTCAAAAGTCCAGCTTTCCTTGGCATCTTCTGCAATGCAGTTCTGCACAGACCTGAGAGAAATTTGTGTCACACTGCAGAGCAAATTGAAGAGCGGCAGGAAAGAAATGGAACTTCTTACCCAATTCAGTTATCAGAGGAATACAGTGTTGGTTTTCAGATTTCTTTGAGTGTTTGATTTGTAAACCTTTCGGAATTTCAGAATCAGGTCTGAATTTCTTGGAACAGCCACAGTGCTTTCCAGGGGCTGTGCTCAGAAATTACAGAAACTCGGCAGCATTGGCACAGAAGTTCAGTCAAGCTTCCGGAAGACCTTACTTCCAGGCCATTTGCCCTTGAGTTGTCCAACCTAGGTCTCAATGTCCTAGGGCTTCACCACCACGTCCGACCTTCCTCACCAAACTTGGAAGTCAAATGACTGGAAGTCTTTTGGATCCATCTGCAGTCTTCCTCTGCAGATGCCTGTGGGGACAAGCAGGACTTAGATCCGCAAGAATGGAGGAGGGGGATTTCAGTCCTACTTTCCTTCCATCTCTGTCACATGGGGCTTTACAATCTCCTCTTCCAAGCTCTTGAATCTTCTCAGATCAGGGCATGTGCTGACTCACTCTCTGACCCTGTCCACCACACTGCAGTAGAATTGAGCTGCTAAGAGACACTTGGCCAAACGCTGGGTCTCCGTTATAGCCCCAAACAGCCAGAGGAACTCCAATGATGTCAGGCAAGTTTCTCGGGACTGACCCAAGTGTAACAGAGCAGAATTTTGCAGTCTGCGGGTCACAGTTTGGTGGTCATTCTGTGGTCAGTACATGCTCACTGTCTTGGAAAGAGTGGGTTAGCTTTAGAAACAAGAACCCATTAGGGGAAAGGAATATATACAACTTTCTCTGAAGGGACTTGCCCTGCCTTAGCCTCCCTGCACCAGTGGCTGTCTCCTCTGGTATTCCAAGCCTCTCCCTGGGGAGGGCAAGAGATGGCCAAGCAGGAAAGCTCTGACGTGTGTTTCTGAATTTGCAGATGTGCCATTGAGTTGTGGAAGGCCTTGGGTGAAGAACCACAGCTCACCAGGGAGGTGCTGCAGCAGCTGCTGGACAAGCTCCAGCAGAGACGCCAGGAGGAGAAGAGCAGCCATGTGTCTCTGGCTGTAAGTGAGATTTGAGATGTCACCTTGCGAACCCGCCACCACAGGGAAGATGGTGCATCTGTGTGTGTGTGCGAGTTTCACCTCTTCTTACCTTCAGGCCATGGCTCCACCACACATTGAAGCCGACCTAACTTAAATGGGCAGACAGCCGCCACAGCGATTCCATCCCTGGTGTGTGTCCGCACTTTGCTGCTCGTGTCGGCAGTGCCCGTCCTCCCCAGAAGGGCTTGTCTTGATTGTAGGGTCAGGGTGGGGCATTGTGGGAAGGCTCCTGAAAGCCAGTTGAGGAAAGCGACGCGGTGTCTGGTCTGACGCTGCATCGACCTGACTGCATCGACCTGGACTCTCTGCCACGTGTGGAGGTGGAGTGACGAATTTGGCACCAAGGGGCAGTTCTGACGATGGGAAGGAAATTCCATCCTTAGGGGGATGCAGAGTGAGCGGCCTTGCGTTGACCTCACTCTGGAGTGTAGACCAGGCCTTAGTGTGTCCTCGCCACTTCCAATCAAACCAAAGAGGGGTAGTAAAGTTTCCCCCAGGTCAAAGTTACACATCTGAAGTGGTTTATCTGCTGGTACCCTGGCTCAGTTGTCTTCTGCTCCAGATGGCCCTTTAGTGAGCAGGTGCAGTTCAGGTGTCTCTTGGAAGTCTCCAGGTTTCTGGCTCTGTAAACTGTGGCTAGAAATCTTCCCAACATGGCATCCTGAGAAGTCCAGTACTTTTGACTGGGCCAGAAACACTGGGCCTAGGAGAACGGATCTCCTCAGGATGGTTTCAGCCCTTCCAGTCATGGCTGGAAAGCCAAAGCACAGGCTCTGCACCAGAAAGAGAAATAGTGGGGAATAACAGGTTTCAGAGGAACAGCCGTGTTAGTCTGTATTCGCAAAAAGAAAAGGAGTACTTGTGGCACCTTAGAGACTAACCTATTTATTTGAGCATGAGCTTTCGTGAGCTACAGCTCACTTCATCAGATGTATACCGTGGAAACTGCAGCAGACTTTATATACACACAGAGAATATGAAACAATACCTCCTCCCACCCCACTGTCCTGCTGGTAATAGCTTATCTAAAGTGAGACTGGGAGTGGCTAAGTCATTATGCAAGGTAGCCTGTTTCCTCTTGTTTTTTCCTACCCCCCCCCCCCGATGTTCTGGTTTTTAACTGGCATTTAAACTTGGAGAGTGGTCAGTTTAGATGAGCTATTACCAGCAGGAGAGTGAGTTTGTGTGTGTATGGGGGTGGGGGGGATGTGAGAAAACCTGGATCTATGCAGGAAATAGCCCGACTTGATTATGTAAAGAGTTGTCACTTTGGATGGGCTAGCACCAGCAGGAGAGTGAATTTGTGTGGGGGGGTGGAGGGTGAGAAAACCTGGATTTGTGCTGGAAATGGCCCACCTGTTGATCACTTTAGATAAGCTATTACCAGCAGGACAGTGGGGTGGGAGGAGGTATTGTTTCATATTCTCTGTGTGTATATAAAGTCTGCTGCAGTTTCCACGGTATACATCTGATGAAGTGAGCTGTAGCTCACGAAAGCTCATGCTCAAATAAATTGGTTAGTCTCTAAGGTGCCACAAGTACTCCTTTTCTTAATGGGGAATAACGTCATCCAGACTCTTCTCATCTTTCCATCCTGCTTCCGTTCCAGGAATGGGGGAAGGTTCAGGAGCCTCCAAATGTCCCCACCCCTCTCAGAAGCCAATACTCTTTTGTAATACGCTGGAGAGGAAAGGAGACATGACAAAGGGACAATAGCGAATGGCAATGGGGACAGGTGGCAGATTGGGAGAGCTGAGTGAAATTCTTTCCCCCCTCCAGGCAATGAAGACCATTTATGAGCTCCTTTTCCTACGGGGATACCGAGAAGCCATCCTGCAAATGTATCCCCAGCTGCTCATTCTCTGCGTCAGGCAAGTGCAGTACGTGATGGATCAGCACTTGCCAGGGACCTACATGGCCAGGCAGACATCCAGCCCCGAGGAGGGATGCAGCTGCCTCAGTCTCCTAAGGTAATGCCTGAAAGGAAAAGGAAGAACAGATTTGTTGGGCTAAACACATGGGGGCTGTTCACGGCCATCAGTTGTTCGGGTGCTGTCGTTAGCCCAGGCTCAGTTGGGAGCAGGTCTCTCTTGAGGGAAAAGGGTTGAGAGCCGTGCATTCTTGTGAGTCACACTCGCTCATCTGACGCCGTCCACAGCCCAGCTGCTTTCCCTACACACTCAGGCAGCAGCCATGTTTGTGCATCCATCCACGTCTGCCACCCGCCAAAGGGTCAGTGCGTTCATCAGTGCCTGCTGAGCAAATCCGTGGGCCTCTCTCCCCGAACGCGGACAGAGCCACACCGGCAGCACCTGGGGACAGGCCCCGCAGGACGTCAGCCTCACAGGCAGACAGGAGGAAGAGGGACCAGTTCATCTGGTTCTGTGGGCACAGTTAGGGGCTTCCATCTGCACGGGAAAGAGAGAGCGCCAGAAGACACCTCAGGTGGCGTAAACTGATGGAGCTTTGCTCGATTCCACCAACAAAGGATCTGGACACACATGCCCGCTTGAGTCCTGTTACCTGTCACAGTAAAGAATCAAGTATTCAACCATTGGGAGTGATGACACCAACCATTTGAAGAAGCTACAGTGTCCCTAACTGGTTCCAAAGTCGGTGAAACTGCAGTGTAGACAGGGTATCACACTGGATCGATCCTTGGGGAGGCTAGCTACTGCTGAGCATGCTGGGTGTCTCAGGACTTGTGCAGATTTGCCATGCTTGGGGCTGATCTCATTGCTTGACACTCTGTTTGTTTGTTTGTTTTTGTCTTTAGCACCTCAGTGGAGGCTGTGAAGACGCTTTTCTCCATGCCCGGCTACTGGAAGGAATTTGCCAGCATCCAGTTTCATCGGGGTTGGGACATGATAGCCTCCCGATATCACTACTCGCAGGGGGTTGGCCTGATTGCAAGGTAGGAGCTCAACGTTTCCTCTTCTTTGGGTCTCTCTTGGGAATGGGATTTCCGTGTGAAATAGTCCTCAGTTCCAGGCTGCCAGCTCAGCCCAGCAACTGGAGCTGAACACTCTCTCCCCCTTGAGAATCAAAAGGGACTTTCTGTTCCATGTTCCAGAGCCATGATCGAGTTTGAGAACCCTCAGCTCCCTGCAGTTTTCAGAGAGGCAATCACCATCGTCCAGAGTGGGAAGGAGGAGGAGCAGAGAACTATCGCCCTGGCTTTCTGCACTGAGGTGAGATTCATGAGTTGACAGGCAGAAGTGGGCTTTCTGGAGAGCAGCTCAGGACAGGAAGCTCTAGGCTACATTGTCAGCAGCTTAGCAGCCCTACTGCCAGCTAGCTCCTCTCCGCACATGGATGGATGCGGGGCATGGCAAAGAGAGGGAGGGAGAGACATGGTGAGATTGCTCCTGGCTGGATGTGCCCAGATGGGGTTATGGGACAAGAAGCCATGTTTCTCCAGTGCCCCAAGGCCATGCTTCTCTCCTCACCTTTTCCTGGGGTTCTGCTTTTCTTCTGCCCCACGGCTCTCTCCATGGCACTCAATGAGGTCTGGAGATTCCCCTTTCCCTGGGGGCTTATTTGTGACTTCTGCATTAGTCTAAATTTGGGGAAGGAACCAACTGAAACAGCAGCAATTGGCTCCCTACTCACCAGAGACTTTGCATAGGAGGAAGTGGCCCTTTGGGAAAGACGACTGTCCAGGGAACAGACCCCACAATAAGACCTCTGCTCCTCAACCTGATCTTCATTTGGCTCTTGCCAGTTTCTCCAGAGTCCTTCCATTGACACCATCCTGACAAGATCAGCCCTCCAGGCACAGCTCATGGACTGGACCAAAGATGCAAATTCCATCATACGGAGGCTCAGTCTGCGAGGCCTTGGCAGTATTGTGTTCCAGCCAGAAAAGGTGAGAGCCGGGGATTGCCCAGGGGACCCAGGAAGCCAATGTCCATCAAATAGCTCAGAAATGAGAGGGAGAGCCACACACAAGCCTTCTTGTTTAAAACACAGCCCTCAAATGGTGGAGGTACTTTCGGAACAAATCAAGGCATGCCATGCTCCCTGCTCCCGTGAGCTGAGCCCTGATTGCAGATGGGATGCAATGGGGGAGGCGGGGTGAGCAAAGACAAAGGTGACAGTGAGCAACTGGCACAGAGTGACAGGAGAATGACTGTCTGCCCCGTTGGGGGGCTGTGCCCTCCGTGGTTTATCATCGGTGGCAGTGGTCCAGCATGTGCTCCAGGTTGTCACCTGGGATAGTAATGAGCTGCCTTCTTCATTCTGGCAGGTGCAATTCTTACGGGCCCAGCTGCCAGCAATCCTGGCCATGTTTTGTGACAGGGATGGAAGGCGTGTCATGGAGGCCATGCATAAAGCTGCAGACATCATCCACCTCCTCAACAGGGAGGGGCTTGGCTCCATCTCCCAGGACATTGCTGTCAGCCTTCGCCCCTTCATTGATGACGTAAGGCTTGGAACCCGCAGAAGAAGCCCATTCCCCCGCTCCAGCTGTCTGTGATGCCCTTGTCTCTCTCTCCCCATCCCCTTCCTCCCGCCCCTCAGGCCTGCCATGGAGCCGCCAAGGAGTGCCCCCGCCATGGGTGGGGAATCTCCTGCTGAGCCACCTCCCTGTCAGAGCTCTTCTCTCCAAAGCTCAGCCTCAGTGCCATGCTCCCAGCCCCTGCTGCAGCCTGGCCTGGGGGAGAGGGGGCCTGGCACTGGGCAGATGACCAGCTGCCTGGAGAACACAGGCCCCCAAAGAGGTGGAGATTCTCAGCAGGAAAGAGGTGGGTCGGGAATGGCCCGGCTCTCAGGGGCACCCAAGAGCCAAAGAAATGCTGTCTTTTGGAGCAGCCAGTCCCTGCCAGGCTCCAGCAGCTGCTTCTCCCCTTCCCCACACCAGTCTCCAGCAGCCTGCCTGCCCTCTCCCCTCATCTTCTCGGCTTCTAGGATTCTGTGCTCTCCAGACAGAAACTGCCTCTGGGACACCCTGGGCTGCACTGTCCCGCATAGGGTCTCAGGCCCTGCACAAGATGTCGATGGCGCTTGCCTGGTGGCCTCCCTGCTCCCGCCAGCCCAGGTAGTTCACACAGGGGGACCGGAGCAGCGTGCACATCACCACTCAGTGGCGTTCTGCTCTGATGCTGCCTGGCTTTAACCGGGGGTCCCCACCCCCTGTGTGTCATTGCCAGGAGAAGGGCAGTGTGCGCTCAGCTGCCATTGTACTGCTTGGCAACGTGGTGAGCAGGGTGCAGGACCCCGACAAACCCTTCGTGCAGCAGGAAATCATCCACTGCTTGCTCCCCCTGCTGCTGCATCTTGAAGA
The DNA here is from genome assembly GCF_965140235.1 of Caretta caretta. NCBI lineage: Eukaryota > Metazoa > Chordata > Testudines > Cheloniidae > Caretta > Caretta caretta. The sequence continues at coordinate 8,150,003 of NC_134209.1, forward strand.
CCAGGAGGAGAGTGTGAAACTGGTAAGTGCCACGGTCATTGTTGCCTGAAGAGCAAAGAGCCAGTATCTCCTGGGGCCCCCACTCCAGTCATCGCCAGAGCCCCTTGCCCAAGCAGAGTCTTCTCCTCCCTGCTTCACTCCATGCTGGAGCCAAGCGCCTCATCCATCCTCACAGCACACAGCACAATTGGGAAGAAAAGCCTTCTTCTGGGAAAGAGGTGGGGCATAGCGTAGCGGAGCCGGGAGTCCTGCTACTGGCCCCGGCACGGCCCAGGGCCTGCGTCCCCCTGAAGTGCAGGGCCCCTCAAAGCACGGGGCCCTGGGAAACCACCCCAAACCATCCAAAGGACAGGACGGTTCTGGCTCTCTCCAGCCAACTCTCCCTTTCCTCTCCTCAGCACACTCCTGTGGAGAACAAATGACAGGAATCTCCACTGGCAGGAAAAGCAGGAGAACAAGGGACGGGGAAGGTTCCGTGTCCCCCAGACTATCCCTCTCTCAGGGAGAACCCTCTTGGTCTCCTCTTCTCTTGCAGTCATGTAAACTGACGCTCTTCCGCTGCGCAGTGTTCCTCAGGTGGGCTCATTTGAAGACACTCTCCCACAGCTTGGCCTGGGATGGCTCCTCACAGCTCTTGAAGTGTGTCTGGATCTGCTTGGTAGGTGAATTCCTTGTGCCTTCAGAGGGGTGAATGGGGACTTGAGGAAGACCTTTCTAACTCCACACCCTGAGTACCCATCCGCTTCGGTCAGGCTGCAGGACTCTGTTCCAGGCTTTGAAATCAGACAGGACCACGTGGTACATCCTCAACAGATATTATAAATGGTTGCAGAAGCTTGGAAATCTCGTGTCGGGTTCTGCATTTGACTAGGGAACCGGGACCGACACAGACGAGCTCTTTGTCCTGCTATGGTAAATACAACAGACGCTTCTCAACTTTTTGGTGTCCCTGGCCTCTGTTTGCCAGAAGCTGGGAATGGGGGACAGGGGACTGATCACTAGATGATTGCCTGTCCCTTCATTCCCTCTGGGGCACCTGGCATTGGCCACTGTCGGAAGACAGGGTACTGGGCTAGATGGACCTTTGTTGTGGCCTTTCTTATGTCCTTATGTTTGGAACCGGGACTGAACAACGAGGTGGATAACAGCAGATGACCCAAAATTATGTTCATTAGTCGGGCCTAGAGAAGACTTGGAAGAAGCTCAAAGGGATCTAAGAAAGCCATGTCACTGGGCAGCACCATGGCAGATGAAAACCAGCACTGACCAAGGCAGGGCCATACACATGGAAAGCAGTGAGGTGAACGACTCCTCCATATCGCTGGTGTCAGAGGCCAGAGCACGGCTGGTTGGGCCCAGTGGTTGGAGCAGTGGCTCTGGGGCCTCGTGCTCAGAGTGGTGGAGGCCGAGCCGAGGGGAGCCAAGGGTTGGAGCCGGAGTCAGGAGTCAAGAGCAGGATTGGAACAGGCTGGGGAATAGGGCAAGGGCCGGATTAACGATCCCCGGCCAATGGGAGCTGCGGGGGGGCAGAGCCTACAGGCAGGATCAGCCCCCGGGACAGAGGTTCCCGGTGTGGTGCTCGTCGTGGTGACGTGGCTGGCGGGGATGAAGAACGGCAGCGTGAGGAGCCTCCTCACCCCCACCCCAGCCAGGCAGAGCCGGCCCGGGCACAACGCAGCACGCAGGGGTTTAGTGGCTGCAGCCTGGGCCCCCCTTAGCCCTACTCCTTTCCTGAGTGCACCATTGCCCCACTTCTGCCCCATTCCCACACAGTGGTACAGGGCAGAACCCCGGAGCTGATCTCTGAAATCTCTCTCACTAGAAGGAAGTCACTGCAAAGGCAGGACAACCCCACCTTTGGGCACCATGGAGGACATCTCATCCCACTGCACAGAGCCCTACATTCACACAGCTTCTCGCATGTGGTTCCCTCACTCATCAGAGCCAGGTGGAGAGAGGAAAAATTCTCCCAGACTCCCTTTTACCATTGCCAGCCCACAGGGTAGCAGAGGTTGCAGGTGGTTGGGTGCTCTCTTTAAGAAATGCCAGCTCTCAGGGAAGTTGCCAATGAGCATCAGCAAAGTGGGGTGGGGTTGTGCTGTGGAAAACTACCCTGCTTGAAGGTTTTGTTCTTCTCATTTGGGTTCCTGCCCTTTCTCCCTCTTCCAGACATCGAGAGGCCAACAGGAGCCAATTGAGCCCACCACTGATCCCATCTCTTGTGAGATGGCAAAGCAGCTTTGCATGGGAAGGAGGAGACAGAAGAGGCCGAGCAGCATGTGCCGGGCTGAACCAGCCACACAGAACCCCATAGTCTAGGTGGAGAAAGCCAAGCCCCTCCCCAGCCCTGCCGGACATGCTCCAACTGGAGCACCAGTGTGTAAGGGAGCAGCTCAGCTGACGCTAGGCAGACCACTGAAAATGGAGGATGCACACTGTAGGCTCCAGTCCAGAAGCAGCTCAAGCCCCTGACTGCAGAGCTCTGAGGTGCCGAGACCCAGCCACGTCCCCGGGGGCCTGCAGATATGCAAGGGAGATTGGAGACTCTGGGAGTTTCCCACGCCGGGAACCCAGAGACCCCCAGCCCATGGCCTAGAGACATCTCCAAGGAAGTAACCTGGGTGAACTAGCCACTGTCATCCGCAGTGCTGGATCCCCACTGACTCAATGGCAAACACATTGGCCACGGACGAGGCCCTGGGCAAGGAGCCGGTGGAGTAACGAGGGCCTGGGTCCACCTGCCCTGGCTGCCATCCATCCTTTGGTGGCTGCCCACGTCCCCATTGACCCACTAGACTGCACAGCCCCAAGAGGAGGGGCAACCATCTTGCCTCTGAACTCTCAGCCAAACAGCCCTGCAGTGAAGGGCAGCTACACTGACTCCGGCCGTTGGGCCACACAGCATTGAGGGAGAGAGTAACCATATTGTCTGTTGCTATCGGGCCACACGGGCGTAAGAGACAGGATAGACATATGGACTCTAAGCGTTGAGCCACACAGCCCCGACGGAGAGGGCGGCCGCACGGACTCTGGTCGCTGAGCCACACAGCCCCGACGGAGAGGAGAGCCGCACGGACTCTGCTCGCTGGGCCACACAGCCCCGACGGAGAGGGCGGCCGCACGGACTCTGGTCGCTGGGCCACACAGCCCCGACGGAGCGGGCGGCCGCACGGACTCTGGTCGCTGGGCCACACAGCCCCGACGGAGCGGGCGGCCGCACAGACTCTGGTCGGTGGGCCACACAGCCCCGACGGAGCGGGCGGCTGCACGGACTCTGGTCGCTGGGCCACACAGCCCCGACGGAGAGGACGGCCACACGGACTCTGGTCGCTGGGCCACACAGCCCCGACGGAGCGGGCGGCCGCACGGACTCTGGTCGCTGGGCCACACAGCCCCGACGGAGAGGAAGGCCGCACGGACTCTGGGTGTTGGGACACACACACTGCGTGGGAGGGCAGTCATTTTGACACTGGGCATTTGGCCAAACTACCCTGAGGCTTAGGGAAGTTATTTGATGTCAGGCATGGGACCTCGCCCCTTTACTCCTCAGACATCGCTCATCTGTCACCATGAGACCGACCCCATGACAGAAGACTTTTGGGGTCAAGATGCAAACAGGAATCGAAACAAGGAGTGGCATGTGACCCCTCTAAGAGATCCTCCCACTCCTTTACCAATCTGGGGGTGTTTTATCTCCATGCACCTGCCTCAGGAATGGATTTGAGCTATTGGGGAATGTTCTGGGGCAGAGTGACCCATCCGGAAGTGGGTCACGTGACCCTCCAAGAGCTCCTCCCACTTGGGGTGGGCCTCAGCCCCTTAGGACCCACCAGAGAGGGGATTTCACCAAACAGGGTAAGTGCCATGGTGGGGTGACCTGCCCGCAAGAGGGGTCCATCACCCCTCCATGAAATCCCCGCACCGTCCTCTGCTAATCAGTCAGGGTTTCGCACACACGCTTTAGGCCATCCCAGAAGGGAAACGTAACGATCAGACTAGGCAGTGCCCGAAGGTCTAGGCCACAAGGCGCCGATCTCTGGAGCTCCATGTTTGCGAGGCTGGCAGCATCGTCCTGGAAGTCGCAACACAACACTGCGGGGAAGAGCCCATCTCGTTCCAAGGATGTCTTTTGAAGAAACCGTGGCCTAGACCTTCGGGCTATACCTGTTCTGGATTGGTACACATTTCCCTTCTGAGATGGCCTAAGGTGGGAGTGAAACCCTCGCCAACTGCTAGAGGGTGGTGTGGGGACGTTTTAGAGGGACCACGGGATCCTGTTGCGGGCAGGTCACTCCACTGCAGCACTTCCCTTCTTTGGTCAAATCCCCTCTCGGGGCGGTCCTACGGGGCTGACGCCCACTTCAATTGGTAGAGGACACAGGGAGGAGTTCTCAGAGGGGATATACAACCCCCTTCTGCGTGGGTCACCATGCCCCGCAACGTCCCCTGATTGGTCAAATCCAGTCTCTGGGTGTGTAAAATGCTGCTTGCCCCTGCCAAATTTTCCTAAAAGAAGGGAAGAAAGGCATGTACCTTTTGGGTTATCTGTCAGGTGCCATCTTGAACTTGGGAAAAGAATCTGGTGACCTTTAGCCATTGGCTATATTAGTTTGGGTTGGGAAGCACACTCCCACACACGGATTGAATCCGCGTAGATAGGGTCTAACATCCAGGCAGAGACGACGCAAAGAGGGATAGGGAGGGTTTTTAGTTAGGTCTACTCACCCATTCCTGTGTCCATCATGGAGTCCCTCCCTGGCGTCCAATGTCAAGAGAGCAGCAGCCGTCCATCGCTGTCCCTGCAAGAGAGGGGAGAGAAAACATCAACATGACCTCCTGGGTGTAATTGTTTGCGAGACTGGAGCACTTCCAGAGTTCAAGTTTTGTTAATCCACCCCTTCTCTAGCCTAGCCTAGTCCTTTTCCCTCTCGTAAATAAATCTTGTTTGTGTGCTTACCACTGCCTGGCATTATTTTCTTGTGCTAAGGCAAGCTCTGACAGACTGGCTTTACAAAGGGGACCATGTGGGAAGAATTTACTGAAAGATTCCCTGCATCTTCTGAATAGGGTTTGGGTTCTGCCCTTTTGAAAGGAAGGAAAAATCCTTCCAGGTGATCCTACGGGGCTGAAACCCACTGGGATTACTTAGTAATCTGTCCTCTTCACTACCATGTTTGTGACCCTCTGTGTCATAGGGAAGTAGCCCATGGCTCATTATGCTTCTTTTGATTTAAAATGGACACGTGTGGTGTACAGACGAAGAAGGACAACTTTTCAAGTCCAGTGTGCACAGAAATGGGATGGACACTTCAAGGATTGAATACAATGCTTTGATCTTCCATCTGTTCATTAAACAAAGACAAAGGTGCAGATTTGAGAGGCTCGGCACTGAGTTCCCCAGGATCATTCCTCTCCGTGAAATTCCCATGATAAATCTCCTCTCAAGGAAGAGCCTGAGGAAGTGTGATCAGGGGAACTACCCAGAGCACCAGATAAATCAGGGCCCTGAGCTGAGAAAAACCAAGCCTCAGCCAGTTCACATTAATTCAGCTGTCCTCAGCACAGACACCCCTGAAGCACCCGAGGATTCCTTGAAAGGCTTTGAGAGGCTTGGCTCTGCAGAGCGAGAGATGAAGCCTATTATTGCAGGGAAATCAATGACAGAGCACTGTCCACACCAGCACTTAGGTCGGTGTAACTTGTCTCACTCGGGGGGTGGCTTCTTCACACCCCTGAGCGACATACGTTCTACCGACACAAGGGGGCGTGTAGACGCAGCCTTAGCAGAGAAGCGACTTAGAAAACAGGTTTTGTTTTGGAGGAAATGCAGGAACCCCGGGTTTGTAATAACTCAAAGGAGAGTCCGACCCCATCAGTCACCTTCCCCACTTTGCACTTGGCCCTGGGATAGTTGTTTTCTCTCAGCCTCTGCCCACTATCATGCCATGTGAAGGGGAAGGAGCCATGCACCTGTCTAGGGTGCTTCTGACATCCGAGAGGGGAGAAAGGAAAAAAGAGGCTCAGTCCCACATGCTACTCACACAGGGGGTGGGAACTTTTGTGGTCATTTCAATCGACTCAAGAGGCTCCAAAAGAGTCAAAGGTGCTCACGTGACCCTGTCCCTGTCCAACATTAAAGAGGTGAAACAAGGCTGGCAGTTTGGGCTGCTGGACAGAACAAGCCTTCAGGCCGAAAAGCCAACAACCTTTCTCTCCATTTCAGCAAAAAACAACATTCAAGAAACCCCCACAAAAACAGGCACCTGAAAAGTCCTGCCCCCGACTTCACCTTTCCAAGGTCTTCTCCGCACTCTCTCCCGCCCCGAGTGAGAATCCGACCCCTTGACCAACACACCACAGTGAGACCCGAATGCAGCTCTCCCTCTGCAGGCAGGATGGTGGAGAAAAACACAGGTGAAAAAACCCTCCCGGCTCAGCTGCGCAGGGAGCCTTGGCAAGGACGTGGTGGAAAGGTGACGCCGGGATCTCTCGCACGGTGAAGGAGACTCGTGCCCGACTCCAACCAACCCTTTGGGAACTCGAAGGAAGCCGCATCCCACAGGCGTTTCCACAGACCAGCCACCAGCCACACACCCAGGCCGGAGGGGCCGGGACACGGGAAGGGGCAGCAGCCAACGCCCCCGGGGGGAGGGCTGGGGCGGGAGCTGCAGCCAGGCCCCTGGACCCGCAGGGAGACGCAGACCCTGACGGCAACCAGCCACGTTTGCCCACGTGTGTGTGTGATGTCTTGTGTGTGTGCTGTGTGTCGTGCAGAGTCTTGTGCTCAGTGTGTGTGTAATGTGTTGTGTTTTGAGTTGAGTGTTGTGTGTCATCTAGAGTGTTGTGTGACGTGTTGTGTGTGTGTCTGTGTGGTGAGTGTTGTGATGTGTGTCTGTGATGTGTTGTGTGTCGTATTGTGTGTGTGTTGACTTGTGTGCCGTTTTGTGTCTCATGTTGAGTGTGTGTTGTATGGTTGTGGTGTCATGAGACGTGTTGTGTGTGACGTGGTGTGTGTCGCACGCACAGACACAACACATCGCATGTCAGATGCACAAGACGTCGCATGTAGCACACACACACAACACATCACATACGCAACACGACGCTCATGCACATCACACACAAAACATCGCACCTCACACGCACACACACAACACGTTAGCTGTCGCACGATGCACATCACATAATTGCATTGACACACACAACACTTCGCACGTCACACTCACAACACGTCGCATCGAACGTTATACACACAGCACATAGCACTTCAGACATGCAACATATTGTGCGTCGCAAGCACGCACAGCACGTCGCACGTCACACTCACAAACTCATCTCACACACGCACAATACGACACACACCACGTCACACAGACAGCACAACACACAAAACACAACACAGGCACACAACCTTATAAACAACACATCACAGTCACACACACAACATGACACACAAAACATCACACACACTCAACACAACACTCTAGACGACACCCAACACATACAACACGTCACACAACATGTCACACACACACACGTCACTCACACACCACACACACAATATGACACACAACATAGCACACACACTGCACACACCATGTCACAGAAAACACGTAACATGACAGCACACACACAACACCACACACACACTGAATATGACACACAAAATGGCCTACAATACACACACACACAACACATCACACACACACAACACACCACATAGACACACACACAACACGTCACACACACAGCACACCGTACATCGCACAGACACAAAACACTACACACATGTCACACACACAATAAAACACACATGTCACACAGACAGACACAAACACACACAACATGACACACACATCTCACACACACACACTACATCACACACAACACATCACATGACACCAAAAACACAACACCACACACACACTCAACACATCACACAACATGATACACAGATAGACACAAAGAAACACGACACACAACATGTCACACACACAACACTACAGAAAATACGTCTCACACACACCCCATACACCACTTCATGTCACCACAAACACCACCACACACCCAATCCACACAACACTCTAGATGACACACAACACACACACAACAGGACACACAAGACATCACACACACACAACCCATCACATACACACATATCACGATGCACACAACACGAGACACAAAACGGCTCACACACACAAAGACACACAACACGACTGTCAAAGGAAAAATGCGTTAGCCGGTCTCTCACCAATTTAGGTGTCAGATTCGACTCTAGGATCCCACGAACTTCTCAACTCTGAGTCCAGTTTTCACCAGCGTCCTGTATTAGGCCACCGAAATACAGCCCGAGCTGGGTGCCTCCGGAGAGGGACCCCGCTCCCCAGACACGGCACGCGTGTGTACCCTCGACGGTTGGGAACACCGCCCTCGCCCGCCTCCAAAGTCCGACCCCCTCATCTGAGTCGGGGTCTCTGCTCTTCCCGACCGGGCAGTTCTGCGGCTGAGTGGACAGGCCGTTGCGGGTGCCAGACGCCCCCTGAGGACGATGAGTTCTTCTTTTCGCCTTTCTCCCTTAGCTCCAGGGATAACGGGCGGCCCCGCCTGGTTTGGCAGCTGCTTCTCCAGCCTTCCTCGCAGGTCAGCTCGACCTCGGCCGAAGGCGTCAACCACTTTACTCACGTTCGCGGCGTTAGTAACTCCCGCGAAGTCACAAGAGCAAACTTCTTAAACCAACGTTTATACAAAATAGCATGTAAGCCCTTTCTTATCCCAACGACGCACACAGAAACACGTCGCACGTCCCACACAACACGTCGCAGGTGGCAGGTTGCACGGATACACACAACACGTCGCACGCACGCACGCACGCATGGTGCACGTTGCACGTTGCATGACACACACACACAAAAAGTCACACAAACACACACACAACGCGACACACAACACGTCACACACACACAACACATCACACACACAAAAAGATCTCATGCACACACACAACAAGACACAGAACCCGTCGCACACACACATAACACGACACACACAACACGACACACAATATGTCACACACACACAAACACACACAACACGTCACACAGACAGACACAAACACACACAACATGACACAGAACATGACACACACTCAGAACACTACACAAAACATGTCACACACACACGCCACATCATAGAGCACTACAAACACAACACCACACACAGAAATCACACAACTCTAGATGACACAAAACAAGACACACAATACGTCTCACACACACACACAGCACGACATACACACACACAAAAACGTCTCACACACACACGACACACAACCCATCTCACACACACACATAACACAATACAACACACACACAACACGACACACACAGAAACAAATCGCATTTCCCGCACAACACGTTGCAGGTTGCATGTTGCACGGATACACACAACACATTGCACACATACATGCACAAAAGTCGCATGAAAAACACACACAGAAACACGTCACACACACAAACACACACAAAGCGACACAAAACACGACACACAAGATGTCACACACACAAACACATCTCTCACACACACACAACATGACACAGAACCTGTCTCACACAGACACAGACACACACACCACGAAACACAACACGTAACACACACAACATGACACACAACACGTCACACATACAACACATTGCATGTTGCACGTCGCACGGACACACAACACATTGCACGCCGCACATCGCACAAACACTTCGCACATCACACGTCGCATGTCGCATGTCACATGTCACACCTGCGTACACAACACGTTGCGCGTCGCACGTAACACACACAACACTTCAAATGTCAGACACAACACATCGCACGTAGCACGCACACTCAGCACATGGCACGTCACGCGTTGCTCACCGCACATCGAACACACAACACGTCGCGTGTTGCACATCACACACACACTATGTTGCACGGTGCACATCGCACAGACAACACATCGCATGTCGCACAAACACACACACACAAACAGGTCTCACACACACACACAACATGGAACAAAATGTGACACAACACGACACACAACACGTCACACAGACAGACACAAACACATACAACGACACACATGTCACACAGACACACACACACACCACGTCACACACCTTCATCGATTGGTCTCGTTAAGAGTTGTTATGGCAACCCCCATTTTCTCGTCTTCTCTCTATCGCTATATCTATATCTTCCTGCTGTATTCTCCCCTGCATGCATCTGATGAAGTGGGCTTTAGCCCATGAAAGCTTATGCTCAGAGAAATTGGTTCGTCTCTAAGATGCCACAAGTCCTCCTCATTCGCTTTTCCTGACTGATGGTGCTGGGGGCTCTGCCTGGCTCCAGTGCTCCGGTCCCTCAGCTACCAAGGCCACCTGGGAACCCTGATCGATTCCAGGTTCAAGGAGTGCTGAGATCCATCTGTCTCTTTCTGTGCCTCTGTCTCTCTCTAGGAATAGCCTCCTGACCCTGTCTCCTGTGATCAGTTATAGTTTGCTAGCCCCCCACCCCACCTCCATGGGTGTTTTTGGCTTCTCCATTCACTCGGCAGCAACGCTCCTTGTACCCAAGCTAAAGATCCCTGCAGCCCCAAAAATCCTCGGGGGTTTGCTCAGCAAGTGGGTTACTAGGAAAATGGTTGTGGGGTGAAGGCGGGGATAGGGAGGTGCTGAACCTGGGGGCAGAGGAGGGTGGCAGATTAAGGTGTTGCTCAGCCCAGCCCGCTGAGTCCAAGGACATAAGAGGGGACCAGCTTTAAATTGCTGTTCGATCCAGCCCACTGAGTCCCGGGACACATCAGGGGTCAGCTTGCGAGTGCTGATGACCCAGTCCTCTCTGACATGCTAACTTCATGTGTGTGTGCCTGTGTGTCTGCTCATGTTCATCACATTTGGGGGCTGGAAGACCCCAGCCCTGGGGAACCGAGGTCCTGCAGGGTAGCTCCATTGGGAGGGAACTCGCAGAAGGAAGGAGTAGCGATCCATAGGAAAACACAAGTGACACAAGCAGCACATTGACAGAATTGCAGAATCTCCCCCCACCAGAAGAGTAACCCTAACAAATGGGCGTACCCCAAGGTGAAGGGCAATTCTGGTAACAGCTCATTTGGGGCTTGTTTGGAAGGGGGATGGACGTCATTCTTGCGACAAGGCACCTGCTATGGCCAAAAACACTTTCGCCCTGTGCGCCCTTCCAGACAAGTCTTATGTCCCAAATACTTTGGGTCTTCCGGGATAAGTCCCCGAATAATAAAGGATCTTGACCAAAAAGGTCGTCACGTCTAAAAAGGAAGGAAGGTTGTCGTTGTGGAGACCATGAAACAAGCCCTGCAACTTTTGGACACGTATCCCGACAGTCCACAGGGTGCACATCAAGGAACGTTCAAAGCGAGACGGGCGTTCTTTTTGGGGAGACTAACCCCCATTGCACTGACCAGGAGAAGGGGGAAGTGGGAGGCTGCAGCGCCATCTAGCGGCCAAAGGAGAAATCGCCGGCTTCTGGACCTGTGTGCGCCCTTGGTTCGGTTCACATGCAAAGCTGTGTCACGCCAGGTTGGGAAAACGGGGTTCTGCTGCCCGACATCATCCTCTGGAATGACTCAACCCAACAGGACACCTCCTACGATACACTGCTCCGAGTGATGTTCTCAAACAGGTCACCACAGATCCCCAGTCTCCCCCCACCGGGAGGCAGGTGTGAGAGGATTGTTCTCCCCAACTGACAGAGGGAGAAACAAAGGCTGAGAAAGGCGAAGGGCCTTGTCTTCCATCACACAACCTGTCGGGATAGAGTTGGGAACAGGACCCGGGTGTCCTGACTTTCAAACGAACCATCAGTCTGGAGTTTCACATACTGAATGATCAGAATAAAGGGATCTGCAATGAGCTACAGACCAACAACCATTCACATTGATTCTTCAGCAAGTGTTTTAGAAGCAGGAGAACAACAGCGAGAACCAGGAACGGCTCAGAGACAATCAGCAGCGAGAAGGAGAACAATTCACCAAGCAGATGATTGGTTCTGGCTTATTTGCTGGGCCTTAAACGAGAACAACAAAGTCCTGAATCTCCTCCCTGCCACGAGACCCCCTGCTCAGCCAATCAGCGTGGAGACTCTGGCGGTGGGCTGAGGGTTCCCCAGATGGCCCAGGGATGGCTCAGGTCACCGGTGAGGATCACTCTCAGAGCACGCTTCCTGTCCCATCTCTTTGGGAGGCCTCCCACCATGAGGGCTACAGAGCAGCCCCCTCCTTGCCAGTGGAGGGAGGGAAGCAGGAAAAGGGAAACCAAAAAAGACAAACCCCAAGGACTCGAAGGGACAAAGGCCAAGCTGGGGGGAAATTGTCCCACCTTAACCTCCTGTTTTCCGTGCTGAGAATTTGGCCAGCACCGGGCGGATCAGGCTGCCTCGGTACCAAACCTCTCTGGGGCTCTTCCCTTCTCCACAGGGACATCTGTCTTCTCGCTCAATGAGCAGTGGGAAAGGAGAAAACTCCAGAGAGGCTCCACCTCGCGCTCACATACGAGACCCTGAATTCTCTCTCAGTCCTCAAGGAGACACCTCAAGAAGGAGACTCCCTGCAGCAAAGCCCCGGGGGTCTCTGAGATCCCCCTGCCCTGCAGCCTGTCCTCCCTGGCCGTTGTCGTGGACTCTCTGTGAGGTCACCGCCTCCCAACCTCCTTTCACCAATCAGCTGAGTGCTGCAAAAGGCCCTTGTGATGTCACTGCCACCCCCACCCCTACCCTGCAGGGCTCATGTCCTGCCCCGAGCCGGCTCCTGTGCGTGTTTGAGCTGCTCCCCCTGGGTCACCCCCACACACTCAGTGGTCGTGCAAGGGTTCACGCAGGCCACACGTGGAACCATCAGAGGATGCTCAATGTGCCGCACTCGGTTTTGCAGAGATTTGGAGACTTGAAGGCCAGAAGAGACTCTTAGATCATCTCATCTGGCCCCCTACACATCACAGGCCTCCTGTATGGCGCAGTCGCGAGTTGTCATAAATATAAAGGGAAGGGTAAACCCCTTTAAAATCCCTCCTGGCCAGAGGAAAAATCCTCCCACCTGTAAAGGGTTAAGAAGCTAAAGGTAACCTCACTGGCACCTGACCAAAATGACCAATGAGGAGACAAGATACTTTCAAAAGCTGGGAGGAGGGAGAAAAACAAAGGGTCTGTGTCTGTCTGTGTGATGCTTTTGCCGGAGACAGAACAGGAATGGAGTCTTAGAACTTTTAGTAAGTAATCTAGCTAGGTAGGTGTTAGATTATGATTTCTTTAAATGGCTGAGAAAAGAGCTGTGCTGAATAGAATGACTATTCCTGTCTGTGCGTCTTTTTTGTAACTTAAGGTTTTGCCTAGAGGGATTCTCTATGTTTGAATCTAATTACCCTGTAAGATATCTACCATCCTGATTTTACAGAGGTGATTCTTTTTACTTCTATTAAAAGTCTTCTTGTAAGAAAACTGAATGCTTTTTCATTGTTCTAAGATCCAAGGATTTGGGTCTGAGGTCACCTATGCAAATTGGTGAGGATTTTTACCAAACCTTCCCCAGGAAGTGGGGTGCAAGGGTTGGGAGGATTGGGGGGGGGAAAGACGTGTCCAAATTACGTTTCCTCAGGAACCCAGATAAAGTTTGGTGGTGGCAGTGGAAGTTCAGGGGCAAAGGGTAAAATTAATTTGTACCTTGGGGAAGTTTTAACCTAAGCTGGTAAAAGTAAGCTTAGGAGGTTTTCATGCAGGTCCCCACATCTGTACCCTAGAGTTCAGAGTGGGGAAGGAACCTTGACAGGAGTGTGGGAGGGGGCTGGGGCAGGGTGTTGAGGGATGCGGGGCGGCTTACCTCGGGATGGGGGGCTCCCCAGCTCCCACCGGCATAGCCCTGCAGCTCCTAGATGGCAGAGGGGTTGGTGGGGGGTGGTGTCTCCACACCACTCTGCCTGTGCCTGCAGGCCAATGGGAGGCGAGGGCAATAGAGCAATGACTGCAGCACTAGGAGAGCCTGGCAAAGAGCAGCCACCAGGGGCTGTCGCCAAGGGAACCACCGAGGGATGTCCCTGTATGTTGTTGTTGGGGACACTGGGCATGGCCACTAGGTAACTCGAGGGGATGGAAGACCACGAGTGTCGATGAAGCCCCCTCGCACTAGGTCCCCCCACCTGGAAGCACTCGCAGCAGTTATGCTGAGGTTCTGCAACAATATGTTGCAGTCAGACTGTCTGAAACTAAACAAGGCCAGACGGGGAAGATATGGCAGAACAATGCTGAATAAAGCAGCTTTATATATATATATATATGATTTAACAGATGGTACAAAGAAAAAGGGAACTAGCTGGTATCTGGATTGGCTGGCTATATGGACACTTAGGGCAGCTTGCTATTGGACAAGTATGCTGAAGAAATGATGTATAAAAGTCTGTGTAACTTCCTGCTCTGTTTACAGGATTTGAGGTGAATATCTCCCTGTACCATATTGAAGCTTCAAATAAACTTTTCTGCTTCTCCACCCCATTGTGATTATTGGGTGACGCACACCAGGCAACGAACAATGCTGTTGCTTGCCTCGGGTGCTCTGTGCCGGCAACAGCTTTTGGCGTCCCTGGGTGGGCGACGAGGCTGCTATTTAGCCTTGCCCGGACCCCTCCCGGCGGTCGAAAATTGCAGCGACAACCGACGCCCAGCGCACACCAGTGAGTTCATCGGTGGCCTCGGAGGAGACGCGATTTGATCGACCCTGGAGGGCACAACAGTGCAACGCACTCATATAGTGGAGAAGCAGCTATGGCGATGGTGAGGAACCGGTCCCTTGGACATAGGGGAGGAGCAGCTACGGGTGACAGTGGGGAACCAGTCCCTTGGATAAGGTAGGAACCTTTTGAAATCCTGATAGTATGCTCTGTTGGAACCTGGGGACGCCCAGAGATACCCTGTAGGTATGGGACAGGGACAGAGCTCGGGGGTTAGGGCACAGTGTACGCCCCTAGAATGCATTCTAGCAAACTGGAAAGTGTTTGGATCAGATCCAATGACAAAAAGCAAATTGAAAAGGTTTTGTACAATAGACTGGCCTGAATATCGGCTAGAGAACCAGGAACGGTGGCCACCGGGAGGGTCAATCAATTATAATACAATCCTCCATTAGTTTTGTTTTGTCAGTGAATGGGTAAATGGAATGAACATCTGTATGCACAAGCGTTTATGGCTTTAAGAAACAGAACAGAGCTGTAATTCTGCAGAGCTGTAATTTGACTCCGATAGGATCGGTAGTAGCTCATGTTAGCCCCCAGAAACGCCCCCCCGCCCACTGTTGTAATGGCAGATTCGGTGTCCCCTTCGGCCCCTACATCCCCACCTTATAAGGGTAGGATGCCTCGGGTTACAGAGATTGACCCCTCGGTGGGACTCTATCCTTTGATTACCGAGACTGTTGTGGCTCGTCCAGGGGCAAACGGACGCCAGGCTACCACTATGCAAGTTTACACCTAGACCTAGCAGCTTTTAAAACACAGGCTGGGGAATTCTCCACAAACCCAAGCCGGTTTATTTCAGTCTTTGAGGGGTGCCTCAGTTGTCACAAGCCGGATTGGGATGACTGTAATATCCTCTTGAGAACCCTGTTGTCTGAGGTGGAGCGGAATCAGGTTATAGCTAAGGCAAGGGGAGCGTCAGCCTTTAAGCAAAAGAAAGGAAGCTATCTGTCAAGTCCCTACCCCAAGCACTCGTAAACGGCTCAGAGCTTTTCTGGGTATGGCAGGCTTTTGCATGATCTGGATCCCAGAGTTTGCTGGGCTAAACCGTTATATGACTGTGTCAAGGGAACGGATCACGACCCCTTTCACTGGTTCCCAGAAGCCGACAGGGCATTTAAAATCCTAAAAAGGAAGCTGATGGAAGCTCCAGCCCTGGGTCTTCCGGATCTCTAACGAAAAGGTGTGGCCCTGGGAGTGCTAACCCAATTGTTGGGGACCTGGAAACGTCCCGTGGCTTATTTTTCTAAGCAACTGGATCAGGTTGCAAAGGATTGGCTGGCATGTTTACGGACAGTCACAGCTACTGCCCTAGTGCTTGAGGAAGCTGAGAAGCTAACATTGGGAGGGGTTATGCAAATCTATACTCCCCATATGGTCCAAGCCCTGCTAGACACCAAGGGTGGGCTCTGGCTCACCCAGGCTCGGATTGCTCGGTACCAGGCTAAGCTGTTAGAGAACTCTGAAGTCACCTTACAGCCTTGCCCCTCCCTTAAACCAGCCACCCTCTTGCCAGAAACAGAGGACCAGAAACATGACTGTTTAGAGATCATAGATGCCCAATATTCCAGCCGCCAGGACTTTAAGGATCAGCCGCTCCCAAAGGCAAATTATGAGTGGTACACTGATGGTAGCAGCATTGTCATGGAGGGGCAAAGGAGGGGAGGTTATGCTGTCGTGACCCTCCATGATAGCTTGGAGGCCGAGAGGTTGCCTGCTGGGACCTCTGCCCAGCTTGCCGAACTAGTGGCCCTGACCCGTGCACTTGAACTGTCAAAAGGGAAGTGAGTCAATATTTTTACTGATTCCAAATATGCTTTTGGTGTGCTGCATGCTCATGCTGGCCTGTGGAAGCAGAGGGGAATGCTGACAGCTCAAGGCTCTCCAGTAAAGTACGGGCCCCAAGTTCTCCGGCTTCTAGAGGCCGTACGACTCCCCTCGGAAGTAGCGGTGGTACACTATAAAGCCCATCAGAGGGAGGATCGAGATGTGGCCAGGGGTAACGCTAGGGCAGACAGAGAGGCTAAGCATGCTGCCACCCTGACGTCCCCCCAGACTGAGAATGCCCGTATGCTGCCCTTATCCCATCAGTGGGGGAGCTTCCGACTCCTCAGTACTCTAGTGAAGAAAAAAAACTAGCTGACAAACTCGGTCTTCAGGAAAAGAAGGGATGGCTCCATTCCCCGGAAGGGAAGGTCCTTCTACCAAAGGGCCTGATCTGGCCAGTATTGCAGAAACTGCACCAGACCACTCATGCTGGCAGGGAAGCACTTATCCAACTGATGGAAAAATACTTTATTACTTCTGGACTGCAACCCCTGGCTACCCAGGTACAAGCTGACTGTTTAGTCTGCCAAAAGAATAACCCCCGACCAGGACATCCAGTGCCACCAGCTGCCCTGGAACCCACTCCAGGCCACAGACGGGTGTGGCAAATCGACTTTACCAAGTTTCCCCGGACCCAAGGGCTCAAATATCTCCTTGTCATAGTGGATCGGTTCGGCGGATGGCCAGAAGCCTTCCCCTGCCATAATTGCACTGCTAGAACAGTGGCCCTCAAGTTTGTTAAGGAGATCATTCCTCGCTTTGGACTCCCCCAGTGGATGGAATCTGACAGTGGGACACGCTTCACATCAAAAATCATTCAAAGCATCTCACATGCCTTACAGATCCCCTGGAAACTCCATACGCCCTGGAGACCGCAAGTCAGTGGGGTAGTGGAGCGGACCAATCAGACCCTTAAATGGCATCTCTCAAAAAGTCTCACTGCGATGGCCTGATGCTTTGCCCCTCGTCCTGCTCTGTGTCCATGCTCTCCCGAAGGGTAGATTAGGGCTCAGTCCCTTTGAAATTATGTTTGGAAGGGCATGGCCTATGAATGGGACACTGGTTCTGGCAGGGGAGTGGGAAATGGGGTGTGTTTTTTTGTCTCAGTACATGTGCTCTCTGTCTGCTGTTCTCTCTTTTCTCCACAGGTATACCAAAGACTTCCAGCCTCTTCCATTGGATACCCCTGTCCACTCCTTGCAGCCAGGTGCCTCTGTGCTTGTTCGTACCTGGAAGGACGAGCCTCTCCAAGAGAAGGGGAAGGAACCCCACACCGTCCTGCTGGTTTTCCACACGGTGGCAAAGGTCAAGGGACACAAAAACTGGATCCATTACTCTCGCCTGAAGGTGGTGTCTACTCCTCCACCAGCGGAACTGTGGACCGTCCAGCCCATCACCACGTCACCCTCCGACAATCTTGGACTCAAATTATTGTTTAAAAAGACATAAACAAAACATTTGTTTATACTGATTTGTAGGTCCTCGGACGTGCCCAGTATAGACTAGATGCCTCTATGTATTCCTTTTGGTTGGCCAATATTACCCTTGCCCCCTCTTGTCTGAGGTTTGTAAATGCTATCCACGTTGGGGAAAACCTCACCAATGGAGAACTTAAATGTAATGACAGTGTGGAAATCTCTTTTGCTTATGGGCACATGAAACTACCGATGGGGTGGTTCCTCATATGTGGGAGATGTGCATATGCCTATGTCCCGGCCAATAGTTCTGGAGACCCCTGCTCTCTCGGCCGCGTGGCCCCCCCCGATTTTTCCATATCCCCCGCAGCTGCCTGCCCGACATAAAAGGGATGCCATTCCTCTCGATTCCACCTGTAAGTCAGAGGTAACCTTCTTCTTAGAGGCTGAAGCGGCGGCTCTGGCCTTTTCCTTCGTTGGCATCCCTGGGCTAGCGGTGCATAATTATCATGCAGTAGAGCACCTTGCCTGCACGGTGGCAAAAGCTATCAATTTAACCTCCACTGTCCTAGCCCACCTCTCACATGAGTTAGGGGAGGTACGTCAGGGGATGCTACAGAACAGACTGGCAGTGGATGATTTGCTTCTACGCCATGGTCACGTATGCCGGGAGTTTGCAGGCATGTGTTGCTTTAACATAACAGATGCAGGACCCTCCATAGAGGCTGATTTACAACGCCTGCAGCAACTGGCAAGAGACATTCATCAGCAAACTGGGGAGGACTGGCTAGGCTCTTTATTTTCTGGCTGGGGCCTTTCCCCATGGCTAAGTGGGTTGTTTAGTCTGTTGTTTAAACTTCTTTTTCCTGTGTTAATAGTGTTATTCCTGCTGTGCTGTATGTGGGCCTGTGTAAAGACACTTGTTTTGCGCAGCGTGGGGATCTTAATTTTATGCGTAGCCTGTTAGTGAGCAGATAAAGGTGAGAAAACTCAGGTATGGGAATGAGTATTCTCAAAGGAGGGAATTGTTGGGGTCCCAGGGCATGGCCACTAGGTAAGTCGAGGGGCTGGAAGGCCATGAGTGTCGAGGAAGTCTCTTTGCTCAACCCCCCTTCACAGAATTCAGTCCTGGCTGGCCTGAGAAAGCCCTTGCACTCCCAACATAATGCTGCAGCTGCAGATAGAGCTGTTTTGTGTAGGTTTTGCTGGTGCCACGTTAGGATAACGGCAGGAATCAGCTACAAGACCATAACCGCTTATTTGCCTCATTAATCGCAAGGCTAAGCAGGCTGTGCTGTTGTTTTGAATTGCTAAAATGCTCGTTAAAAGTTGCCGGAAAAAGTATTGTTGTAACCCATATAAGGCAAAGCAGTTTTACTTGGCTGATGTGTAATGTAATAGAGATAAGGAGTATAAAGGTATGTGACTCTGCCTGCTCAGTGTGCAGGATTTGAGATTCTGTACTCCCTGTACCTTCCTTGGAGCTCCAAATAAACTTTTATGCTTGTCCACCCCGTTGTGTTTATTGGGTGACGCACACCGGCAGCGAACCCCTGTTGTTGCTCGCCTCTGGCACTGGGTGCCGGCAACACCTGCTTTCCAGTTACTGTAAATAAACCATTAAAACAATTCTTGTTTCTTCCACATTCATGTCCTAGTTCCAGTTGTTGGGGGCAGAGTCATGGGATGTGTTTGTGACACTATTCCTTGGGGGAGCGTCTTATGCTGATAAGAAGCACACGGGATCTTTTCAGGGGAAAAGGCAATACGCCGCATTTATTGAAAATACAACTGTAAGCATATATATTTAACCACATACACACACATCCTGCAGATGGTCTTACAGTTACCAGTTTCCTGTAGCTCTTGTCAATCTAATGGCCAGTTAGATTGAACACAAGCGAGGAGCTGGGCTCCGTCGGTCGCGATCCCATGCTCCGAGGCTTTGCAGGACGGAACCCAGAGTCTGATGGCAAAACACCCCAGCTTTAGACTCGTAAATTCCCACTTTCGTCGATGGATTTTGCAATGTCATTCTGTAATCGTTAGTCCTCAAGTGGGGTTAATCTCCGGGTTTTCCGCCGTTATCATTTGGTGGTTTTGTTGGCTTCCCAGCGTTAGCTCTTCTTTGTCTTGCATTCAGGGTGCCTGCCTCGCCGCTGAGGTCATCAGTGCTGCTAACATGTTTAGCGTTGGATACAGTGGATGTTTTCTGATTGTCTCCTGCTGTTTCCAAGTCTCTCACGTCTTCTTGACCATCTGGACATTTGTGATGGTTTTTCACCTTTATTTTGAACTATGCACACATTTCTCACTCGCACCAAACAATTTCAGGGAGACTTTCAGACAGGATAACATTTTAGAAAGGATGATATGGTTTCTAAAGGGATTACAAAAGAACCTTAGGCAACTTAGTTTGCAATGCAGAGAAGAAACACAACTTAATTTGTAATGCAGATAAGAAACAAGACCTTGGAGCAAATACCGTAATGACACCTTATCCTAAAACAAATGGTGACCAGGACTGTTCTGGTCTATTCCTGCCTGAAATCAGCTTCAGACATCAGAATCTGGCGGATGCCTCTTTACCAATGGCCCACGAGGCCGTTCCTTCCTGCTCTCAGAAAGGGTGGCGGGCAGAATATGGTCACATCCTACCATACATCAATCCATTTAATACATGGTTATCCCTTCTCTTTCATTATGCAAAATGCAAACATCAAATCCTCCTCCTCTAGGTGCCCTGTAACCCCCATATTCCTCACCTTGGATTGAATTGGGATGTTACACGTAAACCAGGCCATGCAGGGGATCAGGGGAAAGGTGAGGAGCTGTCAAAAGTCACTCTTCTCTCTGTCTAGATCTGTGTCTCCTCAATGCCTATGAAATGACAAGAATTGTCCGGTGTTCACTGAAACACGCTGTTAGTTGTGGAATCAGCCCCAAATGAGCTTCCCCAGAGGTACCAGCAAGGAAGGTCAGCAACCCCCGGGTGGGGTGTGAAACAGCCCATCCACAGCCGTTGCCCAGCAAGGAAGCTCCCACTCAGTGATTCCCCTGCCTGAGGCCACAGCAAGGGAATTGCTGCACCGTGCTGGGAGATTGAGCAATGCCCCCCCCACGCTTCCGCCCCCCCAGACACGCCTGGACTGGGGCTTCCCAAGCACACGGGCTGAGGGGGCAAAACCCAAACCCAAACCCGGGGCCCACGCTTGGCCTTTCTCCTCCCCCCACCGACACTGCCAGCAAGAAGGACACTGAAGACTTGAGACTGCAACTGAGGGGACTGGCCCGGACACACAGCACGTCGCACTTCACACACACAAAACGTCAAATGTCGCACCCACAACTCCTCGCACGTTGCACGCACACAGCACGTCGCACGTCACACACACAAACACGCCTCACACGCACACAAAACACGACACACAACCCATCTCACAGACACAAAACACTACACACACCACATCACACAAAACACGTCACATGACACCACACGCACACTTAACATGATACACAAAATGGCACACAACACACACAAACACGACACACAACACACTACACAGACACACACTCACAGAACATGTCGCACTTCGCACCTCACACACAAAGGTTGCACATCACACACAACACGACGCAGGATGCATGTCGTACACCCCACATCACAATTCACATGCACACACAGCATGTCACATGTCACACGTTGCACTCACGCACACAACACGTCTTACATCACACGTTGTACGTCTCACGCACACAACACATCGCACGTCGCACATCACACACACAAAGCCCCGTGCATCACACACAACATGTCATTCGTCGCATGTCACATGTCGCACGCCCACACAGCACATCGCACATCACAATTCAAACACACAGCACGTCGCATTTTGCATATCTCACACACACAACACGTCACACACACACAGCACGACAAACAACACTTGTGTGTGTGAGATGTGTTTGTGTGTGTGTGATGTGTTGTGCATGTGTTGTCTGTCTAGAGTGTTGTATTCAGTGTGTGTGGGACGTGTTGTGTGTTCTGTTGTGTGTGTGTGTCTGAGTGGTGTGTTGTATGTGTGATGTGTTGTGTGCCGTTTGTGTGGTGTCTGTCGCACGCACAGAGACATGTCTCACGTCGCACGCCACACCCCGCATGCCGCACAGAGAACACGTGACACGTCACACACACAAAAGTCACCCGTCAGACACAACACGTCGCAAGTCGCACATGCACACACAACATGTCGCACGTCACACATACAACACATCGCACGCTGCACTTCATACACACAAAACGTCCAACCTAGCACACACAACACAGCACACGTCACACACACACGTGCACACGTCGCACACACACCATGTCGCCCGCTCACACAGCAAGTCACACACACAGTACATTGCGCATCGCACATCTCACACAAACAGCACGACGCACAACACATGTGTGTGAGATGTGTTTGTGTGTGTGTGATGTGTTTGTGTGTGCTGTGTGTCGTCCAGAGTGTTGTGTTCAGTGTGTGTGTGATGTGTTGTTTTTCGTGTTGTGTGTGTGTGTGGTGTGTTGTGTGTGTAGTGTTGTGTGTCATGTTGTGTGTGTCATCTAGAGTGTTGTGTGACGTGTTGCGTGTTGTGTTGTGTGTGTGTCTGTGTGGTGACTGGTGTGTTGTGTGTGTGATGTGTTGTGTGTCATGTTGTGTGTCATCAGACGTGTTTTGTGTGACTTGGTGTGTGTCGCACGCACAAAAACAGCACATTGCACGCCGCACGTCACACACATGTCCCATGCGTGTCACACGAACACACACACAGCATGTTGTATGTCACATGCACAACACGTCACGTGTGGCACGCACACACGTCGCACGTAACACACACAATGTCACATATTGCACATCACACACACAAAACATCGGACGTCGCACACACATACAGAAAACGTCGCTTGTCGCATGATGTACATTGCACATCGCACGGACACACACAACACGCTGCGCGTCGCATTCACACAGCACATCGCACGTCATACTCACAAACACGTCTCACACACACACAATACGACATACACAATGTCACACAGACACAAAACACTACACACAACATGTCATACACACAACACGTCACACAGACAGACACAAACACACATGACACACACCACATCACGCACAACACATCACATGACACCAAAAACACAACACCGCACACACACTCAACACGTCACACAACACGTCACACAGACAGACACAAACATGACACACAACATCACCCATACACACAACACTACACAAAACACGTCTCACACACACACGTCACATGTCACCACAAACACAACACCACACACACAATCTACACAACACTCTAGGCGACACACAAAATGACACACAACACGTCATACAAAACAACTCACACACAAACACACACAACACAACACACACAGAAACACATTGCACGTCCCATACCTATTGCACGTTGCATATTGCACGGATACACACAACACATCGCACACACTCATGTACGCATGTCACATGTTGCACGTCAAACGACACACACACACAAACATGTCACACAAACACACACACAACGCGACACACAACCCGTCACACATGTCACACACACAAAAATGTCTCATGCACACAAACACAAGATACACAACCCGTCTCACACACAAACACACACATAACACGACACACACAACACACAACACGTCAAACACAAACACGACACACAACACATCACACACACAAACACACACGACACACAACACGTCACACACACACGTCATATGACACTACAAACACAACACCACACACACAATCTACACAACTCTACAAACACCACGTCTCACACACACACACACAACACAACACACACAAACGTCTCACACACACAAAACACGATACACAACCCGTCTCACACACAAACATAACATGACAAACAGCACAAGACACACACCACGACACACACACAACATGATACACACAGAAACACATTGAATATCCCACAAAACATGTCGCACGTAGCACAGATACACACAACACATCGCATGCACACAGGCACGCAAGTCGCATGACACGCACACAGAAACACGTCACACACAAACACACACAACAGGACACACAACACGACACACACACAACATGTCACACATACACAGAAACGTGTCTCTCTCACACACACACAACACAACACAGAACACATAAAATATGACACACACAACATGAAACACAACACATAATACACACAACATGACATACAACACGTTACACATACAACACATCACATGTTGCACATCGCATGGACACACACAACACATCGCACGCTGCAAGCCGCACAAACACTTCACACGTGGCACATCGCACGTCACACTTACACAGACAACATGTCGAGCGTCGCACGTCACACACACAACACGTCGAATGTCGGACACACAACACGTCGCACAGACATATTGCACGTTGCGCGTTGCACCTCGCGCATCACACACAACACGTCACACACACAACACTACTCAAAACACGTTTGGAAGGGGGATTGACGTCGTTCTTGGGACAAGGAACCTGCTATGGCCATAAACACTTTTGCACAAGTCTTATGTCCCAAATACTTTGGGTCTTCCGGGATAAGTCCCCGAATAATCAAGGATCTTGACCAAAAAGGTCGTCACGTCTAAAAAGGAAGAAAGATTGTCGTTGTGGAGACCATGAAACAAGCCCTGCAACTTTTGGACACGTATCCCGACAGCCCACAGGGGGCACGTCAAGGGACGTTCAAAGCGAGACGGGCGTTCTTTTTGGGGAGACTAACCCCCATTGCGCTGACCAGGAGAAGGGGGAAGTGGGAGCCTGCAGCGCCATCTAGCGGCCAAAGGAGAAATCGCCAGCTTGTGGACCTGTGTGCGCCCTTGGTTCGGTTCACATGGAAAGCTGTGTCACGCCAGGTTGGGAAAACGGGCTTCTGCTGCACGACATCATCCTCTGGAATGACTCAACCCGACAGGACACCTCCTACGATACACTGCTCCGAGTGACGCTCTCAAACAGGTCCCCACAGCTCCCCAGCCTCCCCCCACCGGGAGGCAGGTGTGAGAGGATTGTTCTCCCCAACTGACAGAGGGAGAAACGAAGGCTGAGAAAGGTGAAGGGCCTTGTCTTCCATCACACAACCTGTCGGGATAGAGTTGGGAACAGGACCCGGGTGTCCTGGCTTTCAAACAAACCATCATTCTATGATGAGATAACTGGCTCTGTGGATGAGGGGAAAGCAGTGGACGTGTTGTTCCTTGACTTTAGCAAAGCTTTTGACACGGTCTCCCACAGTATTCTTGCCAGCAAGTTAAAGAAGTATGGGCTGGATGAATGGACTATAAGGTGGATAGAAAGCTGGCTAGATTGTCGGGCTCAACGGGTAGTGATCAATGGCTCCATGTCTAGTTGGCAGCCGGTATCTAGCGGAGTGCCCCAAGGGTCGGTCCTGGGGCCACTTTTGTTCAATATCTTCATTAATGATCTGGAGGATGGTGTGGATTGCACCCTCAGCAAGTTTGCAGATGACACTAAACTGGGAAGAGAAGTAGATACACTAGAGGGTAGGGACAGGATACAGAGGGCCCTAGACAAATTAGAGGATTGGGCCAAAAGAAATCTGATGAGGTTCAACAAGGGCAAGTGCAGAGTCCTGCACTTAGGACGGAACAATCCCATACACCGCTACAGACTAGGGACCGAATGGCTAGGCAGCAGTTCTGCGGAAAAGGACCTGGGGTTCTAATGGACGATAAGCTGGATATGAGTCAGCAGTGTGCCCTTGTTGCCAAGAAGGCCAATGGCATTTTGGGATGTATAAGTAGGGGCATAGCGAGCAGATCGAGGGACGTGATCGTTCCCTCTATTCGACATTGGTGAGGCCTCATCTGGAGTACTGTGTCCAGTTTTGGGCCCCACACTACAAGGAGGATGTGGAAAAATTGGAAAGAGTCCAGTGGAGGGCAATAAAAATGATTGGGGGCTGGAGCACATGACTTATGAGGAGAGGCTGAGGGAACTGGGATTGTTTAGTCTGCGGAAGAGAAGAAGGAGGGGGGATTTGATAGCTGCTTTCAACTACCTGAAAGGGGGTTCCAAAGAGGATGGATCTAGACTGTTCTCAGTGGTAGCGGATGACATTACAAGGAGGAATGGTCTCAAGTTGCAGTGGGGGAGGTTTAGGTTGGATATTAGGAAAAGCTTTTTCACTGGGAGGGAGGTGAAACACTGGAATGCGTTCCCTAGGGAGGTGGTGCAATTTCCTTCCTCAGAAGTTTTTAAGGTCAGGCTTGACAAAGCCCTGGCTGGGATGATTTAGTTGGGGATAGGTCCTGCTTTGAGCAGGGGGTTGGACTAGATGACCTCCTGAGGTCCCTTCCAACCCTGATATTCTATGATTCTATGATCAGTCTGGAGTTTCACACACTGAATGATCAGAATACAGTGACCTGCAATGAGCTACAGACCAACAACCATTCGCACTGATTCTTCAGCAAGTCTTTTAGAAGCACAAGAACACCAGCGAGAACCAGGAACGGATCAGAGACAATCAGCAGCGAGAAGGAGAACAATTCACCAAGCAGATGATTGGTTCTGGCTTATTTGCTGGGCCTTAAAGGAGAACAACAAAGTCCTGAATCTCCTCCCTGCCACGAGACCCCCTGCTCAGCCAATCAGCGTGGAGACTCTGGCGGTGGGCTGAGGGTTCCCCAGATGGCCCAGGGATGGCTCAGGTCACCGGTGAGGATCACTCTCAGAGCACGCTTCCTGTCCCATCTCTTTGGGAGGCCTCCCACCATGAGGGCTACAGAGCAGCCCCCTCCTCGCCAGTGGAAGGAGGGAAGCAGGAAAAGGGAAACCAAAAAAGACAAACCTCAAGGACTCGAAGGGACAAAGGCCTAGCTGGGGGAAAATTGTCTCACCTTAACCTCCAGTTTTCCGTGCCGAGAATTTGGCCAGCACCGGGTGGATCAGGCTGCCTAGGTACCAATCTTCTCTGGGGCTCTTCCCTTCTCCACAGGGACGTCTGTCTTCTCGCTCAATGAGCAGTGGGAAAGGAGAAAACTCCAGAGAGGCTCCACCTCGCGCTCACATACGAGACCCTGAATTCTCTCTCAGTCCTCAAGGAGACACCTCAAGAAGGAGACTCCCTGCAGCAAAGCCCCGGGGGTCTCTGAGATCCCCCTGCCCTGCAGCCTGTCCTCCCTGGCCGTTGTCGTGGACTCTCTGTGAGGTCACCGCCTCCCAACCGCCTTTCACCAATCAACTGAGTGCTGCAAAAGGCCCTTGTGATGTCACTGCCACCCCCACCCCTGCCCTGCAGGGCTCATGTCCTGCCCCGAGCCGGCTCCTGTGCGTGTTTGAGCTGCTCCCCCTGGGTCACCCCCACACACTCAGTGGTCGTGCAAGGGCTCACGCAGGCCACACGTGGAACCATCAGAGGATGCTCAATGTGCCGCACTCGGTTTTGCAGAGATTTGTCTGCATTAAATGTCGTCTCCTGGAGCTGATGGAGGAGAAGATCTGAGGTTTGGAGATGCAGGTGGAAAGTCTGGTTGAGTTTAGAAAGGGGTTTGAGCAGATGATGGAGCAAAGACATGAGGTATCTGAAGGGAAAAGCTCAGCCTTGCAGATGGAAGCAGGACTGAGGAATTCTGAGGGGAGACTGCTGGGTGAGGGAAGTGGTCAGTGGAAGCATGTGACTACAAGAACCAGGCAGAGGAAACGACGAGCTCGTGAAGGAGAAATAGAGCTCAGGAATAGGTTTTGAGAGTTGGAAAATGAATAAGGGTATCAGCAGGTAGTCACTGAAGGTGGAGGGGCAAGGAAGAAGAGAAGAGCGACTAGTCCTATTGGAAAAGGGGAAGAGTCAATGGAGACTACACCAAATATGAGCCCCAGGAGGATACAGGATGGGTTGAAGAGGATTACAAGGGAGAGTAGGAATGGAAAGAACTTGCAGCCAGAGGGAACAGGGGATAGACTGGAGAATAGCACCGTCACCAGGGAAAGGCAGGGCTACGTGATCGGGGACTCTTTACTGAGAAGACTAGACAGGCCTGTAACCAGAGCTGATCCAGAGAATAGAAGGGTGTGCTGTCTTCCAGGTGCTAAGATATGTGATATAGATGTGAGGTTGAAAAGGCTCCTAAAGGGAGTGGGAAAGAACCCCCTAATTATCCTTCATGTGGGAACAAATGATACGGCTAGATTCTCACTAGAAAGTATTAAGGGAGACTGTACTAGGCTGGGGAAGACGCTGAAGGAAATCGAGGCTCAGGTGGTCTGTAGTGGGATTTTGCCTGTTCCTGGAGAAGGGCAACAAAGGCGTGACAAGATTATGACTGTCAACAGATGGCTCAGGCAGTGGTGCTAGGAGGGGGGCTTTGGGATGTATGGCCACTGGGAGGCATTCCTGGACAGAGGACAGTTCTCTCAGGATGGACTTCATCTGAGTAGGGAAAGAAATAGACTTCTAGGATGGAGGCTGGCAGAACTAATTAAGAGAGCTTTAAACTAGGAATCTGGGGGACATGGTTGGTTAGGGGATGTCCAGGTAATCTCCACTCCGGATTTTAGCCTTGAGAGGGAAGAAAAGAAAGTAAGAAAGGATACAGCCGTGGGTAGGAGAATGGCTATAAGGAGGAAAGGCAGTGTGGATACCAGTCTGATAGGTTCTGCTGGCTGTAGAATGACCGTGCCTCATTGGGTAAAGAACGTGAGGGAGGCCAAACAGCAAAAATGAAGATGTTTGTACACTAATGCGAGGAGCCTTGGTATCAAAATGGAGGAACTAGAGGTACTGGTGCAGGAAGTGAAACCAGATATTCTAGGGATAACAGAAACAGGGTGGAATAGTCGTCATGACTGGACTACGGGTGTTGAAGGGTATGTGCTGTTTAGGAAAGACCGAAATAAAGGTAAAGGTGGTGGAGTAGCATTGTCTATCAATGAGGAGGTCGAATGTAAAGAAATCAGCGAGGGAATGGATAAGACAGAGTCTGTTTGGGGAAAAATGACGCTGGGGAAGAGAACTACTTGAGCCTCCCCTGGGATAGTACTTGGAGTCTGCTAGAGACCGCCGGGATCTAATGTGGATATGGATCGAGCCCTCTTTAATGTTTTTAATGAAGTAAACACGAATGGAAACTGCGTGATCATAGGAGACGTTAACTTCCCAGATCTAGATTGGAGGACAAGTGCTAGTAATAATAATCGGGCTCAGATGTTCCTAGATGCGATAGCTGATGGCTTCCTTCAACAAGTAGTTGCTGAACCGACAAGAGGGGGTGCTTTTCTAGATTTGGTTTTGGTGAGAAGTGAGGACCTCCTAGAAGAAATGCTTGTAGGGGACAATCTTGGTTCGAGCGATCATGAGCTAATTCAGTTCAAACTGAATGGAAGGATCACCAAAAAATTAATCTGCAACTAGGGTTTTTCATTTCAAAAGGGCTGACTGAAAAATTAAGGAAATGAGTTAGGCAAGTGGATTGGACTGAAGAACTTTAGGGATCTAAAGGCAGAGGAGGCCTAGGATTACTTTAAATCAAAGCTGCAGAAGCTATCAGAAGCCTGCATCCTAAGAAAGGGGGGAAAATTCATAGGCAGGAGTTGTAGACCAAGCTGGATGAGCAAGCATCTCGGAGAGGTGATTAAGAAAAAGGAGAAAGCATACAGGGAGTGGAAGATGGGAGGGAGCAGCAAGGAAAGCTACCTTCTTGAGGACAGAACATGAAGGGATAAAGTGAGAAGGACCTTGCAAAGAGAATTAAAACCAATCGTAAAAGGTTCTATCACCATGTCAATAAGAAGAAAACCAAGAAAGAAGAAGTGGGACCGGTAAGCACTGAGGATGGAGTGGAGGTCAAGGATAATCTGGGCATGGCCCAATATCTAAACAAATACTTTGCTTCAGTCTTTAATAAGGCTAATGAGGATCTTAGGGATAATGGTAGCATGACAAATGGGAAGGAGGAGATGGAGGTAGATATTACCATATCTGAGGTAGAAGCGAAACTCAAACAGCTTAATGGAACTAAATCGGGGGTCACAGATAATCTTCATCCAAGAATATTAAAGGATCCGGCACATGAAATTGCAAGCCCATTAGCAAGAATTTGTAATGAATCTGTCAACTCAGGGGTTGTACCGTTTGATTGGAGAATTGCGAACATAGTTGCTATTTTTAAGAAAGGGGGGGAAAATGTGATGCGGGTAAGTACAGGCCTGTTAGTTCGACATCTGTAGTATGCAAGGTCTTGGAAAAAATTTTGAAGGAGAAAGTAGTTAAGGACATTGAGGTCAATGGTAAATGGGACAAAATACAAGATGGTTTTACAAAAGGTAGATCATGCCAAACCAACCTGATCTCCTTCTTAGAGAAAGTAACAGATTTTTTAGACAAAGGAAACGCAGTGGATCTAATTGACCAAGATTTCAGGAAGATGTTTGATATGGTGCCACATGGGGAATTATTAGTTAAACTGGCAAAGATGGGGATCAATATGAAAATTGAAAGATGGATAGGGAAATGGTTAACAGGGAGATTATAGCGGGTCCTGCTGAAAGGTGAACTGTCAGGCAGGAGGGAGGTTACCAATGGAGTTCCTCAGGGATCAATCTTTGGGACCCATCTTATTTCATCTCCCTCCCTCAGCTCAGTTATGGCCTGAATTGCCCCTTCTCCCGGCAGAGCCAGAGGATTGGAAGCAGCAACATCAGACCCCTGTGTGGCTCGCAGGAATGAACACAAACACGCCCTTGTAGCTGGACAAATGGCGAGTTTTACCCCTGGGATACGACAAGGCTAAAGAGAAAGGTGGTGGCCCCACATCTAAGGAATGAAACACAACACAGTCATCATCGTTCTGCCCGTCCTTGCCCCTTTATACTTCTACTGTCTCGCTCCCGCCACCCTCGCCCTCTGTGGGTTCAGGGAGAGCCACACTCAGTGCTTCCGACACACACAGACTCACACACACATCTTGCAAGGAAAACCTCACCACGGAGCCACATGCACCTGTTGTTTCCCTGCCCCCCTGCTCTCCAGAATCCAATCCCAAGGAAAGCTTGTCGGGCCCAGAGCTGGCAGGGCGTCCGGTGCTGGAGTATTGAAGCTACCGTTTCGGCACTCAGAGGAAAGATGCGGAGAGAGTGCAAGTTAAGAATTGGCCGGTCAGGTTTCCAGTCCCCTCACGGGTCATTCCCTCACTCGAGCAAAGGGGCACATCTCAATTCTAAGCTGGCTCAGTCGAGCTGCATCGTTCTTGTTTCCGCTCAGTCAGGTTTGAGGCCTGTTTCGCACCCTGTCTTTGAGAAGACAGTCAGAAACTACTCTCTGAAATAGCCAATGCAGGAGACGTGTTATCGCTCCTGCCCCAACTCAGACGGACAAAGAGAGAAATGTTCTCGCTTTGAGGGAGGGACTCCCTGCCCTGGGCCAAAGACGAGCACCTCTCTTTGACCTTGGTCGCTCCTTCAGCTTTTCTTTCAGCAGGGAGCCCGAGAGCTGCCACCAAAAGTCTAACCGGGTTTTTTATTAGGAAAGAGCCGTTTGGAAATGTCTTTCCCCCAAAAATTCTCACCAAAACATTGCTCCCCCCTTCCTGGGGAAGGTTTGGTAAAAATCCTCACCAATTTGCATAGGTGACCACAGACCCGCACCCTTGGATCTTAAGAACAATAAAAAACATTCAGTTTCTTAAAAGAAGAATTTTAATAGAAGAAAAAGTAAAAAGAATCACCTCTGTAAAATCAGGATGGTAGATACCTAACAGGGTACCTTACAGGGTAATTAGATTCAAAACACCGAGAATCCCTCTAGGCAAAACCTTAAGTTACAAAAAGACACACAGACAGGAATATCCATTCCATTCAGCGCAGCTTATTTTCTCATCCATTTAAAGGAATCAGAATCTAACGCATATCTAGCTTGATTACTTACTAAGTTCTAAGACGCCATTCCTGTTCTGTCCCCGGCAAAAGCATCACACAGACAGACCCAGACCCTTTGTTTCTCCCTCCCCCCGCCAACTTTTGAAAGTATCTTATCTCCTCATTGGTCATTTTGGTCAGGTGCCAGCGAGGTTATTCGAGCTTCTTAACCCTTTACAGGTGAGAGGATTTTTTCCTCTGGCCAGGAGGGATTTAAAGGTGGTTAGCCTTCCCTTTCTATTTATGACTCTATCCTACCGCAGGAAGTCGTCCTAAGTTACGCTGCTCCCGCTGCGTGAATAACAGAGCTGGATTTGACGTCGCTTCGGTCGACTTCCTGCTGTGTCTACACTGGGCTGGGTCGACGGGAGATGCTCTTCGGTCGACTTACCTTCCTCCTGCCGTTCCTGGCGCAGTCCCAACGGTGACCGGAGAGCGCTCTGCTGTCAATTTAGTGGGTCTTCACTCGACCCCCACGACATCAACCCCCAGTGGATCCATCGCAGCAAACAGAGCCTCCCAACCGTGCTGCCCCATCCACACGGCATGACTTAGACCCGAGTGGGAAATTCAGCTCCTGTGGGGTGTGTCACCCTCATCCGCTGAAGGTGCTCCCCGAGTCTCCAGGGATTCCTGCCCTAACTGCTCTCCAGCCAGTTTGTGTCCATACGCTCCCCGCGGGGAGGCTGTGAGTGGCCTGGTTACAAGCGCTGGTTGCTCAGGCCTGGCAGGGAAGGGAAGCTCCGGGCAGCATTGACAGTCTGGAGATCCCTCCGGGGAAGCACAGGCGGTGGGTGGAACAGGCGAGGAGGCGAAGCTGCGGGGTCCTGCGGACGCCCTGAAACCAGCTCACAGACCCCCGGGGGTCACGCTGCCCTACACGCTGTTGCAGTAATGTTTGTACAAGGCGTGACGCTGAAATAGCAGCTTGTGTCAGAGTGTATTCAGGCCTATGGATGTGTGTGTTAGTAGAGATCAAAGCGACTGTTAAATGTTCAAATGTATTGGGTGTTTAAACCTCCTGAAAACTCGTGGAATGTTGTTTGCACTGTTTTCACTTCTCTGTGTCCTGTTACGCTGTGATAGCAAAGAGTTGCCTTGTGTAGACCCCTGTCACTAAATAAGCCCTCAAAGGAGAATGAAGGTGTGTGGGATGCAAGTGAAGAAAAGGTTCATTTCCAAAGAAGGGGTGGTAAGAAGCAGGATTCCTGGGCGGGGGGCAGGAGGCTGTGGTTTGCACTGTTGTTGCCCAGGGTGGGAATGGGGAACTGGGCTCTGGCTTAAAGCGGTGTCAGGCTTCGGGGGGCTGGGTTCAGAGCTGGAGGTGAGGGTTGGGGTGAGGGTTGGGCTACAGTTTTGGTTCAGGGGTTTCGAGTTGGGGGGCAGGTTATGGGGTCAGGGTTCCAGTTGGGTTCCGGGTAGGGGGTGGGGTTTAGATTTTGGGGGGAGGGTTTGGCCAGCAGCAGCATAGAAGTGCGGGTGGCAATGGGGTGCAGCCAATAGTGATAAGTCGGGGGTCGTTTAGGTCGTTTTAGTGTCAGTAGCACCCTGGGGAGGGGGTAGGGTCATGTTTACGACAGGGGGCTAAAGTGTTGGGGAAGGGGGCGGCAAGTTGACCCATCCCACTTCGCACTTCCCACACGGACACGCACAATACGTCGAACGCATGGACGCACACACGTCACACACACACGATGACACAAAACGGCACACAACACGACACATAAAAATAACACACCACACAGACACACACACAAGACATGGAAAGCATCACACACAAAACATCACACACACGACGCACAACATGTCATACACACTCAACACAACACGACCCGCAACATGTCACACTCACACACTCAACATGACACACAACACGTCTCACACTCAACACGACACACAACACGACCCACAACACGTCTCACACACACTGAATGACACACAGCACATTGCACGTACGTCACACACACACAAAGTCACACACAGTTTGTTGCATGTCTCACGTATCATGTCACGCAGATGTCACACAACGCACATGCACTCGCACAACACGTCACACGCACGCACACACTACATGTCACACACACATGACGCACACCACATGACACATGATACAAAATGGCACATGACACAAAATGGCACACATGACATTGAGACACACACACACGACACTGACACGTTGCACGTGGAACACACAGCACGTCGCACACACACACAAGACGGCAGAGGACAAGACGGCTGAGCTGCTTGGGCCTCTTTCCAAGGCTTGGTTTTTCTCAGCTCAGGGCCCTGATTTATCTGGTGCTCTGGGTAGTTCCCCTGATCACACTTCCTCAGGCTCTTCCTTGAGAGGAGATTTATCATGGGAATTACGCGGAGAGGAATGATCCTGGGGAAGTCAGTGCCGAGCCTCCCAAATCTGCACCTTTGTCTTTCTTTAATGAACAGATGGAAGATCAAAGCATTGTATTCAATCCTTGAAGTGTCCATCCCATTTCTGTGCACAGTGGACTTGAAAAGTTGTCCTTCTTCGTCTGTACACCACACGTGTCCATTTTAAATCCAAAGATGCATAATGAGCCATGGGCTACTTCCCTATGACACAGAGGGTCACAAACATGGTAGTGAAGAGGACAGATTACTAAGTAATCCCAGTGGGTTTCAGCCCCCTAGGATCACCTGGAAAGATTTTTCCTTCCTTTCAAAAGGGCAGAACCCAAACCCCATTCAGAAGATGCAGGGAATCTTACAGTAAATTCTTCCCACATGGTCCCCTTTGTAAAGCCAGTCTGTCAGAGCTTGCCTTAGCACAAGAAAATAACGCCAGGCAGTGGTAAGCACACAAACAAGACTTTATTTACGAGAGGGAAAAGGACTAGGCTAGGCTAGAGAAGGGGGGGATTAACAAAACTTGAACTCTGGAAGTGCTCCAGTCTCCCAAACAATTACATCCAGGAGGTCAGGTTGATGTTCTCTCTCCCTTCTCTTGCAGGGACAGCGATGGACGGCTGCTGCTCTCTTGACATTGGACGTCAGGGAGGGATTCCATGATGGACACAGGAACGGGTGAGTAGACCTAACTAAAAACCCTCCCTATCCCTCTTTGCGTCGTCTCTGCCTGGATGTTAGACCCTATCTACGCGGATTCAATCCGTGCGTGGGAGTGTGCTCCCCAACCCAAACTAATAGAGGAAATGGCTAAAGGTCACCAGCTTCTTTTCCCAAGTCCAAGATGGCCACCTGACAGATAACCCAAAAGGTACATGCCTTTGTTCCCTTCTTTTAGGAAAATTTGGCAGGGGCAACCAGCATTTTACACACCCGGAGACTGGATTTGACCAATCAGGGAACGTTGCGGGGCAGGGTGACCCACGCAGAAGGGGGTTGTATATCCCCTCTGAGAACTCCTCCCTGTGTCCTCTACCAATTGAAGTGGGCGTCAGCCCCGTAGGACCACCCCGAGAGGGGATTTGACCAAATAAGGGAAGTGCTGCAGTGGAGTGACCTGCCCGCAACAGGATCCTGTGGTCCCTCTAAAATGTCCCCACACCACCTTCTAGCAGTTGGCGAGGGTTTCACTCCCACCTTAGGCCATCTCAGAAGGGAAATGTGTACCAATCCAGAACAGGTATAGCCCGAAGGTCTAGGCCACGGTTTCTTCAAAAGACATCCTTGGAACGAGACGGGCTCTTCCCCGCAGTGTTGTGTTGCGACTTCCCGGACGATGCTGCCAGCCTCACAAACATGGAGCTCCAGAGATCGGCGCCTTGTGGCCTAGACCTTCGGGCACTGCCTAGTCTGATTGTTACGTTTCCCTTCTGGGATGGCCTAAAGCGTGTGTGCGAAACCCTGACTGATTAGCAGAGGACGGTGCGGGGATTTCATGGAGGGGTGATGGACCCCTCTTGCGGGCAGGTCACCCCACCATGGCACTTACCCTGTTTGGTGAAATCCCCTCTCTGGTGGGTCCTAAGGGGCTGAGGCCCACCCCAAGTGGGAGGAGCTCTTGGAGGGTCACGTGACCCACTTCCGAATGGGTCACTCTGCCCCAGAACATTCCCCAATTGCTCAAATCCATTCCTGAGGCAGGTGCATGGAGATAAAACACCCCCAGATTGGTAAAGGAGTGGGAGGATCTCTTAGAGGG
Organism: Caretta caretta; assembly: GCF_965140235.1. Lineage (NCBI taxonomy): Eukaryota > Metazoa > Chordata > Testudines > Cheloniidae > Caretta > Caretta caretta. Next base: position 8,186,136 of record NC_134209.1, read on the forward strand.
GTCACATGCAACTCCTTGTTTCGACTCCCGTTTGCATCTTGACCCCAAAAGTCTTCTGTCATGGGGTCGGTCTCATGGTGACAGATGAGCGATGTCTGAGGAGTGAAGGGGCAAGGTCCCATGGCTGACATCAAATAACTTCCCTAAGCCTCAGGGTAGTTTGGCCAAATGCCCATTGTCAAAATGGCTGCCCTCCCACGCAGTGTGTGTGTCCCAACACCCAGAGCCCGTGCGGCCACCCTCTCCGTCGGGGCTGTGTGGCCCAGCGACCAGAGTCCGTGCGGCCGCCCTCTCCGTCGGGGCTGTGTGGCCCAGCGACCAGAGTCCGTGCGGCCGCCCTCTCTGTCCAGGGCTGTGTGGCCCAGCGACCAGAGTCCGTGCGGCCGCCCGCTCCGTCGGGGCTCTGTGGCCCAGCGACCAGAGTCCGTGCGGCCGCCCGCTCCGTCGGGGCTGTGTGGCCCAGCGACCAAAGTCCGTGCGGCCGCCCGCTCCGTCGGGGCTGTGTGTCCCAGCGACCAGAGTCCGTGCGGCCGCCCTCTCCGTCGGGGCTGTGTGGCCCAGCGACCAGAGTCCGTGCAGCCGCCCGCTCCATCGGGGCTGTGTGGCCCAGCGACCAAAGTCCGTGCGGCCGCCCGCTCCGTCGGGGCTGTGTGGCCCAGCGACCAGAGTCCGTGCGGCCGCCCTCTCCGTCGGGGCTGTGTGGCCCAGCGACCAGAGTCCGTGCGGCCGCCCTCTCCGTCGGGGCTGTGTGGCCCAGCGACCAGAGTCCGTGCGGCCGCCCTCTCCGTCGGGGCTGTGTGGCCCAGCGACCAGAGTCTGTGCGGCCGCCCTCTCCGTCGGGGCTGTGTGGCCCAGCAACCAAAGTCCGTGCGGCCGCCCGCTCCGTCGGGGCTGTGTGGCCCAGCAACCAAAGTCCGTGCGGCCGCCCGCTCCGTCGGGGCTGTGTGGCCCAGCGACCAGAGTCCGTGCGGCCGTCCGCTCCGTCGGGGCTCTGTGGCCCAGCGACCAGAGTCCGTGCGGCCGCCCGCTCCGTCGGGGCTGTGTGGCCCAGCGACCAGAGTCCGTGCGGCCGCCCGCTCCGTCGGGGCTGTGTGGCCCAGCGACCAGGGTCCGTGCAGCTGCCCTCTCCGTCGGGGCTGTGTGGCTCAACGCTTAGAGTCCATATGTCTATCCTGTCTCTTATGCCCGTGTGGCCCAATAGCAACGGACAATATGGTTACTCTCTCCCTCAATGCTGTGTGGCCCAACGGCCGGAGTCAGTGTAGCTGCCCTTCACTGCAGGGCTGTTTGGCTGAGAGTTCAGAGGCAAGATGGTTGCCCCTCCTCTTGGGGCTGTGCAGTCTAGTGGGTCAATGGGGACGTGGGCAGCCACCAAAGGATGGATGGCAGCCAGGGCAGGTGGACCCAGGCCCTCGTTACTCCACCGGCTCCTCGCCCAGGGCCTCGTCCGTGGCCAATGTGTTTGCCATTGAGTCAGTGGGGATCCAGCACTGCGGATGACAATGGCTAGTTCACCCAGGTTACTTCCTTGGAGATGTCTCTAGGCCATGGGCTGGGGGTCTCTGGGTTCCCGGCGTGGGAAACTCCCAGAGTCTCCGAACTCCCTTGCATGTCTGCAGGCCCCCAGGGACGTGGCTGGGTCTCGGCGCCTCAGAGCTCTGCAGTCAGGGGCTTGAGCTGTTTCTGGTCTGGAGCCTACAGTGTGCATTCTCCATTTTCAGCGGTCTGAGCTGCTCGCTTACACACTGGTGCTCCAGTTGGAGCATGTCCGGCAGGGCTGGGGTGGGGCTTGGCTTTCTCCACCTAGACTATGGGGTTCTGTGTGGCTGGTTCAGCCCGGCACATGCTGCTCGGCCTCTTCTGTCTCCTCCTTCCCATGCAAAGCTGCTTTGCCATCTCACAAGAGATGGGATCAGTGGTGGGCTCAATTGGCTCCTGTTGGCCTCTCGATGTCTGGAAGAGAGAGAAAGGGCAGGAACCCAAATGAGAAGAACAAAACCTTCAAGCAGGGTAGTTTTCCACAGCACAACCCCACCCTACTTTGCTGATGCTCATTGGCAACTTCCCTGAGAGCTGGCATTTCTTAAAGAGAGCACCCAACCCCCCGCAACCTCTGCTACCCTGTGGGCTGGCAATGGTAAAAGGGAGTCTGGGAGAATTTCTCCTCTCTCCACCTGGCTCTGATGAGTGAGGGAACCACATGCGAGAAGCTCTGTGAATGTAGGGCTCTGTGCAGTGGGATGAGATGTCCTCCATGGTGCCCAAAGGTGGGGTTGTCCTGCCTTTGCAGTGACTTCCTTCTAGTGAGAGAGATTTCAGAGATCAGCTCCGGGATTCTGCCCTGTACCAGTGTGTGGGAATGGGGCAGAAGTGGGGCAATGGTGCACTCAGGAAAGGAGTAGGGCTAAGGGGGGCCCAGGCTGCAGCCACTAAACCCCTGCGTGCTGCGTTGCGGCCGGGCCGGCTCTGCCTGGCTGGGGTGGGGGCGAGGAGGCTCCGCACGTTGCCATTCCTCATCCCCGCCAGCCACGTCACCACGACGAGCACCACACTGGGAACCTCTGTCCCGGGGGCTGATCTTCCCTGTAGGCTCTGCCTCCCCGCAGCTCCCATTGGCCGGGGATCGTTAATCCGGCCCTTGCCCTATTCCGCAGCCTGTTCCAATCCTGCTCTTGATTCCTGACTCCGGCTCCAACCCTTGGCTCCCCTCGGCTCGGCCTCCACCACTCTGAGCACAAGGCCCCAGAGCCACTGCTCCAACCACTGGGCCCAACCAGCCGTGCTTTGGCCTCTGACACCAGCGCTATGGAGGAGTCGTTCACCTCACTGCTTTCCATGTGTATGGCCCTGCCTTGGTCAGCGCTGGTTTTCATCTGCCATGGGGCTGCCCAGTGACATGGCTTTCTTTGATCCCTTTCAACTTCTTCCAAGTCTTCTCTAGGCCCGACTAATCGACATAATTTTGGGTCATCTGCTGATATCCACCTCGTTGTTCAGCCCCGGTTCCAAACATAAGGACATAAGAAAGGCCACAGCAAAGGTCCATCTAGCCCAGTATCCTGTCTTCTGACAGTGGCCAATGCCAGGTGCCCCAGAGGGAATGAAGGGACAGGCAATCATCTAGTGATCAGTCCCCTGTCCCGCATTCCCAGCTTCTGGCAAACAGAGGCCAGGGACACCAAAAAGTTGAGAAGCGTCTGTTGTATTTACCATAGCAGGACAAAGAGCTCATCTGTGTCGGTCCCGGTTCCCTAGTCAAATGCAGAACCCGACACGAGATTTCCAAGCTTCTGCAACCATTTAAAATATCTGTTGAGGATGTACCATGTGGTCCTGTCTGATTTCAAAGGCACTTCGTGAAAAGCTGAAACCAAGAGGAAATGGGTTGAAAACCCCGTGATGCTGATGTGACTGGTACCTAGGAAACCTCCACTTCCGATGGCCATTGCCCCCTGCTGTTAGCTCCCCAAGAGTCTAAGGGCACAAGAACAACAACTCTGCTCCTCCCAAAATAGCCCTGGACAGAGAGGAGACCCCATTCTTGCCTAACTTCCCCCTCTGCTGGCAGACACTCCTCCACACACCCGTACACACAGACGGTTGGGGGCACTTGTTCTTTGGATGGAACAGGAAAGTGACAGCGGCAGCCATATTAAACCATACAACATTTAGGCCGAGATCCACAAAGGGATTTCGGCTCCTAACGTCTCCTGAAATCCTTTGTGGCCCTGTGCCTTCATTCCTGAAGAGCTCACAGGGAAAAGTGTTACCCATGTGCCCTCATGGGATTTCCTAGGAGCTGATAACCAATCTCGGAGTGAAGGTCCCTGGCCTGCAATCACTCCATTCCAGGGAGGGCAGGTGATGAATCTTTCCCTACAGAGGGGAATCGTCATCATCATCATCCTTAATACCAACAGCCCTTTTCAGTTGGGTCAGGCCTTCCTTTAGAGACTTTCTGACCTTGATGAAGACAGTCTCCCCACACAGCTCAAAGGCTATGTCTACACTAGGAGCTCGGGATGGAATTCCCCTGCTCCCATACACAGATTGTGGGACCACGATGAAAGCTGGCGTGACCATCCTTCTTCCTTCAATGCTGTCCTTAGACTGAGAGGGACACATTCAAAGCTGTGTTCAGGCCCTGTGCTGCACCCCTGTGCTTCCCACAGAGGGCCAAACACACAGAGGTATTTCCTTACCTTCATACAGGCGGGAGATGCCATCTTCATTCACTGTTTCAGACAACAAATCACAGTAATGGTGGATAGTATTTCCTAGACAAACAATGAATACAATGGCTCTCATGGCTTTTCAGATCCTTTCCTGAAAACTGCTAATGATGCAGCCATTCTCCCAAGACACCTTTGGGAAATTCCAGACATTCCTTACATCTGTACACAAAGCATATTCGAGAAATCATCAGATGCCCAGAAGTTACTGAGAGGCTGATTTCCAAAGGAGATTGAATTCACATCCTGCTGGTTTCCCCTAGGCGCAGCCAAAGAATTGTTGTGGGCGGGGGAAGTTGGTGCAGTCGATTCAGCTAAGTTGCTCCCTTCATCTTGGAATACATGTTTATTCACACACACATGCACACACACACACACCCCGTTTTAGGATTCTGGTGCTGTTGGAGGGAACAGAGCAGCCGTCCAGAAAAGGGCTCTGAAGGAAGCATTGAGAAAAGATCAAGTGAATTTGCTCTGCTTACCAATGAATCGGGCTGCTGAATGTCTTTTTGTTGTCTGTGAGCTTTCCAGGTACTGTAAGGCCTGGAACAGGAATTTGGGGATGTGGCTCTCGTTGTTCTGCATCTAGGAAGAAAGAAGGAAGAAATGCAGAATATACAAATGACATGTTCTTCCCACAGCGAATAGTCCAGGAAAGCCAATGCATATAGCCAGGCCCTGGCAACCGCCAATATGAACCCATACACCAGAGCAGCACCCCTCTGAAGTTCCTATTGTGTTCTCCAGAACCTCAGCTTTCATTTGAAAAGACAAAAGTTTGAAGGTCGGAGAATTGTGGAGAAAAATGTCAACAATGTGAACGGATTGTAACTCCTGCTGAAATGAGCCAGCAGAGAGCCTGGAACGGAGTCCTGCAGCCCGACCGAAGCGGATGGGTACTCAGGGTGTGGAGTTAGAAAGGTCTTCCTCAAGTCCCCATTCACCACTCTTAAGGCACAAGGAATTCACCTACCAAGCAGATCCAGACACACTTCAAGAGCTGTGAGGAGCCATCCCAGGCCAAGCTGTGGGAGAGGGTCTTCAAATGAGCCCACCTGAGGAACACTGCGCAGCGGAAGAGCGTCAGTTTACATGACTGCAAGAGAAGAGGAGACCAAGAGGGTTCTCCCTGAGAGAGGGATAGTCTGGGGGACATGGAACCTTCCCCGTCCCTTGTTCTCCTGCTTTTCCTGCCAGTGGAGATTCCTGTCATTTGTTCTCCACAGGAGTGTGCTGAGGAGAGGAAAGGGAGAGTTGGCTGGAGAGAGCCAGAGCCATCCTGTCCTTTGGATGGTTTGGGGTGGTTGCCCAGGGCCCCGTGCTTTGGGGGGCCCTGCACTTCAGGGGGACGCAGACCCTGGGCCGTGCCGGGGCCAGCAGCAGTACTCCCGGATCCGCTACGCTATTCCCCACATCTTTCCCAGAAGAAGGCTTTTCTTCCCAATTGTGCTGTGTGCTGTGAGGATGGATGAGGCACTTGGCTCCAGCATGGAGTGAAGCAGGGAGGAGAAGACTCTGCTTGGGCAAGGGGCTCTGGCGATGACTGGAGTGGGGGCCCCAGGAGATACTGGCTCTTTGCTCTTCAGGCAATAATGACCGTGGCACTTACCAGTTTCACACTCTCCTCCTGGTCTTCAAGATGCAGCAGCAGGGGGAGCAAGCAGTGGATGATTTCCTGCTGCACGAAGGGTTTGTCGGGGTCCTGCACCCTGCTCACCACGTTGCCAAGCAGTACAATGGCAGCTGAGCGCACACTGCCCTTCTCCTGGCAATGACACACAGGGGGTGGGGACCCCCGGTTAAAGCCAGGCAGCATCAGAGCAGAACGCCACTGGGTGGTGATGCGCACGCTGCTCCGGTCCCGCTGTGTGAACGACCTGGGCTGGCGGGAGCAGGGAGGCCACCAGGCCAGCGCCATCGACATCTTGTGCAGGGCCTGAGACCCTGTGCGGGACAGTGCAGCCCAGGTGGTGTCCCAGAGGCAGTTTCTGTCTGGAGAGCACAGAATCCTAGAACCCGAGAAGATGAGGGGAGAGGGCAGGCAGGCTGCTGGAGACTGGTGTGGGGAAGGGGAGAAGCAGCTGCTGGAGCCTGGCAGGGACTGGCTGCTCCAAAAGACAGCATTTCTTTGGCTCTTGGGTGCCCCTGAGAGCCGGGCCATTCCCGACCCACCTCTTTCCTGCTGAGAATCTCCACCTCTTTGGGGGCCTGTGTTCTCCAGGCAGCTGGTCATCTGCCCAGTGCCAGGCCCCCTCTCCCCCAGGCCAGGCTGCAGCAGGGGCTGGGAGCATGGCACTGAGGCTGAGCTTTGGAGAGAAGAGCTCTGACAGGGAGGTGGCTCAGCAGGAGATTCCCCACCCATGGCGGGGGCACTCCTTGGAGGCTCCATGGCAGGCCTGAGGGGCGGGAGGAAGGGGATGGGGAGAGAGAGACAAGGGCATCACAGACAGCTGGAGCGGGGGAATGGGCTTCTTCTGCGGGTTCCAAGCCTTACGTCATCAATGAAGGGGCGAAGGCTGACAGCAATGTCCTGGGAGATGGAGCCAAGCCCCTCCCTGTTGAGGAGGTGGATGATGTCTGCAGCTTTATGCATGGCCTCCATGACACGCCTTCCATCCCTGTCACAAAACATGGCCAGGATTGCTGGCAGCTGGGCCCGTAAGAATTGCACCTGCCGGAATGAAGAAGGCAGCTCATTACTATCCCAGGTGACAACCTGGAGCACATGATGGACCACTGCCACCGATGATAAACCACGGAGGGCACAGCCCCCCAACGGGGCAGAAAGTCATTCTCCTGTCACTCTGTGCCAGTTGCTCACTGTCACCTTTGTCTTTGCTCACCCCGCCTCCCCCATTGCATCCCATCTGCAATCAGGGCTCAGCTCACGGGAGCAGGGAGCATGGCATGCCTTGATTTGTTCCGAAAGCACCTCCACCATTTGAGGGCTGTGTTTTAAACAAGAAGGCTTGTGTGTGGCTCTCCCTCTCATTTCTGAGCTATTTGATGGACATTGGCTTCCTGGGTCCCCTGGGCAATCCCCGGCTCTCACCTTTTCTGGCTGGAACACAATACTGCCAAGGCCTCGCAGACTGAGCCTCCGTATGATGGAATTTGCATCTTTGGTCCAGTCCATGAGCTGTGCCTGGAGGGCTGATCTTGTCAGGATGGTGTCAATGGAAGGACTCTGGAGAAACTGGCAAGAGCCAAATGAAGATCAGGTTGAGGAGCAGAGGTCTTATTGTGGGGTCTGTTCCCTGGACAGTCGTCTTTCCCAAAGGGCCACTTCCTCCTATGCAAAGTCTCTGGTGAGTAGGGAGCCAATTGCTGCTGTTTCATTTGGTTCCTTCCCCAAATTTAGACTAATGCACAAGTCACAAATAAGCCCCCAGGGAAAGGGGAATCTCCAGACCTCATTGAGTGCCATGGAGAGAGCCGTGGGGCAGAAGAAAAGCAGAACCCCAGGAAAAGGTGAGGAGAGAAGCATGGCCTTGGGGCACTGGAGAAACATGGCTTCTTGTCCCATAACCCCATCTGGGCACATCCAGCCAGGAGCAATCTCACCCTGTCTCTCCCTCCCTCTCTTTGCCATGCCCCGCATCCATCCATGTGCGGAGAGGAGCTAGATGGCGGTAGGGCTGCTAAGCTGCTGACAATGTAGCCTAGAGCTTCCTGTCCTGAGCTGCTCTCCAGAAAGCCCACTTCTGCCTGTCAACTCATGAATCTCACCTCAGTGCAGAAAGCCAGGGCGATAGTTCTCTGCTCCTCCTCCTTCCCACTCTGGACGATGGTGATTGCCTCTCTGAAAACTGCAGGGAGCTGAGGGTTCTCAAACTCGATCATGGCTCTGGAACATGGAACAGAAAGTCCCTTTTGATTCTCAAGGGGGTGAGAGCATTCAGCTCCAGTTGCTGGGCTGAGCTGGCAGCCTGGAACTGAGGACTATTTCACACGGAAATCCCATTCCCAAGAGAGACCCAAAGAAGAGGAAACGTTGAGCTCCTACCTTGCAATCAGGCCAACCCCCTGTGAGTAGTGATATCGGGAGGCTATCATGTCCCAACCCCGATGAAACTGGATGCTGGCAAATTCCTTCCAGTAGCCGGGCATGGAGAAAAGCGTCTTCACAGCCTCCACTGAGGTGCTAAAGACAAAAACAAACAAACAAACAGAGTGTCAAGCAATGAGATCAGCCCCAAGCATGGCAAATCTGCACAAGTCCTGAGACACCCAGCATGCTCAGCAGTAGCTAGCGTCCCCAAGGATCGATCCAGTGTGATACCCTGTCTACACTGCAGTTTCACCGACTTTGGAACCAGTTAGGGACACTGTAGCTTCTTCAAATGGTTGGTGTCATCACTCCCAATGGTTGAATACTTGATTCTTTACTGTGACAGGTAACAGGACTCAAGCGGGCATGTGGGTCCAGATCCTTTGTTGGTGGAATCGAGCAAAGCTCCATCAGTTTACGCCACCTGAGGTGTCTTCTGGCGCTCTCTCTTTCCCGTGCAGATGGAAGCCCCTAACTGTGCCCACAGAACCAGATGAACTGGTCCCTCTTCCTCCTGTCTGCCTGTGAGGCTGACGTCCTGCGGTGCCTGTCCCCATCTGCTGCCGGTGTGGCTCTGTCCGCGTTCGGGGAGAGAGGCCCACGGATTTGCTCAGCAGGCACTGATGAACGCACTGACCCTTTGGCAGGTGGCAGACGTGGATGGATGCACAAACATGGCTGCTGCCTGAGTGTGTAGGGAAAGCAGCTGGGCTGTGGACGGCGTCAGATGAGCGAGTGTGACTCACAAGAACGCACGGCTCTCAACCCTTTTCCCTCAAGAGAGACCTGCTCCCAACTGAGCCTGGGCTAACGACAGCACCCGAACAACTGATGGCCATGAACAGCCCCCATGTGTTTAGCCCAACAAATCTGTTCTTCCTTTTCCTTTCAGTCATTACCTTAGGAGACTGAGGCAGCTGCATCCCTCCTCGGGGCTGGATGTCTGCCTGGCCATGTAGGTCCCTGGCAAGTGCTGATCCATCACGTACTGCACTTGCCTGACGCAGAGAATGAGCAGCTGGGGATACATTTGCAGGATGGCTTCTCGGTATCCCCGTAGGAAAAGGAGCTCATAAATGGTCTTCATTGCCTGGAGGGGGAAAGAATTTCACTCAGCTCTCCCAATCTGCCACCTGTCCCCATTGCCATTCGCTATTGTCCCTTTGTCATGTCTCCTTTCCTCTCCAGCGTATTACAAAAGAGTATTGGCTTCTGAGAGGGGTGGGGACATTTGGAGGCTCCTGAACCTTCCCCCATTCCTGGAACGGAAGCAGGATGGAAAGATGAGAAGAGTCTGGATGACGTTATTCCCCATTATTTCTCTTTCTGGTGCAGAGCCTGTGCTTTGGCTTTCCAGCCATGACTGGAAGGGCTGAAACCATCCTGAGGAGATCTGTTCTCCTAGGCCCAGTGTTTCTGGCCCAGTCAAAAGTACTGGACTTCTCAGGATGCCATGTTGGGAAGATTTCTAGCCACAGTTTACAGAGCCAGAAACCTGGAGACTTCCAAGAGACACCTGAACTGCACCTGTTCACTAAAGGGCCATCTGGAGCAGAAGACAACTGAGCCAGGGTACCAGCAGATAAACCACCTCAGATGTGTAACTTTGACCTGGGGGAAACTTTACTGACCCCTCTTTGGTTTGATTAGAAGTGGCGAGGACACACCAAGGCCTGGTCTACACTCCAGAGTGAGGTTAACGCAAGGCCGCTCACTCTGCATCCCCCTAAGGATGGAATTTCCTTCCCATCATCAGAACCGCCCCTCGGTGCCAAATTCGTCACTCCACCTCCACACGTGGCAGAGAGTCCAGGTCGATGCAGTCAGGTCGATGCAGCGTCAGACCAGACACCGCGTCGCTTTCCTCAACTGGCTTTCAGGAGCCTTCCCACAATGCCCCACCCTGACCCTACAATCAAGACAAGCCCTTCTGGGGAGGACGGGCACTGCCGACACGAGCAGCAAAGTGCGGACACACACCAGGGATGGAATCGCTGCGGCGGCTGTCTGCCCATTTAAGTTAGGTCGGCTTCAATGTGTGGTGGAGCCATGGCCTGAAGGTAAGAAGAGGTGAAACTCGCACACACACACAGATGCACCATCTTCCCTGTGGTGGCGGGTTCGCAAGGTGACATCTCAAATCTCACTTACAGCCAGAGACACATGGCTGCTCGTCTCCTCCCGGCGTCTCTGCTGGAGCTTGTCCAGCAGCTGCTGCAGCACCTCCCTGGTGAGCTGTGGTTCTTCACCCAAGGCCTTCCACAACTCAATGGCACATCTGCAAATTCAGAAACACACGTCAGAGCTTTCCTGCTTGGCCATCTCTTGCCCTCCCCAGGGAGAGGCTTGGAATACCAGAGGAGACAGCCACTTGTGCAGGGAGGCTAAGGCAGGGCAAGTCCCTTCAGAGAAAGTTGTATTTATTCCTTTCCCCTCATGGGTTCTTGTTTCTAAAGCTAACCCACTCTTTCCAAAACAGTGACCATGTACTGACCACAGAATGACCACCAAACTGTGACCCGCAGACTGTGCAAAATTCTGCTCTGTTACACTTGGGTCAGTCCCGAGAAACTTGCCTGACATCATTGGAGTTCCTCTGGCTGTTTGGGGCTATAACGGAGACCCAGCGTTTGGCCAAGTGTCTCTTAGCAGCTCAATTCTACTGCAGTGTGGTGGACAGGGTCAGAGAGTGAGTCAGCACATGCCCTGATCTGAGAAGATTCAAGAGCTTGGAAGAGGAGATTGTAAAGCCCCATGTGACAGAGATGGAAGGAAAGTAGGACTGAAATCCCCCTCCTCCATTCTTGCGGATCTAAGTCCTGCTTGTCCCCACAGGCATCTGCAGAGGAAGACTGCAGATGGATCCAAAAGACTTCCAGTCATTTGACGTCCAAGTTTGGTGAGGAAGGTCAGACGTGGTGGTCAAGCCCTAGGACATTGAGAACTAGGTTGGACAACTCAAGAGCAAATGGCCTGGAAGCAAGGTCTTCCGGAAGCTTGACTGAACTTCTGTGCCAATGCTGCCGAGTTTCTGTAACTTCTGAGCACAGCCCCTGGAAAGCACTGTGGCTGTTTCAAGAAATTCAGACCTGATTCTGAAATTCAGAAAGGTTTACAAATCAAACACTCAAAGAAATCTGAAAACCAACACTGTATTCCTCTGATAACTGAATTGGGTAAGAAGTTCCATTTCTTTCCTGCCGCTTTTCAATTTGCTCTGCAGTGTGACACAAATTTCACTCAGGTCAGTGCAGAACTGCATTGCAGAAGATGCCAAGGAAAGCTGGACTTTTGACCTCTGGCTAGGGTTCAGTTGGGTTTCATGGCCCCGAGGAACACATGGGAGTTGTGTTACAAACCCCTCAGCTGGCTGACCCTTCCAAGTGATCAGCAATAACCAGCAGGACTGAAAGTTAACAATCTATTGAGGTGAAAAGAGGCACTCCCCCCTCTCAGAGCTATTAATGCTAGCTGTCTGCTCGCTGCACTGCATTTAGGATCTGGTCATGTCGGGATGATTTTTTTGTTGATTTTATTTTATTTTATTTTGCATCAATAAGGGCTGGAAATGTCTGTTTCAAGAGATTGACCTCTGCCCCACCGCTCCATAAGGATGAGTGCATGGAATAACTGGGGGGGTCTGACGACAGGTAAGAATCCTGCACTGGTCTCCAGGGGATAGACAGATGGGCCTCATGGGCCTTTTCCGTCTCTGCCTTCTCTCCTGCAGTAAGAAGCAGCCAGACCTCATGAGCCAGGGATGTTGAGTGAGCCCCCAAATCATTGATTGGCCCTGTACTGGATCTGAGAGGAAGTGGGGTGACCCATAGAAATCAGGACAATGCTGGAATTCTCCAGAAAAGTGGCATGTCTCCATCCCGGGGAGTGTAGGAGGAGGGGTTGGCTCCTCAGTGGCTGGGCCTGGCCATCTCCTCTTAGGAAGCGTGGACAGCTCTCTGCACAGCAGGAAACTCCCTCCAACTGTGTGAGCCCCACGGACCCCTCCCGGCCTGTGGCCTCTCAGTAGGAGCAGGAAGAGAACTACTGGACTGAGGAGATAACAAAGCAGCTCCCTACCTGTGCGATGAGAGCGTGTGAGCCACACAGGTTAGAACCACGTCCTGGGGGTGGGAGCGAGCCAGCAAGGCCATGGCCCTGAGCACTGCTCTTCTGGCTCTGGGATCACAGCTGTTGTCGAGCCAGATTAAGATCCCTCCCACGATGTCTCCAACCTGGAAGAATGCCAGAAAGTTGAGGGATGGATTTATCAATGAGTGGCCTCCTCCCAGGGAAGCCCTCCTGGCAGCCCTGCAAGCCTCCTCTGACCTCGGTTGCCTATCTTGGCTGCTCCCTAAGAGCCTTTGACAAGTCCAGGAACCCCAGTCTCCCTGAGGTCTGGCTTAGCACCTTCAAGCTCAAAAACACACACAAAACCTTAGAGTGCGCACAGTCCTAACTCTCCTGATGTCCCAGGGCCTTCCCTGCCGTAGCAAACGGCTCTCAGCCCCGCTCTCAAGGGCTTCCCTCCAGGAGCCTTTCCTCCATCTCTGCAACTTCCTTTTAGCTCTTTCTTGCACAATCCGTTCCTCCAGACCAGTGGTTCTCAACCTAGGTTCCATTGTGGGACACATCCAATCCGACCTGTTTGTCCCTGAGGATGTCCCAAAGGGGCGCAGCTCTGTGCTGACCGGGCCACAGGTTGAGAAGCACTGCTCCAGACCCAGCTGGTTCTACCGATGTATCCCAGAGCCCATGGCAGAGATGGGAGGCAGGGCTAGTTGGGTGGGGCTAGCCAGCTCCCGGCCCCAGTCTCCTAAGTCCCCAGTCTCTAACCTCGGATTCATGCTATGGCACTTAGAAGAGCAGTGCAGACAAGGTGACTTGGGCTGGAGCCCAGGCTCTGAAGCCACCCTCCTCCCCAGGCTTCAGAGATCAAGTTCCAGCCCCAGCCCAGAAGAGTCTGCATTGCTGTTGTGGCCCCTCAGTGCCAGCCCTGGGAGCCCAAGTCCATAGGGCCAGGCTTTCAGGCTCCTGCTGCAGAGTTTGCAACACAGGGAGACAGACCCTAAAGGGACAAGCCACCCCCTAGGACTCTTCCGTGAGGAATTGGTCATTGCTCTTTCCTCTCTCGAACAAGGAGCAGGAGCTCCAAGGTGGGTGGCTGGATTCTGTTGACCTGTTCTGCTAGCAGGAGTTAGAGCCCTGCACAAATCAATCTGCTGATTGAGGGGCCATTTGTTAACTTCCCGCTGGGACCTGTTGGAAAGAAGGAACTCGGGCAGAGACAGGGATGACCTGCAGGAAACCCTAGGAACAGGCAGGTTGGGGAGGAAGTTCAGGCTGAGGATTCTGTTCATTGATTAGTCTCAGCGTTTCCAGGAAAGCCAAAGCCCAGGAAGGGACTAAGTCTGCACTTCCGCGCCACGTGCAGGCGGTCTTTGGAGAAGGGCTTGAATGTCGCCTATCCCCGTGGCCAAGCGATGAATGGCAAGGGGCTGAGCCAACCTTCCAATCCCATGCCAGTGTCCCAGGAATGGTTTCCGAGGAGAGGAACTTCTCCCATCCCCCTCTCTGCGCAGCATCCCCCTGCCCCATTGCGGGAGTCTCTTACTCTCTCCATCTTGTCTCCGTGGAGAGATACGATGGCCCTCAGCTCTTCCTCTGCGGCTCTAAATCTCTGCAGGGTGGGTGTTGTCAGACCCTTCACGGCTGCCATCAGCAGGGCATGGAGCGGGGCTGAGGAAGGGTGCTCCCTGGGGGTCTGGAAAGAACAGGGACAAAGCCTGTTGGGATTGAGTATTTCCCTCGGGCAGCTGCCCTGGAACAGTCTGTCCCCGGGGGAGGCTGGCAGTGCCGAGGGAGCGTGGAGACTCCGGCTGAGCCCTTTTCTTCAAAAGCCTCCCCAGGTGCTAAGGTTTCCTTAGCCTTTTGTCCCCTCTCTGGCCCCCTCCCCTGAGAAGAGATGGGAGCCTCTCGGGCAGTGCTGGGACCCCAAGGGCCACCCCGTTTCCTCCCTCGCTAGCCCCTCCTTGCAGGAAACCCCGCTTTTGCTGAGTAAGCCTCAATGTCCTGCAAAGCCCATTCGAGTTGCTCCTTGAGTGTCGCCGAGGGGTCACTGGAGAACCTGCCCCATGTCCCATCCCACCCCGAGCGCCTGAGGAGATTGGCTCAGCAACTCTGGCAGCCCACAGTGTCTGCGAGGAAGGGACTGAGAATAGGGCCCAAACGGAAACGCCCTCTTCCTTCCCCACCTAGCAGCCTGTGGGGCTGCCAGAAAACAGGCAGGAATCGCCGTCAGGACAGAAAGTAACTGAGACTGAAGAAGCAAGTTTGCCTGGCTGAGGAGAAGCCCAAAGCGTGGGCCTCTGGGGCCAGAGCCCTGGGGGTGAGAACTCACTGGGCACAATGTTACTCCAGGGGGCCTGGTTCCAGGGTCACCTCAACCCAGGGCTTGGGGTGCTGGAGGCCTTTGCCCTGGGGTCTCAGGGCAACCCCTGGGGATTATTGCAGCTGGCCTGCATGGCGCTGGATTAGCACCGTCTGTCCTGGTTGCCAACAGCTGAGGGGTAGCTCAGTGGTTTGAGCATTCGCTAAACCCAGGGTTGTGAGTTCAATCCTTGAGGGGACCATTTCGAGATCTCGGGTAAAAATTGGGGTTTGGTCCTGCTTTGAGCAAGGGGGTGGACTGGATGACCTCTTGAGGTCCCTTCCAACCCTGATATCCTAGGATGCAGTAGAGCACAGTGGAGTGGCACACTCGCCTCCATACTCCAGTCCCCCGGCAGGTCAGAAGCTCCCAGAATTGCAGCCTTTTGTATGCGCTGCAGGGTGCTCTGTCCTGAAGAGGAAGAGTTACAAAGGTGTCTAGAGGCTTTTGTAACTCGGACAGAGCCCAGATGTTGGCAGGCGAGAGGGAATCTGGGACCTCTGGAGCTTAGTGCAGGAGCCTCGACCACAGGAGCGAAAAGCCAAGAGGCTGTTAGCTAAGGCTCTAGAGAAGACTCCTTTTCTCTGTGTCTCAAAGTGGTCCTGGTGCCACGAGATGGGCCAAACCCCACAGCCAGGAGATATGTGGGTTCCCCCGACCAGGGCAGGGATGGGCCTGGTCTGATTTTCAGTCGTGCCTGTGTGCCATGGAAAGTTCATCAGAATTGGGCACGTGAGTCAGGCACTTCTGCCAGTCCCACAAAGCACCTCTGGACTTCTTTAGGTGTCTAAACCCCTTTGTCAAAGCGGGCCTCATTCAAGCGACCCAGATAAAGGCTGGCTGGACTTGATCACCCTTGATGAGTGTTTCTTTTCAGCCCCTGGTACATATTCCTACACACAGCAAGGAATGCTTTCCATGAGCACGGCCACACAGCACCATTACCATCGTCATATGGGAGCTGCTTGTTAATGAGGGGCTGGGAGTGCGCTCTTCTTCCTGCTCTTCTGGGCTTCCTTTTTCCCACTTCCCCTTCGTGTCAGACGGCTCCTTCTTCGTCCCTGCAGCAGAAAGAAACATTCTTAACATTTTGTTTACAGAGGATGGAAGTTGGGCCCAGAGCCCTGAAGCGAATTGCCCAGGGTCAGACTGAAGGTTGTTGGCAGAGCTCAGCAGAGAACTCCCCGCTCTCCTGACTCCTAGCTGGGGGCTTTGACCACACGAGGCTTCCTCTTCCCTCGGGGCCAGTTTCTTTTCAATGGGGTCGTCTACTCTTCCCCTCTCCTTGTACCTCTTTCCTGTCAGTGATGGGCACCTGTCCTCCTTTTGCATTGAACCCCCCAAGAAGGAATGACTCAGCTCTGGTACAGTTCCCAGCTGTGACCTGCTGAGACCTCTGGACCATTTTCCTGAGGAAAGGGACCCAATCCAGGAGAAAAGAAAGGATTTCCTCCAACGTCCAGCCTCTCTCTTCTCCTTCCAGCCTGGAACAATGTTAGTAGTCCCCACCCCACCGTGCCAGATCCCCAGAGGGGGGTGACCTGACATTGTCAGCTCTCCCCACCTCAGCCATGGACCTCTGCCACCCTCTAAATGGATTCCAGAGCCGGAGGTACCCATCACTGTCCCATGAGATGGCCCTGATGTCGAAGGCTTGTCGAGTGACTGGTGTGAGTGTTCCTCACATGCTCCTCGTGAACCATGTGGATTGAACCATCTCACCTGTAAGATCCACTTCAACTTTGTCTGTCGTCTCCTGCAGCTTCACCTCCTCTGCCTCCACCTGGGTCTCCGCTGCTTTCTTCTTCAGGGACAAGTGTGTCCACCTTCTTGGAGAGGAAGCTGTTCTCTCCTCACTGCTCTCTGCCATCGAGTTGTGGGATTGGCAACAGACACAGAGTCTTTTCATGATGGTCCATGAGCATTTTCTTCCCTGGGGTTTCTCTGGCAAGGTCTGTTCTTGGGGGCTGAGGCCAGAGCATGCCTCAATGGCTGCAGGTTGGACGAGCACTTTGTGCACATGGATCTCTCTGTGCTCCCGAGAGGTGAGTCTTTGGAAAAAGGAACGAAGCCTGGAATAGAAAGAAAGAGGAAATGGGTTTTTCTGTCCTTCTCGAAAGGAAGGGAATTAGTTTGCCCAGGATTCCCAGATCCACGAGAGTGGTCTTTTGAAGCCATCTGCTCCTCTAATAGCCAGGACTGGTTGCTGCAACCAAGAAGATATGCAACACAAGACCGCCCAGACTGGGTCAAACCAAAGGTCCATTTAGCCCAGTACGCTGTCTTCTGACAGTAGCCAGTGCTGAGTGCCCCAGAAGGAATGAACAGGGAATCATCAAGCGATCCATTCCTGTTGCTCATTCCTGGCACCTGGCAAACAGAGGCTAGGGATAGAAAGAGCAAAAGGTCAGTTTCTATGTTCTTTGCCTGGGCCTAGTTGCAAAAATGCTTCCTTCTTAACCCCACTCCTTTGTGCACAGAATGTTGGGACTCTGGGAACAGATCGGGCCAAGCTGCAAACCAAGAAAGCTCTGTTCCCAGAGAAGCCAGGAAAAGGAAGAAAAGATTGTCATCTCGAGGGTTTGAGGGTCTGGAAGGATGAATTAGCAGCTGCAAATATGTTGACTTCTTCTCAACTATTTGAAAATCTGGAATGTATTAGCATGGGGGAAAGAATCAGTCAACTTGAAATGAAGAATGACCCATATTATTTCCAACATCCAGTCAGAAGTTAGGCCTCCAAAACAAGGACAAAGAAATCACAGCGAGACCCATGACAAATGTAGGCGACAGTTGATTGAAACCCCTTTCCTGGAAAGGAATTGTGGGGCGGGGGGGGGGGATCGACACATCTCTTTTCTCTAGCCCAAGGGGGTAGAGTAGAATTTGTCGAGAGTTTTGAGATCTATCGCCATGAGATTCTTTCTGAGAGAACTACCAAGATGACAGCCAGGGGATGGGAGTGGAGCTGTATCACTTTCAATATCTAAGATTAATTTCTTCTGCATTATTTGAGCTCATTTATGTGCATTTCAATCCTGTAAATTCTGAGATCGATATTCTCTCAATACACATTTCTTTGGCAGTCATGACAGGAGACAAAGGGTTTCTATTCCCAACTTGAAGGCAAGGAGGGCATTAGGGGCAACTCCAAGGGAAAGACGATTGATGGAGATCTCAATCTAAATTCTACACGAGTTTTGTTTTCTTCCCTTTTGGTTCGATCCCTGGAAATTCCCCCCGACTAGTCTGCTGAAAGATAAAATCACCTAAATCTGCCTCCAAAGAACCTGACCGGCTGAAGCAGGAGGAGACCTGAGAGATGGCCACTTTCAAATCAAAAGGGAACGCTGAGACCTGCCTGTTGCCACACCCGCCCCCACCCGTCCCGAGGAGAAGGAGGCGCCGACCTGTCGTGTGCGATCTAATGAGCAGGGAAAGAATCTGGGAATTACCTTCTGTAAAAACTCATCCTTTTGTTCCTCAAACACCTGTGGAAATAGCTGATTCAAGAAGTTGCTGACAGAGGGATGGTCCGCGTCTCTCAGCAGCTCCTTGGGTCACCAGCCGTTGTCAACCAAGCCAGTTGGCAGACTGACGGCAGGGCAAGAATGCTGACGCCGAACACTCTTTGCTGTTGGCCTCCGTGACATCACAATCAGCTTGTGCATAAACACACACAGACCCCACCCAGAGAGACACACCCCCACTGAGCAACTCCCCACCCTCCTTCCCAGCACTTCCTGCCCACCCCAGAACAGCTGTTTCATGGAATTGAGGATGCTCCGGGAGGGTCAGTTCGGGACGGTGCATGGGATTCACATACTTGGGGCAGTGCATGGGATTCTTCTCTCCTCAGTGCAGGGCTCAGCACTTGTCCTTGCTGAACCTCATCAGATTTCTTTTGGCCCAATCCTCTAATTGGTCTGGGTCACTCTGAACCCTATCCCGACCCTCCAGCGTATCTCCCTCTCCGCCCAGCTTAGTGTCATCTGCGAACTTGCTGAGGGTGCAATCCATCCCATCCTCCAGATCACGCACAAAGATGGTGAAGAAAACCGGCCCCAGAGTGACCCGTGGGGAAGCGGGGGAGGGGGTGGAGGAGAGGAGGCAGACGGTGAGTGGCAGGGACCCCACAGAGGGGGGTGCAGTGGAGGAGAGGGGGAAATCATCCAGGCAGCGGTGGGCAGTGTGGGCTGGGAGAAGGGGCGAGGCAGATACAGGAAGAGATGGAGCACAGGCGGGGAACTGGGGCCCAGGCACCCAGGGCCTGGTCATTGTTGGCACCTGGAGAGGAGAGGAGAGGAGAGGAGACAGAGACAGAGAGAGAGTGTCTGTGATGGCCAACATACTAGAGGAGAGACAGAGAAAAACATGGTAGGATAGCAAGCAACTCACCTCCTGGAGTCATCTGTGATTAAGCGGGACTTCATGTTTCCTCTGAATCGTGTGGGGGTGCCTCAGTTTCCCCTGTGCAGTTCTTAAGGATCTAGGGGGTGGGGTAAGGGTGTATGATCGTTGCAGAGCTCTGGAGGGCAGGTGTGTGCAGGGGTCTGGACACAGAGAATGGCCGACACCCTCTTTCCTGGCACCTGATGCCCTGGGCCCTTCCCCCCTGCGAGGTGAGAGCTGAAGGTAACAAAGGAATCGGGTGCCCTCCTGGCCGAGGACAGGGACAAAGCCCAGAGGAGGAGGGGCTGGGGGGAGTTTCAGTTGGGGGCTGGCTGGAGACATGGAGTGAAGGGCATACGGGGTTGTCTGGCTCACTGCCCCCCAAAAATGGACCCAGCTGAGGGGTCCTGTTCTCTGCACCTACAAGCTTGTGTTAGACCATGTCCCTGTCGTCTAATAAACCTCTGTTTTCCTGGCTGGCTGAGAGTCCCGTCTGACTGCGGAGTTGGGGGGCAGGACCCTCTGCCCCCCCCAGGACCCCGCCTGGGCGGACTGGCTGTGGGAAGCGCAGGGAGGGGCAGAGGAGGCTGAAGGCTCCGAGGTCAGAGCCAGGAAGGTGGAGCCGGGGGAGCTGTGTGTCCTGCAGACAGGCTGCTCCCCGAGAGGAGACTTCCCCAGAGTCCTGCCTGGCTTCCTGGGGAGCAGTCCCAGAGCATCGCCCGGGGACCCCGGGACATCCTCCTCCTCGATGAAACCTTCTGCTGTGTGACGTGTTGTGTGTGTCGTGTTGCATGTGTCGTGTGACGTGTTGTGTGTGTGACTTGTGTGTCGTTTTGTGTGTGGGAGACGTGTTTATGTGTGCGTGTTGTGGTCCATGTTGAGTGTGTGTGTGCCATGTTGTATGCTGTGTTGTGTGCATGTGACGGTGTGTGCCGTGTTGTGTGCCGTTTTGTGTGCATGTTGTGTGTGTCGGTGTCATGTGTTGTGTGAGATTTTTGTGTCTCGTGTCGTGTGCCGTTTTGTGCGTTTTGTGTCGTGTTGTCTGTGTGTGTGTCATGTGTGTGGGTGTGTGATATTTTGTGAGCGATGTTTTGTGCATCATGTTGTGTGTGTGTGTCACGTGTGCCATTTTGTGTGTCATGTGAGGTGTTGTGTGTCGTATTGTGTGTCGGTGTCGTGTGTGATTTCTGTGTCACGTTGTCTGCCGTTTTGTGCCTCGTCTTGTGTGTGTGTGTGTATGTGTCGGTGTCGTGTATTGTGTGTGATTTTTGTGTGTCGTGTTGTGTGCTGTTTTGTGTGTCATTTTATTTGTGTGTCATGTTGTTTGTGTGTGTCGGTGTCCTGTGTTGTGTGTGTGTGAGAGACGTGTTTCTGTATGTGTGACGTGTTCTCTCTGTGAGTGTCGGTGTCGTGTTGTGTGTGTGTGTGTGAGTGTCGTCTGTCGTTTTTTGTGTGTGTGATGTTTTGTGTGTGATGTGTGTGTTGTCTTGGGTGGCCACACAGGGTAATGCACAAAGCATTCCCCTCATGGAGGAAGAGTGACACAATGTGGCCACTCAGGAGTAACACACAAACAATCCCCCCCCCCCCCCGGAGCAACAGTGATGTGTGTGGCCAACTCAGGGTACTGCACAAACCATTTCCCTCACAGAGCAACAGTGACACCAGGTGGCCAAATCAGATAATGCACAAACCATTTCCCGCACAGAGCAACAGTGACACCGGGTGGCTAATCCAGGTACTGCACAAAGCATTTTCCTCACGGAGCAACAGTGACACTCGGTGGTCACTCAGGGTAATGCACAAATAATTTCACTAACGGAGCAACAGTGACACCAGGTGGCCAGTCAGTGAAATGCACAAATCATTTCCCTCCTGGACCAACAGTGACAGTGGGTGGCCAATTCAGGTCATGCTCAAATCATTTCCCTCATGGAGCAAGAGTGACACCGGGCGGCCCCTTGGAGTAACACACAAATCATTTCCTCCCGGAGCACCCGTTGCACAAACTGAGTTTAATAATAATAATAATAATAAACAATAAATAGTTTCATTAGAAAAGGTAGATTTTCAGTGATTATAACGGATAGCAAACAGAAGAAGGCAGATTGCTAAGCAAATACAAATACACACACATACTAAGCCTAAGATCTTAAAGAGACTGGATTCAAGAAGTAATTTCCCATCCTAAATATCTTTGGGCAAATTGAAGAGTTTCTAAAAAGAAAAGGAGTACTTGTGGCACCTTAGAGACTAACCAATTTATTTGAGCATGAGCTTTCGTGAGCTACAGCTCACTTCATCACTTCATCAAGAGTTTCTGTAGTTTAGACTTCCCGTTGTTTCTCTTTACAGACTAGACTCCTGTCTTAGTCTGGACTTCCCCCTTCTTATTTCCTTTGTCTCTTCAGGTACTTTCAGCAGCCTTTCTACTTCCCTGCATGATTTTCGTCCGCTCCGACTTTTCCATAGCTCCCGAGACCTCACCTGTGGGAATGCACACCTACCCGTGTCCTACAAAGGGAGACGGCACCAGGAGAGCAGAGGAGAGAGAGACTGAGAAAGTTGGCCAACACACAAGAGAAGAGAGAAGAATATGGGAGGAAGGCAAGCAACTCACCAGCTGGAGTCATCCTCCTAGATGCCACCTTCTCCTGCGAAGGAGACACCGTTCCTGGCCAGAGAAATGAGCAGCCCCTGAAAATGGGGACCTTGTCTCTCTCCTAACCACAGCTGGTCAGGAACCTTTTCTTACAAACCCAGCCCCAGCTAATGGGAAGTCCCTACCTGGAGCCAGGCGGGCCGTGAGCAAAGCCTTAACCAAACCAGACACTTATCTCACTGACATTCGCGACTGCTCCGCTGCCAACCGGATGAATCCTGGCTGCATCAACAGCGTTCGCGGGCTCACCACTCTCGCTCGCTTTCCATCCAATGAGGGGAGTCAACTGTTTGTACTGAACCCAGACCAAGGAGGAAAAACAAAGAAGTTACCATCTCAGTGGGCCACATCGTGTAGGCTATCATTATACAATGCTCCATTGGTGCTGGAAATCTTGCCTTCATCCGCGCATCGGCCCCATGCAATGAACCGAGACAGAGTTAACCGCGACAGTCACCGTTCCACGCTCACACCCACTGCCCGGCATGATTTTCCTCCGCTCTGACTTCTCCATGGCTCCCGAGACCTCACCTGTGGGAATGCACACCTACCCGTGTCCTATGAAGGGACACGGCACGGGGAGAGAAGAGGAGAGAAGAGAGAGAGAGACTTGGCGAACACACGAGAGAAGACAGAGAAATATGAGAGCAAGGCAAGCCACTCACCACGTGGAGTCATCCTCTTGGATCCAACCTTCAGCTGCAGAGGAGACACCATTCCTGACCAGAGAAACGAGCAGCCTCTGAAAATGGGACCTTTTCTCCCTCATAACCACAGCTGATCAGGAACCTTTTCTTACTGTCAAAGTTTGACTCAGACTCACAGTTTATCAGACCACTCTGTTTTATTAGCAAAGCTGCTCTGCTAATACATTTAGAAGTGAGCCCCCCGAGTGGGGCTTGTGTCTCTTAATTTATACAGCTTGCTGGAGAACAAGTTACTGAGAAGTTACAGACAAAAGAAGAACAAGATTTTAGTCACCACCCTTCGAGATCCCTGAGACCAGTCACGTATCTTCAATTACCTGCCACCCTTAACAATCTCCTTTAACAGCTTCCAGTTAACTTAACTAATTGCCCTTCACACCTTCCATTCTGATGCCTGCTTCTTAGATGTGCTGGCTCTATTTTAATTGCTTCTCCATTCATAGTAACTGTCCCTACGTGTGCTCCCTCAGATACTTTGTAACATGTTTTGGCATGCCCTCTCATATACAATGTATCCAGCATGTCCCCTTATACAACATTATACTTATACAATGTTATACTTCCACAATCCCTCCTTTTGGTCAAGGCTACGCCCATGACCAATGACTTACTGGATTCCATACGTCCATCGTTCTTTTTCATTACTTTCACTGGTGACATTTAACAACATTAGATTAGCACTCTGGTTAGGGGTAACCCGATGGATGGTGTGTCTTGTGCAGTTTTGGATAC
This sequence comes from Caretta caretta, assembly GCF_965140235.1. NCBI lineage: Eukaryota > Metazoa > Chordata > Testudines > Cheloniidae > Caretta > Caretta caretta. Next base: position 8,209,339 of record NC_134209.1, read on the forward strand.
AACAAGAAATCAATTGAAAACACACAAAGATTATTAGAATTCCAAATAGGATAGTCAGGATTCCTTGAAACAACCACTTTCCCAGACTAGAGAAATTGAATAAGTTACTTATCCATTTCCACAAGGAACTTGGTTCTTCGTGGGGAAGGCATGCAATTTGCTCCAGATGGCTAGCACGATTTATTACCTCATTCGTATTATCAGGTATGTATACACAGCTTTCTGTTCCAATTAGAGCACAGGTCCCTCCTTTGGCTGCCAGTATTATATCTAATGCCCGACGGTTTTGGAGGGCCACTTGTCGGACCGCTCCTGCTTCTTTGGCTAGAGCTTTTAAGCTCTCTCCTGTTTCATTGGCCATGATCTCAACCACCGCTTGTAACCTTAAAAGCCTTTTTGCATGGTGGATTACCCCCCCTACTGGGACTAAAGAAATGCCAACAGCTTCTTCCCAAGTTAGGGGGCTTATGTTATCCACATACCATTTAGCATCTGGCAAGTCCCTCCTTTTTCGCCTGAAATTACGGAGGCGATTTCGTGGGAGGGATTGAAGCACCCAGAATTGTGGAAAAAGCTGAGCAGGATAACAGATACCTGACCAATTTGCTGGTAACACAGCGAAAGCATTTTCCCCACAAACCCAATGGTGTCCCATTAAAGCTGGGAAGGTTTGACTGCAACCCTTTGACATGTAAGAATTTACGAAGGAGGAATAGTATCCCCCAAAGGGCACAGGATGATTTTCACTGGGAGAAGAGGTAGCATTCACAGGACATTTGTAGATGGTGCTGTTTTTCTCAGGGAGGCTGTAGGGGGAGCAAGAGATTGAATCTTTGGTTTTGTCCCAGGTTGAGAGGAAGTTTATCTTTCCATACCCGGTTCGCCATTCTCCAACCTTGTTTGAATAGTCCCATACACCATGGGACACGATGTATTGGAGACAGCTGCTCCTCCCTACATTCAGCCCTGTCCCATTACACACCCAGCACCAGTGGCCCTTTCCTTTCACCACACGTATAAGTTTAGGAACATATGTTTTTCCCAGCCCCCAAGGGTCATTTTCCTTCCATGTCCTTTTAAGTGGATAGGGTTCTCCAGCGAGCTCTGAGGAATTCAAAGGGATTGCCATGGTGGGGATACTAGCTTGTGAGTGAGCTGGGATGTGGCTGCAGACCCAGCAATTAGAAATATTCAGGATCTGGGCTATCTGCACCTGTTGTTGGATGAAATAATTGTCACTGTCACTCTGGATTCCCCAGACCCTCAGGACACAGGAGCTGAGGATTAAGCTTCTCAAAGGACATGTTGGAAGCAGGACCCTTTCTGGTTCCGACAACCCCTTTCGAGGGAACCGCAGTCACGGTTTTATGTCCACCAGGCAGCAGACGCTAGGCTCACTGCTGCTTCTTGTTTGTTGGGTCCTGCTGCCTGCTTACCCTCTGCTTCTGGCAACCCTTACGAGAGCGCAGATTGTAAGGGGTTGCAGGCTGTTCCTCTTTGTCTTCTGGGGTTGAAGCTGGTTCGGCGTGGTCTTGCAGAGGTGCTTGGTCCCCGTGAGGTGGCGCTGGCTTACACTGCGAGGCGTGGATCCGTGCAGCGATGCCGGATAGTTTCACTGCTGTCTGGGTGGTGAGCAGTACCTGGCATGGACCCTCCCACCGGGGTTCCAAGGCGGGCTTCCGAAGGTGGTGCCGCAGGCAGACCCACTCACCAGGCTCAGGGGTGTGACAGGCAGCAGAGGTGGGTTCCCTCGGCCAAGCTGCTCCCACCTGCCAATGGAAGGAGCTCACCGCTTGCATTAACCCTTTGCAGTACTGGAGGAGCGTGCTGTGAGTTAGGTTTAGGTCTGGGGCTGGGGTAATAGTCGCCATTGTTCGCATAGGGCGTCCCATGATGATTTCAAATGGACTCAATTTGTGTCTCTGCGATGGGGATGACCGAATTTCCATAAGGGCCAGTGGTAAAGCAGCTGGCCAGTTTAACCCTGTGGAACTACAGATTTTTGCCAGCTTATTTTTAAGCACACCATTTCGCCTTTCCACTGCCCCTGCACTCTGTGGATGGTAAGGGCAGTGCAACAGGGGGGTGACATGTAATACCTGGTTTAGATGTTGTACAATTTTTCCAGTAAAATGTGTTCCCCGGTCACTAGACAAAGTGGCAGGAATTCCCTTGGTAGGGATAATGTGGTTTAACAGACATTTTGCAACGGACAGTGAATCAGCTTTGCGACAGGGAAAGGCTTCAATCCAACCCGAAAACAGACATATTATAACTAAAATGAATTCATATTTCTGACACTTTGGCATTTGTACAAAATCGAGTTGCCAGTGTAGGAAAGGTGCTTGAGGCAAACCCCGGAACCCTTGTGTTACTTTTACAGATTTGCCGACATTGTGGCTTTGACAAGTAACACAAGCGGCACAGTGGCGGGTTGCAAAGGAGCTGAAATGGGGAGCCCACCACCCCGCCTTACTCATAGCAGAGACCATCCCCTCCTTGCCGACATGCGAAACACCATGTAGCAGGGCGGCTAGAGACGGGTAGAGTGAGAGGGGGGGCTACAAAGGTACCGGTGGGCGATCGCCAAAGGGAATCAGAATGCAAAGAGCAACCCAAAGCACTCCAGGAGTCTCTCTCTGTTTCTGGGGCAGAATCCTGGAGCTGAGCGAGATGAGGCAGGGATGGCGGCGTTACAGAGACAGAGAGGGGACCAAGAAACGCTTCTGGTGAAGGTTTTATAGTGGCGGCATGTTTTGCAGCAGCATCAGCAAGTGCATTACCTTTTGCCACCTCGGTGTCTGCCGCTGAGTGGCCAGTACACTTAACAATTGCCAAGGCAGACGGTAGTAAAACTGCATACAGGAGGGCGGCCATGTAGGGGCCATTCTTGATAGGGGTACCAGTAGAGGTAAGAAAACCTCGAGCCTGCCAGAGGGTGCCAAAGTCCTGCACAACCCCAAAGGCATCCCGAGAATCAGTAAAAATAGTGGCAGAGAGCCCCTCGGCTAGAAAGCAGGCACGGGTTAGAGCAATCAGTTCAGCCACCTGGGCAGAGGTCACAGAGGGTAAGGGCGCAGCTTCTATGGTCTCAGAGAGAGAGACCACAGCGTACCCTGCAAGAAGGTGGCCTTGGTCATTTCTATAACAGGGCCCATCAGTGAATAATACCAGGTCAGAGTTAGGGAGAGCTACATCTGAAAGGTCGGGGCGTGGGACAGTGATAGCGGAGACAGTTGCAAGGCAGTCATGGGGTTCACCATCACTAGGTAAAGGAAGGAGGGTAGCAGGGTTTAACTGGGAGCAGCGCTTAATAGTGATATGTGAGGCTGAAAGCAGCAGAAGTTCATACCTAGTGAGGCGAGCAGAGGAGAGGTGAGCCGTGTTGCGTTGCAGAAGGAGAGTTTCCACAGAATGGGAACCATGAGAGTGAGAGGAGAGCGGAGGACAAGGGACTCAGACATCTCGACCAGGCGCGCTGCAGCAGCTACAGTGTGTAGGCAAGGGGGTAAACCCTGGGCTACAGGGTCCAAGGTTGCAGAAAAATAAGCCACCGGGCGATTTCTGTCACCGTGCTCCTGAGGAAGAACCCCGAGGGCACAAGCAGATTGTTCGTGACAGAAAGGGGTAAAAGGCTTGTCATAGTTAGGTCACCCTAAGGCAGGGGCAGAGGCTAAATTCTGCTTAAGGGAGATGAAAGCAGCATTTGCTTCAAGTGGCCATGGCATGGGGTTAGGTACAGAGGATCGAGTGAGTTCTTGGAGTGGTTTAGCCAGAGAAGCATATTGGGGAATCCATTGCCTACAGAACCCTGTCATGCCTAAGAATTTTCTGACCTGGCGTGGAGAGCAAGGCTGGGGAAAGCTAAGGATGGCTTGTACCCGGGCTGGAGAGAGTGTACGGGAGCCCTGGGAGAGAAGGAAGCCTAGGTATGTGACAGAGGTTTGGCAGAGCTGCAATTTTGTGTGAGAAGCCTTATGACCCTTGTTTGCTAAAGCTGTGAGAAGTGTTAGTGAATCAGTTTCTGAGGCAGACAGAGAGGGGGAGCACAGGAGTAAGTCATCCACGTATTGGATCAGTGTGGACCCTGATGGGAAAACCAGATCAGCGAGATCCCTGGCTAGGGCTTGAGAAAAATAGGATGGACTCTCTGTATACCCCTGGGGAAGGGTAGTCCATGTATATTGCTGACCCTTGTAGGAGAAGGCAAAGAGATACTGGGGTTCAGAGTGAACTGGGACAGAGAAGAAAGCGGAGCACAAATCTACAACAGTAAAGTGGGTTGCATTTGGAGGAATAGACGCTAGGATTGTAGCAGGGTTAGGAACCACTGGAAAAGAAGGTATGACAATACGGTTAATAGCTCGAAGGTCTTGAACAAATCGCCACGATTTGCCATCAGCCTTTTGAACTGGGAGGATAGGGGTGTTACAGGGGCTGGAACAAGGGACAATAATTCCTTGTTCTTTCAATGCAGATATAACTGGAGCAATCCCAGCCTCTGCCTCAGGATTCAAAGGATACTGAGACAGGCGAGGCAGAGGTTTGGAATTGTCTACAGTAATCCGAACTGGGTCAGTATTTAATCGGCCCACTTCAGATGGGTGAGATGGCCATAGGGAGGAAGGAACCTGAGAGATTAGGTGCTCTAGGGACGGAGTTAAGGGACAGCAAGGGACTGGAGCGGAGAGGGAAGTTTCAGACAGCAGGGAGGCTACAGAATCACATAAGGAAGACTGAGGGATTTGCAGATAGACACCATCTGGGGAGCAGTAAATAGAACAGCCAAGTTTGCATAGCAAGTCCCGTCCCAGAAGGTTTGCAGGGGTGGCATCAGAGAGGAGGAATGCATGCTCCTCAGAGAGGGGACCGACCTGAACAGACAAAGGTTTTGAGAAGGGAAAAGAGGTAGGGATCCCTGTAATGCCAACAGCAGACACAGATTTTCCAGATCGGGGAACCTCAGGCAAGTCAGTGGTGCGGACTGTAGAAAGAGAAGCTCCAGTATGAACAAGGAGAGGGAGAGAGAGATCATTTACAGTCAGGACACATTCTCCAGTAGGGGACAGAGGTAATAAGGGAGCTAAAACTTTGTGAGGTTCCCCAGCATCCCGTCATTGTTGGGGTGAAAAATAGGGTTGGGGATCAGCTGGAGGAACCAGCGGGGGTTCACTTGATTTTCCATACAATTATTAGGTCGTCTTGGACACTCTTTTTTCCAGTGTCCAGGCTGTTTACAGTAGTTAGAAACCCCAGTTAATCCAGCCCCCCACCCCCTTCCGCAACCCCGTCCCTGTCCCCGGTGTGGTCTGGTTAGTCCTGAATAATGCTGTATCTGCAGAGCCATTAACTTTTGGGAGGACTGTTCCTCCTTTCCTTTTAAAGTGCGGTGGCAATGCTCTGCTCCTGCCAGCAATTTGTCCATGGTTTCAGTCTCCCATCCCACACTTATTCGTTTGAACATGCTGCCTGTGGCAGGGAGAAGACCATCAACAAATGCATGTGCCAAGGCCCCCTGCCCATTTACATCGGGCTCTTGTATTCCTGAATGTTGTAGGAAAATATCAGTTAGCCGGGACCTATAGTCGCCTGGGCTTTCTCCTTGCCCTTGCTTACAGCAACGTATTGCTGTCCAGTTTGTTTTAGGAGACCACACTTTCGGAATGGCTTGATGGAGGCACTTCCAAAGAGCCATACACCGGTCTCTGGATGCCGAATCTGGGCCAGTACTTTTTATGGTTGAATGGCGTGCCTCAGCTGGCCAGTCTGCGGCAGCCAACCATTTTTCATAATAACTGGCAGGAGCTAACAATTTACACAGTTGGAGGAGATCTGTCTCAGAGGGTTCATAGGTTTCACAGATTAACAGAAACTCCTCAGCAAATTTGACAGAGTTTTCCTGTGGTTTGGGAAAACTTTTAACTATAGACAAAACTTCCGTACAAGTCCAGGGCTTATAATCCCATTTTAAGGACTTTCTCCCATCTTAAGGACTCATAAGGGTGCCACAACAGTTTGATCAGAGTCTCTCATTAACCTCCCATCAGGTTCTCTTTTCCAAGAAGAGATGTCAAGAGAATCTTTGCAGTCTGCTTTGGATTTCTTCTTCATAATATTTTGCAGAGCTGCGAGGCCAATGAGGGTATCTTCTTCACTTTCATTATCTGTACTCACTGAAGATTTTTCCTTTTCTGATTTCTTATTTGCGCAGGAGTATGGTGCGGGTCGGGTTTGATCCGATCATTGCACAGGACTGGGCAAAGGGGAGCGCTCGGACTAGTGGTGGGAGAGACTGCATCCAATTGAACTGTTAGTTTTTGGATAGAATTTTTAAGAGAGGTGAGTTTTGACTCAGTCCATCTACGATTTGCCTCTTCCCACTACTGCATGAAGCAGTCTACTTCTCCTCTCTCCAATTTGGTTTTTGGGAGGACGAGTTTGCTTTTTAAAGCGTCCACTCGATCCTTGTCCCAAGAACCTAACAGTGGCCACTGTAATTTGGGGTTCTCTAGAGCTTATTTGGACCATTTTTCAAGAAACCTACAAGAGTCCGGACCCCTCCTAAAATACATAAAATAAGCTGGAGTTCCCTTAGGGAACTGTTCTACCTTAGACTTCTGATTACCCATCCAGGAGGACTTCACACAGCACTCACACAAAAAGGAAATTCGGGCTCAGCAGAGCGGTGCCCGGTGCAACACACAGAAAGGAGCCCACAGGCTACTGCCTCAACTGCCCTTGCTTTCACACCAGGGGTTATACCCAAGGCGTGGTGCGGCTGCAGCTGTGCAGATTCCACTTATTCAGACCGTGGGGACGGGGACCCCTTGGTCAGCCAGTCTCCGGACAGAGATGGCTCCCAGATTCACACACACACCACGGGGAAGACGGATAGACACAAAGACAAGACAGTCCTCAAACCGGTTAAAGCACAAAAATAATAATTACCTGAGACGTCTGATTCCAGAAGCTGGATCCAAGGACCCCTACCCAAACAGAGTGGGAACCAACAAGTTCAATGGCCTAGACTGCGCTGCTGCTGTGTACCTTTCTGTCTTGTGGAGGATCGCTTGGACTAAGCGTCCAGGTGCCGGCTGCCACGATCGTCCTGCAAGGCAGTCAGGGATCACACAGCCTCAGTGAAGCCGCTTGCCATCTCGGTGGGACCTCCAAATTGTCAAAGTTTGACAGTGGACATGGCTGGGGGCTGGGAGCTCTGGGTATAGGGAGGAGTCCCCCTGGCTCTGGGGGCACAGAGAGGGGCCTCCTGGGAGTTGGGTGGGCTGGGACCTAGAGGCACGGGGGGGGGGCCCTGGAAGCTGGGTGGGTGTGAGCTGGGGCACAGGGAGAGGTCCGCAGGGGTGGGCTAGAAGCTGGGGGACTGGATCGGGACCCCCTAAGACTTACTGTCTCTCTGCCCTGCAGTTTTAGTTCCCAGTCCCTTCCCTTCCCCTCCCCTCATTTCCCAACCTAGAAGAGTCTGGCAACTTCCAGCTCCCATTGGCTGGCCCCATTCATCTTCCATTGAGCCCATGGAAAGAGGAACGGCAGGGCTGGGACCATCTGGGGTGGTGGTGGGAGGGGAAGGGGGGTGTGGCGGGTTCACTTGTAGAGCCCCCCTTGGGACTGTCACTTGATGTCCTGAGCTACCACGGAGCCTAACCCTTCTGCCAGCCTGGGCACCCCTTGACTCTGCCTTGCTGAGCCAGACCCTGCAGGCCCCCTCCAGCACAGACCCAGAGATAGGGCCACACCCTCTGCCGAATACACACACGGAGATTCACTCAGCCCTGGGGCGGCTCAGTTAACAGGGTCTTGCCCCAGTACCCAGTGCAGCGCCTTCCTGGGAGCCTGAACCCCAGATAAACTCCTCTCACCCTGTCTAAGTTGTACGCAGTGTGAGTTCATATTATTCGCCCTCTTTCTCCTTGTAAAGAGAGATCTGCACACACTGCTCTCCCCACAGGGACCAATGACTTACACTGGGATTATTAATGAACAAAAGTGATTTTATTAAGTATAAAAGGTAGGATTTCAGTGTTTCTACGAGATAACAGACAGAACAAAGTAAGTTACTAAGTAAAATAAAACAAACACAAGGCTAAACCTAATACACTAAGAAACTGGCTCCATGTAATATCTCACCCTCAAAGATGTTCCAATGAGCTTTTTTTCACAGACTGGACGCATTTCTAGTCCGGTCCCAATCCTTCCCTGTTTAGTTTATGTTAGTTCCAGCAGACATCCTGGATGGTGAACAGGGGCTTTCTGCTGACTGGCTGCAGCTTCCCTCCTGTTTCACCCCCTTATATAGATTTGGCAAAAGGCGGGAGTCCTTATTTCAGCTTGACCCTCCCAGTTCCTTATGGAAAAGTACCTGGTTTAAGATGGATTCCAGTATCAGGTGACATGGTCACATGTCCCTGTGAGACCCCAGTCTCCATACGTTATGGGCTAGCCCACACATCCGCAGGAAGGCTTACAGGAAAACAAAACCATTCACAACTAGTTCTAGTTAAACTGGAGCCATCCAGTTCCTGAAATACCATTAACGGCCCTCCCTTCGTCTGACGACATTAGTAATCCATGTTTACACCTCATATTTCTAACTTCAGACATGGAAATGACACATGCATACAAATAGGATGAACTCATTCAGTTGATGAGAACTTTTTCAATGATCTGTCACAAGAGGCAGTTTGCATAAAGCATATTCCAGTTACGTCATATTCATACTCATGAGCACATTTCCGTACAGAATACGGAGTGCAGCGTCACAGGGAGACCCGGCTCGCAGGGGCAGAGAGCAGGGGCAGAACGTGGAGCCAGGCTGGGAGGGACACTCTGGGGGTGGGGAGCAGGGGGGCTCTGCTCAGGGGCAGGGAAGCAGATGCTCTTGCCACGCCAGGCTGCACCCCGCAGGCAGCCTCTGCACCACGGTGCCCCCTGGCTACAGCACTCTCGGCAGGGGCCCACACTGCCCTACCCTAAGACTGGCCCTGGCCACATGCTTCTTGGGGCCGAGGGGAGCTCTCGTGTCAGGACTCCACCCCTGCGGCTCCGGGCTGAGCGCTGCACAGGTCTCCAGGAACCTACACTTCAACCTCCCCACGTCCGGTTCCCACAGCCGTTCCTCCCAGCTCTGCAGCACTCTCCTGCCCCACCAGCCCATGCTAGTCGGCCAAGCCCAGACGTGGCACTCCACCCAGGGAAGCCACTCCAGGAAAATGTCATGCAGAGGTAACTACCCAATTTCCTCCTCCTCCTCTGCCAGCCATACATCCAGGGCATTACTGGGGGTGTCTCCCAACCCGTTCAAAGCTGTCTGGCTGTGCGACTGCCGTGACACGTGGAGCAGCCTGTGGAGCATCCCCAATGATTGTGGGGATCGCACCACTCAGGGGTGTTTCCTTCATGCTGCCTGGCGGCTACCTAAGTTCCCTCTAAGCCGCGCGGCTGTGCAGCAGGCTATCAAGGCCGTGCAGGCGGGGAGAGGTGCTTCTCCCTTGGCCCCGGGCTGCTGCACAGAGAGAGGGCTGGGGGGACTCCTCACTCCCCGCTGCAGCCTGTACCCCTCATCCCTGGCTCCACCCCAGAGCCTGCACCCCTAGCAGGAGCCCTCACTCCCCGTACCCCAACCCTCTGCCCCAGTCCTGAGCCCCCTCCTGCAACCCAAGCCCCTCAGTCCCAACCTCACCCCAGAGCCCACACCCCTAGAACTCCAACCCGCTGCCCCAGTCCTGAGCCCCCTCCTTATGTGGGCTGCATCCACACAACACAGATACTACCTGAATGCCCCTGAGGATGTCACATGAGCCACAGCTGTGTGCTGATTGGGCTGCAAGTGGCCCACAGGCCACGGGTTCAGAACCACTGAGCTAAACCTTCCAGATCTAGGAATGCATGATACCTGCAGGGAATAAACAGCAGAGCCCTGCTAGACTCTGAAATTTAAAAGAAACACGTCAAGAGACTTCCCTGACGGTCCCATCTCACCCCATGAAGGCCCATTCTCACATTCTTCCCCTCTGCAGATGAATGAATCTGAGAAATCCAGACCCATGTTATTCCTCCTCCTTCACAGCAGGAAAGTCACAAATAAACCGTCACCCCAAGGCCAAGCTCAGGACATTGCATTTCAAACCTCATCAAGACCATTACTGCTCCTGAATGTATCCATTTTATTAAATAACGTGCTATCAAGTAGAAATGAAAAGTTGGACCCTACCCCTATGCTGGAAAGACAAACTGGAGGACTGGGCCAAAGGAAATCTGATGAGGTTCAACAAGGACAAGTGCAGAGTCCTGCACTTAGGACGGAAGAATCCCATGCACCGCTGCGGGCTGGGGACCGACTGGCTAAGCAGCAGTTCTGCAGAAAGGGACCTGGGGTTACAGTGGACGAGAAGCTGGACATGAAGGCTAACAGCAAGAAGGCGAACGGCCTATTGGGCTGCATTAGTAGGGGCATTGCCAGCAGATCGAGAGAAATGATTCGTCCCCTCTCTTCGGCACTGGTGAGGACACACCTGGAGTACTGTGTCCAGTTTTGACCAAGCCCTGGCTGGGATGATTTAGTTGGGCTTGGCCCTGCTTCGAGCAGGGGCTTGGAGTCTAAGTTCCCTCTCAGCCGTGCGCTCGCACACCAGCGATGAAGGCGCACTGGGGTTGAGGCTCCTTGCCTGCCCTGGCCCTGCGCTGCTCCTCCCGGAGTGACCCTGCAGCTGCTGGCACGGCACGGATGTCCCTGGCTGCGGCCCCGGGGGGGGGGGGGGGGAAGGTTGCTCCTTGCGCTGCCCTGCGCTTGCCTGCAGGCACCGCCCCCACAGATCCCATTGGCTGCGGTTCCCGGCCAATGGGAGCTGCGGGGGTGGAGTCTGCAGGCGAGGGCAGCGGGCAGGCGGAGCTTCCAGGCGCTCACAGCTCCAGCTCCAGCCCAGCACGGTGGGGGAGGGACAGCAGTGCACGAAGCCGCTTCTTGATTTTCAATTCTGCATCTGTATAGTCTCATACTAGGGGATATTAATGAGGCCTTGGGCTTGTCTTTTTCAGCACAGATGAGCATTTTAAGTGTGAAACTTCTTAGTAGAAAAATATCGACATAAAATCTGAAATCTTATTAACACTTAGGAAACTAAAAAAACAAACAAGTAGAAAACATCCACTTTGACAATTTCAAACCATAAAATGGAAGAGAAGAACTAGCAATATGTAGATAAGAAATTTGATGTAAATTTTCTAAAAAACCCTATATTTAAATGTCATAATTTAAATAAAAATTTTAGTTGTGATTTTTAGCCACCCTAAGAAGGGGAGCTCCCAAAGGGTGCTGATGAAAATGTGGACAGGTAGGAGAAACACCAAAACAAAACCAAGACCCGTTGTTTGAAAACACAAGAACATAAGAATGTAAGAATGGCCATATTGGGTCAGACCAAAGGTCCATCCAGCCCAGTATCCTGCCTAACGACAGTGGCCAATGCCAGGTGCCCCAGGGGGAGTGAACCTAACAGGTAATGATCAAGTGATCTCTCTCCTGCCATCCATCTCCACCCTCTGACAAACAGAGGATAGGGACACCAGTCCTTACCCATCCTGGCTAATAGTCATTAATGGACTTAACCTCCATGAATTTATCCAGTTCTCTTTTAAACCCTGTTATAGTCCTAGCCTTCACAGCCTCCTCAGGCAAGGAGTTCCACAGGTTGACTGTGCACTGAGTGAAGAAGAACTTCCTTTTATTTGTTTTAAACCTGCTGCCCATTAATTTCATTTGGTGGCCCCCAGCTCTTATATTATGGGAACAAGTAAATAACTTTTCCTTATTCGCTTTCTCCACACCATTCCTGATTTTATAGACCTCTATCATATCCCCCCCCTTAGTCTCCTCTTTTCCAAGCCAAAAAGTCCTAGCCTCTTTAATCTCTCCTCATATGGGACCCGTTCCAAACTCCTAATCATTTTAGTTGTCCTTTTCTGAACCTTTTCTAATACCAGTAAATCTTTATTGAGAAGAGGGGACCACATCTGTACGCAGTATTCAAGATGTGGGTGTACCATGGATTTATATAAGGGCAATAAGATATTCTCCGTCTTATTCTCTATCCCTTTTATAATGATTCCTAACATCCTGTTTGCTTTTTTGACTGCCGCTGCCACTGTGTGGACGTCTTCAGAGAACTATCCACGATGACTCCAAGATCTTTCTCCTGATTAGTTGTAGCTAAATTAGCCCCCATCATATTGTATGTATAGTTGGGGTTATTTTTTCCAATGTGTGTTACTTTACATTTATCCACATTACATTTCATTTGCCATTTTGTTGCCCAATCACTTAGTTTTGTGAGATCTTTTTGAAGTTCTTCACAGTCTGCTTTGGTCTTAACTATCTTGAGCAGCTTAGTATCACCTGCAAACTTTGCCACCTCACTGTTTACTCCTTTCTCCAGATCCTTTATGAATAAGTTGAATAGGATTGGTCCTAGGACTGACCCGTGGGGAACACCACTGGTTACCCCTCTCCATTCTGGAAATTTACCATTTATTCCTTCCCTTTGTTCCCTGTCTTTTAACCAGTTCTCAATCCATGAAAGGGTCTTCCCTCTTATCCCATGGCAACTTAATTTACGTAAGAGCCTTTGGTGCGGCTTCAGAGTGATAGCCGTGTTAGTTTGTTTCAGCAGAAAGAACGAGGAGGACTTGTGGCACCTTAGAGACTAACCAATTTATTTGAGCATAAGCTTTCATGGGCTAAAGCCCACTTCATCAGACGCATGCAAAGGAAAATACAGCAGGAAGATATATAGATATATATACACAGAGAAGATGAGAAAATGGGGGTTGCCATTCTAACTCTTAACGAGACCAATCGATTAAGGTATCACAACAAAAGTGTTTTTTTTCTCCTGCTGCTAATAGCCCAATTAATTGATTGGTCTCCTTAAGAGTTGCTATGGCAACCCCCATTTTCTCATCTTCTCTGTATCTATATATCTATAACTTCCTGCTGTATTTTCCACTGCATGCATCTGATGAAGTGGGCTTTAGCCCATGAAAGCTTATGCTCAAATAAATTGGTTAGTCTCTAAGGTGCCACAAGTCCTCCTCATTCGCTTTTCCTGACTGATTGTGCTGGGGGCTCTGCCTGGCTCCAGCGCTCCGGACCCTCAGCGACCAAGGCCACCTGGGAACCCTGATCGATTCCAGCTTCAAGGAGTGCTGAGATCCATCTGTCTCTTTCTGTGCCTCTGTCTCTCTCTAGGTATAGCCTCCTGACCCTGCCTTTTGTGATCAGTTATAGTTTGCTAGCCCTAACTTTTGTCATCAAATGTAAGTTACATTTAATCTTGGAACGGTTTTCTTTGTTTGGCTCAACCTTGTAAGGTTACTACCTGGGAATAAATAACTTTCATGGTTAAGCTGATTGCTTTCCCCCTTACCGCCCCCCATGGGTGTTTTTGGCTTCTCCATTCACTCTGCAGCAACACTCCTTGTACCAAAGCTAAAGATCCCTGCAGCGCCAAAAATCCTGTGGGGTTTGCTCATCAAGTGGGTTACTAGCAGAATGGTTTTGGTGTGAAGGTGGGGATAGGGATGTGCTGAACCTGGGGTGTAGGGGGGTGGCAGATTAAGGTGTTGCTCAGCCCAGCCCCGTGAGACCAAGGACATACGAGGGTAACAGCTTTAAATTGCCGTTCAATCCAGCTGACTCAGTCCAGAGACACATCAGGGGTCAGCTTGTGAGTGCTGATTCCCCAGTCCTCTCAGACATGCTTTGTTCATGTGTGTTTGTGTTTGTGTGTGTGTGTGTGTTTCTGTTCATCAGATTTGGGGGCTGGAAGACCCCAGCCCTGGGGAACCGAGGTCCTGCAGGGTAGCTCCATTGGGAGGGAACTTGCAGAAGGAAGGAGTAGCGATCCATAGGAAAACACAAGTGACACAAGCAGCACATTGACAGAATTGCAGAATCTCCCCCCACCAGAAGAGTAACCCTAACAAATGGGCGTACCCCAAGGTAAAGGGCAATTCTGGTAACAGCTCATTTGGAGCTTGTTTGGAAGGGGGATGGACGTCATTCTTGCGACAAGGCACCTGCTATGGCCAAAAACACTTTAGCCCTGTGCGCCCTTCCAGACAAGTCTTATGTCCCAAATACTTTGGGTCTTAGCTTTTTAACCCTTTAGAGGTGAAAGGGTTTTTCCTCTGGCCAGGAGGGATTTCAAGGTGGTTAGCCTTCCCTTTATATTTATGACAGCCCACAGGGTGCACATCAAGGTACGTTCAAAGCGAGACGGGCGTTCTTTTTGGGGAGACTAACCCCCATTGCGCTGACCAGGAGAAGGGGGAAGTGGGAGCCTGCAGCGCCATCTAGCGGCCAAAGGAGAAATCGCCAGCTTCTGGACCTGTGTGCGCTCTTGTTTCGGTTCACATGCAAAGCTGTGTCACGCCAGGTTGGGAAAACGGGGTTCTGCTGCACGACATCATCCTCTGGAATGACTCAACCCGACAGGACACCTCCTACGATACACTTGAAAATCAAGAAGCCTGTGCTCTGCGCCTCCTTGGTCAAGAGCTTTGACATCTACTAGTGAAAAGTGATGTGGAAGAACGAGAGAATTTCTGGACAGGACACTGTACTTCCACAAGTAAAGAGCTGAAATGCTTCAACCATCAGGATTTGCAGTTTGAAGTCAATAGGACTTGTGCCCTGAGCATTCTTGAAAACCCCTCCCTTAGGTGGCTAAAGGCAGGCTGAAGAGCCTAATTTTGGGCTCCACTTTTTGGAAACTTTGGCCGGTATAAAAAATTGCTATTGTAAATTACTGAGAGTTTAAATAACTTTTTATTGTTAAAACAAAATTGTTTTACTGTTGAAGTGACAGATTTTATGCCACAACATGACAAGTTCTTAATAAAAATACACGGAGTCCCTGACGCTGCAAACTCTCACTGAACTTTAAACCACAGGACTGTTTCTATGAGTAAAGTTCTGTGTCTGTTTAAGTGTCTGCAGGACCCGGGAATTAATTTTCAATATTTGGATTTTTGCATACAGCAATTTTATAAACCATGAGACCCAGTGGCTGGGAGGTGTGGGGGCTGCGGGCTCTGGGGTGGGGCTGGGGATGAGGAGTTTGGGGTGCAGACAGGGCAGGATTAATGCAGGGGCTCTAGGGGCTGCAGTCTGGGCGAAGGGGAACTCCGCAAAAAGATCTCCAGGCTGCCAGAAGTGCAGATCTTTTGGTGGGGCCACCTTAGCCCGGGACCCTGGACTGTGGCCACTAACGTCCCTGTGTCCGGCCCTTCCTAGTGGGGAGCAGGGAGGTGGCTTCGTGCACTGCTGTCCCTCCCCGACCGTGCTGGGCTGGATCTGGAGCTGTGAGTGCCTGGAAGCTCCGCCCGCCCGCTGCCCTCGCCTGCAGGCTCCACCCCCGCAGCTCCCATTGGCCCGGTACTGCAGCCAATGGGATCTGTGGGGGCGGTGCCTGCAGGCAGACGCAGGACAGCGCAAGGAGCAACCTTCCCCCCCGGGGCCGCAGCCAGGGACATCCGTGCCGTGCCGGCAGCTGCAGGGTCACTCCGGGAGGAGCAGCGCAGGGCCAGGGCAGGCAAGGAGCCTGCCTCAACCCCAGTGCGCCCCCAAATGGGAGCTGCCCCAGGCAAGCACCCCGCACCTCACGCCCCAGCCCTGAGCCCCCTCTGCACCCTAACTCCCTTTCAAACCCCATACCCCCACCCCAACCTCCTGCCCTGAGCCCCCTCCTGCACCCTAACTCTCTCCCAGACCCCACCCCCACCCCAACCTCCTGCCCTGAGCCCCCTCCCGCACCCTAACTCCCTCCCAGACCCCACCCCAACCTCCTTCCTGAGCCCTCTCCCACATCCTAACTCCCTCCCAGAGCCCACCCCAACCCCCTGCCCTGAGCCCCCTCCCGCACCCTAACTCCCTCCCAGAGCCCACCCCACCCCAACCTCCTGCCCTGAGCCCCCTCCCGCACCCTAACTCCCTCCCAGAGCCCACCCCACCCCAACCTCCTGCCCTGAGCCCCCTCCTGCACCCTAACTCTCTCCCAGACCCCCACCCCAACCTCCTTCCTGAGCCCTCTCCCACATCCTAACTCCCTCCCAGAGCCCACCCCAACCTCCTGCCCTGAGCCCCCTCCTGCACCCTAACTCCCTCCCAGAGCCCACCCCACCCCAACCTCCTGCCCTGAGCCCCCTCCTGCACCCTAACTCCCTCCCAGAGCCCACCCAGATCTAGGAATGCATGATACCTGCAGGGAATAAACAGCAGAGCCCTGCTAGACTCTGTAATTTAAAAGAAACACGTCAAGAGACTTCCCTGAAGGTCTCATCTCACCCCATGAAGGCCCATTCTCACATTCTTCTCCTCTGCAGATGAATGAATCTGAGAAATCCAGACCCATGTTATTCCTCCTCCTTCACAGCAGGAAAGTCACAAATAAACCGTCACCCCAAGGCCAAGCTCAGGACATTGCATTTCAAACCTCATCAAGACCATTACTGCTCCTGAATGTGTCCATTTTATTAAATAACGTGCTATCAAGTAGAAATGAAAAGTTGGACCCTACCCCTATGCTGGATAGACAAATTAGAGGACTGGGCCAAAAGAAATCTGATGAGGTTCAGCAAGGAGAAGTGCAGAGTCCTGCACTTAGGACGGAAGAATCCCATGCACCGCTACAGGCTGGGGACCGACTGGCTCAGCAGCAGTTCTGCGGAAAAGGACCTGGGGTTACAGTGGACGAGAAGCTGGACATGAAGGCTAACAGCAAGAAGGCTAACGGCCTATTGGGCTGCATTTGTAGGGGCATTGCCAGCAGATCGAGGGAAATGATTCTTCCCCTCTCTTCGGCACTGGTGAGGCCACACCTGGAGTACTGTGTCCAGTTTTGGGCCCCCCACTACAGAAAGGATTTGGACAAATTGGAGAGAGTCCAACAGAGGGCCATGAAAATGATTAGGGGGCTGGAGCACATGATTTATGAGGAGAGGCTGAGAGAACTGGGCTTATTTAGTCTGCAGAGAAGAATGAGGGAGGATTTGAGAGCAGCCTTCAACGACCTGAAGAGGATGGAGCTCGCCTGTTCTCAGTGGTGGCAGATAACAGAATAAGGAGCAATGGTCTCCAGTTGCAGTGGGGGAGGTCGAGGTTGGATGTTAGGAAACAATCCTGCCCTGTCTGCACCCCAAACTCCTCATCCCCAGCCCCACCCCAGAGCCCGCAGCCCCCACACCTCCCAGCCACTGGGTCTCATGATTTATAAAATTGCTGTATGCAAAAATCCAAATACTGAAAATTAATTCCCGGATCCTGCAGACACGTAAACAGACATAGAACTTTACTCTAGAAACAGTCCCGTGGTTTAAAGTTTAGTGAGAGTTTGCAGCGTCAGGGACTCCGTGTATTTTTATTAAGAACTTGTCATGTAGTGGCATAAAATCTGTCACTTCAACAGTAAAACAATTTTGTTTTAACAATAAAAAGTTATTTTAACTCTCAGTAATTTACAATAGCAATTTTTTTATACCGGCCAAAGTTTCCAAAAAGTGGAGCCCAAAATTAGGCTCTTCAGCCTGCCTTTAGCCACCTAAGGGAGGGGTTTTCAAGCATGCTCAGGGCAAAAATCCTATTGAGTTCAACCTGCAAATCCTGATGGTTGAAGCATTTCAGCTCTTTATCTGTGGAAGTACAGTGTCCTGGCCAGAAATCCTCTCGCTCTTCCATGTCGCTTTTCACTAGTAAATCTCAAAGCTCTTGACCAAGGAGGCGCAGAGCACAGGCTTCTTGATTTTCAGTTCTGCGTCTGTATAGTCTCATACTACGGGATATGAATGAGGCCTTGGGCTTGTCTTTTTCAGCACAGATGAGCATTTTAAGTGTGAAACTTCTTAGTAGAAAAATATCGACATAAAATCCAAAATCTTATTAACACTTAGGAAACGAAAAAAACAAACAAGTAGAAAACATCCACTTTGACAATTGAACACCATAAAATGGAAGAGAAGAATTAGCAATATGTACAAAAGAAATTTGATGTAAATTTTCAAAAAAACCCTATATTTAAATGTCATAATTTAAATAACAATTTTAGTTGTGTTTTTTAGCCACCCTAAGAAGGGGAGCTCCCAAAGGGTGCTGATGAAAATGTGGTCAAGTAGGAGAAACACCAAAACAAAACCAAGACCTGTTGTTTGAAAACACAAGAACATAAGAATGGCCATACTGGGTCAGACCAAAGGTCCATCCAGCCCAGTATCCTGTCTACCGACAGTGGCCAATACCAGGTGCCCCAGAGGGAGTGAACCTAACAGGTAATGATCAAGTGATCTCTCTCCTGCCATCCAGCTCCACTCTCTGACAAACAGAGGATAGGGACACCAGTCCTTACCCATCCTGGCTAATAGCCATTAATGGACTTAACCTCCATGAAATTATCCAGTTCTCTTTTAAACCCTGTTACAGTCCTAGCCTTCACAACCTCCTCAGGCAAGGAGTTCCACAGGTTGACTGTGCGCTGAGTGAAGAAGAACTTCCTTTTATTTGTTTTAAACCTGCTACCCATTAATTTCATTTGGTGGCCCCTAGTTCTTAAAATATGGGAACAAGTAAATAACTTTTCCTTATTCACCTTCTCCACACCACTCAAGATTTTATAGACCTCTATCATATCCCCCCTTAGTCTCCTCTTTTCCCAGCTGAAATGTCCTAGCCTCTTTAATCTCTCCTCATACGGGACCAGTTCCAAACTCCTAATCATTTTAGTTGTCCTTTTCTGAACCTTTTCTAATGCCAGTATATCTTTTTTGAGATGAGGGGACCACATCTGTACGTAGTATTCAAGATGCGGACGTACCATGGATTTATATAAGGGCAATAAGATATTCTCCGTCTTATTCTCTATCCCTTTTTTAATGATTCCTAACATCCCGTTTGCTTTTTTGACTGCCGCTGCGCACTGCGTGGACATCTTCAGAGAATTATCCACGATGACTCCAAGATCTTTCTCCTGGTTAGTTGTAGCTAAATTAGCCCCCCATCATATTGTATGTATAGTTGGGGTTATTTTTTCCAATGTGCATTACTTTACATTTATCCACATTCAATTTCATTTGCCATTTTGTTGCCCAATCACTTAGTTTTGTGAGATCTTTTTGAAGTTCTTCACAGTCTGCTTTGGTCTTAACTATCTTGAGCAGTTTAGTATCACCTGCAAACTTTGCCACCTCACTGTTTACCCCTTTCTCCAGATTGTTTATGTATACGTTGAATAGGATTGGTCCTAGGACTGACCCGTGGGGAACACCACTGGTTACCCCTCTCCATTCTGGAAATTTACCATTTATTCCTACCCTTTGTTCCCTGTCTTTTAACCAGTTCTCAATCCATGAAAGGATCTTCCCTCTTATCCCATGACAACTTAATTTACGTAAGAGCCTTTGGTGCGGCTTCAGAGTGATAGCTGTGTTAGTCTGTTTCAGCAGAAAGAACGAGGAGGACTTGTGGCACCTTAGAGACTAACCAATTTATTTGAGCATAAGCTTTCATGGGCTAAAGCCCACTTCATCAGACGCATGCAAAGGAAAATACAGCAGGAAGATATATAGATATATATACACAGAGAACATGAGAAAATGGGGGTTGCCATTCTAACTCTTAACGAGACCAATCGATTAAGGTATCACAACAAAAGTGTTTTTTTCTCCTGCTGCTAACAGCCCACCTTCATCGATTGGTCTCGTTAAGAGTTGGTATGACAACCCATATTTTCTCGTCTTCTCTGTATCAATATATTTATATCTATATCTTCCTGCTGTATTTTCCCCTGCATGCATCTGATGAAGTGGGCTTTAGCCCATGAAAGTTTATGCTCAGACAAATTGGTTAGTCTCTAAGGTGCCACAAGTCCTCCTCATTCGCTTTTCCTGACTGATTGTGCTGGGGGCTCTGCCTGGCTCCAGCGCTCTGGTCCCTCAGCAACCAAGGCCACCTGGGAACCCTGATCGATTCCAGCTTTGAGAAGTGCTGAGATCCATCTGTCTCGTTCTGTGCCTCTGTCTCTCTCTAGGAATAGCCTCCTGACCCTGCCTCATGTGATCAGTTATAGTTTGCTAGCCCCCCCACCCCACCTCCATCGGTGGTTTTGGCTTCTCCATTCACTCTGCAGCAACGCTCCTTGTACCCAAGCTAAAGATCCCTGCAGCCGCAAAAGTCCTCGGGGGTTTGCTCATCAAGTGGGTTACTAGCAGAATGGTTGTGGGGTGAAGGTGGGGATAGGGATGTGCTGAACCTGGGGCATAGGGTGGTGGCAGATTAAGGTGTTGCTCAGCCCAGCCAGCTGAGTCCAAGGACATAGGAGGGGACCGGCTTTAAATTGCTGTTCAATCCAGCCCACTGAGTCCCGGGACAAATCAGGGGTCAGCTTGTGAGTGCTGATGACGCAGTCCTCTCTGACATGCTATGTTCATGTGTGTGTGCCTGTGTGTCTGTTCATGTTCATCACATCTGGGGGCTGGAAGACCCCAGCCCTGGGGAACCGAGGTCCTGCAGGGTAGCTCCATTGGGAGGGAACTTGCAGAAGGAAGGAGTAGCGATCCATAGGAAAACACAAGTGACAAAAGCAGCACATTGACAGAATTGCAGAATCTCCCCCCACCAGAAGAGTAATCCTAACAAATGGGCGTACCCCAAGGTAAAGGGCAATTCTGGTAACAGCTCATTTGGGGCTTGTTTGGAAGGGGGATGGACGTCATTCTTGTGACAAGTCACCTGCTATGGCAAAAAACACTTTAGTCCTGTGCGCCCTTCCAGACAAGTCTTATGCCCCAAATACTTTGGGTCCCAAATACTTTGGGGCCAGTTTTGTTTAATATCTTCATTAATGATCTGGAGGGTGGCGTGGACTGCACCCTCAGCAAGTTTGCAGATGACACTAAACTGGGAGGAGAGGTAGATACACTGGAGGGTAGGGATACGATACAGAGGGCCCTAGACAAATTGGAGGATTGGGCCAAAAGAAATCTGATGAGGTTCAACAACGACAAGTGCAGAGTCCTGCACTTAGGATGGTAGAATCCCATGCACCGCTAGAGACTAGGGACCGAATGGGTAGGCAGCAGTTCTTCAGAAAAGGACCTAGGGGTTACAGTGGACGAGAAGCTGGATCTGAGTCAACAGTGTGCCCTTGTTGCCAAGAAGGCCAATGGCATTTTGGGATGTATAAGTAGGGGCATTGCCAGCAGATCGAGGGACGTGATCGTTCCCCTCTATTTCAACACTGCTGAGGCCTCATCTGGAGTACTGTGTCCAGTTTTGGGCCCCACATTACAGGAAGGGTGTGTAAAAATTGGAAAGAGTCCAGCGGAGGGCAACAAAAATGATTAGGGGTCTGGAACACATGAGTTCTGAGGAGAGGCTGAGGGAACTGGGATTGTTTAGTCTGCGGAAGAGAAGAAGGAGGGGGGATTTGATAGCTGTTTTCAACTGCCTGCCAGGGGGGTCCAAAGAGGATGGATCTAGACTGTTCTCAGTGGTAGCAGATGACAGAACGAGGAGTAATGGTCTCAAGTTGCAGTGGGGGAGGTTTAGGTTGGATATTAGGAAAAACTTTTTCACTAGGAGGGTGGTGAAACACTGGAATGCGTTACCTAGGGAGGTGGTAAAATCTCCTTCCTTAGAAGTCTTTAAGGTCTAGCTTGACAAATCCCTGGCTGGGATGATTTAGTTGGGAATAGGTCCTGCTTTGAGCAGGGGGTTGGACTAGATGACATCCTGAGGTCCCTTCCAACCCTGATATTCTATGATTCTATGATCAGTCTGGAGTTTCAAACACTGAATGATCAGAATACAGTGACCTGCAATGAGCTACAGACCAACAACCATTCGCACTGATTCTTCAGCAAGTCTTTTAGAAGCACAAGAACACCAGCGAGAACCAGGAACGGATCAGAGACAATCAGCAGCGAGAAGGAGAACAATTCACCAAGCAGATGATTGGTTCTGGCTTATTTGCTGGGCCTTAAAGGAGAACAACAAAGTCCTGAATCTCCTCCCTGCCACGAGACCCCCTGCTCAGGCAATCAGCGTGGAGACTCTGGCGGTGGGCTGAGGGTTCCCCAGATGGCCCAGGGATGGCTCAGGTCACCGGTGAGGATCACTCTCAGAGCACGCTTCCTGTCCCATCTCTTTGGGAGGCCTCCCACCATGAGGGCTACAGAGCAGCCCCCTCCTCGCCAGTGGACGTAGGGAAGCAGGAAAAGGGAAACCAAAAAAGACAAACCTCAAGGACTCGAAGGGACAAAGGCCTAGCTGGGGGAAAATTGTCCCACCTTAACCTCCAGTTTTCCGTGCCGAGAATTTGGCCAGCACCAGGTGGATCAGGCTGCCAAGGTACCAATCTTCTCTGGGGCTCTTCCCTTCTCCACAGGGACGTCTGTCTTCTCGCTCAATGAGCAGTGGGAAAGGAGAAAACTCCAGAGAGGCTCCACCTCGCGCTCACATACGAGACCCTGAATTCTCTCTCAGTCCTCAAGGAGACACCTCAAGAAGGAGACTCCCTGCAGCAAAGCCCCGGGGGTCTCTGAGATCCCCCTGCCCTGCAGCCTGTCCTCCCTGGCCGTTGTCGTGGACTCTCTGTGAGGTCACCGCCTCCCAACCTCCTTTCACCAATCAGCTGAGTGCTGCAAAAGGCCCTTGTGATGTCACTGCCACCCCCACCCCCGCCCTGCAGGGCTCATGTCCTGCCCCGAGCCGGCTCCTGTGCATGTTTGAGCTGCTCCCCCTGGGTCACCCCCACACACTCAGTGGTCGTGCAAGGGCTCACGCAGGCCACACGTGGAACCATCAGAGGATGCTCAATGTGCCGCACTCGGTTTTGCAGAGATTTGTCTGCATGAAATGTCATCTCCTGGAGCTGATGGAGGAGAAGATCTGAGGTTTGGAGATGCAGGTGGAAAGTCTGGTTGAGTTTAGAAAGGGGTTTGAGCAGATGATGGAGCAAAGACATGAGGTATCTGAAGGGAAAAGCTCAGCCTTGCAGATGGAAGCAGGACTGAGGAATTCTGAGGGGAGACTGCTGGGTGAGGGAAGTGGTCAGTGGAAGCATGTGACTACAAGAACCAGGCAGAGGAAACGACGAGCTCGTGAAGGAGAAATAGAGCTCAGGAATAGGTTTTGAGAGTTGGAAAATGAATAAGGGGATCAGCAGGTAGTCACTGAAGGTGGAGGGGCAAGGAAGAAGAGAAGAGCGGCTAGTCCTATTGGAAAAGGGGAAGAGTCAATGAAGACTACACCAAATATGAGCCCCAGGAGGATACAGGATGGGTTGAAGAGGATTACAAGGGAGAGTAGGAATGGAAAGAACTTGCAGCCAGAGGGAACAGGGGATAGACTGGAGAATAGCACCGTCACCAGGGAAAGGCAGGGCTACGTGATCGGGGACTCTTTACTGAGAAGACTAGACAGGCCTGTAACCAGAGCTGATCCAGAGAATAGAAGGGTGTGCTGTCTTCCGGGTGCTAAGATATGTGATATAGATGTGAGGTTGAAAAGGCTCCTAAAGGGAGCGGGAAAGAACCTCCTAATTATCCTTCATGTGGGAACAAATGATACGGCTAGATTCTCACTAGAAACTATTAAGGGAGACTGTACAAGGCTGGGGAAGACGCTTAAGGAAATCGAGGCTCAGGTAGTCTGTAGTGGGCTTTTGCCTGTTCCTGGAGAAGGGCAACAAAGGCATGACAAGATTATGACTGTCAACAGATGGCTCAGGCAGTGGTGCTAGAAGGAGGGCTTTGGGATGTATGGCCACTGGGAGGCATTCCTGGACAGAGGACAGTTCTCTTGGATGGACTTTATCTCAGTAGGGAAAGAAATAGACTTCTAGGATGGAGGCTGGCAGAACTAATTAAGAGAGCTTTAAACTAGGAATCTGGGGGACATGGTTGGTTAGGGGATGTCCAGGTAATCTCCACTCCGGATTTTAGCCTTGAGAGGGAAGAAAAGAAAGTAAGAAAGGATACAGCCGTGGGTAGGAGAATGGCTATAAGGAGGAAGGGCAGTGTGGATACCAGTCTGATAGGTTCTGCTGGCTGTAGAATGACCGTGCCTCATTGGGTAAAGAACGTGAGGGAGGCCAAACAGCAAAAATGAAGATGTTTGTACACCAATGCGAGGAGCCTTGGTATCAAAATGGAGGAACTAGAGGTACTGGTGCAGGAAGTGAAACCAGATATTCTAGGGATAACAGAAACAGGGTGGAAGAGTCGTCATGACTGGACTACGGGTATTGAAGGGTATGTGCTGTTTAGGAAAGACCGAAATAAAGGTAAAGGTGGTGGAGTAGCATTGTCTATCAATGAGGAGGTAGAATGTAAAGAAATCAGCGAGGGAATGGATAAGACAGAGTCCGTTTGGGGAAAAATGACATTGGGGAAGAAAACTACTTGAGCCTCCCCTGGGATAGTGCTTGGAGTCTGCTAGAGACCACCGGGATCTAATGTGGATATGGATCGAGCCCTCTTTATTGTTTTTAATGAAGTAAACACGAATGGAAACTGCGTGATCACAGGAGACGTTAACTTCCCAGATCCAGATTGGAGGACAAGTGCTAGTAATAATAATCGGGCTCAGATGTTCCTAGATGCGATAGCTGATGGCTTCCTTCAACAAGTAGTTGCTGAACCGACAAGAGGGGGTGCTTTTCTAGATTTGGTTTTGGTGAGAAGTGAGGACCTCCTAGAAGAAATGCTTGTAGGGGACAATCTTGGTTCGAGCGATCATGAGCTAATTCAGTTCAAACTGAATGGAAGGATCACCAAAAAATAAATCTGCAACTAGGGTTTTTCATTTCAAAAGGGCTGACTGAAAAATTAAGGAAATGAGTTAGGCAAGTGGATTGGACTGAAGAACTTTAGGGATCTAAAGGCAGAGGAGGCCTAGGATTACTTTAAATCAAAGCTGCAGAAGCTATCAAAAGCCTGCATCCCAAGAAAGGGGGGAAAATTCATAGGCAGGAGTTGTAGACCAAGCTGGATGAGCAAGCATCTCGGAGAGGTGATTAAGAAAAAGGAGAAAGCATACAGGGAGTGGAAGATGGGAGGGATCAGCAAGGAAAGCTACCTTCTTGAGGACAGAACATGAAGGGATAAAGTGAGAAGGACCTTGCAAAGAGAATTAAAACCAATCGTAAAAGGTTCTATCACCATGTCAATAAGAAGAAAACCAAGAAAGAAGAAGTGGGACCGCTCAGCACTGAGGATGGAGTGGAGGTCAAGGATAATCTGGGCATGGCCCAATATCTAAACAAATACTTTGCCTCAGTCTTTCATAAGGCTAATGAGGATCTTAGGGATAATGGTAGCATGACAAATGGGAAGGAGGAGATGGAGGTAGATATTACCATATCTGAGGTAGAAGCGAAACTCAAACAGCTTAATGGAACTAAATCGGGGGTCACAGATAATCTTCATCCAAGAATATTAAAGGATCCGGCACATGAAATTGCAAGCCCATTAGCAAGAATTTGTAATGAATCTGTCAACTCAGGGGTTGTACCGTTTGATTGGAGAATTGCGAACATAGTTGCTATTTTTAAGAAAGGGGGGAAAAATGTGATGCGGGTAAGTACAGGCCTGTTAGTTCGACATCTGTAGTATGCAAGGTCTTGGAAAAAATTTTGAAGGAGAAAGTAGTTAAGGACATTGAGGTCAATGGTAAATGGGACAAAATACAAGATGGTTTTACAAAAGGTAGATCATGCCAAACCAACCTGATCTCCTTCTTTGAGAAAGTAACAGATTTTTTAGACAAAGGAAACGCAGTGGATCTAATTGACCAAGATTTCAGGAAGGCGTTTGATATGGTGCCACATGGGGAATTATTAGTTAAACTGGCAAAGATCAGTATGAAAATTGAAAGATGGATAGGGAAATGGTTAACAGGGAGATTATAGCGGGTCCTGCTGAAAGATGAACTGTCAGGCTGGAGGGAGGTTACCAATGGAGTTCCTCAGGGATCAATCTTTGGGACCCATCTTATTTCGTCTCCCTCCCTCAGCTCAGTTATGGCCTGAATTGCCCCTTCTCCCGGCAGAGCCAGAGGATTGGAAGCAGCAACCTCAGACCCCTGTGTGGCTCGCAGGAATGAACACAAACACGCCCTTGTAGCTGGACAGGTGGCTAGTTTTACCCTTGGGAAACGACAAGGTTAAAGAGAAAGGTGGTGGCCCCACATCTAAGGAATGAAACACAACACAGTCATCATCGTTCTGCCCGTCCTTGCCCCTTTATACTTCTACTGTCTCGCTCCCGCCACCCTCGCCCTCTGTGGGTTCAGGGAGAGAGCCACACTCAGTGCTTCCGACACACACAGACTCACACACACATCTTGCAAGGAAAACCTCACCACGGAGCCACATGCACCTGTTGCTTCCCTGCCCCCCTGCTCTCCAGAATCCAATCCCAAGGAAAGCTTGTCGGGCCCAGAGCTGGCAGGGCACCCGGTGCTGGAGTATTGAAGCTACCGTGACGGCACTCAGAGGAAAGATGCTGAGAGAGTGCAAGTTAAGAATTGGCCGGTCAGGTTTCCAGTCCCCTCACAGGTCATTCCCTCACTCGAGCAAAGGGGCACATCTCAATTCTCAGCTGGCTCAGTCGAGCTGCATCGTTCTTGTTTCCACTCAGTCAGGTTTGAGGCCTGTTTCGCACCCTGTCTTTGAGAAGACAGTCAGAAACTACTCTCTGAAATAGCCAATGCAGGAGGACGTGTTATCGCTCCTGCCCCAACTCAGACGGACAAAGAGAGAAATGTTCTCGCTTTGAGGGTGGGACTCCCTGCCCTGGGCCAAAGACGAGCACCTCTCTTTGACCTTGGTCGCTCATTCAGCTTTTCTTTCAACAGGGAGCCCGAGAGCTCAGGTGCTGGAGCGTTGCATTGGTCAGTGAAGCTCGGTGAGCTCCAGTGTCACTCAGCTCTTCTACCAGCAAGTCAAAACACAGGAAGGATTTCCTCTTTTGACAATACTGGGGCTGTCTGAGGGTCTGTCCACACTGCACACTGAGCCTGTCTCTATGTGGCCTGGGCTTGCTGACTTGTGTTGCCAAGCCGGTGTTTGAGCATCCAGACTGCAGGGGAAACTCAGGCCTCACACTGTGTCTATCTGTCAAGGTTCCTTCCCCACTCTGAATGCTGGGTGCAGATGTGGGGACCTGCATGAAAACCTCCTCAGCTTACTTTTACCAGCTTAGGTTAAAACGTCCCCAAGGTACAAACTATTTTACCTTTTGCCCTTGGACTTTCGCTGCTACCACCAAAAGTCTAACCAGGTTTTTTATTAGGAAAGAGCTGTTTGGAAACGTCTTTCCCGCAAAAATTCTCACCAAAACATTGCTCCCCCCTTCCTGGGGAAGGTTTGGTAAAAATCCTCACCAATTTGCATAGGTGACCACAGACCCACACCCTTGGATCTTAAGAACAATAAAAAACATTCAGTTTCTTAAAAGAAGAATTTTAATAGAAGAAAAAGTAAAAAGAATCACCTCTGTAAAATCAGGATGGTAGATACCTTACAGGGTACCTTACAGGGTAATTAGATTCAAAACACTGAGAATCCCTCTAGGCAAAACCTTAAGTTACAAAAAGACACACAGACAGGAATATCCATTCCATTCAGCGCAGCTTATTTTCTCATCCATTTAAAGGAATCAGAATCTAACGCATATCTAGCTTGATTACTTACTAAGTTCTAAGACGCCATTCCTGTTCTGTCCCCGGCAAAAGCATCACACAGACAGACCCAGACCCTTTGTTTCTCCCTCCCCCCGCCAACTTTTGAAAGTATCTTATCTCCTCATTGGTCATTTTGGTCAGGTGCCAGCGAGGTTATCCGAGCTTCTTAACCCTTTACAGGTGAGAGGATTTTTCCTCTGGCCAGGAGGGATTTAAAGGTGGTTAGCCTTCCCTTTCTATTTATGACTCTATCCTACCGCAGGAAGTCGTCCTAAGTTACGCTGCTCCCGCTGCGTGAATAACAGAGCTGGATTTGACGTCGCTTCGGTCGACTTCCTGCTGTGTCTACACTGGGCTGGGTCGACGGGAGATGATCTTCGGTCGACTTACCTTCCTCCTGCCGTTCCCGGCGCAGTCCCAACGGTGACCGGAGAGCGCTCTGCTGTCAATTTAGTGGGTCTTCACTCGACCCCCACGACATCAACCCCCAGTGGATCCACCGCAGCAAACAGAGCCTCCCAACCGTGCTGCCCCATCCACATGGCACGACTTAGACCCGAGTGGGAAATTCAGCTCCTGTGGGGTGTGTCACCCTCATCCGCTGAAGGTGCTCCCCGAGTCTCCAGGGATTCCTGCCCTAACTGCTCTCCAGCCAGTTTGTGTCCATACGCTCCCCGCGGGGAGGCTGTGAGTGGCCTGGTTACAAGCGCTGGTTGCTCAGGCCTGGCAGGGAAGGGAAGCTCTGGGCAGCATTGACAGTCTGGAGATCCCTCCAGGGAAGCACAGGCGGTGGGTGGAACAGGCGGGGAGGCGAAGCTGCGGGGTCCTGCAGACGCCCTGAAACCAGCTCACAGACCCCCAGGGGTCACGCTGCCCTACACGCTGTTGCAGTAATGTTTGTACAAGGTGTGACGCTGAAATAGCAGCTTGTGTCAGAGTGTATTCAGGCCAACGGATGTGTGTGTTAGTAGAGATCAAAGCGACTGTTAAATGTTCAAATGTATTGGGTGTTTAAACCTCCTGAAATCTCGTGGAATGTTGTTTGCACTGTTTTCACTTCTCTGTGTCCTGTTACGCTGTGATAGCAAAGAGTTGCCTTGTGTAGACCCCTGTCACTAAATAAGCCCTCAAAGGAGAATGAAGGTGTGTGGGATGCAAGTGAAGAAAAGGTTCATTTCCAAAGAAGGGGTGGTAAGAAGCAGGATTCCTGGGCAGGGGGCAGGAGGGTGTGGTTTGCACTGTTGTTGCCCAGGGTGGGAATGGGGAACTGGGCTCTGGCTTAAAGCGGTGTCAGGCTTCGGGGGGCTGGGTTCAGAGCTGGAGGTGAGGGTTGGGGTGAGGGTTGGGCTACAGTTTTGGTTCAGGGGTTTCGAGTTGGGGGGCAGGTTATGGGGTCAGGGTTCCAGTTGGGTTCCGGGTAGGGGGTGGGGTTTAGATTTTGGGGGGAGGGTTTGGCCAGCAGCTGCATAGAAGTGCGGGTGGCAATGGGGTGCAGCCAATAGTGATAAGTCGGGGGTCTTTTAGGTCGTTTTAGTGTCAGTAGCACCCTGGGGAGGGGGGAGGGTCATGTTTACGACAGGGGGCTAAAGTGTTGGGGAAGGGGGCGGCAAGTTGACCCATCCCACTTCGCACTTCCCACACGGACACGCACAATACGTCGAACGCGTGGACACACACACGTCACACACACACGATGACACAAAACGGCACACAACACGACACACAAAAATAACACACCACACAGACACACACAGAAGACATGGAAAGCGTCACACACAAAACATCACACACACGACGCACAACATGTCATACACACTCAACACAACACGACCTGCAACATGTCACACTCACACACTCAACATGACACACAACACGTCTCACACTCAACACGACACACAACACGACCCACAACACGTCTCATACACACTGAATGACACACAGCACGTTGCACGTACGTCACACACACACAAAGTCGCACACAGTTTGTTGCATGTCTCACGTATCATGTCACGCAGATGTCACACAACGCACATGCACTCGCACAACACGTCACACGCACGCAGACACTACATGTCACACACACATGACGCACACCACATGACACATGATACAAAATGGCACATGACACAAAATGGCACACATGACATTGAGACACACACACACGACACTCACACGTTGCACGTGGAACACACAGCAAGTCGCACACACACACAAGACGGCAGAGGACAAGACGGCTGAGCTGCTTGGGCCTCTTTCCAAGGCTTGGTTTTTCTCAGCTCAGGGCCCTGATTTATCTGGTGCTCTGGGTAGTTCCCCTGATCACACTTCCTCAGGCTCTTCCTTGAGAGGAGATTTATCATGGGAATTACGCGGAGAGGAATGATCCTGGGGAAGTCAGTGCCGAGCCTCCCAAATCTGCACCTTTGTCTTTCTTTAATGAACAGATGGAAGATCAAAGCATTGTATTCAATCCTTGAAGTGTCCATCCCATTTCTGTGCACAGTGGACTTGAAAAGTTGTCCTTCTTCGTCTGTACACCACACGTGTCCATTTTAAATCCAAAGATGCATAATGAGCCAGGGGCTACTTCCCTATGACACAGAGGGTCACAAACATGGTAGTGAAGAGGACAGATTACTAAGTAATCCCAGTGGGTTTCAGCCCCCTAGGATCACCTGGAAAGATTTTTCCTTCCTTTCAAAAGGGCAGAACCCAAACCCCATTCAGAAGATGCAGGGAATCTTACAGTAAATTCTTCCCACATGGTCCCCTTTGTAAAGCCAGTCTGTCAGAGCTTGCCTTAGCACAAGAAAATAACGCCAGGCAGTGGTAAGCACACAAACAAGACTTTATTTAGGAGAGGGAAAAGGACTAAGCTAGGCTAGAGAAGGGGTGGATTAACAAAACTTGAACTCTGGAAGTGCTCCAGTCTCGCAAACAATTACACCCAGGAGGTCAGGTTGATGTTCTCTCTCCCTTCTCTTGCAGGGACAGCGATGGACGGCTGCTGCTCTCTTGACATTGGACGTCAGGGAGGGACTCCATGATGGACACAGGAACGGGTGAGTAGACCTAACTAAAAACCCTCCCTATCCCTCTTTGCGTCGTCTCTGCCTGGATGTTAGACCCTATCTACGCGGATTCAATCCGTGCGTGGGAGTGTGCTCCCCAACCCAAACTAATAGAGGAAATGGCTAAAGGTCACCAGCTTCTTTTCCCAAGTCCAAGATGGCCACCTGACAGATAACCCAAAAGGTACATGCCTTTCTTCCCTTCTTTTAGGAAAATTTGGCAGGGGCAACCAGCATTTTACACACCCGGAGACTGGATTTGACCAATCAGGGAACGTTGCGGGGCAGGGTGACCCACGCAGAAGGGGGTTGTATATCCCCTCTGAGAACTCCTCCCTGTGTCCTCTACCAATTGAAGTGGGCGTCAGCCCCGTAGGACCACCCCGAGAGGGGATTTGACCAAATAAGGGAAGTGCTGCAGTGGAGTGACCTGCCCGCAACAGGATCCTGTGGTCCCTCTAAAATGTCCCCACACCACCCTCTAGCAGTTGGCGAGGGTTTCACTCCCACCTTAGGCCATCTCAGAAGGGAAATGTGTACCAATCCAGAACAGGTATAGCCCGAAGGTCTAGGCCACTGTTTCTTCAAAAGACATCCTTGGAACGAGACGGGCTCTTCCCCGCAGTGTTGTGTTGCGACTTCCCGGACGATGCTGCCAGCCTCGCAAACATGGAGCTCCAGAGATCGGCGCCTTGTGGCCTAGACCTTCGGGCACTGCCTAGTCTGATTGTTACGTTTCCCTTCTGGGATGGCCTAAAGCGTGTGTGCGAAACCCTGACTGATTAGCAGAGGACGGTGCGGGGATTTCATTGAGGGGTGATGGACCCCTCTTGCGGGCAGGTCACCCCACCATGGCACTTACCCTGTTTGGTGAAATCCCCTCTCTGGTGGGTCCTAAGGGGCTGAGGCCCACCCCAAGTGGGAGGAGCTCTTGGAGGGTCACGGGACCCACTTCCGAATGGGTCACTCTGCCCCAGAACATTCCCCAATTGCTCAAATCCATTCCTGAGGCAGGTGCATGGAGATAAAACACCCCCAGATTGGTAAAGGAGTGGGAGGATCTCTTAGAGGGGTCACATGCAACTCCTTGTTTCGACTCCCGTTTGCATCTTGACCCCAAAAGTCTTCTGTCATGGGGTCGGTCTCATGGTGACAGATGAGCGATGTCTGAGGAGTGAAGGGGCAAGGTCCCATGGCTGACATCAAATAACTTCCCTAAGCCTCAGGGTAGTTTGGCCAAATGCTCATTGTCAAAATGGCTGCCCTCCCACGCAGTGTGTGTGTCCCAACACCCAGAGCCCGTGCGGCCGCCCGCTCCGTCGGGGCTGTGTGGCCCAGCGACCAGAGTCCGTGCGGCCGCCCTCTCCGTCGGGGCTGTGTGGCCCAGCGACCAGAGTCCGTGCGGCCGCCCTCTCCGTCGGGCTGTGTGGCCCAGCGACCAGAGTCCGTGCGGCCGCCCTCTCCGTCGGGGCTGTGTGGCCCAGCAACCAAAGTCCGTGCGGCCGCCCGCTCCGTCGGGGCTGTGTGGCCCAGCAACCAAAGTCCGTGCGGCCGCCCGCTCCGTCGGGGCTGTGTGGCCCAGCGACCACAGCCCGTGCGGCCGCCCTCTCCGTCGGGGCTGTGTGGCCCAGCGACCAGAGTCCGTGCGGCCGCCCACTCCGTCGGGGCTGTGTGTCCCAGCGACCAGAGTCCGTGCGGCCGCCCTCTCCGTCGGGGCTGTGTGGCCCAGCGACCAGAGTCCGTGCGGCCGCCCGCTCCATCGGGGCTGTGTGGCCCAGCGACCAGAGTCCGTGCAGCCGCCCGCTCCATCGGGGCTGTGTGGCCCAGCGACCAAAGTCCGTGCGGCCGCCCTCTCCGTCGGGGCTGTTTGGCCCAGCGACCAGAGTCCGTCCGGCCGCCCGCTCCATCGGAGCTGTGTGGCCCAGCGACCAAAGTCCGTGCGGCTGCCCGCTCCGTCGGGGCTGTGTGGCCCAGCGACCACAGTCTGTGCGGCCGCCCGCTCCGTCGGGGCTGTGTGGCCCAGCGACCAGAGTCCGTGCGGCCGCCCGCTCCGTCGGGGCTGTGTGGCCCAGCGACCAGAGTCCGTGCGGCCGCCCTCTCCGTCGGGGCTGTGTGGCCCAGCGACCACAGTCCGTGCGGCCGCCCTCTCTGTCGGGGCTGTGTGGCCCAGCGACCAGGGTCCGTGCAGCTGCCCTCTCCGTCGGGGCTGTGTGGCTCAACGCTTAGAGTCCATATGTCTATCCTGTCTCTTATGCCCGTGTGGCCCGATAGCAACGGACAATATGGCTACTCTCTCCCTCAATGCTGTGTGGCCCAACGGCCGGAGTCAGTGTAGCTGCCCTTCACTGCAGGGCTGTTTGGCTGAGAGTTCAGAGGCAAGATGGTTGCCCCTCCTCTTGGGGCTGTGCAGTCTAGTGGGTCAATGGGGACGTGGGCAGCCACCAAAGATGGATGGCAGCCAGGGCAGGGGGACCCAGGCCCTCGTTACTCCACCGGCTCCTCGCCCAGGGCCTTGTCCGTGGCCAATGTGTTTGCCATTGAGTCAGTGGGGATCCAGCACTGCGGATGACAATGGCTAGTTCACCCAGGTTACTTCCTTGGAGATGTCTCTAGGCCATGGGCTGGGGGTCTCTGGGTTCCCGGCGTGGGAAACTCCCAGAGTCTCCGAACTCCCTTGCATGTCTGCAGGCCCCCAGGGACGTGGCTGGGTCTCGGCGCCTCAGAGCTCTGCAGTCAGGGGCTTGAGCTGTTTCTGGACTGGAGCCTACAGTGTGCATTCTCCATTTTCAGCGGTCTGAGCTGCTCGCTTACACACTGGTAGTCCAGTTGGAGCATGTCCGGCCGGGCTGGGGTGGGGCTTGGCTTTCTCCACCTAGACTATGGGGTTCTGTGTGGCTGGTTCAGCCCGGCACATGCTGCTCGGCCTCTTCTGTCTCCTCCTTCCCATGCAAAGCTGCTTTGCCATCTCACAAGAGATGGGATCAGTGGTGGGCTCAATTGGCTCCTGTTGGCCTCTCGATGTCTGGAAGAGAGAGAAAGGGCAGGAACCCAAATGAGAAGAACAAAACCTTCAAGCAGGGTAGTTTTCCACAGCACAACCCCACCCCACTTTGCTGATGCTCATTGGCAACTTCCCTGAGAGCTGGCATTTCTTAAAGAGAGCACCCAACCCCCCGCAACCTCTGCTACCCTGTGGGCTGGCAATGGTAAAAGGGAGTCTGGGAGAATTTCTCCGCTCTCCACCTGGCTCTGATGAGTGAGGGAACCACATGCGAGAAGCTGTGTGAATGTAGGGCTCTGTGCAGTGGGATGAGATGTCCTCCATGGTGCCCAAAGGTGGGGTTGTCCTGCCTTTGCAGTGACTTCCTTCTAGTGAGAGAGATTTCAGAGATCAGCTCCGGGATTCTGCCCTGTACCAGTGTGTGGGAATGGGGCAGAAGTGGGGCAATGGTGCACTCAGGAAAGGAGTAGGGCTAAGGGGGGCCCAGGCTGCAGCCACTAAACCCCTGCGTGCTGCGTTGCGGCCGGGCCGGCTCTGCCTGGCTGGGGTGGGGGCGAGGAGGCTCCGCATGTTGCCATTCCTCATCCCCGCCAGCCACGTCACCACGACGAGCACCACACCGGGAACCTCTGTCCCGGGGGCTGATCTTCCCTGTAGGCTCTGCCTCCCCGCAGCTCCCATTGGCCGGGGATCGTTAATCCGGCCCTTGCCCTATTCCCGAGCCTGTTCCAATCCTGCTCTTGACTCCTGACTCCGGCTC
Source organism: Caretta caretta (assembly GCF_965140235.1). Taxonomy (NCBI): domain Eukaryota; kingdom Metazoa; phylum Chordata; order Testudines; family Cheloniidae; genus Caretta; species Caretta caretta. The sequence continues at coordinate 8,243,919 of NC_134209.1, forward strand.
CAACCCTTGGCTCCCCTCGGCTCGGCCTCCACCACTCTGAGCACAAGGCCCCAGAGCCACTGCTCCAACCACTGGGTCCAACCAGCCGTGCTTTGGCCTCTGACACCAGCGCTATGGAGGAGTCGTTCACCTCACTGCTTTCCATGTGTATGGCCCTGCCTTGGTCAGCGCTGGTTTTCATCTGCCATGGGGCTGCCCAGTGACATGGCTTTCTTTGATCCCTTTCAACTTCTTCCAAGTCTTCTCTAGGCCCGACTAATCGACATAATTTTGGGTCATCTGCTGATATCCACCTCGTTGTTCAGCCCCGGGTCCAAACATAAGGACATAAGAAAGGCCACAGCAAAGGTCCATCTAGCCCAGTATCCTGTCTTCCGACAGTGGCCAATGCCAGGTGCCCCAGAGGGAATGAAGGGACAGGCAATCATCTAGTCATCAGTCCCCTGTCCCGCATTCCCAGCTTCTGGCAAACAGAGGCCAGGGACACCAAAAAGTTGAGAAGCGTCTGTTGTATTTACCATAGCAGGACAAAGAGCTCGTCTGTGTCGGTCCCGGTTCCCTAGTCAAATGCAGAACCCGACACGAGATTTCCAAGCTTCTGCAACCATTTATAATATCTGTTGAGGATGTACCATGTGGTCCTGTCTGATTTCAAAGGCACTTCGTGAAAAGCTGAAACCAAGAGGAAATGGGTTGAAAACCCCGTGATGCTGATGTGACTGGTACCTAGGAAACCTCCACTTCCGATGGCCATTGCCCCCTGCTGTTAGCTCCCCAAGAGTCTAAGGGCACAAGAACAACAACTCCGCTCCTCCCAAAATAGCCCTGGACAGAGAGGAGACCCCATTCTTGCAAAGCTTCCCCCTCTGCTGGCAGACACTCCTCCACACACCCGCACACACAGACGGTTGGGGGCACTTGTTCTTTGGATGGAACAGGAAAGTGACAGCGGCAGCCACATTAAACCATACAACATTTAGGCCGAGATCCACAAAGGGATTTCGGCTCCTAACGTCTCCTGAAATCCTTTGTGGCCCTGTGCCTTCATTCCTGAAGAGCTCACAGGGAAAAGTGTTACCCATGTGCCCTCAAGGGATTTCCTAGGAGCTGATAACCAATCTCAGAGTGAAGGTCCCTGGCCTGCAATCACTCCATTCCAGGGAGGGCAGGTGATGAATCTTTCCCTACAGAGGGGAATCGTCATCATCATCATCCTTAATACCAACAGCCCTTTTCAGTTGGGTCAGGCCTTCCTTTAGAGACTTTCTGACCTTGATGAAGACAGTCTCCCCACACAGCTCTAAGGCTATGTCTACACTAGGAGCTTGGGATGGAATTCCCCTGCTCCCATACACAGATTGTGGGACCACGATGAAAATTGGCGTGACCATCCTTCTTCCTTCAATGCTGTCCTTAGACTGAGAGGGACACATTCAAAGCTGTGTTCAGGCCCTGTGCTGCACCCCTGTGCTTCCCACAGAGGCCCAAACACACAGAGGTATTTCCTTACCTTCATACAGGCGGGAGATGCCATCTTCATTCACTGTTTCAGACAACAAATCACAGTAATGGTGGATAGTATTTCCTAGACAAACAATGAATACAATGGCTCTCATGGCTTTTCAGATCCTTTCCTGAAAACTGCTAATGATGCAGCCATTCTCCCAAGACACCTTTGGGAAATTCCAGACATTCCTTACATCTGTACACAAAGCATATTCGAGAAATCATCAGATGCCCAGAAGTTACTGAGAGGCTGATTTCCAAAGGAGATTGAATTCACATCCTGCTGGTTTCCCCTAGGCGCAGCCAAAGAATTGTTGTGGGCGGGGGAAGTTGGTGCAGTCGATTCAGCTAAGTTGCTCCCTTCATCTTGGAATACGTGTTAATTCACACACACATGCACACACACACACCCCCCGTTTTAGGATTCTGGTGCTGTTGGAGGGAACAGAGCAGCCGTCCAGAAAAGGGCTCTGAAGGAAGCATAGAGAAAAGATCAAGTGAATTTGCTCTGCTTACCAATGAATCGGGCTGCTGAATGTCTTATTGTTGTCTGTGAGCTTTCCAGGTACTGTAAGGCCTGGAACAGGAATTTGGGGATGTGGCTCTCGTTGTTCTGCATCTAGGAAGAAAGAAGGAAGAAATGCACAATATACAAATGACATGTTCTTCCCACAGCAAATAGTCCAGGAAAGCCAATGCATATAGCCAGGCCCTGGCAACCGCCAATATGAACCCATACACCAGAGCAGCACCCCTCTGAAGTTCCTATTGTGTTCTCCAGAACCTCAGCTTTCACTTGAAAAGACAAAAGTTTGAAGGTCGGAGAATTGTGGAGAAAAATGTCAACAATGTGAACGGATTGTAACTCCTGCTGAAATGAGCCAGCAGAGAGCCTGGAATGGAGTCCTGCAGCCCGACCGAAGCAGATGGGTACTCAGGGTGTGGAGTTAGAAAGGTCTTCCTCAAGTCCCCATTCAGCACTCTCAAGGCACAAGGAATTCACCTACCAAGCAGATCCAGACACACTTCAAGAGCTGTGAGGAGCCATCCCAGGCCAAGCTGTGGGAGAGGGTCTTCAAATGAGCCCACCTGAGGAACACTGCGCAGCGGAAGAGCGTCAGTTTACATGACTGCAAGAGAAGAGGAGACCAAGAGGGTTCTCCCTGAGAGAGGGATAGTTTGGGGGACATGGAACCTTCCCCGTCCCTTGTTCTCCTGCTTTTCCTGCCAGTGGAGATTCCTGTCATTTGTTCTCCACAGGAGTGTGCTGAGGAGAGGAAAGGGAGAGTTGGCTGGAGAGAGCCAGAGCCGTCCTGTCCTTTGGATGGTTTGGGGTGGTTGCCCAGGGCCCCGTGCTTTGGGGGGCCCTGCACTTCAGGGGGACGCAGGCCCTGGGCCGTGCCGGGGCCAGCAGCAGTACTCCCGGATCCGCTACGCTATGCCCCACCTCTTTCCCAGAAGAAGGCTTTTCTTCCCAATTGTGCTATGTGCTGTGAGGATGGATGAGGCGCTTGGCTCCAGCATGGAGTGAAGCAGGGAGGAGAAGACTCTGCTTGGGCAAGGGGCTCTGGCGATGACTGGAGTGGGGGCCCCAGGAGATACTGGCTCTTTGCTCTTCAGGCAATAATGACCGTGGCACTTACCAGTTTCACACTCTCGTCCTGGTCTTCAAGATGCAGCAGCAGGGGGAGCAAGCAGTGGATGATTTCCTGCTGCACGAAGGGTTTGTCGGGGTCCTGCACCCTGCTCACCACGTTGCCAAGCAGTACAATGGCAGCTGAGCGCACACTGCCCTTCTCCTGGCAATGACACACAGGGGGTGGGGACCCCCGGTTAAAGCCAGGCAGCATCAGAGCAGAACGCCACTGGGTGGTAATGCACACGCTGCTCCGGTCCCCCTGTGTGAACTACCTGGGCTGGCGGGAGCAGGGAGGCCACCAGGCCAGCGCCATGGACATCTTGTGCAGGGCCTGAGACCCTGTGCGGGACAGTGCAGCCCAGGGTGTCCCAGAGGCAGTTTCTGTCTGGAGAGCACAGAATCCTAGAACCCGAGAAGATGAGGGGAGAGGGCAGGCAGGCTGCTGGAGACTGGTGTGGGGAAGGGGAGAAGCAGCTGCTGGAGCCTGGCAGGGACTGGCTGCTCCAAAAGACAGCATTTCTTTGGCTCTTGGGTGCCCCTGAGAGCCGGGCCATTCCCGACCCACCTCTTTCCTGCTGAGAATCTCCACCTCTTTGGGGGCCTGTGTTCTCCAGGCAGCTGGTCATCTGCCCAGTGCCAGGCCCCCTCTCCCCCAGGCCAGGCTGCAGCAGGGGCTGGGAGCATGGCACTGAGGCTGAGCTTTGGAGAGAAGAGCTCTGACAGGGAGGTGGCTCAGCAGGAGATTCCCCACCCATGGCGGGGGCACTCCTTGGAGGCTCCATGGCAGGCCTGAGGGGCGGGAGGAAGGGGATGGGGAGAGAGAGACAAGGGCATCACAGACAGCTGGAGCGGGGGAATGGGCTTCTTCTGCGGGTTCCAAGCCTTACGTCATCAATGAAGGGGCGAAGGCTGACAGCAATGTCCTGGGAGATGGAGCCAAGTCCCTCCCTGTTGAGGAGGTGGATGATGTCTGCAGCTTTATGCATGGCCTCCATGACACGCCTTCCATCCCTGTCACAAAACATGGCCAGGATTGCTGGCAGCTGGGCCCGTAAGAATTGCACCTGCCGGAATGAAGAAGGCAGCTCATTACTATCCCAGGTGACAACCTGGAGCACATGATGGACCACTGCCACCGATGATAAACCACGGAGGGCACAGCCCCCCAACGGGGCAGAAAGTCATTCTCCTGTCACTCTGTGCCAGTTGCTCACTGTCACCTTTGTCTTTGCTCACCCCGCCTCCCCCATTGCATCCTATCTGCAATCAGGGCTCAGCTCACGGGAGCAGGGAGCATGGCATGCCTTGATTTGTTCTGAAAGCACCTCCACCATTTGAGGGCTGTGTTTTAAACAACAAGGCTTGTGTGTGGCTCTCCCTCTCATTTCTGAGCTATTTGATGGACATTGGCTTCCTGGGTCCCATGGGCAATCCCCGGCTCTCACCTTTTCTGGCTGGAACACAATACTGCCAAGGCCTCGCAGACTGAGCCTCCGTATGATGGAATTTGCATCTTTGGTCCAGTCCATGAGCTGTGCCTGGAGGGCTGATCTTGTCAGGATGGTGTCAATGGAAGGACTCTGGAGAAACTGGCAAGAGCCAAATGAAGATCAGGTTGAGGAGCAGAGGTCTTATTGTGGGGTCTGTTCCCTGGACAGTCGTCTTTCCCAAAGGGCCACTTCCTCCTATGCAAAGTCTCTGGTGAGTAGGGAGCCAATTGCTGCTGTTTCAGTTGGTTCCTTCCCCAAATTTAGACTAATGCACAAGTCACAAATAAGCCCCCAGGGAAAGGGGAATCTCCAGACCTCATTGACTGCCATGGAGAGAGCCGTGGGGCAGAAGAAAAGCAGAACCCCAGGAAAAGGTGAGGCGAGAAGCATGGCCTTGGGGCACTGGAGAAACATGGCTTCTTGTCCCATAACCCCATCTAGGCACATCCAGCCAGGAGCAATCTCACCATGTCTCTCCCTCCCTCTCTTTGCCATGCCCTGCATCCATCCATGTGCGGAGAGGAGCTAGCTGGCGGTAGGGCTGCTAAGCTGCTGACAATGTAGCCTAGAGCTTGCTGTCCTGAGCTGCTCTCCAGAAAGCCCACTTCTGCCTGTCAACTCATGAATCTCACCTCAGTGCAGAAAGCCAGGGCGATAGTTCTCTGCTCCTCCTCCTTCCCACTCTGGACGATGGTGATTGCCTCTCTGAAAACTGCAGGGAGCTGAGGGTTCTCAAACTCGATCATGGCTCTGGAACATGGAACAGAAAGTCCCTTTTGATTCTCAAGGGGGAGAGAGCGTTCAGCTCCAGTTGCTGGGCTGAGCTGGCAGCCTGGAACTGAGGACTATTTCACACGGAAATCCCATTCCCAAGAGAGACCCAAAGAAGAGGAAACGTTGAGCTCCTACCTTGCAATCAGGCCAACCCCCTGCGAGTAGTGATATCGGGAGGCTATCATGTCCCAACCCCGATGAAACTGGATGCTGGCAAATTCCTTCCAGTAGCCGGGCATGGAGAAAAGCGTCTTCACAGCCTCCACTGAGGTGCTAAAGACAAAAACAAACAAACAAACAGAGTGTCAAGCAATGAGATCAGCCCCAAGCATGGCAAATCTGCACAAGTCCTGAGACACCCAGCATGCTCAGCAGTAGCTAGCCTCCCCAAGGATCGATCCAGTGTGATACCCTGTCTACACTGCAGTTTCACTGACTTTGGAACCAGTTAGGGACACTGTAGCTTCTTCAAATGGTTGGTGTCATCACTCCCAATGGTTGAATACTTGATTCTTTACTGTGACAGGTAACAGGACTCAAGCGGGCATGTGGGTCCAGATCCTTTGTTGGTGGAATCGAGCAAAGCTCCATCAGTTTACGCCACCTGAGGTGTCTTCTGGCGCTCTCTCTTTCCCGTGCAGATGGAAGCCCCTAACTGTGCCCACAGAACCAGATGAACTGGTCCCTCTTCCTCCTGTCTGCCTGTGAGGCTGACGTCCTGCGGGGCCTGTCCCCATGTGTTGCCGGTGTGGCTCTGTCCGCGTTCGGGGAGAGAGGCCCACGGATTTGCTCAGCAGGCACTGATGAAAGCACTGAGCCTTTGGCGGGTGGCAGACGTGGATGGATGCACAAACATGGCTGCTGCCTGAGTGTGTAGGGAAAGCAGCTGGGCTGTGGGCGGCGTCAGATGAGCGAGTGTGACGCACAAGAACGCACGGCTCTCAACCCTTTTCCCTCAAGAGAGACCTGCTCCCAACTGAGCCTGGGCTAACGACAGCACCCGAACAACTGATGGCCGTGAACAGCCCCCATGTGTTTAGCCCAACAAATCTGTTCTTCCTTTTCCTTTCAGTCATTACCTTAGGAGACTGAGGCAGCTGCATCCCTCCTCGGGGCTGGATGTCTGCCTGGCCATGTAGGTCCCTGGCAAGTGCTGATCCATCACGTACTGCACTTGCCTGACGCAGAGAATGAGCAGCTGGGGATACATTTGCAGGATGGCTTCTCGGTATCCCCGTAGGAAAAGGAGCTCATAAATGGTCTTCATTGCCTGGAGGGGGGAAAGAATTTCACTCAGCTCTCCCAATCTGCCACCTGCCCCCATTGCCATTCGCTATTGTCCCTTTGTCATGTCTCCTTTCCTCTCCAGCGTATTACAAAACAGTATTGGCTTCTGAGAGGGGTGGGGACATTTGGAGGCTCCTGAACCTTCCCCCATTCCTGGAACGGAAGCAGGATGGAAAGATGAGAAGAGTCTGGATGACGTTATTCCCCATTAAGAAAAGGAGGACTTGTGGCACCTTAGAGACTAACCAATTTATTTGAGCATGAGCTTTCGTGAGCTACAGCTCACTTCATCAGATGTATACCGTGGAAACTGCAGCAGACTTTATATACACACAGAGAATATGAAACAATACCTCCTCCCACCCCACTGTCCTGCTGGTAATAGCTTATCTAAAGTGATCAACAGGTGGGCCATTTCCAGCACAAATCCAGGTTTTCTCACCCTCCACCCCCCCACACAAATTCACTCTCCTGCTGGTGCTAGCCCATCCAAAGTGACAACTCTTTACATAATCAAGTCGGGCTATTTCCTGCATAGATCCAGGTTTTCTCACATCCCCCCCACCCCCATACACACACAAACTCACTCTCCTGCTGGTAATAGCTCATCTAAACTGACCACTCTCCAAGTTTAAATCCAAGTTAAACCAGAACATCTGGGGGGGGGGTAGGAAAAAACAAGAGGAAACAGGCTACCTTGCATAATGACTTAGCCACTCCCAGTCTCACTTTAGATAAGCTATTACCAGCAGGACAGTGGGGTGGGAGGAGGTATTGTTTCATATTCTCTGTGTGTATTTAAAGTCTGCTGCAGTTTCCACGGTATACATCTGATGAAGTGAGCTGTAGCTCACGAAAGCTCATGCTCAAATAAATTGGTTAGTCTCTAAGGTGCCACAAGTACTCCTTTTCTTTTTGCGAATACAGACTAACACGGCTGTTCCTCTGAAACCTGTTATTCCCCATTATTTCTCTTTCTGGTGCAGAGCCTGTGCTTTGGCTTTCCAGCCATGACTGGAAGGGCTGAAACCATCCTGAGGAGATCCGTTCTCCTAGGCCCAGTGTTTCTGGCCCAGTCAAAAGTACTGGACTTCTCAGGATGCCATGTTGGGAAGATTTCTAGCCACAGTTTACAGAGCCAGAAACCTGGAGACTTCCAAGAGACACCTGAACTGCACCTGTTCACTAAAGGGCCATCTGGAGCAGAAGACAACTGAGCCAGGGTACCAGCAGATAAACCACTTCAGATGTGTAACTTTGACCTGGGGGAAACTTTACTACCCCTCTTTGGTTTGATTGGAAGTGGCGAGGACACACTAAGGCCTGGTCTACACTCCAGAGTGAGGTCAACGCAAGGCCGCTCACTCTGCATCCCCCTAAGGATGGAATTTCCTTCCCATCGTCAGAACTGCCCCTCGGTGCCAAATTCGTCACTCCACCTCCACACGTGGCAGAGAGTCCAGGTCGATGCAGTCAGGTCGATGCAGCGTCAGACCAGACACCGCGTCGCTTTCCTCAACTGGCTTTCAGGAGCCTTCCCACAATGCCCCACCCTGACCCGACAATCAAGACAAGCCCTTCTGGGGAGGACGGGCACTGCCGACACGAGCAGCAAAGTGCGGACACACACCAGGGATGGAATCGCTGTGGCGGCTGTCTGCCCATTTAAGTTAGGTCGGCTTCAATGTGTGGTGGAGCCATGGCCTGAAGGTAAGAAGAGGTGAAACTCGCACACACACACAGATGCACCATCTTCCCTGTGGTGGCGGGTTCGCAAGGTGACATCTCAAATCTCACTTACAGCCAGAGACACATGGCTGCTCTTCTCCTCCTGGCGTCTCTGCTGGAGCTTGTCCAGCAGCTGCTGCAGCACCTCCCTGGTGAGCTGTGGTTCTTCACCCAAGGCCTTCCACAACTCAATGGCACATCTGCAAATTCAGAAACACACGTCAGAGCTTTCCTGCTTGGCCATCTCTTGCCTTCCCCAGGGAGAGGCTTGGAATACCAGAGAAGACAGCCACTGGTGCAGGGAGGCTAAGGCAGGGCAAGTCCCTTCAGAGAAAGTTGTATTTATTCCTTTCCCCTAATGGGTTCTTGTTTCTAAAGCTAACCCACTCTTTCCAAGACAGTGACCATGTACTGACCACAGAATGACCACCAAACTGTGACCCGCAGACTGCAAAATTCTGCTCTGTTACACTTGGGTCAGTCCCGAGAAACTTGCCTGACATCATTGGAGTTCCTCTGGCTGTTTGGGGGTCTAACGGAGACCCAGCGTTTGGCCAAGTGTCTCTTAGCAGCTCAATTCTACTGCAGTGTGGTGGACAGGGTCAGAGAGTGAGTCAGCACATGCCTTGATCTGAGAAGATTCAAGAGCTTGGAAGAGGAGATTGTAAAGCCCAATGTGACAGAGATGGAAGGAAAGTAGGACTGAAATCCCCCTCCTCCATTCTTGCAGATCTAAGTCCTGCTTGTCCCCGCAGGCATCTGCAGAGGAAGACTGCAGATGGATCCAAAAGACTTCCAGTCATTTGACTTCCAAGTTTGGTGAGGAAGGTCGGACGTGGTGGTGAAGCCCTAGGACATTGAGACCTAGGTTGGACAACTCAAGGGCAAATGGCCTGGAAGCAAGGTCTTCCGGAAGCTGGACTGAACTTCTGTGCCAATGCTGCCGAGTTTCTGTAACTTCTGAGCACAGCCCCTGGAAAGCACTGTGGCTGTTCCAAGAAATTCAGACCTGATTCTGAAATTCAGAAAGGTTTACAAATCAAACACTCAAAGAAATCTGAAAACCAACACTGTATTCCTCTGATAACTGAATTGGGTAAGAAGTTCCATTTCTTTCCTGCCGCTCTTCAATTTGCTCTGCAGTGTGACACAAATTTCTCTCAGGTCTGTGCAGAACTGCATTGCAGAAGATGCCAAGGAAAGCTGGACTTTTGACCTCTGGCTAGGGTTCAGTTGGGTTTCATGGCCCCGAGGCACATGGGGGTTGTGTTACAAACCCCTCAGCTGGCTGACCCTTCCAAGTGATCAGCAATAACCAGCAGGACTGAAAGTTAACAATCTATTGAGGTGGAAAGAGGCACTCCCCCTTCTCAGAGCTATTAATGCTGGCTGTCTGCTTGCTGCACTGCATTTAGGATCTGGTCATTAGGGGATGGTTTTTTTGTTGATTTTCTTTTCTTTTCTTTTGGATCAATAAGGGCTGGAAATGTCTGTCTTAAAAGATTGACCTCTGCCCCACCGCTCCATAAGGATGAGTGCATTTTGTCACCAATTCCTCAGCCATGGAATAACTGGGGGGTCTGACGACAGGTAAGAATCCTGCACTGGTCTCCAGGGGATAGACAGATGGGCCTCATGGGCCTTTTCCATCTCTGCCTTCTCTCCTGCAGTAAGGAGCAGCCAGACCTCATGAGCCAGGGATGTTGAGTGAGCCCCCAAATCATTGATTGGCCCTGTACTGGATCTGAGAGGAAGTGGGGTGACCCATAGAAATCAGGACAATGTTGGAATTCTCCAGAAAAGTGGCATGTCTCCATCCCGGGGAGTGTAGGAGGAGGGGTTGGCTCCTCAGTGGCTGGGCCTGGCCATCTCCTCTTAGGAAGCGTGGACAGCTCTCTGCACAGCAGGAAACTCCCTCCAACTGTGTGAGCCCCACGGACCCCTCCCGGCCTGTGGCCTCTCAGTAGGAGCAGGAAGAGAACTACTGGACTGAGGAGATAACAAAGCAGCTCCCTACCTGTGCGATGAGAGCGTGTGAGCCACACAGGTTAGAACCACGTCCTGGGGGTGGGAGCGAGCCAGCAAGGCCATGGCCCTGAGCACTGCTCTTCTGGCTCTGGGATCACAGCTGTTGTCGAGCCAGATTAAGATCCCTCCCACGACGTCTCCAACCTGGAAGAATGCCAGAAAGTTGAGGGATGGATTTATCAATGAGTGGCCTCCTCCCAGGGAAACCCTCCTGGCAGCCCTGCAAGCCTCCTCTGACCTCGGTTGCCCATCTTGGCTGCTCCCTAAGAGGCTTTGACAAGTCCAGGAACCCCAGTCTTCCTGAGGTCTGGGTTAGCACCTTCAAGCTCAAAAACACGCACAAAACCTTAGAGTGCGCACAGTCCTAACTCTCCTGATGTCCCAGGGCCTTCCCTGCCGTAGCAAACGGCTCTCAGCCCCGCTCTCAAGGGCTTCCCTCCAGGAGCCTTTCCTCCATCTCTGCAACTTCCTTTTAGCTCTTTCTTGCACAATCCGCTCCTCCAGACCAGTGGTTCTCAACCTAGGTTCCATTGTGGGACACATCCAATCCGACCTGTTTGTCCCTGAGGATGTCCCAAAGGGGCGCAGCTCTGTGCTGACCGGGCCACAGGTTGAGAAGCACTGCTCCAGACCCAGCTGGTTCTACCGATGTATCCCAGAGCCCATGGCAGAGATGGGAGGCAGGGCTAGTTGGGTGGGGCTAGCCAGCTCCCGGCCCCAGTCTCCTAAGTCCCCAGTCTCTAATCTCGGATTCATGCTATGGCACTTAGAAGAGCAGTGCAGACAAGGTGACTTGGGCTGGAGCCCAGGCTCTGAAGCCACCCTCCTCCCCAGGCTTCAGAGATCAAGTTCCAGCCCCAGCCCAGAAGAGTCTGCATTGCTGTTTTGGCCCCTCAGTGCCAGCCCTGGGAGCCCAAGTCCATAGGGCCAGGCTTTCAGGCTCCTGCTGCAGAGTTTGCAACACAGGGAGCAGACCCTAAAGGGACAAGCCACCCCCTAGGACTCTTCTGTGAGGAATTGGTCATTGCTCTTTCCTCTCTCGAACAAGGAGCAGAAGCTCCAAGGTGGGTGGCTGGATTCTGTTGACCTGTTCTGCTAGCAGGAGTTAGAGCCCTGCACAAATCAATCTGCTGATTGAGGGGCCATTTGTTAACTTCCCGCTGGGACCTGTTGGAAAGAAGGAACTCGGGCAGAGACAGGGATGACCTGCAGGAAACCCTAGGAACAGGCAGGTTGGGGAGGAAGTTCAGGCTGAGGATTCTGTTCATTGATTAGTCTCAGCGTTTCCAGGAAAGCCAAAGCCCAGGAAGGGAATAAGTCTGCACTTCCGCGCAATGTGCAGGCGGTCTTTGGAGAAGGGCTTGAATGTCGCCTATCCCCGTGGCCAAGCGATGAATGGCAAGGGGCTGAGCCAACCTTCCAATCCCATGCCAGTGTCCCAGGAATGGTTTCCGAGGAGAGGAACTTCTCCCATCCCCCTCTCTGGGCAGCATCCCCCTGCCCCATTGCGGGAGTCTCTTACTCTCTCCATCTTGTCTCCGTGGAGAGATACGATGGCCCTCAGCTCTTCCTCTGCGGCTCTAAATCTCTGCAGGGTGGGTGTTGTCAGACCCTTCACGGCTGCCATCAGCAGGGCATGGAGCGGGGCTGAGGAAGGGTGCTCCCTGGGGGTCTGGAAAGAACAGGGACAAAGCCTGTTGGGATTGAGTATTTCCCTCGGGCAGCTGCCCTGGAACAGTCTGTCCCCGGGGAAGGCTGGCAGTGCCGAGGGAGCGTGGAGACTCCGGCTTAGCCCTTTTCTTCAAAAGCCTCCCCAGGTGCTAAGGTTTCCTCAGCCTTTGTCCCCTCTCTGGCCCCCTCTCCTGAGAAGAGACGGGAGCCTCTCGGGCAGTGCTGGGACCCCAAGGGCCACCCCATTTCCTCCCTTGCTAGCCCCTCCTCGCAGGAAACCCTGCTTTTGCTGAGAAAGCCTCAATGTCCTGCAAAGTCCATTCGAGTTGCTCCTTGAGTGTCGCCGAGGGGTCACTGGAGAACCTGCCCCATGTCCCATCCCACCCCGAGCGCCTGAGGAGATTGGCTCAGCAACTCTGACAGCCCACAGTGTCTGCGAGGAAGGGACTGAGAATAGGGCCCAAACGGAAACACCCTCTTCCTTCCCCACCTAGCAGCCTGTGGGGCTGCCAGAAAACAGGCAGGAATCGCCGTCAGGACAGAAAGTAATTGAGACTGAAGAAGCAAGTTTGCCTGGCTGAAGAGAAGCCCAAAGCGTGGGCCTCTGGGGCCAGAGCCCTGGGGGTGAGAACTCACTGGGCACAATGTTACTCCAGGGGGCCTGGTTCCAGGGTCACCTCAACCCAGGGCCTGGGGTGCTGGAGGCCTTTGCCCTGGGGTCTCAGGGCACCCCCTGGGGATTACTGCAGCTGGCCTGCATGGCGCTGGATTAGCACCGTCTGTCCTGGTTGCCAACAGCTGAGGGGTAGCTCAGTGGTTTGAGCATTTGCTAAACCCGGGGTAGTGAGTTCAATCCTTGAGGGGACCATTTCGAGATCTAGGGTAAAAATTGGGGTTTGGTCCTGCTTTGAGCAAGGGAGTGGACTGGATGACCTCTTGAGGTCCCTTCCAACCCTGATATCCTAGGATGCAGTAGAGCACAGCGGAGTGGCACACTCGCCTCCATACTCCAGACCCCCGGCGGGTCAGAAGCTCCCAGAATTGCAGCCTTTTGTATGCGCTGCAGGGTGCTCTGTCCCGAAGAGGAAGAGTTACAAAGGTGTCTAGAGGCTTTTGTAACTCGGACAGAGCCCAGATGTTGGCAGGCGAGAGGGAACCTGGGACCTCTGGAGCTTAGTGCAGGAGCCTCGACCACAGGAGTGAAAAGCCAAGAGGCTGTTAGCTAAGGCTCTAGAGCAGACTCCTTTTCTCTGTGTCTCAAAGTGGTCCTGGTGCCACGAGATGGGCCAGAACCCCACAGCCAGGACATATGTGGGTTCCCCCGACCAGGGCAGGAATGGGCCTGGTCTGGTTTTCAGCCGTGCCTGTGTGCCATGGAAAGTGCATCAGAATCGGGCACCTGAGTCAGGCACTTCTGCCAATCCCACAAAGCACCTCTGCACTTCTTTAGGTGCCTAAACCCCTTTGTCAAAGCGGGCCTCGTTCAAGCGACCCAGATAAAGACTGGCTGGAGTTGATCACCCTTGACGAGTGTTTCTTTTCAGCCCCTGGGAGATATTCCTACACACAGCAAGAAATGCTTTCCATGAGCACGGCCACACAGCATCATTACCATCGTCATATGGGAGCTGCTTGGTAATGAGGGGCTGGGAGTGCGCTCTTCTTCCTGCTCTTCTGGGCTTCCTTTTTCCCACTTCCCCTTCGTGTCAGACGGCTCCTTCTTCGTCCCTGCAGCAGAAAGAAACATTCTTAACATTTTGCTTTTCCATGTCTTCCCCCTGGTTTACAGAGGATGGAAGTTGGGCCAGAGCCCTGAAGTGAATTTTCAGTGATTATAAGGGATAGCAAACAGAAGGCAGATTGCTAAGCAAATACAAATACACACACATACTAAGCCTAAGATCTTAAAGAGACTGGATTCAAGAAGTAATTTCCCATCCTAAATGTCTTTCGGCAACTTGAAGACTTCCCGTTGTTTCTCTTTACAGACTAGACTCCTGTCTTAGTCTGGACTTCCCCCTTCTCATTCCCTTTGTCTCTTCAGGTACTTTCAGCAGCCTTTCTACTGCCCTGCATGATTTTCGTCCGCTCCGACTTCTCCATGGCTCCCGAGACCTCACCTGTGGGAATGCACACCTACCCGTGTCCTACAAAGGGAGACGGCACCAGGAGAGCAGAGGAGAGAGCGAGTTGGCGAACACACGAGAAGACGGCGAGTGCGGACGAGGAACTGGAAGCGCCGACCTGGCAGCCGGGTCTGCAGCGGGCAGAGAGCGGAGGCCTGGTTCCGCCTCCTTGGAAAGAGGCCCAAGCGGCTCAGGCCCCTCCGGCCGCGTTCCCCTCCGGCGAGAGCTCCGGCACCATTCCTCGCCAGAGCCGCTGCGAGAGCCGAGCCGGAGCCCTCGCTCCCCAGCGCTCGACGGGGGCTGGGAATCTCGCCCTCGGCCCTGCCGCCCTCTTCCCTCCCGCCCACACCGGCCCCACGCGCCGCCCAGAGACCGAGTTCCCCCGACCGTCCCCGCTCCGCTCTCGCCCCCGCGGGGGGTCGTCTCCGGGGTGGGATTTCGGTGTCGTGTCCTCTGCCGTCTTGTGTGTCGTGTGACGTGTCGTGGGCGTGTGAGACGTCGTGTGTCTCGGTGTCATGTGTGAGACATCATGTGTCGTGTGCCGTGTGTGTGTGTGTGAATGTGTGTCGACGTGTGTGAGAGACGTGTTTGTGTCTGTGAGACGTAGTGTGTCATGTGGTGTCGTGTGTGTGTGAGACATGGTTGTGTGTGTGTTGTCTTGAGTGTTTTGTTGAGTGTGTAACATGTTGCATGTCAGTGTTGTGTGTGATTTTTGTGTGTGTGACCGGTTGTGTGTCGTGTTGTGCGTGTGCGACGCGCAATGCGCAACGTGCCTGCGACGTGCAATGTGTTGTGTGTGCGGCATGTGTCGTGCTGTCTACAACGTGCGACAGGCAGTGTGCGATGTGTTGTGTGTATAACATGAAACGTGGGGTCTACAACCTGCGACGTGCGATGCACGAGCAACGCTCGACGTGCTGTGTGCTACGTGTTGTCTGTGTGACATGTAAAGTGCGACGTGTTGTGCGTGACGTGCGACGTGCTCTGTGTTCCACGTGCAACGTGTCAGTGTCATGTGCGTGTGTCTCACTGTCGTGTGCCATTTTGTGTCATGTGTCGTGTTGTGGGCATCGTGTGTGTGTGACATGTAGTGTGTGCGTGCGTGCGACGTGTTGTACGTGTGCACGTGCGTAGTGCGACATGTGCGTGACGTAGACGTGATGTGGTTCATGTTGTGTGTCGTCTTGAGTGTGAGAAGTGTTGTGTGTCGTGTTTGCGTGTGTGTGTGTGACGTGTTGTGGGTCGTGTTGTGTTGAGTGTGTGTGATGTTTTGTGTGTGATGCTTTCCGTGTCGTGTTGTGTGTGTGTCTGTGTCATGTGTTACTTTTGTGTGTCGTGTTGTGTGCTGTTTTCTGTCATCGTGTGTGTGTGACGTGTGTGCATCCATGCGTTCGACGTATTGTGCGTGTCCGTGTGGGAAGTGCGAAGTGGGATGGGTCAACTTGCCACCCCGTTCCCCAACACTTTAGCCCCCTGTCGTAAACATGACCCTCCCCCCTCCCCAGGGTGCTACTGACAATAAAACGACCTAAAAGACCCCCAACTTATCACTATTGGCTGCACCCCATTGCCACCCGCACTTCTATGCTGCTGCTGGCCAAACCCTCCCCCAAAATGTAAACCCCACCCCCTACCCGGAACCCAACTGGAACCCTGACCCCATAACCTGCCCCCCAACTCGAAACCCCTGAACCAAAACTGTAGCCCAACCCTCACCCCAACTCGAACCTCCAGCTCTGAACCCAGCCCCTCGAAGCCTGACACCGCTTTAAGCCAGAGCCCAGTTCCCCATTCCCACCCTGGGCAACAACAGTGCAAACCACACCCTCCTGCCCCCTGCCCAGGAATCCTGCTTCTTACCACCCCTTCTTTGGAAATGAACCTTTTCTTCACTTGCATCCCACACACCTTCATTCTCCTTTGAGGGGTTATTTAGTGACAGGGGTCCACACAAGGCAACTCTTTGCTATTACAGCGTAACAGGACACAGAGAAGTGAAAACAGTGCAAACAACATTCCACGAGTTTTCAGGAGGTTTAAACACACAATACAGTTGAACATTTAACAGTCGCTTTGATCTCTACTGACACATACATCCATTGGCCTGAATACACTCTGACACAAGCTGCTCTTTCAGCGTCACGCCTTGTACAAACATTACTGCAACAGCGTGTAGGGCAGCGTGACCCCCGGGGGTCTGTGAGCTGGTTTCAGGGCGTCCGCAGGACCCCGCAGCTTCGCCTCCCCGCCTGTTCCACCCACCGCCTGTGCTTCCCCGGAGGGATCTCCAGACTGTCAATGCTGCCCGGAGCTTCCCTTCCCTGCCAGGCCTGAGCAACCAGCGCTTCTAACCAGGCCACTCACAGCCTCCCCGCGGGGAGCGTATGGACACAAACCGGCTGGAGAGCAGTTAGAGCAGGAATCCCTGGAGACTCGGGGAGCATCTTCAGCGGATGAGGGTGACACACCCCACAGGAGCTGAATTTCCCACTCGGGTCTAAGTCGTGCCATGTGGATGGGGCAGCACGGTTGGGAGGCTCTGTTTGCTGCGGTGGATCCACTGGGGGTTGATGTCGTGGGGGTCGAGTGAAGACCCACTAAATTGACAGCAGAGTGCTCTCCGGTCGCCGTTGGGACTGCGCCGGGAACGGCAGGAGGAAGGGAAGTCGACCGAAGAGCGTCTCCCGTCGACCCAGCCCAGTGTAGACACAGCAGGAAGTCGACCGAAGCGACGTCAAATCCAGCTCTGTTATTCACGCAGCGGGAGCAGCGTAACTTAGGACGACTTCCTGCGGTAGGATAGAGTCATAAATAGAAAGGGAAGGCTAACCACCTTTAAATCCCTCCTGGCCAGAGGAAAACATCCTCTCACCTGTAAAGGGTTAAGAAGCTAGGAGAACCTCGCTGGCACCTTACCAAAATGACCAATGAGGAGATAAGATACTTTCAAAAGTTGGGGGGGGGGGGGAGAAACAAAGGGTCGGGATCTGTCTGTGTGATGCTTTTGCCGGGGACAGAACAGGAATGGCGTCTTAGAACTTAGTAAGTAATCAAGCTAGATATGCGTTAGATTCTGATTCCTATAAATGGATGAGAAAATAAGCTGCGCTGAATGGAATGGATATTCCTGTCTGTGTGTCTTTTTGTAACTTAAGGTTTTGCCTAGAGGGATTCTCGGTGTTTTGAATCTAATTACCCTGTAAGGTATTTACCATCCTGAGTTTACAGAGGTGATTCTTTTTACTTTTTCTTCTATTAAAATTCTTCTTTTAAGAAACTGAATGCTTTTTTATTGTTCTTAAGATCCAAGGGTCTGGGTCTGTGGTCACCTATGCAAATTGATGAGGATTTTTCCCAAACCTTCCCCAGGAAGGGGGGTGCAATGTTTTGGTGAAGATTTTTGGGGGAAAGATGTTTCCAAACAGCTCTTTCCTAATAAAAAACCCGGTTAGACTTTTGGTGGTAGCAGCGAAAGTCCAAGGGAAAAAGGTAAAATAGCTTGTACCTTGGGGAAGTTTTAACCTAAGCGGGTAAAAGTAAGCTGAGGAGGTTTTCATGCAGGTCCCCACATCTGTACCCTGGCGTTCAGAGTGGGGAAGGAACCTTGACAGATAGACACAGTGTGAGGCCTGAGTTTCCCCTGCAGTCTGGATGCTCAAACACTGGCTTGGCAACACAAGTCAGCAAGCCCAGGCCACATAGAGACAGGCTCAGTGTGCAGTGTGGACAGACCCTCAGACAGCCCCAGTATTGTCAAAAGAGGAAATCCTGCCTGTGTTTTGACTTGCTGGTAGAAGAGCCGAGTGACATTGGAGCTCACCGAGCTTCACTGACCAACGCAGCGCTCCAGCACCTGAGCTCTCGGGCTCCCTGCTGAAAGAAAAGCTGAAGGAGCGACCAAGGTCAAAGAGAGGTGCTCGTCTTTGGCCCAGGGCAGGGAGTCCCACCCTCAAAGCGAGAACATTTCTCTCTTTGTCTGTCTGTGTTGGGGCAGGAGCGATAACACGTCCTCCTGCATTGGCTGTTTCAGAGAGTAGTTTCTGACTGTCTTCTCAAAGACAGGGTGCGAAACAGGCCTCAAACCTGACTGAGTGGAAACAAGAACGATGCAGCTCGACTGAGCCAGCTGAGAATTGAGATGTGCCCCTTTGCTCGAGTGAGGGAATGACCTGTGAGGGGACTGGAAACCTGACCGGCCAATTCTTAACTTGCATCTCTCAGCATCTTTCCTCTGAGTGCCGTCACGGTGGCTTCAATGCTCCAGCACCGGGCGCCCGCCAGCTCTGGGCCCGACAAGCTTTCCTTGGGATTGGATTCTGGAGAGCAGGGGGCAGGGAAGCAACAGGTGCATGTGGCTCCGTGGTGAGGTTTTCCTTGCAAGATGTGTGTGTGAGTCTGTGTGTGTCGGAAGCACTGAGTGTGGCTCTCCCTGAACCCACAGAGGGCGAGGGTGGCGGGAGCGAGACAGTCGAAGTATAAAGGGGCAAGGACGGGCGTAACGATGATGACTGTGTTGTGTTTTATTCCTTAGATGTGGGGCCACCACCTTTCTCTTGAGCCTTGTTGTTTCCCAGGGGTAAAACTCACCATCTGTCCAGCTACAAGGGCGTGTTTGTGTTCATTCCTGCGAGCCACACAGGGGTCTGATGTTGCTGCTTCCAATCCTCTGGCTCTGCCGGGAGAAGGGGCAATTCAGGCCATCCCTGAGCTGAGGGAGGGAGATGATTTTCTGACAGGGAGGGACGCCTCCTCCTAAAGGTGCTTGGCAGGCAGCCCTCCTTCCCAGGTGCGTCCTGACAACACCCAGTTGAAAAGGGGCCCTCCCCAGCCCTCCTCAGCGCGGTGACAATGAGCGAGTGAGGGAGCGTGGGGGAGAGGGAGCGACGGAGGGGAGGGAGATGGCGTGAGCGGGCCAGGACCATGGGAAGGGGGGCACAAGGGTGTTCAGTTTTGTTGGGTCCGGAAGTTGGCAACCCGAGATCCAGGGGCAACAACTCCAACCTCCAAAGATGCTGGGCAGGGGTAGGACATCAGCTTGGAGGGGAGGGGTGGGGGGGCAGTGACATCACCAAGGCCTTTTGCAGGAACTCAGCCCATTGGGCAAAGGTGGTGGGGAGGGGGTGACCTCACCGAGAGACCCCGACATCAGCCGGGCAGGGCCGAGGTGCAGGGCCAGGGCAGTCGCTGAGACCCCCCCGGCTTTGCTGCCGCACGTCTCCTTCTCCAGGTCTCCCCTCGAGGACGGGGAGAGAATTAGGATTCCCGTCTGTGAGCGTGAGGAGGAGCCTCTGTGGAGTTTTCTCCTTTCCTACCCCTGGTTGTGCCAGAAAACGAACGTCCCTTGGACAAGGCCAGAGGCTCCGAGAGGTTTGGAACCTGTTGGGTCTGATGCACCTGCTGCAGGCAGAATTCTCGGCACAGAAAACACTGGCTTAAGGGGGCAGAATTTGATTTCCGACCTCGGACTGTGACCCTTGGAATCACTGGGGACCTGGGGGTTTATCCTTTTTGGTTTCCCTTTTGCTCTTTTCTCCTCTTCTCTTGCTTCTTTTCCCCCTTTTCCCTGCTTCCCTCCCCCGTCCAAGGAGGGGGTGTGGAGGCGTTGCTCTCATTGTGGGGGGTCCTCCCAAAGCGGTGGGTGTGGATCTGAGAGTGATCCCCTCTGGAGATGGTGATGGGGCAGAGGGTTGGGGTGGGGGGTGGGGGTTAGGGCTCCGTCTGGGGGTGTGGGGTTCAGGGTGTGGTTGGGCATGAGGGGTTTGGGGTGCAGGTTGCCCCAGGCAGAGAGGACTCACCCCCACCCGAGCCCTCTCTTACCACAGCAGCTCAGGGCCAGGGCCGAGGCACCTCTCTCCTGGCCACAGCACCTCCTGTGGGGCTGGTTTGGGGCTGCGGGAGGGGACAGGATTTATTTTTCCTAAGTCAAATGGGGGAAGGGAAGGAGTTACGCTTCATTTTTTACCGTGGAAATTGAGGTCCCGTCTAATCTCCAAGACGCTATGGAAATAAGACACCACATCACATGGGGACCTCCCAAGAGCAGAGGGTGCGAGAACTCCAGCAACTGAGAGGGCAAGGGATTTACCGTCAGATTGTTTCAAATGCTGCATTCGTTGGCTGACATTTAACAGCAACGCTCAGCTAACATCGTGGAGAAAGGAATTCTCTGCTAAGGATTCAACGTGCCCCTTTGGCCAACTCCATCCCTTCCCTGAACAGAGTGTGCTCAGAACAACCCCCGCCCCGCCCCCCCCCACACACACACACAAAGCAAGGGAGGGGCTTGCGTGGCTTGTTTTACTTTTTATTTGGCAGCAGGTTTTTCAAAAAGCATTTCCTGCCCCTGTTCCCCATGGGAAGGAAGCAGATGGTTGTGGGGAAGGGAACCTCAGCATGGTAGAGCTGGGATTTGGGGAGAGGCAGAGGGAGAGGAGTGGGGGAGGGGGTGAAGGGGCAGTTGGAGGGAGGCTAAAGGGGGTCAGGTGGGGCAGCTGGATAAGGGGTTCGGGGGGAAGGCTGAAGGAGGG
Source organism: Caretta caretta (assembly GCF_965140235.1). Taxonomy (NCBI): domain Eukaryota; kingdom Metazoa; phylum Chordata; order Testudines; family Cheloniidae; genus Caretta; species Caretta caretta. The sequence goes on from NC_134209.1 coordinate 8,264,695, forward strand.
CAGTTGGTTGTAGGGGGGGAAGACTGAAAGGGCAGCTAGGGAGGAGCCTGGGAAGGGGGGGAAGGTTGAGGGGATGATGAGGGGAGGGGGACTGGGGCAGTTGGGGGAGACTGAAGGGAGTGATGGGGGCTGAAGAGGTGATGGGAGGAAGGGGATATTTGGAAGGAGGCTGAAGGGGTGATGAGAGAAGGAGGCCTGGGGCAGAGAGACAGTTGGGGGGGCTGCTCATCCCCATGGGAAGGGAGGAGGAAGAAGAGCTGCCCTGGTATCAGAAGCTGTTTCTTTATTAGAACTTGGTACTTCACTGTTCCTGAGCAGGGTCCTGGGATCAAAAGGTTCGACAGGGAACTAGAGAGATTCCTGGCGGCTTGGTCCATCGATGGCGATTAGCCAAGATGGGCAGGGATGGTGTCCCTAACCTCTGTTTGTCAGAAGCTGGGAATGGGGCGACAAGGGATGGATCCCGGCATGATTCCTGTCTGTTCATTCCCTCTGGGGCACCTGGCACTGGCCACTGTCGGCAGACGGACACAGGCTAGATGGATCTTTGGTCTGACCCCGTGTCAAGGTTCCTCCCCCACTCTGAACTCTAGGGTACAGATGTGGGGACCTGCATGAAAAGCCTCCTAAGCTCATCTTTACCAGCTTAGGTCAAAACTTCCCCAAGGTACAAAATATTCCACCCGTTGTCCTTGGACTGGCCGCTACCACCACCAAACTGATACTGGTTACTGGGGAAGAGCTGTTTGGACGCGTCCTTCCCCACAAAATACTTCCCAAAACCTTGCACCCCACTTCCTGGACAAGGTTTGGTAAAAAGCCTCACCAATTTGCCTAGGTGACTACAGACCCAGACCCTTGGATCTTAAGAACAATGAACAATCCTCCCAACACTTCCACCCCCCCTTTCCTGGGAAATGTTGGATAAAAAGCCTCACCAATTTGCATAGGTGACCACAGACCCAAACCCTTGGATCTGAGAACAATGAAAAAGCATTGTTTTCTTACAAGAAGACTTTTAATAAAAATAGGATTAAATAGAAATAAAGAAATCCCTCCTGTAAAATCAGGATGGTAGATATCTTACAGGGTAATTAGCTTCAAAAACATAGAGAACCCCTCTTGGCAAAACCTTAAGTTACAAAAAAGATACACAGACAGAAATAGTTATTCTATTCAGCACAATTCTTTTCTCAGCCATTTAAAGAAATCATAATCTAACACATACCTAGCTAGATTACTTACTAAAAGTTCTAAGACTCCATTCCTGGTCTATCCCCGACAAAGACCAGCATATAGACAGATTATAGACCCTGTGTTTCTCTCCCTCCTCCCAGCTTTTGAAAGTATCTTGTCTCCTCATTGGTCATTTTGGTCAGGTGCCAGCGAGGTTACCTTTAGCTTCTTAACCCTTTACAGGTGAGAGGAGCTTTCCCCTGGCCAGGAGGGATTTCAAAGGGGTTTACCCTTCCCTTTATATTTATGACAGGTAGTGTGGGCAGAACAGCTGGTAGTGGCCCCTACACCATGGCATGGCTAGCTGTGCCTCAAGCAACCAAGCCCCTTAGGCCTGTCAACACCACAGTTCGGCTGGCATACATTGCCTTGCATTCACCTCGCTGTGCCCAGCTCTGCACTCAAATTTGTCTTTGGCCAATGTAATTGCTCCCTTACGGTGATGCAGTAAAACCACCTCTCCAGATGGCATTGGCCTACATCTACCCGAACCATCCTCCAGCAGCTGTCCCGCAATACCCCATTCCCTGCAACAGTGACCACAGTGGCCATGTTGTAAACTCCACGCAGCACCCCTCGCCCCATGAAGTGATTCCTGCACTGCAGGGAGCCTGGTCTGCTCCCCGGGGTTCCCTAAACCCACAGCTCATGGTAACTTTACTCTCTGTGAGGCCGTTGTGACGTTGCACTCATATGCTTTATGAAAATATGCTTATGAACAGGAACATAACATGCCTGGAATATGCTTTATGCTAAATGCCCCATGTAACATATCATTAGAAAGCTTGTAATCTACTAAGTGTGTACTACTAGGGGCAGATCGGGGGCATCCCAGGTGCTGGGGGAGGAGGCCCGGGACCCCACTGGTGCTGGGGGAGGGGGCTGCAGTGCGCAGCCTGGGAGTGGGACCCCTGCTGGTCCTGGGGGGTGGGCACAGTTCCCATTGGCCAGGAACCTCAGCCAATGGGAGCTGCGGGGGGCAGGGCCTGCAGGCATGTGCAGAGTGGTGTGGAGACACCCCCCACAACCCCTCTGCCACCTAGGAGCTGCAGAGCTATGCTGGTGGGAGCTGGGGAGCCCCCCATCCCGAGGTAAGCCGCCCCGCATCCCTCAACCCCCTCCTGCATGAAAACCTCCTAAGCATACTTTTACCAGCTTAGGTTAAAACTTCCCCAAGGTACAAACTATTTTACCCTTTTGCCCCTGAACTTCCACTGCCACCACCAAACTTTATCTGGGTTCCTGAGAAAACGTAGTTTGGACACGTCTTTCCCCCCCAAATCCTCCCAACGCTTGCACCCCACTTCCTGGGGAAGGTTTGGTAAAAATCCTCACCAATTTGCATAGGTGACCACAGACCCAAGCCCTTGGATCTGAGAACAATGAAAAAGCATTCTGTTTTCTTACAAGAAGACTTTTAATAGAAGTAAAAAGGAATCACCTCTGTAAAATCAGGATGGTAGATATCTTACAGGGTAATTAGATTCAAACATAGAGAATCCCTCTACGCAAAACCTTAAGTCACAAAAAAGACACACAGACAGGAATAGTCATTCTATTCAGCACAGCTATTTTCTCAGCCATTTAAAGAAATCATAATCTAACACCTACCTAGCTAGATTACTTACTAAATTCTAAGACTCCATTCCTGTTCTGTCTCCGGCAAAAGCATCACACAGACAGACACAGACCCTTTGTTTTTCTCCCTCCTCCCAGCTTTTGAAAGTATCTTGTCTCCTCATTGGTCATTTTGGTCAGGTGCCAGTGAGGTTACCTTTAGCTTCTTAACCCTTTACAGGTGAGAGGATTTTTCCTCTGGCCAGGAGGGATTTTAAAGGGGTTTACCCTTCCCTTTATATTTATGACAACTCGCGACTGCGCCATACAGGAGGCCTGTGATGTGTAGGGGGCCAGATGAGATGATCTAAGAGTCTCTTCTGGCCTTCAAGTCTCCAAATCTCTGCAAAACCGAGTGCGGCACATGGAGCATCCTCTGATGGTTCCACGTGTGGCCTGCGTGAACCCTTGCACGACCACTGAGTGTGTGGGGGTGACCCAGGGGGAGCAGCTCAAACACGCACAGGAGCCGGCTCGGGGCAGGACATGAGCCCTGCAGGGCAGGGGTGGGGGTGGCAGTGACATCACAAGGGCCTTTTGCAGCACTCAGCTGATTGGTGAAAGGCGGTTGGGAGGCGGTGACCTCACAGAGAGTCCACGACAACGGCCAGGGAGGACAGGCTGCAGGGCAGGGGGATCTCAGAGACCCCCGGGGCTTTGCTGCAGGGAGTCTCCTTCCTGAGGTGTCTCCTTGAGGACTGAGAGAGAATTCAGGGTCTCGTATGTGAGCGCGAGGTGGAGCCTCTCTGGAGTTTTCTCCTTTCCCACTGCTCATTGAGCGAGAAGACAGACGTCCCTGTGGAGAAGGGAAGAGCCCCAGAGAGGTTTGGTACCGAGGCAGGCTGATCCGCCCGGTGCTGGCCAAATTCTCGGCACGGAAAACAGGAGGTTAAGGTGGGACAATTTTCCCCCAGCTTGGCCTTTGTCCCTTAGAGTCATTGGGGTTTGTCTTTTTTGGTTTCCCTTTTCCTGCTTCCCTCCATCCACTGGCAAGGAGGGGGCTGCTCTGTAGCCCTCATGGTGGGAGGCCTCCCAAAGAGATGGGACAGGAAGCTTGCTCTGAGAGTGATCCTCACCGGTGACCTGAGCCATCCCTGGGCCATCTGGGGAACCCTCAGCCCACCGCCAGAGTCTCCACGCTGATTGGCTGAGCAGGGGGTCTCGTGGCAGGGTGGAGATTCAGGACTTTGTTGTTCTCGTTTAAGGCCCAGCAAATAAGCCAGAACCAATCATCTGCTTGGTGAATTGTTCTCCTTCTCGCTGCTGATTGTCTCTGAGCCGTTCCTGGTTCTCGCTGTTGTTCTCCTGCTTCTAAAACACTTGCTGAAGAATCAATGTGAATGGTTGTTGGTCTGTAGCTCATTGCAGATCCCTTTATTCTGATCATTCAGTGTGTGAAACTCCAGACTGATGGTTCGTTTGAAAGTCAGGACACCCGGGTCCTGTTCCCAACTCTATCCCGACAGGTTGTGTGATGGAAGACAAGGCCCTTCGCCTTTCTCAGCCTTTGTTTCTCCTTCTGTCAGTTGGGGAGAACAATCCTCTCACACCTGCCTCCCGGTGGGGGGAGACTTGGGAGCTGTGGTGACCTGTTTGAGAGCGTCACTCGGAGCAGTGTATCGTAGGAGGTGTCCTGTCGGGTTGAGTCATTCCAGAGGATGATGTCGTGCAGCAGAACCCCGTTTTCCCAACCTGGCGTGACACAGCTTTGCATGTGAACCGAACCAAGGGCGCGCACAGGTCCAGAAGCCGGCGATTTCTCCTTTGGCCGTTAGATGGCGCTGCAGGCTCCCACTTCCCCCTTCTCCTGGTCAGCGCAATGGGGGTTAGTCTCCCCAAAAAGAACGCCCGTCTCGCTTTGAACGTTCCTTGACGTGCCCCCTGTGGACTGTCGGGATACGTGTCCAGAAGTTGCAGGGCTTGCTTCATGGTGTACACAACGACAATCTTTCTTCCTTTTTAGACGTAACGACCTTTTTGGTCAAGATCCTTGATTATTCGGGGACTTATCCCGGAAGACCCAAACTATTTGGGACATAAGACTTGTCTGGAAGGGCGCACAGGGCTAAATTGTTTTTGGCCATAGCAGGTGCCTTGTCGCAAGAATGACGTCCATCCCCCTTCCAAAGAAGCCCCAAATGAGCTGTTACCAGAATTGCCCTTCACCTTGGGGTACGCCCATTTGTTAGGGTTACTCTTCTGGTGGGGGGAGATTCTGCAATTCTGTCAATGTGCTGCTTGTGTCACTTGTGTTTTCCTTTGGATCGCTACTCCTTCCTTCTGCAAGTTCCCTCCCAATGGAGCTACCCTGCAGGACCTCGGTTCCCCAGGGCTGGGGTCTTCCAGCCCCCAAATGTGATGAACATGAACAGACACACAGGCACACACACATGAACATAGCATGTCAGAGAGGACTGGGTCATCAGCACTCGCAAGCTGACCCCTGATGTGTCCCGGGACTCAGTGGGCTGGATCGAACAGCAATTTAATGCTGGTCCCCTCCTATGTCCTTGGACTCAGCGGGCTGGGCTGAGCAACACCTTAATCTGCCACCCTCCTCTGCCCCCAGGTTCAGCACCTCCCTATCCCCGCCTTTACCCCACAACCATTCTGCTAGTAACCCACTTGCTGAGCAAACCCCCAGGGATTTTTGGCGCTGCAGGGATCTTTAGCTTCGGGACAAGGAGCGTTGCTGCAGAGTGAATGGAGAAGCCAAAAACACCCATGGAGGTGGGGTGGGGGGGCTAGCAAACTATAACTGATCACAGGAGGCAGGGTCAGGAAGCTATTCCTAGAGAGAGACAGAGGCACAGAAAGAGACAGATGGATCTCAGCACTCCTTGAAGCTGGAATCGATCAGGGTTCCCAGGTGGCCTTGGTCGCTGAGGGACCGGAGCGCTGGAGCCAGGCAGAGCCCCCAGCACAATCAGTCAGGAAAAGCGAATGAGGAGGACTTGTGGCACCTTAGAGACGAACATATTTATCTCAGCATAAGCTTTCATGGGCTAAAGCCCACTTCATCAGATGCATGCAGGGGAAAATACGGGAGGAAGATATAGATATAGTGATACAGAGAAGACGAGAAAATGGGGGTTGCCATAACAACCCTTAACGAGACCAATCGATGAAGGTGGGCTGTTAGCAGCAGGAGAAACAAAATTTTGTTGTGATAATCAGGCTAATCTGGGGGGACTAAAACTGCAGGGCAGAGAGAGCAGTAAGTGTTGGGGGGTCCCAATCCAGTCCCCCAGCTTCTAGCCGCCCACCCCCTTAAGGCTGCCATTGCTGGGAGCTCCCTCCATCTGCAGCTTCAACTTGTAAAGGTTGTAGATAAAACCTGTACAGCTGTGTGCCTTTGGGCAAAAACTTACACACAGGTACATGAAATCCATGCAAAAGAAACCACAGTGGGTAAAACCAGGGAACAAAAGCCTGAGCAGCCAAAACCCCAGCCAGCTGTTGCTCCCACGAAGAGGGAACTGTTCCAAGATCTCATCCTTCACATTTCTCCTAGGAACTACCAGGGGCCGATTGAAAAGTGTGAAAATATTTTTTCAAAGAAAAAACATCCACAACTTGATTCCATTTTATTGACAGCATCATTATTCGTACTCGCCTGGCTTGCCTTCTCTGGCAGAAGAGAGGCAGACAGACGCGGATGAGGACCACCAGCTGTGCCCCCACAAGACTGGGCTCTGGGCCAATCCTCCAGATATCTGAGACCCACATCCTTCCCCAGATCAACCGCCTGCAAAGTGGACCAGACCCACATCCCTCCCCAGAATGACCATCCGTGACCTGGACAGCGCCCCCAGCTCAGCCAGGAAGGAGAACTCTTGAAACTTTCTTTGGCTTTTCATCTCCCTGTTCTTCCCCTCATTGTTGGGGGCTGAAAATACCTGGCCGTGGGAAGCGAAGAGGCAGGCCCTGGATTCTACCTCTCGGGAGCCCACAGCTCACCCCCAGACGGTCGCCGAGGGTCTGGTGAGACGCTAGAAGGGCCATTTGCAAGTGGTTCAATTTTCCAGCTCGATTTGGCTGTTGGTTTCTGGCCCAAAATGCGGAGGCCTGACAGCGTCAGCACTGGGCAAATGTGGCTCGTTGCTGGAAGAGTCTGATTCTCCCGTCGTCTTCTCCCTTCCCAGGGATCCTCCGCGTCTCTCAGCAGCTCCTGGGGTCCCCAGCCGCTGTCCCCCCAGCCCGGTGGCAGACTGACGGCAGGGCAAGAAAGCGGACGCCGAACCCTCTTTGCTGTTGGCCTCCGGGACATCGCAATCAGCTTGTGCAGAAACACACACAGACCCCACCCGGAGCACATCGCACGTCACACCCACAACACGTCCTGCATCGCACATCACACACACAAAACATTGCACGTCACGCACACACAACACACCTCACGTTGCACATTGCATGTTGCATGTCGCACACGCAAACAGAAGACATCGCACCCCACACTTCACATGTGCGTCTTCTTGTTTGCCGTGTTGAGTGTGTGTGTGTGTGTGATGTGTTTTGTGTAGTCTTGGGTGTGTCGTGTTGTGTATCATGTTGTATGTGTTTGTGCCTATCTGTGTGATGTGTTGTGTGTCGTGTTGTGTGTTTGTATGTGTGTGACGTGGTGTGTGTGTGTGGTGTGTTTGTGGTGTCATGTGGCGTGTGGGGGTGTGTGTCTGACATGTTGTATGTCATGTTGTGTGTGTTTGTGTCTGTGTGACGTGTTGTGTGTTGTGTTGTGTGTGTGATGTGTTGTGTTTCATGTTGTGCGTGTGAGAGACCTGTTTTTGTGTGTGTGATGTGTTGTGTTTGTGACGCATTGTGTGTTTGTGCGAAGTGCGACGTGTTGTGTGTGCGATGTGCGACGTGCAACATCTGTGTGCGACATGCAACATTTTTGTGTGTAACGTGCGACACGCGACGTGTTGTGTGTTTGAAGTATGGCGTGCAATGTGCGACGTGTGCCGTGCTGAGTGTGCGTGCGACGTGTGCCGTGCTGACTGTGCATGCGACGTGTGACGCGTTGTGTGTCCGACATTCAACGTGTTGTGTGTGTGACGTGCGATGTGCGATGCGTTGTGTGTGCAGGTGTGACGTGCAACATGTGGCGTGTGATGTGTTGTGTGTGTCCCTACGATGTGCGACGTGCGATGTGTTGTATGTGTGACGTGTTGTGTGTCATGTTGTGTGTTACATGTTGTGTTGTGTGTGTCTGTGTGAGACGGGTTCTGTGTCATCTTGTGTGTGTGTGAGAGAAGTGTTTGTGTTTGTGATGTGTTGTGTGTCATGTTGTGTGTCACGTGTGTGTTTGTGTGTGACGTGTTTCTGTGTGTGTGTCGTGCGACTTGCATACATGTGTGCATGCGATGTGTTCTGTGTATCCGTGCAACGTGCGACGTGTTGTGTGGGACACACGATTTGTTTCTTTGTGTGTCATATTGTGTGTGTGTCATGTTGTGTTATATGTGTGTGTGTGACGGGTTGTGTGTCATGTGTGTGTCATGTGTGGTCTAGAGTGTTGTATGGATTGTGTGTGGTTGTGTGTTCGTGGTGACATGTGACGTGGTGTGTGGGTGTGGGTGTGTGAGACGTGTGTTGTGTAGTGTTGTGTGTGTGTGTGTGACGTACTGTGTGTGTGTCTTTGTGGTGTGGTGTGTGTGTGATGTGTTGTGTGTGATGTGTGTTTGTGTTGTATTGTGGGCCATTTTGTGTCATGTTCAGTGTGTGTATGGTGTTGTGTGTGTGGTGTCATGTTACGTGTTTTGTGTGAAGCGTGTGTCATCTTGCGTGTGTTGCTGTGTGTGTGACGTGTTGTGTGTGTGAGACGCGTTGTGTGACGTGTTCTGTGTGTGTGACGTGCTGTGTGTCGTGTTGCGTGTCTTTCTGTATGTGTGACATGTGTGTAGTTTTTTCTGTCTGGGTGATGTGGTGTGTGTCGTGTTGTGCGTGTGTGAGACGCGTTTGTGAGTGTGAGGTGCGAGGTGCTGTGCGTGCGACGCGCAAGGTGTTGTGTGTGACCGTGCTGTGTGCGATGTGCATCATGCAACAGGCGACGCGTTGTGTGTGTGTGCGTGCAACGTGCAATGTTTTGTGTGTGTGCGTGCTACATGCAGCATGCTGTGCGTGTGACGTGCAACGTGTGTGTGTGACGTGCTACACGTGACATGTTGTGCGTGCGGCGTACAATGTGTTGTGTCTGTGCGTGCGACACACACCACATCACACAACACGTCTCATGACACCACAACCACACAACACACACTCAACATGACACACAAAACGGCACACAACTCAACACACACTCAACATGACACACAAAACGGCACACAACTCAACACACACAACACAACACACAACATGTCACACAACACTACACACACCACACACACACAACACGAAACACAACACAGCACACACACACTGAACACAACACTCTGGCCGACACACAGCACACACACAAGACATCGCACACACACAGACGTGTCTCACACACACACGTGGGCAAACGTGGCTGGTTGCTGTCAGGGTCTGCGTCTCCCTGCGGGTCCAGGGGCCTGGCTGCAGCTCCCGCCCCAGCCCTCCCCCCGGGGGCGTTGGCTGCTGCCCCTTCCCGTGTCCCGGCCCCTCCGGCCTGGGTGTGGGGCTGGTGGCTGGTCTGTGGAAACGCCTGTGGGATGCGGCTTCCTTCGAGTTCCCAAAGGGTTGGTTGGACTCGGGCCCGAGTCTCCTTTCCCGTGCGAGAGATCCCGGCGTCACCTTTCCACCACGTCCTTGCCAAGGCTCCCTGCGCAGCTGAGCCGGGAGGGTTTTTTCACCTGTGTTTTTCTCCACCATCCTGCCTGCAGAGGGAGAGCTGCATTCGGGTCTCACTGTGGTGCGTTGGTCAAGGGGTTGGATTCTCACTCGGGGCGGGAGAGAGTGCGGAGAAGACCTTGGAAAGGTGAAGTCGGGGGCAGGACTTTTCAGGTGCCTGTTTTTGTGGGGGTTTCTTGAATGTTGTTTTTTGCTGAAATGGAGAGAAAGGTTGTTGGCTTTTCAGCCTGAAGGCTTGTTCTGTCCAGCAGCCCAAACTGCCAGCCTTGTTTCACCTCTTTAATGTTGGACAGTGTTGCCGGCACCCAGTGCCGAGAGGCAAAACAACAGCTGGGGTTGGTTCGCTACCCGGTGTGCGTCACCCAATAATCACAACGGGGTGGAGAACAGAAGTTTATTTGCAGCTGCAAAAAGGTCCCAAGGACACCTGGGCCTAGTGCGAGGGGGCTTCATTGACTCTCGTGGTCTTCCATCCCCTCGAGTTACCTAGTGGCCATGCCCCAGTGTACCCAACAACTCCCCCCTTTGAGAACACTCAACAGCCTTGGCTCTGAGTTTTCTCACTTGGGCTACTTATTTCTTTACAATAGGACTTTGCATAAGCACTTTGTGATAGCCCTGAAGAGAATGACTTATTAACTTTTGCAAAAGGGCCCTAACACATGAGACTGCACAGCATAATACCAGTAATACAAGCAATACAGGAAAGAAAAGTTTCAATAACAGGCTAAATAAACCACCAAGCCAAGACGACAAACCCCAGCCTGAAAACAAGGTTTGCAACCAATCGCTCTCTGGGGCAGTGTAGGCAACCTGTGCTCCGGCTCGGGCATGGGCCTCAGCCTGTACCACCTTTTCATAGATCTCATAACTGCTATCATTGACATATACACAACAGCGGGGCCCGACGAGGGCACAAACCCCTCCTTGGGATGCCAAGAGATAGTCCAAAGCGAGCCTGTTTGGGAGGGAAAACGTCCTGAGCTGCTGAACCTCTTTATTTAATGTTTTTACTGCTGACCCTAAATCACTAACCGAGCCTTCTAACTCTAAGGCCACCTTCTCAAGTACCATTTGCAGGCTTACAGTATAGCGGCCTATGCCTGCCATGGCTGGCCCGGTAAACAGTGGTGCTGTTCCCAGTACAGAGCACCCTACAAGCTTCTCGGTTGTGAGGGGATTCTTCATCTTGCCCTCCAATGCCGTAGTCAGTCGCCGCAGGGTCTTTTCTCGTGACTCAACAGAGGTGTCTCGGGCATTTCTAATCTTTCCTTTGGGCAGCGAGGCAGTTATGGAAAGATGAGGAACTCCACGAGCTATATAACAGCTACCTGTCCAGTTGGCTGGCAGCACCTTGTAAGCCTTTCGGCCACATACAAAATAGTGACCCTGTAGGGCCCAATAAGGACTGTTTCTTAAGGGGATTCCTGGGCTATTTAAGGCTGCTTTTCCAGTTCATATGCCCCTAGGGGGGCATCCCATCCTCCTGATTGGGTACAAGTGGGGGCATTTCTATCTGTGCCGTTCAAATTACACTCGCCATAGGGACCACTACAAACCCACCATTGGCTTGCTACGTTGGAGATATTAACTGGACGGCAAGTTATATTTCCAAACCCTTTTTTTGTGGTAAGCTTATTTGTAAGAGTTTCCCCAAAAGGACAGGAACCATTACACCCACACTGCTGGCCTCCCCTGTTGGTCTTTATCCAATACCCATCAGCCCACTGTGTAAATAACACAGGAGCTTTTTCCCACAGGACGCCCATAGTGATCAGATTGGCTTTGGGTAAAACATAACACTCCCTCAGTGAGTACTGCAACCGAATACTCCTGGTCCTGAGAGGTGGCTGTAAAGGGGTCTTGTCCCAGATCGGCAAGTCCATTCTTTCCTGCTCTTTGGGGGTGGCTTATTCTGCTAGGGTCAGGGGCAGCATGTCAAGGGGCATTCCCGTTTTGGGGGACAGTGGAGTCGGAGCACATACCCAGCAATCAGTCTGGTTTGTTAAATTAGCAACATGGTGCGCAAGCAAAACAAAGGAGTTATGCTCCTGATATGCACAGTTTGGAAATACCAATAGAGAGAATAACAATGTTACCCAATTAATTATCACCCGAGTCTTCCCAACCCAGGGTCTCCAGTACCTGGGTGGGCCCATTTAGCATTAAGGTGCCCACTATTTGTGTCTCTTAAACAGTAGCTTTAGTCCGAGATCGTCACTAGATGAGGAGTCAGCAGGTTGGACGGTCCACTGTTCCGCTGACGAGGGGGCGGGTACTGCCTTCAGACGAGAGTAATGGATCCAGTTCTTGTGTCCCTCGGTCTTTGCCGCTGTATGGGAGACCAGCAGGACGGTATAGAGTCCTTTCCACTTTTCCTGGAGAGGCTCGTCTTTCCAGGTACGAACAAGCACGGAGTCACCGGCTGTAAGGAGTGGACGGGAGAGTCCAAGGGGAGAGGCTGGGAATCCTTGGTATACCTGTGAAGAGACAAGAGAACAGCAGACAGGGAACACATATACTGAGACAAAAAAACATTACCCAGCTCCCATTCCCCTGGCAGAACCGGGGTGCCATTCATAGGCCATGCCCATTCAAACATAATTTCAAAGGGACTAAGCCCTAATCTACCCTTTGGGAGAGCGCAGACATGGAGCAGGACAAGGGGCAAAGCAATAGGCCATCGCAGTGAGGCTTCTTGGCACACTTTTGAGAGATGCCGTTTAAGGGTCTGATTGATAAGCTCCACTACCCCACTGGCTTGCGGTCTCCAGGGCGTATGGAGTTTCCAGGGGATCTGTAAAGCATGTGAGGGTATGTCTACACTACAGAATAAGGTCGAATTTATAGAAGTCGGTTTTTTAGAAATCGGTTTTATAAATTCGAGTGTGTGTGTCCCCACAGTAAATGCTCTAAGTGCATTAAGTGCATTAACTCGGCGGAGCGCTTCCACAGTACCGAGGCAAGCGTCGACTTCCGGAGCGTTGCACTGTGGGTAGCTATCCCACAGTTCCCGCAGTCTCCGCTGCCCATTGGAATTCTGGGTTGAGATCCCAATGCCTGATGGGGCTAAAACATTGTCGCGGGTGGTTCTGGGTACATATCGTCAGCCTCCCGTTCCCTCCCTCCCCCCGTGAAAGCAAGGGCAGACAATCATTTCGCGCCTTTTTTCCTGAGTTACCTGTGCAGACGCCATACCATGGCAAGCATGGAGCCCGCTCAGGTAACCGTCACCCTATGTCTCCTGGGTGCTGGCAGACGCGGTACGGCATTGCTACACAGTAGCAGCAACCCCTTGCCTTGTGGCAGCAGACGGTACAGTACGACTGGTAGCCGTCATCGTCATGTCTGAGGTGCTCCTGGTCGCCTCTGTGAGGTCGATCAGGAGCGCCTGGGCAGACATGGGCACAGGGACTAAATTTGGAGTGACTTGACCAGGTCATTCTCTTTAGTCCTGCAGTCAGTCCTATTGAACCGTCTTATGGTGAGCGGGCAGGCGATACGGACTGCTAGCAGTCGTGCTGTACCATCTTCTGCCGAGCAGTCATGAGATGTGGATGGCATGCAGTCGGTCTGCTGCCAGCCAAAGATGTAAAAGATAGATGGAGTGGGTCAAAACAAGAAATAGACCAGATTTGTTTTGTACTCATTTGCTTCCCCCCCCTCCCCTGTCTAGGGGACTCATTCTTCTAGATCACACTGCAGTCAAGGTGCAGCGAGGTAAATCTAGCCATGTATCAATCAGAGGCCAGGCTAACCTTCTTGCTCCAATAAGGACAATAACTTAGGTGCACCATTTCTTATTGGAACCCTCTGTGAAGTCCTGCCTGAAATACTCCTTGATGTAAAGCCACCCCCTTTGTTGATTTTAGCTCCCTGAAGCCAACCCTGTAAGCGCCCCTCCCAGCGTCAGAGCAATGGCAAACAATCGGGCATCTGAGAGTGCTGTCCAGAGCAGTCACAATGGAGCGCTCTGATGGGGCTAAAACATTGTCGCGGGTGGTTCTGGGTACGTGTCGTCAGGCCCCCGTTCCCTCCCTCCCTCCGTGAAAGCAAGGGCAGACAATCATTTCGCGCCTTTTTTCCTGAGTTACCTGTGCAGACGCCATACCACAGTAAGCATGGAGCCCGCTCAGGTAACCGTCACCCTATGTCTCCTGGGTGCTGGCAGACGCGGTACGGCTTTGCTGCACAGTAGCAGCAACCCCTTGCCTTCTGGCAGCAGACGGTGCAATACGACTGGTAGTCGTCCTCATCGTGTCCGAGGTGCTCCTGGCCGCGTCGGCTGGGAGCGCCTGGGCAGACATGGGCGCAGGGACTAAATTTGGAGTGACTTGACCAGGTCATTCTCTTTAGTCCTGCAGTCAGTCCTATTGAACCGTCTTATGGTGAGCAGGCAGGCGATACGGACTGCTAGCAGTCGTACTGTACCATCTTCTGCCAGGCAGGCAAGAGATGAGGATTGCTAGCAGTCGTATTGCACCATCTTCTGCCAGGCAGGCAAGAGATGGGGATGGCTAGCAGGCGTACTGTACCATCTTCTGCCAAGCAGCCATGAGATGTGGATGGCATGCAGTCCTTCTGCACCGTCTGCTGCCAGCCAAAGATGTAAAAGATAGATGGAGTGGGTCAAAACAAGAAATAGACCAGATTTGTTTTGTACTCATTTGCCTCCTCCCCTGTCTAGGGGACTCATTCCTCTAGGTCACACTGCAGTCACTCACAGAGAAGGTGCAGCGAGGTAAATCTAGCCATGTATCAATCAGAGGCCAGGCTAACCTCCTTGTTCCAATAACAACGATAACTTAGGTGCACCATTTCTTATTGGAACCCTCCGTGCAGTCCTGCCTGAAATACTCCTTGATGTACAGGCACCCCCTTTGTTGATTTTAGCTCCCTGAAGCCAACCCTGTAAGCCGTGTCGTCAGTCGCCCCTCCCTCCGTCAGAGCAACGGCAGACAATCGTTCCGCGCCTTTTTTCTGTGCGGACGCCATACCACGGCAAGCATGGAGCCCGCTCAGCTCACTTTGGCAATTAGGAGCACATTAACCACCACACGCATTATTCAGCAGTATATGCAGCACCAGAACATGGCAACGCGATACCGGGCGAGGAGGCGACGTCAGCGCGGTCCCGTGAGTGATCAGGACATGGACACAGATTTCTCTGAAAGCATGGGCCCTGACAATGCATGCATCATGGTGCTAATGGGGCAGGTTCATGCTGTGGAACGCCGATTCTGGGCTCGGGAAACAAGCACAGACTGGTGGGACCGCATAGTGTTGCAGGTCTGGGACGATTCCCAGTGGCTGCGAAACTTTCGCATGCGTAAGGGCACTTTCATGGAACTTTGTGACTTGCTTTCCCCTGTCCTGAAGCGCATGAATACCAAGATGAGAGCAGCCCTCACAGTTGAGAAGCGAGTGGCGATAGCCCTGTGGAAGCTTGCAACGCCAGACAGCTACCGGTCAGTTGGGAATCAATTTGGAGTGGGCAAATCTACTGTGGGGGCTGCTGTGATGCAAGTAGCCCACGCAATCAAAGATCTGCTGATATCAAGGGTAGTGACCCTGGGAAATGTGCAGGTCATAGTGGATGGCTTTGCTGCAATGGGATTCCCTAACTGTGGTGGGGCCATAGACGGAACCCATATCCCTATCTTGGCACCGGAGCACCAAGCCGCCGAGTACATAAACCGCAAGGGGTACTTTTCAATAGTGCTGCAAGCTCTGGTGGATCACAAGGGACGTTTCACCAACATCAACGTGGGATGGCCGGGAAAGGTGCATGATGCTCGCATCTTCAGGAACTCTGGTCTGTTTCAAAAGCTGCAGGAAGGGACTTTATTCCCAGACCAGAAAATAACTGTTGGGGATGTTGAAATGCCTATATGTATCCTTGGGGACCCAGCCTACCCCTTAATGCCATGGCTCATGAAGCCGTACACAGGCAGCCTGGACAGTGGTCAGGAGCTGTTCAACTACAGGCTGAGCAAGTGCAGAATGGTGGTAGAATGTGCATTTGGACGTTTAAAGGCGCGCTGGCGCAGTTTATTGACTCGCTTAGACCTCAGCGAAACCAATATTCCCACTGTTATTACTGCTTGCTGTGTGCTCCACAATATCTGTGAGAGTAAGGGGGAGACGTTTATGGCGGGGTGGGAGGTTGAGGCAAATCGCCTGGCTGCTGGTTACGCGCAGCCAGACACCAGGGCGGTTAGAAGAGCACAGGAGGGCGCGGTACGCATCAGAGAAGCTTTGAAAAACAGTTTCATGACTGGCCAGGCTACGGTGTAAAAGTTCTGTTTGTTTCTCCTTGATGAACCCCCCCGCCCCTTGGTTCACTCTACTTCCCTGTAAGCTAACCACCCTCCCCTCCTCCCTTTAATCATTGCTTGCAGAGCCAATAAAGTCATTGCTGCTTCACAGTCATGCATTCGTTATTCATTCATCACACAAATAGGGGGATGACTAGCAAGGTATCCCAGGAGGGGTGGTGGAGGAGGGAAGGAAAATGCCACACAGCACTTTAAGCACAGCACTTTAAAAGTTTACAACTTTAAAATTTATTGAATGACAGCCTTCTTTTTTTTGGGCAATCCTCTGTGGGGGAGTGGCTGGTTGGCCGGAGGCCTCCCCACCGTGTTCTTGGGCGTCTGGGTGAGGAGGCTATGGAACTTGGGGAGGAGGGCGGTTGGTTACAGAGGGGCTGCAGTGGCAGTCTGTGCTCCAGCTGCCTTTGCTGCAGCTCAACCATACACTGGAGCATACTGGTTTGGTCCTGCAGCAGCCTCAGCATTGAATCCTGCCTCCTCTCATCACGCTGCCGCCACCTTTGAGCTTCAGCCCTGTCTTCAGCCCTCCACTTACTCTCTTCAGCCCGCCACTTACTCTCTTCAGCCCTCCACCTCTCCTCCCGGTCATTTTGTGCTTTCCTGCACTCTGACATTATTTGCCTCCACGCATTCGTCTGTGCTCTGTCAGTGTGGGAGGACAGCATGAGCTCGGAGAACATTTCATCGCGAGTGCGTTTTTTTTTCTTTCTAAGCTTCACTAGCCTCTGGGAAGGAGAAGATCCTGTGATCATTGAAACACATGCAGCTGGTGGAGAAAAAAAAAGGGACAGCGGTATTTAAAAAGACACATTTTATAAAACAGTGGCTACACTCTTTCAGGGTAAACCTTGAAAGTTAACATTACATACATAGCACATGTGCTTTCGTTACAAGGTCGCATTTTGCCTCCTCCCACCGCGTGAACGGATTTTGGTTGAATGCCAGCAAACATACACTGCAATGCTTTGTTCTACAGTGATTCCCCAGTACGTGTTGCTGGCCTGGAGTGGTAAAGTGTCCTACCATGAAGGACGAAATAAGGCTGCCCTCCCCAGAAACCTTTTGCAAAGGCAGAACCGCAAATGCCAGGGCAAAGTAATCCTTTCACATGCTTGCTTTTAAACCATGTATAGCATTTTAAAAGGTACACTCACCAGAGGTCCCTTCTCCGCCTGCTGAGTCCAGGAGGCAGCCTTGGGTGGGTTCGGGGGGTACTGGCTCCAGGTCTAGGGTGAGAAACAGTTCCTGGCTGTCGGGAAAACCGGTTTCTCCGCTTGCTTGCTGTGAGCTATCTACAACCTCCTCCTCATCATCTTCTTCGTCCCCAAAACCTACTTCTGTATTGCCTCCATCTCCATTGAAGGAGTCAAACAACACGGCTGGGGTAGTGGTGGCTGAACCCCCTAAAATGGCATGCAGCTCATCATAGAAGCGGCATGTTTGGGGCTCTGACCCAGAGCGGCCGTTCGCCTCTCTGGTTTTCTGGTAGGCTTGCCTCAGCTCCTTCAGTTTCACGCGGCACTGCTTCGGGTCCCTGTTATGGCCTCTGTCCTTCATGCCCTGGGAGATTTTCAGAAAGGTTTTGGCATTTCGAAAACTGGAACGGAGTTCTGATAGCACGGATTCCTCTCCCCAAACAGCGATCAGATCCCGTACCTCCCGTTCAGTCCATGCTGGAGCTCTTTTGCGATTCTGGGACTCCATCATGGTCACCTCTGCTGATGAGCTCTGCATGGTCACCTGCAGCTTGCCACGCTGGCCAAACAGGAAATGAGATTCAAAAGTTCGCGGTTCTTTTCCTGTCTACCTGGCCAGTGCATCTGAGTTGAGAGCGCTGTCCAGAGCGGTCAGAATGGAGCACTCTGGGATAGCTCCCGGAGGCCAATACCATCGAATTGTGTCCACAGTACCCCAAATTCGAGCCGGCAACGTCGATTTAAGCGCTAATCCACTTGTCAGGGGTGGAGTAAGGAAATCGATTTTAAGAGCCCTTTAAGTCGAAATAAAGGGCTTCATTGTGTGGACGGGTGCAGGTTTAAATCGATTTAACGCTGCTAAATTCGATCTAAAGTCCTAGTGTAGACCAGGGCTGAGATGCTTTGAATGATTTTTGACGTGAAACGTGTCCCGTTGTCAGATTCCATCCACTGGGGGAGTCCAAAGCGAAGAATGATCTCCTTAACAAACTTGAGGGCTACTGTTCTGGCAGTGCAATTACGGCATGGGAAGGCTTCTGGCCATCCGATGAACCGATCCACTATGACAAGGAGATATTTGAACCCTGGGGTCCGGGGAAACTCAGTAAAGTCCATTTGCCACACTTGTCCGGGGCCCGGAGTGGGTTCCAGGGCAGCTGGTGGCACAGGATGTCCCGGTCGGGGGTTATTCTTTTGGCAGACTAAGCAGTCCGCTTGTACCTGGGCAGCCAGGGGTCGGAGTCCGGAAGTGATAAAGTATTTTCCCATTAGCTGGATAAGTGCTTCCCTGCCAGCATGAGTGGTTTGATGTAGTTTCTGCAGCACCGGCCGGATCAGGCCCTTTGGTAGGAGGACCTTCCCTTCTGGGGAATGGAGCCATCCCTCCTTTTCCCGGAGACCGAGTTTGTCAGTTAGCTGTCTCTCCTCCCCAGAGTACTGAGGGGTTGGAAGCTCCCCTCCTGATGGGATAAGGGCATGCATATGGGCGTTCTCAGCCTGAGGGGATGGCAGGGTGGCAGCATGCTTAGCCTCTCTATCTGCGCGGGCGTTACCTCTGGCCACATCTTGATCCTCCCTTTGATGGGCTTTACAGTGTACCACCGCCACTTCCGAGGGAAGTTGTACGGCTTCTAGGAGCCGGAGGATTTGGGGCCCATACTTGACTGGGGAGCCTTGGGCTGTCAGCATTCCCCTTTGCTTCCATAGGCCAGAATGAGCATGCAGCACACCAAAAGCATACTTTGAATCAGTAAAAATGTTGACCCGCTTTCCTTTTGACAGTTCAAGTGCACGGGTCAGGGCTATTAGTTTGGCCAGCTGGGCAGAGGTCCCAGCAGGCAAACTTCCACAGTGTCATGGAGGGTCACAACAGTATAACCCGCCCTCCTTTGCCCATCTATTACAGTACTGCTACCATCAGTGTACCACTCATAATCTGCATTTGGGACGGGTGCATCCTTTAAATCCGGACGGCTGGAGTACTGGGCGTCTAGGATCTCTAAACAGTCATGTTCCTGTTCCTCTGTTTCTGGCAAGAGGGTGGCTGGGTTAAGGGAGGGGCAAGGCTGTAAGGTGACTTCAGAGTTCTCTAACAGCTTCGCCTGGTACCGAGCAATGGAGCCTGGGTGAGCCAAAGCCCTGCCTTTGCAGCCAATAAGGCTCGGACCATATGGGGAGTATAGATTTGCATAACCCCTCCCAATGTTAGCTTCTCCGCTTCCTCAAGCACTAGGGCAAGTAGCTGCGACCGCCCATAAACATGCCGGCCAACCCTTTGCAACCTGATCCAGTTGCTTAGAAAAATAAGCCACGGGACGTCTCCATGCTCCTAACAGCTGTGTGAGCACTCCTAGGGCCATCCCCTTTCGTTCATGTACATACAACTGAAACGGCTTCGAGAGATCCGGCAGGCCCAGTACCAGAGCTTCCATCAATTTTCTTTTCAGGATTTTAAATGCCCTGTCAGCCTCTGGGGTCCAATAGAAGGGGTCATGATCTGCTCCTTTTACACTGTCGTACAGGGGTTTAGCCCACAGTCCAAACTCTGGGATCCATATCCTGCAAAAGCCTGCCATACCCAGAAATGCCCTGAGCCGCTTACGGTTACTTGGGGTAGGAACTTGACAGATAGCTTCCTTTCTTTTCTTTTTTTTTCGCTTGAAAGCTGTCGCTCCCCTTGCCTTAGCTGTAACCTGATTCCGCTCTACCTCAGACAACAGGGTTCTCAGGGGGATATTACAGTCATCTCAATCCGGCTTGTGACTACCGAGGCACCCCTCAAAGACTGAAATAAACCAGCTTGGGTTCATGGAGAATTCCCCAGCCTGTGTTTTAAAAGCTGCTAGGTCTATTGGATTGAATGGCACATGGGTGTAAACTTGCATAGTGGTAGCCTGACGTCCGTCTGCCCCTGGGCAAGCCACAACAGTCTTGGTAAGCAAAGGATAGAGTCCCACTGAGGGGGCAATCTCTGTAACCCGAGGCATCCTACCCTTATAAGGTGGGGGTTGGGGGCCGAAGGGGACACCGGCTCTGCCATTACAGTGGGGGTGGGGGTCTGGGGACTAACATTAGCTACTACCGAACCAGTCGGAGTCAAATTACAGCTCTGCAGAATTACAGCTCTGTTCTGTTTCTTCAAGCCATAAACGTTTGTGCATACAAATGTTCATTCCATTTACCCATTCACTGACAAATCAAAACTAATTGGAGGATCATGTTGTAATTAATTGACCCTCCTGGTGGCCACCACTCCTGGTCCTCTAGTTGATATTGAGGCCAGTCAACTGTACAGAATCGTTTTAATTGGCTCTTAGTCATCGGATCCGCACCAAATACCTTCCAGATTGCTAGAATGCATTCTAGGAGCGTACACCGTGCCCTAACCCCCGAGCTCTGTCCCTGTCCCATACCTACAGGGTAACTCTGGGCATCCCCAGGATCCAACAGAGCATAGAATCCAGATTTCAAAAGGTTCCTACCTTATCCAAGGGACCGGTTCCCCACCATCGTCCGCAGCTGCTCCTCCCCCATGTCCAAGGGACCGGTTCCTCACCATCATCCACAACTACTTCTCCACTATATGAGTGCGTTGCACCGTCGTGCCCTCTGGGGTCGATCAAATCGCGTCTCCTCCGAGGCCCCCGATGAACTCACCAGTGCACGCTGGGCGTCGGTTCTCGCCGCAATCCTCGACCTCCAGGAGGGGTCCGGGCAAGGCTAAATAGCAGCCTCATCGCCCACCCAGGGATGCCAAAAGCTGTTGCCAGCACCCAGTGCCGAGAGGTTAAACAACAGCTGGGGTTGGTTCGTTACCCGGTGTGCTTCACCCAATAATCACAACGGGGTGGAGAAGGAGAAAAGTTTATTTGCAGCTGCAAAAAGGTCCAGGGAGAATAAGATCTCAGATCCTGCACACAGAGCAGGAAGTTACACAGGCTTTTATACATCCTTTTTCCCAGCATACCTATCCAATAGGAAGCTGCCCTAAGTATCCATATAGCCAGCCAATCCAGTTCCCAGCTAGTTCCCTTGTTCTCTGTATCATTTGTTAAACTATACATAAAGCTGCTTTATTCAGCATTGTTCCTCCATATCTGCCCTGTTTGGCTTTGTTTAGTTTCAGGCGGTCTGACTCTGCAACATATTGTTGCAGATCCTCAGCATAACTGCTGCGAGTGCCTCCAGGCGGGGGGGCCAAGGACACTTGGGCCTAGTACGCAGAGCTGCTGCGAGTGCCTCCAGGCAGGAGGGGGGGCCAAGGACACCTGGGCCTAGTGCGAGGGGGCTTCATCGACACTCGTGGTCTTCCATCCCCTCGAGTTACCTAGTGGCCATGCCCCAGTGTCCCCAACAACTCCCCTGCTCAAAGCAGGACCAATCTCCAACTAAATCATCCCAGCCAGGGCTTTGTCAAGCCTGACGTTAAAAACTTCTAAGGAAGGAGATTCCACCACCTCCCTAGGGAACGCATTCTAGTGTTTCACCATCCTCCTAGTGAAAAAGTTTTTCCTAATATCCAACCTAAACCTCCCCCACTGCAATATGAGACCATTACTCCTTGTCCTGTCATCTGCTATCACTGAGAACAGTCTAGATCCATCCTCTTTGGAACCCCCTTTCAGGTAGTTGAAAGCAGCTATTCAAATCCCCCCTCAGTCTTCTCTTCTGCAGACTAAACAATCCCAGTTCCCTCAGCCTCTCCTCATAAGTCATGTGTTCCTGTCCCCTACTCATTTTTGTTGCCCTCCACTGGACTCTTTCCAATTTTTCCACCTTCTTCTTGTAGTGTGGGGCTCCAAACTGGACACAGTACTCCAGATCTCCAGAGTAGATATGTGGACAGAGTTGGCAATGGGTTTGTTGGAAGGATCGGTTCGTGGGTTAGTGTTTTTGTTGTGTGGTTGCTGGTGAGTATTTGCTTCAGGTTGGGGGGGCTGTCTGTAAGCGAGGTCTGGCCTGTCTCCCAAGATCTGTGAGAGTGATGGGTCGTCCTTCAGAATAGGTTGCAGATCCTTGATGCTGTGCTGGAGAGGTTTCAGTTGGGGGCTGAAGGTGACGGCTGGTGGCGTTCTGTTCCTTTCTTTGTTGGGCCTGTCCTGGAGTAGGTGACCTCTGGGTATTCTTCCCTTCAGCAGGTAGTTTTAAGATCACTTGATAGAGATCCTGTAGGTGTTTGTCTCTGTGCGAGGGGTTGGAGCAAATGAGGTTGTACCGTAGAGCTCGGCTGTAGACAAGGGATTGTGTGGTGTGGTCTGGATGAAAGCTGGAGGCTCACCACACGATCCATCGTCTACAGCCGAGCTCTGCGATACAACCGCATTTGCTCCAACCCCTCAGATACGGACAAACACCTACAGGATCTCTATCAAGCATTCTTACAACTACAATACCCACCTGCGGAAGTGAAGAAACAGATTGACAGAGCCAGAAGAGTACCCAGAAGTCACCTACTACAGGACAGGCCCAACAAAGAAAATAACAGAATGCCACTAGCCATCACCTTCAGCCCCCAACTAAAACCTCTCCAGCTCATCATCAAGGATCTACAACCTATCCTGAACGACGGCCCATCACTCTCACAGATCTTGCGAGACAGGCCAGCCCTTGCTTACAGACAGCCCCCCAACCTGAAGCAAATACTCACCAGCAACCACACACCACACAACAGAACCACTAACCCAGGAACCTATCCTTGCAACAAAGCCCGTTGCCAACTGTGCCCACATATCTGTTCAGGGGACACCATCATAGAGCCTAATCACATTAGTCACACTATCAGAGGCTCGTTCACCTGCACATCTACCGATGTGATATATGCCCATCATGTGCCAGCAATGCCTCTCTGCCATGTACATTGGTCAAACTGGACAGTCTGTACGTAAAAGAATCAATGGACACAAATCAGACCTCAAGAATTATAACATTCAAAAACCAGTCGGAGAACACTTCAATCTCTTTGGTCACTCGATTACAGACCTAAAAGTTGCAATTCTTCAACTAAAAAACTTCAAAAACAGACTCCAACCAGAGACTGCTGAATTGGAATTAATTTGCAAACTGGATACAATTAACTGAGGCTTGAATAGAGGCTGGGAGTGGAAGGGTCATTTCACAAAGTAAAATTATTTCCCCATGTTTATTTCTCCTCACCCCCACCCCCCACTGTTCCTCAGACTTTCTTGTCAGCTGCTGGAAATGGCCCACCTTGATTATCACTGCAAAAGGTTTCCCCCCCCCCCCGTTCTCCTGCTGGTAATAGCTCACCTTAAGTGATCACTCTCGTTACCATGTGTATGGTAACACCCATTGTTTCATCTTCTCTCTGTATATAAATCTCCCTACTGTATTTTCCACTGAATGCATCCAATGAAGTGAGCTGTAGCTCACGAAAGCTTATGCTCAAAGAAATTTCCTAGTCTCTAACGTGCCACAAGTACTCCTTTTCTTCAAGTGAGATGGTAATTCCTTAATTCCCTGGGTTACTTCCTGGCCACTTCTGTGACTTTAGTGCCATTATGAAAACTGTTCTCAAAATCTCTGGGTCCCCTTGCCCTACGCTGTGGTTATGAAAGCTCCTTCTCAGCTCCTTTTACTTTCCTGCTTTCCAGTTACTGTAAATAAACCATTAACACAATTCTTCTTGTTTCTTCCACATTCTTGTCTTAGTTCCAGTTGTTGTGGGCAGAGTCATGAGATGTGTTTGTGACACTCTACACCTTGGGGGAACGTCTTATGCTTAGAAGAAGCACACGGGATCTTTTCAGGGGAAAAGGCAATACACCGCATTTCTTGAAAATACAACTCTTAGCATACGCATTTAATCACACACACACACACACACGTCCTGCAGATGGTCTTACAGTTACCAGTTTGCTGTAGCTCTTGTCAATCTAACGGCCAGTTAGACTGAACACAAGCGAGGAGCTGAGCTCCGTCGGTCGCAAACCCATGCTCTGAGGCTTTGCAGGACTGAACCCAGAGTCTGATGGCAAAACACCCCAGCTTTAGACTTGTAAATTCCAACTTTCGTCTATGGATTTTGCAATGTCATTCTGTAATCGTTAGTCCTCAAGTGGGATTAATCTCCGGGTTTTCCGCTGTTATTGTTTGGTGGTTTTGTTGGCTTCCCATCCTTAGATCTTCTTTGTCGTGCATTCAGGGTGCCTGCCTCGCCATTGAGGTCATAAATGCTGCTAACATGTTTAGCGTCGGATACGGTGGATGTTTTCTGATTGTCTCCTGCTGTTTCCAAGTCTCTCACGTCTTCTTGACCATCTGGACATTTGTGAGGCCTTTTCACAGTCATCAGAATCTGGCTGATGCACCTTTACCAATGGCCCACGAGGCCGTTCCTTCCTGCTCTCAGAAAGGGTGGCGGGCAGAACATGGTCAAATCCTATCCTATATCAATCCATTTAATACATGGTTATCCCTTCTCTTTCATTATGCAAAATGGAAACATAAAACCCTACTCCTCTAGGTGCCCTGTAACCCCCATATTCCTCACCTTGTATTGAATTGTGTTGTTACCTTGCACGGCATGGTTTCCATGTATCCGGGGAAAGATTAGGAGGTACCAGCAAGGAAGGTCAGCAACCCCCGGGTGGGGTGTGAAACAGCCCATCCACAGCCGTTGCCCAGCAAGGAAGCTCCCACTCAGTGATTCCCCTGCCTGAGGCCACAGCAAGGGAATTGCTGCACCGGGCTGGGAGATTGAGCAATGCCCCCACCACGCTTCCCCCCCCCAGACACGCCTGGACTGGGGCTTCCCAAGCACACGGGCTGAGGGGGCAAAAACCAAACCCAAACCCGGGGCCCATGCTTGGCCTTTCTCCTCCCCCCACCGACACTGCCAGCAAGAAGGACACTGAAGACTTGAGACTGCAACTGAGGGGACGGGCCCGGGCACACAACACGTCGCACTTCACACACAAAATGTCGAATCTCGCACCCACAACTCCTCGCACGTCACACCCACAGAACATATCGCACGTCGCGCACACAGCACGTCGCACGTCAGACACACAAACACGTCTCACACACACACAAAACACGACACACAACCCGTCTCACAGACAGAAAACACCACACACACCACATCACACAAAACACGTCACATGACACCACAGACACAACACCACACACACACTTAACACGACACACAAAATGGCACACAACACACACAAGACGACAGACAACAGATCACACAACACACCACACAGACACACACACAGAACATGTCACACATCGCACCTCACACACAAAGGTCACATGTCACACACAACACGCCGCACGCCGCATGTCGTACACCGCACATCACAATTCGCATGCACACACAGCATGTCGCATGTTGCATGTCGCACGTCACAGTCACGCACACCACACAGCTCACGTCACACGTCTCACACACACAACACGTCGCACGTCGCACATCACACACACAAAGTGCTGTGCATCACACACAACGTCGTTCGTCACATGTCACGTGTCGCACGCCCACACAGCACATCGCATATCGCAAATCAAACACACAGCACTTCGCGTTTCGCATATCTCACACACACAACACGTCCCACACACACAGCACGACACACAACACTTGTGTGTGTGAGACGTGTTTGTGTGCGTGTGATGTGTTGTGCATGTGTTGTCTGTCGTATAGAGTGTTGTATTCAGTGTGTGGGGGACTTGTTGTGTGTTGTGTTGTGTGTGTGTGTGTCTGTGTGGTGTGTTGTGTGTGTGATGTGTTGTGTGCAATGTTGTGTGTTTGTTTTGTGTTGTGTGCCGTTGGTGTGGTGTGTGTCGCACGCACAGAGACAACACATCTCACCTCAGACGCACAGCACGTTGCACGCTCACATAGCACATCACACACACAGTACATTGCGCATCGCACATGTCACACACACAACATCACACAAACACACAGCACAACACACAACACATGTGTGAGACGTGTTTGTGTGTGTGCGATGTGTTGTGTGTGTGCTGTGTGTCGTCCAGAGTGTTGTGTTCCGTGTGTGTGTGATGTGTTGTGTTTCGTGTTGTGTGTGGTGTGGTGTGTGTGTGGTCTTTTGTGACGTGTTGTGTGTGTCATCTAGAGTGTTGTGTGACGTGTTGTGTGTGTGTCTGTGTGGTGAGTGGTGTGTTGTGTGTGTGTGATGGGTTTTGTGTCGTGTTGTGTGTCATGAGACGTTTTGTGTGTGACATGGTGTGTGTCGCACGTACAGAAACAACACATCGTACGCCGCACGCCACACGCCGCACACACAACACGTCGCACATCGCTTGTCACACATTGGACATAGACACACAACACGTCGCACATCAGACACACACAACACGTTGCACGTTGCACACATACACACAAAACGTCGAACGTGGCACACACAACACGTCGCACGTCACGTCACTCCCAGCAAGTCGCACTTCACACATGTCCCCCGCGTGTCACACGCGCACACACAGCACGTCGTATGTCATGCACAACACGTCGCGTGTAGCACGGACACACAACACGTCGCACGTAACACACACAAGATGTCACATGTTGCACATCACACACAAAACATCGCATGTCACAGGCACATACACAACACGTCGCATGTCGCATGATGCACATTGCACATAGCACGGACACACACAACACGCTGCCCGTTGCACGCACGCACAGCACGTCGCACGTCACACTCAAAAACACATCTCACACCACACAACACGACACACGCCATGTCACACAGACACAAAACACTACACACGTCACACACACAACACAGAATACATCACACAGACAGACACAAACACATACGACACACACCACCTCACGCACAACACATCACATGACACCAAAAACACAACACCACCCACACACTCAACATGGCATACAACATGACACAACACGTCACACAGACAGACACAAACACGACACACAATGTCACACACACAACACACGTCTCACACACACACACCACATCACATGTCACCACAAACACAATACCACACACACAATCCACACAACACTCTAGACGACACACAACACCACACACAAGACATCACACACACACACACAACCCGTCACACACACACACATATCACGACACGCACATGACACAGAAAACGACTCACACAGAAACACACACAACACGACACACACAGAAACACATCACACGTCCCACAAAACATGTTGCACATTGTCACACACACTCATGTAAGCATGTCGCACATTGCACGCCGCACGACACACACAAGGGACGTTCAAAGCGAGACGGGCGTTCTTTTTGGGGAGACTAAACCCCATTGCACTGACCAGGAGAAGGGGGAAGTGGGAGCCTGCAGCGCCATCTAGCGGCCAAAGGAGAAATCGCCGGCTTCTGGACCTGTGTGCGCCCTTGGTTCGGTTCCCATGCAAAGCTGTGTCACGCCAGGTTGGGAAAACGGGGTTCTGCTGCCCGCCATCATCCTCTGGAATGACTCAACCCGACAGGACACCTCCTGCGATACACTGCTCCGAGTGACGCTCTCAAACAGGTCCCCACAGCTCCCCAGTCTCCCCCCTCCGGGAGGCAAGTGTGAGAGGATTGTTCTCCCCAACTGACAGAAGGAGAAACGAAGGCTGAGAAAGGCGAAGGGCCTTGTCTTCCATCACACAACCTGTCGGGATAGAGTTGGGAACAGGACCCGGGTGTCCTGACTTTCAAACGAACCATCAGTCTGGAGTTTCACATACTGAATGATCAGAATAAAGGGACCTGCAATGAGCTACAGACCAACAACCATTCACACTGATTCTTCAGCAAGTGTTTTAGAAGCACGAGAACACCAGCGAGAACCAGGAACGGCTCAGAGACAATCAGCAGCGAGAAGGAGAACAATTCACCAAACAGATGGTTGGTTCTGGCTTATTTGCTGGGCCTTAAACGAGAACAACAAAGTCCTGAGTCTCCCCCCTGCCACGAGACCCCCTGCTCAGCCAATCAGCGTGGAGACTCTGGCGGTGGGCTGAGGGTTCCCCAGATGGCCCAGGGATGGCTCAGGTCACCGGTGAGGATCACTCTCAGAGCACGCTTCCTGCCCCATCTCTTTCGGAGGCCTCCCACCATGAGGGCTACAGAGTACCCCCTCCTCGCCACTGGACGGAGGGAAGCAGGAAAAAGGAAACCAAAAAAGTCAAACCTCAGGGACTCGAAGGGACAAAGGCCAAGCTGGGGGAAAATTGTCCCACCTTAACCTCCTGTTTTCCGTGCCGAGAATTTGGCCAGCACCGGGCAGATCAGGCTGCCTCGGTACTAAACTTCTCTGGGGCTCTTCCCTTCTCCACAGGGACGTCTGTCTTCTCGCTCAATGAGCAGTGGGAAAGGAGAAAACTCCAGAGAGGCTCCACCTCGCGCTCACATACGAGACCCTGAATTCTCTCTCAGTCCTCAAGGAGACACCTCAGGAAGGAGACTCCCTGCAGCAAAGCCCCGGGGGTCTCTGAGATCCCCCTGCCCTGCAGCCTGTCCTCCCTGGCCGTTGTCGTGGACTCTCTGTGAGGTCACCGCCTCCCAACCTCCTTTCACCAATCAGCTGAGTGCTGCAAAAGGCCCTTGTGATGTCACTGCCACCCCCACCCCTGCCCTGCAGGGCTCATGTCCTGCCCCGAGCCGGCTCCTGTGCGTGTTTGAGCTGCTCCCCCTGGGTCACCCCCACACACTCAGTGGTCGTGCAAGGGTTCACGCAGGCCACACGTGGAACCATCAGAGGATGCTCAATGTGCCGCACTCGGTTTTGCAGAGATTTGGAGACTTGAAGGCCAGAAGAGACTCTTAGATCATCTCATCTGGCCCCCTACACATCACAGGCCTCCTGTATGGCGCAGTCGCGAGTTGTCATAAATATAAAGGGAAGGGTAAACCCCTTTAAAATCCCTCCTGGCCAGAGGAAAAATCCTCCCACCTGTAAAGGGTTAAGAAGCTAAAGGTAACCTCACTGGCACCTGACCAAAATGACCAATGAGGAGACAAGATACTTTCAAAAGCTGGGAGGAGGGAGAAAAACAAAGGGTCTGTGTCTGTCTGTGTGATGCTTTTGCCGGAGACAGAACAGGAATGGAGTCTTAGAACTTAGTAAGTAATCTAGCTAGGTAGGTGTTAGATTATGATTTCTTTAAATGGCTGAGAAAAGAGCTGTGCTGAATAGAATGACTATTCCTGTCTGTGTGTCTTTTTTGTGACTTAAGGTTTTGCGTAGAGGGATTCTCTCTGTTTGAATCTAATTACCCTGTAAGATATCTACCATCCTGATTTTACAGAGGTGATTCCTTTTTACTTCTATTAAAAGTCTTCTTGTAAGAAAACAGAATGCTTTTTCATTGTTCTCAGATCCAAGGGTTTGGGTCTGTGGTCACCTATGCAAATTGGTGAAGATTTTTACCAAACCTTCCCCAGGAAGTTGGGTGCAAGGGTTGGGAGGATTTGGGGGGGAAAGACGTGTCCAAACTACGTTTTCTCAGGAACCCAGATAAAGTTTGGTGGTGGCAGTGGAAGTTCAGGGGCAAAAGGGTAAAATAGTTTGTACCTTGGGGAAGTTTTAACCTAAGCTGGTAAAAGTAAGTTTAGGAGGTTTTCATGCAGGAGGGGGTTGAGGGATGCGGGGCGGCTTACCTCGGGATGGGGGGCTCCCCAGCTCCCACCAGCATAGCTCTGCAGCTCCTAGGTGGCAGAGGGGTTGGGGGGGGTGTCTCCACACCATTCTGCCTGTGCCTTCAGGCCCTGCCCCCCGCAGCTCCCATTGGCTGAGGTTCCTGGCCAATGGGAACTGTGCCCACCCCCCAGGACCACTCGTGGGACCCCACTCGTGCTGGGGAGGGGTCCCACTCCCAGGCTGCGCACTGCAGCCCCCTCCCCAGCACCAGTGGGGTCCCGGGCCTCCTCCCCCAGCACCTGGGATGCCCCCGATCTGCCCCTAGTAGTACACATTTAGTAGATTACAAGCTTTCTAATGATATGTTACATGGGGCATTTAGCATAAAGCATATTCCAGGCATGTTATATTCCTGTTAATAAGCATATTTTCATAAAGCATATGAGTGCAACGTCACAACGGCCTCACAGAGAGTAAAGTTACCATGAGCTGTGGGTTTAGGGAACCCCGGGGAGCAGACCAGGCTCCCTGCAGTGCAGGAATCACTTCATGGGGCGAGGGGTGCTGCGTGGAGTTTACAACATGGCCACTGTGGTCACTGTTGCAGGGAATGGGGTATTGCGGGACAGCTGCTGGAGGATGGTTCGGGTAGATGTAGGCCAATGCCATCTGGAGAGGTGGTTTTACTGCATCACCGTAAGGGAGCAATTACATTGGCCAAAGACAAATTTGAGTGCAGACCTGGGCACAGCGAGGTGAATGCAAGGCAATGTATGCCAGCCGAACTGTGGTGTTGACAGGCCTAAGGGGCTTGGTTGCTTGAGGCACAGCTAGCCATGCCATGGTGTAGGGGCCACGACCAGCTGTTCTGCCCACACTACCATTGGGGAGGAGAGGCCTGGCCCGTCCCAGGGCTGCAGCACAGGGCGGGCTCAGGGGGCACTAGGGGCTTCTCCAGCCCTCCCCCCACAGCTTCCGCCAGGGAGTGGGATCAGAATGTGGGGGCTTTCCTTGCCCTGTCTGCCTGGCAACCCCTGGGCACAGGCTCAGTGGCTAATCTGCCATTGCCCCCGGCACTTCACCCTGGGTTGGGGATGAGACCTGCCCCCGGAGGTACCCGCTCTGCTGGTTCAGCCCTGGCAGGATTTGGACTGGGAGCGGGATCTCTGAACAGCTGCTTGCAATGAGGGGTGCTAGGGTCTTTGTGTGAAATCAGCTGTCGGGGGGGCTCAGCCCTGCAGGATGGGCACTTGTGTCCCAGAAGCCAGCACGAAGAGCGGCACCGACAGGGTCCCACAGCAAAGGGGTGAATGTGCCCCTGAGACTGAGCTCCCCTCTCCGGGGCTGCCCCGGCAGGGCACTGGATGAAGATGGAGGCTTGAGGGCAGGATAGCCCTGCCCTTGCCCTGCCAGAGCTGCCGGCCCTCGGGGCTCAGGGTATTGGCTCAGGGCTGCCAAGCCACTAAAGACACACCCCACCCCTCAGTTCCTGCAGTTTTGTTTCACTAGTGTTGAGGACCCTGGGGCTTGGCCACTAGGTAACTCAAGGGGATGGAAGACCACGAGTGTCGATGAAGCCCCCTCGCACGAGGC
This sequence comes from Caretta caretta, assembly GCF_965140235.1. Classification (NCBI taxonomy): domain Eukaryota; kingdom Metazoa; phylum Chordata; order Testudines; family Cheloniidae; genus Caretta; species Caretta caretta. The sequence goes on from NC_134209.1 coordinate 8,296,106, forward strand.
CCAGGTGTCCTTGCCCCCCCTCCCGCCTGGAGGCACTCGCAGCAGCTCTGCGTACTAAGCCCAAGTGTCCTTGGTCCCCCCGCCTGGAGGCACTCGCAGCAGTTATGCTGAGGATCTGCAACAATATGTTGCAAAGTCAGACTGCCTGAAACTAAACAAGGCAAACAGGGCAGATATGGAAGAACAATGCTGAATAAAGCAGCTTTATGTATAGGTTAACAAATGATACAGAGAACAAGGGAACTAGCTGGTAACAGGATTGGCTGGCTAGATGGATAGTTAGGGCAGCTTGCTATTGGATAAGTATGCTGGAGAAAGGATGTATAAAAGCCTGTGTAACTTCCTGCTCTGGGTGCAGGATTTGAGATTCTATACTCCCTGGACTTTTTTACAGCTGCAAATAAACTTTTCTGCTTCTCCACCCCGTTGTGATTGGGGCCTATGGTACCCCAAGGAGCTTATGATCTAAAAGAGAGACACAGAGTTGACAGGATGTTTTGGGAAATCACAAAGAGGGAGTATCTTGTTGTGCAGGTGTTTTATTTTTTATCTCCTTCTCCTCCTCCCCAGGAAACAGAGGATGCTTTTCATCAGAGGCAGTTCCCTACAAATCTTGTTGCCTGGGTCACCATGTGTATAAACCCAGAACTTGTGTGCATATTTATTATCTAACAAGTCACTATCTAGACCAGGAAACCCCACTGGCAGCAAATTCCTCCTGCAGTTCACACATGCACACACAGAGACAGTTACCTTCATGAGCGGCACCTCACCTTGGTGACGTGCAAAACATCCATTTCCTCCTTATATTGCTCAAGGAGCCATGAGATCTCTTTAAATATCGGATTTTGCGGCTCCTTTCTGTGTAGCAGGAGGCTCATCATGGGACCAAGGGCTTTGATGATGGCCTGCTTGAGCTGCATAGATGAGACACAGAATTTATGTTTCTACGAATTCATTCAATAACTTCCAATAGGCACACCTTTTCTACTTCTAATGAGTGCAATTTCCCTTGTTCCACTGTCGGAACGGTCCTATCCCAATATTTCCTGGTAAAGAACCGGGACTCGTAGGGTTGGTGTCAGGATTATATTCTAATGCACCTCACAAGTAGACCAGGTAAAATATTTCCCCAGATTAGTATGCATTCGAGGCCAACTCATCCCTGTTGTAACTCCACTGGGGCTGAATGGACTTAGACCAGGAATTAATTTAGCCCACTCTCCCGGGTTCATCTGCACATTAGGTGCACGAATCTAGAATCCATGTACACTGGGTACAGACCGAATTTCCATGATGTGGTGACATTATAAACGTATGGGTTTTCGATGTTTTACATGACAATCTGTTCCATCCAAAAGGACCTACCATTAAATGCCATCATCACAAAGAGTGCCAGACGCACAGAATGTAACATCACAATTTCCGCTAAATGTTTAGAAAGCCAGCAATTCTCACCTCCAGCTCCTCACAGATCAGCCAGTTGCTGGTCACATGACAATATAAGGGAAGAATTGCATTGCAGAATTGTGATTCACCCATTCTGGGGAATGGGCACTTTCCCCAGTTAGTAAAATATCCATTTACTGCCCTTGAGCATTTTTCCAGAACTGCAAGGAAGGAGAGAAGACAGGCAATGTGGAAAGGACATAGTAGTAATGAGAAGTTGCTTTCTCAGAGAAGACACCCAGGCCTATCGTTTACTCCAATTCCATGGCAGCTACTGCTCAGTGCAGGACTAGATGCTGAAATCCCATATCAATTTGGAGCTATTTCTCTTTCCCCCATTCCATTTCTTGTTTCTTAACAGGCTTTTTTCTTTGTACATCTCTCCATCTTTTTTCAGTTACCATCATTTGAAGACTCGCGTCCTCTGCAGTTATTATTTATTCAACCCGAATGCTGTATGATTTCATCTTGAGTTACAGTTTGTCTGAAAGATGTTTAGTGCCCCTAACTGCCATTGGCTTTCCTGGGATTTGAAGGTAGTGGGGAGCACTTTGCCCTAAAAGTAGGTGTATCTAGTGTCCTTGCTAAGATGAATTATGGTCCAATCCTGTTCTCCATGAAGTGGATGGCAAAAGTCCCATTTCCCTCAAGGGCACAGGATTAACCCCTTACTGAGCATCACCTGAAAAGCAAAGGAAGAGAGAAGTGGAGAAGAAGAGAAGACAGAGAAAGAGGGTGAAAGGAGATGATGATGAAGAAGAAACTAAGGAGAGAGAATGGGTGGAGGAGTGGGAAACAGGGGATTTTTAAATGTACAGTAATGAAATCTGCTCCCTTCACCTCCTCCCCCAGGAGCCTCCTGGCAGAGGGGCAGCTTCAGCCTTTGTGTCTGTTTATTTTAAACGATATGCGTGGGTCATAAAGGGCCTGAACTTACAAATGTTCAGCAGCTCCTGCAAAGTAAGGAGCACTCTCAACTTCACTGAGTGCCACGGGGGCCAAGGAACGCAGCACCTGGTGCAATCCAGGGAAGGGAGCACAGTTCAGGGCCTGTTTGCAAACTTGGTCAGTCACTTAAATCTGTACCAAGACCCCCTAAATATCCAGTTGGGGCACCTACAGGAAGTGCTGGCACTTACCACCACAAAATGCTTGTCTCATCCTGCTGTCCTTGACTAACTCCAGCATGGAGATCATGACGTTCAGGATCATTCCCACAAAAGGGATACACTCAAGAGCTGCAGAGAAAGGCCAGAAGAGAAGGAAGACAGACAATCAGCTGCTCTCTGCCTTCTGACAACTCACTTAGAAACACCGTGGGTCAGGATGCTATGGGTTCCGAGGCCATTGGTGCTGCGTAAGCAGAGCAGAATGGCTTTAAAGCAGCCATTGAAAGCCAGTGGGGGATTCACCCTGAAGAGGGGAATCCTCCACAAGTGTACAGCTGTGCCCAGTGCCCAACTCACTCCCAGAGTAAGGGGAGAGAGCACTGGGGCGGGATGGGAAGTGGGGTGGAGAACAGCTCCACTAGACCTGATCTTCCACTCATTCCCATCCTTAAGGTACTTCACTCAGGGGCATAAGTTACAGCTTGCACCTCCGGCTGGATGGCTCATGGTCTGGAGGCCAGAACTAGCAACGGCAGTTAATCTTGTGTTTCTACACACACACACACACACACACACACACTCAAACAGAGCTCTGTTTAGCGGTAACATTTTTAGGTAGAGAGACAATCCCCTGTCCTTAAATGAAAAACAATAACCTTGAAAGAAAAGAGGGAAGTGACCGTACCATAGGCGGATGACAGGTTGCCCAACGTAATGAAAATAAACTCTTCAGGCAGCTCCAGACAATACAGCAGCTCGCACATGACATCATTGAAATAGCAGCGTGCCAGAGTCACTAAGGTGTTGCTAGCTGCCACTTTTAGTTCATTTGTTGCTTCCTAAAAACAAAAACCAAAAGAGAGAGACTGAGGCGACTGAAGCCGGTTGCACTAGCCAGAGTTCTTTACATGAGTCAAGTCCTTATTTCTGTGCACAAGTTGTGAATGAACCAACCCAACTTTCTGAGGGTAGAGTCATTCGTCATAAATATTCCTCGAGTCACTTGGCTAAACAGTTTTCGGCCTTTGAGTTGCTTGCAAGCTGCTTCGTTAGCCTATTCACTGTTAGCTACTTGTGGTGGGTAACTGGTCACCACAGTCACATGATATTTTCCCTGCCCTTCCCTGAGGCGGTAAGTGAGACACAGACTGGGCAGCTTCAAGATATTCCGAGAGCTTTCCTGGAATAAACTGTCCCCGAAAAGGAGGCTGACTTCCTTTGGAACAAGAGAGGGATTTTCCCATGGGTTTTCCTGCTGGCAAACTATATTCTAAATCCAATGCTGCTCTTTTGGAGATAGCTCAGATTCTGTCTGTCTTGGGGCTTTATACTGCCACTTATCACTGCAGTATCAGAGTGCCTTCCACATAAAATCAGTATCAATAATGAAATCCCGAGTAGACTTCGGGAAAGACTTGCTCCTTAAGACACCATAGGCCTGTCTCTGGGGCTGAGATCATGTGTACTGATCCTGCAAAGCACTTAAGCACATGTGTAACTCTCAGCATGTGAGTTGTCCCATCTTATGCATGTGCACAAGTGCTGTCTAGGACCTGGGCTTTGGTCTGGAGGAAGGTGTGGACCTCTAACAGAAGAATACATTTTCATTTTAGTATATAGTTTATCCCCCAAAAAGAGAGTTTGAATGAGTTAAAGCTTTGGATCTTTGGACTGATATCTCGGGAGAACTAACTTACCTGAGTGTCTCTCATGTGGTTGGAGGCTAGTGTTATTATTTTCTCCAGAAGCCTTCTCTCCAGGCCCTGGGTGTCCTGCTGTAAGACTTTCTCCAGGGCACAGTAAATGTCTACTCTGCTTTGCTGGGGACAAAACATAAAGGAGAAGAATTGGGAAAAGTTTTTCTTGACGACCATACAGTAATTTGGCTAATAAGCCCCTGCCCTAATTGGCAGCTTAATTGGCATAAAACGTGCCCTGCCCTCCACACGCACCGCATTCAGCAGCGCTTCAGAAGCAGCCGAGCAAGTGACATCGTTTAATCTTCCTGGAGAGACAAGAGCCAGAGGAAGCGCCCTTCACTGCCCCCTTATCCAGTTTCATTTATTCAGCACAAACAATAAAAATGAGCACCTTGCCCTTGCTCTAGCCGCTCCAGGCAGAATTTGTAAATGTGGAATAGAAAATACCCAACTCCTGCAGTAAGTCCTCAGCAGCTCCCCGGGGCAATGAGCTCAGCCGTGAGGTCCACACGGACAGTAGCATGAGCGAAGGTGTCTTTTATGCGGCCCATCAGTGTAGAACTTCACAGATGAGACTAACTATGGAGGAGTTGTAGGATCAGTTGGGACCAAGAAAAAATAAAGCGGGACACAGAGAAATGAAAAGCCTGAGGAGAGAACAAGATTCATTTCAGAAAACTGCAAACTAGCACCTCTGGAGAGGACATAGAAGTAACTGACATAGTGGGAGGGAGAAAAGTGGGAAGCAACAAGTGCCCTGGGGGTGATGGTGGAAAACAAAGTCAACAGGTATATGCAAGGTGTGATGGCTACCACAAAGAGCCAGGTGGGTTGGGTCTTTTACACACAGGGCTCATGGCACAAAGCAGGAAGACAACAGTTCCTGTCTGTTCAGCTGCGCTGTGACTGCATCTGGAGGAGTGCCTTTTCTAGCACCACATTCCCAGAGAGATCAACAAATGGGAAGTCATTCCTGGGAGAGCAAAAAAGAATGCAGGGGGCTGGCAGAAGTGACTTCTGGATAGAGCCCTGCAACCTGACCCAAATCCTAGGGGACCTGACCACAGGCATCCGGGTCAGGTTGGGTGAGAAAACAACTGGACCCTCTTGGGGTGGGGTCAGGTCGGCTCTCCTCCTTTAGCCCCTGGGATCGGCACAACCGTGACTGCGTGTTCCTGCCAGCCACCACCTCCTTCCTGCGCTGCCCGCGCTGTGGAGCGAGGATGCCGAGGAGTCACAGCATCGCCCTCTCTCTCTGCAGCGCAGACCCAGCGCAGCAGGGGCCGTGTCAGAGGATGGAGCCATTGCTGCTCACAGTGGCCGCTGCACCAGCCCCAGGAGCAGGATGCAGCGGCAGGATCCGGTCTGGGGGGAAGGGTTGGGACCAGGATGGAAAATGATTCAGCCTCTCAGGGTGAGGTGAGTGGGCCAGGGGCCAGTTCAGGTTGGGCCCGAGCAGACCCCTACTTCTGCAGACAGACGGAAAGAGCTGTCTGTGTCCGATGCGGCCAAGGGATGACTCGGAGGGAGAGAGGATAATACCATACAACTACCTGGAGGGTGTGAACACCAAGGAGAGAGAGGAATTTTTTAGGATAATACATTTCGGTAAAAGTAGGAGTAATGGGAGTAAGCTAAAAAAGGACATTCAATTTAGACTTTGATAACAGGAAAAATGCTCCAACTGTGAGACAGGGCTATTAGGTTATGACATAGTCTTCCTAGGAAAGAGGCGGAAGTTCAGTCCTTCGGGGCTTTTCAAATTAGTTTGGCCAAAACAGTGGAAAATGGCTGCTGGGAATGCTCCTGCATTAGCAGGGAAATGGACTGGATGATCCAATAGGTCTTTTCCATCTCGGTCTCCTGTGAGTCTCGACATCTGTGTGACCTGCATGCCAAGGTCATAACCCACTTTGGAATGTTCAAAGCCAATCAGATCTCTGAATGGGAGAGGTTAGGGGGTAGGACGGGGTCTGCATCAGATCTCTTGATTGGCTAAACGTTCCAGTGCTTCTGCTTTAAAAGGCATGCTTCTGCAAACTGCAATCATAACAGACAGCTCCGCTGGGGAGAAGCCCCTTCCATTCATTTTTAAATGTAAGGAGGATTTTTTTAATTGAAAATTGTCACTGAGAACTTATCAATACATAAGCACTACATAATTCAAGTAATTCAAGTAATTAATCAAATGAATTAACATAATTAATCACTCTCCTTACAGTGAGTATGATAACTCCCATTTTTTCATGTTCTGTGTGTATATAAATCTCCTCACTGTATTTTCCACTGAATGCATCCAATGAAGTGAGCTGTAGCTCATGAAAGCTTATGCTCAAATAAATTGGTTAGTCTCTAAGGTGCCACAAGTCCTCCTTTTCTTTTTATAATTAATCAAGTAATTCAAATAATTAAAGGAGTCGGAGGCCAAGACAAGCAGTTCAGTTGGCCTCCTAGTACTTTAATGGAAACTAAAATGCCTTCTGTGTTGGCCCTTAATAGAGAAATGGACTTTGTCGGATGCAAGTGTTAATCAATGGAAAAAAGGGGTCTGAATATTCCTCCTGGGGGAATTCTGCACTACTGCACATGTGCATAATTAATGAGCCCTGCATATTTTTATTTTTTTGCACAGTAAAAAGCTTCTGCTGAAATGCAGCTGCCGTTCCATCTCTTGCCCACCAAAGGGTGCTGTGGCAATAGAACAAAGCAGCAACTCCCTATCAGCGAAGGAAGAGAGAGAGCCTATCTTCTTCACAGCAGGCCAGGTCAGCAGACAGGGGCTATGGGGAGACAGACAGTGTTGGATGCTGGGGTGGGGTCAGTCAGGGGCTCATAAGGGCTAGTGGGGGAGGACAGACTGGGGCAGGGGCTGAATGGGAGTGGAGGCACAGAGTTAGAGGAGGAGGGAGGTTCAGGGCCCCATAGTGATGGGGGAGGAGGTGCAGAGCTACATAAGGACAGGGGGTGGTTGGTTGGGGGCACAGAGACACATGGGGACAGGGGGAGGGGGTACAGGGACACATTGTTAGGATATAGATGTTCAGACCTGTCTGTAAAGGCCTATAATCTAAGCATTTAGGTGTATTCTTATCACTTGGCTAGTTATAGAGGTATAAAAGAAAGAATCAAAATCACTGTCTGCCAGTGTAAGGTCTTTCTCTTACTGTGACAGTTTGTGGCCCTGTGCTTAGGCTAAGGCCTTTGGCTAAGCAGCAGAGGCAGCCATAAGCTGGGAAGTGACAGGTCACCTCCTCACATTCCCAACTAGTCACATTGAAAGAAGGTGCTATTGGGCTGTTAGGAACACAATCCTGTCCTGATAATGCCTATCGCCTCCAGAGAAAGGGAAGGGCCTAGAAGCTGTAAAAGGAAACTTAGTTTGATAGCATCCTGTCTGGCAAGAACTCACTTATCACTAGCTGGGATGTGAAATCCTCATTTCTGTGTTTGTTCTATCACTGTAGTCCCATTTCCCCATTGTTTGTCTGTATAATCTCTGCCTGATTCCGTGATTGTTTCTCTCTGCTGTATAATTAATTTTGCTGGGTGTAAACTAATTAAGGTGGTGGGATATAATTGGTTAAATAATCATGTTACAATATGTTAGGAATGGTTAGTTAAATTTCAGGAAAATGATTGGTTAAGGTATAGCTAAGCAGAACTCAAGTTTTACTATATAGTCTGCAGTCAATCAGGAAGTGAGGGGGTGGGTGTGTGTGTGGGGGAAATGGGAACAGGGAATTGGGGTGGGGAAATTGGAATCATGTTTGGCTAAGGGTAGGAATGGGAACAGGGACACAGCTGTAAGGCTCTGTGGTGTCAGAGCTGGGAAGGGGGACACTAAGGAAGGAAACTGGAATCATGCTTGCTGGAAGTTCACCCAATAAACATCAAATTGTTTGCACCTTTGGACTTCGGGTATTGTTGCTCTCTGTTCATGCGAGAAGGACCAGGGAAGTAAGTGGGTGAAGGAATAAGCCCCCTAACACACATGGGGATGGGGGGAGTGGGTTTCTGAGTGGGGGTGGAGGGACACATGTGGACAGGGGGTGCGAGGACCCATGGGTGTGCAGGAACACATGGAGACAGGGGCAGATGTGCCTTACTGAATGGGAGAGGTTAGGGGTCAGACAGGGTCTGCATGGGGGGAGCTGCCTAACAATTCCTCCCCGCCCCTCCCAAAAAAACTGTTTCATACTTTTCCCACCCATACCCAGCAACGCTCCAAGTTCACACCCAGGCTCCTTCCCAGCAATTTACTTCCCTCTCCCTCAGCTCCTCCATTACCCTTGACTCTACCAAGCCTTTGCACTGCGCCTAAGGGGTGCAAGAAATATGGTTCTGTATTGAGTTTAAATGAATTATTACTCAGAGTTCTCTATTAACATGCATAGTAAGGAATTGGTTTGTCAAAAAACATTTCCTGAATCCTTTTTGTTGTCTGTATTCATACAGACATACTTGCTGACAGGTATTTTGAAATAAATAACCAAAAATAATGTTAACAGGTGTAATTATATTGTATTATTTTGACAAACAAAATATGCAGAATTTTGCAGCACTTCTAAAATATTGTACGCATCATTTTTATTTTTTTGTTGAAGAATTCCCCCAGTAGAAACTATATAGATAAGGGTCCCTTCAATGCTATAATCTCAATAATATGTCATCAAAATAAAGGAGTGTTGGCTAGGATTTAGAGCAGGGAGTCAGTTCACCTGGGTTTTATTCACATTCTTTGACTAACTTGCTAAGTGGTGTTGAGCAAATTACTTAATTCCCTGTGACACAAGTCATCCGTAAATGGGGATAATGCTTCCCATTCTCACAAGGGTGTTATGAGTCTTAATTCATTAGTATTAGGGAAGTGCTTTGAGATTTTTGGACGAAGATGCTAAAGAAGGGCAAAGTATTATTAGAAGAGATTACTGCTAGTCCGATCGTGTACTTTTACTGTCTACAGCCCATGTACTCCACTGTGTGTAAAGGGACAATGCTCTCTTTATAGAGCATTATATCATCCTGATCTGTAAGAACAGCATTTTGCATGATGAATTGACGCCTGAGGACAGAAGGGCGAATACTGATTCTACTGATGGTGCGCCAGGCCAAGTTCTACACTGAATTACCCCCGTGCAGTCCCCTGTACCCCCATGAAGTCAGGCAGAATTTGGTGTGGACACCTGGAAAGCGGATGTAATTTCATGAAACTGCCCTACCTCATCCTTTTGCAGTTTCTCAAGCAGAACTGTCAGAACGATAGCCAGCTTCGTCTCGGCTATAAAGGCAATCCTGAGGGCAATTTTGCCCTTATCTTGGTCATCCATATGTGCCAGGAGGGAAACAACCTCATTATAAACACCTGAAATTAAATATAAGGATTCGGCTGGTTATCACTGATAGTAGAAATTGGTGCTGGCCTCTTTAATTCACTATCCAGTAAAGATTCTGCAGGAGCCCAAACACTGTGAGAAGTAGACCTGGGAATCCTGCAAATCCTCTTCCTTCCTCCTCATGACCAGGTTTGTTTGCTGAACTACCCAGTGTGCTTGGGGGGAAATCATAATGAAAAAAATTTGCTCCTTTCAAGTAGATCCCCATGGAAAATAATCTTCCTTTCCCTCTTTACTGTCAATTGATGAGTTTTGATAGCATACAGAGTAATAATTTAACTCTAAGCCAAGAAATAGAGCTAAAGTTAAGCACATGGTTAAGAGTTTTGCTAAGTCAGAGCCTCATTTTCAAAAATCCTGAGCACCCAGATGTATCTATTGGCTATGCTGGGAACTTCTGGGGCTCGGTATCTCTTGAAAATCAGGCCAATGTTGTAGACCTCAGTATGAATTTAGAAGCCTAACTTTAGGCCCCTTGTTTTGAAGAAAGCCTTTAATCTTATTTTATGGTAGTTTAAATACTTGCAGAGAAGACTCATGGAACGGAGTTCATCCAGTTCATAGAATATCAGGGTTGGAAGTGACCTCAGGAGATCATCTAGTCCGACCCCCTGCTCAAAGCAGGACCAATCCCCAACTTTTGGACCAGATCCCTAAATGGCCCCCTCAAGGATTGAACTCACAACCCTGGGTTTAGCAGGCCAATGCTCAAACCCCACTGAGCTATCCCTCCCCCCTGTACAGTTGCCTGTAGAGGTCACAAAGGAATTCCCCCGCCCCCCCAACCCCCATGCACAATTGGCGAGGTGTATGCTGTGAGTGGGGTGGGGTGGGTCCCTCCAACCTTCATCTGAAGCATCAGGGATTGACCATAGCAGGAGATGGGACACCTGGTAGGGTGGACCAGGGGTCTAAGATGGTTCAGAGAATCTGTTTCCTTAGCTGTCCTGCTCACATGCTCAGGGTCCAACTGATCTCCAGAGTTGTGGGTGGGAAGGAATTTCCCCCTGGTCGGATTGGCAGGGACCTTTGAGTGGGAGGATGGGGCACTGATCACCTGCTAGGATAATCTGAGTATATCTGACCTAATCAATTCTCGACCATTGCAAGGGCCTCAGGCATTGGTGGAACCTCAGTCTCTCCTGTCCTCTGCTGATGGCACACAACAGTTTTGTCTCCTAAAGACTGAAATGTTTTCATCCAAGACAAGTTTTGGGGTTCAGTGTAGGGTTGCTAGGTGAAATTTAGTGGCCTGTGAAATACAGGAAGTCAGACTAGATTATCTAATGGTCCCTTCTGGCCTTAAACTCTAGGAAACAATGAAATGGCTGGTGTATTAAAAAAATCAGGATTTGATCTCCCATGTATCTCTTCGCTCTGGGCAGAAATTCTCCAGGAAACTTAATATTTCACAAGAAAACTGAAATGCCGTGTTTATCTGTCTCCATTGTAACAGCATTCCAAGCATGAAGGAGGAACTAACAAGATTTCCCCTTCCCAGGAAAGACAGCTTGAGGTTAGGTGATTGCCCATCCGTTATGCAAATTGCATCCTTCAGTTGTAACACCCAGATGCAAACGGAATCATAACTGTAACCTACACTGCCCATCCGTGTGGGATGAGGAGCACTAGTGTTGCTAAGAAATGTGACCTCATGCTTTGTTCTCTTGCATTTAAGATATTAGCAGAGCTTCATTTAGACAGCTAGAGGAGAAGTCCTTCTGCATTTTTTGTTCTAATTTCCCATGTCTCTGATGGAGTTGGCTCCATGGATGCAGAAGACACAAAATGAGGACCCATAACAAACATAAAACAACTGGGAGAAAAGAAGGAAGACCTCCCCCATAACATTCCCTAGAAACTCAGATTCTCAGGAAAGTTTCCAAGTCCAGAGGCTGTAGGCCAACTCCTCAACTGGTGTAAATCAACACAGCTACAAGGAAGTCAACAGAGGGACACTGGTTTACAGCAGCTGAGGTTCTGCTCATAAAAATGGAGAACATTACAGCTAATCTGCATGCCTATGCTTTCTAAATGTGTGTGTGTGAATATAGAATGGATATAGAGAATACAATGCTGACCCTTACCTCTGTCGGTTACCTCCCGCTCACTCACAAATTTATTCATGTTTTAATCTTTCCTCAACACTTCTTCCAGTCCTTTCTCCAAAGAGCTCCAGTACTGATAGGCAGCTGGCCTCTCAGGCTGTCCTGTCCTGTCCAGGGTAGCCAGTTCAGATTATGCAAGCACTATTATGACATCCCTGTGACTGTGGCATAGCACATAAACTGCTGCTGGCCAGGTCGGTGCTGTGATGACATGGACAAGATCCTCAAATGTATTTAGGCTCCTAACTCGCACTGAAATCAATAGATGTGAGGAACCTAATATCTGGGCCCATCCATGTACGCAGTCCAATAGGTGGCTAAATTTGCTCCAGTGTAGAATTTCTCATTTGCTCTAAATCATTTTGAATTTTGGTTCCGTCCCTCTCTCAGTTTGCCACACTTTCCAAGATTGGTTTTATTGGAAAATCTGCTCCTGGTTGAATTGATAGAAAATAAAAGCACCGAACAAAGAAAGAGAAGAAACTGGCCTTGGAGAATGCACAGTGACACTTGAGTGTGGGTGGTTGGTTTCCTTTGCTTTTTAATTCGGTTGATTAAAAAGCTTGATGAAATCTTATTGGACTGTATTACCAATATTGATTTTGATATTGTTTTACAATGAATTGAAATTTATTCTTCATTTCCATGTCCCGCCAAACAAATCAACTAAATTATTTTTTGCTGTGTTTAATACAGTGTGGTGTCATATGTACGGCCATAGGTAGAGCCCACACTTAATTTTGGAGATTATGTTGCCTTTAAAGCATTCAGAGTGATGACACTCTTTGCAGTATTCCATGTGGAAAAAGAATTCCAATTACATGTGTCCTTTGCTATATATAACTGATTTTGTGCCTTACCCTTTCTGATTTTGCCCTTACACGGACATGCTATTCTTTTGTACTCCTCCTTAGTAATTCGTCCATATTTCCACATTTTGTAGGATTTCTTTTTGATTTTCAGGTCATTACAAAACTTCTGATGGAGCCATTGGCCTCTTACTGTTCTTCCTCTCTTTCCTTTGCATTGGCAGTTGTGCCTTTAATATTGTCTCCTGGAGAAACTGCCAGCTTTCCTGAACTCCTTTAGGCCTTCGACTTTTTCCCCATGGGTTGCTACCTACCAATTCTCTGAGGATGTTCAAGTCTGCTTTTGGCAGCCCTTCTCCTGTCATTCTCACTCCTTAGAATCATGAAATCTGTCCTTCATGATCCCTTTCACCCAAATCACCTTCCACCTTCACATTCACCACCAGCTCCTCCCTGCTGGTCAGAATCACGTCTAAAATGGCTGTCCCCCCGCTTACTTCCTCCATTTTCTGAAACAAAGCATTGTCCCCAGTACATTCCAGGAACTTATTGGGTAATTTGGGGTTTTACCATATTCCTTTTTCAGCAGCTGTCTGGGTAGGTAAAGTCCCCCATTACGATCAGGATTTGTGTTTTGCATATTTCTGTTGTTTGTTCTAGAAATGCCTCCTCTCCCTCCTCTTCCTGATTTGGAGGTCTGCAATAGATCCCTACCAGGACCTCACCCCTGTTTATTCCCTCTTTTATCTTTACTCAGAGACTTTCAACTGGTCTGCTTCTCACCTCCTTCTGGACCTCAGAACAGGTTTACAATGCAATATGTCCTCTCTTTTTTCCTGCCTGTCCTTCCTCAACAAGCTATAGCCCTCTATACCAATAGGCCAGTCATGAGATTTATCCCATCAAGTATCCGTGATGCAGTTAAGCTCAGTTAAGATTTGTGTACTAAAACTCCCAGTTCTTACTGTTTATTCCCCATTATTATTACTCCTTGCTTATGTGTACAGACATCTAAGATGTTAAGCAGATGCCCCCATGGATTTCCCTCTTGTTTCTCCAATAATTCTACTGCAATTTTCCACATCTACTTCTCCCCACACAGCTAGCCCTCTATTAAGGCCACCTTTTTTTACCTGGTGGCTTTTTTCACCTGCCCCCTCTGAACTTAGTTTTAAGCTCTTCTCCTAAGGTTGGTGAGTCAGTGCATGAAGATGTTCTTCTCCTTCTTGGTCAGATGGACCCCATCTCTTCCCAGCAAACCTCCTTCCTGCAATAGCATCCCATGGTAGAGGAAGTCAAACCCCCCCCAGAGACCCATCTTCATAACCCTATTCTGTGGGCATGCCTACCATTGAGTGTGTATTGAGCAGAAAGAACACTCAGTGCAGGAGACAAGGGGACTGAGTTAAACTGCAGATGTCAGGTTCACATACTTCCATTTTCCGTGACTAATCTCTTAAGATAGTGGGGATGGCCACGGTATAAAAATATTTCTGGAGATCAACATGTGATTATTTGTATTGCAGTACAGCCTCACAGTCCCAGTCACAAACCAGGATCCCATTGCGCTAGGAACTGTACAAACAGAGAACAAGATGGTCCTTAACTGTCTTTAATTAACACATATTAACAGCACAACAAACAGACAAGAGGATAATAAAGCAAGCAAAAAAAGCCCCCTTTGACCAGGTACCAGCAGATAACTAATATAGTGCTACCTATTTTGGGAACTTTCTTCCTGAGTCAGGGTCTGATGTGACTCAGCCCCTGTTCCATGCCATTGTGTAAAGTGGGGACTCATACATTTGCACAAGATGGAAAGTATACAGTGGCACACAGTTGAGGCCTACTCCATTTTTAGTACATAAACAGCAGGCCACTCTGCAAGAAGCTAAGGGCATGGTCAGCACAGAGAGTTTGCCTGTCTCTGTGCTGGTGTTCTGCACCCCTCACTGTCTACACCTGGCTCCATAAAGTCGGGCCTTTTAAAAATGCAGCATCAGGTAGGAGCACAGGTAATTGTAATAATGCTTGCTCATTGCAGCTGTTAACATCCGGGCAAGGCATCCACATATAAGTCCACTACGGATGGACCAGTGATGGGAAGAGTGTTCATGCATGTGACAAGTAACACCATGAACTATGTAATGCCACAGAACAAATTAAGATCAAGAACAGAACAACAGTATGTGTGGCAAAGCCATGACAAACACTGTGCAGGCATCAAGGAGCTCATAAATTAGGACATCATCCCCCAAACACTGCCTCAGCTTGACTTAAAGCTTGGGCAACAGTAGACCCTCAAAAGGAGGAGGCCACAGCTTTACACCCGTGGTCACTGTGATGTTAACTGGCTGCATTTGACAAGAGCTGGATCAGAGGTTGACTTTGAGTGTATTTACAGGGGGCAAGGTTTTCACAACACAAGCCTTGTGCACACACACAAATAGTGTTCTGCAGCAGTGCAAGCTGAGCTGCAGCAATGAGCAGCGGGATCCTGCTTGGGCTCGTAATTCATACACTTCTCTCACTAATGAGGATCAACAGATCAACCCATGCTGAATGCAGCTTGACAATATACCATCACTTAAAACACATTACAGTCAGAGAGGATGATAAATATTCCATTTAGACACATTTTGTACAAGGCCCAAAATGACTGAGGATGCAAGAAAACAAAGCTGGTAAATACAGAAAATGCATTTGTCGTAAATATAAAGGGAAGGGTAAACCCCTTTAAAATCCTTCCTGGCCAGAGGAAAAATCCTCTCACCTGTAAAGGGTGAAGAAGCTAAAGGTAATCTCTTTGGCACCTGAGCAAAATGACCAATGAGGAGACAAGATACATTCAAAAGCTGGGAGGAGGGAGAAAAAACAAAGGGTCTGTGTCTGTCTGTATACTGCTTGTGCTGGGGACAGAATAGGAATGGAGTCTTAGAACTTTTTGTAAGTAATCTAGCTAGGTATGTGTGAGATTATGATTTCTTTAAATGGCTGAGAAAGGAACTTTGCTGAATAGAATGACTATTCTTGTTTGTGTGTCTTTTTTGTAACTTAAGGTTTTGCCTAGAGGGATTCTCTATGTTTTGAATCTAATTACCCTGGAAGGTATCTACCATCCTAATTTTACAGAGGTGATTCCTTTACTTCTATTAAAAGTCTTCTTGTAAGAAAACTGAATGCTTTTTCATTGTTCTAAGATCGAAGGGTGTGGGTCTGTGGTCACCTATACAAATTGGTGAGGATTTTACTAAACCTTCCCCAGGAAGTGGGGTGCAAGGGTTGGGAGGATTTTGGGGGGAAAGACGTGTCCAAACTACGTTTCCCAGTAAACCCACTTAAAGTTTGGTGGTGGCAGTGGAAATTCCAAGGGCAAAGGGTAAAATTAATTTGTACCTTGGGGAAGTTTTAACCTAAGCTGGTAAAAGTAAGCTTAGGAGGTTTTCATGCAGGTCCCCACATCTGTACCCTAGAGTTCAGAGTGGGGAAGGAACCTTGACAGCATTACTGAAAAAACAGCTGCAGATTGACTCCTGCTAGCAAGAAGCTTCTGTACAATGTACAGTAAGATATTGGGCTTAACCCAACACAGGGCTAGGCTGAATTAAAGTCAGTCAAAGTTTTGCCTGAGTAGGGTATGAGGCCCAGCTCCTCAAAGGTCTTTAGACTCCTAACTTCCACTGAAATCAGTGGAAGCTAGGAGCCTAAATACCTACTGTAAAATTTGACCCAATAACAACAATAATAATAATTTGCATTTCTAGAGAGATTTTCTTCTTCAAAGCATTTTACACACGTTTTCTAACTCTCTGCTTCAAATAAAAGCCATTCTTGACAGACAATTATATTTTTCCATCACAGCACAGATCAATAGGCGAGTGAAGAGAACACAGTTTATTAATGGGATTTTAAGCAGGTTCTCTTATGGAAAAAAAATTAAAGATCCAGCACTCAAAAGATGACTCTGCTTAGCTGTGTGCCTTGTGGCTTAAAGCAGAATTCCAAGAACATTACTTCGCTTTTTGAAAGCATTTCTCAATTAATGTGACAACTCAAAATATCCGCTTCCACCTAGTGGTGTGGGTTTGCATAACGTGTTGTTTGTATTCCCTGTTTTCGATATCTTTGCCTAAAAGATAAAATACATCAGAATCTACTGAGACAATTCACACTTCTGCACAAAGCCACAACAGCATTAAGAATGTATATATTTGTTAGCAAATAGGATCATTAGGGAGAAGGAAAAGGATAATCTCAGAAAGAGGCTCTCTCTTTCTCCTTCACTTTATTCTATATAGGTTTTTATATTGTTCTCACCAATGAAGTATCTGAGCAGCTTCCTCTAGTACATTAATAATATGACGCACATCTGTCATGGTAATATCTTTTATTGGACTAACTTCTGTTGGTGAAAGGACTGCACAGAGTTCTCCTTCAGGTCCTTGAATGGTTATTTCTTTCACCAACAGAAGTTGGTCCAACAGAAGATATTACCTCAGCTAGGGTGACCAGATGTCCTAATTTTATAGGGACAGTCCACATATTCGGGGTTTAGGCGCCTATCAATCCCACCCCACCCACATCACAATTTTTCATACTTACTATCTGGTCACCCTATCCCTCACCCACCTTGTCTCTCTAATATCCTCGGAATGACATGGGAGTGTGTTCTCCTGTCACAGACTGTCCCCTGAGAAAGCTCTATCTACTGCACAGACAAGCCTCATCCTTAGAGTAGAAAACTTCATGGTGCCTGAGAAATAGGCCCTGTCAGCCACAACCCTAATCCTAGGGATTTACCTGGTATTTTAGATATACTGGGCCCTGGCCACTGAGCCCCTGGAAGAGAAGGACTGCGACCTGGAACCTGACTTGATGTGTTCACGTTGCAGAAGTATGTACACAGTGTCTGAAAGCAAACAACACTTCAATGGTCACTGAATGAGGGGCCTGTGGAAAAAAATAGTACAATTGTGCAATTAAAGACTGTGTCAAAATGCACGTGCACAGTACTCAGACTCCCTGAATCCTGGCATTTCCGAACTTTCCATTGCTCAGTTTTGCAAACTTACTAATTGTTATTTTAATGCAGATTTTTATATATTTGTTGGGCGTCTAAAGATATAAAAATACAGACATCGATTCATATCATTGTCGTGCAAACATCCCCATCTCATTGTTTGTTTTTAAAGAAAAAAGTACAGGACTAGGTTCTGGCAATTTCTGTATTGAGCTATAAAGAAAGATATTTTTAAGGGTTTTGAACTGTCGAAACAGAGGCCCAGAGATTGTCTCACACAGGGAGGAGTGGGTGATGCAGTGCACACTTTCCCAAGCCAGCAGAGTTGCTGGACCCCAAGAGATTCCCCCTCTATTCCTGAGTCAACCTTTGCCAGAAGCAAGCAGACAGAAGGACAAAAGTAGCTCTCCATTTTAATAAAGGCTCTTGTAACTTCCTGGGTAAACTGGTGCCTTCCATTCTTTAGCTGACTATTACTCAGGCTCTTTTCTTACTGGCAAACTTGAATTTTGATTTTTCTACATCATGGCCAGTCTTTATCGTCTCTCTTGTAAACTTGAATGTGCCAATTCTTGAGAGGACATGCTTTCTTGTTTTTTCCTGATTCGGCAATCATAGCTCTGGGGATTGAGCTCCCATTTAAGGTACTTTTAATGATGACCCCCAGTCCTTTATTTCATCTATCAGGATGTTCAAAGAGAGCAGCTCCCCTTCACTGAACGCCACTGCTCTGACTTTGGATTCCCTTGTAGTATGTGTGGGGCTGGGGTAGTTGTCTCAGCTGGATTCTTAATCCAGAGGGAAGACGCTCTCTCCTGTTCAATCAAGATCAGGAATGGCACATAGATTTGAGAGAAAAAGTACATTTTACTTTTACTCTATTTTCTTATTTCTCAAAAGGAACAGTCCAACAAAGAAAAAACCCCCACTGTGAATAATCAATATAGGTATTGATGTATCTTGTCTGAAATGGGACAGCTGCTCTTCTACTCTCGGGATGGATGCCATATCAATAGATAAGATAAAAAGACAGGCCTAACTGAGAGACTGAACCCATATTAGGGCCAAATTCTGCTTCTCGGTTACATGAGTACGTCGCTCCCCGACTAGGGCCCAAATCTGTGTAAAGAAGAGTAAATCTGGTCCCGAGGGAGTATCGAACAACTTCCAAACTGTTTAAGAAGGGTGTTTGAGTCTAAACTATAAAGACAGTTCCAAATATGGACCGCAGTTCAGGAAAGCAGCCTTATTCATCCGAGCATATGAATGATGTAAGAAAATTCTGAAAATGTGGATCTTAGATCATGGTCATAATTTAAAAAAATTAATTGACACAGCTGGACACCATTCACATTTGAAACATAAAGTAGCTTAAAACTGTCCTAGCTTGAAGTGGTTTGAAACTGCTTCAGGAAATGTGGTCCTCTTAGAAGTGTAGATGTGAGCTTGCATATATGGTAAAGCCATGTATACAGAATACATGCTGATTTTAATCCTACAAATTTCCTAAACACTATACAGAATATCTAATTGCTTATTTTTAAATCCTAATCAGAGAAAAATTAAAATTATTTGTGCAAATAATTGAATTCTAAGGATTGTGTAACAACAAACACTCTTATTTTCTAGATCTACTGAGAGCTAGCTCTGAGAGAACAAAACAGTATTTTCGGTGTTTATGGTTCTTTACTGAAGCAGGTCTATTCTTTATCTAAGAACAGGAAAACAAAAGAATTCACAATATTGTTATCCCTTTTGACCTGAGCAATTAGTGACTATTTTGGGTCTTGTGAGTTGTTTCCATTAGGGGGAGAAATGGATGATGGAGTCAGGTATTTTTTTGACACAATCCTGCTTATTTACAAAGAATGTACCCAAAGTTCTGTTTCCCTAACGACAGCAGGAATAGTTTCTTGGCTCACAATTCCAAGCCTCTTTCTATCCAGCAGTCTACCCTAAAGCTCGTTCTCTCTCTCTCTCAACTTTTTCTGAGATCACACTACAAATCCTTCTCTGGGGTTCCTTTGTGCTTCTGCGGTGTCACACTCCCTCTCTTCCTCCCCCCTGCCCCAACCCCATCCCCCTGCATTTGCATTCAGACCCTGGTGAAAGCCCCTTCCACTGTATGGCTCAACTCCTATTCCAGCTTCACTTGATGGTGACTTCTCTTAAGTCAGCCATCTATTCCACAAAAGAGCTTGATTGTTTTACATTGATCCTGAATAAAGGACAACTGGTATGCCCACGAGCTTCAATAAGGCTTCCCCTTTCCCCAGCATAACTACCTGTTTTCATGTTGTTTTTATAAATCTGTATCTTGTACACGTCCGCAAAACCCACAGCATTCTTTTATTTTTACTAACCTGAAACAGGATATTGAATGCATAATTTCAGTTACACCAATGTAAATCTGTGGTAATTCATTAGAATTATTCCATCTTTATCCTGGTGGCAAAATATGTTAGCACGTCACTAGAGAAAACATGACACTTTTTGATAATTGTTATTGTTGCCGGCACGCAGTATTCTTGTCAGCAAGTTAAGGAAGTATGGGCTGGATGAATGCACTACAAGGTGGGTAGAAAGCTGGCTAGATTGTCGGGCTCAACGGGTAGTGATCAATGGCTCCATATCTAGTTGGCAGCCGGTATCAAGTGGAGTACCCCAAGGGTCGGTCCTGGGGCCGGTTTTGTTCAATATCTTCATAAATGATCTGGAGGATGGTGTGGATTGCACTCTCAGCAAATTTGCGGATGATACTAAACTGGGAGGAGTGGTAGATACGCTGGAGGGGAGGGATAGGATACAGAAAGACCTAGACAAATTGGAGGATTGGGCCAAAAGAAATCTGATGAGGTTCAATAAGGATAAGTGCAGGGTCCTGCACTGAGGACAGAAGAACCCAATGCACAGCTACAGACTAGGGACCGAATGGCTAGGCAGCAGTTCTGCGGAAAAGGACCTAGGGGTGACAGTGGACGAGAAGCTGGATATGAGTCAGCAGTGTGCCCTTGTTGCCAAGAAGGGCAATGGCATTTTGGGATGTATAAGTAGGGGCATAGCGAGCAGATCAAGGGACGTGATCGTTCCCCTCTATTCGACATTGGTGAGGCCTCATCTGGAGTACTGTGTCCAGTTTTGGGCCCCACACTTCAAGAAGGATGTGGATAAATTGGAGAGAGTCCAGTGAAGGGCAACAAAAATGATTAAGGGACTGGAACACATGAGTTATGAGGAGAGGCTGAGGGAGCTGGGATTGTTTAACCTGCAGAAGAGAAGAATGAGGGGGGATTTGATAGCTGCTTTCAACTACCTGAAAGGGGGTTCCAAAGAGGATGGCTCTAGACTGTTCTCAATGGTAGCAGATGACAGAACGAGGAGTAATGGTCTCAAGTTGCAGTGGGGGAGGTTTAGATTGGATATTAGGAAAATCTTTTTCACTAAGAGGGTGGTGAAACACTGGAATGCGTTACCTAGGGAGGTGGTAGAATCTCCTTCCTTAGAGGTTTTTAAGGTCAGGCTTGACAAAGCCCTGGCTGGGATGATTTAACTGGGAATTGGTCCTGCTTTGAGCAGGGGGTTGGACTAGATGACCTTCTGGGGTCCCTTCCAACCCTGATATTCTATGATTCTATGATTCTATGATTCAGCGCTGAGAGGCTAAACAACAGCTGGGGTTGGTTCGCTACCCGGTGTGCTACACCCAATAATCACAACGGGGTGGAGAAGCGGAAAAGTTTATTTGCAGCTGCAAAAAGATCCAGGGAGAATAGAATCTCAAATCCTGCACACAGAGCAGGAAGTTACACAGGCTTTTAAAAATCCTTTTTCCCAGCATACCCTAACTATCCATATAGCCAGCCAATCCAGTTCACATCTAGTTCCCTTGTTTTTTGTATCATTTGTTAACCTATACATAAAGCTGCTTGATTCAGCATTGTTCTTCCATATCTGCCCTGTTCGGGCTTGTTTAGTTTCAGGCAGTCTGACTCTGCAACATATTGTTGCAGATCCTCAGCATAACTGCTGCGAGTGCCTCCAGGCTGGGGGTCCAAGGACACTTGGGCCTAGTACGCAGAGCTGCTGCGAGTGCCTCCAGGCGGGAGGGGGGCCAAGGACACTTGGACCTAGTGCGAGGGGGCTTCATCGACACTCGTGGTTTTCCATCCCCTCGAGTTACCTAGTGGCCATGCCCCAGGGTCCCCAACACTAGTGAAACAAAACTGCAGGAACTGAGGGGTGGGGTGTGTCTTTAGTGGCTTGGCAGCCCTGAGCCAATCCCCTGAGCCCCGAGGGCCGGCAGCGCTGGCAGGGCAAGGGCAGGGCTATCCTGCCCTCGAGCCTCTATCTTCATCCAGTGCCCTGCCGGGGCAGCCCCGGAGAGGGGAGCTCAGTCTCAGGGGCACATTCACCCCTTTGCTGTGGGACCCTGTCGGTGCCGCTCATCATGCTGGCTTCTGGGACACAAGTGCCCATCCTGCAGGGCTGAGCCCCCCCGACAGCTGATTTCACACAAAGACCCTAGCACCCCTCATCAAAAGCAGCTCTTCAGAGATCCCGCTCCCAGTCCAAACCCTGCCAGGGCTGAACCAGCAGAGCGGGTACCTCCGGGGGCAGGTCTCATCCCCAACCCAGGGTGAAGTGCCGGGGGCAATGGCAGATTAGCCACTGAGCCTGTGCCCAGGGGTTGCCAGGCAGGCAGGGCTAGGAAAGCCCCCACATTCTGATCCCACTCCCTGGCGGAAGCCGTGGGGGGAGGGCCGGAGAAACCCCTAGTGCCCCCTGAGCCCTCCCCGTGCTGCAGCCCCGGGACTGGAAAACCTCTTGCTGCCTGCCCCGGCCTCAGCTTCTCCAATATGGGGCAAGCGGGGGTGGGGGGAGGCCGTCTGGAACAGGGGCAGGGCCCTGGGGAAGGGGCAGAAAGGGGAGGGGCCACGGGCAGGACCACAGTTGGAAGGGGTGGGGAAGGGCCCCGCACTTGTTCTGGCCCAGGGCCCCAGGAAACCTTAATCGACCTCTGGCTGTGGGGTGGCCCATACAGGGCACTCAGTGCCCCCCTTCCCCGTTAAGGCAGGGCCCAGAGCAGACCCCAACCCTTTCAGCTCCCCTTAAAATCATAATGAGCTGCCTCTTTTGAGGCCCCAGGTTTGATCGTTGAGGCCATTGGGCCTGTTGTGGGGACCAGGCCCTGGAGGCTAACACTGACATTTAAAGCACTCACATCCTCATCCCCTACAGGATTTGGCCGACCCCCACCGTGCCTCAGTGTTCTGTTAAATGGGCGCAGAGAAGGCAGAGGCCACCTCCCCGCTCCATCAGAGAGCGGCTGCTCTGCACAGGCCTTGGCACCAGCCACTGGTCTCTGCTACTCCTGCAGCACATGGCTGGGGGAGGCACCCAAAGCCCTAGAGGGGGCCCCACAAAATCACCTCCTTCTCCCAAAATTCTCTCACCAGGGCAGCAGGGTGCATTTACCAAAGTAACTGTGATGCCCTTGGGGCCAGCACCTCAGACCAGGGGAGCCCAGGGCATGGCGAGCCCCACTCTGCAGACTGGGGGCAGCTGGCCCCAAGCTCTCCTGGCTGGCTCCTGGTCCCAGCTAGACTCAGGAGCTGTCACTGGAGTTTCCAGAGCTTGGGTATCTCCAAGGCCAGGCTGACGGTGCACCTGAGGGGCCGAGGAACCAGCAGCAGCTAGCCCAGCCAGAAGCAGTTGTGGGGAGGGCAGGGTGGCAGGGGGCAGAGATGCTGGCTTGGCCCAGTAATGGGATAAGGACATAGACCATCTGGCCGCGGAGGCCCCATAACTGACTCCTCTGGGACCAGGTCCAGCCCGTGCAGAGCCTGGGGCTGGGACATGTGTGGGGAGGGGGGAAAGGGGGAGAGACAGGGCCTCTCGGCAAGGCAAGATTTGCCCTGCAGTTCTGGGGTTTGTCACCATACAGGGACATCCCTCGGTGGGTCCCTTGGCAACAGACCCTGGTGGCTGCTCTTTGCCAGGCTCTCCTAGTGCTGCAGTCATTGCTCTATTGCCCTCATCTCCCATTGGGTCTGGCTGGGGTTTCCTGCCGTTCCTGAGGGAGCAGCGAGGAGAGGAGGGACGGGCCAGGCCTCTCCTCCCAAAGGGTAGTGTGGGCAGAACAGCTGGTAGTGGCCCCTACACCATGGCATGGCTAGCTGTGCCTCAAGCAACCAAGCCCCTTAGGCCTGTCAACACCACAGTTAGGCTGGCATACATTGCCTTGCATTCACCTCGCTGTGCCCAGCTCTGCACTCAAATTTCTCTTTGGCCAATGTAATTGCTCCCTTACGGTGATGCAGTAAAACCACCTCTCCAGATGGCATTGGCCTACATCTACCCGAACCATCCTCCAGCAGCTGTCCCGCAATACCCCATTCCCTGCAACAGTGACCGCAGTGGCCATGTTGTAAACTCCACGCAGCACCCCTCGCCCCATGAAGTGATTCCTGCACTGCAGGGAGCCTGGTCTGCTCCCCGGGGTTCCCTAAACCCACAGCTCATGGTAACTTTACTCTCTGTGAGGCCGTTGTGACGTTCCACTCATATGCTTTATGAAAATATGCTTATGAACAGGAATATAACATGCCTGGAATATGCTTTATGCTAAGTGCCCCATGTATCATATCATTAGAAAGCTTGTAATCTACTGTGTACTACTAGGGGCAGATTGGGGGCATCCCAGGTGCTGGGGGAGGAGGCCCGGGACCCCACTGGTGCTGGGGGAGGGGGCTGCAGTGCGCAGCCTGGGAGTGGGACCCCTGCTGGTCCTGGGGGGTGGGCACAGTTCCCATTGGCCAGGAACCTCAGCCAATGGGAGCTGCGGGGGGCAGGGCCTGCAGGCACAGGCAGAGTGGTGTGGAGACACCCCGCCCCAACCCCTCTGCCACCTAGGAGCTGCAGAGCTATGCTGGTGGGAGCTGGGGAGCCCACCATCCTGAGGTAAGCCGCCCCGCATCCCTCAACTCCCTCCTGCATGAAAACCTCCTAAGCTTACTTTTACCAGCTTCGGTTAAAACTTCCCCAAGGTACAAACTGTTTTACCCTTTTGCCCCTGAACTTCCACTGCCACCACCAACTTTATCTGGGTTCCTGAGAAAACGTAGTTTGGACACGTCTTTCCCCCCCAAATCCTCCCAACGCTTGCACCCCACTTCCTGGGGAAGGTTTGGTAAAAATCCTCACCAATTTGCATAGGTGACCACAGACCCAAACCCTTGGATCTGAGAACAATGAAAAAGCATTCTGTTTTCTTACAAGAAGACTTTTAATAGAAGTAAAAAGGAATCACCTCTGTAAAATCAGGATGGTAGATATCTTACAGGGTAATTAGATTCAAACATAGAGAATCCCTCTAGGCAAAACCTTAAGTTACAAAAAAGACACACAGACAGGAATAGTCATTCTATTCAGCACAGCTATTTTCTCAGCCATTTAAAGAAATCATAATCTAACACCTACCTAGCTAGATTACTTACTAAGTTCTAAGACTCCATTCCTGTTCTGTCTCCGGCAAAAGCATCATACAGACAGACACAGACCCTTTGTTTTTCTCCCTCCTCCCAGCTTTTGAAAGTATCTTGTCTCCTCATTGGTCATTTTGGTCAGGTGCCAGTGAGGTTACCTTTAGCTTCTTAACCCTTTACAGGTGAGAGGATTTTTCCTCTGGCCAGGAGGGATTTTAAAGGGGTTTACCCTTCCCTTTATATTTATGACAACTCGCGACTGCGCCATACAGGAGGCCTGTGATGTGTAGGGGGCCAGATGAGATGATCTAAGAGTCTCTTCTGGCCTTCAAGTCTCCAAATCTCTGCAAAACCGAGTGCGGCACATTGAGCATCCTCTGATGGTTCCACGTGTGGCCTGCGTGAACCCTTGCACGACCACTGAGTGTGGGGGGGTGACCCAGGGGGAGCAGCTCAGACACGCATAGGAGCCAGCTCGGGGCAGGACATGAGCCCTGCAGGGCAGGGGTGGGGGTGGCAGTGACATCACAAGGGCCTTTTGCAGCACTCAGCTGATTGGTGAAAGGCGGTTGGGAGGCGGTGACCTCACAGAGAGTCCACGACAACGGCCAGGGAGGACAGGCTGCAGGGCAGGGGGATCTCAGAGACCCCCGGGGCTTTGCTGCAGGGAGTCTCCTTCTTGAGGTGTCTCCTTGAGGACTGAGAGAGAATTCAGGGTCTCGTATGTGAGCGCGAGGTGGAGCCTCTCTGGAGTTTTCTCCTTTCCCACTGCTCATTGAGCGAGAAGACAGACGTCCCTGTGGAGAAGGGAAGAGCCCCAGAGAGGTTTAGTACCGAGGCAGCCTGATCCACCTGGTGCTGGCCAAATTCTCGGCATGGAAAACAGGAGGTTAAGGTGGGACAATTTTCCCCCAGCTTGGCCTTTGTCCCTTCGAGTCCTGGGGGTTTGTCTTTTTTGCTTTCCCTTTTCCTGCTTCCCTCCCTCCACTGGCGAGGAGGGGGCTGCTCTGTAGCCCTCATGGTGGGAGGCCTCCCAAAGAGATGGGACAGGAAGTGTGCTCTGAGAGTGATCCTCACCGGTGACCTGAGCCATCCCTGGGCCATCTGGGGAACCCTCAGCCCACCGCCAGAGTCTCCACGCTGATTGGCTGAGCAGGGGGTCTAATGGCAGGGAGGAGATTCAGGACTTTGTTGTTCTTGTTCAAGGCCCAGCAAATGAGCCAGAACCAATCATCTGCTTGGTGAATTGTTCTCCTTCTCGCTGCTGAATGTCTCTGAGCCGTTCCTGGTTCTCGCTGGTGTTCTTGTGCTTCTAAAAGACTTGCTGAAGAATCAGTGTGAATGGTTGTTGGTCTGTAGCTCATTCCAGGTCCGTTTATTCAGTGTGTGAAACTCCAGACTGATGGTACATTTGAAAGTCAGGACACCCGGGTCCTGTTCCCAACTCTATCCCGACAGGTTGTGTGATGGAAGACGAGGCTCTTCGCCTTTCTCAGCCTTCGCTTCTCCCTCTGTCAGTTGGGGAGAACAATCCTCTCACACCTGCCTCCCGGTGGGGGGAGGCTGGGGAGCTGTGGGGACCTGTTTGAGAGCGTCACTCGGAGCAGTGTATCGTAGGAGGTGTCCTGTTGGGTTGAGTCATTCCAGAGGATGATGTCGTGCAGCAGAACCCCGTTTTCCCAACCTGGCGTAACACAGCTTTGCATGGGAACCGAACCAAGGGCGCACACAGGTCCAGAAGCCGGTGATTTCTCCTTTGGCCGCCAGATGGCGCTGCAGGCTCCCACTTCCCCCTTCTCCTGGTCAGCACGATGGGGGTTAGTCTCCCCAAAAAGAACGCCTGCTTGAACCCTTGCACTACCACTGAGTGTGTGGGGGTGTGTGCGGGGGTGACACTCCCCAAAAAGCATGCCGTCCAGCCCCCAAATGTGATGAACATGAACAGACACACAGGCACACACACATGAAGTTAGCATGTCAGAGAGGACTGGGTCATCAGCACTCGCAAGCTGACCCCTGATGTGTCCCGGGACTCAGTGGGCTGGACTGAAAAGCAATTTAAAGCCGGTCCCCTCCTATGTCCTTGGACTCAGCTGTCTGGGCTGAGCAACACCTTCATCTGCCACCCTCATCTCCCCCCAGGTTCAGCACCTCATAGAATCATAGAATCATAGAATATAAGGGTTGGAAGGGACCCCAGAAGGTCATCTAGTCCAACCCCCTGCTCAAAGCAGGACCAATTCCCAGTTAAATCATCCCAGCCAGGGCTTTGTCAAGCCTGACCTTAAAAACCTCTAAGGAAGGAGATTCTACCACCTCCCTAGGTAACGCATTCCAGTGTTTCACCACCCTCATAGTGAAAAAGTTTTTCCTAATATCCAATCTAAACCTCCCCCACTGTAACTGTAACCTCCCTATCCCCGCCTTCACCCCACAACCATTCTGCTAGTCACCCACTTGCTGAGCAAACCCCCGAGGACTTTTGGGGCTGCAGGGATCTTTAGCTTGGGTAAAAGGAGCGTTCCTGCAGAGTGAATGGAGAAGCCAAAACCACCCATGGAGGTGGGGTGGGGGGCTAGCAAACTATAACTGATCACAGGAGGCAGGGTCAGGAGGCTATTCCTAGAGAGAGACAGAGGCACAGAAAGAGACAGATGGATCTCAGCACTCCTTGAAGCTGGACTCGATCAGGGTTCCCAGGTGGCCTTGGTCGCTGAGGGACCGGAGCGCTGGAGCCAGGCAGAGCCCCCAGCACAATCAGTCAGGAAAAGCGAATGAGGAGGACTTGTGGCACCTTAGAGACTAACCAATTTATCTGATCAGAAGCTTTCATGGGCTAAAGCCCACTTCATCAGATGCATGCAGGGGAAATACAGCAGGAAGATATAGATATAGTGATACAGAGAAGAGAAAATGGGGGTTGCCATAGCAACTCTTAACGAGACCAATCGATGAAGGTGGGCTGTTAGCAGCAGGAGAAACAAAACTTTTGTTGTGATAATCAGACTAATTTGGGGGACTAAAACTGCAGGGCAGAGAGAGCAGTAAGTGTTGGGGGGTCCTGATCCAGTCCCCCAGCTTCTAGCCGCCCACCCCCTTAAGGCTGCCATTGCTGGGAGCCCCCTCCATCTGCAACTTCAACTTGTAAAGATTGTAGATAAAACCTGTACAGCTGTGTGCCTTTGGGCAAAAAGTTACACACAGGTACATGAAATCCATGCAAAAGGAACCACAGTGGGTAAAACCAGGGAACAAAAGCCTGAGCAGCCAAAACCCCAGCCAGCTGTTGCTCCCACGAAGAGGGAAGAGTTACAATATCTCATCCTTCATATTTCTCGTAGGAACTACCAGGGCCTGATGAAATTGGGGCAGATTGAAAAGTGTGAAAATATTTTTGTGTGATGTAGTGTGTGTGTGTCATGTTGTGTGTTGTCTTGTGTGTGTTTGTGTGATGTTTTGTGTGATGTGTTGTGTTGTGTGTCGCATTCTGTGTGTGTTGTGTGTCATCAAGAGTGTTGTGTTGAGTGTATGTGACGTGTTCTATGTGTGTGTGTGTGTCTGTGTGGGTGTCTGTGATGTGTTATGTGTCAGGTTGTGTGCTTGTGTTGTGTTGTGTGCTTTTTTGTGTGCTGTGCTGTGTATGTGAGATGTTGTGTGTCGTGTTGTGTGTGTTTGTGTATGTGTGACGTGTGTAGTGTTTTCTGTCTGTGTGACATGGTGTGTGTCATGTGCGTGTGTGAGACATGTTTGTGAGTGTGACGTGCGACGTGCTGTGCGTGCGTGCGACATGCAACATTTTGTGTGTGTGAAGTGCGATGTGCTGTGTGTATGACGTTCGACATGCTACGTGCTGTGAGTGCGATGTTTGATGTGTTGTATGTGGCCGCGCTAGGTGCGATGTGCATTGTGCGACAGGCGACATGTGTGTGTTCATGCGACGTGCAATGTTTTGTATGTGTGCGTGCTACATGCGACATGTTGTGCGTGTGATGTGCAACGTGCTGTGTGTGTGCGTGCGACATGTGTGCAACGTGCTACACACGTGTTGTGCGTGCGATGTGCGATGTGTTGTGTCTGTGTGTGCAACACACACGGCATCACACACAACACGTCTCATGACACCACAACCACACAACACACACTCAACATGACACACAAAACGGCACAAAACTCAGCACACAGACACACTGAACACAAGTCTCTGCACGACACACAGCACACACACAAGACATCACACACACACAAACGTGTCTCACACACACACGTGGGCAAACGTGGCTGGTTGCCGTCAGGGTCTGCGTCTCCCTGCGGGTCCAGGGGCCTGGCTGCAGCTCCCGCCCCAGCCCTCCCCCCGGGGGCGTTGGCTGCTGCCCCTTCCCGTGTCCCGGCCCCTCCGGCCTGGGTGTGGGGCTGGTGGCTGGTCTGTGGAAACGCCTGTGGGATGCGGCTTCCTTCGAGTTCCCAAAGGTTTGGTTGGACTCGGGCCCGAGTCTCCTTTCCCGTGCGAGAGATCCCGGCGTCACCTTTCCACCACGTCCTTGCCAAGGCTCCGTGCGCAGCTGAGCCGGGAGGGTTTTTTCACCTGTGTTTTTCTCCACCATCCTGCCTGCAGAGGGAGAGCTGCATTCGGGTCTCACTGTGGTGTGTTGGTCAAGGGGTCGGATTCTCACTCGGGGCGGGAGAGAGTGCGGAGAAGACCTTGGAAAGGTGAAGTCGGGGGCAGGACTTTTCAGGTGCCTGTTTTTGTGGGGGTTTCTTGAATGTTGTTTTTTGCTGAAATGGAGAGAAAGGTTGTTGGCTTTTCGGCCTGAAGGCTTGTTCTGTCCGGCAGCCCAAACTGCCAGCCTTGTTTCACCTCTTTAATGTTGGACAGGGACAGGGACACGTGAGCACCTTTGACTCCTTTGGAGCCCCTTGAGTCTATTGAAATGACCACAAAAGTTCCCACCCCCTGTGTGAGTAGCATGTGGGACAGAGCGTCTTTTTTCCTTTCTCCCCTCTCGGATGTCAGAAGCACCCTAGACAGGTGCATGGCTCCTTCCCCTTCACGTGGCATGATAGTGGGCACAGGCTGAGAGAAAACAACTATCCCAGGGCCAAGTGCAAAGTGGGGAAGGTGACTGGTGGGGTCGGACTCTCCTTTGGGTTATTACAAACCTGGGGTTCCTTCCTTTCCTACAAAACAAAATCTGTTTTCTAAATCGCTTCTCTGCTAAGGCTGCGTCTACACTCCCCCTTGTGTCGGTAGAACGTATGTCGCTTGAAGGAGGGACAGCTCAGTGGTTTGAGCATTGCCCTGCTAAACACAGGGTTGTGAGTTCAATCCTTGAGGGGGCCATTTAGGGATCTGGGGCAAAAATTGGGGATTGGTCCTGCTTTGAGCAGGGGGTTGGACTAGATGACCTCCTGAGGTCCCTTCCAACCCTGATATTCTATGATTCTATGATTCTAAGTTACACCGACCTAAGTGCTGGTGTGGACAGTGCTATGTCGCTGGGAGAGTTTCTCCTGCCAACATGGCTACGGCTGCTCGCTGGGGGTGAAGAGCTCCCTCCCGTAGGCTTCCAGCGGCTACCCTAGAGAGCTTCCAGCGGGGCAGCTGCATGGGTCCTGCGAGGCCACTGTAAGCTCCCCAGTGCAGCCGCAGCCTTAGGGCAGGGACGATGCCCCCCGCGGGACTCTGGGGATACAGTCTGGGCCTGTCACCTCCAGGGCACTGGGGTTCTCTTCTGCCCAAGGCAGGAGTGAAGAGAAGTCTGTATGACGCGATGGCCATTCAGAGACTGGGAAGGAATGAGCTGGTTTGAGGGAAGTTGATCTCAGTCCAGTTGCAAGTGGGCAGATGTCCACAGAACAAAGACCAGCAGGAACCTTGGAATCTAGTGGTCAAAGCATGGAGGCTGAGGAGTGAATTGCCCACAGGGACTGAACTCCCGTCCGGTCCCCAGAGCTGCTCTCAGTCAATCGGGGCTGAAGCACATTGACGGGACACCTCGGGGAAGCTTGCCCAGCCATTGCTGGATCTGGAACTATTCTGTGGCTGGATGCACAGAAATTCCTTCTCCCAGCCCCTCAATTCAGCATTTCTCACTGGGAAGAAATTCAGAGTAAAATACGGCAATCAAAGAAATAATGATGAATGGGGAAAAAACTGGTTTCTTTCTAGATGTGAAGAAGGGAAGTTCTAGCAACTGGAGGACATGTCTCCTGACCTGGAAATCAGACTTGGTTCTTGGTGACAACAAACCAGTGCTCTAAAGGAGACGCTGAGGAAAATCAAAGGTACGAGAAGGGAGTTAGGTGGGGAAACTGAGACACGCATCTGGGACTTTTGGAAGTGACAGGTTCTGACCAATTAGTTGCAATAGATGCGAACATCAAACTGAAACAAATGAGAGTGAACCAAGAAATCATCATTCCTGACTCAGGGGAAAAGTCTGGGGGGATTTTGCAAGGCCACAACAACAAATGGTTCATAATCTGTAGTCATTTGAATGTGGTTCATTTGACCACTAACAATGACACTTGGCCCTTGCTCGAAATTCTTCCTGTATTTTCTCCATTTCACTCCCTGACTCTGTATCTCTGCCCCTTTCCCCCTGTTTGTTCCTCAGAATT
Organism: Caretta caretta; assembly: GCF_965140235.1. Classification (NCBI taxonomy): domain Eukaryota; kingdom Metazoa; phylum Chordata; order Testudines; family Cheloniidae; genus Caretta; species Caretta caretta. The sequence continues at coordinate 8,327,796 of NC_134209.1, forward strand.
AGAATTAGCCCTGGTCTACACTAGGAATTTAGATCGAATTTAGCAGCGTTAAATTGATGTAAACCTGCACCCGTCCACACGATGAAGCCCTTTTTTTCGACTTAAAGGGCTCTTAAAATCGATTTCCTTACTTCACCCCTGACAAGTGGATTAACGCTTAAATCAGCCTTGCCAGGTCGAATTTGGGGTACTGTGGACACAATTCGGCGGTATTGGGCTCTGGGAGCTATCCCAGAGTGCTCCATTGTGACCGCTCTGGACAGCACTCTCAACTCTAGGAAAAGAACCGCGAACTTTTGAATCTCATTTCCTGTTTGGCCAGCATGGCAAGCTGCAGGTGACCATGCAGAGCTCATCAGCAGAGGTGACCATGATGGAGTCCCAGAATCGCAAAAGAGCTCCAGCATGGACCGAACGGGAGGTACGGGATCTGATCGCTGTATGGGGAGAGGAATCCGTGCTATCAGAACTCCGTTCCAGTTTTCGAAATGCCAAAACCTTTGTCACAATCTCCCAGGGCATGAAGGACAGAGGCCATAACAGGGACCCGAAGCAGTGCCGCGAGAAACTTAAGGAGCTGATGCAAGCCTACCAGAAAACCAGAGAGGTGAACGGCCGCTCCGGGTCAGAGCCCCAAACTTGCTGCCTCTATGATGAGCTGCATGCCATTTTAGGGGGTTCAGCCACCACTACCCCAGCCATGTTGTTTGACTCCTTCAATGGAGATGGAGGCAACACAGAAGCAGGTTTTGGGGATGAAGAAGAAGATGATGATGATGATGAGGTTGTAGACAGCTCACAGCAAGCAAGTGGAAAAACTGGTTTTCCCAACAGCCAGGAACTGTTTCTCACCCTGGACCTGGAGCCAGTACCCCCTAAACCCACCCAAGGCTGCCTCCTGGACCCAGCAGGCGGAGAAGGGACCTCCGGTGAGTGTACCTTTTAAAATACTATACATGGTTTAAAAGCAAGCATGTGAAAGGATTAATTTGCCCTGGCATTCACAGCTCTCCTGGATGTACTCCCAAAGCCTCTGCAAAAGGTTTCTGGGGAGGGTAGCCTTATTGCGTCCTCCATGGTAGGACACTTTACCACTCCAGGCCAGTAGCACGTACTCGGGAATCATTGTACAACAAAAAGACAAGGAGGACTTGTGGCACCTTAGAGACTAACCAATTTATTTGAGCATGAGCTTTCGTGAGCTACAGCTCACTTCATCGGATGCCTTTTGAGAGCTCATTCTTAATCTTTCCCTGTTTGCTGTAGAGGATGTTGATCAGGTGATTCCGCAGTTTCTTTGAGAGCATGTGGCACAAGCTGTCAGCATAGTCTGTGTGGTATGTAGATTGTAATGTATTTTTTACCTTCAGTCCTTTTGGTACAATGTCCATCTGTTTGCATTTGGAAAGGAAGATGATGTCTGTCTCTATCTGTACACGTTTTTTTCATGCAGTTGATAGATTTCCACTCCATACGGCTAAATGCAGTGCCTTGCATAATGACAGGTTTCAGAGTAACAGCCATGTTAGTCTGTATTCGCAAAAAGAAAAGGAGTACTTGTGGCACCTTAGAGACTAACCAATTTATTTGAGCATGAGCTTTCGTGAGCTACAGCTCACTTCATCGGATGCCAAAGCATTGCAGTGTATGTTTGTTGGCATTCAAACAACATCCGTTCTTTATCTCTCTGTGTTATCCTCAGGAGAGTGAGATATCATTCATGGTCACCTGGTTGAAATAGGGTGCTTTTCTTCAGGGGACACTCAGAGGTGCCCGTTCCTACTGGGCTGTTTGCCTGTGGCTGAACAGAAATGTTCCCCGCTGTTAGCCACGGGGAGGGGGGAGGGTTGAGGGGGTAGCCATGCGGTAGGGGGAGGCAAAATGCGACCTTGTAACGAAAGCACATGTGCTATGTATGTAACGTTAACAGCAAGGTTTACCCTGAAAGAGTGTAGCCACTGTTTTATAAAATGTGTCTTTTTAAATACCGCTGTCCCTTTTTTTTCTGCACCAGCTGCATGTGTTTCAATGATCACAGGATCTTCTCCTTCCCTGAGGCTAGTGAAGATTAGAAAGAAAAAAAAAACGCACTCGTGATGAAATGTTCTCTGAGCTCATGCTGTCCTCCCACACTGACAGAGCACAGACGAATACGTGGAGGCAAATAATGTCAGAGTGCAGGAAAGCACAGAATGACTGGGAGGAGAGGTGGCGGGCTGAAGAGAGTAAGTGGCGGGCTGAAGACAGGCTGAAGCTCAAATGTGGCGGCAGCGTGATGAGAGGAGGCAGGATTCAATGCTGAGGCTGCTGGAGGATCAAAGCAATATGTTCCAGTGTATGGTTGAGCTGCAGCAAAGGCAGCTGGAGCACAGACTGCCGCTACAGCCCCTGTGTAACCAACCACCCTCCTCCCCAAGTTCCATAGCCTCCACACCCAGATGCCCAAGAACGTGGTGGGGGGGCTTCCAGCCAACCAGCCACTCCACCACAGAGGATTGCCCAAAAAACAGAAGGCTGGCATTCAATAAATTTTAAAGTTGTCAACTTTTAAAGTGCTGTGTGGCATTTTCCTTCCCTCCTCCACCACCCCTCCTGGGCTACCTTGGTAGTCATCCCCCTATTTGTGTGATGAATGAATAAAGAATGCATGAATGTGAAGCAACAATGACTTTATTGCCTCTGCAAGTGGTGATCGAAGGGAGAAGGGGACGGTGGTTAGCTTACAGGGAAGTAGAGTGAACCAAGGGGCGGGGGGTTTCATGAGGGAGAAACAAACAGAACTTTCACACCGTAGCCTGGCCAGTCATGAAACTGGTTTTCAAAGCTTCTCTGATGCGTACCGCGCCCTCCTGTGCTCTTCTAACCGCCCTGGTGTCTGGCCGCGTGTAACCAGCAGCCAGGCGATTTGCCTCAACCTCCCACCCCGCCATAAACGTCTCCCCTTTACTCTCACAGATATTGTGGAGCGCACAGCAAGCAGTAATAACAGTGGGAATATTGGTTTCGCTGAGGTCTAAGCAAGTCAGTAAACTGCGCCAGCGCGCCTTTAAACGTCCAAATGCACATTCTACCACCATTCTGCACTTGCTCAGCCTGTAGTTGAACAGCTCCTGACTACTGTCCAGGCTGCCTGTGTACGGCTTCATGAGCCATGGCATTAAGGGGTAGGCTGGGTCCCCAAGGATACATATAGGCATTTCAACATCCCCAACAGTTATTTTCTGGTCTGGGAATAAAGTCCCTTCCTGCAGCTTTTGAAACAGACCAGAGTTCCTGAAGATGCGAGCATCATGCACCTTTCCCGGCCATCCCACGTTGATGTTGGTGAAACGTCCCTTGTGATCCACCAGAGCTTGCAGCACTATCGAAAAGTACCCCTTGCGGTTTATGTACTCGGCGGCTTGGTGCTCCGGTGCCAAGATAGGGATATGGGTTCCGTCTACGGCCCCACCACAGTTAGGGAATCCCATTGCAGCAAAGCCATCCACTATGACCTGCACATTTCCCAGGGTCACTACCCTTGATATCAGCAGATCTTTGATTGCGTGGGCTATTTGCATCACAGCAGCCCCCACAGTAGATTTGCCCACTCCAAATTGATTCCCAACTGACCGGTAGCTGTCTGGCGTTGCAAGCTTCCACAGGGCTATTGCCACTTGCTTCTCAACTGTGAGGGCTGCTCTAATCTTGGTATTCATGCGCTTCAGGGCAGGGGAAAGCGAGTCACAAAGTTCCATGAAAGTGCCCTTACACACGCAAAAGTTTCGCAGCCACTGGGAATCGTCCCAGACCTGCAACACTATGCGGTCCCACCAGTCTGTGCTTGTTTCCCAGGCCCAGAATTGGCATTGCACCGAACGAACCTGCCCCATTAGCACCATGATGCCCACATTGCCAGGGCCCGTGCTTTGAGAGAAATCTGTGTCCATGTCCTGATCACTCACGTGACCGCGCTGACGTCGCCTCCTTGCCCGGTATCATGTTGCCAGGTTCTGGTGCTGCATATACTGCTGGAAAAGGCGTGTGGTGTTTAATGTGCTCTTAATTGCCAAAGTGAGCTGAGCGGCCTCCATGCTTGCCTTGGTATGGCGTCCGCACAGAAAAAAGGCGCAGAACAATTGTCTGCCGTTGCTCTGACAGAGGGAGGGGCGACTGACGACATGGCTTACAGGGTTGGCTTACAGGGAATTAAAATCAACAAGGGGGGTGGCTTTACATCAAGGAATATTTCAGGCAGGACTTCACTGAGGGTTCCAATAAGAAATGGTGCATCTAAGTAATTGTTCTTATTGGAACAAGCCGGTTGGTCTGGCCTCTGCTTGAGCTGCCAGTGGAAACTTGATTCAGGGAAATAGTTTACACCCTCCCCCCAAACCCCCTCATCATAACGCAAATGGATACTTTTATAAGTGTTTACCCAGTTTCCAAGAATTCCTGGCCAGTTTCCGTCTCTATAACCTGTCTGCTTGGAGCCTCATAGGAGCTCAAAATTTGTCATATCAGCTGTTCTGATTGCCTGAATTGGTCTCCCTGTCCTGAAACCCCCTGGATTTCTGTCGTTCCACATCTTTTCATGATTGATTTCCTAACAATGTTATTTAGATGACAATGTCCAGTAGAGCAAGAACCCACCGGAGAGGTCGGAATTAGGAAACCCCGGTGATCCAATCCCCCGGCCCGAGCTCTTTCATTATTTAGCCGCGGGGAACCAACTTCCACAGGAGCGCGGGAGAGAGCCCCACCACACCACCGCGCTTCACACACTGACCTGAAACATGGGGACCCTGGTTCAATCCTTCCTCCCTTGCAGGCAGTGGGGTGTGATGCTGGCAGCACCAGGCCCTGCTCAGGCCTCCCTGAGCCACAGATCGAGCCCAAAGGCAGGCTTGCCTCGGTGGCAGGACAGAGCAGAGGGCCCAAGGGGAGTGTCTGGGACTCCCTCTTCAGGATGTTGCCGTACCTGGGGAGTTAGCTCTTGGTGGGTGAAATCAAACTATCGAGCTCCCAGTCCCCATGGGGTGTGTGCCCTGGTGTGTAACACTCTGCCCTGAGGTTGGTACTCACGCCCCGAGCTACGCTCGGCAGCCGGACACAGCCCAGGTGAGTGCTGTGAGAGAAGGGTCGGGCTAGGACACCTCCCCCTCCTCAGTCTCTCCCATTCAAGGGCTTGGCTGGCTCCCTGCCCTGTGAGCTGGTTTCGTGTGTTGTATTGTACGGTGCCTGTGTGGCCCATGCACTGTACAGGGAATTTTGGCACCTAACTCCGCTTGGTGGATCCGTGTTGTTCCTGTGATTTTCTAGCTGTCTAAACCCATGGCCTGTGACGCTCAGCATTGCCACACCTCCGTCCCGTCCTGGGCTGCGCCCTGTGTCACCAGTCAGCTCTCTGCAGAGCACAGCTGAGCGATTCCTGATTGACAGGGGTGTGTCCAGGAGAAGAGACAGAGCACAGACTGGAAAGTGACACCTCTCAGCAAAGCCCAAACACTGCTCCTAGAGGTTCGCTATTGCCTGTGGGTGCTGGAGGGGGACACTGTGATGGGATCCCCCTGAGGTACAGCCTGGGACCAATGGGACCGCTGTGCCCCCTGAACCCTCTCCAGCCTGGGCTGTCTCTCCCAATGCCCTGCTAGTGACCAGCAGCAACCCCGCCAGGTGCTGTTATCACCCAGCTTGATCGCATGAATGCTCCCCGAGCCACTCCTGAGTCACACAGGGAGGCACCAGCCGGATCCCCCCAGCTCCCAGCCCTGTATCTCAGGAGTAGGCTCTCTATCGTATGAATTGTTTCCCCACTTCGTCAGTGAAAAGTGGCTCGACACCAGCCTTTGATAACTGAGGAATTTACCATCCACTTCAGGGAAACTCACTGGTCAAGTTGAACAGCTCAACACGTTTATTGGCGACAAAATAGAGATTTTAAGTGGTATGAAGTGAACGGCAAAAAATCCAAGTAAGTTACCAAAGGAAATAAACACCTAAGTGCACAGTCTGAACTCTCAACCCTCCTAGACTGGGCAACAATGAGACGAAGCTGTTTTTCTCCCCCTCCTGGATTTTGCAGTCCCTAGCACCCAGATTTCTCCCTTAAAATCTGGGCCAGTCCCCTCAGTTGGAGTCTCAAGTCTTCAGTGTCTTTCTTGCTTGCAGTGTAGGTGGGGGAAGGAGAAAGGACAAGCATGTGCCCCTGGGTTTGAGTTTGGTTTTTGTACCCTCAATCCCTGTGCTTGGGAAGCCCCAGGCCAGGCATGTCTGTGGTGGGGGTGGGGCATTGCTCAATCTCCCAGCAAGGTGGAGCAATTCCCTTGCTGTGGCCTCATGCAGGTGAATCATTGAATGGGAGCTTCCTTGCTGGGCAATGGCTCTTGATGGGTTGTATCACACCCCACCCAGGGGTTGCTGACCTTCCTTGCTGGTACCTCTGGGGAAGCTCATTTTGGGCTGATTCCACAACTTACAGCATATTTCAGTGAAAACCATCCAATTCTTGTCATTTCATAGGCATTGAGGAGACACAGATCTAGACAGAGAGAAGAGTGACTTTTGGCAGCTCCTCACCTTTCCCCTGATCCCCTGCATGGCATGGTTTACGTGTAACATCACAATTCAATCCAAGATGAGGAATATGGGGGTTACAGTGCACCTAGAGAAGTAGGATTCGATGTTTGCATTTTGCATAATGAAAGAGAAGGGATAATCATGTATTAAATGGATTGATGTATGATAGGATTTGACCATATTCTGCCCGCCACCCTTTCTGAGAGCAGGAAGGAACGGCCTCGTGTGCCATTGGTAAAGAGGCATCAGCCAGCTTCTGATGTCTGAAGCTGATTTCAGGCAGGAATAGACCAGAACAGTCCTGGTCACCTTTTGTTTTAGGATAAGGTTTCATTATGGTATTTGCTCTAAGGTCTTGTTTCTTATCTGCATTACAAATTAAGTTTTAAAAAGAAAAGGAGTACTTGTGGCACCTTAGAGACTAACCAATTTATTTGAGCATAGCTCACGAAAGCTTATGCTCAAATAAATTGGTTAGTCTCTAAGGTGCCACAAGTCCTCCTTTTCTTTTTGCGAATACAGACTAACATGGCTGTTACTCTGAAACCTGAAATTAAGTTGTGTTTCTTCTCTGCATTGCAAACTAAGTTGCCTAAGGTTCTTTTGTAATCCCTTTAGAAATCATATCATCCTTTCTAAAATGTTATCCTGTCTGAAAGTCTCCATCAGATTGTTTGGTGTGAGTGAGAAATGTGTGCATAGTTCAAAATAAAGGTGAAAAGCCATCACAAATGTCCAGATGGTCAAGAAGAAGTGAGAGACTTGGAAACAGCAGGAGAAAATCAGAAAACATCCACTGTATCTGACGCTAAACATGTTAGCAGCATTGATGACCTCAAAGGCAAGGCAGGCACCCTGAATGCGAGACAACAAAGAAGAGCTAAGGATGGGAAGCCAACAAAACCACCAAATGATAATAGCAGAAAACCCGGAGATTAACCCCATTTAAGGACTAACGATTATAGAATGACATTGCAAAATCCATCGACAAAAGTGGGAATTTACAAGACTAAAGCTGGGGTGTTTTGCCATCAGACTCTGGGTTCAGTGCTGCAAAGCCTCGGAGCATGGGATCGCGACCGACAGAGCCCAGCTCCTCGCTTCTGTTCAGTCTAACTGGCCATTAGATTGACAAGAGCTACAGCAAACTGGTAACTGTAAAACCATCTGCAGGATGTGTGTGTGTGTGTCTGTGTGATTAAATGCGTATGCTTACAGTTGTATTTTCAAGAAATGCGGCGTATTGCCTTTCCCCCTGAAAAGATCCCGTGTGCTTCTTATCAGCATAGCACACTCCCTCAAGGTGTAGAGTGTCACAAACACATCTCATTACTCTGCCCCAGACAACTGGAACTAGGACATGAATTTGGAAGAAACAAGAAGAATTGTGTTAATGGTTTATTTACAGTAACTGGAAAGCAGGAAAGTAAAAGGAGCTGAGAAGAAGCTTTCATAACCACAGCGTAGGGCAAGGGGACCAAAGATTTTGAGAACAGTTTTCTCAATGGCACTAAAGCAACACAAATGGCCAGGAAGTAACCCAGGGAATTAATGAATTACCATCTCACTTGAAGAAAAGGAGTACTTGTGGCACCTTAGAGACTAGCAAATTTCTTTGAGCATAAGCTTTCGTGAGCTACAGCTCACTTCATTGGATGCATTCAGTGGAAAATACAGTGGGGAGATTTATATACAGAGAGAACACGAAACAATGGGTTTTACCATACACACGGTAACGAGAGTGATCACTTAAGGTGAGCTATTACCAGCCGGAGAACGGGGGTGGGGGGGGACCTTTTGTAGTGATAATCAAGGTGGGCCATTTCTAGCAGTTGACAAGAAAGTCTGAGGAATAGTGGGGGGTGGGGGTGGGGAGGAATAAACATGGGGAAATAGTTTTACTTTGTGAAATGACCTATCCACTCCCAGCCTCTATTCAAGCATCAGTTAATTGTGTCCAGTTTGCAAATTAATTCCAATTCAGCAGTCTCTGGTTGGAGTTTGTTTTTGAAGTTTTTTAGTTGAAGAATTGCAACTTTTAGGTCTGTAATCGAGTGACCAAAGAGATGGAAGTGTTCTCCGACTGGTTTTTGAATGTTATAATTCTTGACGTCTGATTTGTGTCCATTGATTCTTTTACATAGAGACTGTCCAGTTTGACCAATGTACATGGCAGAGGGGCATTGCTGGCACATGATGGCATATATCACATTGGTGGATGTGTAGGTGAACGAGCCTCTGATAGTGTGGCTGATGTGATTAGGCTCTATGATGATGTCCCCTGAATAGATATGTGGACAGAGTTGGCAACGGGCTTTGTTGGAAGGATAGGTTCCTGGGTTAGTGGTTCTGTTGTGTGGTGTGTGGTTGCTGGTAAGTATTTGGTTCAGATTGGTGGGGCTGTCTGTAAGCAAGGGCTGGCCTGTCTCGCAAGATCTGTGAGAGTGATGGGTCGTCCTTCAGGATAGGTTGTAGATCCTTGATGATGCATGGGAGAGGTTTTAGTTGGGGGCTGAAGGTGACGGCTAGTGGCGTTCTGTTATTTTCTTTGTTGGGCCTGTCCTGTAGTAGGTGACTTCTGGGTACTCTTCTGGCTCTGTCAATCTGTTTCTTCACTTCAGCAGGTGGGTAGTGTAGTTGTCAGAATGCTTGATAGAGATCTTGTAGGTGTTTGTCCGTGTCTGAGGGGTTGGAGCAAATGTGGTTGTATCACAGAGCTCGGCTGTAGACGATGGATCGTGTGGTGAGCCTCCAGCTTTCATCCAGACCACACCACACGATCCCTTGTCTACAGCCAAGCTCTATGGTACAACCTCATTTGCTCCAAACCCTCGGACAGAGACAAACACCTACAGGATCTCTATCAAGCGATCTTAAAACTACCTGCTGGAGGGAAGAATACCAAGAAGTCACCTACTCCAGGACAGGCCCAACAAAGAAAGGAACAGAATGCCACCAGCCGTCACCTTCAGCCCCCAACTGAAACCTCTCCAGCACAGTATCAAGGATCTGCAACCTATTCTGAAGGATGATCCCTCATTCTCACAGATCTTGGGAAACAGGCCAGTCCTTGCTTACAGACAGCCCCCCAACATGAAGCAAATACTCACCAGCAACCACACAACAAAAACACAAACCCACGAACCGATCCTTCCAACAAACCCATTGCCAACTCTGTCCACATATCTATTCTGGAGATCTGGAGTACTGTGTCCAGTTTGGGGCCCCACACTACAAGAAGGAGGTGGAAAAATTGGAAAGAGTCCAGCAGAGGGCAACAAAAATGATTAGGGGACTGGAACACATGACTTATGAGGAGAGGCTGAGGGAACTGTGATTGTTTAGTCTGTAGAAGAGAAGACTGAGGGGGATTTGATAGCTGCTTTCAACTACCTGAAAGGTGGTTCCAAAGAGGATGGATCTAGACTGTTCTCAGTGGTAGCTGATGACAGAACAAGGAGTAATGGTCTCATATTGCAGTGGGGGAGGTTTAGGTTGGATATTAGGAAAATCTTTTTCACTAGGAGGGTGGTGAAACACTGGAATGCGTTACCTAGGGAGGTGGTGGAATCTCCTTCCTTAGAAGTTTTTAAGGTCAGGCTTGACAAAGCCCTGGCTGGGATGATTTAGTTGGGGATTGGTCCTGCTTTGAGCAGGGGAGTTTTTGGGGACACTGGGGCATGGCCACTAGGTAACTCGAGGGGATGGAAGACCACGAGTGTCAATGAAGCCCCCTCGCACTAGGCCCAGGTGTCCTTGCCCCCCCCGCCTGGAGGCACTCGCAGCAGCTCTGCATACTAGGTCCAAGTGTCCTTGCCCCCCCCCCCCCCCGGCCTGGAGGCACTCGCAGCAGTTATGCTGAGGATCTGCAACAATATGTTGCAGAGTCAGACTGCCTGAAACTAAACAAGGACGAACAGGGCAGATATGGAAGAACAATGCTGAATAAAGCAGCTTTATGTATAGGTTAACAAATGATACAGAGAACAAGGGAACTAGCTGGGAACTGGATTGGCTGGCTATATGGATACTTAGGGCAGCTTGCTATTGGATAGGTATGCTGGGAAAAAGGATGTATAAAAGCCTGTGTAACTTCCTGCTGTGGGTGCAGAATATGAGATCTTATTCTCCCTGTACCTTTTTGCAGCTGCAAATAAACTTTTCTGCTTCTCCACCCCGTTGTGATTATTGGGTGTAGCACACCGGGTAGCGAACCAACCTCAGCTGTTGTTTAGCCTCTCGGCACTGGGTGCCGGTAACAGGTTGGACTAGATGACCTCCTGCGGTCCCTTCCAACCCTGATATTCTATGAATCTATGATTCTATGATTCTAGACACACCATCCTAGGACCTAATCACATCAGCTACACCATCATGGGCTCATTCTCCTGCACGTCTACCAATATGATGTTTGCCATCATTTGCCAGCAATGCCCCTCTGCCATGTACATTGGCCAAACCGGATAATCTCTATGCAAAAGAATAAATGGACACAAATCAGACGTCAAGAATTATAACATTCATAAACCAGTCGGAGAACGCTTCAACCTCCCTGGTCACTCAATTTCAGATCTAAAATTCGCAGTTCTCCAATAAAAATACTTCAAAAACAGACTCCAGCCAGAAACTGCAGAATTGGAATTAATTTGCAAACTGGACACTGTTAAATTAGGCTTGAATAAAGATTGGGAGTGGGTGGGTTATTACACAAAGTAAAAACTATTTCCCCATGCTAAGTTCCCCACTACTGTTACTCACATCTTCCTCTCAACTCTTTGTAATGGGCCATCCTGATTTTCACTACAAAAGGTTTTTTTCCTCCTGCTGAGAATAGCCCACCTTAATTGATTTGTCTGTTAGATTTGGTATGGCAACGCCCATTTTTTCATGTTCTCTGTGTATATATATCTTCCGACTGTATTTTCCAGTGGATGCATCCGATGAAGTGGGTTTTAGCCCACGAAAGCTTATGCCCAAATACATTTGTTAGTCTCTAAGGTGCCACAAGTACTCCTCGTTTTGTTTTGTTTTTTGCTGATACAGACTAACACGGCTCCCACTCTGAACTAAATGATTGCATCTCTCCCCAGAATCGATCTAGAAGCACAAAGAACACCCTGGAGACCAGGCCTGTAAACGTTAGGAAACATCAGAGTTAAGGTGACGTGTACACACTTCGCGCAGTGCTGTTGTGCATGTGTGTTATGATACAGACTCACAAGTGTGGCCTTGGGGTCAATTCCCTACCCCCCACAGCATCAATTTCCTCCAGACTCCCAAGGGAAGTGGTGCTTCCTCCATCCCTTGATGAGATGCCTTTCTCGAGTCTGCTTTGGTCCAAAACTCGCTACTGCGCCATGCAGGAGGCCTGTGATGTGTAGGGGGCCAGATGAGATGATCTAAGAGTCTCTTCTGGCCTTCAAGTCTCCAAATCTCTGCAAAACCGAGTGCGGCACATTGAGCATCCTCTGATGGTTCCACGTGTGGCCTGCGTGAACCCTTGCACGACCACTGAGTGTGTGGGGGTGACCCAGGGGGAGCAGCTCAAACACGCACAGGAGCCGGCTCGGGGCAGGACATGAGCCCTGCAGGGCAGGGGTGGGGGTGGCAGTGACATCACAAGGGCCTTTTGCAGCACTCAGCTGATTGGTGAAAGGAGGTTGGGAGGCGGTGACCTCACAGAGAGTCCACGACAACGGCCAGGGAGGACAGGCTGCAGGGCAGGGGGATCTCAGAGACCCCCGGGGCTTTGCTGCAGGGAGTCTCCTTCTGGAGGTGTCTCCTTGAGGACTGAGAGAGAATTCAGGGTCTCGTATGTGAGCGCGAGGTGGAGCCTCTCTGGAGTTTTCTCCTTTCCCACTGCTCATTGAGCGAGAAGACAGACGTCCCTGTGGAGAAGGTAAGAGCCCCAGAGAGGTTGGGTACCGAGGCAGCCTGATCCGCCCGGTGCTGGCCAAATTCTGGGCATGGAAAACAGGAGGTTAAGGTAGGACAATTTTCCCCCAGCTAGGCCTTTGTCCCTTCGAGTCTTTGGGGTTTGTCTTTTTTGGTTTCCCTTTTCCTGCTTCCCTCTGTCCACTGGCAAGGAGGGGGCTGCTCTGTAGCCCTCATGGTGGGAGGCCTCCCAAAGAGATGGGACAGGAAGCGTGCTCTGAGAGTGATCCTCACCGGTGACCTGACCCATCCCTGGGCCATCTGGGGAACCCTCAGCCCACCGCCAGAGTCTCCACGCTGATTGGCTGAGCAGGGGGTCTCGTGGCAGGGAGGAGACTCAGGACTTTGTTGTTCTCCTTTAAGGCCCAGGAAATAAGCCAGAACCAATCATCTGCTCGGTGAATTGTTCTCCTTCTCGCTGCTGATTGTCTCTGAGCCGTTCCTGGTTCTCGCTGGTGTTCTCGTGCTTCTAAAACACTTGCTGAAGAATCAGTGTGAATGGTTGTTGGTCTAGCTCATTGCAGGTCCCTTTATTCTGATCATTCAGTGTGTGAAACTCCAGACTGATGGTTCGTTTGTAAGTCAGGACACCCGGGTCCTGTTCCCAACTCTATCCCGACAGGTTGTGTGATGGAAGACGAGGCCCTTCGCCTTTCTCAGCCTTCGTTTTTCCCTCTGTCAGTTGGGGAGAACAATCCTCTCACACCTGCCTCCCGGTGTGGGGAGGCTGGGGAGCTGTGGGGACCTGTTTGAGAGCGTCACTCGGAGCAGTGTATCGTAGGAGGTGTCCTGTCAGGTTGAGTCATTCCAGAGGATGATGTCGGGCAGCAGAACCCCGTTTTCCCAACCTGGTGTGACACAGCTTTGCATGGGAACCGAACCAAGGGCGCACACAGGTCTAGAAGCCGGCGATTTCTCCTTTGGCCACTAGATGGCGGTGCAGGCTCCCACTTCCCCCTTCTCCTGGTCAGCGCAATGGGGGTTAGTCTCCCCAAAAAGAACGCCCGTCTCGCTTAGAACGTTCCTTGACGTGCCCCCTGTGGGCTGTCGGGATACGTGTCCAAAAGTTGCAGGGCTTGTTTCATGGTCTCCACAACGACAATCTTTCTTCCTTTTTAGACGTGACGACCTTTTTGGTCAAGATCCTTGATTATTCGGGGACTTATCCCGGAAGACCCAAAGTATTTGGGACATAAGACTTGTCTGGAAGGGCGCACAGGGCTAAATTATTTTTGGCCATAGCAGGTGCCTTGTCACTAGAATGACGTCCATCCCCCTTCCAAACAAGCCCCAAATGAGCTGTTACCAGAATTGCCCTTTACCTTGGGGTACGCCCATTTGTTAGGATTCCTCTTCTGGTGGGGGGAGATTCTGCAATTCTGTCAATGTGCTGCTTTTGTCACTTGTGTTTTCCTATGGATCGCTACTCCTTCCTTCTGCAAGTTCCCTCCCAATGGAGATACCCTGCAGGACCTCGGTTCCCCAGGGCTGGGGTCTTCCAGCCCCCAAATGTGATGAACATGAACAGACACACAGGCACACACACATGAACATAGCATGTCAGAGAGGACTGGGTCATCAGCACTCGCAAGCTGACCCCTGATGTGTCCCGGGACTCAGTGGGCTGGATCGAACAGCAATTTAAAGCTGGTCCCCTCATACGTCCTTGGACTCAGCGGGCTGGGCTGAGCAACACCTTAATCTGCCACCCTCCTCTGCCCCCAGGTTCAACACCTCCCTATCCCCGCCTTCATCCCACAACCATTCTTCTAGTAACCCACTTGCTGAGCAAACCCCTGAGGATTTTTGGGGCTGTAGGGATCTTTAGCTTGGGTACAAGGAGCGTTGCTGCAGAGTGAATGGAGAAGCCAAAAACACCCATGGAGGTGGGGTGGGGGGCTAGCAAACTATAACTGATCACAGGAGGCAGGGTCAGGAGGCTATTCCTAGAGAGAGACAGAGGCACAGAAAGAGACAGATGGATCTCAGCACTCCTTGAAGCTGGAATCGATCAGGGTTCCCAGGTGGCCTTGGTCGCTGGGGGACCGGAGCGCTGGAGCCAGGCAGAGCCCCCAGCATAATCAGTCAGGAAAAGCGAATGAGGAGGACTTGTGGCACCTTAGAGACGAACCAATTTATCTGAGCATAAGCTTTCATGGGCTAAAGCCCGCTTCATCAGATGCATGCATGGGAAAATACAGCGGGAAGATATAGATATAGATATAGCGATACAGAGAAGACGATAAAATGGGGGTTGCCATAGCATCTCTTAACGAGACCAATCGATGAAGGTGGGCTGTTAGCAGCAGGAGAAACAGAATTTTGTTGTGATAATCAGGCTAATCTGGGCGGACTAAAACTGCAGGGCAGAGAGAGCAGTAAGTGTTGGGGGGTCCCGATACAGTCCCCCAGCTTCTAGCCGCCCACCCCCTTAAGGCTGCCATTGCTGGGAGCCCCCTCCATCTGCAACTTCAACTTGTAAAGATTGTAGATAAAACCTGTACAGCTGTGTGCCTTTGGGCAAAAACTTACACACAGGTACATGAAATCCATGCAAAAGAAACCACAGTGGGTAAAACCAGGGAACAAAAGCCTGAGCAGCCAAAACCCAGCCAGCTGTTGCTCCCACGAAGAGGGAACTGTTCCAATATCTCATCCTTCACATTTCTCCTAGGAACTACCAGGGGCCGATTGAAAAGTGTGAAAATATGTTTTCAAAGAAAAAACATCCACAACTTGATTCCATTTTATTGACAGCATCATTGTTCGTACTCGCCTGGCTTGCCTTCTCTGGCAGAAGAGAGGCAGCCAGACGCGGATGAGGACCACCAGCTGTGCCCCCACAAGACTGGGCTCTGGGCCAATCCTCCAGATATCTGAGACCCACATCCTTCCCCAGATCAACCGCCTTCAAAGTGGACCAGACCCACATCCCTCCCCAGAGTGACCATCCGTGACCTGGACAGTGCCCCCAGCTCAGCCAGGAAGGAGAACTCTTGAAACTTTCTTTGGCTTTTCATCTCCCTGTTCTTCCCCTCATTGTTGGGGCTGAAAATACCTGGCCGTGGGAAGCGAAGAGGCAGGCCCTGGATTCTACCTCTCGGGAGCCCACAGCTCACCCCCAGACGGTCGCCGACGGTCTGGTGAGACGCTAGAAGGGCCATTTGCAAGTGCTTCAATTTTCCAGCTCGATTTGGCTGTTGGTTTCTGGCCCAAAATGCGGAGGCCTGACAGCGTCAGCACTGGGCAAATGTGGCTCGTTGCTGGAAGAGTCGGATTCTCCCGTCATCTTCTCCCTTCCGAGGGATCCTCCGCGTCTCTCAGCAGCTCCTGGGGTCCCCAGCCGCTGTCCCCCCAGCCCGGTGGCAGACTGACGGCAGGGCAAGAAAGCGGACGCCGAACCCTCTTTGCTGTTGGCCTCCGGGACATCGCAATCAGCTTGTGCAGAAACACACACAGACCCCACCCGGAGCACATCGCACGTCACACCCACAACACGTCCTGCGTCGCACATCACACACACAAAACATTGCACGTCACATACACACAACACGCCTCACATTGCACGTTGCATGTTGCATGTCGCACACGCAAACAGAAGACATCGCACCTCACACTTCACATGTGCGTCTTCTTGTTTGCCGTGTTGAGTGTGTGTGTGATGTTGTGTTTGTGGTGTCATGTGACATGGTGTGTGTGTGTGTGTGTGTGATGTGTTTTGCGTAGTCTTGGGTGTGTCGTGTTGTGTGTCATGTTGTATGTGTTTGTGCCTATCTGTGTGATGTGTTGTGTGTCGTGTTGTGTGTTTGTGTGTGTGTGACATGGTGTGTGTGTGTGGTGTGTTTGTGGTGTCATGTGGCGTGTGGGGGTGTGTGTCTGACATGAATGTCATGTTGTTTGTGTTTGTGTCTGTGTGACGTGTTGTGTGTTGTGTTGTGTGTGTTATGTGTTGTGTTTCATGTTGTGCGTGAGAGACCTGTTTGTGTGTGTGTGATGTGTTGTGTTTGTGACGCATTGTGTGTTTGTTTGTGCGACGTGTGACGTGTTGTGTGTGTGATGTGCGACGTGCAACATGTGAGGGCGACATGCAACGATTTTGTGTGTAATGTGCGACACGTGACGTGTTGTGTGTTCAAAGTGTGGCGTGCAATGCACGACGTGTGCCGTGCTGAGTGTGCGTGCGACGTGCGACGTGTTGTGTGTCCGACATTCGACGTGATGTGTGTGTGACATGCGATGCGCGATGTGTTGTGTGTGCAGGTGTGACTTGCAACATGTGACGTGTGATGTGTTGTGTGTGTCCGTACGATGTGCGACGTGCGATGTGTTGTATGTGTGACGTGTTGTGTGTCGTGTGTTACATGTTGTGTTGTGTGTGTCTGTGTGAGACGGGTTCTGTGTCGTCTTGTGTGTGTGTGAGAGAGGTGTTTGTGTGTGTGATGTGTTGTGTGTCATGTTGTGTGTCACGTGTGTGTTTGTGTGTGACGTGTTTCTGTATGTGTGTTGTGCGACTTGCATACATGTGTGCATGTGATGTGTTCTGTGTATCCGTGCAACGTGTTGTGTGGGACATGTGATTTGTTTGTGTGTGTTGTATTGTTTGTGTGTCATGTTGTGTTATGTGTGTGTGTGAGACGGGTTGTGTGTCGTGTTGTGTGTGTGAAATGTTTTTGTGTGTATTTGTCTCATGTTGTGTGTGTGTGTCGTGTTATGCGTATGTATGTGACGGGTTGTGTGTTGTGTGTGTGTGTTGTGTGTGGTCTAGAGTGTGGTATGGATTGTGTGTGGTTGTGTGTTTGTGGTGACATGTGACGTGGTGTGTGGGTGTGGGTGTGAGACGTGTTGTGTGTGTGTGTGATTTACTGTGTGTGTGTCTTTGTGGTGTGTGTGTGTGTGTGATGTGTTGTGTGTGATGTGTGTTTGTGTTGTATTGTGGGCCATTTTGTGTCGTGTTCAGTGTGTGTATGGTGTTGTGTGTGTGGTGTCATGTTACGTGTTTTGTGTGAAGCGTGTGTCATGTTGTATGTCGTCTTGTGTGTGTTGGTGTGTTTGTGTGTGACGTGTTGTGTGATGTGTTGTGTGTGTGAGACGCGTTGTGTGATGTGTTGTGTGTGTGTGTGTGTGTCTGTGTGAGTGACTGTGATGTGTTGTCTGTCAGGTTGTGTGCCTGTGTTATGTTGTGTGCCGTTTTGTGTGTTGTGCTGTGTATGTGACGTGTTGTGTGTCGTGTTGTGTGTGTTTCTGTATGTGTGACGTGTGTGTAGTTTTTTCTGTCTATGTGATGTGGTGTGTGTCGTGTTGTGCGTGTGTGAGACGCGTTTGTGAGTGTGAGGTGCGAGGTGCTGTGCGAGCGACACGCAATGTGTTGTGTGTGTCCGTGCTATGTGCCATGTGCATCGTGCAACAGGCAACGTGTTGTGTGTGTGCGTGCGACGTGCAATGTTTTGTGTGTGTGCGTGCTACATGCAGCATGCTGTGCGTGCAATGTGCGACGTGTGTGTGAGACGTGCTACACGTGACGTGTTGTGCGTGCGGCATACAATGTGTTGTGTCTGTGTGTGCGACACACACCACATCACACACAACACGTCTCATGACACCACAACCACACAACACACACTCAACATGACACACAAGACAACACACAACACGTCACACAACAGTACACACACACAGCACATACCACACACACACACAACATGAAGCACAACACACCACACACACACTGAACACAAGACTCTGCACGACACACAGCACACACACAAGACATCACACACACACAAACGTGTCTCACACACACACGTGGGCAAACGTGGCTGGTTGCCGTCAGGGTCTGCGTCTCCCTGCGGGTCCAGGGGCCTGGCTGCAGCTCCCGCCCCAGCCCTCCCCCCGGGGGCGTTGGCTGCTGCCCCTTCCCGTGTCCCGGCCCCTCCGGCCTGGGTGTGTGGCTGGTGGCTGGTCTGTGGAAACGCCTGTGGGATGCGGCTTCCTTCGAGTTCCCAAAGGGTTGGTTGGCCCAAACTGCCAGCCTTGTTTCACCTTTTTAATGTTGGACAGTGTTGCCGGCACCCAGTGCCGAGAGGCAAAACAACAGCGGGGGGAGGGGTTCATTACCCGGTGTGCGTCACCCAATCATCACAACGGGGTGGAGAAGCAGAAAAGTTTATGTGAAGCTTCAGAAAGGTCCAGGGAGAATAGAATCTCCAATCCTGCACCCAGAGCAGGAAGTTACACAGGCTTTTATACATCCTTTTTCCCAGCATACTTATCCAATAGCAAGCTGCCCTAAGTATCCATCCAGCCAGTCAATCCAGTTCCCAGCTAGTTCCCTTGTTTTTTGTATCATTTGTTAACCTAGACATAAAGCTGCTTGATTCAGCATTGTTCTTCCATATCTGCCCTGTTTGGCCTTGTTTAGTTTCAGGCAGTCTGACTCTGCAGCATATTGTTGCAGATCCTCAGCATAACTGCTGCGAGTGCCTCCAGGCGGGGGGGCCAAGGACACTTGGGCCTAGTGCGAGGGGGCTTCATCGACACTCATGGTCTTCCATCCCCTCGAGTTACCTAGTGGCCATGCCCCAGTGTCCCCAACAACAGGGACAGGGTCACGTTAGCAGCTTTGACTCTTTTGGAGCCCCTTGACTGGACTGAAATGACCACAAAAGTTCCCACCCCCTGTGTGAGTAGCATGTGGGACTGAGCCTCTTTTTTCCTTTCTCCCCTCTCGGATGTCAGAAGCACCCTAGACAGGTGCATGGCTCCTTCCCCTTCACATGGCATGATAGTGGGCACAGGCTGAGAGAAAACAACTATCCCAGGGACAAGTGCAAAGTGGGGAAGGTGACTGATGGGGTCGGACTCTCCTTTGAGTTATTACAAACCCGGGGTTCCTGCATTTCCTCCAAAACAAAACCTGTTTTCTAAGTCGCTTCTCTGCTAAGGCTGCGTCTACACTCCCCCTTGTGTCGGTAGAACGTATGTCGCTCGGGGTGTGAAGAAGCCACCCCCCGAGTGAGACAAGTTACACCGACCTAAGTGCTGGTGTGGACAGTGCTCTGTCATTGATTTCCCTGCAGTAATAGGCTTCATCTCTCGCTCTGCAGAGCCAAGCCTCTCAAAGCCTTTCAAGGAATCCTCGGGTGCTTCAGGGGTGTCTGTGCTGAGGACAGCTGAATTAATGTGAACTGGCTGAGGCTTGGTTTTTCTCAGCTCAGGGCCCTGATTTATCTGGTGCTCTGGGTAGTTCCCCTGATCACACTTCCTCAGGCTCTTCCTTGAGAGGAGATTTATCATGGGAATTACGCGGAGAGGAATGATCCTGGGGAACTCAGTGCCGAGCCTCCCAAATCTGCACCTTTGTCTTTGTTTAATGAACAGATGGAAGATCAAAGCATTGTATTCAATCCTTGAAGTGTCCATCCCATTTCTGTGCACACTGGACTTGAAAAGTTGTCCTTCTTCATCTGTACACCACACGTGTCCATTTTAAATCAAAAGAAGCATAATGAGCCATGGGCTACTTCCCTATGACACAGAGGGTCACAAACATGGTAGTGAAGAGGACAGATTACTAAGTAATCCCAGTGGGTTTCAGCCCCGTAGGATCACCTGGAAGGATTTTTCCTTCCTTTCAAAAGGGCAGAACCCAAACCCTATTCAGAAGATGCAGGGAATCTTACAGTAAATTCTTCCCACATGGTCCCCTTTGTAAAGCCAGTGTGTCAGAGCTTGCCTTAGCACAAGAAAATAATGCCAGGCAGTGGTAAGCACACAAACAAGATTTATTTACGAGAGGGAAAAGGACTAGGCTAGGCTAGAGAAGGGGTGGATTAACAAAACTTGAACTCTGGAAGTGCTCCAGTCTCGCAAACAATTACACCCAAGAGGTCATGTTGATGTTCTCTCTCCCCTCTCTTGCAGGGACAGCGATGGACGGCTGCTGCTCTCTTGACATTGGATGTCAGGGAGGGACTCCATGATGGACACAGGAACGGGTGAGTAGACCTAACTAAAAACCCTCCCTATCCCTCTTTGCGTCGTCTCTGCCTGGATGTTAGACCCTATCTACGCGGATTCAATCCGTGCATGGGAGTGTGCTTCCCAACCCAAACTAATAGAGGAAATGGCTAAAGGTCACCAGATTCTTTTCCCAAGTTCAAGATGGCCACCTGACAGATAACCCAAAAGGTACATGCCTTTCTTCCCTTCTTTTAGGAAAATTTGGCAGGGGCAAGCAGCATTTTACACACCCAGAGACTGGATTTGACCAATCAGGGTTCGTTGCGGGGCATGGTGACCCACGCAGAAGGGGGTTGTATATCCCCTCTGAGAACTCCTCCCTGTGTCCTCTACCAATTGAAGTGGGCGTCAGCCCCGTAGGACCGCCCTGAGAGGGGATTTGACCAAAGAAGGGAAGTGCTGCAGTGGAGTGACCTGCCCGCAACAGGATCCCGTGGTCCCTCTAAAACGTCCCCACACCACCCTCAAGCAGTTGGCGAGGGTTTCACTCCCACCTTAGGCCATCTCAGAAGGGAAACGTGTACCAATCCAGAACAGGTATAGCCCGAAGGTCTAGGCCACAGTTTCTTCAAAAGACATCCTTGGAATGAGATGGGCTCTTCCCCGCAGTGTTGTGTTGCGACTTCCCGGACGATGCTGCCAGCCACGCAAACATGGAGCTCCAGAGATCGGCGGCTTCTGGCCTAGACCTTCGGGCACTGCCTAGTCTGATCGTTACGTTTCCCTTCTGGGATGGCCTAAAGCGTGTGTGCGAAACCCTGACTGATTAGCAGAGAACGGTGCGGGGATTTCATGGAGGGGTGATGGACCCCTCTTGCGGAAAGGTCACCCCACCATGGCACTTACCCTGTTTGGTGAAATCCCCTCTCTGGTGGGTCCTAAGGGGCTGAGGCCACCCCAAGTGGGAGGAGCTCTTGGAGGGTCACGTGACCCACTTCCGGATGGGTCACTCTACCCCAGAACATTCCCCAATTGCTCAAATCCATTCCTGAGGCAGGTGCATGGAGATAAAACACCCCCAGATTGGTAAAGGAGTGGGAGGATCTCTTAGAGGGGTCACATGCCACTCCTTGTTTCGACTCCCGTTTGCATCTTGACCCCAAAAGTCTTCTGTCATGGGGTCGGTCTCATGGTGACAGATGAGCGATGTCTGAGGAGTGAAGGGGCGAGGTCCCATGGCTGACATCAAATAACTTCCCTAAGCCTCAGGGTAGTTTGGCCAAATGCCCAGTGTCAAAATGACTGCCCTCCCACGCAGTGTGTGTGTCCCAACACCCAGAGTCCGTGCGGACACCCTCTCCGTCGGGGCTGTGTGGCCCAGCGAACAGAGTCCGTGCGGCCGCCCTCTCCGTCGGGGCTGTGTGGCCCAGCGACCAGAGTCCGTGCAGCCGCCCTCTCCGTCGGGGCTGTGTGGCCCAGCGACCAGAGTCCGTGCGGCCGCCCGCTCCGTCGGGGCTGTGTGGCCCAGCGACCAGAGTCCGTGCGGCCGCCCTCTCCGTCGGGGCTGTGTGGCCCAGCGACCAGAGTCCGTGCGGCCGCCCTCTCCGTCGGGGCTGTGTGGCCCAGCGACCAGAGTCCGTGCGGCCGCCCCCTCCGTCGGGCTGTGTAGCCCAGCGACCAGAGTCCGTGCGGCCGCCCGCTCCGTCGGGGCTGTGTGGCCCAGCGACCAGAGTCCGTGCGGCCGTCCTCTCGGTCGGGGCTGTGTGGCCCAGTGACCAGAGTCCGTGCGGCCGCCCTCTCCGTCGGGGCTGTGTGGCCCAGCGACCAGAGTCCGTGCGGCCGCCCGCTCCGTCGGGGCTGTGTGGCCCAGCGACCAGAGTCCGTGCGGCCGCCCCCTCCGTTGGGACTGTGTGGCCCAGCGACCAGAGTCCGTGCGGCCGCCCCCTCCGTCGGGCTGTGTGGCCCAGCGACCAGAGTCCGTGCGGCCGCCCGCTCCGTCGGGGGTGTGTGGCCCAGCGACCAGAGTCCGTGCGGCCGTCCTCTCCGTCAGAGCTGTGTGGCCCAGCGACCAGAGTCCGTGCGCCCGCCCTCTCCGTCGGGGCTGTGTGGCCCAGCGACCAGAGTCCGTGCGGCCCTCCTCTCCGTCGGGGTTGTGTGGCCCAGCGACCAGAGTCCGTGCGGCCCTCCTCTCCGTCGGGGGTGTGTGGCCCAGCGACCAGAGTCCGTGCGGCCCTCCTCTCCGTCGGGGCTGTGTGGCTCAACGCTTAGAGTCCATATGTCTATCCTGTCTCTTACGCCCGTGTGGCCCGATAGCAACGGACAATATGGCTACTCTCTCCCTCAATGCTGTGTGGCCCAACGCCCGGAGTCAGTGTAGCTGCCCTTCACTGCAGGGCTGTTTGGCTGAGAGTTCAGAGGCAAGATGGTTGCCCCTCCTCTTGGGGCTGTGCAGTCTAGTGGGTCAATGGGGACGTGGGCAGCCACCAAAGGATGGATGGCAGCCAGGGCAGGTGGACCCAGGCCCTCGTTACTCCACCGGCTCCTCGCCCAGGGCCTCGTCCGTGGCCAATGTGTTTGCCATTGAGTCAGTGGGGATCCAGCACTGCGGATGACAGTGGCTAGTTCACCCAGGTTACTTCCTTGGAGATGTCTCTAGGCCATGGGCTGGGGGTCTCTGGGTTCCCGGCGTGGGAAACTCCCAGAGTCTCCGATCTCCCTTGCATGTCTGCAGGCCCCCGGGGACGTGGCTGGGTCTCGGCGCCTCAGAGCTCTGCAGTCAGGGGCTTGAGCTACTTCTGGACTGGAGCCTACAGTGTGCATCCTCCATTTTCAGCGGTCTGCCTAGCGTGAGCTGAGCTGCTCCCTTACACACTGGTGCTCCAGTTGGAGCATGTCCGGCAGGGCTGGGGAGGGGCTTGGCTTTCTCCACCTAGACTTTGGGGTTCTGTGTGGCTGGTTCAGCCCGGCACATGCTGCTCAGCCTCTTCTGTCTCCTTCCCATGCAAAGCTGCTTTGCCATCTCACAAGAGATGGGATCAGTGGTGGGCTCAATTGGCTCCTGTTGGCCTCTCGATGTCTGGAAGAGGGAGAAAGGGCAGGAACCCAAATGAGAAGAACAAAACCTTCCAGGAGGGTAGTTTTCCACAGCACAACCCCACCCTACTTTGCTGATGCTCATTGGCAACTTCCCTGAGAGCTGGCATTTCTTAAAGAGAGCACCCAACCCCCCGCAACCTCTGCTACCCTGTGGGCTGGCAATGGTAAAAGGGAGTCTGGGAGAATTTCTCCTCTCTCCACCTGGCTCTGATGAGTGAGGGAACCACATGCGAGAAGCTGTGTGAATGTAGGGCTCTGTGCAGTGGGATGAGATGTCCTCCATGGTGCCCAAAGGTGGGGTTGTCCTGCCTTTGCAGTGACTTCCTTCTAGTGAGAGAGATTTCAGAGATCAGCTCCGGGGTTCTGCCCTGTACCAGTGTGTGGGAATGGGGCAGAAGTGGGGCAATGGTGCACTCAGGAAAGGAGTAGGGCTAAGGGGGGCCCAGGCTGCAGCCACTAAACCCCTGCGTGCTGCGTTGCGGCCGGGCCGGCTCCGCCTGGCTGGGGTGGGGGTGAGGAGGCTCCGCACGTTGCCGTTCCTAATCCCCGCCAGCCACGTCACCACGACGAGCACCACAGCGGGAACCTCTGTCCCGGGGGCTGATCCTGCCTGTAGGCTCTGCCCCCCCGCAGCTCCCATTGGCCGGGGATTGTTAATCCGGCCCTTGCCCTATTCCCCAGCCTGTTCCAATCCTGCTCTTGACTCCTGACTCCGGCTCCAACCCTTGGCTCCCCTCGGCTCGGCCTCCACCACTCTGAGCACGAGGCCCCAGAGCCACTGCTCCAACCACTGGGCCCAACCAGCCGTGCTTTGGCCTCTGACACCAGCGCTATGGAGGAGTCGTTCACCTCACTGCTTTCCATGTGTATGGCCCTGCCTTGGTCAGTGCTGGTTTTCATCTGCCATGGTGCTGCCCAGTGACATGGCTTTCTTAGATCCCTTTGAGCTTCTTCCAAGTCTTCTCTAGGCCCGACTAATGAACATAATTTTGGGTCATCTGCTGTTATCCACCTCGTTGTTCAGTCCCGGTTCCAAACATAAGGACATAAGAAAGGCCACAACAAAGGTCCATCTAGCCCAGTATCCTGTCTTCTGACAGTGGCCAATGCCAGGTGCCCCAGAGGGAATGAAGGGACAGGCAATCATCTAGTCATCAGTCCCCTGTCCCGCATTCCCAGCTTCTGGCAAACAGAGGCCAGGGACACCAAAAAGTTGAGAAGCGTCTGTTGTATTTACCATAGCAGGACAAAGAGCTCGTCTGTGTCGGTCCCGGTTCCCTAGTCAAATGCAGAACCCGACACGAGATTTCCAAGCTTCTGCAACCATTTATAATATCTGTTGAGGATGTACCATGTGGTCCTGTCTGATTTCAAAGGCACTTCGTGAAAAGCTGAAACCAAGAGGAAATGGGTTGAAAACCCCGTGATGCTGATGTGACTGGTACCTAGGAAACCTCCACTTCCGATGGCCATTGCCCCCTGCTATTAGCTCCCCAAGAGTCTAAGGGCACAAGAACAACAACTCCGCTCCTCCCAAAATAGCCCTGGACAGAGAGGAGACCCCATTCTTGCCTAACTTCCCCCTCTGCTGGCAGACACTCCTCCACACACCCGTACACACAGACGGTTGGGGGCACTTGTTCTTTGGATGGAACAGGAAAGTGACAGCGGCAGCCACATTAAACCATACAACATTTAGGCCGAGATCCACAAAGGGATTTCGGCTCCTAACGTCTCCTGAAATCCTTTGTGGCCCTGTGCCTTCATTTCTGAAGAGCTCACAGGGAAAAGTGTTACCCATGTGCCCTCATGGGATTTCCTAGGAGCTGATAACCAATCTCGGAGTGAAGGTCCCTGGCCTGCAATCACTCCATTCCAGGGAGGGCAGGTGATGAATCTTTCCCTACAGAGGGGAACCGTCATCATCATCATCCTTAATACCAACAGCCCTTTTCAGTTGGGTCAGGCCTTCCTTTAGAGACTTTCTGACCTTGATGAAGACAGTCTCCCCACACAGCTCTAAGGCTATGTCTACACTAGGAGCTTGGGATGGAATTCCCCTGCTCCCATACACAGATTGTGGGACCACGATGAAAGCTGGCGTGACCATCCTTCTTCCTTCAACGCTGTCCTTAGACTGAGAGGGACACATTCAAAGCTGTGTTCAGGCCCTGTGCTGCACCCCTGTGCTTCCCACAGAGGGCCAAACACACAGAGGTATTTCCTTACCTTCATACAGGCGGGAGATGCCATCTTCATTCACTGTTTCAGACAACAAATCACAGTAATGGTGGATAGTATTTCCTAGACAAACAATGAATACAATGACAGGTTTCAGAGTAACAGCCATGTTAGTCTTTCTTTGCAAAAAGAAAAGGAGGACTTGTGGCACATTAGCGACTAACCAATTTATTTGAGCATAAGCTTTTGTGAGCTACAGCTCACTTCATCGGATGCATACCGTGGAAATGAAGCTCATGCTCAAATAAACTGGTTAGTCTCTAAGGTGCCACAAGTACTCCTTTTCTTTTTGCAATGAATACAATGGCTCTCATGGCTTTTCAGAACCTTTCCTGAAAACTGCTCATGATGCAGCCATTCTCCCAAGACACCTTTGGGAAATTCCAGACATTCCTTACATCTGTTCACAAAGCATATTCCAGAAAGCATCAGAGGCCCAGAAGTTACTGAGAGGCTGATTTCCAAAGGAGATTGAATTCACATCCTGCTGGTTTCCCCTAGGCTCAGCCAAAGAAGTGTTGTGGGCGGGGGAAGTTGGTGCAGTCGATTCAGCTAAGTTGCTCCCTTCATCTTGGAATACATGTTTATTCACACACACACACACCCCGTTTTAGGATTCTGGTGCTGTTGGAGGGAACAGAGCAGCCGTCCAGAAAAGGGCTCTGAAGGAAGCATTGAGAAAAGATCAAGTGAATTTGCTCTGCTTACCAATGAATCGGGCTGCTGAATGTCTTATTGTTGTCTGTGAGCTTTCCAGGTACTGTAAGGCCTGGAACAGGAATTTGGGGATGTGGCTCTCGTTGTTCTGCATCTAGGAAGAAAGAAGGAAGAAATGCACAATATACAAATGACATGTTCTTCCCACAGCAAATAGTCCAGGAAAGCCAATGCATATAGCCAGGCCCTGGCAACCGCCAATATGAACCCATACACCAGAGCAGCACCCCTCTGAAGTTCCTATTGTGTTCTCCAGAACCTCAGCTTTCATTTGAAAAGACAAAGTTTGAAGGTCGGAGAATTGTGGAGAAAAATGTCAACAATGTGAACGGATTGTAACTCCTGCTGAAATGAGCCAGCAGAGAGCCTGGAATGGAGTCCTGCAGCCCGAGCGAAGCGGATGGGTACTCAGGGTGTGGAGTTAGAAAGGTCTTCCTCAAGTCCCCATTCAGCACTCTCAAGGCACAAGGAATTCACCTACCAAGCAGATCCAGACACACTTCAAGAGCTGTGAGGAGCCATCCCAGGCCAAGCTGTGGGAGAGGGTCTTCAAATGAGCCCACCTGAGGAACACTGCGCAGCGGAAGAGCGTCAGTTTACATGACTGCAAGAGAAGAGGAGACCAAGAGGGTTCTCCCTGAGAGAGGGATAGTCTGGGGGACATGGAACCTTCCCCGTCCCTTGTTCTCCTGCTTTTCCTGCCAGTGGAGATTCCTGTCATTTGTTCTCCACAGGAGTGTGCTGAGGAGAGGAAAGGGAGAGTTGGCTGGAGAGAGCCAGAGCCCTCCTGTCCTTTGGATGGTTTGGGGTGGTTGCCCAGGGCCCCGTGCTTTGGGGGGCCCTGCACTTCAGGGGGACGCAGGCCCTGGGCCGTGCCGGGGCCAGCAGCAGGACTCCCGGATCCGCTACGCTATGCCCCACCTCTTTCCCAGAAGAAGGCTTTTCTTCCCAATAGTGCTGTGTGCTGTGAGGATGGATGAGGCGCTTGGCTCCAGCATGGAGTGAAGCAGGGAGGAGAAGACTCTGCTTGGGAAAGGGGCTCTGGCGATGACTGGAGTGGGGGCCCCAGGAGATACTGGCTCTTTGCTCTTCAGGCAATAATGACCGTGGCACTTACCAGTTTCACACTCTCGTCCTGGTCTTCAAGATGCAGCAGCAGGGGGAGCAAGCAGTGGATGATTTCCTGCTGCACGAAGGGTTTGTCGGGGTCCTGCACCCTGCTCACCACGTTGCCAAGCAGTACAATGGCAGCTGAGCGCACACTGCCCTTCTCCTGGCAATGACACACAGGGGGTGGGGACCCCCGGTTAAAGCCAGGCAGCATCAGAGCAGACCGCCACTGAGTGGTGATGCGCACGCTGCTCCGGTCCCCCTGTGTGAACGACCTGGGCTGGCGGGAGCAGGGAGGCCACCAGGCCAGCGCCATAGACATCTTGTGCAGGCCTGAGACCCTGTGCGGGACAGTGAAGCCCAGGGTGTCCCAGAGGCAGTTTCTGTCTGGAGAGCACAGAATCCTAGAACCCGAGAAGATGAGGGGAGAGGGCAGGCAGGCTGCTGGAGACTGGTGTGGGGAAGGGGAGAAGCAGCTGCTGGAGCCTGGCAGGGACTGGCTGCTCCAAAAGACAGCATTTCTTTGGCTCTTGGGTGCCCCTGAGAGCCGGGCCATTCCCGACCCACCTCTTTCCTGCTGAGAATCTCCACCTCTTTGGGGGCCTGTGTTCTCCAGACAGCTGGTCATCTGCCCAGTGCCAGGCCCCCTCTCCCCCAGGCCAGGCTGCAGCAGGGGCTGGGAGCATGGCACTGAGGCTGAGCTTTGGAGAGAAGAGCTCTGACAGTGGTGGCTCAGCAGGAGATTCCCCACCCATGGCGGGAGCACTCCTTGGAGGCTCCATGGCAGGCCTGAGGGGTGGGAGGAAGGGGATGGGGAGAGAGAGACAAGGGCATCACAGACAGCTGGAGCGGGGGAATGGGC
The DNA here is from genome assembly GCF_965140235.1 of Caretta caretta. Classification (NCBI taxonomy): domain Eukaryota; kingdom Metazoa; phylum Chordata; order Testudines; family Cheloniidae; genus Caretta; species Caretta caretta. The sequence goes on from NC_134209.1 coordinate 8,356,273, forward strand.
TTCTTCTGCGGGTTCCAAGCCTTACGTCATCAATGAAGGGGCGAAGGCTGACAGCAATGTCCTGGGAGATGGAGCCAAGCCCCTCCCTGTTGAGGAGGTGGATGATATCTGCAGCTTTATGCATGGCCTCCATGACACGCCTTCCATCCCTGTCACAAAACATGGCCAGGATTGCTGGCAGCTGGGCCCGTAAGAATTGCACCTGCCGGAATGAAGAAGGCAGCTCAATACTATGCCAGGTGACAGCCTGGAGCACATGCTGGACCACTGCCACCGACGAGAAACCACGGAGGGCACAGCCCCCTAACGGGGCAGAAAGTCATTCTCCTGTCACTCTGTGCCAGTTGCTCACTGTCACCTTTGTCTTTGCTCACCCTGCCTCCCCCGTTGCATCCCATCTGCAATCAGGGCTCAGTTCACGGGAGCAGGGAGCATGGCATGCCTTGATTTGTTCCGAAAGCACCTCCACCATTTGAGGGCTGTGTTTTAAACAACAAGGCTTGTGTGTGGCTCTCCCTCTCATTTCTGAGCTATTTGATGGAGATTGGCTTCCTGGGTCCCCTGGGCAATCCCCGCCTCTCACCTTTTCTGGCTGGAACACAATACTGCCAAGGCCTCGCAGACTGAGCCTCCGTATGATGGAATTTGCATCTTTGGTCCAGTCCATGAGCTGTGCCTGGAGGGCTGATCTTGTCAGGATGGTGTCAATGGAAGGACTCTGGAGAAACTGGCAAGAGCCAAATGAAGATCAGGTTGAGGAGCAGAGGTCTTATTGTGGGGTCTGTTCCCTGGACAGTCGTCTTTCCCAAAGGGCCACTTCCTCCTATGCAAAGTCTCTGGTGAGTAGGGAGCCAATTGCTGCTGTTTCAGTTGGTTCCTTCCCCAAATTTAGACTAATGCACAAGTCACAAATAAGTCCCCAGGGAAAGGGGAATCTCCAGACCTCATTGAGTGCCATGGAGAGAGCCGTGGGGCAGAAGAAAAGCAGAACCCCAGGAAAAGGTGAGGAGAGAAGCATGGCCTTGGGGCACTGGAGAAACATGGCTTCTTGTCCCATAACCCCATCTGGGCACATTCAGCCAGGAGCAATCTCACCATGTCTCTCCCTCCCTCTCTTTGCCATGCCCCGCATCCATCCATGTGCGGAGAGGAGCTAGCTGGCGGTAGGGCTGCTAAGCTGCTGACAATGTAGCCTAGAGCTTACTGTCCTGAGCTGCTCTCCAGAAAGCCCACTTCTGCCTGTCAACTCATGAATCTCACCTCAGTGCAGAAAGCCAGGGCGATAGTTCTCTGCTCCTCCTCCTTCCCACTCTGGACGATGGTGATTGCCTCTCTGAAAACTGCAGGGAGCTGAGGGTTCTCAAACTCGATCATGGCTCTGGAACATGGAACAGAAAGTCCCTTTTGATTCTCAAGGGGGAGAGAGCGTTCAGCTCCAGTTGCTGGGCTGAGCTGGCAGCCTGGAACTGAGGACTATTTCACACGGAAATCCCATTCCCAAGAGAGACCCAAAGAAGAGGAAACGTTGAGCTCCTACCGTGCAATCAGGCCAACCCCCTGCGAGTAGTGATATCGGGAGGCTATCATGTCCCAACCCCGATGAAACTGGATGCTGGCAAATTCCTTCCAGTAGCCGGGCATGGAGAAAAGTGTCTTCACAGCCTCCACTGAGGTGCTAAAGACAAAAACAAACAAACAAACAGAGTGTCAAGCAATGAGATCAGCCCCAAGCATGGCAAATCTGCACAAGTCCTGAGACACCCAGCATGCTCAGCAGTAGCTAGCCTCCCCAAGGATCGATCCAGTGTGATACCCTGTCTACACTGCAGTTTCACTGACTTTGGAACCAGTTAGGGACACTGTAGCTTCTTCAAATGGTTGGTGTCATCACTCCCAATGGTTGAATACTTGATTCTTTACTGTGACAGGTAACAGGACTCAAGCAGGCATGTGGGTCCAGATCCTTTGTTGGTGGAATCGAGCAAAGCTCCATCAGTTTACGCCACCTGAGGTGTCTTCTGGCGCTCTCTCTTTCCCGTGCAGATGGAAGCCCCTAACTGTGCCCACAGAACCAGATGAACTGGTCCCTCTTCCTCCTGTCTGCCTGTGAGGCTGACGTCCTGCGGGGCCTGTCCCCATGTGGTGCCGGTGTGGCTCTGTCCGCGTTCGGGGAGAGAGGCCCACGGATTTGCTCAGCAGGCACTGATGAAAGCACTGACCCTTTGGCGGGTGGCAGACGTGGATGGATGCACAAACATGGCTGCTGCCTGAGTGTGTAGGGAAAGCAGCTGGGCTGTGGACGGCGTCAGATGAGCGAGTGTGACTCACAAGAATGCACGGCTCTCAACCCTTTTCCCTCAAGAGAGACCTGCTCCCAACTGAGCCTGGGCTGACGACAGCACCCGAACAACTGATGGCCGTGAACAGCCCCCATGTGTTTAGCCCAACAAATCTGTTCTTCCTTTTCCTTTCAGTCATTACCTTAGGAGACTGAGGCAGCTGCATCCCTCCTCGGGGCTGGATGTCTGCCTGGCCATGTAGGTCCCTGGCAAGTGCTGATCCATCACGTACTGCACTTGCCTGACGCAGAGAATGAGCAGCTGGGGATACATTTGCAGGATGGCTTCTCGGTATCCCCGTAGGAAAAGGAGCTCATAAATGGTCTTCATTGCCTGGAGGGGGGAAAGAATTTCACTCAGCTCTCCCAATCTGCCACCTGTCCCCATTGCCATTCGCTATTGTCCCTTTGTCATGTCTCCTTTCCTCTCCAGCGTATTACAAAAGAGTATTGGCTTCTGAGAGGGGTGGGGACATTTGGAGGCTCCTGAACCTTCCCCCATTCCTGGAACGGAAGCAGGATGGAAAGATGAGAAGAGTCTGGATGACGTTATTCCCCATTATTTCTCTTTCTGGTGCAGAACCTGTGCTTTGGCTTTCCAGCCATGACTGGAAGGGCTGAAACCATCCTGAGGAGATCCGTTCTCCTAGGCCCAGTGTTTCTGGCCCAGTCAAAAGTACTGGACTTCTCAGGATGCCATGTTGGGAAGATTTCTAGCCACAGTTTACAGAGCCAGATACTTGGAGACTTCCAAGAGACACCTGAACTGCACCTGTTCACTAAAGGGCCATCTGGAGCAGAAGACAACTGAGCCAGGGTACCAGCAGATAAACCACTTAAGATGTGTAACTTTGACCTGGGGGAAACTTTACTACCCCTCTTTGGTTTGATTGGAAGTGGTGAGGACACACTAAGGCCTGGTCTACACTCCAGAGTTAGGTCAACGCAAGGCCGCTCACTCTGCATCCCCCTAAGGATGGAATTTCCTTCCCATCGTCAGAACTGCCCCTCGGTGCCAAATTCGTCACTCCACCTCCACACGTGGCAGAGAGTCCAGGTCGATGCAGTCAGGTCGATGCAGCGTCCGTGCAGACACCACGTCGCTTTCCTCAACTGGCTTTCAGGAGCCTTCCCACAATGCCCCACCCTGACCCTACAATCAAGACAAGCCCTTCTGGGGAGGACGGGCACTGCCGACACGAGCAGCAAAGTGCGGACACACACCAGGGATGGAATCCCTGTGGCGGCTGTCTGCCCATTTAAGTTAGGTCGGCTTCAATGTGTGGTGGAGCCATGGCCTGAAGGTAAGAAGAGGTGAAACTCGCACACACACACAGATGCACCATCTTCCCTGTGGTGGCGGGTTCGCAAGGTGACATCTCAAATCTCACTTACAGCCAGAGACACATGGCTGCTCGTCTCCTCCCGGCGTCTCTGCTGGAGCTTGTCCAGCAGCTGCTGCAGCACCTCCCTGGTGAGCTGTGGTTCTTCACCCAAGGCCTTCCACAACTCAATGGCACATCTGCAAATTCAGAAACACACGTCAGAGCTTTCCTGCTTGGCCATCTCTTGCCCTCCCCAGGGAGAGGCTTGGAATACCAGAGGAGACAGCCACTGGTGCAGGGAGGCTAAGGCAGGGCAAGTCCCTTCAGAGAAAGTTGTATTTATTCCTTTCCCCGAATGGGTTCTTGTTTCTAAAGCGAACCCACTCTTTCCAAGACAGTGACCATGTACTGACCACAGAATGACCACCAAACTGTGACCCGCAGACTGCAAAATTCTGCTCTGTTACACTTGGGTCAGTCCCGAGAAACTTGCCTGACATCATTGGAGTTCCTCTGGCTGTTTGGGGCTATAACGGAGACCCAGCGTTTGGCCAAGTGTCTCTTAGCAGCTCAATTCTACTGCAGTGTGGTGGACAGGGTCAGAGAGTGAGTCAGCACATGCCCTGATCTGAGAAGATTCAAGAGCTTGGAAGAGGAGATTGTAAAGCCCCATGTGACAGAGATGGAAGGAAAGTAGGACTGAAATCCCCCTCCTCCATTCTTGCGGATCTAAGTCCTGCTTGTCCCCACAGGCATCTGCAGAGGAAGACTGCAGATGGATCCAAAAGACTTCCAGTCATTTGACTTCCAAGTTTGGTGAGGAAGGTCGGACGTGGTGGTGAAGCCCTAGGACATTGAGACCTAGGTTGGACAACTCAAGGGCAAATGGCCTGGAAGCAAGGTCTTCCGGAAGCTTGACTGAACTTCTGTGCCAATGCTGCCGAGTTTCTGTAACTTCTGAGCACAGCCCCTGGAAAGCACTGTGGCTGTTCCAAGAAATTCAGACCTGATTCTGAAATTCAGAAAGGTTTACAAATCAAACACTCAACGAAATCTGAAAACCAACACTGTATTCCTCTGATAACTGAATTGGGTAAGAAGTTCCATTTCTTTCCTGCCGCTCTTCAATTTGCTCTGCAGTGTGACACAAATTTCTCTCAGGTCTGTGCAGAACTGCATTGCAGAAGATGCCAAGGAAAGCTGGACTTTTGACCTCTGGCTAGGGTTCAGTTGGGTTTCATGGCCCCGAGGCACATGGGGGTTGTGTTACAAACCCCTCAGCTGGCTGACCCTTCCAAGTGATCAGCAATAACCAGCAGGACTGAAAGTTAACAATCTATTGAGGTGGAAAGAGGCACTCCCCCTTCTCAGAGCTATTAATGCTGGCTGTCTGCTCGCTGCACTGCATTTAGGATCTGGTCATGTGGGGATGATATTTTGTTCATTTTCTTTTCTTTTCTTTTGGATCAATAAGGGCTGGAAATGTCTGTCTTAAGAGATTGACCTCTGCCCCACCGCTCCATAAGGATGAGTGCATTTTGTCACCAATTCCTCAGCCATGGAATAACTGGGGGGTCTGACGACTGGTAAGAATCCTGCACTGGTCTCCAGGGGATAGACAGATGGGCCTCATGGGCCTTTTCCATCTCTGCCTTCTCTCCTGCAGTAAGGAGCAGCCAGACCTCATGAGCCAGGGATGTTGAGTGAGCCCCCAAATCATTGATTGGCCCTGTACTGGATCTGAGAGGAAGTGGGGTGACCCATAGAAATCAGGACAATGTTGGAATTCTCCAGAAAAGTGGCATGTCTCCATCCCGGGGAGTGTAGGAGGAGGGGTTGGCTCCTCAGTGGCTGGGCCTGGCCATCTCCTCTTGGTAAGCGTGGACAGCTCTCTGCACAGCAGGAAACTCCCTCCAACTGTGTGAGCCCCACGGACCCCTCCTGGCCTGTGGCCTGTCAGTAGGAGCAGGAAGAGAACTACTGGACTGAGGAGATAACAAAGCAGCTCCCTACCTGTGCGATGAGAGCGTGTGAGCCACACAGGTTAGAACCACGTCCTGGGGGTGGGAGCGAGCCAGCAAGGCCATGGCCCTGAGCACTGCTCTTCTGGCTCTGGGATCACAGCTGTTGTCGAGCCAGATTAAGATCCCTCCCACGACGTCTCCAACCTGGAAGAATGCCAGAAAGTTGAGGGATGGATTTATCAATCAGTGGCCTCCTCCCAGGGAAACCCTCCTGGCAGCCCTGCAAGCCTCCTCTGACCTCGGTTGCCTATCTTGGCTGCTCTCTAAGAGCCTTTGACAAGTCCAGGAACCCCAGTCTTCCTGAGGTCTGGGTTAGCACCTTCAAGCTCAAAAACACGCACAAAACCTTAGAGTGCGCACAGTCCGAACTCTCCTGATGTCCCAGGGCCTTCCCTGCTGTAGCAAACGGCTCTCAGCCCCGCTCTCAAGGGCTTCCCTCCAGGAGCCTTTCCTCCATCTCTGCAACTTCCTTTTAGCTCTTTCTTGCACAATCCGTTCCTCCAGACCAGTGGTTCTCAACCTAGGTTCCATTGTGGGACACATCCAATCCGACCTGTTTGTCCCTGAGGATGTCCCAAAGGGGCGCAGCTCTGTGCTGACCGGGCCACAGGTTGAGAAGCACTGCTCCAGACCCAGCTGGTTCTACCGATGTATCCCAGAGCCCATGGCAGAGATGGGAGGCAGGGCTAGTTGGGTGGGGCTAGCCAGCTCCCGGCCCCAGTCTCCTAAGTCCCCAGTCTCTAACCTCGGATTCATGCTATGGCACTTAGAAGAGCAGTGCAGACAAGGTGACTTGGGCTGGAGCCCAGGCTCTGAAGCCACCCTCCTCCCCAGGCTTCAGAGATCAAGTTCCAGCCCCAGCCCAGAAGAGTCTGCATTGCTGTTTTGGCCCCTCAGTGCCAGCCCTGGGAGCCCAAGTCCATAGGGCCAGGCTTTCAGGCTCCTGCTGCAGAGTTTGCAACACAGGGAGCAGACCCTAAAGGGACAAGCCACCCCCTAGGACTCTTCCGTGAGGAATTGGTCATTGCTCTTTCCTCTCTCGAACAAGGAGCAGAAGCTTCAAGGTGAGTGGCTGGATTCTGTTGACCTGTTCTGCTAGCAGGAGTTAGAGCCCTGCACAAATCAATCTGCTGATTGAGGGGCCATTTGTTAACTTCCCGCTGGGACCTGTTGGAAAGAAGGAACTCGGGCAGAGACAGGGATGACCTGCAGGAAACCCTAGGAACAGGCAGGTTGGGGAGGAAGTTCAGGCTGAGGATTCTGTTCATGGATTAGTCTCAGAGTTTCCAGGAAAGCCAAAGCCCAGGAAGGGAATAAGTCTGCACTTCCGCGCCATGTGCAGGCGGTCTTTGGAGAAGGGCTTGAATGTCGCCTATCCCCGTGGCCAAGCGATGAATGGCAAGGGGCTGAGCCAACCTTCCAATCCCATGCCAGTGTCCCAGGAATGGTTTCCGAGGAGAGGAACTTCTCCCATCCCCCTCTCTGAGCAGCATCCCCCTGCCCCATTGCAGGAGTCTCTTACTCTCTCCATCTTGTCTCCGTGGAGAGCTACGATGGCCCTCAGCTCTTCCTCTGCGGCTCTAAATCTCTGCAGGGTGGGTGTTGTCAGACCCTTCACGGCTGCCATCAGCAGGGCATGGAGCGGGGCTGAGGAAGGGTGCTCCCTGGGGGTCTGCAAAGAACAGGGACAAAGCCTGTTGGGATTGAGTATTTCCCTCGGGCAGCTGCCCTGGAACAGTCTGTCCCCGGGGGAGGCTGGCAGTGCCGAGGGAGCGTGGAGACTCCGGCTGAGCCCTTTTCTTCAAAAGCCTCCCCAGGTGCTAAGGTTTCCTCAGCCTTTTGTCCCCTCTCTGGCCCCCTCCCCTGAGAAGAGACGGGAGCCTCTCGGGCAGTGCTGGGACCCCAAGGGCCACTCCGTTTCCTCCCTCGCTAGCCCCTCCTCGCAGGAAACCCCGCTTTTGCTGAGCAAGCCTCAATGTCCTGCAAAGCCCATTTGAGTTGCTCCTTGAGTGTCGCCGAGGGGTCACTGGAGAACCTGCCCCATGTCCCATCCCACCCCGAGCGCCTGAGGAGATTGGCTCAGCAACTCTGGCAGCCCACAGTGTCTGCGAGGAAGGGACTGAGAATAGGGCCCAAACGGAAACACCCTCTTCCTTCCCCACCTAGCAGCCTGTGGGGCTGCCAGAAAACAGGCAGGAATCGCCGTCAGGACAGAAAGTAACTGAGACTGAAGAAGCAAGTTTGCCTGGCTGAAGAGAAGCCCAAAGCCTGGGCCTCCGGGGCCAGAGCCCTGGGGGTGAGAACTCACTGGGCACAATGTTACTCCAGGGGGCCTGGTTCCAGGGTCACCTCAACCCAGGGCCTGGGGTGCTGGAGGCCTTTGCCCTGGGGTCTCAGGGCACCCCCTGGGGATTACTGCAGCTGGCCTGCATGGCGCTGGATTAGCACCGTCTGTCCTGGTTGCCAACAGCTGAGGGGTAGCTCAGTGGTTTGAGCATTTGCTAAACCCGGGGTTGTGAGTTCAATCCTTGAGGGGACCATTTCGAGATCTAGGGTAAAAATTGGGGTTTTGTCCTGCTTTGAGCAAGGGAGTGGACTGGATGACCTCTTGAGGTCCCTTCCAACCCTGATATCCTAGGATGCAGTAGAGCACGGCGGAGTGGCACACTCGCCTCCATACTCCAGACCCCCGGCGGGTCAGAAGCTCCCAGAATTGCAGCCTTTTGTATGCGCTGCAGGGTGCTCTGTCCCGAAGAGGAAGAGTTACAAAGGTGTCTAGAGGCTTTTGTAACTCGGACAGAGCCCAGATGTTGGCAGGCGAGAGGGAACCTGGGACCTCTGGAGCTTAGTGCAGGAGCCTCGACCACAGGAGCGAAAAGCCAAGAGGCTGTTAGCTAAGGCTCTAGAGCAGACTCCTTTTCTCTGTGTCTCAAAGTGGTCCTGGTGCCACGAGATGGGCCAGAACCCCACAGCCAGGAGATATGTGGGTTCCCCCGACCAGGGCAGGGATGGGCCTGGTCTGATTTTCAGCCGTGCCTGTGTGCCATGGAAAGTGCATCAGAATCGGGCACCTGAGTCAGGCACTTCTGCCAGTCCCACAAAGCACCTCTGGACTTCTTTAGGTGCCTAAACCCCTTTGTCAAAGCGGGCCTCGTTAAAGCGACCCAGATAAAGACTGGCTGGAGTTGATCACCCTTGATGAGTGATTCTTTTCAGCCCCTGGGAGATATTCCTACACACAGCAAGGGATGCTTTCCATGAGCACGGCCACACAGCATCATTACCATCGTCATATGGGAGCTGATTGTTAATGAGGGGCTGGGAGTGCGCTCTTCTTCCTGCTCTTCTGGGCTTCCTTTTTCCCGCTTCCCCTTCGTGTCAGATGGCTCCTTCTTCGTCCCTGCAGCAGAAAGAAACATTCTTAACATTTTGTTTACAGAGGATGGAAGTTGGGCCCAGAGCCCTGAAGCAAATTGCCCAGGGTCAGACTGAAGGTTGTTGGCAGAGCTCAGCAGAGAACTCCCCGCTCTCCTGACTCCTAGCTGGGGGCTTTGACCACACGAGGCTTCCTCTTCCCTCGGGGCCAGTTTCTTTTCAATGGGGTCGTCTACTCTTCCCCTCCCCTTGTATCCCTTTTCTGTCAGTGATGGGCACCTGGCCTCCTTTTGCATCGAACCCCCCAAGAAGGAATGACTCAGCTCTGGGACGGTTCCCAGCTGTGACCTGCTGAGACCTCTGGAGCATTTTCCTGAGGAAAGGGACCCAATCCAGGAGAAAAGAAAGGATTTCCTCCAACGTCCAGCCTCTCTCTTCTCCTTCCAGCCTGGAACAATGTTAGTAGTCCCCAGCCCACTGTGCCAGATCCCCAGAGGGGGGTGACCTGACATTGTCAGCCCTCCCCACCTCAGCCATGGACCTCTGCCACCCTCTAAATGGATTCCAGAGCCGGAGGTACCCATCACTGTCCCATGAGATGGCTCTGATGTCGAAGGCTCGTCGAGTGACTGGTGTGAGTGTTCCTCACATGCTCCTCGTGAACCATGTGGATTGAACCATCTCACCTGTAAGGTCCACTTCAACTTTGTCTGTCATCTCTTGCAGCTTCCCCTCTTCTGCCTCCACCTGGGTCTCAGCTGCTTTCTTCTTCAAGGGCAAGTGTGTCCACCTTCTTGGAGAGGAAGCTGTTCTCTCCTCACTGCTCTCTGCCATCGAGTTGTGGGATTGGCAACAGACACAGAGTCTTTTCAAGATGGTCCATGAGCATTTTCTTCCCTGGGGCTTCTCTGGCAAGGCCTGTTCTTGAGGGCTGAGGCCAGAGCATGCCTCAATGGCTGCAGGTTGGACGAGCACTTTGTGCACGTGGATCTCTCTGTGCTCCCGAGAGGCGAGTCTTTGGAAAAAGGAACGAAGCCTGGAATAGAAAGAAGGAGGAAATGGGTTTTTCTGTCCTTCTCGAAAGGAAGGGAATTAGTTTGCCCAGGATTCCCAGATCCACGAGAGTGGTCTTTTGAAGCCATCTGCTCCTCTAATAGCCAGGACTGGTTGCTGCAACCAAGAAGGTAAGCAACACAAGACCGCCCAGACTGGGTCAAACCAAAGGTCCATTGAGCCCAGTACGCTGTCTTCTGACAGTAGCCAGTGCTGAGTGCCCCAGAAGGAATGAACAGGCAATCATCAAGCGATCCATTCCTGTTGCTCATTCCTGGCACCTGGCAAACAGAGGCTAGGGATAGAAAGAGCAAAAGGTCAGTTTCTATGTTCTTTGGTCATTGCCTGGGCCTAGCTGCAAAAATGCTTCCTTCTTAACCCCACTCCTTTGTGCACAGAATGTTGGGACTCTGGGAACAGATCGGGCCAAGCTGCAAACCAAGAAAGCTCTGTTCCCAGAGAAGCCAGGAAAAGGAAGAAAAGATTGTCATCTCGAGGGTTTGAGGGTCTGGAAGGATGAATTAGCAGCTGCAAATATGTTGACTTCTTCTCAACTATTTGAAAATCTGGAATGTATTAGCATGGGGGAAAGAATCAGTCAACTTGAAATGAAGAATGACCCATATTATTTCCAACATCCAGTCAGAAGTTAGGCCTCCAAAACAAGGACAAAGAAATCACAGCGAGACCCATGACAAATGTAGGCGACAGTTGATTGAAACCCCTTTCCTGGAAAGGAATTGTGGGGCAGGGGGGATCGACACATCTCTTTTCTCTAGCCCAAGGGGGTAGAGTAGAATTTGTAGAGAGTTTTGAGATCTATCGCCATGAGATTCTTTCTGAGAGAGCTACCAAGATGACAGCCAGGGGATGGGAGTGGAGCTGTATCACTTTCAATATCTTAAGATTCATTTCTTCTGCATTATTTGAGCTCATTTATGGGCATTTCAATCCTGTAAATTCTGAGATCGATATTCTCTCAACACACATTTCTTTGGCAGTCATGACAGGAGACAAAGGGTTTCTATTCCCAACTTGAAGGCAAGGAGTGCATTCGGAGCAACTCCAAGGGAAAGACGATTGATGGAGATCTCAATCTAAATTCTACACGAGTTTTGTTATCTTCCCTTTTGGTTCTATCCCTGGAAATTCCCCCCGACTAGTCTGCTGAAAGATAAAATCATCTAAATCTGCCTCCAAAGAACCTGACAGGCTGAAGCAGGAGGAGACCTGAGAGATGGCCACTTTCAAATCAAAAGGGAACGCTGAGACCTGCCTGTTGCCACACCTGCCCCCACCCGTCCCGAGGAGAAGGAGGCACCGACCTGTCGTGTGCGATCTAATGAGCAGGGAAAGAATCTGGGAATTACCTTCTGTAAAAACTCATCCTTTTGTTCCTCAAACACCTGTGGAAATAGCTGATTCAAGAAGTTGCTGACAGAGGGATGGTCCGCGTCTCTCAGCAGCTCCTTGGGTCACCAGCCGTTGTCAACCAAGCCAGTTGGCAGACGGACGGCAGGGCAAGAATGCTGACGCCCAACACTCTTTGCTGTTGGCCTCCGTGACATCACAATCAGCTTGTGCATAAACACACACAGACCCCACCCAGAGAGACACACCCCCACTGAGCAACTCCCCACACTCCTTCCCAGCACTTCCTGCCCACCCCAGAACAGCTGTTTCATGGAATTGAGGATGCTCCGGGAGGGTCATTTCGGGGCGGTGCATGGGATTCACATACTTGGGGCAGTGCATGGGATTCTTCTCTCCTCAGTGCAGGGCTCAGCACTTGTCCTTGCTGAACCTCATCAGATTTCTTTTGGCCCAATCCTCTAATTGGTCTGGGTCACTCTGAACCCTATCCCGACCCTCCAGCGTATCTCCCTCTCCGCCCAGCTTAGTGTCATCTGCGAACTTGCTGAGGGTGCAATCCATCCCATCCTCCAGATCATGCATGAAGATGGTGAAGAAAACCGGCCCCAGAGTGACACGTGGGGAAGCGGGGGAGGGGGTGGAGGAGAGGAGGCAGACGGTGAGTGGCAGGGACCCCACAGAGGGGGGTGCAGTGGAGGAGAGGGGGAAATCATCCAGGCAGCGGTGGGCAGTGTGGGCTGGGAGAAGGGGCGAGGCAGATACAGGAAGAGATGGAGCACAGGCGGGGCACTGGGGCCCAGGCACCCGGGGCCTGGTCATTGTTGGCACCTGGAGAGGAGAGGAGAGGAGAGGAGAGGAGAGAGAGACAGAGACAGAGACAGAGTGTGTGTGATGGCCAACATACTAGAGGAGAGACAGAGAAAAACATGGTAGGATAGCAAGCAACTCACCTCCTGGAGTCATCTGTGATGAAGCGGGACTTCATGTTTCCTCTGAATTGTGTGGGGGTGCCTCAGTTTCCCCTATGCAGTTCTTAAGGATCTAGGGGGTGGGGTAAGGGTGTATGATCGTTGCAGAGCTCTGGAGGGCAGGTGTGTGCAGGGGTCTGGACACAGAGAATGGCTGACACCCTCTTTCCTGGCACCTGATGGCCTGGGCCCTTCCACCCTGTGAGGTGAGAGCTGAAGGGAACAAAGGAATGGGGTGCCCTCCTGGCCGGGGACAGGGACAAAGCCCAGAGGAGGAGGGGCTGGGGGGAGTTTCAGTTGGGGGCTTGCTGGAGACGTGGAGTGAAGGGCAGACGGGGTTGTCTGGCTCACTGCCCCCCAAAATGGACCCGGCTGAGGGGTCCTGTTCTCTGCACCTACAAGCTCTGTGTTAGACCATGTCCCTGTCGTCTAATAAACCTCTGTTTTCCTGGCTAGCTGAGAGTCCCGTCTGACTGCGGAGTTGGGGGGCAGGACCTCTGCCCCCCCAGGACCCCGCCTGGGCGGACTGGCTGTGGGAAGCGCAGGGAGGGGCAGAGGAGGCTGACGGCTCCGAGGTCAGAGCCAGGAAGGTGGAGCCGGGGGAGCTGTGTGTCCTGCAGACAGGCTGCTCCCCGAGAGGAGACTCCCCAGAGTCCTGCCTGGCTTCCTGGGGAGCAGTCCCAGAGCATCGCCCGGGGACCCCGGGACATCCTCCTCCTCGATGAAACCTTCTGCTGTGTGACGTGTTGTGTGTGTCGTGTTGCATGTGTCGTGTGACGTGTTGTGTGTGTGACTTGTGTGTATTTTTGTGTGTGTGAGACGTGTTTATGTGTGCGTGTTGTGGTCCATGTTGAGTGTGTGTGTGCCATGTTGTATGCCGTGTTGTGTGCGTGTGACGGTGTGTGCCGTGTTGTGTGCTGTGTTGTGTGCGTGTGACGGTGTGTGCCGTGTTGTGTGACATTTTGTGTGCATGTTGTGTGTGTCGGTGTCATGTGTGGTGTGAGATTTTTGTGTCTCGTGTCGTGTGACGTTTTGTGTGTCGTGTGTCGGTGTCGTGGGTCGTGTTTGTGTGTGTGTCGTGTTGTGTGCGGGTGTGTGATATTTTGTGTGCGAAGTTTTGTGCATCGTGTTGTGTGTGTGTGTCACGTGTGCCGTTTTGTGTGTCATGTGAGGTGTTGTGTGTCGTATTGTGTGTGGGTGTCGGTGTCGTGTGTGATTTCTGTGTCACGTTGTCTGCCGTTTTGTGCCTCGTCTCGTGTGTGTGTGTGTGTATGTGTCGGTGTCGTGTGTTGTGTGTGATTTTTGTGTGTCGTGTTGTGTGCTGTTTTGTGTGTCATTTTATTTGTGTGTCATGTTGTTTGTGTGTGTCGGTGTCCTGTGTTGTGTGTGTGTGAGAGACGTGTTTCTGTATGTGTGACGTGTTCTCTCTGTGAGTGTCGGTGTTGTGTTGTGTGTGAGTGTCGTCTGTCGTGTTTTGTGTGTGTGATGTTTTGTGTGTGATGTGTGTGTTGTCTTGGGTGGCCACACAGGGTAAGACACAAAGCATTCCCCTCACGGAGGAAGAGTGACACAACGTGGCCACTCAGGAGTAACACACAAACAATTCCCCCCCCGCCCCCGGAGCAACAGTGATGTGTGTGGCCAATTCAGGTCATGCACAAACCATTTCCCTCACAGAGCAACAGTGACAGTGGGTGGCCACTGTTACGAATTATACCCGACAGGTCACGCACAGGAACTGCTGCGAATTATACCCGATTGGTCCCGCACAGTTCGAGTCTAGGCTGAGGCACACGAACGAAGTCCACAACGGCAGGTTCCCAAAAATACTCAGTTTATTACGCTCGAGCGTGGTGCCCCCCTGCTCATCAGGAGGGGACCCCGCAGGCAGGTTATACAGAGATTATAGACCTTTTAGCAAGGCACGTTGCCCTCGTGCATCGGAAACCTTAGCCAAGAGACAAACCCTTCCCTTATCTACCACCTATCCCGGCTAGGTACATTCCCCGTGCTAGACCGTGACTTCAGCTCCATTACATGGTCCTAAAGCAATGCACCAGGAACTTTTCTTATCAGGATGGGAGGCCCACAGCAAGGCCAGGAGGCAGGGAGTTAGGAACAGACAAAGAACAGAAACCGGGAGATAAAACACGCTGGAGACAAGGGCGGGGGGGCGGAGGATTTTCACAGGAATGCAGTATCTAAGAAACACTCCTCCTGGTGCATGGTGTGCTTGCTTTTAGACAATGGTGGGCCCCAAACCAAAATGGAGTCACCCATGCTAACTTTTCCTTCACACCACTCAGGGTCATGCACCAACAATTTCCCTCGTGGAGCAACAGTGACACCGGGTGGCTAATCCAGGTACTGCACAAAGCATTTCCCTCATGGAGCAACAGTGACACTCGGTGGTCACTCAGGGTAATGCACAAATAATTTCCCTAACGGAGCAACAGTGACACCGGGTGGCCAGTCAGTGAAATGCACAAATCATTTCCCTCCTGGCCCAACAGTGACAGTGGGTGGCCAATTCAGGTCATGCTCAAATCATTTCCCTCATGGAGCAACAGTGACACCGGGCGGCCCCTTGGAGTAACACACAAATCATTTCCTCACGGAGCACCCGTTGCACAAACTGAGTTTAATAATAATAATAATAAACAAAAAATAGTTTCACTAGAAAAGGCAGATTTTCAGTGATTATAGGGGATAGCAAACGGAAGAAGGCAGATTGCTAAGCAAATACAAACACATACTAAGCCTAAGATCTTAAAGAGACTGGATTCAAGAAGTCATTTCCCATCCTAAATGTCTTTCGGCAACTTGAAGAGTTTCTGTAGCTTAGACTTCCCGTTGTTTCTCTTTACAGACTAGACTCCTGTCTTAGTCTGGACTTCCCCCTTCTCATTTCCTTTGTCTCTTCAGGTACTTTCAGCAGCCTTTCTACTGCCCTGCATGATTTTCGTCCGCTCCGACTTTTCCATGGCTCCCGAGACCTCACCTGTGGGAATGCACACCTACCCGTGTCCTAAAAAGGGAGACGGCACCAGGAGAGCAGAGGAAAGAGCGAGTTGGCGAACACACGAGAAGACGGCGAGTGCGGACGAGGAACTGGAAGCACCGACCTGGCAGCCGGGTCTGCAGCGGGCAGAGAGCGGAGGCCTGGTTCCGCCTCCTTGGAAAGAGGCCCAAGCGGCTCAGGCCCCTCCGGCCGCGTTCCCCTCCGGCGAGAGCTCCGGCACCATTCCTCGCCAGAGCCGCTGCGAGAGCCGAGCCGGAGCCCTCGCTCCCCAGCGCTCGACGGGGGCTGGGAATCTCGCCCTCGGCCCTGCCGCCCTCTTCCCTCCCGCCCACACCGGCCCCACGCGCCGCCCAGAGACCGAGTTCCCCCGACCGTCCCCGCTCCGCTCTCGCCCCCGCGGGGGGTTGTCTCCGGGGTGGGATTTCGGTGTCGTGTCCTCTTCCGTCTTGTGTGTCGTGTGACGTGTTGGTGTCGTGTCGTGGGCGTGTGAGACGTCGTGTGTGTCAGTGTGTTTGCCGTCTCGCTGTTTGTGAGTCGTCGTGAGTCGGCGGGTGGGTGTGTGTGTGTGTGTGTGTGGGCGTGGGTGTGAGTTGTGTGTGGTGTGTGTCTTTCGGCGTGGGCGTGTGTTGTGTTGTATGTGGTGTGTGGGCGTGGTCGTGTGTTGTGTTGTGTGTTGTGTTGTGTTTTGTGTGGGGGGCATGTCGTGTGGTGTGTTGTGTGTTGTGCATGTGTCGTGTGTGTGGGCGTGTGTTCTGCGTGCGTTGTGTGGGCGTGTGTGGGTGTGTGTTGTGTGGGCGTGTCATGTGTGGGCCTATGTGAGAGAAGTTGTGTGTGTGTGTGAGACGTCATGTGTGTGTGTGTGTGTGAGACGTCATGTGTGTGTGTGTGTCAGTCGTTGTCTGTGTCATGTGTTTGTCGGTTTCATGTGTGTCAGTATCGTGTGTCGGCGTGTGTGTGTGTGTCGGCATGTGTGCGACATTATGTGTCGTGTGTTTGTGTGTGGACGTGTGTGAGAGCCGTCGAGTGCCTTGCATGTGTGTCGGCGTGTGTGAGAGACGTGTCTCTGTGTGTGAGACGTTGTGTGTCGTGTGCGTGTGAGACGTGGTTGTGTGTGTGTTGTCTTGAGTGTTTTGTTCAGTGTGTGATGTGTTATGTGTGATTTGTGTGTGTGTGACGGGTTGTGTGTCGTGTTGTGCGCGCGTGCGACGTCTCCCATGATCACGCAGTTTCCATGAGTATTTACTTCATTAAAAACATTAAAGAGGGCTCGATCCATATCCACATGAGATCCCGGCGGTCTCCAGCAGACTCCAAGCACTATCCCAGGGGAGGCTCGAGTCGTTTTCTTCCCCAATGTCATTTTTGCCCAGACGGACTCTGTCTTATCCATTCCATCGCTGATTTCTTTACATTCGACCTCCTCATTGATAGACAATCCTACTCCACCACCTTGACCTTTATTTCGGTCTTTCCTAAAGAGCACATACCCTTCAACACCCGTAGTCCAGTCATGACGACTATTCCACCCTGTTTCTGTTATCCCGAGAATATCTGGTTTCACTTCCTGCACCAGTACCTCTAGTTCCTCCATTTTGTTACCAAGGCTCCTCGCATTGGTGTACAAACATCTTCATTTTTGCTGTTTGGCCTCCCTCACCTTCTTTACCCAATGAGGCATGGTCATTCTACAGCCAGCAGAAGCTACTAGACTGGTGTCCACACTGCCCTTCCTCCTTATAGCCATTCCCCTACCCACGGCTGTATCCTTTCTTACTTTCTTTTCTTCCCTCTCAAGGCTAAAATCCGGCATGGAGATTACCTGGACATTCCCCAACCAATCATCTCCCCCAGATTCCTAGATTAAAGCTCTCTTAATCAGTTGTGCCAGCCTCCATCCTAGAAGTCTGTTTCCTTCCCTACTCAGATGAAGTCCATCCCGAGAGAACTGTCCTCTGTCCAGGAATGCCTCCCAGTGGCCATTCATCCCAAAGCCCTCCTTCTAGCACCACTGCCTGAGCCATCTGTTGATAGTCATAATCTTGTCACGCCTTTGTTGACCTTCTCCAGGAATAGGCAAAATCCCACCACAGATCACCTGAGCCTCGATTTCCTAAAGCGTCTTCCCCAGCCTAGCACAGTCTCCCTTAATCCTTTCCAGCGAGAATCTAGCTGTATCATTTGTTCCCACATGAAGGATAATTAGGGGATTCTTTCCCGTTCCCTTTAGGATCCTTTTCAACCTCAGATCTACATCCCGTATCTTAGCACCTGGAAGACAGCACACCCTTCTATTCTCTGGATCAGCTCTGGATACAGGCCTGTCTTGTCTTCTCAGTAAAGAGTCCCCAATCACGTAGCCCTGCCTTTCCCTGGTGACGATGCTGTTCTCCAGTCTATCCCCTGTTCCCTCTGGCTGCAAGTTCTTTCCATTCCTATTCTCCCTTGTAATCCTCTTCAACCCATCCTGTATCCTCCTGGGGCTCATATTTGGTGTAGTCTCCATTGACTCTTCCCCTTTTCCTATAGGACTAGCCACTCTTCTCTTCCTCCTTGCCCCTCCACCTTCAGTGACTACCTGTTGAGCCCCTTCTTCATTTTCCAACTCTCAAAAACTATTCCTGAGCTCTATTTCTCCTTCACTAGCCCGTCGTTTCCTCTGCCTGGTTTTTTTTTAGTCACATGCTTCCACTGACCACTTCCCTCACCCAGCAGTCTCCCCTCAGAATTTCCCAGTCCTGCTTCCATCTGCAAGTCTGAGCTTTTCCCTTCAGATACCTCATGTCTTTGCTCCATCATCTGCTCAAACCCCTTTCTAAACTCAACCAGACTTTCCACCTGCATCTCCAAACCTCAGATCTTCTCCTCCATCAGCTCGAGCAGACGGCATTTCATGCAGACAAAACTCTTACCAGGTCCCCCCTCCAGGATCATGGACATACGGCAGCTTCCACAGCCAGTCATCTCCATTGTGTCTTCCACGACATGAGTCACTCCCACCGCTGCCTCCGTGTCTGTCATCGCCTTCCCACCGAAATCCTGTTCACCTGGGAAACACCCAAACCCCACCCCCCACAGCAACAACAAACCCCAAACAAGCACCACAAGACAAACTCCCCCTCAGACTCCCCTGTTTACAGCCCTGTTTGCTGGCTCCTGTGCCACGGCCTGACTGGCTGGCTCCCTTCATAGGACCCCGAGTCAGAGAAGCCCCAGCCCCGAATCAGGGCTCAGCTTCTCCCCCAGCACAAAGCCCCCACAAGCCTCGACACGTACACATAATCCCAATACACAACCGAATACCAACACCTTCTCCCCCACACCATTCACAGCTGTTGGTGGGTCTTGGGGAAACCCTGGTGCACCAGCGGGGGCGGGTGTCTGATGGGGTGGGTGGGGCGGCAGGGGGCGGGGAGGGGGCCCAGCTGGGAGGTGGAGGGGTCTGTGTGGTGGGAGCTGTGGGAGGGTAGGGGATGGACTGGTGCTGTGGGAGGAGGAGAGGGGGGTTGTGGACAGGGGGCGATTGGGTTGTCGGGATGGGGACTGGGTCTGGCAGGGATGTGGGGGAGGGAGAGGCTATAGGGGACCTGGATCGGGGACTTGGGTCAATGGCATGGCTGCGGCTCTTGGGTTGGGTTGGGTTGGGAGGGGCAGCACCATGGCAGCCCCCAGGGGGACACAGCATGGCTGTGGGGGGCTGTAGGGAGGGGAGGGGTCTGTGGGGTGGGGTGTCTCAGCTGGGTGGGGTGGCTGCGACATGTGGGGAGCGGGGGGGCAGAAGGGGGGCCGGGGGCTCTGAGCCGTTCTGGAGAGCCCCCGGCCGCGCCCCTGCCGTTCCCCCCCCCCCCCGCAGCCTCTGCTCCCAACGCCGCCGGCCCATGCTCCGGGCAGCGGGGCAACGAGCCTGGCCGACCCCGGGGCTCTGTGCGGTGCGGCCCGGCGGCTGGTCCTGGGGCTCCAGGCAGCGCGGTCAGGGGGCAGGGAGCAGGGGAGGGGTGGGGTAGAGGGCAGGGGAGTTCGGGGGGTCAGGGGCTGGGGGGTGGATGGGGTCGGGGTGGTGAGAGGGCGGGGAACAGGGGGTTGAATGGCAGCAGGAGGTCCCGGGGCGGTCAGGGAGAAGGGGTGGTTGGATGGGGCAGAAGGTCCGGGTGGCAGACAGGAAGGAGGGGGGGGGTTGGATGGGGCAGTGTGGGGCTGTTAGGGGCAGGGGGATCTGGAGCCCCTCAGGGAACAGAGGGGTTGGATGGGGCCGGAGGCCCGGGGCGGCCGTCCGGGGGCAAGAAGCGGGGGTCAGATGCGGGCGGGGACCGGGCCATGTCTTGCTGTTTGAGGAGGCCCAGCCTCCCCTAACTGTCCCTCCGTACAATTTCTGAAACCCGATTCGGCATCAGGCCAAAGTTTGCCTGCCCCTGGGTTAGGGCCTGATTTATGCAAAGACCCATTGGGAGTGTGTGAACATTGCCCCATTTCTGAAACTGGAAACAACCCCCTGCACAGGGCTGGGAAAACAGAGCAGAGCGCTGGAGCCTGAACCCCCTCGTCAGAGACTGCGATGAAATCCTCTCAGGCATTGGCATCCAGACAGCAGGAGTATCTGGCTGTGTCGACTCTCTTCTCAGGCCCTGAGCGACCAGCACCCCGAGCCAATGCCTGAGATGATGGGGCGTCCAGGATTTCCCGGTATATGGATCTTGGGTAGCAGATAGAAGACCCCTGGTCGGGATTCCAGGGGCGGGTCTGTGCAGATTTGTTCTTGTGCTTTTTCAGGGAGTTTCTTGAGCAGATGGTGCAGTTTCTCTTGGTCACCTGAGTGGGATCAGAGGGGAATGGGCTGGAGAATGTGGAGTTGGAGAGCTGCCGAGGAGCCTCTTGTTCATATTCCAACCTATTCATGATGACGACAGCACCTCCTTTGTCAGCCTTTTTGATTCGGATGTCAGAGTTGTTCCTGAGGCCGTGGACGGTGTTGTGTTCTGCACAGCTGAGGTTATGGGCCAAGTGATGCTGCTTTTCGACCACTTCAGCCCGTGCTTGTCGGCTGAAGCACTCGAGTTGAAGTCCAGTCTGGTGTTTCGACCTTCAGGCAGAATCCTTCTTTTTGTCGTGTTGGTAGGAAGGTCTCTGTGGATTAGTGTGTTGTTCAGAGGTGTGTTGGAAATATTCCTTCCGTCGGAGACGTGGAAAGTTGGATTCCAAGTCACCGCAGAACTGTATCATGTTGGTGGGGGTGGAGGGGCAGAAGGAGAGGCCACACAGGACACCCACTTCCTGGACACTAGAGTGCTAATAAGTGATGGTCACATAAACACCACCCTATCCTGGACTGCTATACTTACCTACATGCCTCCAGCTTTCATACAGACCACATCACACGATCCGTTGTCTACAGCCAAGTTCTAAGATACAACCGCATTTGCTCCAATCCCTCAGACAGAGACAAACACCGACAGGATCTCTATCAAGCATTTGTCAAGGTTCCTCCCCCACTCTGAACTCTAGGGTACAGATGTGGGGACCTGCATGAAAACCTCCTAAGCTTACTTTCACCAACTTAGGTTAAAACTTCCCCAAGGTACAAATAAATTTTATCCTTTGTCCCTGGATCTCCACTGCCACCACCAAACTCTAACTGGGTTTACTGGGAAACGTAGTTTGGACACGTCTTTCCCCCCAAAATCCTGCCAACCCTTGCACCCCACTTCCTGGGAAAGGTTTGGTAAAAATCCTCACCAATTTGCATAGGTGACCACAGACCCAAACCCTTGGATCTGAGAATGATGAAAAAGCATTCAGTTTTCTTACAAGAAGACTTTTAATAGAAGTAAAGAAATCCCCTCTGTAAAATCAGGATGGTAGATACCTTACAGGGTAATTAGATTCAAAACATAGAGAATCCCTCTAGGCAAAACCTTAAGTTACAAAAAGGACACACGGACAGGAATAGTCATTCCATTCAGCACAGTTCCTTTCTCAGCCATTTAAAGAAATCATAATCTAACACCTACCGAGCGAGATTACTTACTAAAAGTTCTAAGACTCCATTCCTGTTCTATCCCCAGCAAAAGCAGCATACAGACAGACACAGACCCTTTGTTTTTCTCCCTCCTCCCAGCTTTTGAAAGTATCTTGTCTCCTCATTGGTCATTTTGGTCAGGTGCCAGCGAAGTTACCTTTAGCTTCTTAACCCTTTGCAGGTGAGAGGATTTTTCCTCTGGCCAGGAGGGATTTTAAAGGGGTTTACCCTTCCCTTTATATTTATGACAGCATTCTTCAAACTACAATCCCCACCTGCTGAAAGGAAGAATACCCAGAAGTCACCAACTCCAGGACAGGCCCAACAAAGAAAGGAACAGAACGCCACCAGCCATCAGCTTCAGCCCCCAACTAAAAGATCTCCAGGGCAGAATCAAGGATCTACAATCTATTCTGAAGGACGATCCCTCAATCTCACAAGCCAGTCCTCGCTTACAGACAGCCCCCCAACCTGAAGCAAATACTCACCAGCAACCAGACAACAAAAACACTAACCCAAGAACCTATCCTTGCAACAAACCCATTGCACATATCTAGTCTAGGGACACCATCCTCGGACCTAATCACATCAGCCACACCATCAAATGTGCCCAAATACATTTGTTAGTCTCTAAGGTGACAGAACTACTCCTCGTTTTGTTTTTGTTTTTTTGCTGCTACAGACTAACACGGCTCCCACTCTGAACTAAATGATTGCATCTCTCCCCAAAATCAATCTCTAAGCACAAAGAACACCCTGGAGACCAGGCCTTTAAACGTTAGGAAACATGAGAGTTAAGGTGACGTGTACATATTTCGCGCAGTGCTGTTGTGCATGTGTGTTATGATACAGACTCACAAGTGTGGCCTTGGGGTCAATTCCCTGCCCCTTACAGCATCAATTTCCTCCAGACTCCCAAGGGAAGTGGTGCTTCCTCCATCCCTTGATGAGATGCCTTTCTCGAGTCTGCTTTGGTCCAAAACTCACGACTGCGCCATGCAGGAGGCCTGTGATGTGTAGGGGGCCAGATGAGATGATCTAAGAGTCTCTTCTGGCCTTCAAGTCTCCAAATCTCTGCAAAACCGAGTGCGGCACATTGAGCATCCTCTGATGGTTCCACGTGTGGCCTGCGTGAACCCTTGCACGACCACTGAGTGTGTGGGGGTGAGCCAGGGGGAGCAGCTCAAACATTCAGAGGACCCGGCTCGGGGCAGGACATGAGCCCTGCAGGGCAGGGGTGGGGGTGGCAGTGACATCACAAGGGCCTTTTGCAGCACTCAGCTGATTGGTGAAAGGCGGTTGGGAGGCGGTGACCTCACAGAGAGTCCACGACAACGGCCAGGGAGGACAGGCTGCAGGGCAGGGGGATCTCAGAGACCCCCGGGGCTTTGCTGCAGGGAGTCTCCTTCTTGAGGTGTCTCCTTGAGGACTGAGAGAGAATTCAGGATCTCGTATGTGAGCGCGAGGTGGAGCCTCTCTGGAGTTTTCTCCTTTCCCACTGCTCATTGAGCGAGAAGACAGACGTCCCTGTGGAGAAGGGAAGAGCCCCAGAGAGGTTTGGTACCGAGGCAGCCTGATCCACCCGGTGCTGGCCAAATTCTCGGCACAGAAAACAGGAGGTTAAGGTGGGACAATTTTCCCCCAGCTAGGCCTTTGTCCCTTCGAGTCCTTGGGGTTGTTGGTCTGTAGCTCATTGCAGATCCCTTTATTCTGATCATTCAGTATGTGAAACTCCAGACTGATGGTTCGTTTGAAAGTCAGGACACCCGGGTCCTGTTCCCAGCTCTATCCCGACAGGTTGTGTGATGGAAGACAAGGCCCTTCGCCTTTCTCAGCCTTTGTTTCTCCCTCTGTCAGTTGGGGAGAACAATCCTCTCACACCTGCCTCCTGGTGGGGGGTGGCTGGGGAGCTGTGGGGACCTGTTTGAGAGCGTCACTCGGAGCAGTGTATCGTAGGAGGTGTCCTGTCGGGTTGAGTCATTCCAGAGGATGATGTCGGGCAGCAGAACCCCGTTTTCCCAACCTGGCGTGACACAGCTTTGCATGGGAACCGAACCAAGGGCGCACACAGGTCCAGAAGCCGGCGATTTCTCCTTTGGCCGCTAGATGGCGCTGCAGGCTCCCACTTCCCCCTTCTCCTGGTCAGCGCAATGGGGGTTAGTCTCCCCAAAAAGAACGCCCGTCTCGCTTTGAACGTCCCTTGACGTGCCCCCTGTGGGCTGTCGGGATACGTGTCCAGAAGTTGCAGGGCTTGTTTCATGGTCTCCACAACGACAATCTTTCTTCCTTTCTAGACGTGACGACCTTTTTGGTCAAGATCCTTGATTATTCGGGGACTTATCCCAGAAGACCCAAAGTATTTGGGACATAAGACTTGTCTGGAAGGGCGCACAGGGCGAAAGTGTTTTTGGCCATAGCAGGTGCCTTGTCGCAAGAATGACGTCCATCCCCCTTCCAAACATGTTTTGTGTAATGTTGTGTGTGTGATGTGTTGTGTTTCATGTTATGTGTGTTTGTGTCTGTCTGTGTGACGTGTTGTGTGTCGTGTTGTGTGTGTTTGTGTGTGTGTGTGAGACGTGTTGTGTGTCGTGTTGTGCAACATGTTGAGTGTGTGTGTGTGTGTGTGGTGAGGTGTTTGTGGTGTCATGTGATGTGTTGTGTGTCTTGTTGTGTGTCGCATTGTGTGTTTTTGTGTGTGTGATGTGTTTCTGTGTGTGTCGTGCGATGTGTTGTGTGTATCCGTGCAACATGCGACGTGTTGTGTGGGACATTAAATGTGTTTCTGTGTGTGTCGCGGTGTGTGTCGTGGTGTGTGTCGTGTTCTGTTTGTCATGTTATGTTTGTGTGTGAGACGGGTTGTGTGTCGTGTTTTGTGTGTGTGTGAGACGTTTTGTGTGTGTGTGGTTTTGTGTGTGTGTGACGTGTGTCATTTTGTGTGTCATCTAGAGTTGTCTAGATTGTGTGTGTGGTATTGTGTTTGTAGTGTCATATGATATGGTGTGTGTGTGTGAGAGATGTGTTTTGTGTAGTGTTCTGTGTGCGTGACAAGTTATGTGTCGTGTGTGTTTGTGTTTGTCTGTGTGACGTGTTGTGTGTCGTGTTGTGTGTGTTTGTGTGTGTGTGACATGTTGTGTGTGTCGTGTTATGTGTGTGTAAGTGTGAGACGGGTTGTGTGTCTTGTGTGTGTGTGCATGAGACATTGTGTGTGTGATGTGTTGTGTGTGTGTTTGTATGTGTGACAGGTTTTTGTGTGTGTCGTGCGGCGTGCAATGTGCGACATGCTTACATGAGTGTGTGTGACAATGTGCAACATGTTTTGTGGGACGTGTGATGTGTTTCTGTGTGTGTCGTGTTGTGTGTGTTTCTGTGTGAGTCGTTTTCTGTGTCATGTTGTGTGTGTCGTGATATGTGTGTGTGTGACGGGTTGTGTGTGTGTGTGTGTGATGTCTTGTGTGTGGTGTTGTGTGTCGACTAGAGTGTTGTGTGGATTGTGTGTGTGGTATTGTGTTTGTGGTGACATGTGATGTGGTGTGTGTGTGAGACGTGTGTTGTGTGTGTGACATTGTGTGTCGTGTTTGTGTCTGTCTGTGTGACATGTTGGGTCATGTTGTGTGCCATGTTGAGTGTGTGGGTGGTGTTGTGTTTTTGGTGTCATATGATGTGTTGTGCGTGACGTGGTGTGTGTTTGTGTCTGTCTGTGTGACGTATTCTGTGTTGTGTGTGTGACATGTGTGTAGTGTTTTGTGTCTGTGTGACATGGCGTGTGTCGTGTTGTGTGGTGTGAGATGTGTTTTTGAGTGTGACGTGCGACGTGCTGTGCGTGCGTGCAACGGGCAGCGTGTTCTGTGTGTCCGTGCTATGTGCAATGTGCATCATGCGACATGCGACGTGTTGTGTATGTGCCTGTGACATGCGATGGTTTGTGTGTGATGTGCAACACGTGACATCTTGTGTGTTACGTGCGACGTGTTGTGTGTCCGTGCTACACGCGACGTGTTGTGTATGACATACGACGTGCTGTGTGTGCGCATGTGACACGCGGGGGACATGTGTGAAGTGCGACTTGCTGGGAGTGACGTGACGTGCGACGTGTTGTGTGTGCCACGTTCGACGTTTTGTGTGTATGTGTGCAACGTGCAACGTGTTGTGTGTGTCTGATGTGCGACGTGTTATGTGTCTATGTCCAATGTGTGACAAGCGATGTGCAACGTGTTGTGTGTGCGGCGTGTGGCATGAGGCGTACGATGTGTTGTTTCTGTACGTGCGACACACACCATGTCACACACAAAATGTCTCATGACACACAACACGACACACAACCCATCACCACACACAACACACCACTCACCACACAGACACACACACAACACGTCACACAACACTCTAGATGACACACACATCACGTCACAAAACACCACACACACACCACACCACACACAACACAAAACACAACACATCACACACACACGGAACACAACACTCTGGACGACACACAGCACACACACAACACGTCGCACACACACAAACGCGTCTCACACACACGTGTTGTGTGTCATGCTGTGTGTTTGTGTGATGTTGTGTGTGTGAGATGTGCAATGCGCAATGTACTGTGCGTGCGACGTGCTGTGCGTGGGAGGTGAGATGTGTTGTCTCTGTGCGTGCGACACACACCACACCAACGGCACACAACACAAAACAAACACACAACATTGCACACAACACATCACACACACAACACACCACACAGACACATGCACACAACACAACACACAACACGTCCCACACACACTGAATACAACACTCTAGATGACAGACAACACATGCACAACACATCACACGCACACAAACACGTCTCACACACACAAGTATTGTGTGTCGTGCTGTGTGTGTGGGACGTGTTGTGTGTGTGAGATATGCGAAACGCGACGTGCTGTGTGTTTGATTTGCGATATGCGATGTGCCGTGTGGGCGTGCGACATGTGACATGTAACGAACGACGTTGTGTGTGATGCACAGCACTTTGTGTGTGTGATGTGCGACGTGTTGTGTGTGTGAGACGTGTGACGTGAGCTGTGTGGTGTGCGTGACTGTGACGTGCGACATGCGACATGCTATGTGTGCATGCGAATTGTGATGTGCGGTGTACGACATGCGTCGTGCGGCGTGTTGTGTGCGACATGTGACCTTTGTATGTGAGGCGCGACGTGTGACATGTTCTGTGTGTGTGTCTGTGTGGTGTGTTGTGTGATCTGTTGTCTGTCGTCTTGTGTGTGTTGTGTGCCATTTTGTGTGTCGTGTTAAGTGTGTGTGTGGTGTTGTGTCTGTGGTGTCATGTGACGTGTTTTGTGTGATGGTGTGTGTGGTGTTTTCTGTCTGTGAGACGGGTTGTGTGTCGTGTTTTGTGTGTGTGTGAGACGTGTTTGTGTGTCTGACGTGCGACGTGCTGTGTGCGCGACGTGTGATATGTTCTGTGGGTGTGACGTGTGAGGAGTTGTGGGTGCGAGATTCGACATTTTGTGTGTGAAGTGCGATGTGTTGTGTGCCCGGGCCCGTCCCCTCAGTTGCAGTCTCAAGTCTTCAGTGTCCTTCTTGCTGGCAGTGCGGTGTGGGGAGGAGAAAGGCCAAGCGTGGGCCCCGGGTTTGGGTTTGGGTTTTTGCCCCCTCAGCCCGTGTGCTTCGGAAGCCCCAGTCCAGGCGTGTCTGGGGGGGCGGAAGCGTGGTGGGGGCATTGCTCAATCTCCCAGCCCGGTGCAGCAATTCCCTTGCTGTGGCCTCAGGCAGGGGAATCACTGAGTGGGAGCTTCCTTGCTGGGCAACGGCTGTGGATGGGCTGTTTCACACCCCACCCGGGGGTTGCTGACCTTCCTTGCTGGTACCTCCTAATCTTTCCCCGGATACATGGAAACCATGCCGTGCAAGGTAACAACACAATTCAATCCAAGGTGAGGAATATGGGGGTTACAGGGCACCTAGAGGAGGAGGATTTGATGTTTGCATTTTGTATAATGAAAGACAAGGGATAACCATGTATTAAATGGATTGATGTAGGATAGGATTTGACCATATTCTGTCCGCCACCCTTTCTGAGAGCAGGAAGGAACGACCTCGTGGGCCATTGGTAAAGGTGCATCAGCCAGATTCTGATGACTGTGAAAAGGCCTCACAAATGTCCAGATGGTCAAGAAGACGTGAGAGACTTGGAAACAGCAGGAGACAATCAGAAAACATCCACCGTATCCGACGCTAAACATGTTAGCAGCATTTATGACCTCAACGGCGAGGCAGGCACCCTGAATGCACGACAAAGAAGATCTAAGGATGGGAAGCCAACAAAACCATCAAACAATAACAGCGGAAAACCCGGAGATTAATCCCACTTCAGGACTAACGATTACAGAATGACATTGCAAAATCCATAGACGAAAGTTGGAATTGACAAGTCTAAAGCTGGGGTGTTTTGCCATCAGACTCTGGGTTCAGTCCTGCAAAGCCTCAGAGCATGGGTTTGCGACCGACGGCGCTCAGCTCCTCGCTTGTGTTCAGTCTAACTGGCCGTTAGATTGACAAGAGCTACAGCAAACTGGTAACTGTAAGACCATCTGCAGGACATGTGTGTGTGTGTGTGTGATTAAATGCGTATGCTAAGAGTTGTATTTTCAACATATGCGGTGTATTGCCTTTTCCCCTGAAAAGATCCCGTGTGCTTCTTCTAAGCATAAGACGCTCCCCCAAGGTGTAGAGTGTCACAAACACATCTCATGATTCTGCCCCCAACAACTGGAACTAAGACAAGAATGTGGAAGAAACAAGAAGAATTGTGTTCATGGTTTATTTACAGTAACTGGAAAGCAGGAAAGTAAAAGGAGCTGAGAAGGAGCTTTCATAACCACAGCGTAGGGCAAGGGGACCCAGAGATTTTGAGAACAGTTTTCATAATGGCACTAAAGTCACAGAAGTGGCCAGGAAGTAACCCAGGGAATGAATGAATTACCATCTCACTTGAAGAAAAGGAGTACTTGTGGCACCTTAGAGACTAGGAAATTTCTTTGAGCATAAGCTTTCGTGAGCTACAGCTCACTTCATTGGATGCATTCAGTGGAAAATACAGTAGGGAGATTTATATACAGAGAGAACATGAAACAATGGGTGTTACCATACACACGGTAACGAGAGTGATCACTTAAGGTGAGCTATTACCAGCAGGAGAACGGGGGGGGGGGGAAACCTTTTGTAGTGATAATCAAGGTGGGCCATTTCCAGCAGCTGACAAGAAAGTCTGAGGAACAGTGGGGGGTGGGGGTGAGGAGAAATAAACATGGGGAAATAATTTTACTTTGTGAAATGACCCTTCCACTCCCAGCCTCTATTCAAGCCTTAGTTAATTGTATCCAGTTTGCAAATTAATTCCAATTCAGCAGTCTCTGGTTGGAGTCTGTTTTTGAAGTTTTTTAGTTGAAGAATTGCAACTTTTAGGTCTGTAATCGAGTGACCAAAGAGATTGAAGTGCTCTCCGACTGGTTTTTGAATGTTATAATTCTTGACGTCTGATTTGTGTCCATTGATTCTTTTACGTACAGACTGTCCAGTTTGACCAATGTACATGGCAGAGAGGCATTGCTGGCACATGATGGCATATATCACATTGGTAGATGTGCAGGTGAACGAGCCTCTGATAGTGTGACTAATGTGATTAGGCTCTATGATGGTGTCCCCTGAACAGTTATGTGGGCACAGTTGGCAACGGGCTTTGTTGCAAGGATAGGTTCCTGGGTTAGTGGTTCTGTTGTGTGGTGTGTGATTGCTGGTGAGTATTTGCTTCAGGTTGGGGGGCTGTCTGTAAGCAAGGGCTGGCCTGTCTCGCAAGATCTGTGAAAGTGATGGGCCGTCGTTCAGGATAGGTTGTAGATCCTTGATGATGAGCTGGAGAGGTTTTAGTTGGGGGCTGAAGGTGATGGCTAGTGGCGTTCTGTTATTTTCTTTGTTGGGCCTGTCCTGGAGTAGGTGACTTCTGGGTACTCTTCTGGCTCTGTCAATCTGTTTCTTCACTTCCGCAGGTGGGTATTGTAGTTGTAAGAATGCTTGATAGAGATCCTGTAGGTGTTTGTCTGTATCTGAGGGGTTGGAGCAAATGCGGTTGTATTGCAGAGCTCGGCTGTAGACGATGGATCGTGTGGTGAGCCTCCAGCTTTCATCCAGACCACACCACACGATCCCTTGTCTACAGCCGAGCTCTACGGTACAACCTCATTTGCTCCAACCCCTCACACAGAGACAAACACCTACAGGATCTCTATCAAGTGATCTTAAAACTACCTGCTGAAGGGAAGAATACCCAGAGGTCACCTACTCCAGGACAGACCCAACAAAGAAAGGAACAGAACGCCCCCAGCCGTCACCTTCAGCCCCCAACTGAAACCTCTCCAGCGCAGCATCAAGGATCTGCAACCTATTCTGAAGGACGACCCATCACTCTCACAGATCTTGGGAGACAGGCCAGTCCTCGCTTACAGACAGCCCCCCCAACCTGAAGCAAATACTCACCAGCAACCACACAACAAAAACACTAACCCACGAACCGATCCTTCCAACAAACCCATTGCCAACTCTGTCCACATATCTACTCTGGAGATCTGGAGTACTGTGTCCAGTTTGGAGCCCCACACTACAAGAAGAAGGTGGAAAAATTGGAAAGAGTCCAGTGGAGGGCAACAAAAATGAGTAGGGGACAGGAACACATGACTTATGAGGAGAGGCTGAGGGAACTGGGATTGTTTTGTCTGCAGAAGAGAAGACTGAGGGGGGATTGATAGCTGCTTTCAACTACGTGAAAGGGGGTTCCAAAGAGGATGGATCTAGACTGTTCTCAGTGATAGCAGATGACAGGACAAGGAGTAATGGTCTCATATTGCAGTGGGGGAGGTTTAGGTTGGATATTAGGAAAAACTTTTTCACTAGGAGGATGGTGAAACACTAGAATGCGTTACCAAGGGAGGTGGTGGAATCTCCTTCCTTAGAAGTTTTTAAGGTCAGGCTTGACAAAGCCCTGGCTGGGATGATTTAGTTGGGGATTGGTCCTGCTTTGAGCAGGAGAGTTGTTGGGGACACTGGGGCATGGCCACTAGGTAACTCGAGGGGATGGAAGACCACGAGTGTCGATGAAGCCCCCTCGCACTAGGCCCAGGTGTCCTTGGCCCCCCCTCCTGCCTGGAGGCACTCGCAGCAGCTCTGCGTACTAGGCCCAAGTGTCTTTGTCCCTCCCGCCTGGAGGCACTCGCAGCAGTTATGTTGAGGATCTGCAACAATATGTTGCAGAGTCAGACCGCCTGAAACTAAACAAAGCCAAACAGGGCAGATATGGAAGAACAATGCTGAATAAAGCAGCTTTATGTATAGTTTAACAAATGATACAGAGAACAAGGGAAATAGCTGGGAAGTGGATTGGCTGGCTATATGGATACTTAGGGCAGCTTGCTATTGGATAGGTATGCTGGGAAAAAGGATGTATAAAAGCCTGTGTAACTTCCTGCTCTGTGTGCAGGATCTGAGATCTTATTCTCCCTGGACCTTTTTGCAGCTGCAAATAAACTTTTCTCCTTCTCCACCCCGTTGTGATTATTGGGTGAAGCACACCGGGTAATGAACCAACCCCAGCTGTTGTTTAACCTCTCGGCACTGGGTGCTGGCAACAGCTTTTGGCATCCCTGGGTGAGCGATGAGGCTGCTATTTAGCCTTGCCCGGACCCCTCCTGGAGGTCGAGGATTGCGGCGAGAACCGACGCCCAGCGTGCACTGGTGAGTTCATCGGGGGCCTCGGAGGAGACGCGATTTGATCGACCCCAGAGGGCACGACGGTGCAACACACTCATATAGTGGAGAAGTAGTTGTGGATGATGGTGAGGAACCGGTCCCTTGGATAAGGTAGGAACCTTTTGAAATCCGGATTCTATGCTCTGTTGGATCCTGGGGATGCCCAGAGTTACCCTGTAGGTATGGGACAGGGACAGAGCTCGGGGGTTAGGGCACGGTGTACGCTCCTAGAATGCATTCTAGCAATCTGGAAGGTATTTGGTGCGGATCCGATGACTAAGAGCCAATTAAAACGATTCTGTACAGTTGACTGGCCTCAATATCAACTAGAGGACCAGGAGTGGTGGCCACTAGGAGGGTCAATTAATTACAACATGATCCTCCAATTAGTTTTGTTTTGTCAGTGAATGGGTAAATGGAATGAACATTTGTATGCACAAACGTTTATGGCTTGAAGAAACAGAACAGAGCTGTAATTCTGCAGAGCTGTAATTTGACTCCGACTGGTTCGGTAGTAGCTAATGTTAGTCCCCAGACCCCCACCCCCACTGTAATGGCAGAGCCGATGTCCCCTTCGGCCCCCAACCCTCACCTTATAAGGGTAGGATGCCTCGGGTTACAGAGATTGCCCCCTCGGTGGGACTCTATCCTTTGATTACCGAGACTGTTGTGGCTTGCCCAGGGGCAGACGGACGTCAGGCTACCACTATGCAAGTTTACACCCATGTGCCATTCAATCCAATAGACCTAGCAACTTTTAAAACACAGGCTGGGGAATTCTCAATGAACCCAAGCCGGTTTATTTCAGTCTTTGAGGGGTGCCTCAGTCGTCACAAGCCGGATTGAGATGACTGTAATATCCTCCTGAGAACCCTGTTGTCTGAGGTGAAGAGGAATCAGGTTACAGCTAAGGCAAGGGGAGCGACAGCTTTCAAGCGAAAAAAAAAAAAAAAGAAAGGAAGCTATCTGTCAAGTTCCTACCCCAAGTAATCGTAAGTGGCTCAGGGCATTTCTGGGTATGGCAGGCTTTTGCAGGATATGGATCCCAGAGTTTGGACTGTGGGCTAAACCCCTGTACAACAGTGTAAAAGGAGCAGATCATGACCCCTTCTATTGGACCCCAGAGGCTGACAGGGCATTTAAAATCCTGAAAAGAAAATTGATGGAAGCTCTGGTACTGGGCCTGCCGGATCTCTCTAAGCCGTTTCAGTTGTATGTACATGAACGAAAGGGGGTGGCCCTAGGAGTGCTCACACAGCTGTTAGGAGCATGGAGACGTCCCGTGGCTTATTTTTCTAAGCAACTGGATCAGGTTGCAAAGGGTTGGCTGGCATGTTTATGGGCGGTCGCAGCTACTTGCCCTAGTGCTTGAGGAAGCGGAGAAGCTAACATTGGGAGGGGTTATGCAAATCTATACTCCCCATATGGTCCGAGCCTTATTGGCTGCAAAGGCAGGGCTTTGGCTCACCCAGGCTCCATTGCTCGGTACCAGGCTAAGCTGTTAGAGAACTCTGAAGTCACCTTACAGCCTTGCCCCTCCCTTAACCCAGCCACCCTCTTGCCAGAAACAGAGGAACAGGAACATGACTGTTTAGAGATCATAGACGCCCAGTACTCCAGCCGTCCGGATTTAAAGGATGCACCCGTCCCAAATGCAGATCATGAGTGGTACACTGATGGTAGCAGTTCTGTAATAGATGGGCAAAGGAGGCCGGGTTATGCTGTTGTGACCCTCCATGACACTGTGGAAGCTGAAGGTTTGCCTGCTGGGACCTCTGCCCAGCTGGCCGAACTAATAGCCCTGACCCGTGCACTTGAACTGTCAAAAGGAAAGCGGGTCAACATTTTTACTGATTCAAAGTATGCTTTTGGGGTGCTGCATGCTCATGCTGGCCTATGGAAGCAAAGGGGAATGCTGACAGCCCAAGGCTCCCCAGTCAAGTATGGGCCCCAAATCCTCCGGCTCCTAGAAGCCGTACAACTTCCCTCGGAAGTGGCGGTGGTACACTGTAAAGCCCATCAAAGGGAGGATCAAGATGTGGCCAGAGGTAACGCCCGGGCAGATAGAGAGGCTAAGCATGCTGCCACCCTGCCATCCCCTCAGGCTGAGAACGCCCATATGCATGCCCTTATCCCATCAGGAGGGGAGCTTCCAACCCCTCAGTACTCTGGGGAGGAGAGACAGCTAACTGACAAACTCGGTCTCCGGGAAAAGGAGGGATGGCTCCATTCCCCAGAAGGGAAGGTCCTCTTACCAAAGGGCCTGATCCGGCCGGTGCTGCAGAAACTACATCAAACCACTCATGCTGGCAGGGAAGCACTTATCCAGCTAATGTGAACATACTTTATCACTTCCGGACTCCGACCCCTGGCTGCCCAGGTACAAGCGGACTGCTTAGTCTGCCAAAAGAATAATCCCCGACCGGGACATTCTGTGCCACCAGCTGCCCTGGAACCCACTCCGGGCCCCGGACAAGTGTGGCAAATAGACTTTACTGAGTTTCCCCGGACCCCAGGGTTCAAATATCTCCTTGTCATAGTGGATCGGTTCAGCGGATGGCCAGAAGCCTTCCCATGCCGTAATTGCACTGCCAGAACAGTGGCCCTCAAGTTTGTTAAGGAGATCATTCCTCGCTTTGGACTCCCCCAGTGGATGGAATCTGACAACGGGACACATTTCTCGTCAAAAACCATTCAAAGCATCTCACATGCTTTACAGATCCCCTGGAAACTCCATACGCCCTGGAGACCGCAAGCCAGTGGGGTAGTGGAGCTTATCAATCAGACCCTTAAACGGCATCTCTCAAAAGTGTGCCAAGAAGCCTCACTGCGATGGCCTGATGCTTTGCCCCTCGTCCTGCTCCGTGTCCGCGCTCTCCCAAAGGGTAGATTAGGGCTTAGTCCCTTTGAAATTATGTTTGAATGGGCATGGCCTATGAATGGCACCCCGGTTCTGTCAGGGGAATGGGAGCTGGGTAATGGTTTTTTGTCTCAGTATCTGTGTTCCCTGTCTGCTGTTCTCTTGTCTCTTCACAGGTATACCAAGGATTCCCAGCCTCTCCCCTTGGACTCTCCCGTCCACTCCTTACAGCCGGTGACTCCGTGCTTGTTC
The DNA here is from genome assembly GCF_965140235.1 of Caretta caretta. Lineage (NCBI taxonomy): Eukaryota > Metazoa > Chordata > Testudines > Cheloniidae > Caretta > Caretta caretta. The sequence continues at coordinate 8,390,681 of NC_134209.1, forward strand.
GTACCTGGAAAGACGAGCCTCTCCAGGAAAAGTGGAAAGGACTCTATACCGTCCTGCTGGTCTCCCATACAGCGGCAAAGACCGAGGGACACAAGAACTGGATCCATTACTCTCGTCTGAAGGCAGTACCCGCCCCCTCGTCAGCGGAACAGTGGACCGTCCAACCTGCTGACTCCTCATCTAGTGACGATCTCGGGCTAAAGCTACTGTTTAAGAGACACAAATAGCGGACACCTTAATGCTAAATGGGCCCACCCAGGTACTGGAGACCCTGGGTTGGGAAGACTCGGGTGATAATTAATTGGGTAACATTGTTATTCTCTCTATTGGTATTTCCAAACTGTGCATATCGGGAGCATAACTCCTTTGTTTTGCTTGCGCACCATGTTGCTAATTTAACAAACCAGACTGATTGCTGGGTATGTGCTCCGACTCCACTGTCCCCCAAAACGGGAATGCCCCTTGACATGCTGCCCCTGACCCTAGCAGAATAAGCCACCCCCAAAGAGCAGGAAAGAATGGACTTGCCGATCTGGAACAAGACCCCTTTACAGCCACCTCTCAGGACCAGGAGTATTCGGTTGCAGTACTCACTGAGGGAGTGTTATGTTTTACCCAAAGCCAATCTGATCACTATGGGCGTCCTGTGGGAAAAAGCTCCTGTGTTATTTACACAGTGGGCTGATGGGTATTGGATAAAGACCAACAGGGGAGGCCAGCAGTGTGGGTGTAATGGTTCCTCTCCTTTTGGGGAAACTCTTACAAATAATCTTACCACAAAAAAAGGGTTTGGAAATATAACTTGCCGTCCAGTTAATATCTCCAACGTAGCAAGCCAATGGTGGGTTTGCAGTGGTCCCTATGGCGAGTGTAATTTGAACGGCACAGTTAGAAATGCCCCCACTTGTACCCAATCAGGAGGATGGGATGCCCCCCTAGGGGCATATGAACTGGAAAAGCAGCCTTAAATAGCCCAGGAATCCCCTTAAGAAACAGCCCTTATTGGGCCCTACAGGGTCACTATTTTGTATGTGGCCGAAAGGCTTACAAGGTGCTGCCAGCCAACTGGACAGGTAGCTGTTATATAGCTCGTGGAGTTCCTCATCTTTCCATAACTGCCACGCTGCCCAAAGGAAAGATTAGAAATGCCCGAGACACCTCTGTTGAGTCACGAGAAAAGACCCTGCGGCGACTGACTACGGCATTGGAGGGCAAGATGAAGAATCCCCTCACAACCGAGAAGCTTGTAGGGTGCTCTGTACTGGGAACAGCACCACTGTTTACCGGGCCAGCCATGGCAGGCATAGGCCGCTATACTGTAAGCCTGCAAATGGTACTTGAGAAGGTGGCCTTAGAGTTAGAAGGCTCGGTTAGTGATTTAGGGTCAGCAGTAAAAACATTAAATAAAGAGGTTCAGCAGCTCAGGACGTTTTCCCTCCCAAACAGGCTCGCTTTGGACTATCTCTTGGCATCCCAAGGAGGGGTTTGTGCCCTCGTCGGGCCCCGCTGTTGTGTATATGTCAATGATAGCAGTTATGAGATCTATGAAAAGGTGGTACAGGCTGAGGCCCATGCCCGAGCCGGAGCACAGGTTGCCTACACTGCCCCAGAGAGCGATTGGTTGCAAACCTTGTTTTCAGGCTGGGGTTTGTCGTCTTGGCTGGGTGGTTTATTTAGCCTGTTATTGAAACTTTTCTTTCCTGTATTGCTTGTATTACTGGTATTATGCTGTGCAGACTCATGTGTTAGGGCCCTTTTGCAAAAGTTAATAAGTCATTCTCTTCAGGGCTATCACAGAGTGCTTATGCAAAGTCCTATTGTAAAGAAATAAGTAGCCCAAGTGAGAAAACTCAGAGCCAAGGCTGTTGAGTGTTCTCAAAGGAGGGAGTTGTTGGGTACACTGGGGCATGGCCACTAGGTAACTCGAGGGGATGGAAGACCACGAGAGTCAATGAAGCCCCCTCGCACTAGGCCCAGGTGTCCTTGGGACCTTTTTGCAGCTGCAAATAAACTTCTGTTCTCCACCCCGTTGTGATTATTGGGTGACGCACACCGGGTAGCGAACCAACCCCAGCTGTCGTTTAGCCTCTTGGCACTGGGTGCCGGCAACACTGTCCAACATTAAAGAGGTGAAACAAGGCTGGCAGTTTGGGCTCCTGGACAGAACAAGCCTTCAGGCCGAAAAGCCAACAACCTTTCTCTCCATTTCAGCAAAAAACAACATTCAAGAAACCCCCACAAAAACAGGCACCTGAAAAGTCCTGCCCCCGACTTCACCTTTCCAAGGTCTTCTCCGCACTCTCTCCCGCCCCGAGTGAGAATCCGACCCCTTGACCAACACACCACAGTGAGACCCGAATGCAGCTCTCCCTCTGCAGGCAGGATGGTGGAGAAAAACACAGGTGAAAAAACCCTCCCGGCTCAGCTGCGCAGGGAGCCTTGGCAAGGACGTGGTGGAAAGGTGACGCCGGGATCTCTCGCACGGGAAAGGAGACTTGGGCCCGAGTCCAACCAACCCTTTGGGAACTCGAAGGAAGCCGCATCCCACAGGCGTTTCCACAGACCAGCCACCAGCCCCACACCCAGGCCGGAGGGGCCGGGACACGGGAAGGGGCAGCAGCCAACGACCCCGGGGGGAGGGCTGGGGCGGGAGCTGCAGCCAGGCCCCTGGACCCGCAGGGAGACGCAGACCCTGACGGCAACCAGCCACGTTTGCCCACGTGTGTGTGTGAGACACGTTTGTGTGTGTGTGATGTCTTGTGTGTGTGCTGTGTGTCGGCCAGAGTGTTGTGTTCAGTGTGTGTGTGCTGTGTTTTGTTTCGTGTTGTGTGTGTGTGTGTGGTGTGTGTGTGTAGTGTTGTGTGACATGTTGTGTGTTGTGTTGTGTGTGTTGAGTTGTGTGCCGTTTTGTGTGTCATGTTGAGTGTGCGTGGTGTGGTTGTGGTGTCATGAGACGTGTTGTGTGTGATGTGGTGTGTGTCGCACGCACAGACACAACACATTGTACGCCGCACGCACAACGTCACGTGTAGCACGTCACACACACACGTCGCACGTCACACGCACAGCATACTGCATGTAGCACGCACACAGACAAAACATTGCACGTTGCATGCACACACACACAATGCGTCGCCTGTTGCATGATGCACATGGCACACAGCACGGTCACACACAACACCTTGCGCGTCGCACGCACAGCACCTCGCACCTCACACTCACAAACGCGTCTCACACACGCACAACATGACACACACCACATCACTCAGACAGAAAAAACTACACACGTCACACATACAGAAAGACACGCAACACGACACACAGCACGTCACACACACAACACGTCACACAACGCGTCTCACACACACAACATGTCACACACACACCAACACACACAAGACGACACACAACATGACACACGCGTCACACAAAACACGTAACATGACACCACACACACAACACCATACACACACTGAACATGACACAAAACGGCCCACAATACAACACAAACACACATCACACACAACACATCACACACACACCACACCACAAAGACACACACACAGCACGTCACACACACACACACAACACTACACAACACACGTCTCACACACCCACACCCACACACCACGTCACATGTCACCACAAACACACAACCACACACAATCCATACAACACTCTAGACCACACATGACACACACACGACACACAACCCATCACACACACACATATAACACAACATGACACACACACAATACAACACACACAGAAACAAATCGTATGTCCCACACAACACGTCGCACGTTGCACGGATACACAGAACACATCGCATGCACACATGTATGCAAGTCGCACGACACACACACAGAAACACGTCACACACGTGACACAGAACATGACACACAACACATCACAAACACAAACACTTCTCTCACACACACACAAGATGACACAGAACCCGTCTCACACAGACACACACAACACAACATGTAACACACAACATGACACACAACACGTCACACATACAACACATCACACGTCGCACATCGTAGGGACGCACACAACACATCACACGCCACATGTTGCACATCACACCTGCACACACAACACATCGCGCATCGCACGTCACACACACAACACGTTGAATGTTGGACACACAACGCGTCACACGTCGCATGCACACTCAGCACAGCACACGTCGCACATTGCACGCCACACTTCGAACACACAACACGTCGCGTGTCGCACGTTACACACAAAAACGTTGCATGTCGCACACAGATGTTGCACGTCGCACATCGCACACACACACAATGCGTCACAAACACAACACATCACACACACACAAACAGGTCTCTCACACGCACAACATGAAACACAACACATCACACACACATCACACACACAACACAACACACAACACGTCACACAGACACAAACACACACAACATGACATACAACATGTCAGACACACACCCCCACACGCCACATGACACCACAAACACACCACACACACACACCACGTCACACACATACAAACACACAATACGACACACAACACATCACACAGATAGGCACAAACACATACAACATGACACACAACACGACACACCCAAGACTACACAAAACACATCACACACACACACACACACACACACCATGTCACATGACACCACAAACACAACATCACACACACACTCAACACGGCAAACAAGAAGACGCACATGTGAAGTGTGGGGTGCGATGTCTTCTGTTTGCGTGTGCGACATGCAACATGCAACGTGCAACGTGAGGCGTGTTGTGTGTGCGTGACATGCAATGTTTTGTGTGTGTGATGTGCGACGCAGGATGTGTTGTGTGTGTGACGTGCGATGTGCTCCGGGTGGGGTCTGTGTGTGTTTCTGCACAAGCTGATTGCGATGTCCCGGAGGCCAACAGCAAAGAGGGTTCGGCGTCCGCTTTCTTGCCCTGCCGTCAGTCTGCCACCGGGCTGGGGGGACAGCGGCTGGGGACCCCAGGAGCTGCTGAGAGACGCGGAGGATCCCTGGGAAGGGAGAAGACGACGGGAGAATCAGACTATTCCAGCAACGAGCCACATTTGCCCAGTGCTGACGCTGTCAGGCCTCCGCATTTTGGGCCAGAAACCAACAGCCAAATCGAGCTGGAAAATTGAAGCACTTGCAAATGGCCCTTGTAGCGTCTCACCAGACCGTCGGCGACCGTCTGGGGGTGAGCTGTGGGCTCCCGAGAGGTAGAATCCAGGGCCTGCCTCTTCGCTTCCCACGGCCAGGTATTTTCAGCCCAAACAATTAGGGGAAGAACAGGGAGATGAAAAGCCAAAGAAAGTTTCAAGAGTTCTCCTTCCTGGCTGAGCTGGCTGCGCTGTCCAGGTCACGGATGGTCACTCTGGGGAGGGATGTGGGTCTGCTCCACTTTGCAGGCGGTTGATCTGGGGAAGGATGTGGGTCTCAGATATCTGGAGGATTGGCCCGGAGCCCAGTCTTGTGGGGGCACAGCTGGTGGTCCTCATCCTCGTCTGTCTGCCTCTCTTCTGCCAGAGAAGGCAAGCTAGGCGAGTACGAACAATGATGCTGTCAATAAAATGGAATCAAGTTGTGGATGTTTTTTCTCTGAAAAAATATTTTCACACTTTTCAATCGGCCCCTGGTAGTTCCTAGGAGAAATGTGAAGGATGAGATCTTGGAACAGTTCCCTCTTCGTGGGAGCAACAGCTGGCTGGGGTTTTGGCTGCTCAGGCTTTTGTTCCCTGGTTTTACCCACTGTGGTTTCTTTTGCATGGATTTCAGGTACCTGTGTGTAAGTTTTTGCCCAAAGGCACACAGCTGTACAGGTTTTATCTACAATCTTTACAAGTTGAAGTTGCAGATGGAGGGGGCTCCCAGCAATGGCAGCCTTAAGGGGGTGGGCGGCTAGAAGCTGGGGGACTGTATCGGGACCCCCCAACACTTACTGCTCTCTCTGCCCTGCAGTTTTAGTCCGCCCAGATTAGCCTGATTATCACAACAAAATTTTGTTTCTCCTGCTGCTAACAGCCCACCTTCATCGATTGGTCTCGTTAAGGGTTGTTATGGCAACCCCCATTTTCTCGTCTTCTCTGTATCACTATATCTATATCTTCCTGCTGTATTTTCCCCTGCATGCATCTGATGAAGTGGGTTTTAGCCCATGAAAGCTTATGTTCAGATAAATTGGTTAGTCTCTAAGGTGCCACAAGTCCTCCTCATTCGCTTTTCCTGACTGATTGTGCTGGGGGCTCTGCCTGGCTCCAGCGCTCCGGTCCCTCAGCTACCAAGGCCACCTGGGAACCCTGATCGATTCCAGCTTCAAGGAGTGCTGAGATCCATCTGTCTCTTTCTGTGCCTCTGTCTCTCTCTAGGAATAGCCTCCTGACCCTGCCTCCTGTGATCAGTTATAGTTTGCTAGCCCCCCACCCCACCTCCATGGGTGTTTTTGGCTTCTCCATTCACTCTGCAGCAACGCTCCTTGTACCCAAGCTAAAGATCCCTACAGCCCCAAAAATCCTCGGGGGTTTGCTCAGCAAGTGGGTTACTAGAAGAATGGTTGTGGGGTGAAGGCGGGGATAGGGAGGTGTTGAACCTGGGGGCGTAGGGTGGTGGCAGATGAAGGTGTTGCTCAGCCCAGCCCGCTGAGTCCAAGGACGTATGAGGGGACCAGCTTTAAATTGCTGTTCGATCCAGCCCACTGAGTCCCGGGACACATCAGGGGTCAGCTTGTGAGTGCTGATGACCCAGTTCTCTCTGACATGCTATGTTCATGTGTGTGTGCCTGTGTGTCTGTTCATGTTCATCACATTTGGGGGCTGGAAGACCCCAGCCCTGCGGAACCGAGGTCCTGCAGGGTAGCTCCATTGGGAGGGAACTTGCAGAAGGAAGGAGTAGCGATCCACAGGAAAACACAAGTGACAAAAGCAGCACATTGACAGAATTGCAGAATCTCCCCCCCCCGCACCAGAAGAGTAACCCTAACAAATGGGCGTACCCCAAGGTAAAGGGCAATTCTGGTAACAGCTCATTTGGGGCTTGTTTGGAAGGGGGATGGACGTCATTCTTGTGACAAGGCACCTGCTATGGCCAAAAACAATTTAGCCCTGTGCGCCCTTCCAGACAAGTCTTATGTCCCAAATACTTTGGGTCTTCCGGGATAAGTCCCTGAATAATCAAGGATCTTGACCAAAAAGGTCGTCACGTCTAAAAAGGAAGAAAGGTTGTCGTTGTGGAGACCATGAAACAAGCCCTGCAACTTTTGGACACGTAACCCGACAGTCCACAGGGTGCACATCAAGGAACGTTCAAAGCGAGAAGGGCGTTCTTTTTGGGGAGACTAACCCCCATCATGCTGACCAGGAGAAGGGGGAAGTGGGAGCCTGCAGCGCCATCTAGCAGCCAAAGGAGAAATCGCCGGCTTCTGGACCTGTGTGCGCCCTTGGTTTGGTTCACATGCAAAGCTGTGTCATGCCAGGTTGGGAAAACGGGGTTCTCCTGCACGACATCATCCTCTGGAATGACTCAACCCGATAGGACAGCTCCTACGATACACTGCTCCGAGTGACGCTCTCAAACAGGTCCCCACAGCTCCCCAGCCTCCCCCCACCGGGAGGCAGGTGTGAGAGGATTGTTCTCCCCAACTGACAGAGGGAGAAACAAAGGCTGAGAAAGGCGAAGGGCCTTGTCTTCCATCACATAACCTGTCGGGATAGAGTTGGGAACAGGACCCGGGTGTCCTGACTTTCAAATGAACCATCAGTCTGGAGTTTCACATACTGAATGATCAGAATAAAGGGACCTGCAATGAGCTACAGACCAACAACCATTCACACTGATTCTTCAGCAAGTGTTTTAGAAGCAGGAGAACACCAGCGAGAACCAGGAACGGCTCAGAGACAATCAGCAGCGAGAAGGAGAACAATTCACCAAACAGATGATTGGTTCTGGCTTATTTGCTGGGCCTTAAAGGAGAACAACGAAGTCCTGAGTCTCCTCACTGCCATGAGACCCCCTGCTCAGCCAATCAGCGTGGAGACTCTGGCGTTGGGCTGAGGGTTCCCCAGATGGCCCAGGGATGGCTCAGGTCACCGGTGAGGATCACTCTCAGAGCACGCTTCCTGTCCCATCTCTTTGGGAGGCCTCCCACCATGAGGGCTACAGAGCAGCCCCCTCCTTGCCAGTGGACAGAGGGAAGCAGGAAAAGGGAAACCAAAAAAGACAAACCCCAAGGACTCGAAGGGACAAAGGCCTAGCTGGGGGAAAATTGTCCCACCTTAACCTCCTGTTTTCCGTGCCGAGAATTTGGCCAGCACCGGGCGGATCAGGCTGCCTCGGTACCAAACCTCTCTGGGGCTCTTCCCTTCTCCACAGGGACGTCTGTCTTCTCGCTCAGTGAGCAGTGGGAAAGGATAAAACTCCAGAGAGGCTCCACCTCGCGCTCACATACGAGACCCTGAATTCTCTCTCAGTCCTCAAGGAGACACCTCAAGAAGGAGACTCCCTGCAGCAAAGCCCCGGGGGTCTCTGAGATCCCCCTGCCCTGCAGCCTGTCCTCCCTGGCCGTTGTCGTGGACTCTCTGTGAGGTCACCGCCTCCCAACCTCCTTTCACCAATCAGCTGAGTGCTGCAAAAGGCCCTTGTGATGTTACTGCCACCCCCACCCCTGCCCTGCAGGGCTCATGTCCTGCCCCGAGCCGGCTCCTGTGCGTGTTTGAGCTGCTCCCCCCGGGTCACCCCCACACACTCAGTGGTCGTGCAAGGGTTCACGCAGGCCACACGTGGAACCATCAGAGGATGCTCAATGTGCCGCACTCGGTTTTGCAGAGATTTGGAGACTTGAAGGCCAGAAGAGACTCTTAGATCATCTCATCTGGCCCCCTACACATCACAGGCCTCCTGCATGGCGCAGTCGCGAGTTGTCATAAATATAAAGGGAAGGGTAAACCCCTTTAAAATCCCTCCTGGCCAGAGGAAAAATCCTCCCACTTGTAAAGGGTTAAGAAGCTAAAGGTAACCTCGCTGGCACCTGACCAAAATGACCAATGAGGAGACAAGATACTTTCAAAAGCTGGGAGGAGGGAGAAAAACAAAGGGTCTGTGTCTGTCTGTGTGATGCTTTTGCCGGAGACAGAACAGGAATGGAGTCTTAGAACTTAGTAAGTAATCTAGCTAGGTAGGTGTTAGATTATGATTTCTTTAAATGGCTGAGAAAATAGCTGTGCTGAATAGAATGACTATTCCTGTCTGTGTGTCTTTTTTGTAACTTAAGGTTTTGCGTAGAGGGATTCTCTATGTTTCAATCTAATTACCCTGTAAGATATCTACCATCCTGCTTTTACAGAGGTGATTCCTTTTTACTTCTATTAAAAGTCTTCTTGTAAGAAAACTGAATGCTTTTTCATTGTTCTAAGATCCAAGGATTTGGGTCTGTGGTCACCTATGCAAATTGGTGAGGATTTTTACCAAACCTTCCCCAGGAAGTGGGGTGCAAGCGTTGGGAGGATTTGGGGGGAAAGACGTGTCCAAACTACGTTTTCTCAGGAACCCAGATAAAGTTTGGTGGTGGCAGTGGAAGTTCAGGGGCAAAAGGGTAAAATAGTTTGTACCTTGGGGAAGTTTTAACCTAAGCTGGTAAAAGTAAGCTTAGGAGGTTTTCATGCAGGTCCCCACATCTGTACCCTAGAATTCAGAGTGGGGAAGAAACCTTGACAGGAGTGTGGGAGGGGGCTGGGGCAGAGGGTTGAGGGATGTGGGGCGGCTTACCTCGGGATGGGGGGCTCCCCAGCTCCCACCGGCATAGCCCTGCAGCTCCTAGGTGGCAGAGGGGTTGGGGGTGGGTCTCCATACCACTCTGCCTGTGCCTGCAGGCCCTGCCCCCCGCAGCTCCCATTGCCTGAGGTTCCTGGCCAATGGGAACTGTGCCTACCCCCCAGGACCAGCAGGGGTCCCACTCCTAGGCTGCACACTGCAGCCCCCTCCCCCAGCACCAGTGGGGTCCCGGGCCTCCTCCCCCAGCACCTGGGATGCCCCCAATCTGCCCCTAGTAGTACACACTTAGTAGATTACAAGCTTTCTAATGATATGTTACATGGGGCATTTAGCATAAAGCATATTCCAGGCATGTTATATTCCTGTTCATAAGCATATTTTCATAAAGCATATGAGTGCAACATCACAACGGCCTCACAGAGTGTAAAGTTACCATGAGCTTTGGGTTTAGGGAACCCCGGGGAGCAGACCAGGCTCCCTGCAGTGCAGGAATCACTTCATGGGGCGAGGGGTGCTGAGTGGAGTTTACAACATGGACACTGTGGTCACTGTTGCAGGGAATGGGGTATTGCGGGACAGCTGCTGGAGGATGGTTCGGGTAGATGTAGGCCAATGCCATCTGGAGAGGTGGTTTTACTGCATCACCGTAAGGGAGCAATTACATTGGCCAAAGACAAATTTGAGTGCAGAGCTGGGCACAGCAAGGTGAATGCAAGGCAATGTATGCCAGCCGAACTGTGGTGTTGACAGGCCTAAGGGGCTTGGTTGCTCGAGGCACAGCTAGCCGTGCCATGGTGTAGGGGCCACGACCAGCTGTTCTGCCCACACTACCCTTGGGGAGGAGAGGCCTGGCCCGTCCCTCCTCTCCTCGCTGCTCCCTCAGGACCGGCAGGAAACCCCAGCCAGACCCAATGGGAGACGAGGGCAATAGAGCAATGACTGCAGCACTAGGAGAGCCTGGCAAAGAGCAGCCACCAGGGGCTGTCGCCAAGGGACCCACCGAGGGATGTCCCTGTATGGTGACAAACCCCAGAACTGCAGGGCAAATCTTGCCTTGCTGAGAGGCCCTGTCTCTCCCCCTTTCCCCCCTCCCCACACATGTCCCAGCCCCAGGCTCTGCACGGGCTGGACCTGGTCCCAGAGGAGTCAGTTATGGGGCCTCCGCGGCCAGATGGTCTATGTCCTTATCCCATTGCTGGGCCAAGCCAGCATCTCTGCCCCCTGCCACCCTGCCCTCCCCACAACTGCTCCTGGCTGGGCTAGCTGCTGCTGGTTCCTCGGCCCCTCAGGGGCACCGTCAGCCTGGCCTTGGAGATACCCAAGCTCTGGAAACTCCAGTGACAGCTCCTGATTCTAGCTGGGACCAGGAGCCAGCCAGGAGAGCTTGGGGCCAGCTGCCCCCAGTCTGCAGAGTGGGGCTGGCCATGTCCTGGACTCCCCTGGTCTGAGGTGCTGGCCCCAAGGGCATCACAGTTACTTTGGTAAATGCACCCTGCTGCCCTGGTGAGAGAATTTTGGGAGAAGGAGGTGATTTTGTGGGGCCCCCTCTAGGGCTTTGGGTGCCTCCCCCAGCCATGTGCTGCAGGAGTAGCAGAGACCAGTGGCTGGTGCCAAGGCCTGTGCAGAGCAGCCGCTCTCTGATGGAGCGGGGAGGTGGCCTCTGCCTTCTCTGCGCCCATTTAACAGAACACTGAGGCACGGTGGGGGTCGGCCAAATCCTGTCGGGGATGAGGATGTGAGTGCTTTAAATGTCAGTGTTAGCCTCCAGGGCCTGGTCCCCACAACAGGCCCAATGGCCTCAACGATCAAACCTGCGGCCTCAAAAGAGGCAGCTCATTATGATTTTAAGGGGAGCTGAAAGGGTTGGGGTCTGCTCTGGACCCTGCCTTAACGGGGAAGGGGGGCACTGAGTGCCCTGTATGGGCCACCCCACAGCCAGAGGCCGATTAAGGTTTCCTGGGGCCCTGGGCCAGAACAAGTGTGGGGCCCTTCCCCACCCCTTCCAACTGTGGTCCTGCCCCCATTCTGCCTGTGGCCCTGCCCGTGGCCCCACCCCTTTCTGCCCCTTCCCCAGGGCCCTGCCCCTGTTCCAGACGGCCTCCCCCCACCCCCGCTTGCCCCATATTGGAGAAGCTGAAGCCGGGGCAGGCAGCAAGAGGTTTTCCAGCCCCGGGGCTGCAGCACGGGGCGGGCTCAGGGGCACTAGGGGCTTCTCCGGCCCTCCCCCCACGGCTTCCGCCAGGGAGTGGGATCAGAATGTGGGGGCTTTCCTTGCCCTGCCTGCCTGGCAACCCCTGGGCACAGGCTCAGTGGCTAATCTGCCATTGCCCCCGGCACTTCACCCTGGGTTGGGGATGAGACCTGCCCCCGGAGGTACCCGCTCTGCTGGTTCAGCCCTGGCAGGGTTTGGACTGGGAGCGGGATCTCTGAACAGCTGCTTGCGATGAGGGATGCTCGGGTCTTTGTGTGAAATCAGCTGTCGGGGGGGCTCAGCCCTGCAGGATGGGCATTTGTGTCCCAGAAGCCAGCACGATGAGCGGCACCGACAGGGTCCCACAGCAAAGGGGTGAATGTGCCCCTGAGACTGAGCTCCCCTCTCCGGGGCTGCCCCGGCAGGGCACTGGATGAAGATAGAGGCTCGAGGGCAGGATAGCCCTGCCCTTGCCCTGCCAGCGCTGCCGGCCCTCAGGGCTCAGGGGCTTGGCTCAGGGCTGCCAAGCCACTAAACACACACCCCACCCCTCAGTTCCTGCAGTTTTGTTTCACGAGTGTTGGGGACCCTGGGGCATGGCCACTAGGTAACTCGAGGGGATGGAAGACCACGAGTGTCGATGAAGCCCCCTCTCACTCGGCCCAAGTGTCCTTGGCCCCCCTCCTGCCTGGAGGCACTCACAGCAGCTCTGCGTACTAGGCCCAAGTGTCCTTGGACCCCCGGCCTGGAGGCACTCGCAGCAGTTATGCTGAGGATCTGCAACAATATGGTGCAGAGTCAGAATGCCTGAAACTAAACAAGGCCGAACAGGGCAGATATGGAAGAACAATGCTGAATAAAGCAGCTTTATGTCTAGGTTAACAAATGATACAGAGAACAAGGGAACTAGCTGGGAACTGGATTGGCTGGCTAGATGGATACTTAGGGCAGCTTGCTATTGGATAAGTATGCTGAAGAAAGGATGTATAAAAGCCTGTGTAACTTCCTGCTCTGGGTGCAGGATTTGAGATTCTATTCTCCCTGGACCTTTTTACAGCTGCAAATAAACTTTTCCGCTTCTCCACCCCGTTGTGATTATTGGGTGACGCACACCGGGTAGCGAACCAACCCCAGCTGTTGTTTTGCCTGTCGGCACTGGGTGCTGGCAACAATAACAATTATCAAAAAGTGTCATGTTTTCTCTCGTGACGTGCTAACATATGTTGCCACCAGGATAAAGATGGAATAATTCTAATGAATTACCACAGATTTAAATTGGTGTAACTGAAATTATGCATTCAATATCCTGTTTCAGGTTAGTAAAAATAAAAGAATGCTGTGGGTTTTGCGGATGTGTACAAAATACAGATTTATAAAAACAACAAGAAAACAGGTAGTTACGCTGGGGAAAGGGGAAGCCTTATTGAAGCTGGTGGGCATACCAGTTGTCCTTTATTCAGGATCAATGTAAAAACAATCAAGCTCTTTTGTGGAATAGATGGCTGACTTAATAGAAGTCACCATCAAGTAAAGCTGGAATAGGAGTTGAGCCATACAGTGGAAGGGGCTTTCACTAGGGTCTGAATGCAAATGCAGGAGGATGGGATTCGGGGTGGGGGGGAGGAAGAGAGGGAGTGTGACACCGCAGAAGCACAAAGGAGCCCCAGAGAAGTATTTGTAGTGTGATCTCAGAAAAAGTTGAGAGAGAGAGAGAGCTTTAGGGTAGACTGCTGGATAGAAAGAGGCTTGGAATTGTGAGCCAAGAAACTATTCCTGCTGTCGTTAGGGAAATAGAACTTTGGGTACATTCTGTGTGAATAAGCAGGATTGTGTCAAAAAACTACCTGACTCCATCATCCATTTCTCCCCCTAATGGAAACAACTCACAAGACCCAAAATAGTCACTAATTGCTCAGGTCAAAAGGGATAACAATATTGTGAATTCTTTTGTTTTCCTGTTCTTAGATAAAGAATAGACCTGCTTCAGTAAAGAACCATAAACACTGAAAATACTGTTTTGTTCTCTCAGAGCTAGCTCTCAGTAGATCTAGAAAATAAGAGTGTTTGTTGTTACACAATCCTTAGAATTCAATTATTTGCACAAATCATTTTAATTTTTCTCTGATTAGGATTTAAAAATAAGCAATTAGATATTCTGTATAGTGTTTAGGAAATTTGTAGGATTAAAATCAGCATGTATTCTGTATACATGGCTTTACCATATGTGCAACCTCACATCTACACTTGTAAGAGGACCACATTTCCTGAAGCAGTTTCAAACCTCTTCAAGCTAGGACAGTTTTAAGCTACTTTATGTTTCAAATGTGAATGGTGTCCAGCTGTGTCAATTAATTTTTTAAATTATGACCATGATCTAAGATCCACATTTTCAGAATTTTCTTACATCATTCATATGCTCGGATGAATAAGGCTGCTTTCCTGAACTGCGGTCCATATTTGGAACTGTCTTTATAGTTTAGACTCAACCACCCTTCTTAAACAGTTTGGAAGTTGTTCGATACTCCCTCAGGACCAAATTTACTCTTCTTTACACAGATTTGGGCCCTAGCCGGGGAGCGACGTACTCATGTAACCGAGGAGCAGAATTTGGCCCTCATATGGGTTCAGTCTCTCAGTTAGGCCTGTCTTTTTATCTTATCTATTGATATGGCATCCATCCCGAGAGTAGAAGAGCAGCTGTCCCATTTCAGACAAGATACACCAATACCGATATTGATTATTCACAGTGGGGTTTTTATCTTTGTTGTACTGTTCTTTTTGAGAAATAAGAAAATAAAGTAAAAGTAAAATGTACTTTTTCTCCCAAATCTATGTGCCATTCCTGATCTTGATTGAACAGGAGAGAGCGTCTTCCCTCTGGATTAAGAATCCAGCTGAGACAACTACCCCAGCCCCACACATTCTACAAGGGAATCCAAAGTCAGAGCAGTGGCGATCAGTGAAGGGGAGCTGCTCTCTTTGAACATCCTGATAGATGAAATAAAGGCCTGGCGGTCATCATTAAAAGTACCTTAAATGGGAGCTCAATCCCCAGAGCTATGATTGCCGAACCAGGAAAAAACAAGAAAGTATGTCCTCTCAGGGATTGGCATATTCAAGTTTACAAGAGAGACGATAAAGACTGGCCATGACGTAGAAAAATCAAAATTCAAGTTTGCCAGTAAGAAAAGAGCCTGAGTAATAGTCAGCTAAAGAATGGAAGGGACCAGTTTACCCAGGAAGTTACAAGAGCCTTTATTAAAATGGAGAGCTACTTTTGTCCTTCTGTCTGCTTGCTTCTGGCAAAGGTTGACTCAGGAATAGAGGGGGAATCTCTTGGGGTCCAGCAATTCTGCTGGCTTGGGAAAGTGTGCACTGCATCACCCACTCCTCCCTGTGTGAGACAATCTCTGGGCCTCTGTTTCGACAGTTCAAAACCCTTAAAAATATCTTTCTTTACAGCTCAATACAGAAATTGCCAGAACCTAGTCCTGTACTTTTTTCTTTAAAAACAAACAATGAAATGGGGATGTTTGCACGACAATGATATGAATCGATGTCTGTATTTTTATATCTTTAGACGCCCAACAAATATATAAAAATCTGCATTAAAATAACAATTAGTAAGTTTGCAAAACTGAGCAATGGAAAGTTCGGAAATGCCAGGATTCAGGGAGTCTGAGTACTGTGCACGTGCATTTTGACACAGTCTTTAATTGCACAATTGTACTATTTTTTTCCACAGGCCCCTCATTCAGTGACCATTGAAGTGTTGTTTGCTTTCAGACACTGTGTACATACTTCTGCAACGTGAACACATCAAGTCAGGTTCCAGGTCGCAGTCCTTCTCTTCCAGGGGCTCAGTGGCCAGGGCCCAGTATATCTAAAATATCAGCTAAATCCCTGGGATTAGGGTTGTGGCTGACAGGGCCTATTTCTCAGGCACCATGAAGTTTTCTACTCTAAGGATGAGGCTTGTCTGTGCAGTAGATAGAGCTTTCTCAGGGGACAGTCTGTGACAGGAGAACACACTCCCATGTCATTCCGAGGATATTAGAGAGACAAGGTGGGTGAGGGATAGGGTGACCAGATAGTAAGTATGAAAAATCGTGATGGGGGTGGGGTGGTATTGATAGGCGCCTAAACCCCGAATATCTGGACTGTCCCTATAAAATTAGGACATCTGGTCACCCTAGCTGAGGTAATATCTTCTGTTGGACCAACTTCTGTTGGTGAAAGAAATAACCATTCAAGGACCTGAAGGAGAACTCTGTGCAGTCCTTTCACCAACAGAAGTTAGTCCAATAAAAGATATTACCATGACAGATGTGAGTCATATTATTAATGTACTAGAGGAAGCTGCTCAGATACTTCATTGGTGAGAACAGTATAAAAACCTATATAGAATAAAGTGAAGGAGAAAGAGAGAGCCTCTTTCTGAGATTATCCTTTTCCTTCTCCCTAATGATCCTATTTGCTAACAAATATATACATTCTTAGTGCTGTTGTGGCTTTGTGCAGAAGTGCGAATTGTCTCAGTAGATTCTGATGTATTTTATCTTTTAGGCAAAGATATCGAAAACAGGGAATACAAACAACACGTTATGCAAACCCACACCACTAGGTGGAAGCGGATATTTTGAGTTGTCACATTAATTGAGAAATGCTTTCAAAAAGCGAAGTAATGTTCTTGGAATTCTGCTTTAAGCCACAAGGCACACAGCTAAGCAGAGTCATCTTTTGAGTGCTGGATCTTTAATTTTTTTTCCATAAGAGAACCTGCTTAAAATCCCATTAAGAAACTGTGTTCTCTTCACTCGCCTATTGATCTGTGCTGTGACGGAAAAATATAATTGTCTGTCAAGAATGGCTTTTATTTGAAGCAGAGAGTTAGAAAACATGTGTGTAAAATGCTTTGAAGAAGAAAATCTCTCTAGAAATGCAAATTATTATTATTGTTGTTATTGGGTCAAATTTTACAGTCGGTATTTAGGCTCCTAGCTTCCACTGATTTCAGTGGAAGTTAGGAGTCTAAAGACCTTTGAGGAGCTGGGCCTCATACCCTACTCAGGCAAAACTTTGACTGACTTTAATTCAGCCTAGCCCTGCGTTGGGTTAAGCCCAATATCTTACTGTACATTGTACAGAAGCTTCTTGCTAGCAGGAGTCAATCTGCAGCTGTTTTTTCAGTAATGCTGTCACTGTAATGCTGTAATCTGGACTCTAGGGTACAGATGTGGGGACCTGCATGAAAACCTCCTAAGCTTACTTTTACCAGGTTAGGTTAAAACTTCCCCAAGGTACAAATTAATTTTACCCTTGGAATTTCCACTGCCACCACCGAACTTTAACTGGGTTTACTGGGAAACGTCATTTGGACACGTCTTTCCCCCCAAAATCCTCCCAACCCTTGCACCGCACTTCCTGGAGAAGGTTTGGTAAAATCCTCACCAATTTGCATAGGTGACCACAGACCCACACCCTTGGATCTTAGAACAATGAAAAAGCATTCAGTTTTCTTACAAGAAGACTTTTAATAGAAGTAAAAAGGAATCACCTCTGTAAAATCAGGATGGTAGATACCTTACAGGGTAATTAGATTCAAAACATAGAGAATCCCTCTAGGCAAAACCTTAAGTTACAAAAAAGACACACAGACAAGAATAGTCATTCTATTCAGCACAGTTCCTTTCTCAGCCATTTAAAGTAATCATAATCTAACACATACATAGCTAGATTACTTACTAAAAGTTCTAAGACTCCATTCCTGTTCTATCCCCAGCACAAGCAGCATACAGACAGACACAGACCCTTTGTTTTTTCTCCCTCCTCCCAGCTTTTGAAAGTATCTTGTCTCCTCATTGGTCATTTTGGTCAGGGGCCAACGAGGTTACCTTTAGCTTCTTAACCCTTTACAGGTGAGAGGATTTTTCCTCTGGCCAGGAGGGATTTTAAAGGGGTTTACCCTTCCCTTTATATTTATGACAAATGCATTTTCTGTATTTACCAGCTTTGTTTTCTTGCATCCTCAGTCATTTTGGGCCTTGTACAAAATGTGTCTAAATGGAATATTTATCATCCTCTCTGACTGTAATGTGTTTTAAGTGATGGTATATTGTCAAGCTGCATTCAGTATGGGTTGATCTGTTGATCCTCATGAGTGAGAGAAGTGTATGAATTACGAGCCCAAGCAGGATCCCGCTGCTCATTGCTGCAGCTCAGCTTGCACTGCTGCAGAACACTATTTGTGTGTGTGCACAAGGCTTGTGTTGTGAAAACCTTGCCCCCTGTAAATACACTCAAAGTCAACCTCTGATCCAGCTCTTGTCAAATGCAGCCAGTTAACATCACAGTGACCACGGGTGTAAAGCTGTGGCCTCCTCCTTTTGAGGGTCTACTGTTGCCCAAGCTTTAAGTCAAGCTGAGGCAGTGTTTGGGGGATGAGGTGCTAATTTATGAGCTCCTTGATGCCTGCACAGTGTTTGTCATGGCTTTGCCACACATACTGTTGTTCTGTTCTTGATCTTAATTTGTTCTGTGGCATGACATAGTTCATGGTGTTACTTGTCACATGCATGGACACTCTTCCCATCACTGGTCCATCTGTAGTGGACTTACATGTGGATGCCTTGCCCGGATGTTAACAGCTGCAATGAGCAAGCATTATTACAATTACCTGTGCTCCTACCTGATGCTGCATTTTGGAAAGGCCCGGCTTTATGGAGCCAGGTGTAGACAGTGAGGGGTGCAGAACACCAGCACAGAGACAGGCAAACTCTCTGTGCTGACCATGCCCGTAGCTTCTTGCAGAGTGGCCTGCTGTTTATGCACTAAAAATGGAGTAGGCCTCAACTGTGTGCCACTGTATACTTTCCATCTTGTGCAAATGTACGAGTCCCCACTTTACACAATGGCATGGAACAGGGGCTGAGTCACATCAGACCCTGACTCAGGAAGAAAGTTCCCGAAATAGGTAGCACTATATTAGTTGTCTGCTGGTACCTGGTCAAAGGGGGCTTTTTTGCTTGCTTTATTATCCTCTTGTCTGTTTGTTGTGCTGTTAATATGTGTTAATTAATGACAGTTAAGGACCATCTTGTTCTCTGTTTGTACAGTTCCTAGTGCAATGGGATCCTGGTTTGTGACTGGGACTGTGAGGCTGTACTGCAATACAAATAATCACATGCTGATCTCCAGAAATATTTTTATACCGTGGCCATCCCCACTAGCTTAAGAGATTAGTCACGGAAAATGGAAGTATGTGAACCTGACATCTGCAGTTTAACTCAGTCCCCTTGTCTCCTGCACTGAGTGTTCTTTCTGCTCAATACACACTCAATGGTAGGCATGCCCACAGAATAGGGTTATGAAGATGGGTCTCTGGGAGGGTTTGACTTCCTCTACCATGGGATGCTATTGCAGGAAGAAGGTTTGCTGGGAAGAGATGGGGTCCGTCTGACCAAGAAGGAGAAGAACCTCTTCATGCACTGACTCACCAACCTTAAGAGAAGAGCTTAAAACTAAGTTCAGAGGGGGCAGGTGAAAAAAGCCACCAGGTAAAAAAAGGGGCCTTAATAGAGGACTAGCTGTGTGGGGAGAAGTAGATGTGGAAAATTGCAGTAGAATTATAGGAGAAACAAGAGGGAAATCCATGGGGGCATCTGCTTAACATCTTAGATGTCTGTACACACAAGCAAGGAGGAATAATAATGGGGAATAAACAGTAAGAACTGGGAGTTTTAGTACATAAATCTTAACTGAGCTTAACTGCATCACGGATACTTGATGGGATAACTCTCATGACTGGACTATTGGTATAGAGGGCTATAGCTTGTTGAGGAAGGACAGGCAGGAAAAAAAAGAGAGGACATATTGCATTGTAAACCGGTTCTGAGGTCCAGAAGAAGGTGAGAAGCAGACCAGTTGAAAGTCTCTGAGTAAAGATAAAAGAGGGGTGAGGTCCTGGTAGGGGTCTATTACAGACCACCAAATCAGGAAGAGGAGGGAGATGAGGCATTTCTAGAACAAACAACAGAAATATGCAAAACGCAAATCCTGATCGTAATGGGGGACTTTACCTACCCAGACAGCTGCTGAAAAAGGAATATGGTAAAACCCAAAATTACCCAATATGTTCCTGGAATGTACTGGGGACAATGCTTTGTTTCAGAAAATGGAGGGAGTAAGCGGGGGGACAGCCGTTTTAGACGTGATTCTGACCAGCAGGGAGGAGCTGGTGGTGAATGTGAAGGTGGAAGGTGATTTGGGTGAAAGGGATCATGAAGGACAGATTTCATGATTCTAAGGAGTGAGAATGACAGGAGAAAGGCTGCCAAAAGCAGACTTGAACATCCTCAGAGAATTGGTAGGTAGCGACCCATGGGGAAAAAGTCGAAGGCCTAAAGGAGTTCAGGAAAGCTGGCAGTTTCTCCAGGAGACAATATTAAAGGCACAACTGCCAATGCAAAGGAAAGAGAGGAAGAACAGTAAGAGGCCAATGGCTCCATCAGAAGTTTTGTAATGACCTGAAAATCAAAAAGAAATCCTACAAAATATGGAAACATGGACGAATTACTAAGGAGGAGTACAAAAGAATAGCATGTCCGTGTAAGGGCAAATTCAGAAAGGGTAAGGCACAAAATCAGTTATACATAGCAAAGGACACATGTAATTGGAATTCTTTTTCCACATGGTTTACTGCATAGAGTGTCATCACTCTGAATGCTTTAAAGGCAACATAATCTCCAGAATCAAGTGTGGGCTCTACCTATGGCCATACATACACCCCACTGTATTAAACACAACAAAAAATAATTTTGTTGATTTGTTTGGCGGGACATGGAAATGAAGAATAAATTTCAATTCATTGTAAAACAATATAAAAATCAATATTTGTAATACAGTCCAATAAGATTTCATCAAGCTTTTTAATCAACCCAATTAAAAAGCAAAGGAAACCAACCACCCACACTCAAGTGTCACTGTGCATTCTCCAAGGCAGTTTCTTCTCTTTCTTTGTTCGGTGCTTTTATTTTCTATCAATTCAACCAGGAGCAGCTTTTCCAATAAAACCAATCTTGGAAAGTGTGGCAAACTGAGAGAGGGACGGAACCAAACTTCAAAATGATTTAGAGCGAATGAGAAATTCTACACTGGAGCACATTTAGCCACCTATTGGACTGCGTACATGGATGGGCCCAGATATTGAAACGTATTTAGGTTCCTCACATCTATTGATTTCAGTGCGAGTTAGGAGCCTAAATACCTTTGAGGATCTTGTCCATGTCATCACAGCACCGACCTGGCCAGCAGCAGTTTATGTGCTATGCCACAGTCACAGGGATGTCATAATAGTGCTTGCATAATCTGAACTGGCTATCCTGGACAGGACAGGACAGCCTGAGAGGCCAGCTGCCTATCAGTACTGGAGCTCTTTGGAGAAAGGACTGGAGGAAGTGTTGAGGAAAGATTAAAACATGAATAAATTTGTGAGTGAGCGGGAGGTAACCGACAGAGGTAAGGGTCAGCATTGTATTCTCTATATCCATTCTATATTCACACACACACATTTAGAAAGATAGGCATACAGATTAGCTGTAATGTTCTCCATTTGTATGAGCAGAATCTCAGCTGCTGTAAACCAGTGTCCCTCTGTTGACTTCCTTGTAGCTGTATTGATTTACACCAGTTGAGGAGTTGGCCTACAGCCTCTGGACTTGGAAACTTTCTTGAGAATCTGAGTTTCTAGGGAATGTTACGGGGGAGGTCTTCCTTCTTTTCTCCCAGTTGTTTTATGTTTGTTATGGGTCGTCATTTTGTGTCTTCTGCATCCATGGAGCCAACTCCATCAGAGATAGGGGAAATTAGAACAAAAAATGCAGAAGGACTTCTCCTCTAGCTGTCTAAATGAAGCTCTGCTAATATCTTAAATGGAAGAGAACAAAGCATGGGGTCACATTTCTTAGCAACACTAGTGCTCCTCATCCCACACAGATGGGCAGTGTAGGTTACAGTTATGATTCCGTTTGCATCTGTGTGTTACAACTGAAGGATGCAATTTGCATAACGGATGGACAATCACCTAACCTCAAGCTGTCTTTCCTGGGAAGGGGAAATCTTGTTAGTTCCTCCTTCATGCTTGGAATGCTGTTACAATGGAGACAGATAAACACGGCATTTCAGATTTCTTGTGAAATATTAAGTTTCCTGGAGAATTTCTGCCCAGAGCGAAGAGATACATGGGAGATCAAATCCTGATTTTTTTAATACACCAGCTATTTCATTGTTTCCTAGAGTTTAAGGCCAGAAGGGACCATTAGATCATCTAGTCTGACTTCCTGTATTTCACAGGCCACTAAATTTCACCTAGCAACCCTACACTGAACCCCAAAACTTGTCTTGGACGAAAACATTTCAGTCTTTAGGAGACAAAACTGTTGTGTGCCATCGGCAGAGGACAGGAGAGACTGAGGTTCCACCAATGCCTGAGGCCCTTGCAATGGTCGAGAATTGATTAGGTCAGATATACTCAGATTATCCTAGCAGGTGATCAGTGCCCCATCCTCCCACTCAAAGGGCCCTGCCAATCCGACCAGGGGGAAATTCCTTCCCACCCACAACTCTGGAGATCAGTTGGACCTTGAGCATGTGAGCAGGACAGCTAAGGAAACAGATTCTCTGAACCATCTTAGAGCACTGGTCCACCCTACCAGGTGTCCCATCTCCTGCTATGGTCAATCCCTGATGCTTCAGATGAAGGTTGGAGGGACCCACCCCACCCCACTCACAGCATACACCTCGCCAATTGTGCATGGGGGTGGGAGGGCGGGGGAATTCCTTTATGACCTCTACAGGCAACTGTACAGGGGGGAGGGATAGCTCAGTGGTTTGAGCATTGGCCTGCTAAACCCAGGGTTATGAGTTCAATCCTTGAGGGGGCCATTTAAGGATCTGGGGCAAAAGTTGGGGATTGGTCCTGCTTTGAGCAGGGGGTCGGACTAGATGACCTCCTGAGGTCCCTTCCAACCCTGATATTCTATGAACTGGATGAACTCCGTTCCATGAGTCTTCTCTGCAAGTATTTAAACTACCATAAAATAAGATTAAAGGCTTTCTTCAAAACAAGGTGCCTAAAGTTAGGCTTCTAAATTCATACTGAGGTCTACAACATTGGCCTGATTTTCAAGAGATACCGAGCCCCAAAAGTTCCCAGCATAGCCAATAGGTACATCTGGGTGCTCAGGATTTTTGAAAATGAGGCCCTGACTAAGCAAAACTCTTAAGCAGGTGCTTAATTTAGGTCTATTTCTTGGCTTAGAGTTAACTTATTACTCTGTATGCTATCAAAACTCATCAATTGACAGTAAAGAGGGAAAGGAAAATTATTTTCTGTGGGGATCTACTTGAAAGGAGCAAATTTGCTTCATTATGATTTCCCCCCAGGCACACTGAGTAGTTCAGCAAACAAACCTGGTCATGTGGAGGAAGGAAGAGGATTTCCAGGATTCCCAAGTCTACTTCTCACAGTGTTTGGGCTCCTGCAGAATCTTTACTGGATAGTGAATCAAAGAGGCCAGCACCAATTTCTACTATCAATGGTAACCAGCCGAATCCTTTTATTTAATTTCAGGTGTTTATAATGAGGTTGTTTCCCTCCTGGCACATAGAGATGACCAAGATAAGGGAAAAATTGCCCTCAGGATTGCCTTTATAGCCGAGACCAAGCTGGCTATCGTTCTGACAGTTCTACTCGAGAAACTGCAAAAGGATGAGGTAGGGCAGTTTCATGAAATTACATCCGCTTTCCAGGTCTCCACACCAAATTCTGCCTGACTTCATGGGGGTACAGGGGACTGCACGGGGGTAATTCAGTGTAGAACTTGGCCTGGCGCACCATCAGTAGAATCAGTATTTGCCCTTCTGTCCTCAGGCGTAAACTCATCATGCAAAATGCTGTTCTTACAGATCAGGACGATATAATGCTCTATAAAGAGAGCACTGTCCTTTTACACACAGTGGAGTACATGGGCTGTAGACAGTAAAAGTACACGATCGGACAAGTAGTAATCTCTTCTAATAATACTTTGCCCTTCTTTAGCATCTTTGTCCAAAAATCTCAAATCACTTCCCTAATACTAATGAATTAAGACTCACAGCACCCTTGTGAGAATGGGAAGCATTATCCCCATTTACGGATGACTTGTGTCACAGGGAATTAAGTAACTTGCTCAACACCACTTAGCAAGTTAGTCAAAGAATGTGAATAAAACCCAAGTGAACTGACTCCCTGCTCTAAATCCTAGCCAACACTCCTTTATCATGATGACATATTATTGAGATTATAGCATTGAAGGTACCCTTATCTATATATTTTCTACGGGGGGAATTCTGCAACAAAAAAATAAAAATGATGCGTACAATATTTTAGAAGTGCTGCGAAATTCTGCATATTTTGCTTATCAAAATAATATAATATAATTACACCCGTTAAAATTATTCTTGGTTATTTATTTCAAAATACCTGTCAGCAAGTATGTCTGTATGAATACAGACAACAAAAAGGATTCAGGAAATGTTTTTTGACAAACCAATTCCTTACTATGCATGTTAATAGAGAACTCTGAGTAATAATTCATTTAAACTCAATACAGAACCATATTTCTTGCACCCCTTAGGCTCAGTGCAAAGGCTTGGTAGAGTCAAGGGTAATGGAGGAGCTGAGGGAGAGGGAAGTAAATTGCTGGGAAGGAGCCTGAGTGTGAACTTGGAGGGTTGCTGGGTATGGGTGGGAAAAGTATGGAACAGTTTTTTTGGGAGGGGCAGGGAGGAATTGTGAGGCAGCTCCCCCCATGCAGACCCTGTCTGACCCCTAACCTCTCCCATTCAGTAAGGCACATCTGCCCCTGTCTCCATGTGTTCCTGCACACCCATGGGTCCTTGCACACCCTGTCCACTTGTGTCCCTCCACCCCCACTCAAAACCCACTCCCCCCATCCCCATGTGTGTTAGGGGGCTTATTCCTTCACCCACTTACTTCCCTGGTCCTTCTCGCATGAACAGAGAGCAACAATACCCGAAGTCCAAAGGTGCAAACAATTCGATGTTTATTGGGTGAACTTCCAGCAAGCATGATTCCAGTTTCCTTCCTTAGTATCCTCCTTCCCAGCTCTGACACCACAGAGCCTTACAGCTGTGTCCCTGTTCCCATTCCTGCCCTTAGCCAAACATGATTCCAATTTCCCCACCCCCATTCCCTGTTCCCATTTCCCCCACCCACACACCCACCCCCTCACTTCCTGATTGACTGCAGACTATATAGTAAAACTTGAGTTCTGCTTAGCTATACCTTAACCAATCGTTTTCCTGAAATTTAACTAACCAATCCTAACATATTGTAACATGATTATTTAACCAATTATATCCCACCACCTCAATTAGTTTACACCCAGCAAAATTAATTATACAGCAGAGAGAAACAATCACAGAACCAGGCAGACATTATACAGACAAACAATGGGGAAATGGGGACTACAGTGATAGAACAAACACAGAAATGAGGATTTCACATCCCAGCTAGTGATAAGTGAGTTCTTGCCAGACAGGATGCTATCAAACTAAGTTTCCTTTTACAGCTTCTAGGCCCTTCCCTTTCTCTGGAGGCGATAGGCATTATCAGGACAGGATTGTGTTCCTAACAGCCCAATAGCACCTTCTTTCAATGTGACTAGTTGGGAATGTGAGGAGGTGACCTGTCACTTCCCAGCTTATGGCTGCCTCTGCTGCTTAGCCAAAGGCCTTAGCCTAAGCACAGGGCCACAAACTGTCACAGTAAGAGAAAGACCTTACACTGGCAGACAGTGATTTTGATTCTTTCTTTTATACCTCTATAACTAGCCAAGTGATAAGAATACACCTAAATGCTTAGATTATAGGCCTTTACAGACAGGCCTGAACATCTATATCCTAACAATGTGTCCCTGTACCCTCTCTCCCTGTCCCCATGTGTCTCTGTGCCCCCAGCCAACCACCCCCTGTCCTTATGTAGCTCTGCACCTCCTCCCCCATCACTATGGGGCCCTGAACCTCCCTCCTCCTCTAACTCTGTGCCTCCACTCCCATTCAGCCCCTGCCCCAGTCTGTCCTCCCCCACTAGCCCTTATGAGCCCCTGACTGACCCCACCCCAGCATCCAACACTGTCTGTCTCCCCATAGCCCCTGTCTGCTGACCTGGCCTGCTGTGAAGAAGACAGGCTCTCTCTCTTCCTTCGCTGATAGGGAGTTGCTGCTTTGTTCTATTGCCACAGCACCCTTTGGTGGGCAAGAGATGGAACGGCAGCTGCATTTCAGCAGAAGCTTTTTACTGTGCAAAAAAATAAAAATATGCAGGGCTCATTAATTATGCACATGTGCAGTAGTGCAGAATTCCCCCAGGAGGAATATTCAGACCCCTTTTTTCCATTGATTAACACTTGCATCCGACAAAGTCCATTTCTCTATTAAGGGCCAACACAGAAGGCATTTTAGTTTCCATTAAAGTACTAGGAGGCCAACTGAACTGCTTGTCTTGGCCTCCGACTCCTTTAATTATTTGAATTACTTGATTAATTATTAAAAGAAAAGGAGGACTTGTGGCACCTTAGAGACTAACCAATTTATTTGAGCATAAGCTTTCATGAGCTACAGCTCACTTCATTGGATGCATTCAGTGGAAAATACAGTGAGGAGATTTATATACACACAGAACATGAAAAAATGGGAGTTATACTCACTGTAAGGAGAGTGATTAATTATGTTAATTCATTTGATTAATTACTTGAATT
Organism: Caretta caretta; assembly: GCF_965140235.1. NCBI lineage: Eukaryota > Metazoa > Chordata > Testudines > Cheloniidae > Caretta > Caretta caretta. The sequence continues at coordinate 8,417,485 of NC_134209.1, forward strand.
ACTTGAATTATGTAGTGCTTATGTATTGATAAGTTCTCAGTGACAATTTTCAATTAAAAAAATCCTCCTTACATTTAAAAATGAATGGAAGGGGCTTCTCCCCAGCGGAGCTGTCTGTTATGATTGCAGTTTGCAGAAGCATGCCTTTTAAAGCAGAACCACTGGAACGTTTAGCCAATCAAGAGATCTGATGCAGGCCCCGTCTGACCCCTAACCTCTCCCATTCAGAGATCTGATCGGCTTTGAACATTCCAAAGTGGGTTATGACCTTGGCATGCAGGTCACACAGATGTCGAGACTCACAGGAGACCGAGATGGAAAAGACCTATTGGATCATCCAGTCCATTTCCCTGCTAATGCAGGAGCATTCCCAGCAGCCATTTTCCACTGCTTTGGCCAAACTAATTTGAAAAGCCCCGAAGGACTGAACTTCCGCCTCTTTCCTAGGAAGACTATGTCATAACTTAATAGCCCTGTCTCACAGTTGGGGCATTTTTCCTGTTAGCAAAGTCTAAATTGAATGTCCTTTTTTAGCTTACTCCCATTACTCCTACTTTTACCGAAATGTATTATCCTAAAAAATTCCTCTCCCTCCTTGGTGTTCACACCCTCCAGGTAGTTGTATGGTATTATCCTCTCTCCCTCCGAGTCATCCCTTGGCCGCATCGGACACAGACAGCTCTTTCCGTCTGTCTGCAGAAGTAGGGGTCTGCTCGGGCCCAACCTGAACTGGCCCCCGGCCCACTCACCTCACCCTGAGAGGCTGAATCATTTTCCATCCTGGTCCCAACCCTTCCCCCCAGACCGGATCCTGCCGCTGCATCCTGCTCCTGGGGCTGGTGCAGCGGCCACTGTGAGCAGCAATGGCTCCATCCTCTGACACGGCCCCTGCTGCGCTGGGTCTTTGCTGCAGAGAGAGAAGGCGATGCTGTGACGCCTCGGCATCCTCGCTCCACAGCGCGGGCAGCGCAGGAAGGAGGTGGTGGCTGGCAGGAACACGCAGTCACGGTTGTGCTGATCCCAGGGGCTAGAGGAGGAGAGCCGACCTGACCCCACCCCAAGAGGGTCCAGTTGTTTTCTCACCCAACCTGGTCCGGTCCCCTAGGATTTGGGTCAGGTTGCAGGGCTCTATCCAGAAGTCACTTCTGCCAGCCCCCTGCATTCTTTTTTGCTCTCCCAGGAATGACTTCCCATTTGTTGATCTCTCTGGGAATGTGGTGCTAGAAAAGGCACTCCTCCAGCTGCAGTCACAGCTCAGCTGAACAGAGAGGAACTGTTGTCTTCCTGCTTTGTGCCATGAGCCCTGTGTGTAAAAGACCCAACCCACCTGGCTCTTTGTGGTAGCCATCACACCTTGCATATACCTGTTGACTTTGTTTTCCACTGTCACCCCCAGGGCACTTGTTACTTCCCACTTTTCTCCCTCCCACTATGTCAGTTACTTCTATGTCCTCTCCAGAGGTGCTAGTTTGCAGTTTTCTGAAATGAATCTTGTTCTCTCCTCAGGCTTTTCATTTCTCTGTGTCCCGCTTTATTTTTTCTGGGTCCCAACTGATCCTACAACTCCTCCATAGTTAGTCTCATCTGTGAAGTTCTACACTGATGGGCCGCATAAAAGACACCTTCGCGCATGCTACTGTCCGTGTGGACCTCACGGCTGAGCTCATTGCCCCGGGGAGCTGCTGAGGACTTACTGCAGGAGTTGGGTATTTTCTATTCCACATTTGAAAATTCTGCCTGGAGCGGCTAGAGCAAGGGCAAGGTGCTCATTTTTATTGTTTGTGCTGAATAAATGAAACTGGATAAGGGGGCAGTGAAGGGCGCTTCCTCTGGCTCTTGTCTCTCCAGGAAGATTAAACGATGTCACTTGCTCGGCTGCTTCTGAAGCGCTGCTGAATGCGGTGTGTGTGGAGGGCAGGGCACGTTTTACGCCAATTAAGCCGCCAATTGGGGCAGGGGCTTATTAGCCAAATTATATCTGCTCGTCAAGAAAAACTTTTCCCAATTCTTCTCCTTTATGTTTTGTCCCCAGCAAAGCAGAGTTGACATTTACTGTGCCCTGGAGAAAGTCTTACAGCAGGACACCCAGGGCCTGGAGAGAAGGCTTCTGGAGAAAATAATAACACTAGCCTCCAACCACATGAGAGACACTCAGGTAAGTTAGTTCTCCCGAGATACCAGTCAAAGGATCCAAAGCTTTAACTCATTCAAACTCTCTTTTTGGGGGATAAACTATATACTAAAATGAAAATGTATTCTTCTGTTAGAGGTCCACACCTTCCTCCAGACCAAAGCCCAGGTCCTAGACAGCACTTGTGCACATGCATAAGATGGGACAACTCACATGCTGACTGTTACACATGTGCTTAAGTGCTTTGCAGGATCAGGACCTGAGACACATGATCTCAGACCCAGAGACAGGCCTATGGTGTCTTAAGGAGCAAGTCTTTCCCGAAGTCTACTCGGGATTTCATTATTGATACTGATTTTATGTGGAAGGCACTCTGATACTGTAGTGATAAGTGGCAGTATAAAGCCCCAAGACAGACAGAATCTGAGCTATCTCGAAAAGAAGCAGCATTGGATTTAGAATATAGTTTGCCAGCAGGAAAACCCCTGCTGGAAAAATCCCTCTCTTGTTCCAAAGGAAGTCAGCCTCCTTTTTGGGGACAGTTTATTCCAGGAAAGCTCTCGGAATATCTTGAAGCTGCCCAGTCTGTGTCTCACTTACCGCCTCAGGGAAGGGCAGGGAAAATATCATGTGACTGTGGTGACCAGTCACCCACCACAAGTAGCTAACAGTGAATAGGCTAAGGAAGCAGCTTGCAAGCAACTCAAAGGCCGAAAACTGTTTAGCCAAGTGACTCGAGGAATATTTATGACTCTACCCTCAGAAAGTTGGGTTGGTTCATGTTTGAGTGTGTGTGTGTGTGTGTGTGTAGAAACACAAGATTAACTGCTGTTGCTAGTTCTGGCCTCCAGACCATGAGCCATCCAGCCGGAGGTGCAAGCTCTAACTTATGCCCCTGAGTGAAGTACTTTAAGGATGGGAATGAGTGAAAGATCAGGTCTAGTGGAGCTCTTCTCCACCCCACTTCCCATCCCGCCCCAGTGCTCTCTCCCCTTACTCTGGGAGTGAGTTGGGCATGGGGCACAGCTGTACACTTGTGGAGGATTCCCCTCTTCAGGGTGAACCCCCCACTGGCTTTCAATGGCTGCTTTAAAGCCATTCTGCTCTGCTTACGCAGCGCCAATGGCCTCGGAACCCATAGCATCCTGCCCCACGGTGTTTCTAAGTTTGTTGTCAGAAGGCAGAGAGCAGCTGATTGTCCGTCTTCCTTCTCTTCTGGCCTTTCTCTGCAGCTCTTGAGTGTATCCCTTTTGTGGGAATGATCCTGAACGTCATGATCTCCATGCTAGAGTTAGTCAAGGACAGCAGGATGAGACAAGCATTTTGTGGTGGTAAGTGCCAGCACTTCCTGTAGGTGCCCCAAATGGATATTTAGGGGGTCTTGGTACATATTTAAGTGACTGACCAAGTTTGCAAACAGGCCCTGAACTGTTCTGACAGACTGGCTTTACAAAGGGGACCATGTGGGAAGAATTTACTGTAAGATTCCCTGCATCTTCTGAATGGGGTTTGGGTTCTGCCCTTTTGAAAGGAAGGAAAAATCCTTCCAGGTGATCCTACGGGCCTGAAACCCACTGTGATCACTTTGTAATCTGTCCTCTTCACTACCATGTTTGTGACCCTCTGTGTCATAGGGAAGTAGCCCATGGCTCCTTATGCATCTTTTGATTTAAAATGGACACGTGTGGTGTACAGACGAAGAAGGACAACTTTTCAACTCCAATCTGCACAGAAGTGGGATGGACACTTCAAGGATTGAATACAATGCTTTGATCTTCCATCTGTTCATTAAAGAAAGACAAAGGTGCAGATTTGGGAGGCTCGGCACTGACTTCCCCAGGATCATTCTTCTCTGCGTAATTCCCATGATAAATCTCCTCTCAAGGAAGAGCCTGAGGAAGTGTGATCAGGGGAACTACCCAGAGCACCAGATAAATCAGGGCCCTGAGCTGAGAAAAACCAAGCCTCAGCCAGTTCACATTAATTCAGCTGTCCTCAGCACAGACACCCCTGAAGCACCCGAGGATTCCTTGAAAGGCTTTGAGAGGCTTGGCTCTGCAGAGCGAGAGATGAAGCCTATTACTGCAGGGAAATCAATGACAGAGCACTGTCCACACCAGCACTTAGGTGGGTGTAACTTGTCTCACTCGGGGGGTGGCTTCTTCACACCCCTGAGCGACATACGTTCTACCGACACAAGGGGGAGTGTAGATGCAGCCTTAGCAGAGAAGCGATTTAGAAAACAGGTTTTGTTTTGGAGGAAATGCAGGAACCCCGGGTTTGTAATAACCCAAAGGAGAGTCCGACCCCATCAGTCACCTTCCCCACTTTGCACTTGGCCCTGGGATAGTTGTTTTCTCTCAGCCTCTGCCCACTATCATGCCATGTGAAGGGGAAGGAGCCATGCACCTGTCTAGGGTGCTTCTGACATCCGAGAGGGGAGAAAGGAAAAAAGAGGCTCAGTCCCACATGCTACTCACACAGGGGGTGGGAACTTTTGTGGTCATTTCAGTCGAGTCAAGGGGCTCCAAAAGAGTCAAAGGTGCTCACGTGACCCTGTCCCTGTTGTTGGGGACACTGGGGCATGGCCACTAGGTAACTCGAGGTGATGGAAGACCATGAGTGTCGATGAAGCCCCCTCGCACTAGGCCCAAGTGTCCTTGGCCCCCCCGCCTGGAGGCACTCGCAGCAGCTCTGCGTACTAGGCCCAAGTGTCCTTGGACCCCCGGCCTGGAGGCACTCGCAGCAGTTATGCTGAGGATCTGCAACAATATGGTGCAGAGTCAGACTGCCTGAAACTAAACAAGGCCAAACGGGGCAGATATGGAAGAATCATAGAATCATAGAATATCAGGGTTGGAAGGGACCTCAGGAGGTCATCTAGTCCAACCCCCTGCTCAAAGCAGGACCAATCCCCATTTGCCCCATATCCCTAAATGGCCTCCTCAAGGGTTGAACTTACAACCCTGGGTTTAGCAGGCCAAAGCTCAAACCACTGAGCTATTCCCCCCCCCCCACTGAGCTATCCCTCCCCCCTTCAGAACAATGCTGAATCAAGCAGCTTTATGTATAGTTTAACAAATGATACAAAAAACAAGGGAACTAGCTGGGAACTGGATTGGCTGGCTAGATGAATACTTAGGGCAGCTTGCTATTGGATAAGGATGCTGAAGAAAGGATGCATAAAAGCCTGTGTAACTTCCTGCTCTGGGTGCAGGATTGGAGATTCTATTCTCCCTGGACCTTTCTGAAGCTTCAAATAAACTTTTCTGCTTCTCCACCCCGTTGTGATTATTGGGTGACGCACACCGGGTAATGAACCCCTCCTCCTGCTGTTGTTTAGCCTCTCGGCACTGGGTGCCGGCAACTCTGTCCAACATTAAAGAGGTGAAACAAGGCTGGCAGTTTGGACTGCTGGACAGAACAAGCCTTCAGGCCGAAAAGCCAACAACCTTTCTCCCCATTTCAGCAAAAAACAACATTCAAGAAACCCCCACAAAAACAGGCACCTGAAAAGTCCTGCCCCCGACTTCACCTTTCCACGGTCTTCTCCGCACTCTCTCCCGCCCCGAGTGAGAATCCGACCCCTTGACCAACGCACCACAGTGAGACCCGAATGCAGCTCTCCCTCTGCAGGCAGGATGGTGGAGAAAAACACAGGTGAAAAACCCTCCCGGCTCAGCTGCGCAGGGAGCCTTGGCAAGGACGTGGTGGAAAGGTGACGCCGGGATCTCTCACACGGGAAAGGAGACTCGGGCCCGAGTCCAACCAACCCTTTGGGAACTCGAAGGAAGCCGCATCCCACAGGCGTTTCCACAGCCCAGCCACCAGCCCCACACCCAGGCCGGAGGGGCCGGGACACGGGAAGGGGCAGCAGCCAACGCCCCCGGGGGGAGGGCTGGGGCGGGAGCTGCAGCCAGGCCCCTGGACCTGCAGGGAGATGCAGACCCTGACGGCAACCAGCCACGTTTGCCCACGTGTGTGTGTGAGACACGTTTGTGTGTGCGTGATGTCTTGTGTGTGTGCTGTGTGTCGGCCAGAGTGTTGTGTTCAGTGTGTGTGTAATGTGTTGTGTTTCGTGTTGTGTGTGTGGTGTGTGTGTTGAGTTGTGTGCCATTTTGTGTGTCATGTTGAGTGTGTGTTGAGTTGTGTGCCATTTTGTATGTCATGTTGAGTGTGTATTGTGTGCTTGTGATATCATGAGACCTGTTGTGTGTGATGTGCTGTGTGTCGCACACACAGACACAACACATTGTACGCCGCACGCACAACACGTCACGTGTAGCACGTCACACGCACAGCATGCTGCATGTAGCACGCACACACACAAAACATTGCACGTCGCACGCACACACACAACACGTCGCCTGTTGCACGATGCACCTTGCACATAGCACGGACACACACAACACGTTGCGCGTCGCACACACAGCACCTCGCACCTCATACTCACAAACACGTCTCAGACACGCACAACACGACACACACCACATCACATAGACAGAAAAAACTACACACGTCACACATACAGAAACACACACAACACGACACACAGCACGTCACATACACAGCACAACACACAAAACGGCACACAACATAACACAGGCACACAACCTGACAGACAACACATCACAGACACTCACACAGACACAGACACACACAACACATCACACAACGCGTCTCACACACACAACACATCACACAACACATCACACACACACACCAACACACACAAGACGACATACAACATGACACACGCTTCACACAAAACACGTAACATGACACCACACACACAACACCATACACACACTGAACACGACACAAAATGGCCCACAATACAACACAAACACACATCACACACAACACATCACACACACACACACACACCACAAAGACAGACACACAGTACATCACACACACACACACCACACGTCTCACACACCCACACCCACACACCACGTCACATGTCACCACAAACACACAACCACACACAATCCATACCACACTCTAGACCACACACAACACACACACGACACACAACCCGTCATATACATACGCATAACATGACACACACACAACATGAGACAAATACACACAAAAACATTTCACACACACAACACGACACACAACCCGTTTCACACACACACATAACACAACATGACACACAAACAATACAACACACACAGAAACAAATCGCATGTCCCACACAACACGTCACACGTTGCACGCATACACAGAACACATCACATGCACACATGTATGCAAGTCGCACGACACACACACAGAAACACGTCACACACACACACATGTGACACACAACATGACACACAACACATCACACACACAAACAACTCTCTCACACACACACAAGACGACACAGAACCCGTCTCACACAGACACACACAGCACAACATGTAACACACAACATGACACACAACACGTCACACATACAACACATCGCACGTCGCACATCGTGCGGACACACACAATACATCGCATGTCACATGTTGCAAGTCACACCTGCACACACAACACATCGCGCATCGCACGTCACACACACAACATGTCGAATGTCGGACACACAACACGTCGCACGTTGCACGCACACTCAGTACGGCACACGTCGCGCATTGCACGCCACACTTTGAACACACAACACGTCCCGTGTCGCACATTACACACAAAATCATTGCATGTCGCCCTCACATGTTGCACGTCGCACATCGCACACACAACACGTCACACGTCGCACAAACAAACACACAATGCGTCACAAACACAACACATCACACACACACAAACAGGTCTCTCACGCACAACATGAAACACAACACATCACACACACACAACACAACACACAACACGTCACACAGACACAAACACAAACAACATGACATTCATGTCAGACCTACACCCCCACACGCCACATGACACCACAAACACACCACACACACACACCATGTCACACACACACACACAAAACACATCACACAGATAGGCACAAACACATACAACATGACACACAACACGACACACCCAAGACTACGCAAAACACATCACATACACACACACACACACACCATGTCACATGACACCACAAACACAACATCACACACACACTCAACACGGCAAAGAAGAAGACGCACATGTGAAGTGTGGGGTGCGATGTCTTCTGTTTGCGTGTGCGACATGCAACATGCAACGTGCAATGTGAGGCGTGTTGTGTGTGCGTGACGTGCAATGTTTTGTGTGTGTGATGTGCGACGCAGGACGTGTTGTGTATGTGACGTACGATATGCTCCGGGTGGGGTCTGTGTGTGTTGCTGCACAAGCTGATTGCGATGTCCCGGAGGCCAACAGCAAAGAGGGTTCGGCGTCCGCTTTCTTGCCCTGCCGTCAGTCTGCCACCGGGCTGGGGGGACAGCGGCTGGGGACCCCAGGAGCTGCTGAGATACGCAGAGGATCCCTGGGAAGGGAGAAGACGACGGGAGAATCAGACTCTTCCAGCAACGAGCCACATTTGCCCAGTGCTGACGCTGTCAGGCCTCCGCATTTTGGGCCAGAAACCAACAGCCAAATCGAGCTGGAAAATTGAAGCACTTGCAAATGGCCCTTGTAGCGTCTCACCAGACCGTCGGCGACCGTCTGGGGGTGAGCTGTGGGCTCCCGAGAGGTAGAATCCAGGGCCTGCCTCTTCGCTTCCCACGGCCAGGTATTTTCAGCCCCCAACAATTAGGGGAAGAACAGGGAGATGAAAAGCCAAAGAAAGTTTCAAGAGTTCTCCTTCCTGGCTGAGCTGGGGGCGCTGTCCAGGTCACGGATGGTCATTCTGGGGAGGGATGTGGGTCTGGTCCACTTTGCAGGCGGTTGATCTGGGGAAGGATGTGGGTCTCAGATATCTGGAGGATTGGCCCAGAGCCCAGTCTTGTGGGGGCACAGCTGGTGGTCCTCATCCTCGTCTGTCTGCCTCTCTTCTGCCAGAGAAGGCAAGCCAGGCTAGTACGAATAATGATGCTGTAAATAAAATGGAATCCAGTTGTGGATGTTTTTTCTTTGAAAAAATATTTTCACACTTTTCAATCGGCCCCTGGTAGTTCCTAGGAGAAATGTGAAGGATGAGATCTTGGAACAGTTCCCTCTTCGTGGGAGCAACAGCTGGCTGGGGTTTTGGCTGCTCAGGCTTTTGTTCCCTGGTTTTACCCACTGTGGTTTCTTTTGCATGGATTTCATGTACCTGTGTGTAAGTTTTTGCCCAAAGGCACACAGCTGTACAGGTTTTATCTACAACCTTTACAAGTTGAAGCTGCAGATGGAGGGAGCTCCCAGCAATGGCAGCCTTAAGGGGGTGGGCGGCTAGAAGCTGGGGGACTGGATTGGGACCCCCCAACACTTACTGCTCTCTCTGCCCTGCAGTTTTAGTCCCCCCAGATTAGCCTGATTATCACAACAAAATTTTGTTTCTCCTGCTGCTAACAGCCCACCTTCATCGATTGGTCTCGTTAAGGGTTGTTATGGCAACCCCCATTTTCTCGTCTTCTCTGTATCACTATATCTATATCTTCCTGATATATTTTCCCCTGCATGCATCTGATGAAGTGGGCTTTAGCCCATGAAAGCTTATGCTGAGATAAATATGTTCGTCTCTAAGGTGCCACAAGTCCTCCTCATTCGCTTTTCCTGACTGATTGTGCTGGGGGCTCTGCCTGGCTCCAGCGCTCCGGTCCCTCAGCGACCAAGGCCACCTGGGAACCCTGATCGATTCCAGCTTCAAGGAGTGCTGAGATCCATCTGTCTCTTTCTGTGCCTCTGTCTCTCTCTAGGAATAGCCTCCTGACCCTGCCTCATGTGATCAGTAAGAGTTTGCTAGCCCCACACCCCACCTCCATGGGTGGTTTTGGCTTCTCCATTCACTCTGCAGCAACGCTCCTTGTACCCAAGCTAAAGATCCCTGCAGCCCCAAAAGTCCTCGGGGTTTGCTCATCAAGTGGGTTACTAGCAGAATGGTTGTGGGGTGAAGGTGGAGATAGGGATGTGCTGAACCTGGGGCATAGGGTGGTGGCAGATTAAGGTGTTGCTCAGCCCAGCCAGCTGAGTCCAAGGACATAGGAGGGGACCGGCTTTAAATTGCTGTTCAGTCCAGCCCACTGAGTCCCGGGACACATCAGGGGTCAGCTTGTGAGTGCTGATGACCCAGTCCTCTCTGACATGCTAACTTCATGTGTGTGTGCCTGTGTGTCTGTTCATGTTCATCACATTTGGGGGCTGGAAGACCCCAGCCCTGGGGAACCGAGGTCCTGCAGGGTAGCTCCATTGGGAGGGAACTTGCAGAAGGAAGGAGTAGCGATCCAAAGGAAAACACAAGTGACACAAGCAGCACATTGACAGAATTGCAGAATCTCCCCCCACCAGAAGAGTAACCCTAACAAATGGGCGTACCCCAAGGTGAAGGGCAATTCTGGTAACAGCTCATTTGGGGCTTCTTTGGAAGGGGGATGGACGTCATTCTTGCGACAAGGCACCTGCTATGGCCAAAAACAATTTAGCCCTGTGCGCCCTTCCAGACAAGTCTTATGTCCCAAATACTTTGGGTCTTCCGGGATAAGTCCCCGAATAATCAAGGATCTTGACCAAAAAGGTCGTTATGTCTAAAAAGGAAGAAAGATTGTCGTTGTGTACACCATGAAGCAAGCCCTGCAACTTCTGGACACGTATCCCGACAGTCCACAGGGGGCACATCAAGGAACGTTCAAAGCGAGACGGGCGTTCTTTTTGGGGAGACTAACCCCCATTGCGCTGACCAGGAGAAGGGGGAAGTGGGAGCCTGCAGCGCCATCTAACGGCCAAAGGAGAAATCGCCGGCTTCTGGACCTGTGCGCGCCCTTGGTTCGGTTCACATGCAAAGCTGTGTCACGCCAGGTTGGGAAAACGGGGTTCTGCTGCACGACATCATCCTCTGGAATGACTCAACCCGACAGGACACCTCCTACGATACACTGCTCCGAGTGACGCTCTCAAACAGGTCACCACAGCTCCCCAGTCTCCCCCCACCGGGAGGCAGGTGTGAGAGGATTGTTCTCCCCAACTGACAGAAGGAGAAACAAAGGCTGAGAAAGGCGAAGGGCCTTGTCTTCCATCACACAACCTGTCGGGATAGAGTTGGGAACAGGACCCGGGTGTCCTGACTTTCAAACGAACCATCAGTCTGGAGTTTCACACACTGAATGATCAGAATAAAGGGATCTGCAATGAGCTACAGACCAACAACCATTCACATTGATTCTTCAGCAAGTGTTTTAGAAGCAGGAGAACAACAGCGAGAACCAGGAACGGCTCAGAGACAATCAGCAGCAAGAAGGAGAACAATTCACCAAGCAGATGATTGGTTCTGGCTTATTTGCTGGGCCTTAAACGAGAACAACAAAGTCCTGAATCTCCACCCTGCCACGAGACCCCCTGCTCAGCCAATCAGCGTGGAGACTCTGGCGGTGGGCTGAGGGTTCCCCAGATGGCCCAGGGATGGCTCAGGTCACCGGTGAGGATCACTCTCAGAGCAAGCTTCCTGTCCCATCTCTTTGGGAGGCCTCCCACCATGAGGGCTATACAGTAGCCCCCTCCTTGCCAGTGGATGGAGGGAAGCAGGAAAAGGGAAACCAAAAAAGACAAACCCCAAGGACTCTAAGGGACAAAGGCCAAGCTGGGGGAAAATTGTCCCACCTTAACCTCCTGTTTTCCGTGCCGAGAATTTGGCCAGCACCGGGCGGATCAGGCTGCCTCGGTACTAAACTTCTCTGGGGCTCTTACTTCTCCACAGGGACGTCTGTCTTCTCGCTCAATGAGCAGTGGGAAAGGAGAAAACTCCAGAGAGGCTCCACCTCGCGCTCACATACGAGACCCTGAATTCTCTCTCAGTCCTCAAGGAGACACCTCCAGAAGGAGACTCCCTGCAGCAAAGCCCCGGGGGTCTCTGAGATCCCCCTGCCCTGCAGCCTGTCCTCCCTGGCCGTTGTCGTGGACTCTCTGTGAGGTCACCGCCTCCCAACCGCCTTTCACCAATCAGCTGAGTGCTGCAAAAGGCCCTTGTGATGTCACTGCCACCCCCACCCCTGCCCTGCAGGGCTCATGTCCTGCCCCGAGCCGGCTCCTGTGCGTGTTTGAGCTGCTCCCCCTGGGTCACCCCCACACACTCAGTGGTCGTGCAAGGGTTCACGCAGGCCACACGTGGAACCATCAGAGGATGCTCAATGTGCCGCACTCGGTTTTGCAGAAATTTGGAGACTTGAAGGCCAGAAGAGACTCTTAGATCATCTCATCTGGCCCCCTACACATCACAGGCCTCCTGTATGGCGCAGTCGCGAGTTGTCATAAATATAAAGGGAAGGGTAAACCCCTTTAAAATCCCTCCTGGCCAGAGGAAAAATCCTCTCACCTGTAAAGGGTTAAGAAGCTAAAGGTAACCTCACTGGCACCTGACCAAAATGACCAATGAGGAGACAAGATACTTTCAAAAGCTGGGAGGAGGGAGAAAAACAAAGGGTCTGTGTCTGTCTGTGTGATGCTTTTGCCGGAGACAGAACAGGAATGGAGTCTTAGAATTTAGTAAGTAATCTAGCTAGGTATGTGTTAGATTATGATTTCTTTAAATGGCTGAGAAAATAGCTGTGCTGAATAGAATGACTATTCCTGTCTGTGTGTCTTTTTTGTGACTTAAGGTTTTGCGTAGAGGGATTCTCTATGTTTGAATCTAATTACCCTGTAAGATATCTACCATCCTGATTTTACAGAGGTGATTCCTTTTTACTTCTATTAAAAGTCTTCTTGTAAGAAAACAGAATGCTTTTTCATTGTTCTCAGATCCAAGGGCTTGGGTCTGTGGTCACCTATGCAAATTGGTGAGGATTTTTACCAAACCTTCCCCAGGAAGTGGGGTGCAAGCGTTGGGAGGATTTGGGGGGGAAAGACGTGTCCAAACTACGTTTTCTCAGGAACCCAGATAAAGTTGGTGGTGGCAGTGGAAGTTCAGGGGCAAAAGGGTAAAATAGTTTGTACCTTGGGGAAGTTTTAACCTAAGCTGGTAAAAGTAAGCTTAGGAGGTTTTCATGCAGGAGGGGGTTGAGGGATGCGGGGCGGCTTACCTCGGGATGGGGGGCTCCCCAGCTCCCACCAGCATAGCTCTGCAGCTCCTAGGTGGCAGAGGGGTTGTGGGGGGTGTCTCCACACCACTCTGCACATGCCTGCAGGCCCTGCCCCCCGCAGCTCCCATTGGCTGAGGTTCCTGGCCATTGGGAACTGTGCCCACCCCCCAGGACCAGCAGGGGTCCCACTCCCAGGCTGCGCAATGCAGCCCCCTCCGCCAGCACCAGTGGGGTCCCGGGCCTCCTCCCCCAGCACCTGGGATGCCCCCGATCTGCCCCTAGTAGTACACACTTAGTAGATTACAAGCTTTCTAATGATATGTTACATGGGGCATTTAGCATAAAGCATATTCCAGGCATGTTATGTTCCTGTTCATAAGCATATTTTCATAAAGCATATGAGTGCAACGTCACAACGGCCTCACAGAGAGTAAAGTTACCATGAGCTGTGGGTTTAGGGAACCCCGGGGAGCAGACCAGGCTCCCTGCAGTGCAGGAATCACTTCATGGGGCGAGGGGTGCTGCGTGGAGTTTACAACATGGCCACTGTGGTCACTGTTGCAGGGAATGGGGTATTGCGGGACAGCTGCTGGAGGATGGTTAGGGTAGATGTAGGCCAATGCCATCTGGAGAGGTGGTTTTACTGCATCACCGTAAGGGAGCAATTACATTGGCCAAAGACAAATTTGAGTGCAGAGCTGGGCACAGCGAGGTGAATGCAAGGCAATGTATGCCAGCCGAACTGTGGTGTTGACAGGCCTAAGGGGCTTGGTTGCTTGAGGCACAGCTAGCCATGCCATGGTGTAGGGGCCACTACCAGCTGTTCTGCCCACACTACCTGTCATAAATATAAAGGGAAGGGTAAACCCCTTTGAAATCCCTCCTGGCCAGGGGAAAGGTCCTCTCACCTGTAAAGGGTTAAGAAGCTAAAGGTAACCTCGCTTGCACCTGACCAAAATGACCAATGAGGAGACAAGATACTTTCAAAAGCTGGGAGGAGGGAGAGAAACACAGGGTCTATAATCTGTCTATATGCTGGTCTTTGTCGGGGATAGACCAGGAATGGAGTCTTAGAACTTTTAGTAAGTAATCTAGCTAGGTATGTGTTAGATTATGATTTCTTTAAATGGCTGAGAAAAGAATTGTGCTGAATAGAATAACTATTTCTGTCTGTGTATCTTTTTTGTAACTTAAGGTTTTGCCTAGAGGGGTTCTCTATGTTTTTGAAGCTAATTACCCTGTAAGATATCTACCATCCTGATTTTACAGGAGGGATTTCTTTATTTCTATTTAATCCTATTTTTATTAAAAGTCTTCTTGTAAGAAAACAATGCTTTTTCATTGTTCTCAGATCCAAGGGTTTGGGTCTGTGGTCACCTATGCAAATTGGTGAGGCTTTTTATCCAACATTTCCCAGGAAAGGGGGGGTGGAAGTGTTGGGAGGATTGTTCATTGTTCTTAAGATCCAAGGGTCTGGGTCTGTAGTCACCTAGGCAAATTGGTGAGGCTTTTTACCAAACCTTGTCCAGGAAGTGGGGTGCAAGGTTTTGGGAAGTATTTTGTGGGGAAGGACGCGTCCAAACAGCTCTTCCCCAGTAACCAGTATCAGTTTGGTGGTGGTAGCGGCCAGTCCAAGGACAACGGGTGGAATATTTTGTACCTTGGGGAAGTTTTGACCTAAGCTGGTAAAGATGAGCTTAGGAGGCTTTTCATGCAGGTCCCCACATCTGTACCCTAGAGTTCAGAGTGGGGGAGGAACCTTGACACGGGGTCAGACCAAAGATCCATCTAGCCTGTGTCCGTCTGCCGACAGTGGCCAGTGCCAGGTGCCCCAGAGGGAATGAACAGACAGGAATCATGCCGGGATCCATCCCTTGTCGCCCCATTCCCAGCTTCTGACAAACAGAGGTTAGGGACACCATCCCTGCCCATCTTGGCTAATCGCCATCGATGGACCAAGCCGCCAGGAATCTCTCTAGTTCCCTGTCGAACCTTTTGATCCCAGGACCCTGCTCAGGAACAGTGAAGTACCAAGTTCTAATAAAGAAACAGCTTCTGATACCAGGGCAGCTCTTCTTCCTCCTCCCCTCCCATGGGGATGAGCAGCCCCCCCAACTGTCTCTCTGCCCCAGGCCTCCTTCTCTCATCACCCCTTCAGCCTCCTTCCAAATATCCCCTTCCTCCCATCACCTCTTCAGCCCCCATCACTCCCTTCAGTCTCCCCCAACTGCCCCAGTCCCCCTCCCCTCATCGTCCCCTCAACCTTCCCCCCCTTCCCAGGCTCCTCCCTAGCTGCCCTTTCAGTCTTCCCCCCCTACAACCAACTGCCCTCCTTCAGCCTTCCCCCCGAACCCCTTATCCAGCTGCCCCACCTGACCCCCTTTAGCCTCCCTCCAACTGCCCCTTCACCCCCTCCCCCACTCCTCTCCCTCTGCCTCTCCCCAAATCCCAGCTCTACCATGCTGAGGTTCCCTTCCCCACAACCATCTGCTTCCTTCCCATGGGGAACAGGGGCAGGAAATGCTTTTTGAAAAACCTGCTGCCAAATAAAAAGTAAAACAAGCCACGCAAGCCCCTCCCTTGCTTTGTGTGTGTGTGTGGGGGGGGGGGGGCGGGGCGGGGGTTGTTCTGAGCACACTCTGTTCAGGGAAGGGATGGAGTTGGCCAAAGGGGCACGTTGAATCCTTAGCAGAGAATTCCTTTCTCCACGATGTTAGCGGAGCGTTGCTGTTAAATGTCAGCCAACGAATGCAGCATTTGAAACAATCTGACGGTAAATCCCTTGCCCTCTCAGTTGCTGGAGTTCTCGCACCCTCTGCTCTTGGGAGGTCCCCATGTGATGTGGTGTCTTATTTCCATAGCGTCTTGGAGATTAGACGGGACCTCAATTTCCACGGTAAAAAATGAAGCGTAACTCCTTCCCTTCCCCCATTTGACTTAGGAAAAATAAATCCTGTCCCCTCCCGCAGCCCCAAACCAGCCCCACAGGAGGTGCTGTGGCCAGGAGAGAGGTGCCTCGGCCCTGGCCCTGAGCTGCTGTGGTAAGAGAGGGCTCGGGTGGGGGTGAGTCCTCTCTGCCTGGGGCAACCTGCACCCCAAACCCCTCATGCCCAACCACACCCTGAACCCCACACCCCCAGACGGAGCCCTAACCCCCACCCCCCACCCCAACCCTCTGCCCCATCACCATCTCCAGAGGGGATCACTCTCAGATCCACACCCACTGCTTTGGGAGGACCCCCCACAATGAGAGCAACGCCTCCACACCCCCTCCTTGGACGGGGGAGGGAAGCAGGGAAAAGGGGGAAAAGAAGCAAGAGAAGAGGAGAAAAGAGCAAAAGGGAAACCAAAAAGGATAAACCCCCAGGTCCCCAGTGATTCCAAGGGTCACAGTCCGAGGTAGGAAATCAAATTCTGCCCCCTTAAGCCAGTGTTTTCTGTGCCGAGAATTCTGCCTGCAGCAGGTGCATCAGACCCAACAGGTTCCAAACCTCTCGGAGCCTCTGACCTTGTCCAAGAGACGTTCGTTTTCTGGCACAACCAGGGGTAGGAAAGGAGAAAACTCCACAGAGGCTCCTCCTCACGCTCACAGACGGGAATCCTAATTCTCTCCCCGTCCTCGAGGGGAGACCTGGAGAAGGAGACGTGCGGCAGCAAAGCCGGGGGGGGGGGGTCTCAGCGACTGCCCTGGCCCTGCACCTCGGCCCTGCCCGGCTGATGTCGGGGTCTCTCGGTGAGGTCACCCCCTCCCCACCACCTTTGCCCAATGGGCTGAGTTCCTGCAAAAGGCCTTGGTGATGTCACTGCCCCACCCACCCCTCCCCTCCAAGCTGATGTCCTGCCCCTGCCCAGCCTCTTTGGAGGTTGGAGTTGTTGCCCCTGGATCTCGGGTTGCCAACTTCCGGACCCAACAAAACTGAACACCCTTGTGCCCCCCTTGCCATGGTCCTGGCCCGCTCACGCCATCTCCCTCCCCTCCGTCGCTCCCTCTCCCCCACGCTCCCTCACTCGCTCATTGTCACCGCGCTGAGGAGGGCTGGGGAGGGCCCCTTTTCAACTGGGTGTTGTCAGGACGCACCTGGGAAGGAGGGCTGCCTGCCAAGCACCTTTAGGAGGAGGCGTCCCTCCCTGTCAGAAAATCATCTCCCTCCCTCAGCTCAGGGATGGCCTGAATTGCCCCTTCTCCCGGCAGAGCCAGAGGATTGGAAGCAGCAACATCAAACCCCTGTGTGGCTCGCAGGAATGAACACAAACACGCCCTTGTAGCTGGACAGATGGTGAGTTTTACCCCTGGGAAACAACAAGGCTCAAGAGAAAGGTGGTGGCCCCACATCTAAGGAATAAAACACAACACAGTCATCATCGTTACGCCCGTCCTTGCCCCTTTATACTTCGACTGTCTCGCTCCCGCCACCCTCGCCCTCCGTGGGTTCAGTGAGAGCCGCACTCAGTGCTTCCGACACACACAGACTCACACACACATCTTGCAAGGAAAACCTCACCACGGAGCCACATGCACCTGTTGCTTCCCTGCCCCCCTGCTCTCCAGAATCCAATCCCAAGGAAAGCTTGTCGGGCCCAGAGCTGGCGGGCGCCCGGTGCTGGAGCATTGAAGCCACCGTGACGGCACTCAGAGGAAAGATGCTGAGAGATGCAAGTTAAGAATTGGCCGGTCAGGTTTCCAGTCCCCTCACAGGTCATTCCCTCACTCGAGCAAAGGGGCACATCTCAATTCTCAGCTGGCTCAGTCGAGCTGCATCGTTCTTGTTTCCACTCAGTCAGGTTTGAGGCCTGTTTCGCACCCTGTCTTTGAGAAGACAGTCAGAAACTACTCTCTGAAACAGCCAATGCAGGAGGACGTGTTATCACTCCTGCCCCAACACAGACAGACAAAGAGAGAAATGTTCTCGCTTTGAGGGTGGGACTCCATGCCCTGGGCCAAAGACGAGCACCTCTCTTTGACCTTGGTCGCTCCTTCAGCTTTTCTTTCAGCAGGGAGCCCGAGAGCTCAGGTGCTGGAGCGCTGCGTTGGTCAGTGAAGCTCGGTGAGCTCCAATGTCACTCGGCTCTTCTACCAGCAAGTCAAAACACAGGCAGGATTTCCTCATTTGACAATACTGGGGCTGTCTGAGGGTCTGTCCACGCTGCACACTGAGCCTGTCTCTATGTGGCCTGGGCTTGCTGACTTGTGTTGCCAAGCCGGTGTTTGAGCATCCAGACTGCAGGGGAAACTCAGGCCTCACACTGTGTCTATCTGTCAAGGTTCCTTCCCCACTCTGAACGCCAGGGTACAGATGTGGGGACCTGCATGAAAACCTCCTCAGCTTACTTTTACCCGCTTAGGTTAAAACTTCCCCAAGGTACAAACTATTTTACCTTTTGCCCTTGGACTTTCGCTGCTACGACCAAAAGTCTAACCGGGTTTTTTATTAGGAAAGAGCTGTTTGGAAACATCTTTCCCCCAAAAATCTTCACCAAAACATTGCACCCCCCTTCCTGGGGAAGGTTTGGGAAAAATCCTCATCAATTTGCATAGGTGACCACAGACCCAGACCCTTGGATCTTAAGAACAATAAAAAAGCATTCAGTTTCTTAAAAGAAGAATTTTAATAGAAGAAAAAGTAAAAAGAATCACCTCTGTAAACTCAGGATGGTAAATACCTTACAGGGTAATTAGATTCAAAACACCGAGAATCCCTCTAGGCAAAACCTTAAGTTACAAAAAGACACACAGACAGGAATATCCATTCCATTCAGCGCAGCTTATTTTCTCATCCATTTATAGGAATCAGAATCTAACGCATATCTAGCTTGATTACTTACTAAGTTCTAAGACACCATTCCTGTTCTGTCCCCGGCAAAAGCATCACACAGACAGATCCCGACCCTTTGTTTCTCCCCCCCCCCCCAACTTTTGAAAGTATCTTATCTCCTCATTGGTCATTTTGGTAAGGTGCCAGCGAGGTTCTCCTAGCTTCTTAACCCTTTACAGGTGAGAGGATTTTTTCCTCTGGCCAGGAGGGATTTAAAGGTGGTTAGCCTTCCCTTTCTATTTATGACTCTATCCTACCGCAGGAAGTCGTCCTAAGTTACGCTGCTCCCGCTGCGTGAATAACAGAGCTGGATTTGACGTCGCTTCGGTCGACTTCCTGCTGTGTCTACACTGGGCTGGGTCGACGGGAGACGCTCTTCGGTCGACTTCCCTTCCTCCTGCCGTTCCCGGCGCAGTCCCAACGGCGACCGGAGAGCACTCTGCTGTCAATTTAGTGGGTCTTCACTCGACCCCCACGACATCAACCCCCAGTGGATCCACCGCAGCAAACAGAGCCTCCCAACCGTGCTGCCCCATCCACATGGCACGACTTAGACCCGAGTGGGAAATTCAGCTCCTGTGGGGTGTGTCACCCTCATCCGCTGAAGATGCTCCCCGAGTCTCCAGGGATTCCTGCTCTAACTGCTCTCCAGCCGGTTTGTGTCCATACGCTCCCCGCGGGGAGGCTGTGAGTGGCCTGGTTAGAAGCGCTGGTTGCTCAGGCCTGGCAGGGAAGGGAAGCTCCGGGCAGCATTGACAGTCTGGAGATCCCTCCGGGGAAGCACAGGCGGTGGGTGGAACAGGCGGGGAGGCGAAGCTGCGGGGTCCTGCGGACGCCCTGAAACCAGCTCACAGACCCCCGGGGGTCACGCTGCCCTACACGCTGTTGCAGTAATGTTTGTACAAGGCGTGACGCTGAAAGAGCAGCTTGTGTCAGAGTGTATTCAGGCCAATGGATGTATGTGTCAGTAGAGATCAAAGCGACTGTTAAATGTTCAACTGTATTGTGTGTTTAAACCTCCTGAAAACTCGTGGAATGTTGTTTGCACTGTTTTCACTTCTCTGTGTCCTGTTACGCTGTGATAGCAAAGAGTTGCCTTGTGCAGACCCCTGTCACTAAATAAGCCCTCAAAGGAGAATGAAGGTGTGTGGGATGCAAGTGAAGAAAAGGTTCATTTCCAAAGAAGGGGTGGTAAGAAGCAGGATCCCTGGGCGGGGGGCAGGAGGGTGGTTTGCACTGTTGTTGCCCAGGGTGGGAATGGGGAACTGGGCTCTGGCTTAAAGCGGTGTCAGGCTTCGAGGGGCTGGGTTCAGAGCTGGAGGTTCGAGTTGGGGTGAGGGTTGGGCTACAGTTTTGGTTCAGGGGTTTCGAGTTGGGGGGCAGGTTATGGGGTCAGGGTTCCAGTTGGGTTCCGGGTAGGGGGTGGGGTTTACATTTTGGGGGAGGGTTTGGCCAGCAGCAGCATAGAAGTGCGGGTGGCAATGGGGTGCAGCCAATAGTGATAAGTTGGGGGTCTTTTAGGTCGTTTTATTGTCAGTAGCACCCTGGGGAGGGGGGAGGGTCATGTTTACGACAGGGGGCTAAAGTGTTGGGGAACGGGGTGGCAAGTTGACCCATCCCACTTCGCACTTCCCACACGGACACGCACAATACGTCGAACGCATGGATGCACACACGTCACACACACACGATGACAGAAAACAGCACACAACACGACACACAAAAGTAACACATGACACAGACACACACACAACACGACACGGAAAGCATCACACACAAAACATCACACACACTCAACACAACACGACCCACAATACGTCACACACACACACGCAAACACGACACACAACACTTCTCACACTCAAGACGACACACAACATGAACCACATCACGTCTACGTCATGCACATGTCGCACTACGCACGTGCACACGTACAACACGTCGCACGCACGCACACACTACATGTCACACACACACAATGCCCACAACACGACACATGACACAAAATGGCACACGACAGTGAGACACACGCACATGACACTGACACGTTGCACGTGGAACACAGAGGACGTCGCACGTCACGCACAACACGTCGCACTTTACATGTCACACAGACAACACGTAGCACACAGCACGTCGAGCGTTGCTCGTGCATCGCACGTCGCAGGTTGTAGACCCCACGTTTCATGTTATACACACAACACATCGCACACTGCCTGTCGCACGTTGTAGACAGCACGACACATGCCGCACACACAACACATTGCACGTCGCAGGCACGTTGCGCATTGCGCGTCGCACACGCACAACACGACACACAACCGGTCACACACACAAAAATCACACACAACACTGACATGCAACATGTTACACACTCAACAAAACACTCAAGACAACACACACACAACCATGTCTCACACACACACGACACCACATGACACACTACGTCTCACAGACACAAACACGTCTCTCACACACGTCGACACACATTCACACACACACACACGGCACACGACACATGATGTCTCACACATGACACCGAGACACACGACGTCTCACACGCCCATGACACGTCACACGACACACAAGACGGCAGAGGACACGACACCGAAATCCCACCCCGGAGACGACCCCCCGCGGGGGCGAGAGCGGAGCGGGGACGGTCGGGGGAACTCGGTCTCTGGGCGGCGCGTGGGGCCGGTGTGGGCGGGAGGGAAGAGGGCGGCAGGGCCGAGGGCGAGATTCCCAGCCCCCGTCGAGCGCTGGGGAGCGAGGGCTCCGGCTCGGCTCTCGCAGCGGCTCTGGCGAGGAATGGTGCCGGAGCTCTCGCCGGAGGGGAACGCGGCCGGAGGGGCCTGAGCCGCGTGGGCCTCTTTCCAAGGAGGCGGAACCAGGCCTCCGCTCTCTGCCCGCTGCAGACCCGGCTGCCAGGTCGGCGCTTCCAGTTCCTCGTCCGCACTCGCCGTCTTCTCGTGTGTTCGCCAACTCGCTCTCTCCTCTGCTCTCCTGGTGCCGTCTCCCTTTGTAGGACACGGGTAGGTGTGCATTCCCACAGGTGAGGTCTCGGGAGCCATGGAAAAGTCGGAGCGGACGAAGATCATGCAGGGCAGTAGAAAGGCTGCTGAAAGTACCTGAAGAGACAAAGGGAATGAGAAGGGGGAAGTCCAGACTAAGACAGGAGTCTAGTCTGTAAAGAGAAACAACGGGAAGTCTTCAAGTTGCCGAAAGACATTTAGGATGGGAAATGACTTCTTGAATCCAGTCTCTTTAAGATCTTAGGCTTAGTATGTGTGTGTATTTGTATTTGCTTAGCAATCTGCCTTCTTCTGTTTGCTATCCCTTATAATCACTGAAAATCTGCCTTTTCTAGTGAAACTATTTTTTGTTTATTATTATTATTATTAATAAACTCAATTTGTGCAGCGGGTGCTCTGGGAGGAAAAGCTTTGTGCATTACTCCAAGGGGCCGCCCGGTGTCACTGTTGCTCCATGAGGGAAATGATTTGAGCATGACCTGAATTGGCCACCCACTGTCACTATTGGGCCAGGAGGGAAATGATTTGTGCATTACACTGACTGGCCACCCGGTGTCACTGTTGCTCCGTTAGGGAAATTATTTGTGCATTACCCAGAGTGGCCACCGAGTGTCACTGTTGCTCCACGAGGGAAATGGTTGGTGCATGACCCTGAGTGGTGTGAAGGAAAAGTTAGCCTGGGTGACTCCATTTTGGTCTGGGGCCCACCATTGTCTAAAAGCAAGCACATCATGCACCAGGAGGAGTGTTTCTTAGATACTGCATTCCTGTGAAAATCCTCCCCCCCCCCCCCCCCCGCCCTTGTCTCCAGCCTGTTTTATCTCCCGGTTTCTGTTCTTTGTCTGTTCCTAACTCCCTGCCTCCTGGCCTTGCTGTGGGCCTCCCATCCTGATAAGAAAAGTTCCTGGTGCATTGCTTTAGGACCATGTAATGTAGCTGAAGTCACGGTCTAGCACGGGGAATGTCCCTAGCCGGGATAGGTGGTAGATAAGGGAAGGGTTTGTCTCTTGGCTAAGGTTTCCGATGCACGAGGGCAACGTGTCTTGCTAAAAGGTCTATAATCTCTGTATAACCTGCCTGCGGGGTCCCCTCCTGATGAGCAGGGGGGCACCACGCTCGAGCGTAATAAACTTAGTATTTTTGGGAACCTGCCGTTGTGGACTTCGTTCGTGTGCCTCAGCCTAGACTCGAACTGTGCGGGACCAATCGGGTAGAATTCGCAGCAGTTCCTGTGCGTGACCTGTCGGGTATAATTCGTAACAGTGGCCACCCACTGTCACTGTTGCTCTGTGAGGGAAATGGTTTGTGCATGACCTGAATTGGCCACACACATCACTGTTGCTCCTGGAGGGAGGGTGGGGGGGAGATGGTTTGTGTGTTACTCCTGAGTGGCCACGTTGTGTCACTCTTCCTCCGTGAGGGGAATGCTTTGTGTCTTACCCTGTGTGGCCACCCAAGACAACACACACATCACACACAAAACATCACACACACAAAACACGACAGACGACATTCACACACAACACAACACCAACACTCACAGAGAGAACACGTCACACATACAGAAACACGTCTCTCACACACACACACAACACAGGACACCGACACACACAAACAACATGACAAACAAATAAAATGACACACAAAACAGCACACAACACGACACACAAAAATCACACACAACACACGACACCGACACATACACACACACACACGAGACAAGGCACAAAACGGCAGACAACGTGACACAGAAATCACACACAACACCGACACCCACACACAATACGACACACAACACCTCACATGACACACAAAATGGCACATGTGACACACACACACAACACGATGCACAAAACTTCGCACACAAAATATCACACACCCACACACAACACGACACACACACAAACACGACCCACGACACCGACACACGACACACAAAACGGCACACGACACGAGACACAAAAATCTTACACAACACATGACACCGACACACACAACATGCCCACAAAACGTCACACAACACGGCACACACCATCACATGCACACAACACAGCATACAATATGGCACACACACACTCAACATGGACCACAACACGCACACATAAACACGTCTCACACACACAAAACGACACACAAGTCACACACACAACACGTCACACGACACATGCAACACGACACACACAACACGTCACCCAGCAGAAGGTTTCATCGAGGAGGAGGATGTCCCGGGGTCCCCGGGCGATGCTCTGGGACTGCTCCCCAGGAAGCCAGGCAGGACTCTGGGGAAGTCTCCTCTCGGGGAGCAGCCTGTCTTCAGGACACACAGCTCCCCCGGCTCCACCTTCCTGGCTCTGACCTCGGAGCCGTCAGCCTCCTCTGCCCCTCCCTGCGCTTCCCACAGCCAGTCCGCCCAGGCGGGGTCCTGGGGGGGGCAGAGGGTCCTGCCCCCCAACTCCTCAGTCAGACGGGACTCTCAGCCAGCCAGGAAAACAGAGGTTTATTAGACGACAGGGACATGGTCTAACACAGAGCTTGTAGGTGCAGAGAACAGGACCCCTCAGCCGGGTCCATTTTGGGGGGGGGCAGTGAGCCAGACAACCCCGTCTGCCCTTCACTCCATGTCTCCAGCCAGCCCTCAACTGAAACTCCCCCAGCCCCTCCTCCTCTGGGCTTTGTCCCTGTCCCCGGCCAGGAGGGCACCCGATTCCTTTGTTCTCCAACCCTTTAGCTCTCACCTCGCAGGGGGGAAGGGCCCAGGGCATCAGGTGCCAGGAAAGAGGGTGTCGGCCATTCTCTGTGTCCAGACCCCTGCACACACCTGCCCTCCAGAGCTCTGCAATGATCATACACCCTTACCCCACCCCCTAGATCCTTAAGAACTGCATAGGGGAAACTGAGGCACCCCCACACAATTCAGAGGAAACATGAAGTCCCGCTTCATCACAGATGACTCCAGGAGGTGAGTTCCTTGCTATCCTACCATGTTTTTCTCTGTCTCTCCTCTAGTATGTTGGCCATCACACACACTCTGTCTCTGTCTCTGTCTCCTCTCCTCTCCTGGTGCCAACGATGACCAGGCCCCGGGTGCCTGGGCCCCAGTTCCCCGCCTGTGCTCCATCTCTTCCTGTATCTGCCTCGCCCCTTCTCCCAGCCCACACTGCCCACCACTGCCTGGATGATTTCCCCCTCTCCTCCATTGCACCCCCCTCTGTGGGGTCCCTGCCACTCACCGTCTGCCTCCTCTCCTCCACCCCCTCCCCCGCTTCCCCACGGGTCACTCTGGGGGCCGGTTTTCTTCACCATCTTCGTGCATGATCTGGAGGATGAGATGGATTGCACCCTCAGCAAGTTCGCAGATGACACTAAGCTGGGCGGAGAGGGAGATACGCTGGAGGGTCGGGATAGGGTTCAGAGTGACCCAGACCAATTAGAGGATTGGGCCAAAAGAAATCTGATGAGGTTCAGCAAGGACAAGTGCTGAGCCCTGCACTGAGGAGAGAAGAATCCCATGCACTGCCCCAAGTATGTGAATCCCATGCACCGCCCCGAACTGACCCTCCCGGAGCATCCTCAATTCCATGAAACAGCTGTTCTGGGGTGGGCAGGAAGTGCTGGGAAGGAGGGTGGGGAGTTGCTCAGTGGGGGTGTGTCTCTCTGGGTGGGGTCTGTGTGTGTTTATGCACAAGCTGATTGTGATGTCACGGAGGCCAACAGCAAAGAGTGTTCGGCGTCAGCATTCTTGCCCTGCCCTCAGTCTGCCAACTGGCTTGGTTGACAACGGCTGGTGACCCAAGGAGCTGCTGAGAGACGCGGACCATCCCTCTGTCAGCAACTTCTTGAATCAGCTATTTCCACAGGTGTTTGAGGAACAAAAGGATGAGTTTTTACAGAAGGTAATTCCCAGATTCTTTCCCTGCTCATTAGATCGCACACGACAGGTCGGCGCCTCCTTCTCCTCGGGACGGGTGGGGGCGGGTGTGGCAACAGGCAGGTCTCAGCGTTCCCTTTTGATTTGAAAGTGGCCATCTCTCAGGTCTCCTCCTGCTTCAGCCGGTCAGGTTCTTTGGAGGCAGATTTAGGTGATTTTATCTTTCAGCAGACTAGTCGGGGGGAATTTCCAGGGATCGAACCAAAAGGGAAGATAACAAAACTCGTGTAGAATTTAGATTGAGATCTCCATCAATCGTCTTTCCCTTGGAGTCGCCCCTAATGCACTCCTTGCCTTCAAGTTGGGAATAGAAACCCTTTGTCTCCTGTCATGACTGCCAAAGAAATGTGTGTTGAGAGAATATCGATCTCAGAATTTACAGGATTGAAATGCCCATAAATGAGCTCAAATAATGCAGAAGAAATTAATCTTAAGATATTGAAAGTGATACAGCTCCACTCCCATCCCCTGGCTGTCATCTTGGTAGCTCTCTCAGAAAGAATCTCATGGCGATAGATCTCAAAACTCTCTACAAATTCTACTCTACCCCCTTGGGCTAGAGAAAAGAGATGTGTCGATCCCCCCCCCCCCCCCCACACACACACGCAATTCCTTTCCAGGAAAGGGGTTTCAATCAACTGTCACCTACATTTGTCATTGGTCTCGCTGTGATTTCTTTGTCCTTGTTTTGGAGGCCTAACTTCTGACTGGATGTTGGAAATAATATGGGTCATTCTTCATTTCAAGTTGACTGATTCTTTCCCCCATGCTAATACATTCCAGATTTTCAAATAGTTGAGAAGAAGTCAACATATTTGCAGCTGCTAATTCATCCTTCCAGACCCTCAAACCCTCGAGATGACAATCTTTTCTTCCTTTTCCTGGCTTCTCTGGGAACAGAGCTTTCTTGGTTTGCAGCTTGGCCCGATCTGTTCCCAGAGTCCCAACATTCTGTGCACAAAGGAGTGGGGTTAAGAAGGAAGCATTTTTGCAACTAGGCCCAGGCAATGACCAAAGAACATAGAAACTGACCTTTTGCTCTTTCTATCCCTAGCCTCTGTTTGCCAGGTGCCAGGAATGAGCAACAGGAATGGATCGCTTGATGATTCCCTGTTCATTCCTTCTGGGGCACTCAGCACTGGCTACTGTCAGAAGACAGCTTACTGGGCTCAGTGGACCTTTGGTTTGACCCAGTCTGGGCGGTCTTGTGTTGCATATCTTCTTGGTTGCAGCAACCAGTCCTGGCTATTAGAGGAGCAGATGGCTTCAAAAGACCACTCTCGTGGATCTGGGAATCCTGGGCAAACTAATTCCCTTCCTTTCGAGAAGGACAGAAAAACCCATTTCCTCCTTCTTTCTATTCCAGGCTTCGTTCCTTTTTCCAAAGACTCACCTCTCGGGAGCACAGACAGATCCATGTGCACAAAGTGCTCGTCCAACCTGCAGCCATTGAGGCATGCTCTGGCCTCAGCCCCCAAGAACAGGCCTTGCCAGAGAAACCCCAGGGAAGAAAATGCTCATGGACCATCATGAAAAGACTCTGTGTCTGTTGCCAATCCCACAACTCGATGGCAGAGAGCAGTGAGGAGAGAACAGCTTCCTCTCCAAGAAGGTGGACACACTTGTCCCTGAAGAAGAAAGCAGCGGAGACCCAGGTGGAGGGAGAGGAGGTGAAGCTGCAGGAGACGACAGACAAAGTCGAAGTGGATCTTACAGGTGAGATGGTTCAATCCACATGGTTCACGAGGAGCATGTGAGGAACACTCACACCAGTCACTCGACAAGCCTTCGACATCAGGGCCATCTCATGGGACAGTGATGGGTACCTCCGGCTCTGGAATCCATTTAGAGGGTGGCAGAGGTCCATGGCTGAGGTGGGGAGAGCTGACAATGTCAGGTCACCCCCCTCTGGGGATCTGGCACGGTGGGATGGGGACTATGAACATTGTTCCAGGCTGGAAGGAGAAGAGAGAGGCTGGACGTTGGAGGAAATCCTTTCTTTTCTCCTGGATTGGGTCCCTTTCCTCAGGAAAATGCTCCAGAGGTCTCAGCAGGTCACAGCTGGGAACTGTACCAGAGCTGAGTCATTCCTTCTTGGGGGGTTCAATGCAAAAGGAGGACAGGTGCCCATCACTGACAGGAAAGAGGTACAAGGGGAGGGGAAGAGTAGACGACCCCATTGAAAAGAAACTGGCCCCGAGGGAAGAGGAAGCCTCGTGTGGTCAAAGCCCCCAGCTAGGAGTCAGGAGAGCGGGGAGTTCTCTGCTGAGCTCTGCCAACAACCTTCAGTCTGACCCTGGGCAATTCGCTTCAGGGCTCTGGGCCCAACTTCCATCCTCTGTAAACAAAATGTTAAGAATGTTTCTTTCTGCTGCAGGGACGAAGAAGGAGCCGTCTGACACGAAGGGGAAGTGGGAAAAAGGAAGCCCAGAAGAGCAGGAAGAAGAGCGCACTCCCAGCCCCTCATTAACAAGCAGCTCCCATATGACGATGGTAATGATGCTGTGTGGCCGTGCTCATGGAAAGCATTCCTTGCTGTGTGTAGGAATATCTACCAGGGGCTGAAAAGAAACACTCATCAAGGGTGATCAACTCCAGCCAGCCTTTATCTGGGTTGCTTGAATGAGGCCCGCTTTGACAAAGGGGTTTAGACACCTAAAGAAGTCCAGAGGTGCTTTGTGGGACTGGCAGAAGTGCCTGACTCAGGTGCCCAATTCTGATGCACTTTCCATGGCACACAGGCACGACTGAAAATCAGACCAGGCCCATCCCTGCCCTGGTCGGGGGAACCCACATATCTCCTGGCTGTGGGGTTCTGGCCCATCTCGTGCCACCAGGACCACTTTGAGACACAGAGAAAAGGAGTCTGCTCGAGAGCCTTAGCTAACAGCCTCTTGGCTTTTCGCTCCTGTGGTCGAGGCTCCTGCACTAAGCTCCAGAGGTCCCAGGTTCCCTCTCGCCTGCCAACATCTGGGCTCTGTCCGAGTTACAAAAGCCTCTAGACACCTTTGTAACTCTTCCTCTTCAGGACAGAGCACCCTGCAGCGCATACAAAAGGCTGCAATTCTGGGAGCTTCTGACCCGCCGGGGGTCTGGAGTATGGAGGCGAGTGTGCCACTCCGCCGTGCTCTACTGCATCCTAGGATATCAGGGTTGGAAGGGACCTCAAGAGGTCATCCAGTCCACCCCCTTGCTCAAAGCAGGACCAAACCCCAATTTTTACCCAAGATCTCGAAATGGTCCCCTCAAGGATTGAACTCACAACCCTGGGTTTAGCGAATGCTCAAACCACTGAGCTACCCCTCAGCTGTTGGCAACCAGGACAGACGGTGCTAATCCAGCGCCATGCAGGCCAGCTGCAGTAATCGCCAGGGGGTGCCCTGAGACCCCAGGGCAAAGGCCTCCAGCACCCCAGGCCCTGGGTTGAGGTGACCCTGGAACCAGGCCCCCTGGAGTAACATTGTGCCCAGTGAGTTCTCACCCCCAGGGCTCTGGCCCCAGAGGCCCACGCTTTGGGCTTCTCTTCACCCAGGCAAACTTGCTTCTTCAGTCTCAGTTACTTTCTGTCCTGACGGCGATTCCTGCCTGTTTTCTGGCAGCCCCACAGGCTGCTAGGTGGGGAAGGAAGAGGGTGTTTCCGTTTGGGCCCTATTCTCAGTCCCTTCCTCGTAGACACTGTGGGCTGCCAGAGTTGCTGAGCCAATCTCCTCAGGCGCTCGGGGTGGGATGGGACATGGGGCAGGTTCTCCAGTGACCCCTCGGCGACACTCAAGGAGCAACTCGAATGGGCTTTGCAGGACATTGAGGCTTTCTCAGCAAAAGCGGGGTTTCCTGCGAGGAGGGGCTAGCGAGGGAGGAAACGGGGTGGCCCTTGGGGTCCCAGCACTGCCCAAGAGGCTCCCGTCTCTTCTCAGGGGAGGGGGCCAGAGAGGGGACAAAAGGCTAAGGAAACCTTAGCACCTGGGGAGGCTTTTGAAGAAAAGGGCTCAGCCAGAGTCTCCATGCTCCCTCGGCACTGCCAGCCTCCCCCGGGGACAGACTGTTCCAGGGCAGCTGCCCGAGGGAAATACTCAATCCCAACAGGCTTTGACCCTGTTCTTTGCAGACCCCCAGGGACCACCCTTCCTCAGCCCCGCTCCATGCCCTGCTGATGGCAGCCGTGAAGGGTCTGACAACACCCACCCTGCAGAGATTTAGAGCCGCAGAGGAAGAGCTGAGGGCCATCGTATCTCTCCACGGAGACAAGATGGAGAGAGTAAGAGACTCCCGCAATGGGGCAGGGGGATGCTGCGCAGAGAGGGGGATGGGAGAAGTTCCTCTCCTCGGAAACCATTCCTGGGACACTGGCATGGGATTGGAAGGTTGGCTCAGCCCCTTGCCATTCATCGCTTGGCCACGGGGATAGGCGACATTCAAGCCCTTCTCCAAAGACCGCCTGCACGTGGCGCGGAAGTGCAGACTTATTCCCTTCCTGGGATTTGGCTTTCCTGAAACTCTGAGACTAATCAATGAACAGAATCCTCAGCCTGAACTTCCTCCCCAACCTGCCTGTTCCTAGGGTTTCCTGCAGGTCATCCTTGTGTCTGCCCGAGTTCCTTCTTTCCAACAGGTCCCAGCGGGAAGTTAACAATTGGCCCCTCAATCAGCAGATTGATTTGTGCAGGGCTCTAACTCCTGCTAGCAGAACAGGTCAACAGAATCCAGCCACCCGCCTTGGAGCTTCTGCTCCTTGTTCGAGAGAGGAAAGAGCAATGACCAATTCCTCACGGAAGAGTCCTAGGGGGTGGCTTGTCCCTTTAGGGTCTGTCTCCCTGTGTTGCAAACTCTGCAGCAGGAGCCTGAAAGCCTGGCCCTATGGACTTGGGCTCCCAGGGCTGGCACTGAGGGGCCACAACAGCAATGCAGACTCTTCTGGGCTGGGGCTGGAACTTGATCTCTGAAGCCTGGGGAGGAGGGTGGCTTCAGAGCCTGGGCTCCAGCCCAAGTCACCTTGTCTGCACTGCTCTTCTAAGTGCCATAGCATGAATCCCAGGTTAGAGACTGGGGACTTAGGAGACTGGGGCCGGGAGCTGGCTAGCCCCACCCAACTAGCCCTGCCTCCCATCTCTGCCATGGGCTCTGGGATACATCGGTCGAACCAGCTGGGTCTGGAGCAGTGCTTCTCAACCTGTGGCGCGGTCAGCACAGAGCTGCGCCCCTTTGGGACATCCTCAGGGACAAACAGGTCGGATTGGATGTGTCCCACAATGGAAACTAGGTTGAGAACCACTGGTCTGGAGGAACGGATTGTGCAAGAAAGAGCTAAAAGGAAGTTGCAGAGATGGAGGAAAGGCTCCTGGAGGGAAGCCCTTGAGAGCGGGGCTGAGAGCCGTTTGCTACGGCAGGGAAGGCCCTGGGACATCAGGAGAGTTAGGACTGTGCGCACTCTAAGGTTTTGTGCGTGTTTTTGAGCTTGAAGGTGCTAACCCAGACCTCAGGAAGACTGGGGTTCCTGGACTTGTCAAAGGCTCTTAGGGAGCAGCCAAGATAGGCAACCGAGGTCAGAGGAGGCTTGCAGGGCTGCCAGGAGGGCTTCCCTGGGAGGAGGCCACTCATTGATAAATCCATCCCTCAACTTTCTGGCATTCTTCCAGGTTGGAGACGTCGTGGGAGGGATCTTAATCTGGCTTGACAACAGCTGTGATCCCAGAGCCAGAAGAGCAGTGCTCAGGGCCATGGCCTTGCTGGCTCGCTCCCACCCCCAGGACGTGGTTCTAACCTGTGTGGCTCACACGCTCTCATTGCACAGGTAGGGAGCTGCTTTGTTATCTCCTCAGTCCAGTAGTTCTCTTCCTGCTCCTACTGACAGGCCACAGGCTGGGAGGGGTCCGTGGGGCTCACACAGTTGGAGGAGTTTCCTGCTGTGCAGAGAGCTGTCCACGCTTACGAAGAAGAGATGGCCAGGCCCAGCCACTGCGGAGCCAACCCCTCCTCCTACACTCCCCGGGATGGAGACATGCCACTTTTCTGGAGAATTCCAACATTGTCCTGATTTCTATGGGTCACCCCACTTCCTCTCAGATCCAGTACAGGGCCAATCAATGATTTGGGGGCTCACTCAACATCCCTGGCTCATGAGGTCTGGCTGCTCCTTACTGCAGGAGAGAAGGCAGAGACGGAAAAGGCCCATGAGGCCCACCTGTCTATCCCCTGGAGACCAGTGCAGGATTCTTACCTGTCGTCAGACCCCCCAGTTATTCCATGGCTGAGGAATTGGTGACAAAATGCACTCATCCTTATGGAACGGTGGGGCAGAGGTCAATCTCTTAAGACAGACATTTCCAGCCCTTATTGATCCAAAAGAAAATCAAATCAAATCAACAAAAAAATCATCCCCACATGACCAGATCCTAAATGCAGTGCAGCAAGCAGACAGCCAGCATTAATAGCTCTGAGAAGGGGGAGTGCCTCTTTCCACCTCAATAGATTGTTAACTTTCAGTCCTGCTGGCTATTGCTGATCACTTGGAAGGGTCAGCCAGCTGAGGGGTTTGTAACACAACCCCCATGTGCCTCGGGGCCATGAAACCCAACTGAACCCTAGCCAGAGGTCAAAAGTCCAGCTTTCCTTGGCATCTTCTGCAATGCAGTTCTGCACAGACCTGAGAGAAATTTGTGTCACACTGCAGAGCAAATTGAAGAGCGGCAGGAAAGAAATGGAACTTCTTACCCAATTCAGTTATCAGAGGAATACAGTGTTGGTTTTCAGATTTCTTTGAGTGTTTGATTTGTAAACCTTTCTGAATTTCAGAATCAGGTCTGAATTTCTTGAAACAGCCACAGTGCTTTCCAGGGGCTGTGCTCAGAAGTTACAGAAACTCGGCAGTATTGGCACAGAAGTTCAGTCAAGCTTCCGGAAGACCTTGCTTCCAGGCCATTTGCCCTTGAGTTGTCCAACCTAGGTCTCAATGTCCTA
The DNA here is from genome assembly GCF_965140235.1 of Caretta caretta. Taxonomy (NCBI): domain Eukaryota; kingdom Metazoa; phylum Chordata; order Testudines; family Cheloniidae; genus Caretta; species Caretta caretta. The sequence continues at coordinate 8,450,478 of NC_134209.1, forward strand.
GGGCTTCACCACCACGTCCGACCTTCCTCACCAAACTTGGAAGTCAAATGACTGGAAGTCTTTTGGATCCATCTGCAGTCTTCCTCTGCAGATGCCTGTGGGGACAAGCAGGACTTAGATCCGCAAGAATGGAGGAGGGGGATTTCAGTCCTACTTTCCTTCCATCTCTGTCACATGGGGCTTTACAATCTCCTCTTCCAAGCTCTTGAATCTTCTCAGATCAGGGCATGTGCTGACTCACTCTCTGACCCTGTCCACCACACTGCAGTAGAATTGAGCTGCTAAGAGACACTTGGCCAAACGCTGGGTCTCCGTTATAGCCCCAAACAGCCAGAGGAACTCCAATGATGTCAGGCAAGTTTCTCGGGACTGACCCAAGTGTAACAGAGCAGAATTTTGCAGTCTGCGGGTCACAGTTTGGTGGTCATTCTGTGGTCAGTACATGGTCACTGTCTTGGAAAGAGTGGGTTAGCTTTAGAAACAAGAACCCATTCGGGGAAAGGAATAAATACAACTTTCTCTGAAGGGACTTGCCCTGCCTTAGCCTCCCTGCACCAGTGGCTGTCTCCTCTGGTATTCCAAGCCTCTCCCTGGGGAGGGCAAGAGATGGCCAAGCAGGAAAGCTCTGACGTGTGTTTCTGAATTTTCAGATGTGCCATTGAGTTGTGGAAGGCCTTGGGTGAAGAACCACAGCTCACCAGGGAGGTGCTGCAGCAGCTGCTGGACAAGCTCCAGCAGAGACGCCAGGAGGAGAAGAGCAGCCATGTGTCTCTGGCTGTAAGTGAGATTTGAGATGTCACCTTGCGAACCCGCCACCACAGGGAAGATGGTGCATCTGTGTGTGTGTGCGAGTTTCACCTCTTCTTACCTTCAGGCCATGGCTCCACCACACATTGAAGCCGACCTAACTTAAATGGGCAGACAGCCGCCACAGCGATTCCATCCCTGGTGTGTGTCCGCACTTTGCTGCTCGTGTCGGCAGTGCCCGTCCTCACCAGAAGGGCTTGTCTTGATTGTAGGGTCAGGGTGGGGCATTGTGGGAAGGCTCCTGAAAGCCAGTTGAGGAAAGCGACGCGGTGTCTGGTCTGACGCTGCATCGACCTGACTGCATCGACCTGGACTCTCTGCCACGTGTGGAGGTGGAGTGACGAATTTGGCACCAAGGGGCAGTTCTGACGATGGGAAGGAAATTCCATCCTTAGGGGGATGCAGAGTGAGCGGCCTTGCGTTGACCTCACTCTGGAGTGTAGACCAGGCCTTAGTGTGTCCTCGCCACTTCCAATCAAACCAAAGAGGGGTAGTAAAGTTTCCCCCAGGTCAAAGTTACACATCTGAAGTGGTTTATCTGCTGGTACCCTGGCTCAGTTGTCTTCTGCTCCAGATGGCCCTTTAGTGAACAGGTGCAGTTCAGGTGTCTCTTGGAAGTCTCCAGGTTTCTGGCTCTGTAAACTGTGGCTAGAAATCTTCCCAACATGGCATCCTGAGAAGTCCAATACTTTTGACTGGGCCAGAAACACTGGGCCTAGGAGAACGGATCTCCTCAGGATGGTTTCAGCCCTTCCAGTCATGGCTGGAAAGCCAAAGCACAGGCTCTGCACCAGAAAGAGAAATAATGGGGACTAACAGGTTTCAGAGGAACAGCCGTGTTAGTCTGTATTCGCAAAAAGAAAAGGAGTACTTGTGGCACCTTAGAGACTAACCAATTTATTTGAGCATGAGCTTTTGTGAGCTACAGCTCACTTCATCAGATGTATACTGTGGAAACTGCAGCAGACTTTATATACACACAGAGAATATGAAACAATACCTCCTCCCACCCCACTGTCCTGCTGGTAATAGCTTATCTAAAGTGAGACTGGGAGTGGCTAAGTCATTATGCAAGGTAGCCTGTTTCCTCTTGTTTTTTCCTACCCCCCCCCCAGATGTTCTGGTTTAACTTGGATTTAAACTTGGAGAGTGGTCAGTTTAGATGAGCTATTACCAGCAGGAGAGTGAGTTTGTGTGTGTATGGGGGTGTGGGGGATGTGAGAAAACCTGGATCTATGCAGGAAATAGCCCGACTTGATTATGTAAAGAGTTGTCACTTTGGATGGGCTAGCACCAGCAGGAGAGTGAATTTGTGTGGGGGGGTGGAGGGTGAGAAAACCTGGATTTGTGCTGGAAATGGCCCACCTGTTGATCACTTTAGATAAGCTATTACCAGCAGGACAGTGGGGTGGGAGGAGGTATTGTTTCATATTCTCTGTGTGTATATAAAGTCTGCTGCAGTTTCCACGGTATACATCTGATGAAGTGAGCTGTAGCTCACGAAAGCTCATGCTCAAATAAATTGGTTAGTCTCTAAGGTGCCACAAGTCCTCCTTTTCTTAATGGGGAATAACGTCATCCAGACTCTTCTCATCTTTCCATCCTGCTTCCGTTCCAGGAATGGGGGAAGGTTCAGGAGCCTCCAAATGTCCCCACCCCTCTCAGAAGCCAATACTGTTTTGTAATACGCTGGAGAGGAAAGGAGATATGACAAAGGGACAATAGCGAATGGCAATGGGGGCAGGTGGCAGATTGGGAGAGCTGAGTGAAATTCTTTCCCCCCTCCAGGCAATGAAGACCATTTATGAGCTCCTTTTCCTACGGGGATACCGAGAAGCCATCCTGCAAATGTATCCCCAGCTGCTCATTCTCTGCGTCAGGCAAGTGCAGTACGTGATGGATCAGCACTTGCCAGGGACCTACATGGCCAGGCAGACATCCAGCCCCGAGGAGGGATGCAGCTGCCTCAGTCTCCTAAGGTAATGACTGAAAGGAAAAGGAAGAACAGATTTGTTGGGCTAAACACATGGGGGCTGTTCACGGCCATCAGTTGTTCGGGTGCTGTCGTTAGCCCAGGCTCAGTTGGGAGCAGGTCTCTCTTGAGGGAAAAGGGTTGAGAGCCGTGCGTTCTTGTGAGTCACACTCGCTCATCTGACGCCGTCCACAGCCCAGCTGCTTTCCCTACACACTCAGGCAGCAGCCATGTTTGTGCATCCATCCACGTCTGCCACCCGCCAAAGGGTCAGTGCTTTCATCAGTGCCTGCTGAGCAAATCCGTGGGCCTCTCTCCCCGAACGCGGACAGAGCCACACCGGCACCACATGGGGACAGGCCCCGCAGGACGTCAGCCTCACAGGCAGACAGGAGGAAGAGGGACCAGTTCATCTGGTTCTGTGGGCACAGTTAGGGGCTTCCATCTGCACGGGAAAGAGAGAGCGCCAGAAGACACCTCAGGTGGCGTAAACTGATGGAGCTTTGCTCGATTCCACCAACAAAGGATCTGGACCCACATGCCCGCTTGAGTCCTGTTACCTCTCACAGTAAAGAATCAAGTATTCAACCATTGGGAGTGATGACACCAACCATTTGAAGAAGCTACAGTGTCCCTAACTGGTTCCAAAGTCGGTGAAACTGCAGTGTAGACAGGGTATCACACTGGATCGATCCTTGGGGACGCTAGCTACTGCTGAGCATGCTGGGTGTCTCAGGACTTGTGCAGATTTGCCATGCTTGGGGCTGATCTCATTGCTTGACACTCTGTTTGTTTGTTTGTTTTTGTCTTTAGCACCTCAGTGGAGGCTGTGAAGACGCTTTTCTCCATGCCCGGCTACTGGAAGGAATTTGCCAGCATCCAGTTTCATCGGGGTTGGGACATGATAGCCTCCCGATATCACTACTCGCAGGGGGTTGGCCTGATTGCAAGGTAGGAGCTCAACGTTTCCTCTTCTTTGGGTCTCTCTTGGGAATGGGATTTCCGTGTGAAATAGTCCTCAGTTCCAGGCTGCCAGCTCAGCCCAGCAACTGGAGCTGAACGCTCTCTCCCCCTTGAGAATCAAAAGGGACTTTCTGTTCCATGTTCCAGAGCCATGATCAAGTTTGAGAACCCTCAGCTCCCTGCAGTTTTCAGAGAGGCAATCACCATCGTCCAGAGTGGGAAGGAGGAGGAGCAGAGAACTATCGCCCTGGCTTTCTGCACTGAGGTGAGATTCATGAGTTGACAGGCAGAAGTGGGCTTTCTGGAGAGCAGCTCAGGACAGCAAGCTCTAGGCTACATTGTCAGCAGCTTAGCAGCCCTACCGCCAGCTAGCTCCTCTCCGCACATGGATGGATGCAGGGCATGGCAAAGAGAGGGAGGGAGAGACATGGTGAGATTGCTCCTGGCTGGATGTGCCTAGATGGGGTTATGGGACAAGAAGCCATGTTTCTCCAGTGCCCCAAGGCCATGCTTCTCGCCTCACCTTTTCCTGGGGTTCTGCTTTTCTTCTGCCCCACGGCTCTCTCCATGGCAGTCAATGAGGTCTGGAGATTCCCCTTTCCCTGGGGGCTTATTTGTGACTTGTGCATTAGTCTAAATTTGGGGAAGGAACCAACTGAAACAGCAGCAATTGGCTCCCTACTCACCAGAGACTTTGCATAGGAGGAAGTGGCCCTTTGGTAAAGACGACTGTCCAGGGAACAGACCCCACAATAAGACCTCTGCTCCTCAACCTGATCTTCATTTGGCTCTTGCCAGTTTCTCCAGAGTCCTTCCATTGACACCATCCTGACAAGATCAGCCCTCCAGGCACAGCTCATGGACTGGACCAAAGATGCAAATTCCATCATACGGAGGCTCAGTCTGCGAGGCCTTGGCAGTATTGTGTTCCAGCCAGAAAAGGTGAGAGCCGGGGATTGCCCAGGGGACCCAGGAAGCCAATCTCCATCAAATAGCTCAGAAATGAGAGGGAGACCCACACACAAGCCTTGTTGTTTAAAACACAGCCCTCAAATGGTGGAGGTGCTTTCAGAACAAATCAAGGCATGCCATGCTCCCTGCTCCCGTGAGCTGAGCCCTGATTGCAGATAGGATGCAATGGGGGAGGCGGGGTGAGCAAAGACAAAGGTGACAGTGAGCAACTGGCACAGAGTGACAGGAGAATGACTTTCTGCCCCGTTGGGGGGCTGTGCCCTCCGTGGTTTATCATCGGTGGCAGTGGTCCATCATGTGCTCCAGGTTGTCACCTGGGATAGTAATGAGCTGCCTTCTTCATTCCGGCAGGTGCAATTCTTACGGGCCCAGCTGCCAGCAATCCTGGCCATGTTTTGTGACAGGGATGGAAGGCGTGTCATGGAGGCCATGCATAAAGCTGCAGACATCATCCACCTCCTCAACAGGGAGGGGCTTGGCTCCATCTCCCAGGACATTGCTGTCAGCCTTCGCCCCTTCATTGATGACGTAAGGCTTGGAACCCGCAGAAGAAGCCCATTCCCCCGCTCCAGCTGTCTGTGATGCCCTTGTCTCTCTCTCCCCATCCCCTTCCTCCCGCCCCTCAGGCCTGCCATGGAGCCTCCAAGGAGTGCCCCCGCCATGGGTGGGGAATCTCCTGCTGAGCCACCTCCCTGTCAGAGCTCTTCTCTCCAAAGCTCAGCCTCAGTGCCATGCTCCCAGCCCCTGCTGCAGCCTGGCCTGGGGGAGAGGGGGCCTGGCACTGGGCAGATGACCAGCTGCCTGGAGAACACAGGCCCCCAAAGAGGTGGAGATTCTCAGCAGGAAAGAGGTGGGTCGGGAATGGCCCGGCTCTCAGGGGCACCCAAGAGCCAAAGAAATGCTGTCTTTTGGAGCAGCCAGTCCCTGCCAGGCTCCAGCAGCTGCTTCTCCCCTTCCCCACACCAGTCTCCAGCAGCCTGCCTGCCCTCTCCCCTCATCTTCTCGGGTTCTAGGATTCTGTGCTCTCCAGACAGAAACTGCCTCTGGGACACCCTGGGCTGCACTGTCCCGCACAGGGTCTCAGGCCCTGCACAAGATGTCTATGGCGCTGGCCTGGTGGCCTCCCTGCTCCCGCCAGCCCAGGTAGTTCACACAGGGGGACCGGAGCAGCGTGTGCATTACCACCCAGTGGCGTTCTGCTCTGATGCTGCCTGGCTTTAACCGGGGGTCCCCACCCCCTGTGTGTCATTGCCAGGAGAAGGGCAGTGTGCGCTCAGCTGCCATTGTACTGCTTGGCAACGTGGTGAGCAGGGTGCAGGACCCCGACAAACCCTTCGTGCAGCAGGAAATCATCCACTGCTTGCTCCCCCTGCTGCTGCATCTTGAAGACCAGGACGAGAGTGTGAAACTGGTAAGTGCCACGGTCATTATTGCCTGAAGAGCAAAGAGCCAGTATCTCCTGGGGCCCCCACTCCAGTCATCGCCAGAGCCCCTTGCCCAAGCAGAGTCTTCTCCTCCCTGCTTCACTCCATGCTGGAGCCAAGCGCCTCATCCATCCTCACAGCACATAGCACAATTGGGAAGAAAAGCCTTCTTCTGGGAAAGAGGTGGGGCATAGCGTAGCGGATCCGGGAGTACTGCTGCTGGCCCCGGCACGGCCCAGGGCCTGCGTCCCCCTGAAGTGCAGGGCCCCCCAAAGCACGGGGCCCTGGGCAACCACCCCAAACCATCCAAAGGACAGGACGGCTCTGGCTCTCTCCAGCCAACTCTCCCTTTCCTCTCCTCAGCACACTCCTGTGGAGAACAAATGACAGGAATCTCCACTGGCAGGAAAAGCAGGAGAACAAGGGACGGGGAAGGTTCCATGTCCCCCAGACTATCCCTCTCTCAGGGAGAACCCTCTTGGTCTCCTCTTCTCTTGCAGTCATGTAAACTGACGCTCTTCCGCTGCGCAGTGTTCCTCAGGTGGGCTCATTTGAAGACCCTCTCCCACAGCTTGGCCTGGGATGGCTCCTCACAGCTCTTGAAGTGTGTCTGGATCTGCTTGGTAGGTGAATTCCTTGTGCCTTGAGAGTGCTGAATGGGGACTTGAGGAAGACCTTTCTAACTCCACACCCTGAGTACCCATCCGCTTCGCTCGGGCTGCAGGACTCCGTTCCAGGCTCTCTGCTGGCTCATTTCAGCAGGAGTTACAATCCGTTCACATTGTTGACATTTTTCTCCACAATTCTCCGACCTTCAAACTTTTGTCTTTTCAAATGAAAGCTGAGGTTCTGGAGAACACAATAGGAACTTCAGAGGGGTGCTGCTCTGGTGTATGGGTTCATATTGGCGGTTGCCAGGGCCTGGCTATATGCATTGGCTTTCCTGGACTATTCGCTGTGGGAAGAAAATGTCATTTGTATATTGTGCATTTCTTCCTTCTTTCTTCCTAGATGCAGAACAACGAGAGCCACATCCCCAAATTCCTGTTCCAGGCCTTACAGTACCTGGAAAGCTCACAGACAACAATAAGACATTCAGCAGCCCGATTCATTGGTAAGCAGAGCAAATTCACTTGATCTTTTCTCAATGCTTCCTTCAGAGCCCTTTTCTGGACGGCTGCTCTGTTCCCTCCAACAGCACCAGAATCCTAAAACGGGGTGTGTGTGTGTGTGCATGTGTGTGTGAATTAACATGTATTCCAAGATGAAGGGAGCAACTTAGCTGAATCGACTGCACCAACTTCCCCCGCCCACAACAATTCTTTGGCTGCGCCTAGGGGAAACCAGCAGGATGTGAATTCAATCTCCTTTGGAAATCAGCCTCTCAGTAACTTCTGGGCCTCTGATGCTTTCTGGAATATGCTTTGTGTACAGATGTAAGGAATGTCTGGAATTTCCCAAAGGTGTCTTGGGAGAATGGCTGCATCATTAGCAGTTTTCAGGAAAGGATCTGAAAAGCCATGAGAGCCATTGTATTCATTGTTTGTCTAGGAAATACTATCCACCATTACTGTGATTTGTTGTCTGAAACAGTGAATGAAGATGGCATCTCCCGCCTGTATGAAGGTAAGGAAATACCTCTGTGTGTTTGGGCCTCTTGGGAAGCACAGGGGTGCAGCACAGGGCCTGAACACAGCTTTGAATGTGTCCCTCTCAGTCTAAGGACAGCATTGAAGGAAGAAGGATGGTCACGCCAATTTTCATCGTGGTCCCACAATCTGTGTATGGGAGCAGGGGAATTCCATCCCAAGCTCCTAGTGTAGACATAGCCTTAGAGCTGTGTGGGGAGACTGTCTTCATCAAGGTCAGAAAGTCTCTAAAGGAAGGCCTGACCCAACTGAAAATGGCTGTTGGTATTAAGGATGATGATGATGACGATTCCCCTCTGTAGGGAAAGATTCATCACCTGCCCTCCCTGGAATGGAGTGATTGCAGGCCAGGGACCTTCACTCTGAGATTGGTTATCAGCTCCTAGGAAATCCCTTGAGGGCACATGGGTGACACTTTTCCCTGTGAGCTCTTCAGGAATGAAGGCACAGGGCCACAAAGGATTTCAGGAGACGTTAGGAGCCGAAATCCCTTTGTGGATCTCGGCCTAAATGTTGTATGGTTTAATGTGGCTGCCGCTGTCACTTTCCTGTTCCATCCAAAGAACAAGTGCCCCCAACCGTCTGTGTGTGCGGGTGTGTGGAGGAGTGTCTGCCAGCAGAGGGGAAAGCTTTGCAAGAATGGGGTCTCCTCTCTGTCCAGGGCTATTTTGGGAGGAGCGGAGTTGTTGTTCTTGTGCCCTTAGACTCTTGGGGAGCTAACAGCAGGGGGCAATGGCCATCGGAAGTGGAGGTTTCCTAGGTACCAGTCACATCAGCATCACGGGGTTTTCAACCCATTTCCTCTTGGTTTCAGCTTTTCACGAAGTGCCTTTGAAATCAGACAGGACCACATGGTACATCCTCAACAGATATTATAAATGGTTGCAGAAGCTTGGAAATCTCGTGTCGGGTTCTGCATTTGACTAGGGAACCGGGACCGACACAGACGAGCTCTTTGTCCTGCTATGGTAAATACAACAGACGCTTCTCAACTTTTTGGTGTCCCTGGCCTCTGTTTGCCAGAAGCTGGGAATGCGGGACAGGGGACTGATGACTAGATGATTGCCTGTCCCTTCATTCCCTCTGGGGCACCTGGCATTGGCCATTGTCGGAAGACAGGATACTGGGCTAGATGGACCTTTGCTGTGGCCTTTCTTATGTCCTTATGTTTGGAACTGGGGCTGAACAACGAGGTGGATATCAGCAGATGACCCAAAATTATGTCGATTAGTCGGGCCTAGAGAAGACTTGGAAGAAGTTGAAAGGGATCAAAGAAAGCCATGTCACTGGGCAGCCCCATGGCAGATGAAAACCAGCGCTGACCAAGGCAGGGCCATACACATGGAAAGCAGTGAGGTGAACGACTCCTCCATAGCGCTGGTGTCAGAGGCCAAAGCACGGCTGGTTGGGCCCAGTGGTTGGAGCAGTGGCTCTGTGGCCTTGTGCTCAGAGTGGTGGAGGCCGAGCCGAGGGGAGCCAAGGGTTGGAGCCGGAGTCAGGAGTCAAGAGCAGGATTGGAACAGGCTCGGGAATAGGGCAAGGGCCGGATTAACGATCCCCGGCCAATGGGAGCTGCGGGGAGGCAGAGCCTACAGGGAAGATCAGCCCCCGGGACAGAGGTTCCCGGTGTGGTGCTCGTCGTGGTGACGTGGCTGGCGGGGATGAGGAATGGCAACATGCGGAGCCTCCTCGCCCCCACCCCAGCCAGGCAGAGCCGGCCCGGCCGCAACGCAGCACGCAGGGGTTTAGTGACTGCAGCCTGGGCCCCTCTTAGCCCTACTCCTTTCCTGAGTGCACCATTGCCCCACTTCTGCCCCATTCCCACACACTGGTACAGGGCAGAACCCCGGAGCTGATCTCTGAAATCTCTCTCACTAGAAGGAAGTCACTGCAAAGGCAGGACAACCCCACCTTTGGGCACCATGGAGGACATCTCATCCCACTGCACAGAGCCCTACATTCACACAGCTTCTCGCATGTGGTTCCCTCACTCATCAGAGCCAGGTGGAGAGCGGAGAAATTCTCCCAGACTCCCTTTTACCATTGCCAGCCCACAGAGTAGCAGAGGTTGCGGGGGGTTGGGTGCTCTCTTTAAGAAATGCCAGCTCTCAGGGAAGTTGCCAATGAGCATCAGCAAAGTGGGGTGGGGTTGTGCTGTGGAAAACTACCCTGCTTGAAGGTTTTGTTCTTCTCATTTGGGTTCCTGCCCTTTCTCTCTCTTCCAGACATCGAGAGGCCAACAGGAGCCAATTGAGCCCACCACTGATCCCATCTCTTGTGAGATGGCAAAGCAGCTTTGCATGGGAAGGAGGAGACAGAAGAGGCCGAGCAGCATGTGCCGGGCTGAACCAGCCACACAGAACCCCATAGTCTAGGTGGAGAAAGCCAAGCCCCACCCCAGCCCTGCCGGACATGCTCCAACTGGAGCACCAGTGTGTAAGCGAGCAGCTCAGACCGCTGAAAATGGAGGATGCACACTGTAGGCTCCAGACCAGAAACAGCTCAAGCCCCTGACTGCAGAGCTCTGAGGCGCCGAGACCCAGCCACGTCCCTGGGGGCCTGCAGACATGCAAGGGAGTTCGGAGACTCTGGGAGTTTCCCACGCCGGGAACCCAGAGACCCCCAGCCCATGGCCTAGAGACATCTCCAAGGAAGTAACCTGGGTGAACTAGCCATTGTCATCCGCAGTGCTGGATCCCCACTGACTCAATGGCAAACACATTGGCCACGGACAAGGCCCTGGGCGAGGAGCCGGTGGAGTAACGAGGGCCTGGGTCCCCCTGCCCTGGCTGCCATCCATCCTTTGGTGGCTGCCCACGTCCCCATTGACCCACTAGACTGCACAGCCCCAAGAGGAGGGGCAACCATCTTGCCTCTGAACTCTCAGCCAAACAGCCCTGCAGTGAAGGGCAGCTACACTGACTCCGGGCGTTGGGCCACACAGCATTGAGGGAGAGAGTAACCATATTGTCCGTTGCTATCGGGCCACACGGGCATAAGAGACAGGATAGACATATGGACTCTAAGCATTGAGCCACACAGCCCCGACGGAGAGGGCAGCTGCACGGACCCTGGTCGCTGGGCCACACAGCCCCAACGGAGCGGGCAGCCGCACGGACTCTGGTCGCTGGGCCATACAGCCCCGACAGAGAGGGCGGCCGCACGGACTGTGGTCGCTGGGCCACACAGCCCCGACGGAGAGGGCGGCCGCACGGACTCTGGTCGCTGGGCCACACAGCCCCGACGGAGCGGGCGGCCGCACGGACTCTGGTCGCTGGGCCACACAGCCCCGACGGAGCGGGCGGCCGCACAGACTTTGGTCGCTTGGCCACACAGCCCCGACGGAGAGGGCGGCCGCACGGACTCTGGTCGCTGGGCCACACAGCCCCGACGGAGCGGGCGGCCGCACGGACTTTGGTCGCTGGGCCACACAGCTCCGATGGAGCGGGCGGCCGCACGGACTCTGGTCGCTGGGCCACACAGCCCCGACGGAGAGGGCGGCCGCACGGACTTTGGTCGCTGGGCCACACAGCCCCGATGGAGCGGGCGGCTGCATGGACTCTGGTCGCTGGGCCACACAGCCCCGATGGAGCGGGCGGCCGCACGGACTCTGGTCGCTGGGCCACACAGCCCCGACGGAGAGGGCGGCCGCACGGACTCTGGTCGCTGGGCCACACAGCCCCGACGGAGCGGGCGGCCGCACGGACTCTGGTCGCTGGGCCACACAGCCCCGACGGAGCGGGCGGCCGCACGGACTTTGGTTGCTGGGACACACAGCCCCGACGGAGCGGGCGGCCGCACGGACTTTGGTTGCTGGGCCACACAGCCCTGACGGAGCAGGCGGCCGCACGGACTCTGGTCGCTGGGCCACACAGCCCCGACGGAGAGGGCGCCCGCACGGACTTTGGTCGCTGGGCCACACAGCCCCGACGGAGCGGGCGGCCACACGGACTTTGGTCGCTGGGCCACACAGCCCCGATGGAGCGGGCGGCTGCACGGACTCTGGTCGCTGGGCCACACAGCCCCGATGGAGCGGGCGGCTGCACGGACTTTGGTCGCTGGGCCACACAGCCCCGATGGAGCGGGCGGCTGCACGGACTTTGGTCGCTGGGCCACACAGCCCCGATGGAGCGGGCGGCTGCACGGACTCTGGTCGCTGGGCCACACAGCCCCGACGGAGCGGGCGGCCGCACGGACTTTGGTCGCTGGGCCACACAGCCCCGATGGAGCGGGCGGCCGCACGGACTCTGGTCGCTGGGCCACACAGCCCCGACGGAGATGGCGGCCGCACGGACTCTGGTCGCTGGGCCACACAGCCCCGACGGAGAGGGCGGCCGCACGGACTCTGGTCGCTGGGACACACAGCCCCGACGGAGCGGGCGGCCGCACGGACTTTGGTCGCTGGGCCACACAGCCCCGACGGAGAGGGCGGCCGCACGGACTCTGGTCGCTGTGCCACAGAGCCCCGACGGAGCGGGCGGCCGCACGGACTCTGGTCGCTGGGCCACAGAGCCCCGATGGAGCGGGCGGCCGCACGGACTCTGGTCGCTGGGCCACACAGCCCTGGACAGAGAGGGCGGCCGCACGGACTCTGGTCGCTGGGCCACACAGCCCCGACGGAGCGGGCGGCCGCACGGGCTCTGGGTGTTGGGACACACACACTGCGTGGGAGGGCAGCCATTTTGACACTGGGCATTTGGCCAAACTACCCTGAGGCTTAGGGAAGTTATTTGATGTCAGCCATGGGACCTTGCCCCTTCACTCCTCAGACATCGCTCATCTGTCACCATGAGACCGACCCCATGACAGAAGACTTTTGGGGTCAAGATGCAAACGGGAGTCGAAACAAGGAGTGGCATGTGACCCCTCTAAGAGATCCTCCCACTCCTTTACCAATCTGGGGGTGTTTTATCTCCATGCACCTGCCTCAGGAATGGATTTGAGCAATTGGGGAATGTTCTGGGGCAGAGTGACCCATCCGGAAGTGGGTCACGTGACCCTCCAAGAGCTCCTCCCACTTGGGGTGGGCCTCAGCCCCTTAGGACCCACCAGAGAGGGGATTTCACCAAACAGGGTAAGTGCCATGGTGGGGTGACCTGCCCGCAAGAGGGGTCCATCACCCCTCCATGAAATCCCCGCACCGTCCTCTGCTAATCAGTCAGGGTTTCTCACACACGCTTTAGGCCATCCCAGAAGGGAAACGTAACAATCAGACTAGGCAGTGCCCGAAGGTCTAGGCCACAAGGCGCCGATCTCTGGAGCTCCATGTTTGCGAGGCTGGCAGCATCGTCCGGGAAGTCGCAACACAACACTGCGGGGAAGAGCCCGTCTCGTTCCAAGGATGTCTTTTGAAGAAACCGTGGCCTAGACCTTCGGGCTATACCTGTTCTGGATTGGTACACATTTCCCTTCTGAGATGGCCTAAGGTGGGAGTGAAACCCTCGCCAACTGCTAGAGGGTGGTGTGGGGACATTTTAGAGGGACCACAGGATCCTGTTGCGGGCAGGTCACTCCACTGCAGCACTTCCCTTATTTGGTCAAATCCCCTCTCGGGGTGGTCCTACGGGGCTGACGCCCACTTCAATTGGTAGAGGACAAAGGGAGGAGTTCTCAGAGGGGATATACAACCCCCTTCTGCGTGGGTCACCCTGCCCCGCAACGTTCCCTGATTGGTCAAATCCAGTCTCCGGGTGTGTAAAATGCTGGTTGCCCCTGCCAAATTTTCCTAAAAGAAGGGAACAAAGGCATGTACCTTTTGGGTTATCTGTCAGGTGGCCATCTTGGACTTGGGAAAAGAAGCTGGTGACCTTTAGCCATTTCCTCTATTAGTTTGGGTTGGGGAGCACACTCCCACGCACGGATTGAATCCGCGTAGATAGGGTCTAACATCCAGGCAGAGACGACGCAAAGAGGGATAGGGAGGGTTTTTAGTTAGGTCTACTCACCCGTTCCTGTGTCCATCATGGAGTCCCTCCCTGACGTCCAATGTCAAGAGAGCAGCAGCCGTCCATCGCTGTCCCTGCAAGAGAAGGGAGAGAGAACATCAACATGACCTCCTGGGTGTAATTGTTTGGGAGACTGGAGCACTTCCAGAGTTCAAGTTTTGTTAATCCACCCCTTCTCTAGCCTAGCTTAGTCCTTTTCCCTCTCCTAAATAAAGTCTTGTTTGTGTGCTTACCACTGCCTGGCGTTATTTTCTTGTGCTAAGGCAAGCTCTGACAGACTGGCTTTACAAAGGGGACCATGTGGGAAGAATTTACTGTAAGATTCCCTGCATCTTCTGAATGGGGTTTGGGTTCTGCCCTTTTGAAAGGAAGGAAAAATCTTTCCAGGTGATCCTAGGGGGCTGAAACCCACTGGGATTACTTAGTAATCTGTCCTCTTCACTACCATGTTTGTGACCCTCTGTGTCATAGGGAAGTAGCCCCTAGCTCATTATGCATCTTTGGATTTAAAATGGACACGTGTGGTGTACAGACGAAGAAGGACAACTTTTCAAGTCCACTGTGCACAGAAATGGGATGGACACTTCAAGGATTGAATACAATGCTTTGATCTTCCATCTGTTCATTAAAGAAAGACAAAGGTGCAGATTTGGGAGGCTCGGCACTGACTTCCCCAGGATCATTCCTCTCCGCGTAATTCCCATGATAAATCTCCTCTCAAGGAAGAGCCTGAGGAAGTGTGATCAGGGGAACTACCCAGAGCACCAGATAAATCAGGGCCCTGAGCTGAGAAAAACCAAGCCTTGGAAAGAGGCCCAAGCAGCTCAGCCGTCTTGTCCTCTGCCGTCTTGTGTGTGTGTGCGACTTGCTGTGTGTTCCACGTGCAACGTGTCAGTGTCGTGTGTGTGTGTCTCAATGTCATGTGTGCCATTTTGTGTCATGTGCCATTTTGTATCATGTGTCATGTGGTGTGCGTCATGTGTGTGTGACATGTAGTGTCTGCGTGCGTGTGACGTGTTGTGCGAGTGCATGTGCGTTGTGTGACATCTGCGTGACATGATACGTGAGACATGCAACAAACTGTGTGCGACTTTGTGTGTGTGTGACGTACGTGCAACGTGCTGTGTGTCATTCAGTGTGTGTGAGACGTGTTGTGTGTCATGTTGAGTGTGTGAGTGTGACATGTTGCAGGTCGTGTTGTGTTGAGTGTGTATGACATGTTGTGCGTCGTGTGTGTGATGTTTTGTGTGTGACGCTTTCCATGTCTTCTGTGTGTGTCTGTGTGGTGTGTTATTTTTGTGTGTCGTGTTGTGTGCCGTTTTGTGTCATCGTGTGTGTGTGACGTGTGTGCGTCCACGCGTTCGACGTATTGTGCGTGTCCGTGTGGGAAGTGCGAAGTGGGATGGGTCAACTTGCCGCCCCCTTCCCCAACACTTTAGCCCCCTGTCGTAAACATGACCCTACCCCCTCCCCAGGGTGCTACTGACACTAAAACGACCTAAAAGACCCCCGACTTATCACTATTGGCTGCACCCCATTGCCACCCGCACTTCTATGCTGCTGCTGGCCAAACCCTCCCCCCAAAATCTAAACCCCACCCCCTACCCGGAACCCAACTGGAACCCTGACCCCATAACCTGCCCCCCAACTCGAAACCCCTGAACCAAAACTGTAGCCCAACCGTCACCCCAACCCTCACCTCCAGCTCTGAACCCAGCCCCCCGAAGCCTGACACCGCTTTAAGCCAGAGCCCAGTTCCCCATTCCCACCCTGGGCAACAACAGTGCAAACCACACCCTCCTGCCCCCCGCCCAGGAATCCTGCTTCTTACCACCCCTTCTTTGGAAATGAACCTTTTCTTCACTTGCATCCCACACACCTTCATTCTCCTTTGAGGGCTTATTTAGTGACAGGGGTCTACACAAGGCAACTCTTTGCTATCACAGCGTAACAGGACACAGAGAAGTGAAAACAGTGCAAACAACATTCCACGAGTTTTCAGGAGGTTTAAACACCCAATACATTTGAACATTTAACAGTCGCTTTGATCTCTACTAACACACACATCCGTTGGCCTGAATACACTCTGACACAAGCTGCTATTTCAGTGTCACACCTTGTACAAACATTACTGCAACAGCGTGTAGGGCAGCGTGACCCCCGGGGGTCTGTGAGCTGGTTTCAGGGCGTCCGCAGGACCCCGCAGCTTCGCCTCCCCGCCTGTTCCACCCACCGCCTGTGCTTCCCCGGAGGGATCTCCAGACTGTCAATGCTGCCCGGAGCTTCCCTTCCCTGCCAGGCCTGAGCAACCAGCGCTTGTAACCAGGCCACTCACAGCCTCCCCGCGGGGAGCGTATGGACACAAACTGGCTGGAGAGCAGTTAGGGCAGGAATCCCTGGAGA
The DNA here is from genome assembly GCF_965140235.1 of Caretta caretta. Lineage (NCBI taxonomy): Eukaryota > Metazoa > Chordata > Testudines > Cheloniidae > Caretta > Caretta caretta. The sequence continues at coordinate 8,466,613 of NC_134209.1, forward strand.
CTCGGGGAGCACCTTCAGTGGATGAGGGTGACACACCCCACAGGAGCTGAATTTCCCACTCGTGTCTGAGTCGTGCCGTGTAGGTGGGGCAGCACGGTTGGGAGGCTCTGTTTGCTGCGGTGGATCCACTGGGGGTTGATGTCGTGGGGGTCGAGTGAAGACCCACTAAATTGACAGCAGAGCGCTCTCCGGTCACCGTTGGGACTGCGCCGGGAACGGCAGGAGGAAGGTAAGTCGACCGAAGATCATCTCCCGTCGACCCAGCCCAGTGTAGACACAGCAGGAAGTCGACCGAAGCGACGTCAAATCCAGCTCTGTTATTCACGCAGCGGGAGCAGCGTAACTTAGGACGACTTCCTGCGGTAGGATAGAGTCATAAATAGAAAGGGAAGGCTAACCACCTTTAAATCCCTCCTGGCCAGAGGAAAAAATCCTCTCACCTGTAAAGGGTTAAGAAGCTCGGATAACCTCGCTGGCACCTGACCAAAATGACCAATGAGGAGATAAGATACTTTCAAAAGTTGGCGGGGGGAGGGAGAAACAAAGGGTCTGGGTCTGTCTGTGTGATGCTTTTGCCGGGGACAGAACAGGAATGGCGTCTTAGAACTTAGTAAGTAATCAAGCTAGATATGCGTTAGATTCTGATTCCTTTAAATGGATGAGAAAATAAGCTGCGCTGAATGGAATGGATATTCCTGTCTGTGTGTCTTTTTGTAACTTAAGGTTTTGCCTAGAGGGATTCTCGGTGTTTTGAATCTAATTACCCTGTAAGGTATCTACCATCCTGATTTTACAGAGGTGATTCTTTTTACTTTTTCTTCTATTAAAATTCTTCTTTTAAGAAACTGAATGTTTTTTATTGTTCTTAAGATCCAAGGGTGTGGGTCTGTGGTCACCTATGCAAATTGGTGAGTATTTTTACCAAACCTTCCCCAGGAAGGGGGGAGCAATGTTTTGGTGAGAATTTTTGGGGGAAAGACATTTCCAAACGGCTCTTTCCTAATAAAAAACCCGGTTAGACTTTTGGTGGCAGCAGCGAAAGTCCAAGGGCAAAAGGTAAAATAGTTTGTACCTTGGGGAAGTTTTAACCTAAGCTGGTAAAAGTAAGCTGAGAAGGTTTTCATGCAGGTCCCCACATCTGTACCCTAGCGTTCAGAGTGGGGAAGGAACCTTGACAGATAGACACAGTGTGAGGCCTGAGTTTCCCCTGCAGTCTGGATGCTCAAACACCGGCTTGGCAACACAAGTCAGCAAGCCCAGGCCACATAGAGACAGGCTCAGTGTGCAGCGTGGACAGACCCTCCGACAGCCCCAGTATTGTCAAAAGAGGAAATCCTGCCTGTGTTTTGACTTGCTGGTAGAAGAGCCGAGTGACATTGGAGCTCACCGAGCTTCACTGACCAACGCAGCGCTCCAGCACCTGAGCTCTCGGGCTCCCTGCTGAAAGAAAAGCTGAAGGAGCGACCAAGGTCAAAGAGAGGTGCTCGTCTTTGGCCCAGGGCAGGGAGTCCCACCCTCAAAGCGAGAACATTTCTCTCTTTGTCTGTCTGTGTTGGGGCAGGAGTGATAACACGTCTCCTGCATTGGCTATTTCAGAGAGTAGTTTCTGACTGTCTTCTCAAAGACAGGGTGCGAAACAGGCCTCAAACCTGACTGAGTGGAAACAAGAACGATGCAGCTCGACTGAGCCAGCTGAGAATTGAGATGTGCCCCTGTGCTCGAGTGAGGGAATGACCTGTGAGGGGACTGGAAACCTGACCGGCCAATTCTTAACTTGCATCTCTCAGCCTCTTTCCTCTGAGTGCCGTCACGGTAGCTTCAATACTCCAGCACCGGGTGCCCTGCCAGCTCTGGGCCCGACAAGCTTTCCTTGGGGTTGGATTCTGGAGAGCAGGGGGGCAGGGAAGCAACAGGTGCATGTGGCTCCGTGGTGAGGTTTTCCTTGCAAGATGTGTGTGTGAGTCTGTGTGTGTCGGAAGCACTGAGTGTGGCTCTCCCTGAACCCACAGAGGGTGAGGGTGGCGGGAGCGAGACAGTAGAAGTATAAAGGGGCAAGGACGGGCAGAACGATGATGACTGTGTTGTGTTTCATTCCTTAGATGTGGGGCCACCACCTTTCTCTTTAGCCTTGTCGTATCCCAGGGGTAAAACTCGCCATTTGTCCAGCTACAAGGGCGTGTTTGTGTTCATTCCTGCGAGCCACACAGGGGTCTGATGTTGCTGCTTCCAATCCTCTGGCTCTGCCGGGAGAAGGGGCAATTCAGGCCATAACTGAGCTGAGGGAGGGAGATGAAATAAGATGGGTCCCAAAGATTGATCCCTGAGGAACTCCACTGGTAACCTCCCTCCTGCCTGACAGTTCACCTTTCAGCAGGACCCGCTATAATCTCCCTGTTAACCATTTCCCTATCCATCTTTCAATTTTCATATTGATCCCCATCTTTGCCAGTTTAACTAATAATTCCCCATGTGGCACCATATCAAACATCTTCCTGAAATCTTGGTCAATTAGATCCACTGCGTTTCCTTTGTCTAAAAAATCTGTTACTTTCTCTAAGAAGGAGATCAGGTTGGTTTGGCATGATCTACCTTTTGTAAAACCATCTTGTATTTTGTCCCATTTACCATTGACCTCAATGTCGTTAACTACTTTCCCCTTCAAAATTTTTTCCAAGACCTTGCATACTACAGATGTCGAACTAACAGGCCTGTTGTTACCCGGATCACTTCCCCCCGCCTTAAAAATAGCAACTATGTTTGCAATTCTCCAATCAAACGGTACAACCCCTGAGTCGACAGATTCATTACAAATTCTTGCTAATGGGCTTGCAATTTCATGTGCCAGTTCCTTTAATATTCTTGGATGAAGATTATCTGGGCCCCCCGATTTAGTCCCATTAAGCTGTTTGAGTTTCGCCTCTACCTCAGATATGGTAATATCTACCTCCATCTCCTCCTTCCCATTTGTCATGCTACCATTATCCCTAAGATCCTCATTAGCCTTATTAAAGACTGAGGCAAAGTATTTGTTTCGATATTGGGCCATGCCCAGATTATCCTTGACCTCCACTCCATCCTCAGTGCTGAGCGGTCCCACTTCTTCTTTCTTGGTTTTCTTCTTATTGACATGGTGATAGAACCTTTTACGATTGGTTTTAATTCTCTTTGCAAGGTCCTTCTCACTTTATCCCTTCATGTTCTGCCCTCAAGAAGGTAGCTTTCCTTGCTGATCCCTCCCATTTTCCACTCCCTGTATTCTTTCTCCTTTTTCTTAATCAGCTCTCCGAGATGCTTGCTCATCCAGCTTGGTCTACAACTCCTGCCTATGAATTTTCCCCCCTTTCTTGGGATGCAGGCTTCTGATAGCTTCTGCAGCTTTGATTTAAAGTAATCCCAGGCCTCCTCTGCCTTTAGATCCCTAAAGTTCTTCAGTCCAATCCACTTGCCTAACTCATTTCCTTAATTTTTCAGTCAGCCCTTTTGAAATGAAAAACCCTAGTTGCAGATTTATTTTTTTGGTGATCCTTCCGTTCAGTTTGAACTGAATTAGCTCATGATTGCTCGAACCAAGATTGTCCCCTACAACCATTTCTTCTAGGAGGTCCTCACTTCTCACCCAAACCAAATCTAGAATGGCACCCCCTCTTGTCGGTTCAGCAACTACTTGTGGAAGGAATCCATCAGCTATCGCATCTAGGAACATCTGAGCCCGATTATTATTACTAGCACTCGTCCTCCAATCTAGATCTGGGAAGTTAACGTCTCCCATGATCTCGCAGTTTCCATTCGTATTTACTTCATTAAAAACATTAAAGAGGGCTCGATCCATATCCACATTAGATCCCGGCGTTCTCTAGCAGACTCCAAGTACTATCCCAGGGGAGTCTCGAGTAGTTCTCTTCCCCAGCGTCATTTTTGCCCAGACGGACTCTGTCTTATCCATTCCATCGCTGATTTCTTTACATTCTACCTCCTCATTGATAGACAATGCTACTCCACCACCTTTACCTTTATTTCAGTCTTTCCTAAACAGCACATACCCTTCAATACCCGTAGTCCAGTCATGACGACTATTCCACCCTGTTTCTGTTATCCTGAGAATATCTGGTTTCACTTCCTGCACCAGTACCTCTAGTTCCTCCATTTTGTTACCAAGGCTCCTCGCATTAGTGTACAAACATCTTCATTTTTGCTGTTTGGCCTCCCTCACCTTCTTTACCCAATGAGGCATGGTCATTCTACAGCCAGTAGAACCTATTAGACTAGTATCCACACTGCCTTCCTCCTTATAGCCATTCTCCTACCCATGGCTGTATCCTTTCTTACTTTGTTTTCTTCCCTCTCAAGGCTAAAATCCGGCGTGGAGATTACCTGGACATCCCCTAACCAACCATCTCCCCCAGATTCCGAGTTTAAAGCTCTCTTAATCAGTTGTGCCAGCCTCCATCCTAGAAGTCTATTTCTTTCCCTACTCAGATGAAGTCCATCCTGAGAGAACTGTCCTCTGTCCATGAATGCCTCCCAGTGGCCATACATCCCAAAGCCCTCCTTCTAGCACCACTGCCTGAGCCATCTGTTGACAGTCACAATCTTGTCATGCCTTTGTTGCCCTTCTCCAGGAACAGGCAAAATCCCACTACAGATCACCTGAGCCTCGATTTCCTGAAGCGTCTTCCCCAGCCTAGCACAGTCTCCCTTAATCCTTTCCAGCGAGAGTCTAGATGTTTCATTTGTTCCCACATGAAGGACAATTAGGGGATTCTTTCCCGTTCCCTTTAGGATCCTTTTCAACCTCACATCTACATCCCGTATCTTAGCACCTGGAAGACAGCACACCCTTCTATTCTCTGGATCAGCTCTGGTTACAGGCCTGTCTTGTCTTCTCAGTAAAGAGTCCCCGATCACATAGCCCTGCCTTTCCCTGGTGACGATGCTGTTCTCCAGTCTATCCCCTGTTCCCTCTGGCTGCAAGTTCTTTCCATTCCTATTCTCCCTTGTAATCCTCTTCTACCCATCCTGTATCCTCCTGGGGCTCATATTTGGTGTAGTCTCCATTGACTCTTCCCCTTTTCCTATAGGACTAGCCACTCTTCTCTTCCTCCTTGCCCCTCCACCTTCAGTGACTACCTGTTGAGCCCCTTCTTCATTTTCCAACTCTCAAAACCTATTCCTGAGCTCTATTTCTCCTTCACGAGCCCGTCTTTTCCTCTGCCTGGTTCTTGTAGTCACATGCTTCCACTGACCACTTCCCTCACCCAGCAGTCTCCCCTCAGAATTCCCCAGTCCTGCTTCCATCTGCAAGTCTGAGCTTTTCCCTTCAGATACCTCATGTCTTTGCTCCATCATCTGCTCAAACCCCTTTCTAAACTCAACCAGACTTTCCACCTGCATCTCCAAACCTCAGATCTTCTCCTCCATCAGCTCAAGCAGACGACATTTCATGCAGACAAAACTCTTACCAGGTCCCCCCTCCAGGATCATGGACATACGGCAGCTTCCACAGCCAGTCATCTCCATTGTGTCTTCCACGACATGAGTCACTCCCACCGCTGCCTCCGTGTCTGTCATCGCCTTCCCACCTAAATCCTGTTCACCTGGGAAACACCCAAACCCCACCCCCCACAGCAACAACAAACCCCAAACAAGCACCACAAGACAAACTCCCCCTCAGACTCCCCTGTTTACAGCCCTGTTTGCTGGCTCCTGTGCCACGGCCTGACTGGCTGGCTCCCTTCATAGGACCCCGAGTCAGAGAAGCCCCGGCCCCGAATCAGGGATCAACTTCTCTCCCAGCACAAAGCCACCACAAGCCTCGACACGTACACAAAATCCCAATACACAACCGAATACCAACACCTTCTCCCCCACACCATTCACAGCTGTTGGTGGGTCTTGGGGAAACCCTGGTGCACCAGCGGGGGCGGGTGTCTGACGGGGTGGGTGGGGCGGCAGGGGGGCGGGGAGGGGGCCCAGCTGGGAGGTGGAGGGGTCTGTGTGGTGCGAGCTGTGGGAGGGTAGGGGATGGATTGGTGCTGTGGGAGGAGGAGAGGGGGGTTGTGGACAGGGGGCGATTGGGTTGTCGGGATGGGGACTGGGTCTGGGAGGGATGTGGGGGAGGGAGAGGCTATAGGGGACCTGGATCGGGGACTTGGGTCACGGGCATGGCTGCGGCTGTTGGGTTGGGTTGGGTTGGGAGGGGCAGCACCATGGCCGCCCCCAGGGGGACACAGCATGGCTGTGGGGGGCTGTAGGGAGGGGAGGGGTCTGTGGGGTGGGGTGTCTCAGCTGGATGGGGTGGCTGCGACATGTGGGGAGCGGGGGGGCAGAAGGGGGGCCGGGGGCTCTGAGCGGTTCTGGAGAGCCCCGGCCGCGCCCCTGCCGTCCCCCGCCCCCCGCAGCCTCCGCTCCCGGCGCCGCCGGCCCATGCTCCGGGCAGCGGGGCAACGAGCCTGGCCGACCCCGGGGCTCTGTGCGGTGCGGCCCGGCGGCTGGTCCTGGGGCTCCAGGCAGCGCGGTCAGGGGGCAGGGAGCAGGGGAGGGGTGGGGTAGAGGGCAGGGGAGTTCGGGGGGGGTCAGGGGCTGGGGGGCGGATGGGGTCAGGGCAGTGAGAGGGCGGGGAACAGGGGGTTGAATGGCAGCAGGAGGTCCCGGGGCGGTCAGGGAGAAGGGGTGGTTGGATGGGGCAGAAGGTCCGGGTGGCAGACAGGAAGGAGGGGGGGGTTGGATGGGGCAGTGTGGGGCTGTTAGGGGCAAGGGGATCTGGAGCCCCTCAGGGAACAGAGGGGTTGGATGGGGCCGGAGGCCCGGGGCGGCCGTCCAGGGGCGAGAAGCGGGGGTCGGATGGGGGCGGGGGCTGGGCCATGCCTTGCTGTTTGAGGAGGCCCAGCCTCCCCTAACTGTCCCTCCGTACAATTTCTGAAACCCGATTCGGCATCAGGCCAAAGTTTGCCTGCCCCTGGGTTAGGGCCTGATTCATGCAAAGACCCATTGGGAGTGTGTGAACATTGCCCCATTTCTGAAACTGGAAACAACCCCCTGCACAGGGCTGGGAAAACAGAGCAGAGCTCTGGAGCCTGAACCCCCTCGTCAGAGACTGCGATGAAATCCTCTCAGGCATTGGCATCCTGACAGCAGGAGTATCTGGCTGTGTCGACTCTCTCCTCCGGCCCTGAGCGACCAGCACCCCAGCCAATGCCTGAGATGACGGGGCGTCCAGGATTTCCCGGTTTCTGGATCTTGGGTAGCAGATAGAAGACCCCTGGTCGGGGTTCCAGGGGTGGGTCTGTGCAGATTTGTTCTTGTGCTTTTTCAGGGAGTTTCTTGAGCAGATGGTGCAGTTTCTCTTCGTCACCCTGAGTGGGATCAGAGGGGAATGGGCTGGAGAATGTGGAGTTGGAGAGCTGCCGAGCAGCCTCTTGTTCATATTCCAACCTATTCATGATGACGACAGCACCTCCTTTGTCAGCCTTTTTGATTCGGATGTCAGAGTTGTTCCTGAGGCCGTGGACGGTGTTGTGTTCTGCACGGCTGAGGTTATGGGCCAAGTGATGCTGCTTTTCCACCACTTCAGCCCGTGCTTGTCGGCTGAAGCACTCAAGTTGAAGTCCAGTCTGGCTGTTTCGACCTTCAGGGAGAATCCTTCTTTTTGTCGTGTTGGTCGGAAGGTCTCTGTGGATTAGTGTGTTGTTCAGAGGTGTGTTGGAAATATTGCTTCCGTCGGAGACGTGGAAAGTCGGATTCCAAGTCACCGCAGAACTGTATCATGTTGGTAGGGGTGGAGGGGCAGAAGGAGAGGCCACAAAAGACACTCACTTCCTGGACACTAGAGTGCTAATAAGTGATGGTCACATAAACACCACCCTATCCTGGACCGCTATGCTTACCTACATGCCTCCAGCTTTCATACAGACCACATCACACGATCCGTTGTCTACAGCCAAGTTCTAAGATACAACCGCATTTGCTCCAATCCCTCAGACAGAGACAAACACCGACAGGATCTCTATCAAGCATTTGTCAAGGTTCCTCCCCCACTCTGAACTCTAGGGTACAGATGTGGGGACCTGCATGAAAACCTCCTAAGCTTACTTTCACCAACTTAGGTTAAAACTTCCCCAAGGTACAAATTAATTTTATCCTTTGTCCCTGGATCTCCACTGCCACCACCAAACTCTAACTGGGTTTACTGGGAAACGTAGTTTGGACACATCTTTCCCCCCAAAATCCTGCCAACCCTTGCACCCCACTTCCTGGGAAAGGTTTGGTAAAAATCCTCACCAATTTGCATAGGTGACCACAGACCCAAACCCTTGGATCTGAGAATGATGAAAAAGCATTCAGTTTTCTTACAAGAAGACTTTTAATAGAAGTAAAGAAATCCCCTCTGTAAAATCAGGATGGTAGATACCTTACAGGGTAATGAGATTCAAAACATAGAGAATCCCTCTAGGCAAAACCTTAAGTTACAAAAAGGACACACGGACAGGAATAGTCATTCCATTCAGCACAGTTCCTTTCTCAGCCATTTAAAGAAATCATAATCTAACACCTACCTAGCTAGATTACTTACTAAAAGTTCTAAGACTCCATTCCTGTTCTGTCTCCGGCAAAAGCATCACACAGACAGACACAGACCCTTTGTTTTTCTCCCTCCTCCCAGCTTTTGAAAGTATCTTGTCTCCTCATTGGTCATTTTGGTCAGGTGCCAGCGAGGTTACCTTTAGCTTCTTAACCCTTTACAGGTGAGAGGATTTTTCCTCTGGCCAGGAGGGATTTTAAAGGGGTTTACCCTTCCCTTTATATTTATGACAGCATTCTTCAAACTACAATCCCCACCTGCTGAAAGGAAGAATACCCAGAAGTCACCTACTCCAGGACAGGCCCAACAAAGAAAGGAACAGAACGCCACCAGCCATCAGCTTCAGCCCCCAACTAAAAGATCTCCAGGGCAGGATCAAGGATCTACAATCTATTCTGAAGGACGATCCCTCAATCTCACAGATCTTGGGAGACAGGCCAGTCCTCGCTTACAGACAGCCCCCCAACCTGAAGCAAATACTCACCAGCAACCACACAACAAAAACACTAACCCAGGAACCGATCCTTGCAACAAACCCATTGCCAACTCTGTCCACATATCTAGTCTAGGGACACCATCCTCGGACCTAATCACATCAGCCACACCATCAAATGTGCCCAAATACATTTGTTAGTCTCTAAGGTGCGAGAACTGCTCCTCGTTTTGTTTTTGTTTTTTTGCTGATACAGACTAACACGGCTCCCACTCTGAACTCAATGATTGCATCTCTCCCCAAAATCAATCTATAAGCACAAAGAACACCCTGGAGGCCAGGCCTGTAAACGTTAGGAAACATCAGAGTTAAGGTGACGTGTACATATTTCGCGCAGTGCTGTTGTGCATGTGTGTTATGATACAGACTCACAAATGTGGCCTTGAGGTCAATTCCCTGCCCCCCACAGCATCAATTTCCTCCAGACTCCCAAGGGAAGTGGTGCTTCCTCCATCCCTTGATGAGATGCCTTTCTGGAGTCTGCTTTGGTCCAAAACTCGCCACTGCGCCATGCAGGAGGCCTGTGATGTGTAGGGAGCCAGATGAGATGATCTAAGAGTCTCTTCTGGCCTTCAAGTCTCCAAATCTCTGCAAAACCGAGTGCGGCACATTGAGCATCCTCTGATGGTTCCACGTGTGGCCTGCGTGAACCCTTGCACGACCACTGAGTGTGTGGGGGTGACCCAGGGGGAGCAGCTCAAACACGCACAGGAGCCGGCTCAGGGCAGGACATGAGCCCTGCAGGGCAGGGGTGGGGGTGGCAGTGACATCACAAGGGCCTTTTGCAGCACTCAGCTGATTGGTGAAAGGAGGTTGGGAGGCGGTGACCTCACAGAGAGTCCACGACAACGGCCAGGGAGGACAGGCTGCAGGGCAGGGGGATCTCAGAGACCCCCGGGGCTTTGCTGCAGGGAGTCTCCTTCTGGAGGTGTCTCCTTGAGGACTGAGAGAGAATTCAGGGTCTCGTATGTGAGCGCGAGGTGGAGCCTCTCTGGAGTTTTCTCCCTTCCCACTGCTCATTGAGCGAGAAGACAGAAGTCCCTGTGGAGAAGGGAAGAGTCCCGGAGTGGTTTGGTACCGAGGCAGCCTGATCCACCCGGTGCTGGCCAAATTCTCGGCAGGGAAAACAGAAGGTTAAGGTGGGACAATTTTCCCCCAGCTAGGCCTTTGTCCCTTGGAGTCCTTGGGGTTTGTCTTTTTTGGTTTTCCTTTTCCTGCTTCCCTCCGTCCACTGGCGAGGAGGGGGCTGCTCTGTAGCCCTCATGGTGGGAGGCCTCCCAAAGAGATGGGACAGGGAGCGTGCTCTGAGAGTGATCCTCACCAGTGACCTGAGCCATCCCTGGGCCATCTGGGGAACCCTCAGCCCACCGCCAGAGTCTCCACGCTGATTGGCTGAGCAGGGGGTCTCGTGGCAGGGAGGAGTTTCAGGACTTTGTTGTTCTCCTTTAAGGCCCAGCAAATAAGCCAGAACCAACCATCTGTTTGGTGAATTGTTCTCCCCCTTGCTGCTGATTGCCTCTGAGCCATTTCTGGTTCTCGCTGGTGCTCTCGTGCTTCTAAAACACTCGCTGAAGAATCAGTGTCAATGGTTGTTGGTCTGTAGCTTATTGCAGGTCCCTTTATTCTGATCCTTCAGTGTGTGAAACTCCAGACTGATGGTTCATTTGAAAGTCAGGACACCCGGGTCCTGTTCCCAACTCTATCCCGACAAGTTGTATGATGGAAGACGAGACCCTTCGCCTTTCTCAGCCTTCGTTTCTCCCTCTGTCAGTTGGAGAGAACAATCCTCTCACCCCTGCCTCCCGGAGGGGGGAGACTGGGGAGCTGTTGGGACCTATTTGAGAGTGTCACTCGGAGCAGTGTATCGTAGGAGGTGTCCTATCGGGTTGAGTCATTCCAGAGGATGATGGCGGGCAGCAGAACCCCGTTTTCCCAACCTGGCGTGACACAGCTTTGCATGTGAACCGAACCAAGGGCGCACACAGGTCCAGAAGCCGGCGATTTCTCCTTTGGCCACTAGATGGCGCTGCAGGCTCCCACTTCCCCCTTCTCCTGGTCAGCGCAATGAGGGTTAGTCTCCCCAAAAAGAACGCCCGTCTCGCTTTGAACGTCCCTTGACGTGCCCCCTGTGGGCTGTCAGGATACGTGTCCAGAAGTTGCAGGGCTTGTTTCATGGTCTCCACAACGACAACCTTTCTTCCTTTTTAGACGTGACGACCTTTTTGGTCAAGATCCTTGATTATTCAGGGACTTATCCCGGAAGACCCAAAGTATTTGGGACATAAGACTTGTCTGGAAGGGCGCACAGGGCTAAATTGTTTTTGGCCATAGCAGGTGCCTTGTCCCAAGAATGACGTCCATCCTCCTTCCAAAGAAGCCCCAAATGAGCTGTTACCAGAATTGCCCTTTACCTTGGGGTACGCCCATTTGTTAGGATTCCTCTTCTGGTGGGGGGAGATTCTGCAATTCTGTCAATGTGCTGCTTTTGTCACTTGAGTTTTCCTATGGATTGCTACTCCTTCCTTCTGCAAGTTCCTTCCCAATGGAGCTACCCTGCAGGACCTCGGTTCCCCAGGGCTGGGGTCTTCCAGCCCCCAAATGTGATGAACATGAACAGACACACAGGCACACACACATGAACATAGCATGTCAGAGAGGACTGGGTCATCAGCACTCGCAAGCTGACCCCTGATGTGTCCCGGGACTCAGTGGGCTGGATCGAACAGCAATTTAATGCTGGTCCCCTCACATGTCCTTGGACTCAGCGGGCTGGGCTGAGCAACACCTTAATCTGCCACCCTCCTCTGCCCCCAGGTTCAGCACCTCCCTATCCCTACCTTCACCCCACAACCATTCTGCTAGTAACCCACTTGCTGAGCAAATCCCCGAGGATTTTTGGGGCTGCAGGGATCTTTAGCTTGGGTACAAGGAGCGTTGCTGCAGAGTGAATGGAGAAGCCAAAAACACCCATGGAGGTGGGGTGGGGGGCTAGCAAACTATAACTGATCACAGGAGGCAGGGTCAGGAGGCTATTCCTAGAGAGAGACAGAGGCACAGAAAGAGACAGATGGATCTCAGCACTCCTTGAAGCTGGAATCGATCAGGGTTCCCAGGTGGCCTTGGTAGCGGAGGGACTGGAGCACTGCAGCCAGGCAGAGCCCCCAGCACAATCAGTCAGGAAAAGCGAATGAGGAGGACTTGTGGCACCTTAGAGACGAACATATTTATCTCAGCATAAGCTTTCATGGGCTAAAGCCCACTTCATCAGATGCATGCAGGGGAAAATACATCAGGAAGATATAGATATAGCGATACAGAGAAGACGAGAAAATGGGGGTTGCCATAACAACCCTTAACGAGACCAATCGATGAAGGTGGGCTGTTAGCAGCAGGAGAAACAAAATTTTGTTGTGATAATCAGGCTAATCTGGGGGGACTAAAACTGCAGGGCAGAGAGAGCAGTAAGTGTTGGGGGGTCCCAATCCAGTCCCCCAGCTTCTAGCCGCCCACCCCCTTAAGGCTGCCATTGCTGGGAGCTCCCTCCATCTGCAGCTTCAACTTGTAAAGATTGTAGATAAAACCTGTACAGCTGTGTGCCTTTGGGCAAAAACTTACACACAGGTACATGAAATCCATGCAAAAGAAACCACAGTGGGTAAAACCAGGGAACAAAAGCCTGAGCAGCCAAAACCCCAGCCAGCTGTTGCTCCCACGAAGAGGGAACTGTTCCAATATCTCATCCTTCACATTTCTCCTAGGAACTACCAGGGGCCGATTGAAAAGTGTGAAAATATTTTTTTCAAAGAAAAAACATCCACAACTTGATTCCATTTTATTGACAGCATCATTATTCGTACTCGCCTGGCTTGCCTTCTCTGGCAGAAGAGAGGCAGACAGACGCGGATGAGGACCACCAGCTGTGCCCCCACAAGACGGGGCTCTGGGCCAATCCTCCAGATATCTGAGACCCACATCCTTCTCCAGATCAACCGCCTGCAAAGTGGACCAGACCCACATCCCTCCCCAGAATGACCATCCGTGACCTGGACAGCGCCCCCAGCTCAGCCAGGAAGGAGAACTCTTGAAACTTTCTTTGGCTTTTCATCTCCCTGTTCTTCCCCTCATTGTTGGGGCTGAAAATACCTGGCCGTGGGAAGCGAAGAGGCAGGCCCTGGATTCTACCTCTCAGGAGCCCACAGCTCACCCCCAGACGGTCGCCGACGGTCTGGTGAGACGCTACAAGGGCCATTTGCAAGTGGTTCAATTTTCCAGCTCGATTTGGCTGTTGGTTTCTGGCCCAAAATGCGGAGGCCTGAGAGCGTCAGCACTGGGCAAATGTGGCTCGTTGCTGGAAGAGTCTGATTCTCCCGTCGTCTTCTCCCTTCCCAGGGATCCTCCGCGTCTCTCAGCAGCTCCTGGGGTCCCCAGCCGCTGTCCCCCCAGCCCGGTGGCAGACTGACGGCAGGGCAAGAAAGCGGACGCCGAACCCTCTTTGCTGTTGGCCTCCGGGACATCGCAATCATCTTGTGCAGAAACACACACAGACCCCACCCGGAGCACATCGCACGTCACACACACAACACGTCCTGCGTCACACATCACACACACAAAACATTGCAAGTCACACACACACAACACGCCTCACGTTGCACGTTGCATGTTGCATGTCGCACACGCAAACAGAAGACATCGCACCCCACACTTCACATGTGCGTCTTCTTGTTTGCCGTGTTGAGTGTGTGTGTGATGTTGTGTTTGTGGTGTCATGTGACATGGTGTGTGTGTGTGTGTGATGTGTTTTGTGTAGTCTTGGGTGTGTCGTGTTGTGTGTCATGTTGTATGTGTTTGTGCCTATCTGTGTGATGTGTTGTGTGTCGTATTGTGTGTTTGTATGTGTGTGACGTGGTGTGTGTGTGTGGTGTGTTTGTGGTGTCATGTGGCATGTGGGGGTGTGTGTCTGACATGTTGTATGTCATGTTGTGTGTGTTTGTGTCTGTGTGATGTGTTGTGTGTTGTGTTGTGTGTGTGATGTGTTGTGTTTCATGTTGTGCGTGTGAGAGACCTGTTTGTGTTTGTGTGATGTGTTGTGTTTGTGACGCATTGTGTGTTTGTGCGATGTGCGACGTGTTGTGTGTGCGATGTGCGACGTGCAACATCTGAGTGCGACATGCAACGTTTTTGTGTGTAACGTGCGACACGCGACGTGTTGTGTGTTCGAAGTGTGGCGTGCAATGCGCGACGTGTGCCGTGCTGAGTGTGCGTGCTACGTGCGACATGTTGTGTGTCCGACATTCGACGTGTTGTGTGTGTGACGTGCGATGCGCGATGTGTTGTGTGTGCAGGTGTGACTTGCAACATGTGGCGTGCGATGTGTTGTGTGTGTCCGTACGATGTGCGACGTGCGATGTGTTGTATGTGTGACGTGTTGTGTGTCATGTTGTGTGTTACATGTTGTGTTGTGTGTGTCTGTGTGAGACGGGTTCTGTGTCATCTTGTGTGTGTGTGAGAGAAGTGTTTGTGTTTGTGATGTGTTGTGTGTAATGTTGTGTGTCACATGTGTGTGTGTGTGACGTGTTTCTGTGTGTGTGTCGTGCGACTTGCATACATGTGTGCATGCGATGTGTTCTGTGTATCCGTGCAACGTGCGATGTGTTGTGTGGGACATACGATTTGTTTCTGTGTGTGTTGTATTGTGTGTGTGTCATGTTGTGTTATATGTGTGTGTGTGACGGGTTGTGTGTCGTGTGTGTTGTCTAGAGTGTTGTATGGATTGTGTGTGGTTGTGTGTTTGTGGTGACATGTGACGTGGTGTGTGGGTGTGTGAGACGTGTGTTGTGTAGTGTTGTGTGTGTGTGTGACGTACTGTGTGTGTGTCTTTGTGGTGTGTTGTGTGTGTGATGTGTTGTGTGTGATGTGTGTTTGTGTTGTATTGTGGGCCGTTTTGTGTCATGTTCAGTGTGTGTATGGTGTTGTGTGTGTGGTGTCATGTTACGTGTTTTGTGTGACGCGTGTGTCATGTTGTGTGTCGTCTTGTGTGTGTTGGTGTGTGTGTGACGTGTTGTGTGTGTGTGACGTGCTGTGTGTCGTGTTGCGTGTCTTTCTGTATGTGTGACATGTGTGTAGTTTTTTCTGTCTGGGTGATGTGGTGTGTGTCGTGTTGTGCGTGTGTGAGACGCGTTTGTGAGTGTGAGGTGTGAGGTGCTGTGCGTGCGACGCGCAAGGTGTTGTGTGTGACCGTGCTGTGTGCGATGTGCATCATGCAACAGGCGGCGTGTTGTGTGTGTGTGTGTGCGACGTGCAATGTTTTGTGTGTGTGTGTGCTACATGCAGCATGCTGTGCGTGTGACGTGCGACGTGTGTGTGAGACGTGCTACACGTGACATGTTGTGTGTGTGGCGTACAATGTGTTGTGTCTGTGTGTGCGACACACACCACAACACACACAACACGTCTCATGACACCACAACCACACAACACACACTCAACATGACATACAAAACGGCACACAACTCAACACACACTCAACATGACACACAAAACGGCACACAACTCAACACACACAACACAACACACAACATGTCACACAACACTACACACACACCACACACACACACACACAACACGAAACACAACACAGCACACACACACTGAACACAAGACTCTGCATGACACACAGCACACACACAAGACATCACACACACACAAACGTGTCTCACACACACACGTGGGCAAACGTGGCTGGTTGCCGTCAGGGTCTGCGTCTCCCTGCGGGTCCAGGGGCCTGGCTGCAGCTCCCGCCCCAGCCCTCCCCCCGGGGGCGTTGGCTGCTGCCCCTTCCCGTGTCCCGGCCCCTCCGGCCTGGGTGTGGGGCTGGTGGCTGGTCTGTGGAAACGCCTGTGGGATGCGGCTTCCTTCGAGTTCCCAAAGGGTTGGTTGGAGTCGGGCCTGAGTCTCCTTTCCCGTGCGAGAGATCCCGGCGTCACCTTTCCACCACGTCCTTGCCAAGGCTCCGTGCGCAGCTGAGCCGGGAGGGTTTTTTCACCTGTGTTTTTCTCCACCATCCTGCCTGCAGAGGGAGAGCTGCATTCGGGTCTCACTGTGGTGTGTCGGTCAAGGGGTCGGATTCTCACTCGGGGCGGGAGAGAGTGCGGAGAAGACCTTGGAAAGGTGAAGTCGGGGGCAGGACTTTTCAGGTGCCTGTTTTTGTGGGGGTTTGTTGAATGTTGTTTTTTGCTGAAATGAAGAGAAAGGTTGTTGGCTTTTCAGCCTGAAGGCTTGTTCTGTCCAGCAGTCCAAACTGCCAGCCTTGTTTCACCTCTTTAATGTTGGACAGTGTTGCCGGCACCCAGTGCCAAGAGGCTAAACGACAGCTGGGGTTGGTTCGCTACCCGGTGTGCGTCACCCAATAATCACAACGGGGTGGAGAACAGAAGTTTATTTGCAGCTGCAAAAAGGTCCCAAGGACACCTGGGCCTAGTGCGAGGGGGCTTCATTGACTCTCGTGGTCTTCCATCCCCTCGAGTTACCTAGTGGCCATGCCCCAGTGTACCCAACAACTCCCTCCTTTGAGAACACTCAACAGCCTTGGCTCTGAGTTTTCTCACTTGGGCTACTTATTTCTTTACAATAGGACTTTGCATAAGCACTTTGTGATAGCCCTGAAGAGAATGACTTATTAACTTTTGCAAAAGGGCCCTAACACATGAGACTGCACAGCATAATACCAGTAATACAAGCAATACAGGAAAGAAAAGTTGCAATAACAGGCTAAATAAACCACCCAGCCAAGACGACAAACCCCAGCCTGAAAACAAGGTTTGCAACCAATCGCTCTCTGGGGCAGTGTAGGCAACCTGTGCTCCGGCTCGGGCCTGGGCCTCAGCCTGTACCACCTTTTCATAGATCTCATAACTGCTATCATTGACATATACACAACAGCGGGGCCCGACGAGGGCACAAACCCCTCCTTGGGATGCCAAGAGATAGTCCAAAGCCAGCCTGTTTGGGAGGGAAAACGTCCTGAGCTGCTGAACCTCTTTATTTAATGTTTTTACTGCTGACCCTAAATCACTAACCGAGTCCTCTGACTCTAAGGCCACCTTCTCAAGTACCATTTGCAGGCTTACAGGATAGCGGCCTATGCCTGCCATGGCTGGCCTGGTAAACAGTGGTGCTGTTCCCAGTACAGAGCACCCTACAAGCTTCTCGGTTGTGAGGGGATTTTTTATTTTGCCCTCCAATGCCGTAGTCAGTCGCCGCAGGGTCTTTTCTCGTGACTCAACAGAGGTGTCTCGGGCATTTCTAATCTTTCCTTTGGGCAGCGTGGCAGTTATGGAAAGATGAGGAACTCCACGAGCTATATAACAGCTACCTGTCCAGTTGGCTGGCAGCACCTTGTAAGCCTTTCGGCCACATACAAAATAGTGACCCTGTAGGGCCCAATAAGGACTGTTTCTTAAGGGGATTCCTGGGCTATTTAAGGCTGCTTTTCCAGTTCATATGCCCCTAGGGGGGCATCCCATCCTCCTGATTGGGTACAAGTGGGGGCATTTCTAACTGTGCCGTTCAAATTACACTCGCCATAGGGACCACTACAAACCCACCATTGGCTTGCTACGTTGGAGATATTAACTGGACGGCAAGTTATATTTCCAAACCCTTTTTTTGTGGTAAGAATATTTGTAAGAGTTTCCCCAAAAGGAGAGGAACCATTACACCCACACTGCTGGCCTCCCCTGTTGGTCTTTATCCAATACCCATCAGCCCACTGTATAAATAACACAGGAGCTTTTTCCCACAGGACGCCCATAGTGATCAGATTGGCTTTGGGTAAAACACAACACTCCCTCAGTGAGTACTGCAACCGAATACTCCTGGTCCTGAGAGGTGGCTGTAAAGGGGTCTTGTTCCAGATCGGCAAGTCCATTCTTTCCTGCTCTTTGGGGGTGGCTTATTCTGCTAGGGTCAGGGGCAGCATGTCAAGGGGCATTCCCGTTTTGGGGGACAGTGGAGTCGGAGCATATACCCAGCAATCAGTCTGGTTTGTTAAATTAGCAACATGGTGCGCAAGCAAAACAAAGGAGTTATGCTCCCGATATGCACAGTTTGGAAATACCAATAGAGAGAATAACAATGTTACCCAATTAATTATCACCCGAGTCTTCCCAACCCAGGGTCTCCAGTACCTGGGTGGGCCCATTTAGCATTAAGGTGCCCGCTATTTGTGTCTCTTAAACAGTAGCTTTAGCCCGAGATCGTCACTAGATGAGGAGTCAGCAGGTTGGACGGTCCACTGTTCCGCTGACGAGGGGGCGGGTACTGCCTTCAGACGAGAGTGATGGATCCAGTTCTTGTGTCCCTCGGTCTTTGCCGCTGTATGGGAGACCAGCAGGACGGTATAGAGTCCTTTCCACTTTTCCTGGAGAGGCTCGTCTTTCCAGGTACGAACAAGCACGGAGTCACCGGCTGTAAGGAGTGGACGGGAGAGTCCAAGGGGAGAGGCTGGGAATCCTTGGTATACCTGTGAAGAGACAAGAGAACAGCAGACAGGGAACACATATACTGAGACAAAAAACCATTACCCAGCTCCCATTCCCCTGACAGAACCGGGGTGCCATTCATAGGCCATGCCCATTCAAACATAATTTCAAAGGGACTAAGCCCTAATCTACCCTTTGGGAGAGCGCGGACACGGAGCAGGACGAGGGGCAAAGCATCAGGCCATCGCAGTGAGGCTTCTTGGCACACTTTTGAGAGATGCCGTTTAAGGGTCTGATTGATAAGCTCCACTACCCCACTGGCTTGCGGTCTCCAGGGCATATGGAGTTTCCAGGGGATCTGTAAGGCATGTGAGATGCTTTGAATGATTTATGACGTGAAATGTGTCCCGTTGTCAGATTCCATCCACTGGGGGAGTCCAAAACGAGGAATGATCTCCTTAACAAACTTGAGGGCCACTGTCCTGGCAGTGCAATTACGGCATGGGAAGGCTTCTGGCCATCCACTGAACCGATCCACTATGACAAGGAGATATTTGAACCCTTGGGTCCGGGGAAACTCAGTAAAGTCTATTTGCCACACTTGTCCGGGGCCCGGAGTGGGTTCCAGGGCAGCTGGTGGCACAGGATGTCCCGGTCGGGGGTTATTCTTTTGGCAGACTAAGCAGTCCGCTTGTACCTGGGCAGCCAGGGGCCGGAGTCCGGATGTGATAAAGTATTTTCCCATTAGCTGGATAAGTGCTTCCCTGCCAGCATGAGTGGTTTGATGTAGTTTCTGCAGCACCGGCCGGATCAGGCCCTTTGGTAAGAGGACCTTCCCTTCTGGGGAATGGAGCCATCCCTCCTTTTCCCGGAGACCGAGTTTGTCAGTTAGCTGTCTCTCCTCCCCAGAGTACTGAGGGGTTGGAAGCTCCCCTCCTGATGGGATAAGGGCATGCATATGAGCGTTCTCAGCCTGAGGGGATGGCAGGGTGGCAGCATGCTTAGCCTCTCTATCTGCCCGGGCGTTACCTCTGGCCACATCTTGATCCTCCCTTTGATGGGCTTTACAGTGTACCACCGCCACTTCCGAGGGAAGTTGTACGGCTTCTAGGAGCCGGAGGATTTGGGGCCCATACTTGACTGGGGAGCCTTGGGCTGTCAGCATTCCCCTTTGCTTCCATAGGCCAGAATGAGCATGCAGCACACCAAAAGCATACTTTCAATCAGTAAAAATGTTGACCCGCTTTCCTTTTGACAGTTCAAGTGCACGGGTCAGGGCTATTAGTTCGGCCAGCTGGGCAGAGGTCCCAGCAGGCAAACCTTCAGCTTCCACAGTGTCATGGAGGGTCACAACAGCATAACCCGCCCTCCTTTGCCCATCTATTACAGTACTGCTACCATCAGTGTACCACTCATAATCTGCATTTGGGACGGGTGCATCCTTTAAATCCGGACGGCTGGAGTACTGGGCGTCTATGATCTCTAAACAGTCATGTTCCTGTTCCTCTGTTTCTGGCAAGAGGGTGGCTGGGTTAAGGGAGGGGCAAGGCTGTAGGGTGACTTCAGAGTTCTCTAACAGCTTAGCCTGGTACCGAGCAATGGAGCCTGGGTGTGCCAAAGCCCTGCCTTTGCAGCCAATAAGGCTCGGACCATATGGGGAGTATAGATTTGCATAACCCCTCCCAATGTTAGCTTCTCCGCTTCCTCAAGCACTAGGGCAAGTAGCTGCGACCGCCCATAAACATGCCGGCCAATCCTTTGCAACCTGATCCAGTTGCTTAGAAAAATAAGCCACGGGACGTCTCCATGCTCCTTACAGCTGTGTGAGCACTCCTAGGGCCACCCCCTTTCGTTCGTGTACATGCAACTGAAACGGCTTCGAGAGATCTGGCAGGCCCAGTACCAGAGCTTCCATCAATTTTCTTTTCAGGATTTTAAATGCCCTGTCAGCCTCTGGGGTCCAATAGAAGGGGTCATGATCTGCTCCTTTTACACTGTCGTACAGGGGTTTAGCCCACAGTCCAAACTCTGGGATCCATATCCTGCAAAAGCCTGCCATACCCAGAAATGCCCTGAGCCACTTACGATTACTTGGGGTAGGAACTTGACAGATAGCTTCCTTTCTTTTTTTTTTTTTTCGCTTGAAAGCTGTCGCTCCCCTTGTCTTAGCTGTAACCTGATTCCTCTTCACCTCAGACAACAGGGTTCTCAGGAGGATATTACAGTCATCTCAATCCGGCTTGTGACTACCGAGGCACCCCTCAAAGACTGAAATAAACCAGCTTGGGTTCATGGAGAATTCCCCAGCCTGTGTTTTAAAAGCTGCTAGGTCTATTGGATTGAATGGCACATGGGTGTAAACTTGCATAGTGGTAGCCTGACGTCCGTCTGCCCCTGGGCAAGCCACAACAGTCTTGGTAAGCAAAGGATAGAGTCCCACTGAGGGGGCAATCTCTGTAACCTGAGGCATTCTACCCTTATAAGGTGGAGGTTGGGGGCCGAAGGGGACATCGGCTCTGCCATTACAGTGGGGGTGGGGGTCTGGGGACTAACATTAGCTACTACCGAACCAGTCGGAGTCAAATTACAGCTCTGCAGAATTACAGCTCTGTTCTGTTTCTTCAAGCCATAAACGTTTGTGCATACAAATGTTCATTCCATTTACCCATTCACTGACAAAACAAAACTAATTGGAGGATCATGTTGTAATTAATTGATCCTCCTGGTGGCCACCACTCCTGGTCCTCTAGTTGATATTGAGGCCAGTCAACTGTACAGAATCGTTTTAATTGGCTCTTAGTCATCGGATCCGCACCAAATACCTTCCAGATTGCTAGAATGCATTCTAGGAGCATACACCGTGCCCTAACCCCCGAGCTCTGTCCCTGTCCCATACCTACAGGGTAACTCTGGGCATCCCCAGGTTCCAACAGAGCATACAATCCGGATTTCAAAAGGTTCCTACATTTATCCAAGGGACCGGTTCCTCACCGTCGTCCGCAGCTGCTCCTCCCCCATGTCCAAGGGACTGGTTCCTCACCATCATCCACAACTACTTCTCCACTATATGAGTGCGTTGCACCGTCGTGCCCTCTGGGGTCGATCAAATCGCGTCTCCTCCGAGGCCCCCGATGAACTCACCAGTGCACGCTGGGCATCGGTTCTCGCCGCAATCCTCGACCTCCAGGAGGGGTCCGGGCAAGGCTAAATAGCAGCCTCATCGCCCACCCCAGGGATGCCAAAAGCTGTTGCCAGCACCCAGTGCCGAGAGGTTAAACAACAGCTGGGGTTGGTTCGTTACCCGGTGTGCTTCACCCGATAATCACAACGGGGTGGAGAAGGAGAAAAGTTTATTTGCAGCTGCAAAAAGGTCCAGGGAGAATAAGATCTCAGATCCTGCACACAGAGCAGGAAGTTACACAGGCTTTTATACATCCTTTTTCCCAGCATACCTATCCAATAGCAAGCTGCCCTAAGTATCCATATAGCCAGCCAATCCAGTTCCCAGCTAGTTCCCTTGTTCTCTGTATCATTTGTTAAACTGTACATAAAGCTGCTTTATTCAGCATTGTTCTTCCATATCTGCCCTGTTTGGCTTTGTTTAGTTTCAGGCGGTCTGACTCTGCAACATATTGTTGCAGATCCTCAACATAATTGCTGCGAGTGCCTCCAGGCGGGGGGGCCAAGGACACTTGGACCTAGTACGCAGAGCTGCTGCGAGTGCCTCCAGGCGGGGGGGCCAAGGACACTTGGGCCTAGTACGCAGAGCTGCTGCGAGTGCCTCCAGGCAGGAGGGGGGGCCAAGGACACCTGGGCCTAGTGCGAGGGGGCTTCATCGACACTCGTGGTCTTCCATCCCCTCAAGTTACCTAGTGGCCATGCCCCAGTGTCCCCAACAACTCCCCTGCTCAAAGCAGGACCAATCCCCAACTAAATCATCCCAGCCAGGGCTTTGTCAAGCCTGACCTTAAAAACTTCTAAGGAAGGAGATTCCACCACCTCCCTAGGGAACGCATTCTAGTGTTTCACCACCCTCCTAGTGAAAAAGTTTTTCCTAATATCCAACCTAAACCTCCCCCACTGCAATATGAGATCATTACTCCTTGTCCTGTCATCTGCTATCACTGAGAACAGTCTAGATCCATCCTCTTTGGAACCCCCTTTCAGGTAGTTGAAAGCAGCTATCAAATCCCCCCTCAGTCTTCTCTTCTGCAGGCTAAACAATCCCATTTCCCTCAGCTTCTCCTCATAAGTCATGTGTTCCTGTCCCCTACTCATTTTTGTTGCCCTCCACTGGACTCTTTCCAATTTTTCCACCTTCTTCTTGTAGTGTGGGGCTCCA
Source organism: Caretta caretta (assembly GCF_965140235.1). Lineage (NCBI taxonomy): Eukaryota > Metazoa > Chordata > Testudines > Cheloniidae > Caretta > Caretta caretta. Next base: position 8,489,505 of record NC_134209.1, read on the forward strand.
AACTGGACACAGTACTCCAGATCTCCAGAGTAGATATGTGGACAGAGTTGGCAATGGGTTTGTTGGAAGGATCGGTTCGTGGGTTAGTGTTTTTGTTGTGTGGTTGCTGGTGAGTATTTGCTTCAGGTTGGGGGGGCTGTCTGTAAGCGAGGACTGGCCTGTCTCCCAAGATCTGTGAGAGTGATGGGTCGTCCTTCAGAATAGGTTGCAGATCCTTGATGCTGCGCTGGAGAGGTTTCAGTTGGGGGCTGAAGATGACGGCTGGTGGCGTTCTGTTCCTTTCTTTGTTGGGCCTGTCCTGGAGTAGGTGACCTCTGGGTATTCTTCCCTTCAGCAGGTAGTTTTAAGATCACTTGATAGAGATCCTGTAGGTGTTTGTCTCTGTGTGAGGGGTTGGAGCAAATGAGGTTGTACCGTAGAGCTCGGCTGTAGACAAGGGATTGTGTGGTGTGGTCTGGATGAAAGCTGGAGGCTCACCACACGATCCATCGTCTACAGCCGAGCTCTGCAATACAACCGCATTTGCTCCAACCCCTCAGATACAGACAAACAGCTACAGGATCTCTATCAAGCATTCTTACAACTACACTACCCACCTGCGGAAGTGAAGAAACAGATTGACAGAGCCAGAAGAGTACCCAGAAGTCACCTACTACAGGACAGGCCCAACAAAGAAAATAACAGAATGCCACTAGCCATCACCTTCAGCCCCCAACTAAAACCTCTCCAGCTCATCATCAAGGATCTACAAACTATCCTGAACGACGGCCCATCACTCTCACAGATCTTGCGAGACAGGCCAGCCCTTGCTTACAGACAGCCCCCCAACCTGAAGCAAATACTCACCAGCAACCACACACCACACAACAGAACCACTAACCCAGGAACCTATCCTTGCAACAAAGCCCGTTGCCAACTGTGCCCACATATCTGTTCAGGGGACACCATCATAGAGCCTAATCACATCAGCCACACTATCAGAGGCTCGTTCACCTGCACATCTACCGATGTGATATATGCCATCATGTGCCAGCAATGCCTCTCTGCCATGTACATTGGTCAAACTGGACAGTCTGTACGTAAAAGAATCAATGGACACAAATCAGACGTCAAGAATTATAACATTCAAAAACCAGTCGGAGAACACTTCAATCTCTTTGGTCACTCGATTACAGACCTAAAAGTTGCAATTCTTCAACTAAAAAACTTCAAAAACAGACTCCAACCAGAGACTGCTGAATTGGAATTAATTTGCAAACTGGATACAATTAACTGAGGCTTGAATAGAGACTGGGAGTGGAAGGGTCATTTCACAAAGTAAAATTATTTCCCCATGTTTAGTTCTCCTCACCCCCACCCCCCACTGTTCCTCAGACTTTCTTGTCAGCTGCTGGAAATGGCCCACCTTGATTATCACTACAAAAGGTTTCCTCCCCCCCCCCTTCTCCTGCTGGTAATAGCTCACCTTAAGTGATCACTCTCGTTACCGTGTGTATGGTAACACCCATTGTTTCATGTTCTCTATGTATATAAATCTCCCTACTGTATTTTCCACTGAATGCATCCAATGAAGTGAGCTGCAGCTCACGAAAGCTTATGCTCAAAGAAATTTGCTAGTCTCTAAGGTGCCACAAGTACTCCTTTTCTTCAAGTGAGATGGTAATTCATTAATTCCCTGGGTTACTTCCTGGCCATTTGTGTTGCTTTAGTGCCATTGAGAAAACTGTTCTCAAAATCTCTGGGTCCCCTTGCCCTACGCTGTGGTTATGAAAGCTCCTTCGCAGCTCCTTTTACTTTCCTGCTTTCCAGTTACTGTAAATAAACCATTAACACAATTCTTCTTGTTTCTTCCACATTCTTGTCTTAGTTCCAGTTGTTGTGGGCAGAGTCATGAGATGTGTTTGTGACACTCTACACCTTGCGGGAGCGTCTTATGCTTAGAAGAAGCACACGGGATCTTTTCAGGGGAAAAGGCAAAACACCGCATTTCTTGAAAATACAACTCTTAGCATACGCATTTAATCACACACACACACACACACACACACGTCCTGCAGATGGTCTTACAGTTACCAGTTTGCTGTAGCTCTTGTCAATCTAACGGCCAGTTAGACTGAACACAAGCGAGGAGCTGAGCTCCGTCGGTCGCGATCCCATGCTCTGAGGCTTTGCAGGACTGAACCCAGAGTCTGATGGCAAAACACCCCAGCTTTAGACTTGTAAATTCCAACTTTCGTCTATGGATTTTGCAATGTCATTCTGTAATCGTTAGTCCTCAAGTGGGATTAATCTCCGGGTTTTCCGCTGTTATTGTTTGGTGGTTTTGTTGGCTTCCCATCCTTAGATCTTCTTTGTCGTGCATTCAGGGTGCCTGCCTCGCCGTTGAGGTCATAAATGCTGCTAACATGTTTAGCGTCGGATACGGTGGATGTTTTCTGATTGTCTCCTGCTGTTTCCAAGTCTCTCACGTCTTCTTGACCATCTGGACATTTGTGAGGCCTTTTCACAGACATCAGAATCTGGCTGATGCACCTTTACCAATGGCCGATGAGGCCGTTCCTTCCTGCTCTCAGAAAGGGTGGCAGGCAGAACATGGTCAAATCCTATCCTACATCAATCCATTTAATACATGGTTATCCCTTCTCTTTCATTATGCAAAATGCAAACATTGAATCCTCCTCCTCTAGGTGCCCTGTAACCCCCATATTCCTCACCTTGTATTGAATTGTGTTGTTACCTTGCACGGCATGGTTTCCATGTATCCGGGGAAAGGTTAGGAGATACCAGCAAGGAAGGTCAGCAACCCCCGGGTGGGGTGTGAAACAGCCCATCCACAGCCGTTGCCCAGCAAGGAAGCTCCCACTCAGTGATTCCCCTGCCTGAGGCCACAGCAAGGGAATTGCTGCACCGTGCTGGGAGATTGAGCAATGCCCCCCCCACGCTTCCCCCCCCCCCCCAGACACGCCTGGACTGGGGCTTCCCAAGCACACGGGCTGAGGGGGCAAAACCCAAACCCAAACCCGGGGCCCACGCTTGGCCTTTCTCCTCCCCCCACCGACACTGCCAGCAAGAAGGACACTGAAGACTTGAGACTGCAACTGAGGGGACGGGCCCGGGCACACAGCAGGTCGTACGTCACACACAAAATGTCGAATCTCGCACCCACAACTCCTCGCACGTCGCGCGCACACAGCACGTCGCACGTCACACACAAAATGTCGAATCTCGCACGCACAACTCCTCGCACGTCACACCCACAGAACATATCGCACGTCGCGCACACAGCACGTCGCACGTCGCACGTCGCACACACAAACACGTCTCACACACACACAAAACACGACACACAACCCGTCTCACAGACAGAAAACACCACACACACCACATCACACAAAACACGTCACATGACACCACAGACACAACACCACACACACACTTAACACGACACACAAAATGGCACACAACACACACAAGACGACAGACAACAGATCACACAACACACCACACAGACACACACACAGAACATGTCACACATCGCACCTCACACACAAAGGTCACATGTCGCACACAACACGCCGCACGACGCATGTCGTACACCGCACATCACAATTCGCATGCACACACAGCATGTCGCATGTCGCACGTCACAGTCACGCACACCACACAGCTCACGTCACACGTCTCACACACACAACACGTCGCACGTCGCACATCACACACACAAAGCCCCGTGCATCACACACAACGTCGTTCGTCACATGTCACATATCACACGCCCACACAGCACATCGCATATCGCAAATCAAACACACAGCACGTCGCGTTTCGCATATCTCACACACACAACACGTCCCACATACACAGCACGACACACAACACAATGTGTGTGAGACGTGTTTGTTTGCGTGTGATGTGTTGTGCATGTGTTGTCTGTCGTCTAGAGTGTTGTATTCAGTCTGTGTGGGACGTGTTGTGTGTTGTGGTGTGTGTGTGTGTCTGTGTGGTGTGTTGTGTGTGTGATGTGTTGTGTGCAATGTTGTGTGTTTGTTTTGTGTTGTGTGCCGTTGGTGTGGTGTGTGTCGCATGCACAGAGACAACACATCTCACCTCACACGCACAGTACGTTGCACGTTCACATAGCACATCACACACACAGTACATTGCGCATCGCACATGTCACACACACAACACATCGCACACACACAAACACGTCTCACACACATGTGTTGTGTGTTGTGCTGTGTGTGTTGTGCTGTGTGTTTGTGTGCTGTGTGTCATCCAGAGTGTTGTGTTCCGTGTGTGTGTGATGTGTTGTGTTTCGTGTTGGGTGTGGTGTGGTGTGTGTGTGGTCTTTTGTGACGTGTTGTGTGTGTCATCTAGAGTGTTGTGTGACGTGTTGTGTGTGTGTCTGTGTGGTGAGTGGTGTGTTGTGTGTGTGTGATGGGTTGTGTGTCGTGTTGTGTGTCATGAGACATTTTGTGTGTGACATGGTGTGTGTCGCACGTACAGAAACAACACATCGTACGCCGCACGCCACACGCTGCACACACAACACGTCACACTTCGCTTGTCACACATTGGACATAGACACACAACACGTCGCACATCAGACACACACAACACGTTGCACGTTGCACACATACACACAAAACGTCGAACGTGGCACACACAACACGTCGCACGTCACGTCACTCCCAGCAAGTCACACTTCACACATGTCCCCCGCGTGTCACACGCGCACACACAGCACGTCGTATGTCATGCACAACACGTCGCGTGTAGCACGGACACACAACACATCGCACGTAACACACACAAGATGTCACGTTTTGCACATCACACACAAAACATCGCATGTCACAGGCACATACACAACACGTCGCATGATGCACATTGCACATAGCACGGACACACACAACACGCTGCCCGTTGCACGCACGCACAGCACGTCACACTCAAAAACACATCTCACACCACACAACACGACACACACCACATCACACAGACACAAAAGCCTACACACATGTCACACACACAACACAGAATACGTCACACAGACAGACACAAACACACACATGACACACACCACGTCACGCACAACACATCACATGACACCAAAAACACACCACCACACACACACTCAACATGGCACACAACATGACAAAACACGTCACAGACAGACAGACACAAACACGACACACAATGTCACACACACACTACACAAAACACGTCTCACACACACACCACGTCACGTCACCACAAACACAATACCACACACACAATCCACACAACACTCTAGACGACACACAACACCACACACAAGACATCACACACACACACACAACCCGTCACACACACACATATCACGACACACACATGACACAGAAAACGACTCACCCAGAAACACACACAACACGACACACACAGAAATACATCACACGTCCCACAAAACATGTTGCACATTGTCACACACACTCATGTAAGTATGTCGCACATTGCATGCCGCATGACACACACAAAAACCTGTCACACACAAACACACACACAACACACCACACACACAATGTCTCATGCACACACACACAAGACACACAACCCGTCTCACACATACACACACATAACACGACACACACAACACGTCACACACACAACACGACACACAACACGACACACAGACAGACACAAACACACATGACACAGAACTTGTCACGCACACAGAACACTACACAAAACACGTCTCACAAACACACACCATGTCATATGACACAACAAACACCACACACACAATCTACACAACTCTAGATGACACACAAAATGACACACGTCACACACACACAAAACGTCTCACACACACACAAAACACGACACACAACCCGTCTCACACACAAACATAACATGACAAACAGAACACGACACACACCATGACACACACAGAAACACATTTAATGTCCCACACAATACGTCACATGTTGCATAGATACATACAACACATTGCACGACACACACACAGAAACACATCATACACACAAAAACAAACAACGCGACACACAACAAGACACAAAACACATCAAACACACACAACATGTCACACATATACAAAAACGTTTCTCTCACACACAAGACGACACAGAACACATACAATACGACAAACATAACATGAAACACAACACACACAACATGACATACAACACGTTACACATACAACACATCGCATGTCACACGTTGCATGGACACACACAACACATCTCATGCCTCAAGCTGCACAAACACTTCACACATGGCACATCGCATGTTGCACGTCACACACACAACACGTCGAATGTCGGACACACAACATGTTGCACGTCGCACGCGCACACAGCACATCGCACATCGCGAATCAAACACACAATACGTCGCACGTCGGACAAGCACACACACAACGCGACACACAACACATCACACACACAACACGACACACACAACATGACACACAATATGTCACACACACACACACACACCACGTCACACACAACACATCACATGACACCACAAACACCTCACCACACACAAACACACACTCAACACGTTGCACAACACGACACACAACACATCTCACACACACACACACACACACACAACATGACACACAACACGTCACACAGACGACAAACACACATAACATGACACACGACACATCACACACACAACATTACACAAAACATGTTTTGAAGGGGGATGGACGTCATCCTTGTGACAAGGCACCTGCTATGGCCAAAAACACTTTCGCCCTGTGCGCCCTTCCAGACAAGTCTTATGTCCCAAATACTTTGGGTCTTCCGGGATAAGTCCCCGAATAATCAAGGATCTTGACCAAAAAGGTCGTCACGTCTAAAAAGGAAGAAAGATTGTCGTTGTGGAGACCATGAAACAAGCCCTGCAACTTCTGGACACGTATCCCGACAGTTCACAGGGGGCACGTCAAGGGACGTTCAAAGCGAGACGGGCGTTCTTTTTGGGGAGACTAACCCCCATTGCGCTGACCAGGAGAAGGGGGAAGTCGGAGCCTGCAGCGCCATCTAGCGGCCAAAGGAGAAATCGCCGGCTTCTGGACCTGTGTGCGCCCTTGGTTCGGTTCACATGCAAAGCTGTGTCACGCCAGGTTGGGAAAACGGGGTTCTGCTGCCCGACATCATCCTCTGGAATGACTCAACCCGACAGGACACCTCCTACGATACACTGCTCCGAGTGACGCTCTCAAACAGGTCCCCACAGCTCCCCAGCCTCCCCCCTCCGGGAGGCAGGTGTGAGAGGATTGTTCTCCCCAACTGACAGAGGGAGAAACGAAGGCTGAGAAAGGCGAAGGGCCTCGTCTTCCATCACACAACCTGTCGGGATAGAGTTGGGAACAGGACCCGGGTGTCCTGACTTTCAAACGAACCATCAGTCTGGAGTTTCACACACTGAATGATCAGAATAAAGGGACCTGCAATGAGCTACAGACCAACAACCCCAATGACTCAAAGGGACAAAGGCCTAGCTGGGGGAAAATTGTCCCACCTTAACCTCCTGTTTTCCGTGCCGAGAAGTTGGCCAGCACCGGGCGGATCAGGCTGCCTCGGTACCAAACCTCTCCGGGGCTCTTCCCTTCTCCACAGGGACGTCTGTCTTCTCGCTCAATGAGCAGTGGGAAAGGAGAAAACTCCAGAGAGGCTCCACCTCGCGCTCACATACGAGACCCTGAATTCTCTCTCAGTCCTCAAGGAGACACCTCAAGAAGGAGACTCCCTGCAGCAAAGCCCCGGGGGTCTCTGAGATCCCCCTGCCCTGCAGCCTGTCCTCCCTGGCCGTTGTCGTGGACTCTCTGTGAGGTCACCGCCTCCCAACCGCCTTTCACCAATCAGCTGAGTGCTGCAAAAGGCCCTTGTGATGTCACTGCCACCCCCACCCCTGCCCTGCAGGGCTCATGTCCTGCCCCCAGCCGGCTCCTGTGCGTGTTTGAGCTGCTCCCCCTAGGTCACCCCCACACACTCAGTGGTCGTGCAAGGGTTCACGCAGGCCACACGTGGAACCATCAGGGGATGCTCAATGTGCCGCACTCGGTTTTGCAGAGATTTGGAGACTTGAAGGCCAGAAGAGACTCTTAGATCATCTCATCTGGCCCCCTACACATTAGCAGTAGCGAGTTTTGGACCAAAGCAGACTCGAGAAAGGCATCTCATCAAGGGATGGAGGAAGCACCACTTCCCTTGGGAGTCTGGAGGAAATTGATGCTGTGGGGGGCAGGGAATTGACCCCAAGGCCACACTTGTGAGTCTGTATCATAACACACATGCACAACAGCACTGCCCGAAGTATGTACACGTCACCTTAACTCTGATGTTTCCTAACGTTTACAGGCCTGGTCTCCAGGGTGTTCTTTGTGCTTACAGATCGATTTTGGGGAGAGATGCAATCATTTAGCTCAGAGTGGGAGCCGTGTTAGTCTGTATCAGCAAAAAAAACCCAAACAAACAAAAAACAAAACAAAACGAGGAGTAGTTCTGGCACCTTAGAGACTAACAAATGTATTTGGGCACATTTGATGGTGTGGCTGATGTGATTAGGTCCGAGGATGGTGTCCCTAGACTAGATATGTGCAATGGGTTTGTTGCAAGGACAGGTTCCTGGGTTAGTGTTTTTGTTGTCTGGTTGCTGGTGAGTATTTGCTTCAGGTTGGGGGGCTGTCTGTAAGTGGAGACTGGCTTGTGAGATTGAGGGATCGTCCTTCAGAATAGATTGTAGATCCTTGATCCTGCCCTGGAGATCTTTTAGTTGGGGGCTGAAGCTGATGGCTGGTGGCGTTCTGTTCCTTTCTTTGTTGGGCCTGTCCTGGAGTAGGTGACTTCTGGGTATTCCTTTCAGCAGGTGGGGATTGTAGTTTGAAGAATGCTGTCATAAATATAAAGGGAAGGGTAAACCCCTTTAAAATCCCTCCTGGCCAGAGGAAAAATCCTCTCACCTGCAAAGGGTTAAGAAGCTAAAGGTAACCTCGCTGGCACCTGACCAAAATGACCAATGAGGAGACAAGATACTTTCAAAAGCTGGGAGGAGGGAGAGAAGCAAAGGGTCTGTGTCTGTCTGTATGCTGCTTTTGCTGGGGATAGAACAGGAATGGAGTCTTAGAATTTAGTAAGTAATCTCACTAGGTATGTGTTAGATTATGATTTCTTTAAATGGCTGAGAAAGGAACTGTGCTGAATGGAATGACTATTCCTGTCTGTGTGTCCTTTTTGTAACTTAAGGTTTTGCCTAGAGGGATTCTCTATGTTTTGAATCTAATTACCCTGTAAGGTATCTACGATCCTGATTTTACAGAGGGGATTTCTTTACTTCTATTAAAAGTCTTCTTGTAAGAAAACTGAATGCTTTTTCATCATTCTCAGATCCAAGGGTTTGGGTCTGTGGTCACCTATGCAAATTGGTGAGGATTTTTACCAAACCTTTCCCAGGAAGTGGGGTGCAAGGGTTGGCAGGATTTTGGGGGGAAAGACGTGTCCAAACTACGTTTCCCAGTAAACCCAATGAGAGTTTGGTGGTGGCAGTGGAGATCCAGGGACAAAGGATAAAATTAATTTGTACCTTGGGGAAGTTTTAACCTAAGTTGGTGAAAGTAAGCTTAGGAGGTTTTCATGCAGGTCCCCACATCTGTACCCTAGAGTTCAGAGTGGGGGAGGAACCTTGACAAATGCTTGATAGAGATCCTGTCGGTGTTTGTCTCTGTCTGAGGGATTGGAGCAAATGCGGTTGTATCTTAGAACTTGGCTGTCGACAACGGATCGTGTGATGTGGTCTGTATGAAAGATGGAGGCATGTAGGTAAGTATAGCGGTCCAGGATAGGGTGGTGTTTATGTGACCATCACTTATTAGCACTCTAGTGTCCAGGAAGTGGGTGTCCTGTGTGGCCTCTCCTTCTGCCGCTCCACTCCCACGAACATGATACAGTTCTGCGGTGACTTGGAACCCGACTTTCCACGTCTCCGACGGAAGGAATATTTCCAACACACCTCTGAACAACACACTAATCCACAGAGACCTTCCTACCAACACGACAAAAAGAAGGATTCTGCCTGAAGGTCGAAACAGCAGACTGGACTTCAACTTGAGTGCTTCAGCTGACAAGCACAGGCTGAATTGGTCGAAAAGCAGCATCACTTGGCCCATAACCTCATCCGTGCAGAACACAACACCGTCCACGGCCTCAGGAACAACTCTGACATCCGAATCAAAAAGGCTGACAAAGGAGGTGCTGTCGTCATCATGAATAGGTTGGAATATGAACAAGAGGCTGCTCGGCAGCTCTCCAACTCCACATTCTCCAGCCCATTCCCCTCTGATCCCACTCAGGGTGACCAAGAGAAACTGCATCATCTGCTCAAGAAACTCCCTGAAAAAGCACAAGAACAAATCTGCACAGACCCGCCCCTGGAACCCCGACCAGGAGTCTTCTATCTGCTACCCAAGATCCATAAACCGGGAAATCCTGGACGCCCCGTCATCTCAGGCATTGGCTGGGGTGCTGGTCGCTCAGGGCCGGAGGAGAGAGTCGACACAGCCAGATACTCCTGCTGTCTGGATGCCCAGGCCTGAGAGGATTTCATCGCAGTCTCTGACGAGGGGGTTCAGGCTCCAGCGCTCTGCTCTGTTTTCCCAGCCCTGTGCAGGGGGTTGTTTCCAGTTTCAGAAATGGGGCAATGTTCACACACTCCCAATGGGTCTTTGCATAAATCAGGCCCTAAGCCAGGGGCAGGCAAACTTTGGCCTGATGCCGAATCGGGTTTCAGAAATTGTACGGAGGGACAGTTAGGGGAGGCTGTGCCTCCTCAAACAGCAAGACATGGCCCGGCCCCCACCCCCATCTGACCCCCGCTTCTCGCCCCCAGACGGCCGCCCCGGGCCTCTGGCCCCATCCAACCCCTCTGTTCCCTGAGGGGCTCCAGATCCCCCTGCCCCTAACAGCCCCACACTGCCCCATCCAACCCCCCCCCCTCCTTCCTGCCTGCCACCCGGACCTTCTGCCCCATCCAACCACCCCTTCTCCCTGACCGCCCCGGGACCTCCTGCTGCCATTCAACCCCCTGTTCCCCGCCCTCTCACCACCCCGACCCCATCCACCCCCCAGCCCCTGACCCCCGAACTCCCCTGCCCTCTACCCCACCCCTCCCCTGCTCCCTGCCCCCTGACCGCGCAGCCTGGAGCCCCAGGACCAGCCACCGGGCCGCACCGCACAGAGCCCCGGGGTCGGCCAGGCTCGTTGCCCCGCTGCCTGGAGCATGGGCCGGCGGCGCCGGGAGCGGAGGCTGCGGGGGGCGGGGGACGGCAGGGGCACGGCCGGGGGCTCTCCAGAATGGCTCAGAGCCCCCGCCCCCCCTTTTGCCCCCCCCCCGCTCCCCACATGTCGCAGCTACCCCACCCAGCTGAGACACCCCGCCCCACAGACCCCTCCCCTCCCTACAGCCCCCCACAGCCATGCTGTGTCCCCCTGGGGGCTGCCATGGTGCTGCCCCTCCCAACCCAACCCAACCCAACAGCCGCAGCCATGCCATTGACCCAAGTCCCCGATCCAGGTCCCCTATAGCCTCTCCCTCCCCCACATCCCTGCCAGACCCAGTCCCCATCCCGACAACCCAATCGCCCCCAGTCCACAACCCCCCTTTCCTCCTCCCACAGCACCAATCCATCCCCTACCCTCCCACAGCTCGCACCACACAGACCCCTCCACCTCCCAGCTGGGCCCCCTCCCCGCCCCCTGCCACCCCACCCACCCCATCAGACACCCGCCCCCGCTGGTGCACCAGGGTTTCCCCAAGACCCACCAACAGCTGTGAATGGTGTGGGGGAGAAGGTGTTGGTATTTGGTTGTGTATTGGGATTTTGTGTACGTGTCGAGGCTTGTGGGGGCTTTGTGCTGGGAGAGAAGTTGATCCCTGATTTGGGGCCAGGGCTTCTCTGACTCGGGGTCCTATGAAGGGAGCCAGCCAGTCAGGCCGTGGCACAGGAGCCAGCAAACAGGACTGTAAACAGGGGAGTCTGAGGGGGAGTTTGTCTTGTGGTGCTTGTTTGGGGTTTGTTGTTGCTGTGGGGGGTGGGGTTTGGGTGTTTCCCAGGTGAACAGGATTTAGGTGGGAAGGTGATGACAGACACAGAGGCAGCGGTGGCAGTGACTCATGTCGTGGAAGACACAATGGAGATGACTGGCTGTGGAAGCTGCCGTATGTCCATGATCCTGGAGGGGGGACCTGGTAAGAGTTTTGTCTGCATGAAATGCCGTCTGCTTGAGCTGATGGAGGAGAAGATCTGAGGTTTGGAGATGCAGGTGGAAAGTCTGGTTGAGTTTAGAAAGGGGTTTGAGCAGATGATGGAGCAAAGACATGAGGTATCTGAAGGGAAAAGCTCAGACTTGCAGATGGAAGCAGGACTGAGGAATTCTGAGGGGAGACTGCTGGGTGAGGGAAGTGGTCAGTGAAAGCATGTGTCTAAAAAAAAACCAGGCAGAGGAAAAGACGGGCTCGTGAAGGAGAAATAGAGCTCAGGAATAGGATTTGAGAGTTGGAAAATGAAGAAGGGGCTCAACAGGTAGTCACTGAAGGTGGAGGGGCAAGGAGGAAGAGAAGAGTGGCTAGTCCTATAGGAAAAGGGGAAGAGTCAATGGAGACTACACCAAATATGAGCCCCAGGAGGATACAGGATGGGTTGAAGAGGATTACAAGGGAGAATAGGAATGGAAAGAACTTGCAGCCAGAGGGAAGAGGGGATAGACTGGAGAATAGCATCGTCACCAGGGAAAGGCAGGGCTACGTGATTGGGGACTCTTTACTGAGAAGACAAGACAGGCCTGTAACCAGAGCTGATCCAGAGAATAGAAGGGTGTGCTGTCTTTCAGGTGCTAAGATACGGGATGTAGATCTGAGGTTGAAAAGGATCCTAAAGGGAACGGGAAAGAATCCCCTAATTATCCTTCATGTGGGAACAAATGATACAGCTAGATTCTCGCTGGAAAGGATTAAGGGAGACTGTGCTTGGCTGGGGAAGACGCTTAAGGAAATCGAGGCTCAGGTGATCTGTAGTGGGATTTTGCCTGTTCCTGGAGAAGGGCAACAAAGGCGTGACAAGATTGTGACTGTCAACAGATGGCTCAGGCAGTGGTGCTAGAAGGAGGGCTTTGGGATGTATGGCCACTGGGAGGCATTCCTGGACAGAGGACAGTTCTCTCAGGATGGACTTCATCTGAGTAGGGAAGGAAACAGACTTCTAGGATGGAGGCTGGCACAACTGATTAAGAGAGCTTTAAACTCGGAATCTGGGGGAGATGGTTGGTTAGGGGATGTCCAGGTAATCTCCATGCCGGATTTTAACCTTGAGAGGGAAGAAAACAAAGTAAGAAAGGATACAGCCATGGGTAGGAGAATGGCTATAAGGAGGAAGGCAGTGTGGATACCAGTCTAGTAGGTTCTGCTGGCTGTAGAATGACCATGCCTCATTGGGTAAAGAAGGTGAGGGAGGCCAAACAGCAAAAATGAAGATGTTTGTACACTAATGCGAGGAGCCTTGGTAACAAAATGGAGGAACTAGAGGTACTGGTGCAGGAAGTGAAACCAGATATTCTCAGGATAACAGAAACTGGGTGGAATAGTCGTCATGACTGGACTACGGGTATTGAAGGGTATGTGCTGTTTAGGAAAGACTGAAATAAAGGTAAAGGTGGTGGAGTAGCATTGTCTATCAATGAGGAGGTAGAATGTAAAGAAATCAGCGATGGAATGGATAAGACAGAGTCCGTCTGGGCAAAAATGACGCTGGGGAAGAGAACTACTCGAGACTCCCCTGGGATAGTACTTGGAGTCTGCTAGAGAACGCCGGGATCTAATGTGGATATGGATCGAGCCCTCTTTAATGTTTTTAATGAAGTAAATATGAATGGAAACTGCGTGATCATGGGAGACGTTAACTTCCCAGATCTAGATTGGAGGACGAGTGCTAGTAATAATAATCGGGCTCAGATGTTCCTAGATGCGATAGCTGATGGATTCCTTCAACAAGTAGTTGCTGAACCGACAAGAGGGGGTGCCATTCTAGATTTGGTTTGGGTGAGAAGTGAGGACCTCCTAGAAGAAATGGTTGTAGGGGACAATCTTGGTTCGAGCAATCATGAGCTAATTCAGTTCAAACTGAACGGAAGGATCACCAAAAAATAAATCTGCAACTAGGGTTTTTCATTTCAAAAGGGCTGACTGAAAAATTAAGGAAATGAGTTAGGCAAGTGGATTGGACTGAAGAACTTTAGGGATCTAAAGGCAGAGGAGGCCTGGGATTACTTTAAATCAAAGCTGCAGAAGCTATCAGAAGCCTGCATCCCAAGAAAGGGGGGGAAATTCATAGGCAGGAGTTGTAGACCAAGCTGGATGAGCAAGCATCTCGGAGAGGTGATTAAGAAAAAGGAGAAAGAATACAGGGAGTGGAAAATGGGAGGGATCAGCAAGGAAAGCTACCTTCTTGAGGTCAGAACATGAAGGGATAAAGTGAGAAGGACCTTGCAAAGAGAATTAAAACCAATCGTAAAAGGTTCTATCACCATGTCAATAAGAAGAAAACCAAGAAAGAAGAAGTGGGACCGCTCAGCACTGAGGATGGAGTGGAGGTCAAGGATAATCTGGGCATGGCCCAATATCTAAACAAATACTTTGCCTCAGTCTTTAATAAGGCTAATGAGGATCTTAGGGATAATGGTAGCATGACAAATGGGAAGGAGGAGATGGAGGTAGATATTACCATATCTGAGGTAGAGGTGAAACTCAAACAGCTTAATGGGACTAAATCGGGGGGCCCAGATAATCTTCATCCAAGAGTATTAAAGGAACTGGCACATGAAATTGCAAGCCCATTAGCAAGAATTTGTAATGAATCTGTCGACTCAGGGGTTGTACCGTTTGATTGGAGAATTGCAAACATAGTTGCTATTTTTAAGGGGGGCGGGAAATGATCCGGGTAACTACAGGCGTGTTAGTTCGACATCTGTAGTATGCAAGGTCTTGGAAAAAATTTTGAAGGAGAAAGTAGTTAAGGACATTGAGGTCAATGGTAAATGGGACAAAATACAAGATGGTTTTACAAAAGGTAGATCATGCCAAACCAACCTGATCTCCTTCTTAGAGAAAGTAACAGATTTTTTAGACAAAGGAAACGCAGTGGATCTAATTGACCAAGATTTCAGGAAGATGTTTGATATGGTGCCACATGGGGAATTATTAGTTAAACTGGCAAAGATGGGGATCAATATGAAAATTGAAAGATGGATAGGGAAATGGTTAACAGGGAGATTATAGCAGGTTCTGCTGAAAGGTGAACTGTCAGGCAGGAGGGAGGTTACCAGTGGAGTTCCTCAGGGATCAATCTTTGGGACCCATCTTATTTCATCTCCCTCCCTCAGCTCAGTTATGGCCTGAATTGCCCCTTCTCCCGGCAGAGCCAGAGGATTGGAAGCAGCAACATCAGACCCCTGTGTGGCTCGCAGGAATGAACACAAACACGCCCTGGTAGCTGGACAAATGGCGAGTTTTACCCCTGGGATACGACAAGGCTAAAGAGAAAGGTGGTGGCCCCACATCTAAGGAATGAAACACAACACAGTCATCATCGTTCTGCCCGTCCTTGCCCCTTTATACTTCTACTGTCTCGCTCCCGCCACCCTCACCCTCTGTGGGTTCAGGGAGAGCCACACTCAGTGCTTCCGACACACACAGACTCACACACACATCTTGCAAGGAAAACCTCACCACGGAGCCACATGCACCTGTTGCTTCCCTGCCCCCCTGCTTTCCAGAATCCAATCCCAAGGAAAGCTTGTCGGGCCCAGAGCTGGCAGGGCGCCCGGTGCTGGAGTATTGAAGCTACCGTGACGGCACTCAGAGGAAAGAGGCTGAGAGATGCAAGTTAAGAATTGGCCGGTCAGGTTTCCAGTCCCCTCACAGGTCATTCCCTCACTCGAGCAAAGGGGCACATCTCAATTCTCAGCTGGCTCAGTCGAGCTGCATCGTTCTTGTTTCCACTCAGTCAGGTTTGAGGCCTGTTTCGCACCCTGTCTTTGAGAAGACAGTCAGAAACTACTCTCTGAAATAGCCAATGCAGGAGGACGTGTTATCACTCCTGCCCCAACACAGACAGACAAAGAGAGAAATGTTCTCGCTTTGAGGGTGGGACTCCCTGCCCTGGGCCAAAGACGAGCACCTCTCTTTGACCTTGGTCGCTCCTTCAGCTTTTCTTTCAGCAGGGAGCCCGAGAGCTCAGGTGCTGGAGCGCTGCGTTGGTCAGTGAAGCTCGGTGAGCTCCAATGTCACTCGGCTCTTCTACCAGCAAGTCAAAACACAGGCAGGATTTCCTCTTTTGACAATACTGGGGCTGTCGGAGGGTCTGTCCACGCTGCACACTGAGCCTGTCTCTATGTGGCCTGGGCTTGCTGACTTGTGTTGCCAAGCCGGTGTTTGAGCATCCAGACTGCAGGGGAAACTCAGGCCTCACACTGTGTCTATCTGTCAAGGTTCCTTCCCCACTCTGAACGCCAGGGTACAGATGTGGGGACCTGCATGAAAACCTTCTAAGCTTACTTTTACCAGCTTAGGTTAAAACTTCCCCAAGGTACAAACTTTTTTACCTTTTGCCCTTGGACTTTCGCTGCTGCCACCAAAAGTCTAACCGGGTTTTTTATTAGGAAAGAGCCGTTTGGAAATGTCTTTCCCCCAAAAATTCTCACCAAAACATTGCTCCCCCCTTCCTGGGGAAGGTTTGGTAAAAATCCTCACCAATTTGCATAGGTGACCACAGACCCAGACCCTTGGATCTTAAGAACAATAAAAAACATTCAGTTTCTTAAAAGAAGAATTTTAATAGAAGAAAAAGTAAAAAGAATCACCTCTGTAAAATCAGGATGGTAGATACCTTACAGGGTACCTTACAGGGTAATTAGATTCAAAACACCGAGAATCCCTCTAGGCAAAACCTTAAGTTACAAAAAGACACACAGACAGGAATATCCATTCCATTCAGCGCAGCTTATTTTCTCATCCATTTAAAGGAATCAGAATCTAACGCATATCTAGCTATATTACTTACTAAGTTCTAAGACGCCATTCCTGTTCTGTCCCCGGCAAAAGCATCACACAGACAGACCCAGACCCTTTGTTTCTCCCTCCCCCCGCCAACTTTTGAAAGTATCTTATCTCCTCATTGGTCATTTTGGTCAGGTGCCAGCGAGGTTATCCGAGCTTCTTAACCCTTTACAGGTGAGAGGATTTTTTCCTCTGGCCAGGAGGGATTTAAAGGTGGTTAGCCTTCCCTTTCTATTTATGACTCTATCCTACCGCAGGAAGTCGTCCTAAGTTACGCTGCTCCCGCTGCGTGAATAACAGAGCTGGATTTGACGTCGCTTCGGTCGACTTCCTGCTGTGTCTACACTGGGCTGGGTCGACGGGAGATGCTCTTCGGTCGACTTACCTTCCTCCTGCCGTTCCCGGCGCAGTCCCAACGGCGACCGGAGAGTGCTCTGCTGTCAATTTAGTGGGTCTTCACTCGACCCCCACGACATCAACCCCCAGTGGATCCACCGCAGCAAACAGAGCCTCCCAACCGTGCTGCCCCATCCACATGGCACGACTTAGACCCGAGTGGGAAATTCAGCTCCTGTGGGGTGTGTCACCCTCATCCGCTGAAGGTGCTCCCCGAGTCTCCAGGGATTCCTGCCCTAACTGCTCTCCAGCCAGTTTGTGTCCATACGCTCCCCGCGGGGAGGCTGTGAGTGGCCTGGTTACAAGCGCTGGTTGCTCAGGCCTGGCAGGGAAGGGAAGCTCCGGGCAGCATTGACAGTCTGGAGATCCCTCCGGGGAAGCACAGGCGGTGGGTGGAACAGGCGGGGAGGCGAAGCTGCGGGGTCCTGCGGACGCCCTGAAACCAGCTCACAGACCCCCGGGGGTCACGCTGCCCTACACGCTGTTGCAGTAATGTTTGTACAAGGCGTGACACTGAAAGAGCAGCTTGTGTCAATGTGTATTCAGGCCAATGGATGTGTGTGTTAGTAGAGATCAAAGCGACTGTTCAATGTTCAACTGTATTGGGTGTTTAAACCTCCTGAAAACTCGTGGAATGTTGTTTGCACTGTTTTCACTTCTCTGTGTCCTGTTACTCTGTGATAGCAAAGAGTTGCCTTGTGTGGACCCCTGTCACTAAATAAGCCCTCAAAGGAGAATGAAGGTGTGTGGGATGCAAGTGAAGAAAAGGTTCATTTCCAAAGAAGGGGTGATAAGAAGCAGGATTCCTGGGCGGGGGGCAGGAGGGTGTGGTTTGCACTGTTGTTGCCCAGGGTGGGAATGGGGAACTGGGCTCTGGCTTAAAGCGGTGTCAGGCTTCGGGGGGCTGGGTTCAGAGCTGGAGGTTCGGGTTGGGGTGACGGTTGGGCTACAGTTTTGGTTCAGGGGTTTCGAGTTGGGGGGCAGGTTATGGGGTCAGGGTTCCAGTTGGGTTCCGGGTAGGGGGTGGGGTTTAGATTTTGGGGGGAGGGTTTGGCCAGCAGCAGCATAGAAGTGTGGGTGGCAATGGGGTGCAGCCAATAGTGATAAGTCGGGGGTCTTTTAGGTCGTTTTAGTGTCAGTAGCACCCTGGGGAGGGGGGAGGGTCATGTTTACGACAGGGGGCTAAAGTGTTGGGGAAGGGAGCGGCAGGTTGACCCATCCCACTTCGCACTTCCCACACGGACACGCACAATACGTCGAACGCGTGGACGCACACACGTCACACACACACGATGACACAAAACGGCACACAACACGACACACAAAAATAACACACCACACAGACACACACACACAAGATGACATGGAAAGCGTCACACACAAAACATCACACACACGACGCACAACATGTCATACACACTCAACACAACACGACCCGCAACATGTCACACTCACACACTCAACATGACACACAACACGTCTCACACTCAACACGACACACAACACGACCCACAACACGTCTCACACACACTGAATGACACACAGCACGTTGCACGTACGTCACACACACACAAAGTCGCACACAGTTTGTTGCATGTCTCACGTATCATGTCACGCAGATGTCACACAACGCACATGCACTCGCACAACACGTCACACGCACGCACACACTACATGTCACACACACATGACGCACACCACATGACACATGATACAAAATGGCACATGACACAAAATGGCACACATGACATTGAGACACACACACACGACACTGACACGTTGCACGTGGAACACACAGCACGTCGCACACACACACAAGACGGCAGAGGACAAGACGGCTGAGCTGCTTGGGCCTCTTTCCAAGGCTTGGTTTTTCTCAGCTCAGGGCCCTGATTTATCTGGTGCTCTGGGTAGTTCCCCTGATCACACTTCCTCAGGCTCTTCCTTGAGAGGAGATTTATCATGGGAATTACGCGGAGAGGAATGATCCTGGGGAAGTCAGTGCCGAGCCTCCCAAATCTGCACCTTTGTCTTTCTTTAATGAACAGATGGAAGATCAAAGCATTGTATTCAATCCTTGAAGTGTCCATCCCATTTCTGTGCACAGTGGACTTGAAAAGTTGTCCTTCTTCATCTGTACACCACACGTGTCCATTTTAAATCAAAAGATGCATAATGAGCCATGGGCTACTTCCCTATGACACAGAGGGTCACAAACATGGTAGTGAAGAGGACAGATTACTAAGTAATCCCAGTGGGTTTCAGCCCCATAGGATCACCTGGAAAGATTTTTCCTTCCTTTCAAAAGGGCAGAACCCAAACCCCATTCAGAAGATGCAGGGAATCTTACAGTAAATTCTTCCCACATGGTCCCCTTTGTAAAGCCAGTCTGTCAGAGCTTGCCTCAGCACAAGAAAATAACGCCAGGCAGTGGTAAGCACACAAACAAGACTTTATTTACGAGAGGGAAAAGGACTAGGCTAGGCTAGAGAAGGGGTGGATTAACAAAACTTGAACTCTGGAAGTGCTCCAGTCTCCCAAACAATTACACCCAGGAGGTCAGGTTGATGTTCTCTCTCCCTTCTCTTGCAGGGACAGCGATGGACGGCTGCTGCTCTCTTGACATTGGACGTCAGGGAGGGACTCCATGATGGACACAGGAACGGGTGAGTAGACCTAACTAAAAACCCTCCCTATCCCTCTTTGTGTCGTCTCTGCCTGGATGTTAGACCCTATCTACGCGGATTCAATCCGTGCGTGGGAGTGTGCTCCCCAACCCAAACTAATATCGGAAATGGCTAAAGGTCACCAGCTTCTTTTCCCAAGTCCAAGATGGCCACCTGACAGAAAACCCAAAAGGTACATGCCTTTCTTCCCTTCTTTTAGGAAAATTTGGCAGGGGCAACCAGCATTTTACACACCCGGAGACTGGATTTGACCAATCAGGGAATGTTGCGGGGCAGGGTGACCCACGCAGAAGGGGGTTGTATATCCCCTCTGAGAACTCCTCCCTGTGTCCTCTACCAATTGAAGTGGGCGTCAGCCCCGTAGGACCACCCCGAGAGGGGATTTGACCAAAGAAGGGAAGTGCTGCAGTGGAGTGACCTGCCCGCAACAGGATCCTGTGGTCCCTCTAAAATGTCCCCACACCACCCTCTAGCAGTTGGCGAGGGTTTCACTCCCACCTTAGGCCATCTCAGAAGGGAAATGTGTACCAATCCAGAACAGGTATAGCCTGAAGGTCTAGGCCACGGTTTCTTCAAAAGACATCCTTGGAACGAGACGGGCTCTTCCCCGCAGTGTTGTGTTGCGACTTCCCGGACGATGCTGCCAGCCTCGCAAACATGGAGCTCCAGAGATCGGCGGCTTCTGGCCTAGACCTTCGGGCACTGCCTAGTCTGATTGTTACGTTTCCCTTCTGGGATGGCCTAAAGCGTGTGTGCAAAACCCTGACTGATTAGCAGAGGACGGTGCGGGGATTTCATGGAGGGGTGATGGACCCCTCTTGCGGGCAGGTCACCCCACCATGGCACTTACCCTGTTTGGTGAAATCCCCTCTCTGGTGGGTCCTAAGGGGCTGAGGCCCATCCCAAGTGGGAGGAGCTCTTGGAGGGTCACGTGACCCACTTCCGAATGGGTCACTCTGCCCCAGAACATTCCCCAATTGCTCAAATCCATTCCTGAGGCAGGTGCATGGAGATAAAACACCCCCAGATTGGTAAAGGAGTGGGAGGATCTCTTAGAGGGGTCACATGCAACTCCTTGTTTCGACTCCCGTTTGCATCTTGACCCCAAAAGTCTTCTGTCATGGGGTCGGTCTCATGGTGACAGATGAGCGATGTCTGAGGAGTGAAGGAGCGAGGTCCCATGGCTGACATCAAATAACTTCCCTAAGCCTCAGGGTAGTTTGGCCAAATGCCGATTGTCAAAATGGCTGCCCTCCCACGCAGTGTGTGTGTCCCAACACCCAGAGCCCTCTCCGTCGGGGCTGTGTGGCCCAGCGACCAGAGTCCGTGCGGCCGCCCTCTCCGTCGGGGCTGTGTGGCCCAGCGACCAGAGTCCGTGCGGCCGCCCTCTCTGTCCAGGGCTGTGTGGCCCAGCGACCAGAGTCCGTGCGGACGCCCGCTCCGTCGGGGCTGTGTGGCCCAGCGACCAGAGTCCGTGCGGCCGCCCGCTCCGTCGGGGCTGTGTGGCCCAGCGACCAGAGTCCGTGCGGCCGCCCGCTCCGTCGGGGCTGTGTGGCCCAGCGACCAAAGTCCGTGCGGCCGCCCGCTCCGTCGGGGCTGTGTGGCCCAGCGACCAAAGTCCGTGCGGCCGCCCGCTCCGTCGGGGCTGTGTGGCCCAGCGAACAGGGTCCGTGCGGCCGCCCTCTCCGTCGGGGCTGTGTGGCCCAGCGACCAGAGTCCGTGCGGCTGCCCGCTCCATCGGGGCTGTGTGGCCCAGCGACCAGAGTCCGTGCGGCCGCCCGCTCCATCGGGGCTGTGTGGCCCAGCGACCAGAGTCCATGCGGCCGCCCGCTCCGTCGGGGCTGTGTGGCCCAGCGACCAGAGTCCGTGCGGCCGCCCGCTCCGTCGGGGCTGTGTGGCCCAGCGACCAGAGTCCGTGCGGCCGCCCGCTCCGTCGGGGCTGTGTGGCCCAGCGACCAGAGTCCGTGCGGCCGCCCGCTCCGTCGGGGCTGTGTGGCCCAGCGACCAGAGTCCGTGCGGCCGCCCGCTCCGTCGGGGCTGTGTGGCCCAGCGACCAGAGTCCGTGCGGCCGCCCGCTCCGTCGGGGCTGTGTGGCCCAGCGACCAGAGTCCGTGCGGCCGCCCGCTCCGTCGGGGCTGTGTGGCCCAGCGACCAGAGTCCGTGCGGCCGCCCGCTCCGTCGGGGCTGTGTGGCCCAGCGACCAGAGTCCGTGCGGCCGCCCGCTCCGTCGGGGCTGTGTGGCCCAGCGACCAGAGTCCGTGCGGCCGCCCGCTCCGTCGGGGCTGTGTGGCCCAGCGACCAGAGTCCGTGCGGCCGCCCGCTCCGTCGGGGCTGTGTGGCCCAGCGACCAGAGTCCGTGCGGCCGCCCGCTCCGTCGGGGCTGTGTGGCCCAGCGACCAAAGTCCGTGCGGCCGCCCGCTCCGTCGGGGCTGTGTGGCCCAGCGACCAGAGTCCGTGCGGCCGCCCGCTCCGTCGGGGCTGTGTGGCCCAGCGACCAGAGTCCGTGCGGCTGCCCGCTCCGTTGGGGCTGTGTGGCCCAGCGACCAGAGTCCGTGCAGCTGCCCTCTCCGTCGGGGCTGTGTGGCTCAACGCTTAGAGTCCATATGTCTATCCTGTCTCTTATGCCCGTGTGGCCCGATAGCAACGGACAATATGGCTACTCTCTCCCTCAATGCTGTGTGGCCCAACGCCCGGAGTCAGTGTAGCTGCCCTTCACTGCAGGGCTGTTTGGCTGAGAGTTCAGAGGCAAGATGGTTGCCCCTCCTCTTGGGGCTGTGCAGTCTAGTGGGTCAATGGGGACGTGGGCAGCCACCAAAGGATGGATGGCAGCCAGGGCAGGTGGACCCAGGCCCTCGTTACTCCACCGGCTCCTCGCCCAGGGCCTCGTCCGTGGCCAATGTGTTTGCCATTGAGTCAGTGGGGATCCAGCACTGCGGATGACAATGGCTAGTTCACCCAGGTTACTTCCTTGGAGATGTCTCTAGGCCATGGGCTGGGGGTCTCTGGGTTCCCGGCGTGGGAAACTCCCAGAGTCTCCGAACTCCCTTGCATGTCTGCAGGCCCCCAGGGACGTGGCTGGGTCTCGGCGCCTCAGAGCTCTGCAGTCAGGGGCTTGAGCTACTTCTGGACTGGAGCCTACAGTGTGCATTCTCCATTTTCAGCGGTCTGAGCTGCTCGCTTACACACTGGTGCTCCAGTTGGAGCATGTCCGGCAGGGCTGGGGCGGGGCTTGGCTTTCTCCACCTAGACTATGGGGTTCTGTGTGGCTGGTTCAGCCCGGCACATGCTGCTCGGCCTCTTCTGTCTCCTCCTTCCCATGCAAAGCTGCTTTGCCATCTCACAAGAGATGGGATCAGTGGTGGGATCAATTGGCTCCTGTTGGCCTCCCGATGTCTGGAAGAGAGAGAAAGGGCAGGAACCCAAATGAGAAGAACAAAACCTTCAAGCAGGGTAGTTTTCCACAGCACAACCCCACCCTACTTTGCTGATGCTCATTGGCAACTTCCCTGAGAGCTGGCATTTCTTAAAGAGAGCACCCAACCCCCCGCAACCTCTGCTACCCTGTGGGCTGGCAATGGTAAAAGGGAGTCTGGGAGAATTTCTCCTCTCTCCACCTGGCTCTGATGAGTGAGGGAACCACATGCGAGAAGCTGTGTGAATGTAGGGCTCTGTGCAGTGGGATGAGATGTCCTCCATGGTGCCCAAAGGTGGGGTTGTCCTGCCTTTGCAGTGACTTCCTTCTAGTGAGAGAGATTTCAGAGATCAGCTCCGGGGTTCTGCCCTGTACCAGTGTGTGGGAATGGGGCAGAAGTGGGGCAATGGTGCACTCAGGAAAGGAGTAGGGCTAAGGGGGGCCCAGGCTGCAGCCACTAAACCCCTGCGTGCTGCGTTGCGGCCGGGCCGGCTCTGCCTGGCTGGGGTGGGGGCGAGGAGGCTCCGCACGTTGCCATTCCTCATCCCCGCCAGCCACGTCACCACGACGAGCACCACACTGGGAACCTCTGTCCCGGGGGCTGATCTTCCCTGTAGGCTCTGCCTCCCCGCAGCTCCCATTGGCCAGGGATCGTTAATCCGGCCCTTGCCCTATTCCCCAGCCTGTTCCAATCCTGCTCTTGACTCCTGACTCCGGCTCCAACCCTTGGCTCCCCTCGGCTCGGCCTCCACCACTCTGAGCACAAGACCCCAGAGCCACTGCTCCAACCACTGGGTCCAACCACCCGTGCTTTGGCCTCTGACACCAGTGCTATGGAGGAGTCGTTCACCTCACTGCTTTCCATGTGTATGGCCCTGCCTTGGTCAGCGCTGGTTTTCATCTGCCATGGGGCTGCCCAGTGACATGGATTTCTTTGATCCCTTTCAACTTCTTCCAAGTCTTCTCTAGGCCCGACTAATCGACATAATTTTGGGTCATCTGCTGATATCCACCTCGTTGTTCAGCCCCGGTTCCAAACATAAGGACATAAGAAAGGCCACAGCAAAGGTCCATCTAGCCCAGTATCCTGTCTTCTGACAGTGGCCAATGCCAGGTGCCCCAGAGGGAATGAAGGGACAGGCAATCATCTAGTCATCAGTCCCCTGTCCCGCATTCCCAGCTTCTGGCAAACAGAGGCCAGGGACACCAAAAAGTTGAGAAGCGTCTGTTGTATTTACCATAGCAGGACAAAGAGCTCGTCTGTGTCGGTCCCGGTTCCCTAGTCAAATGCAGAACCCGACACGAGATTTCCAAGCTTCTGCAACCATTTATAATATCTGTTGAGGATGTACCATGTGGTCCTGTCTGATTTCAAAGGCACTTCGTGAAAAGCTGAAACCAAGAGGAAATGGGTTGAAAACCCCGTGATGCTGATGTGACTGGTACCTAGGAAACCTCCACTTCCGATGGCCATTGCCCCCTGCTGTTAGCTCCCCAAGAGTCTAAGGGCACAAGAACAACAACTCTGCTCCTCCCAAAATAGCCCTGGACAGAGAGGAGACCCCATTCTTCCAAAGCTTCCCCCTCTGCTGGCAGACACTCCTCCACACACCCGCACACACAGACGGTTGGGGGCACTTGTTCTTTGGATGGAACAGGAAAGTGACAGCGGCAGCCACATTAAACCATACAACATTTAGGCCGAGATCCACAAAGGGATTTCGGCTCCTAACGTCTCCTGAAATCCTTTGTGGCCCTGTGCCTTCATTCCTGAAGAGCTCACAGGGAAAAGTGTTACCCATGTGCCCTCATGGGATTTCCTAGGAGCTGATAACCAATCTCGGAGTGAAGGTCCCTGGCCTGCAATCACTCCATTCCAGGGAGGGCAGGTGATGAATCTTTCCCTACAGAGGGGAATCGTCATCATCATCATCCTTAATACCAACAGCCGTTTTCAGTTGGGTCAGGCCTTCCTTTAGAGACTTTCTGACCTTGATGAAGACAGTCTCCCCACACAGCTCTAAGGCTATGTCTACACTAGGAGCTTGGGATGGAATTCCCCTGCTCCCATACACAGATTGTGGGACCACGATGAAAGCTGGCGTGACCATCCTTCTTCCTTCAATGCTGTCCTTAGACTGAGAGGGACACATTCAAAGCTGTGTTCAGGCCCTGTGCTGCACCCCTGTGCTTCCCACAGAGGGCCAAACACACAGAGGTATTTCCTTACCTTCATACAGGCGGGAGATGCCATCTTCATTCACTGTTTCAGACAACAAATCACAGTAATGGTGGATAGTATTTCCTAGACAAACAATGAATACAATGGCTCTCATGGCTTTTCAGATCCTTTCCTGAAAACTGCTAATGATGCAGCCATTCTCCCAAGACACCTTTGGGAAATTCCAGACATTCCTTACATCTGTACACAAAGCATATTCGAGAAATCATCAGATGCCCAGAAGTTACTGAGAGGCTGATTTCCAAAGGAGATTGAATTCACATCCTGCTGGTTTCCCCTAGGCGCAGCCAAAGAATTGTTGTGGGCGGGGGAAGTTGGTGCAGTCGATTCAGCTAAGTTGCTCCCTTCATCTTGGAATACATGTTAATTCACACACACATGCACACACACACACACCCCGTTTTAGGATTCTGGTGCTGTTGGAGGGAACAGAGCAGCCGTCCAGAAAAGGGCTCTGAAGGAAGCATTGAGAAAAGATCAAGTGAATTTGCTCTGCTTACCAATGAATCGGGCTGCTGAATGTCTTATTGTTGTCTGTGAGCTTTCCAGGTACTGTAAGGCCTGGAACAGGAATTTGGGGATGTGGCTCTCGTTGTTCTGCATCTAGGAAGAAAGAAGGAAGAAATGCACAATATACAAATGACATGTTCTTCCCACAGCAAATAGTCCAGGAAAGCCAATGCATATAGCCAGGCCCTGGCAACCGCCAATATGAACCCATACACCAGAGCAGCACCCCTCTGAAGTTCCTATTGTGTTCTCCAGAACCTCAGCTTTCATTTGAAAAGACAAAAGTTTGAAGGTCGGAGAATTGTGGAGAAAAATGTCAACAATGTGAACGGATTGTAACTCCTGCTGAAATGAGCCAGCAGAGAGCCTGGAACGGAGTCCTGCAGCTCGACCGAAGCGGATGGGTACTCAGGGTGTGGAGTTAGAAAGGTCTTCCTCAAGTCCCCATTCACCACTCTCAAGGCACAAGGAATTCACCTACCAAGCAGATCCAGACACACTTCAAGAGCTGTGAGGAGCCATCCCAGGCCAAGCTGTGGGAGAGGGTCTTCAAATGAGCCCACCTGAGGAACACTGCGCAGCGGAAGAGCGTCAGTTTACATGACTGCAAGAGAAGAGGAGACCAAGAGGGTTCTCCCTGAGAGAGGGATAGTCTGGGGGACATGGAACCTTCCCTGTCCCTTGTTCTCCTGCTTTTCCTGCCAGTGGAGATTCCTGTCATTTGTTCTCCACAGGAGTGTGCTGAGGAGAGGAAAGGGAGAGTTGGTTGGAGAGAGCCAGAGCCCTCTTGTCCTTTGGATGGTTTGGGGTGGTTGCCCAGGGCCCCGTGCTTTGGGGGGCCCTGCACTTCAGGGGGACGCAGGCCCTGGGCCGTGCCGGGGCCAGCAGCAGGACTCCCGGATCCGCTACGCTATGCCCCACCTCTTTCCCAGAAGAAGGCTTTTCTTCCCAATTGTGCTGTGTGCTGTGAGGATGGATGAGGCACTTGGCTCCAGCATGGAGTGAAGCAGGGAGGAGAAGACTCCGCTTGGGCAAGGGGCTCTGGCGATGACTGGAGTGGGGGCCCCAGGAGATACTGGCTCTTTGCTCTTCAGGCAATAATGACCGTGGCACTTACCAGTTTCACACTCTCCTCCTGGTCTTCAAGATGCAGCAGCAGGGGGAGCAAGCAGTGGATGATTTCCTGCTGCACGAAGGGTTTGTCGGGGTCCTGCACCCTGCTCACCACGTTGCCAAGCAGTACAATGGCAGCTGAGCGCACACTGCCCTTCTCCTGGCAATGACACACAGGGGGCGGGGACCCCCGGTTAAAGCCAGGCAGCATCAGAGCAGAACGCCACTGGGTGGTGATGCGCACGCTGCTCCGGTCCCCCTGTGTGAACGACCTGGGCTGGCGGGAGCAGGGAGGCCACCAGGCCAGCGCCATCGACATCTTGTGCAGGGCCTGAGACCCTGTGCAGGACAGTGCAGCCCAGGGTGTCCCAGAGGCAGTTTCTGTCTGGAGAGCACAGAATCCTAGAACCCGAGAAGATGAGGGGAGAGGGCAGGCAGGCTGCTGGAGACTGGTGTGGGGAAGGGGAGAAGCAGCTGCTGGAGCCTGGCAGGGACTGGCTGCTCCAAAAGACAGCATTTCTTTGGCTCTTGGGTGCCCCTGAGAGCCGGGCCATTCCCGACCCACCTCTTTCCTGCTGAGAATCTCCACCTCTTTGGGGGCCTGTGTTCTCCAGGCAGCTGGTCATCTGCCCAGTGCCAGGCCCCCTCTCCCCCAGGCCAGGCTGCAGCAGGGGCTGGGAGCATGGCACTGAGGCTGAGCTTTGGAGAGAAGAGCTCTGACAGGGAGGTGGCTCAGCAGGAGATTCCCCACCCATGGCGGGGGCACTCCTTGGAGGCTCCATGGCAGGCCTGAGGGGCGGGAGGAAGGGGATGGGGAGAGAGAGACAAGGGCATCACAGACAGCTGGAGCGGGGGAATGGTCTTCTTCTGCGGGTTCCAAGCCTTACGTCATCAATGAAGGGGCGAAGGCTGACAGCAATGTCCTGGGAGATGGAGCCAAGCCCCTCCCTGTTGAGGAGGTGGATGATGTCTGCAGCTTTATGCATGGCCTCCATGACACGCCTTCCATCCCTGTTACAAAACATGGCCAGGATTGCTGGCAGCTGGGCCCGTAAGAATTGCACCTGCCGGAATGAAGAAGGCAGCTCATTACTATCCCAGGTGACAACCTGGAGCACATGATGGACCACTGCCACCGATGATAAACCACGGAGGGCACAGCCCCCCAACAGGGCAGAAAGTCATTCTCCTCTCACTCTGTGCCAGTTGCTCACTGTCTTTGTCTTTGCTCACCCCGCCTCCCCCATTGCATCCCATCTGCAATCAGGGCTCAGCTCACGGGAGCAGGGAGCATGGCATGCCTTGATTTGTTCCGAAAGCACCTCCACCATTTGAGGGCTGTGTTTTAAACAACAAGGCTTGTGTGTGGCTCTCCCTCTCATTTCTGAGCTATTTGATGGACATTGGCTTCCTGGGTCCCCTGGGCAATCCCCGGCTCTCACCTTTTCTGGCTGGAACACAATACTGCCAAGGCCTCGCAGACTGAGCCTCCGTATGATGGAATTTGCATCTTTGGTCCAGTCCATGAGCTGTGCCTGGAGGGCTGATCTTGTCAGGATGGTGTCAATGGAAGGACTCTGGAGAAACTGGCAAGAGCCAAATGAAGATCAGGTTGAGGAGCAGAGGTCTTATTGTGGGGTCTGTTCCCTGGACAGTCGTCTTTCCCAAAGGGCCACTTCCTCCTATGCAAAGTCTCTGGTGAGTAGGGAGCCAATTGCTGCTGTTTCAGTTGGTTCCTTCCCCAAATTTAGACTAATGCACAAGTCACAAATAAGCCCCCAGGGAAAGGGGAATCTCCAGACCTCATTGAGTGCCATGGAGAGAGCCGTGGGGCAGAAGAAAAGCAGAACCCCAGGAAAAGGTGAGGAGAGAAGCATGGCCTTGGGGCACTGGAGAAACATGGCTTCTTGTCCCATAACCCCATCTGGGCACATCCAGCCAGGAGCAATCTCACCCTGTCTCTCCCTCCCTCTCTTTGCCATGCCCCGCATCCATCCATGTGCGGAGAGGAGCTAGCTGGCGGTAGGGCTGCTAAGCTGCTGACAATGTAGCCGAGAGCTTGCTGTCCTGAGCTGCTCTCCAGAAAGCCCACTTCTGCCTGTCAACTCATGAATCTCACCTCAGTGCAGAAAGCCAGGGCGATAGTTCTCTGCTCCTCCTCCTTCCCACTCTGGACGATGGTGATTGCCTCTCTGAAAACTGCAGGGAGCTGAGGGTTCTCAAACTCGATCATGGCTCTGGAACATGGAACAGAAAGTCCCTTTTGATTCTCAAGGGGGAGAGAGCGTTCAGCTCCAGTTGCTGGGCTGAGCTGGCAGCCTGGAACTGAGGACTATTTCACACGGAAATCCCATTCCCAAGAGAGACCCAAAGAAGAGGAAACGTTGAGCTCCTACCTTGCAATCAGGCCGACCCCCTGCGAGTAGTGATATCGGGAGGCTATCATGTCCCAACCCCGATGAAACTGGATGCTGGCAAATTCCTTCCAGTAGCCGGGCATGGAGAAAAGCGTCTTCACAGCCTCCACTGAGGTGCTAAAGACAAAAACAAACAAACAAACAGAGTGTCAAGCAATGAGATCAGCCCCAAGCATGGCAAATCTGTACAAGTCCTGAGACACCCAGCATGCTCAGCAGTAGCTAGCCTCCCCAAGGATCGATCCAGTGTGATACCCTGTCTACACTGCAGTTTCACCGACTTTGGAACCAGTTAGGGACACTGTAGCTTCTTCAAATGGTTGGTGTCATCACTCCCAATGGTTGAATACTTGATTCTTTACTGTGACAGGTAACAGGACTCAAGCGGGCATGTGGGTCCAGATCCTTTGTTGGTGGAATCGAGCAAAGCTCCATCAGTTTACGCCACCTGAGGTGTCTTCTGGCGCTCTCTCTTTCCCGTGCAGATGGAAGCCCCTAACTGTGCCCACAGAACCAGATGAACTGGTCCCTCTTCCTCCTGTCTGCCTGTGAGGCTGACGTCCTGCGGGGCCTGTCCCCATGTGGTGCCGGTGTGGTTCTGTCCGCGTTCGGGGAGAGAGGCCCACGGATTTGCTCAGCAGGCACTGATGAACGCACTGACCCTTTGGCGGGTGGCAGACGTGGATGGATGCACAAACATGGCTGCTGCCTGAGTGTGTAGGGAAAGCAGCTGGGCTGTGGACGGCGTCAGATGAGCGAGTGTGACTCACAAGAACGCACGGCTCTCAACCCTTTTCCCTCAAGAGAGACCTGCTCCCAACTGAGCCTGGGCTAACGACAGCACCCGAACAACTGATGGCCGTGAACAGCCCCCATGTGTTTAGCCCAACAAATCTGTTCTTCCTTTTCCTTTCAGTCATTACCTTAGGAGACTGAGGCAGCTGCATCCCTCCTCGGGGCTGGATGTCTGCCTGGCCATGTAGGTCCCTGGCAAGTGCTGATCCATCACGTACTGCACTTGCCTGACGCAGAGAATGAGCAGCTGGGGATACATTTGCAGGATGGCTTCTCGGTATCCCCGTAGGAAAAGGAGCTCATAAATGGTCTTCATTGCCTGGAGGGGGGAAAGAATTTCACTCAGCTCTCCCAATCTGCCACCTG
This sequence comes from Caretta caretta, assembly GCF_965140235.1. NCBI lineage: Eukaryota > Metazoa > Chordata > Testudines > Cheloniidae > Caretta > Caretta caretta. Next base: position 8,520,564 of record NC_134209.1, read on the forward strand.
TCCCCATTGCCATTCGCTATTGTCCCTTTGTCATGTCTCCTTTCCTCTCCAGCGTATTACAAAACAGTATTGGCTTCTGAGAGGGGTGGGGACATTTGGAGGCTCCTGAACCTTCCCCCATTCCTGGAACGGAAGCAGGATGGAAAGATGAGAAGAGTCTGGATGATGTTATTCCCCATTATTTCTCTTTCTGGTGCAGAGCCTGTGCTTTGGCTTTCCAGCCATGACTGGAAGGGCTGAAACCATCCTGAGGAGATCCGTTCTCCTAGGCCCAGTGTTTCTGGCCCAGTCAAAAGTACTGGACTTCTCAGGATGCCATGTTGGGAAGATTTCTAGCCACAGTTTACAGAGCCAGATACTTGGAGACTTCCAAGAGACACCTGAACTGCACCTGTTCACTAAAGGGCCATCTGGAGCAGAAGACAACTGAGCCAGGGTACCAGCAGATAAACCACTTCAGATGTGTAACTTTGACCTGGGGGAAACTTTACTACCCCTCTTTGGTTTGATTGGAAGTGGTGAGGACACACTAAGGCCTGGTCTACACTCCAGAGTGAGGTCAACGCAAGGCCGCTCACTCTGCATCCCCCTAAGGATGGAATTTCCTTCCCATCGTCAGAACTGCCCCTCGGTGCCAAATTCGTCACTCCACCTCCACACGTGGCAGAGAGTCCAGGTCGATGCAGTCAGGTCGATGCAGCGTCCGTGCAGACACCACGTCGCTTTCCTCAACTGGCTTTCAGGAGCCTTCCCACAATGCCCCACCCTGACCCTACAATCAAGACAAGCCCTTCTGGTGAGGACGGGCACTGCCGACACGAGCAGCAAAGTGCGGACACACACCAGGGATGGAATCACTGTGGCGGCTGTCTGCCCATTTAAGTTAGGTCGGCTTCAATGTGTGGTGGAGCCATGGCCTGAAGGTAAGAAGAGGTGAAACTCGCACACACACACAGATGCACCATCTTCCCTGTGGTGGCGGGTTCGCAAGGTGACATCTCAAATCTCACTTACAGCCAGAGACACATGGCTGCTCGTCTCCTCCCGGCGTCTCTGCTGGAGCTTGTCCAGCAGCTGCTGCAGCACCTCCCTGGTGAGCTGTGGTTCTTCACCCAAGGCCTTCCACAACTCAATGGCACATCTGCAAATTCAGAAACACACATCAGAGCTTTCCTGCTTGGCCATCTCTTGCCTTCCCCAGGGAGAGGCTTGGAATACCAGAGAAGACAGCCACTGGTGCAGGGAGGCTAAGGCAGGGCAAGTCCCTTCAGAGAAAGTTGTATTTATTCCTTTCCCCTAATGGGTTCTTGTTTCTAAAGCTAACCCACTCTTTCCAAGACAGTGAGCATGTACTGACCACAGAATGACCACCAAACTGTGACCCGCAGACTGCAAAATTCTGCTCTGTTACACTTGGGTCAGTCCCGAGAAACTTGCCTGACATCATTGGAGTTACTCTGGCTCTTTGGGGGTCTAACAGAGACCCAGCGTTTGGCCAAGTGTCTCTTAGCAGCTCAATTCTACTGCAGTGTGGTGGACAGGGTCAGAGAGTGAGTCAGCACATGCCTTGATCTGAGAAGATTCAAGAGCTTGGAAGAGGAGATTGTAAAGCCCAATGTGACAGAGATGGAAGGAAAGTAGGACTGAAATCCCCCTCCTCCATTCTTGCGGATCTAAGTCCTGCTTGTCCCCGCAGGCATCTGCAGAGGAAGACTGCAGATGGATCCAAAAGACTTCCAGTCATTTGACTTCCAAGTTTGGTGAGGAAGGTCGGACGTGGTGGTGAAGCCCTAGGACATTGAGACCTAGGTTGGACAACTCAAGGGCAAATGGCCTGGAAGCAAGGTCTTCCGGAAGCTTGACTGACTTCTGTGCCAATGCTGCCGAGTTTCTGTAACTTCTGAGCACAGCCCCTGGAAAGCACTGTGGCTGTTCCAAGAAATTCAGACCTGATTCTGAAATTCAGAAAGGTTTACAAATCAAACACTCAAAGAAATCTGAAAACCAACACTGTATTCCTCTGATAACTGAATTGGGTAAGAAGTTCCATTTCTTTCCTGCTGCTCTTCAATTTGCTCTGCAGTGTGACACAAATTTCTCTCAGGTCTGTGCAGAACTGCATTGCAGAAGATGCCAAGGAAAGCTGGACTTTTGACCTCTGGCTAGGGTTCAGTTGGCTTTCATGGCCCCGAGGCACATGGGGGCTGTGTTACAAACCCCTCAGCTGGCTGACCCTTCCAAGTGATCAGCAATAACCAGCAGGACTGAAAGTTAACAATCTATTGAGGTGGAAAGAGGCACTCCCCCTTCTCAGAGCTATTAATGCTGGCTGTCTGCTTGCTGCACTGCATTTAGGATCTGGTCATTAGGGGATGGTTTTTTTGTTGATTTTCTTTTCTTTTCTTTTGGATCAATAAGGGCTGGAAATGTCTGTCTTAAGAGATTGACCTCTGCCCCACCGCTCCATAAGGATGAGTGCATTTTGTCACCAATTCCTCAGCCATGGAATAACTGGGGGGTCTTAGGACAGGTAAGAATCCTGCACTGGTCTCCAGGGGATAGACAGATGGGCCTCATGGGCCTTTTCCATCTCTGCCTTCTCTCCTGCAGTAAGGAGCAGCTAGACCTCATGAGCCAGGGATGTTGAGTGAGCCCCCAAATCATTGATTGGCCCTGTACTGGATCTGAGAGGAAGTGGGGTGACCCATAGAAATCAGGACAATGTTGGAATTCTCCAGAAAAGTGGCATGTCTCCATCCCGGGGAGTGTAGGAGGAGGGGTTGGCTCCTCAGTGGCTGGGCCTGGCCATCTCCTCTTAGGAAGCGTGGACAGCTCTCTGCACAGCAGGAAACTCCCTCCAACTGTGTGAGCCCCACGGACCCCTCCCGGCCTGTGGCCTCTCAGTAGGAGCAGGAAGAGAACTACTGGACTGAGGAGATAACAAAGCAGCTCCCTACCTGTGCGATGAGAGCGTGTGAGCCACACAGGTTAGAACCACGTCCTGGGGGTGGGAGCGAGCCAGCAAGGCCATGGCCCTGAGCACTGCTCTTCTGGCTCTGGGATCACAGCTGTTGTCGAGCCAGATTAAGATCCCTCCCACGACGTCTCCAACCTGGAAGAATGCCAGAAAGTTGAGGGATGGATTTATCAATGAGTGGCCTCCTCCCAGGGAAACCCTCCTGGCAGCCCTGCAAGCCTCCTCTGACCTCGGTTGCCCATCTTGGCTGCTCCCTAAGAGGCTTTGACAAGTCCAGGAACCCCAGTCTTCCTGAGGTCTGGGTTAGCACCTTCAAGCTCAAAAACATGCACAAAACCTTAGAGTGCGCACAGTCCTAACTCTCCTGATGTCCCAGGGCCTTCCCTGCCGTAGCAAACGGCTCTCAGCCCCGCTCTCAAGGGCTTCCCTCCAGGAGCCTTTCCTCCATCTCTGCAACTTCCTTTTAGCTCTTTCTTGCACAATCCGCTCCTCCAGACCAGTGGTTCTCAACCTAGTTTCCATTGTGGGACACATCCAATCCGACCTGTTTGTCCCTGAGGATGTCCCAAAGGGGCGCAGCTCTGTGCTGACCGGGCCACAGGTTGAGAAGCACTGCTCCAGACCCAGCTGGTTCTACCGATGTATCCCAGAGCCCATGGCAGAGATGGGAGGCAGGGCTAGTTGGGTGGGGCTAGCCAGCTCCCGGCCCCAGTCTCTTAAGTCCCCAGTCTCTAACCTCGGATTCATGCTATGGCACTTAGAAGAGCAGTGCAGACAAGGTGACTTGGGCTGGAGCCCAGGCTCTGAAGCCACCCTCCTCCCCAGGCTTCAGAGATCAAGTTCCAGCCCCAGCCCAGAAGAGTCTGCATTGCTGTTTTGGCCCCTCAGTGCCAGCCCTGGGAGCCCAAGTCCATAGGGCCAGGCTTTCAGGCTCCTGCTGCAGAGTTTGCAACACAGGGAGCAGACCCTAAAGGGACAAGCCACCCCCTAGGACTCTTCCGTGAGGAATTGGTCATTGCTCTTTCCTCTCTCGAACAAGGAGCAGAAGCTCCAAGGTGGGTGGCTGGATTCTGTTGACCTGTTCTGCTAGCAGGAGTTAGAGCCCTGCACAAATCAATCTGCTGATTGAGGGGCCATTTGTTAACTTCCCGCTGGGACCTGTTGGAAAGAAGGAACTCGGGCAGAGACAGGGATGACCTGCAGGAAACCCTAGGAACAGGCAGGTTGGGGAGGAAGTTCAGGCTGAGGATTCTGTTCATTGATTAGTCTCAGCGTTTCCAGGAAAGCCAAAGCCCAGGAAGGGACTAAGTCTGCACTTCCGCGCCACGTGCAGGCGGTCTTCGGAGAAGGGCTTGAATGTCGCCTATCCCCGTGGCCAAGCGATGAATGGCAAGGGGCTGAGCCAACCTTCCAATCCCATGCCAGTGTCCCAGGAATGGTTTCCGAGGAGAGGAACTTCTCCCATCCCCCTCTCTGCGCAGCATCCCCCTGCCCCATTGTGGGAGTCTCTTACTCTCTCCATCTTGTCTCCGTGGAGAGATACGATGGCCCTCAGCTCTTCCTCTGCGGCTCTAAATCTCTGCAGGGTGGGTGTTGTCAGACCCTTCACGGCTGCCATCAGCAGGGCATGGAGCGGGGCTGAGGAAGGGTGCTCCCTGGGGGTCTGGAAAGAACAGGGACAAAGCCTGTTGGGATTGAGTATTTCCCTCGGGCAGCTGCCCTGGAACAGTCTGTCCCCGGGGGAGGCTGGCAGTGCCGAGGGAGCGTGGAGACTCCGGCTGAGCCCTTTTCTTCAAAAGCCTCCCCAGGTGCTAAGGTTTCCTTAGCCTTTTGTCCCCTCTCTGGCCCCCTCCCCTGAGAAGAGATGGGAGCCTCTCGGGCAGTGCTGGGACCCCAAGGGCCACCCCATTTCCTCCCTTGCTAGCCCCTCCTCGCAGGAAACCCCGCTTTTGCTGAGAAAGCCTCAATGTCCTGCAAAGCCCATTCGAGTTGCTCCTTGAGTGTCGCCGAGGGGTCACTGGAGAACCTGCCCCATGTCCCATCCCACCCCGAGCGCCTGAGGAGATTGGCTCAGCAACTCTGGCAGCCCACAGTGTCTGCGAGGAAGGGACTGAGAATAGGGCCCAAACGGAAACACCCTCTTCCTTCCCCACCTAGCAGCCTGTGGGGCTGCCAGAAAACAGGCAGGAATCGCCGTCAGGACAGAAAGTAACTGAGACTGAAGAAGCAAGTTTGCCTGGCTGAAGAGAAGCCCAAAGCCTGGGCCTCCGGGGCCAGAGCCCTGGGGGTGAGAACTCACTGGGCACAATGTTACTCCAGGGGGCCTGGTTCCAGGGTCACCTCAACCCAGGGCTTGGGGTGCTGGAGGCCTTTGCCCTGGGGTCTCAGGGCACCCCCTGGGGATTACTGCAGCTGGCCTGCATGGCGCTGGATTAGCACCGTCTGTCCTGGTTGCCAACAGCTGAGGGGTAGCTCAGTGGTTTGAGCATTTGCTAAACCCGGGGTTGTGAGTTCAATCCTTGAGGGGGCCATTTCGAGATCTAGGGTAAAAATTGGGGTTTGGTCCTGCTTTGAGCAAGGGAGTGGACTGGATGAACTCTTGAGGTCCCTTCCAACCCTGATATCCTAGGATGCAGTAGAGCACGGCGGAGTGGCACACTCGCCTCCATACTCCAGACCCCCGGCGGGTCAGAAGCTCCCAGAATTGCAGCCTTTTGTATGCGCTGCAGGGTGCTCTGTCCCGAAGAGGAAGAGTTACAAAGGTGTCTAGAGGCTTTTGTAACTCGGACAGAGCCCAGATGTTGGCAGGCGGGAGGAAACCTGGGACCTCTGGAGCTTAGTGCAGGAGCCTCGACCACAGGAGCGAAAAGCCAAGAGGCTGTTAGCTAAGGCTCTAGAGCAGACTCCTTTTCTCTGTGTCTCAAAGTGGTCCTGGTGCCACGAGATGGGCCAGAACCCCACAGCCAGGAGATATGTGGGTTCCCCCGACCAGGGCAGGGATGGGCCTGGTCTGATTTTCAGTCGTGCCTGTGTGCCATGGAAAGTGCATGAGAATTGGGCACCTGAGTCAGGCACTTCTGCCAATCCCACAAAGCACCTCTGGACTTCTTTAGGTGTCTAAACCCCTTTGTCAAAGCGGGCCTCGTTCAAGCGACCCAGATAAAGACTGGCTGGAGTTGATCACCCTTGACGAGTGTTTCTTTTCAGCCCCTGGGAGATATTCCTACACACAGCAAGGGATGCTTTCCATGAGCACGGCCACACAGCACCATTACCATCGTCATATGGGAGCTGCTTGTTAATGAGGGGCTGGGAGTGCGCTCTTCTTCCTGCTCTTCTGGGCTTCCTTTTTCCCACTTCCCCTTCGTGTCAGACGGCTCCTTCTTCGTCCCTGCAGCAGAAAGAAACATTCTTAACATTTTGCTTTTCCATGTCTTCCCCCCGGTTTAAAGAGGATGGAAGTTGGGCCCAGAGCCCTGAAGCGAATTGCCCAGGGTCAGACTGAAGGTTGTTGGCAGAGCTCAGCAGAGAACTCTGCTCTCCTGACTCCTAGCTGGAGGCTTTAACCACACGAGGCTTCCTCTTCCCTCGGGGCCAGTTTCTTTTCAATGGTGTCCTCTACTCTTCCCCTCCCCTTGCACCCTTTTCCTGTCAGTGATGGGGACCTGGCCTCCTTTTGCATTGAACCCCCCAAGAAGGAATGACTCAGCTCTGGTACGGTTCCCAGCTGTGACCTGCTGAGACCTCTGGAGCATTTTCTTGAGGAAAGGGACCCAATCCAGGAGAAAAGAAAGGATTTCCTCCAACGTCCAGCCTCTCTCTTCTCCTTCCAGCCTGGAACAATGTTAGTAGTCCCCACCCCACCGTGCCAGATCCCCAGAGGGGGGTGACCTGACATTGTCAGCTCTCCCCACCTCAGCCATGGACCTCTGCCACCCTCTATATGGATTCCAGAGCCGGAGGTACCCATCACTGTCCCATGAGATGGCCCTGATGTCGAGGCTTGTCAAGTGACTGGTGTGAGTGTTCCTCACATGCTCCTCGCGAACCATGTGGATTGAACCATCTCACCTGTAAGATCCGCTTTGACTTTGTGTGTTGTCTCCTGCAGCTTCACCTCTTCTGCCTCCACCTGGGTCTCCGCTGCTTTCTTCTTCAGGGACAAGTGCGTCCACCTTCTTGGAGAGGAAGCTGTTCTCTCCTCACTGCTCTCTGCCATCGAGTTGTGGGATTGGCAACAGACACAGAGTCTTTTCATGATGGTCCATGAGCATTTTCTTCCCTGGGGCTTCTCTGGCAAGGCCTGTTCTTGGGGGCTGAGGCCAGAGCATGCCTCAATGGCTGCAGGTTGGACGAGCACTTTGTGCACATGGATCTCTCTGTGCTCCCGAGAGGTGAGTCTTTGGAAAAAGGAACGAAGCCTGGAATAGAAAGAAGGAGGAAATGGGTTTTTCTGTCCTTCTCGAAAGGAAGGGAATTAGTTTGCCCAGGATTCCCAGATCCACGAGAGTGGTCTTTTGAAGCCATCTGCTCCTCTAATAGCCAGGACTGGTTGCTGCAACCAAGAAGATATGCAACACAAGACCGCCCAGACTGGGTCACACCAAAGGTCCATTGAGCCCAGTACGCTGTCTTCTGACAGTAGCCAGTGGTGTGTGCCCCAGAAGGAATGAATAGGGAATCATCAAGCGATCCATTCCTGTTGCTCATTCCTGGCACCTGGCAAACAGAGGCTAGGGATAGAAAGAACAAAAGGTCAGTTTCTATGTTCTTTGCCTGGGCCTAGTTGCAAAAATGCTTCCTTCTTAACCCCACTCCTTTGTGCACACAATGTTGGGACTCTGGGAACAGATCGGGCCAAGCTGCAAACCAAGAAAGCTCTGTTCCCAGAGAAGCCAGGAAAAGGAAGAAAAGATTGTCATCTCGAGGGTTTGAGGGTCTGGAAGGATGAATTAGCAGCTGCAAATATGTTGACTTCTTCTCAACTATTTGAAAATCTGGAATATATTAGCATGGGGGAAAGAATCAGTCAACTTGAAATGAAGAATGACCCATATTATTTCCAAAATCCAGTCAGAAGTTAGGCCTCCAAAACAAGGACAAAGAAATCACAGCGAGACCCATGACAAATGTAGGCGACAGTTGATTGAAACCCCTTTCCTGGAAAGGAATTGTGGGGCAGGGGGGATCGACACATCTCTTTTCTCTAGCCCAAGGGGGTAGAGTAGAATTTGTAGAGAGTTTTGAGATCTATCGCCAGGAGATTCTTTCTGAGAGAACTACCAAGATGACAGCCAGGGGATGGGAGTGGAGCTGTATCACTTTCAATATCTTAAGATTAATTTCTTCTGCATTATTTGAGCTCATTTATGTGCATTTCAATCCTGTAAATTCTGAGATCGATATTCTCTCAACACACATTTCTTTGGCCGTCATGACAGGAGACAAAGGGTTTCTATTCCCAACTTGAAGGCAAGGAGTGCATTAGGGGCAACTCCAAGGGAAAGACGATTGATGGAGATCTCAATCTAAATTCTACACGAGTTTTGTTATCTTCCCTTTTGGTTCGATCCCTGGAAATTGCCCCCGACTAGTCTGCTGAAAGATAAAATCATCTAAATCTGCCTCCAAAGAACCTGACCGGCTGAAGCAGGAGGAGACCTGAGAGATGGCCACTTTCAAATCAAAAGGGAACGCTGAGACCTGCCTGTTGCCACACCCGCCCCCACCCGTCCCGAGGAGAAGGAGGCACCGACCTGTCGTGTGCGATCTAATGAGCAGGGAAAGAATCTGGGAATTACCTTCTGTAAAAACTCATCCTTTTGTTCCTCAAACACCTGTGGAAATAGCTGATTCAAGAAGTTGCTGACAGAGGGATGGTCCGCGTCTCTCAGCAGCTCCTTGGGTCACCAGCCGTTGTCAACCAAGCCAGTTGGCAGACTGAGGGCAGGGCAAGAATGCTGACGCCGAACACTCTTTGCTGTTGGCCTCCATGACATCACAATCAGCTTGTGCATAAACACACACAGACCCCACCCAGAGAGACACACCCCCACTGAGCAACTCCCCACCCTCCTTCCCAGCACTTCCTGCCCACCCCAGAACAGCTGTGTCATGGAATTGAGGATGCTCCGTGAGGGTCGGTTCGGGGCGGGGACATAGATTCATAGATATTTAGGTCAGAAGGGACCATTATGAACATCTAGTCTGACCTCCTGCACAACTCAGGCCACAGAATTTCACCCACCACTCCTACAAAAAAAAAAACCTCACACCTATATCTGTGCTATTGAAGTCCTCAAATCGTAGTTTAAAGACTTCAAGGAGCAGAGAATCCTCCAGCAAGTGACCCGTGCCCCATGCTAGAGAGGAAGGCAAAAAACCTCCAGGGCCTCTTCCAATCTGCCCTGGAGGAAAATTCCTTCCCGACCCCAAATATGGCGATCAGCTAAACCCTGAGCATATGGGCAAGATTCATCAGCCAGATACTACAAAAAATTCTTTCCTGGGTAACTCAGATCTTACCCCATCTAATAACCCATCACAGGCCATTGGGCCTATTTACCGTGAATATTAATTATCAAAACCATGTTATCCCATCATATCATCTCCTCCATAAACTTATCGAGTTTAATCTTAAAGCCAGATAGATGTTTTGCCCCCACTGCTTCCCTTGGAAGGCTATTCCAGAACTTCACTCGTATGATGGTTAGAAACCTTCATCTAATTTCAAGTCTAAACTTCCTGGTGGCCAGTTTATATCCATTTGTTCTTGTGTCCATATTGGTACTGAGTTTAAATAATTCCTCTCCCCCTCTGGTATTTATACCTCTGATATATTTATAGAGAGCAATCATATCTCCCCTCAACCTTCTTTTAGTTAGGCTAAATAAGCCAAGCTCCCTGAGTCTCCTTTCATAAGACAAGTTTTCCATTCCTCGGATCATCCTAGTAGCCCTTCTCTGTACCTGTTCCAATTTGAATTCATCCTTCTTAAACATGGGAGACCAGAACTGCACACAGTATTCCAGGTGAGGTCTCACCAGTGCCTTGTATAACGGTACTAAAACCTCCTTATCCCTACTGGAAATACCTCTCCTGATGCGTCCCAAGACCACATTAGCTTTTTTCACAGCCATATCACATTGGCGGCTCATAGTCATCCTATGATCAACCAATACTCAAAGGTCTTCCTCCGTTTCTTCTAATTGATGCGTCCCTAGCTTATAACTAAAATTGTTATTAATCCCTAAATGCATGACCTTACACTTCTCACTATTAAATTTCATCCTATTACTATTACTCCAGTTTACAAGGTCATCCAGATCCTCCTGTAGGGTATCCCTGTCCTTCTCTAAATTAACAATACCTCCCAGCTTTATATCATCCGCAAACTTTGTCAGCACACTCCCACTTTTTGTGCCCAGGTCAGTAATAAAAAGATTAAATAAGATTGGTCCCAAAACTGATCCTTGAGGAACTCCACTGGTAACTTCCCTCCAGCCTGACAGCTCACCTTTCAGTAGGACCCGTTGTAGTCTCCCCTTTAACCAATTCCCTATCCACCTTTCAATTTTCCTATTGATGCCCATCTTATCCAATTCAACTAATAATTCCCCATGTGGCACGGTATCAAATGCCTTACTAAAATCTAGGTAAATTAGATCCACTGCGTTTCCTTTGTCTAAAAAATCTGTTACTTTCTCAAAAAAGGAGATCAGGTTGGTTTGGCACGATCTGCCTTTTGTAAAACCATGTTGTATTTTGTCCCATTTACCATTGACTTCAATGTCCTTAGCTACCTTCTCCTTCAAAATTTTTTCGAAGACCTTACATACTACAGATGTCAAACTAACAGGCCTATAATTACTCGGATCACTTTTTTTCCCTTTCTTAAAAATAGGAACTATGTTAGCAATTCTCCAATCATACGGTACAACCCCTGAGTTTACAGATTCATTAAAAATTCTTGCTAATGGGCTTGCAATTTCTTGTGCCAATTCTTTTAATATTCTTGGATGAAGATTATCTGGGCCCCCCGATTTAGTCCCATTAAGCTGTTTGAGTTTCGCTTCTACCTCAAATATGGTAATGCCTACCTCCATCTCCTCCTTCCCATTTGTCATGCTACCATTATCCCTAAGATCCTCTTTAGTCTTATTAAAGACTGAGGCAAAGTATTTGTTTAGATATTGGGCCATGCCTAGAGTATCCTTGACCTCCACTGTATCCTCAGTGTTTAGCAGTCCCACTTCCTCTTTCTTTGTTTTCTTCCTATTTATATGACTATAGAACCTTTTACTATTGGTTTTGATTCCCTTTGCAAGGTCCACCTCTACTTGACTTTTAGCCTGTCTCACTTTATCCCTACATGTTCTGACCTCAATAAAGTAGCTTTCCTTGCTAATCCCTCTCTTCTTCCACTCCCTATATGCTTTCTGCTTTTTCTTAATTACCTCTCTAAGATGCGTGCTCATCCAGCTTGGTCTACAACTCCTGCCTATGAATTTTTTCCCCTTTCTTGGGATGCAGGCTTCCGATAGCTTCTGCAGCTTTGATTTAAAATAATCCCAGGCCTCCTCTACCTTTAGATCCATAAATTCTTCAGTCCAATCCACTTCCCTAACTACTTGGGGCAGTGCATTGGATTCTTCTCTCCTAAGTGCAGGGCTCAGCACTTGTCCTTGCTGAACCTCATCAGATTTCTTTTGGCCCAATCCTCTAATTGGTCTGGGTCACTCTGAACCCTATCCCGACCCTCCAGCGTATCTCCCTCTCCCCCCAGCTTAGTGTCATCTGCGAACTTGCTGAGGGTGCAATCCATCCCATCCTCCAGATCATGCACGGAGATGGTGAAGAAAACCAGCCCCCAGAGTGACCCGTGGGGAAGCGGGGGAGGGGGTGGAGGAGAGGAGGCAGACGGTGAGTGGCAGGGACCCCACAGAGGGGGGTGCAATGGAGGAGAGGGGGAAATCATCCAGGCAGCGGTGGGCAGTGTGGGCTGGGAGAAGGGGCGAGGCAGATACAGGAAGAGATGGAGCACAGGCGGGGCACTGGGGCCAGGGACCCGGGGCCTGGTCATCCACATCGGCCCCACTCGAGGAACAGAGACGGAGTGAACACCGACAGTCACCACTCCACTCTCGCACCCACTGCCCTGCATGATTTTCGTCCCCTTCTACTGCTTCTTGGCTTCCGAGACATAGCTACAGCTCTGTGTTAGACCATGTCCCTGTCGTCTAATAAACCTCTGTTTTCCTGGCTGGCTGAGAGTCCCGTCTGCCTGCGGAGTTGGGGGGCAGGACCCTCTGCCCCCCCCAGGACCCCGCCTGGGCGGACTGGCTGTGGGAAGCGCAGGGAGGGGCAGAGGAGGCTGAAGGCTCCGAGGTCAGAGCCAGGAAGGTGGAGCCGGGGGAGCTGTGTGTCCTGCAGACAGGCTGCTCCCCGAGAGGAGACTTCCCCAGAGTCCTGCCTGGCTTCCTGGGGAGCAGTCCCAGAGCATCGCCCGGGGACCCCGGGACATCCTCCTCCTCGATGAAACCTTCTGCTGTGTGACGTGTTGTGTGTGTCGTGTTGCGTGTGTCGTGTGACGTGTTGTGTGTGTGACTTGTGTGTCGTTTTGTGTGTGTGAGACGTGTTTATGTTTGCGTGTTGTGGTCCATGTTGAGTGTGTGTGTGCCATGTTGTATGCCGTGTTGTGTGCATGTGACAGTGTGTGCCGTGTTGTGTGCCGTTTTGTGGGCATGTTGTGTGTGTCCATGTCATGTGTTGTGTGAGATTTTTGTGTCTCGTGTCGTGTGCCGTTTTGTGTGTCTTGTGTCGTGTTGTCTGTGTGTGTGTCATGTTGTGTGTGGGTGTGTGATATTTTGTGTGCGATGTTTTGTGCATCGTGTTGTGTGTGTGTGTCACGTGTGCCGTTTTGTGTGTCATGTGAGGTGTTGTGTGTCGTATTGTGTGTGGGTGTCGGTGTCGTGTGTGATTTCTGTGTCACGTTGTCTGCCGTTTTGTGCCTCGTCTTGTGTGTGTGTGTGTCGTGTATTGTGTGTGATTTTGTGTGTCGTGTTGTGTGCTGTTTTGTGTGTCATTTTAGTTGTGTGTCTTGTTGTTTGTGTGTGTTGGTGTCCTGTGTTGTGTGTGTGTGAGTGTCATCTGTCGTGTTTTGTGTGTGTGATGTTTTGCGTGTGATCTGTGTGTTGTCTTGGGTGGCCACACAGGGTAAGACACAAAGCATTCCCCTCATGGAGGAAGAGTGACACAACGTGGCCACTCAGGCGTAACACACAAACAATCCCCCCCCCCCCCCGGAGCAACAGTGATGTGTGTGGCCAATTCAGGTCATGCACAAACCATTTCCCTCACGGAGCAACAGCGACCCCGGGTGGCCACTCAGGGTACTGCACAAACCATTTCCATCATGGAGAAACAGTGACACCAGGTGGCCACTCTGGGTAATGCACAAATAATTTCCCTAACGGAGCAACAGTGACACCAGGTGGCCAGTCAGTGTGATGCACAAATCATTTCTCTCCTGCACCAAGTGACAGTGGGTGGCCAATTCAGGTCATGCTCAAATCATTTCCCTCATGGAGCAACAGTGACACCGGCGGCCCCTTGGAGTAACACACAAATCATTTCCTCACGGAGCACCCGTTGCACAAACTGAGTTTAATAATAATAATAATAAACAAAAAATAGTTTCACTAGAAAAGGCAGATTTTCAGTGATTATAAGGGATAGCAAACAGAAGAAGGCAGATTACTAAGCAAATACAAATACACACACATACTAAGCCTAAGATCTTAAAGAGACTGGATTCAAGAAGTAATTTCCCATCCTAAATGTCTTTTGGCAACTTGAAGAGTTTCTGTAGCTTAGACTTCCCATTGTTTCTCTTTACAGACTAGACTCCTGTCTTAGTCTGGACTCCCCCCTTCTCGTTTCCTTTGTCTCTTCAGGTACTTTCAGCAGCCTTTCTACTGCCCTGCATGACTTTCGTCCGCTCCGACTTTTCCATGGCTCCCGAGACCTCACCTGTGGGAATGCACACCTACCCGTGTCCTACAAAGGGAGACGGCACCAGGAGAGCAGAGGAGAGAGAGACTGAGAAAGTTGGCCAACACACAAGAGAAGAGAGAAGAATATGGGAGGAAGGCAAGCAACTCACCAGCTGGAGTCATCCTCCTAGATGCCACCTTCTCCTGCGAAGGAGACACCGTTCCTGGCCAGAGAAATGAGCAGCCCCTGAAAATGGGGACCTTGTCTCTCTCCTAACCACAGCTGGTCAGGAACCTTTTCTTACAAACCCAGCCCCAGCTAATGGGGAGTCCCTACCTGGAGCCAGGCGGGCCGTGAGCAAAGCCTTAACCAAACCAGACACTTATCTCACTGACATTCGCGACTGCTCCGCTGCCAACCGGACGACTCCTGGCTGCATCAACAGCGTTCGTGGGCTCACCACTCTCGCTCGCTTTCCATCCGATGAGGGGAGTCAACTGTTTGTACTAAACCCAGACCAAGGAGGAAAAACAAAGAAGTTACCATCTCAGTGGGCCACATCGCGTAGGCTATCATTATACAATGCTCCATTGGTGCTGGAAATCTTGCCTTCATCCGCGCATCGGCCCAACGTGATGAACCGAGACAGAGTTAACCCCGACAGTCACTGCTCCACGCTCGCACCCACTGCCCGGCATGATTTTCCTCCTCTCAAACTTCTCCAGGGCTCCCGAGACCTCACCTGCGGGAATGCACACCTACCTGTGTCCTGTGAAGGGACACGGCATGAGGAGAGAAGAGGAGAGAAGAGAGAGAGAGAGTTGGCGAACACACGAGAGAAGACAGAGAAACATGAGAGCAAGGCAAGCCACGCCACTCACCACCTGGAGTCATCCTCTTGGATCCAACCTTCAGCTGCAGAGGAGACACCGTTCCTGACCAGAGAAACGAGCAGCCTCTGAAAACGGGACCTTTTCTCCCTCATAACCACAGCTGATCAGGAACCTTTTCTTACTGTCAAAGTTTGACTCAGACTCACAATTTATCAGACCACTCTGTTTTATTAGCAAAGCTGCTCTGCTAATACATTTAGAAGTGAGCCCCCCGAGTGAGGCTTGTGTCTCTTAATTTATACAGCTTGCTGGAGAACAAGTTACAGAGACGTTACAGACAAAAGAAGAAAAAGATTTTAGTCACCACCCTTCGAGATCCCTGAGACTAGTCACGTATCTTCAATTATCTGCCACCCTTAACAATCTCCTTTAACAGCTTCCAGTTAACTTAACTAATTGCCCTTCACACCTTCCATTCTGATGCCTGCTTCTTAGATGTGCTGGCTCTATCTTAATTGCTTCTCCATTCAATAGTAACTGTCCCTACGTGTGCTCCCTCAGATACTTTGTAACATGTTTTGGCATGCCCTCTCATATACAATGTATCCAGCATGTCCCCTTATACAACGTTATACTTATACAATGTTATACTTCCACAATCCCCCCTTTTGGTCAAGGCTACGCCCATGACCAATGACTTACTGGATTCCATACATCAATCGTTCTTTTTCATTACTTTCACTGGTGACATTTAACAACATTAGATTAGCACTCTGGTTAGGGGTAACCTGATGGATGGTGTATCTTGTGCAGTTTTGGATACAACAAGAAATCAATTGAAAACACACAAAGATTATTAGAATTCCAAATAGGATAGTCAGGATTCCTTGAAACAACCAGTTTCCCAGACTAGAGAAATTGAATAAGTTACTTATCCATTTCCACAAGGAACTTGGTTCTTCGTGGGGAAGGTATGCAATTTGCTCCAGATGGCTAGCACGATTTATTACCTCATTAGTATTATCAGGTATGTATACACAGCTTTCCTTTCCAATTAGAGCACAGGTCCCTCCTTTGGCTGCCAGTATTATATCTAATGCCCGACGGTTTTGGAGGGCCACTTGTCGGACTGCTCCTGCTTCTTTGGCTAGAGCTTTTAAGCTCTCTCCTGTTTCATTGGCCATGATCTCAACCACCGCTTGTAACCTTAAAAGCCTTTTTGCATGGTGGATTACCCCCCCTACTGGGACTAAAGAAATGCCAAAAGCTTCTTCCCAAATTAGGGGGCTTATGTTATCCACATACCATTTAGCATCTGGCAAGTCCCTCCTTTTTTGCCTGAAATTACGGAGGCGATTTCGTGGGAGGGATTGAAGCACCCGGAATTGTGGGAAAAGCTGAGCAGGATAACAGATACCTGACCAATTTCCTGGTAACACAGTGTAAGCATTTTCCCCACAAACCCAATGATGTCCCATTAAAGCTGGGAAGGGTTGACTGCAACCCTTTGACATGTAAGAATTTACGAAGGAGGAATAGTATCCCCCAAAGGGCACAGGATGATTTTCACTGGGAGAAGAGGTAGCATTCACAGGACATTTGTAGATGGTGCTGTTTTTCTCAGGGAGGCTGTAGGGGGAGCAAGAGATTGAATCTTTGGTTTGGTCCCAGGTTGAGAGGAAGTTTATCTTTCCATACCCGGTTCACCATTCTCCAACCTTGTTTGAATAGTCCCACACACCATGGGACACGATGTATTGGAGACAGCTGCTCCTCCCTAGATTCAGCCCTGTCCCATTACACACCCAGCACCAGTGGCCCTTTCCTTTCACCACACTTATAAGTTTAGGAACATATGTTTTTCCCAGCCCCCAAGTGTCATTTTCCTTCCATGTCCTTTTAAGTGGATAGGGTTCTCCAGCGAGCTCCGAGGAAATCAAAGGGATTGCCATGGTGGGGAAACTAGCTTGTGAGTGAGCTGGGATGTGGCTGCAGACCCAGCAATTAGAAATATTCAGGATCTGGGCTATCTGCACCTGTTGTTGGATGAAAGAATTGTCACTGTCTCTCTGGATTCCCCAGACCCTCAGGACACAGGAGCTGAGGATTAAGCTTCTCAAAGGACACATGTTGGAAACAGGACCCTTTCTGGTTCCGACAACCCCTTTCGAGGGAACCGCAGTCACGGTTTTACGTCCACCAGGCAGCAGACGCTAGGCTCACTGCTGCTTCTTGTTTGTTGGGTCCTGCTGCCTGCTTACTCTCTGCTTCTGGCAACCCTTGCGAGAGCGCAGATTGTAAGGGGTTGCAGGCTGTTCCTCTTTGTCTTCTGGGGTTGAAGCTGGTTCGGCGTGGTCTTGCAGAGGTGCTTGGTCCCCGTGAGGTGGCGCTGGCTTACACTGTGAGGCGTGGATCCATGCAGCGATGCCGGATAATTTCACTGCTGTCTGGGTGGTGAGCAGTACCTGGCATGGACCCTCCCACCGGGGTTCCAAGGCGGGCTTCCGAAGGTGATGCCGCAGGCAGACCCACTCACCAGGCTCAGGGGTGTGACAGGCAGCAGAGGTGGGTTCCCTCGGCCAAGCTGCTCCCATCTGCCAATGGAAGGAGCTCACCGCTTGCATTAACCCTTTGCAGTACTGGAGGAGCGTGCTGTGAGTTAGGTTTAGGTCTGGGGCTGGGGTAATAGTAGCCATTGTTCGCATAGGGCGTCCCATGATGATTTCAAATGGACTCAATTTGTGTCTCTGGGATGGGGATGACCGAATTTCCATAAGGGCCAGTGGTAAAGCAGCTGGCCAGTTTAACCCTGCGGAACTACAGATTTTTGCCAGCTTATTTTTAAGCACACCATTTCGCCTTTCCACTGCCCCTGCACTCTGTGGATGGTAAGGGCAGTGCAACAGGGGGGTGACATGTAATACCTGGTTTAGACGTTGAACAATTTTTTCCAGTAAAATGTGTTCCCCGGTCACTAGACAAAGTGGCAGGAATTCCCTTGGTAGGGATAATGTGGTTTAACAGACATTTTGCAACGGACAATGAATCAGCTTTGCGACAGGGAAAGGCTTCAATCCAACCCGAAAACAGACATATTATAACTAAAATGAATTCATATTTCTGACACTTTGGCATTTGTACAAAATCATGTTGCCAGTGTAGGAAAGGTGCTTGAGGCAAACCCCGGAACCCTTGTGTTACTTTTACAGATTTGCCTACATTGTGGCTTTGACAAGTAACACAAGCGGCACAGTGGCGGGTTGCAAAGGAGCTGAAATGGGGAGCCCACCACCCCGCCTTACTCATAGCAGAGACCATCCCCTCCTTGCCGACATGCGAAACACCATGTAGCAGGGCGGCTAGAGACGGGTAGAGTGAGAGGGGGGCTACAAAGGTACCGGTGGGCGATCGCCAAAGCGAATCAGAAAGCAAAGAGCAACCCAAAGCACTCCAGGAGTCTCTCTCTGTTTCTGGGGCAGAATCCTGGAGCTGAGCGAGATGAGACAGGGATGGTGGCGTTACAGAGACAGAGAGGGGACCAAGAAACGCTTCTGGTGAAGGGTTTATAGTGGCGGCATGTTTTGCAGCAGCATCAGCAAGTGCATTACCTTTTGCCACCTCGGTGTCTGCCGCTGAGTGGCCAGTACACTTAACAATTGCCAAGGCAGACGGTAGTAAAACTGCCTTCAGGAGGGCGGCAATGTAGGGGCCATTCTTGATAGGGGTACCAGTAGAGGTAAGAAAACCTCGAGCCTGCCAGAGGGTGCCAGAGTCCTGCACAACCCCAAAGGCATCCTGAGAATCAGTAAAAATAGTGGCAGAGAGCCCCTCGGCTAGAAAGCAGGCACGGGTTAGAGCGATCAGTTCAGCCACCTGGGCAGAGGTCACAGAGGGTAAGGGCGCAGCTCCTGTGGTCTCAGAGAGAGAGACCACAGCGTACCCTGCAAGAAGGTGGCCTTGGTCATTTCTATAACAGGACCCATCAGTGAATAATACCAGGTCAGAGTTAGGGAGAGGTACATCTGAAAGGTCGGGGCGCGGGACAGTGATAGCGGAGACAGTTGCAAGGCAGTCATGGGGTTCACCATCACTAGGTAAAGGAAGGAGGGTAGCAGGGTTTAACTGGGAGCAGCGCTAAATAGTGATATGTGAGGCTGAAAGCAGCAGAAGTTCATACCTAGTGAGGCGAGCAGAGGAGAGGTGAGCCGTGTTGCGTTGCAGAAGGAGAGTTTCCACAGAACGGGGAACCATGAGAGTGAGAGGAGAGCGGAGGACAAGGGACTCAGACATCTCGACCAGGCACACTGCAGCAGCTACAGCGTGTAGGCAAGGGGGTAAACCCTGGGCTACAGGGTCCAAGGTTGCAGAAAAATAAGCCACCGGGCGATTTCTGTCACCGTGCTCCTGAGGAAGAACCCCGAGGGCACAAGCAGATTGTTCGTGACAGAAAGGGGTAAAAGGCTTGTCATAGTTAGGTAACCCTAAGGCAGGGGCAGAGGCTAAATTCTGCTTAAGGGAGATGAAAGCAGCATTTGCTTCAAGTGGCCATGGCATGGGGTTAGGTACAGAGGATCAAGTGAGTTCTTGGAGTGGTTTTGCCAGAGAAGCATATTGGGGAATCCATTGCCTACAGAACCCTGTCATGCCTAAGAATTTTCTGATCTGGCGTGGAGAGCAAGGCTGGGGAAAGCTAAGGATGGCTTGTACCCGGGCTGGAGAGGGTGTACGGGAGCCCTGGGAGAGAAGGAAGCCTAGGTATGTGACAGAGGTTTGGCAGAGCTGCAATTTTGTGCGAGAAGCCTTATGACCCTTGTTCGCTAAAGCTGTGAGAAGTGTTAGTGAATCAGTTTCTGAGGCAGACAGAGAGGGGGAGCACAGGAGTAAGTCGTCCACATATTGGATCAGTGTGGATCCTGATGGGAAAACCAGATCAGCGAGATCCCTGGCTAGGGCTTGAGAAAAATAGGATGGACTCTCTGTATACCCCTGGGGAAGGGTAGTCCATGTATATTGCTGACCCTTGTAGGAGAAGGCAAAGAGATACTGGGATTCAGAGTGAACTGGGACAGAGAAGAAAGCGGAGCACAAATCTACAACAGTAAAGTGGGTTGCATTTGGAGGAATAGACGCTAGGATTGTATCAGGGTTAGGAACCACTGGAAAAGAAGGTATGACAATACGGTTAAAGCTCGAAGGTCTTGAACAAATCGCCACGATTTGCCATCAGCCTTTTGAACTGGGAGGATAGGGGTGTTACAGGGGTTGGAACAAGGGACAATAATTCCTTGTTCTTTTAATGCAGATATAACTGGAGCAATCCCAGCCTCTGCCTCAGGATTCAAAGGATACTGAGACAGGCGAGGCAGAAGTTTGGAATTGTCTACAGTAATCCGAACTGGGTCAGTATTTAATCGGCCCACTTCAGATGGGTGAGATGGCCATAGGGAGGAAGGAACCTGAGAGATTAGGTGCTCTAGGGACGGAGTTAAGGGACAGCAAGGGACCGGAGTGGAGAGGGAAGTTTCAGACAGCAGGGAGGCTACAGAATCACATAAGGAAGACTGAGGGATTTGCAGATAGACACCATCTGGGGAGCAGTAAATAGAACAGCCAAGTTTGCATAGCAAGTCCCGTCCCAGAAGGTTTGCAGGGGTGGAATCAGAGAGGAGGAATGCATGCTCCTCAGAGAGGGGACCGACCTGAACAGACAAAGGTTTTGAGAGGGGAAAAGAGGTAGGGATCCCTGTAATGCCAACAGCAGACACAGATTTTCCAGATCGGGGAACCTCAGGCAAGTCAGTGGTGCGGACTGTAGAAAGAGAAGCTCCAGTATGAACAGGAAAGGGAGAGAGAGATCATTTACAGTCAGGACACATTCTCCAGTAGGGGACAGAGGTAATAAGGGAGCTAAAACTTTGTGAGGTTCCCCAGCATCCCGTCATTGTTGGGGTGAAAAATAGGGTTGGGGATCAGCTGGAGGAACCAGCGGGGGGTTCACTTGATTTCCCATACAATTATTAGGTCGTCTTGGACACTCTTTTTTCCAGTGTCCAGGCTGTTTACAGTAGTTACAAACCCCAGTTAATCCAGCCCCCCGCCCCCTTCCGCAACCCCGTCCCTGTCCCCAGTGTGGTCTGCTTAGTCCTGAATAATGCTGTATCTGCAGAGCCATTAACTTTTGGGAGGACTGTTCCTCCTTTCCTTTTAAAGTGCAGTGGCAATGCTCTGCTACTGTCAGCAATTTGTCCATGGTTTCAGTCTCCCATCCCACACTTATTTGTTTGAACATGCTGCCTGTGGCAGGGAGAAGACCATCAACAAATGCATGTGCCAAGGCCCCCTGCCCATTTACATCGGGCTCTTGTATTCCTGAATGTTGTAGGAAAATATCAGTTAGCCGGGACCTATAGTTGCCTGGGCTTTCTCCTTGCCCTTGCTTACAGCAACGTATTGCTGTCCAGTTTGTTTTAGGAGACCACACTTTGGGAATGGCTTGATGCAGGCGCTTCCAAAGAGCCATACACCGGTCTCTGGATGCCGAATCTGGGCCAGTACTTTTTATGGTTGAGTGGCGTGCCTCAGCTGGCCAGTCTGTGGCAGCCAACCATTTTTCATAATAACTGGCAGGAGCTAACAATTTACACAGTTGGAGGAGATCTGTCTCAGAGGGTTCATAGGTTTCACAGATTAACAGAAACTCCTCAGCAAATTTGACAGAGTTTTCCTGTGGTTTGGGAAAACTTTTAACTATAGACAAAACTTCCGTACGAGTCCAGGGCTTATAATCCCATATGGACTCACTTTCTCCCATTTTAAGGACTCGTAAGGGTGCCACAACAGTTTGATCAGAGTCTCTCATTAACCTCCCATCAGGTTCTCTTTTCCAAGAAGAGATGTCAAGAGAATCTTTGCAGCCTGCTTTGGATTTCTTCTTCATAATATTTTGCAGAGCTGCGAGGCCAATGAGGGTATCTTCTTCACTTTCATTATCTGTAGTCACTGAAGATTTTTCCTTTTCTGATTTCTTATTTGCGCAGGAGTATGGTGCGGGTCGGGTTTGATCCGGATCATTGCACAGGACTGGGCAAAGGGGAGTGCTCCGACTAGTGGTGGGAGAGACTGCATCCAATTGAACTGTTAGTTTTTGGATAGAATTTTTAAGAGAGGTGAGTTTTGACTCAGTCCATCTACGATTTGCCTCTTCCCACCACTGCATGAAGCAGTCTACTTCTCCTCTCTCCAATTTGGTTTTTGGGAGGACGAGTTTGCTTTTTAAAGCGTCCACTCGATCCTTGTCCCAAGAACCTAACAGTGGCCACTGTAATTTGGGGTTCTCTAGAGCTTATTTGGACCATTTTTCAAGAAACCTACAAGAGTCCGGACCCCTCCTAAAATACATAAAATAAGCTGGAGTTCCCTTAGGGAACTGTTCTACCTTAGACTTCTGATTACCCATCCAGGAGGAAGTCACACAGCACTCACACAAGAAGGAAATTCGGGCTCAGCACAGCGGTGCCCGGTGCAACACACAGAAAGGAGTCCACAGGCTACTGCCTCAACTGCCCTTGCTTTCACACCAGGGGCTATACCCAAGGCGTGGTGCGGCTGCAGCTGTGCAGATTCCACTTATTCAGACCATGGGGACGGGGACCCCTTGGTCAGCCAGTCTCCGGACAGAGATGGCTCCCAGATTCACACACACACCACGGGGAAGACGGATAGACACAAAGACAAGACAGTCCTCAAACCGGTTAAAGCACAAAAATAATAAGTACCTGAGACGTCTGATTCCAGAAGCTGGATCCAAGGACCCCTACCCAAACAGAGTGGGAACCAACAAGTTCAATGGCCTAGACTGCGCTGCTGCTGTGTACCTTTCTGTCTTGTGGAGGATCGCTTGGACTAAGCGTCCAGGTGCCGGCTGCCACGATCATCCTGCAAGGCAGTCAGGGATCACACAGCCTCAGTGAAGCCGCTTGCCATCTCGGTGGGACCTCCAAATTGTCAAAGTTGGACAGTGGACATGGCTGGGGGCTGGGAGCTCTGGGTATAGGGAGGAGTCCCCCTGGCTCTGGGGGCACAGAGAGGGGCCTCCTGGGAGTTGGGTGGGCTGGGACCTAGAGGCACGGGGGGGGGGCCCTGGAAGCTGGGTGGGTGTGAGCTGGGGCACAGGGAGAGGTCCGCAGGGGTGGGCTAGAAGCTGGGGGACTGGATCGGGACCCCCTAAGACTTACTGTCTCTCTGCCCTGCAGTTTTAGTTCCCAGTCCCTTCCCTTCCCCTCCCCTCGCTTCCCAACCTAGAAGAGTCTGGCAACTTCCAGCTCCCATTGGCTGGCCCCATTCATCTTCCATTGAGCCCATGGAAAGAGGAACGGCAGGGCTGGGACCATCTGGGGTGGTGGTGGGAGGGGAAGGGGAGTATGGCGGGTTCACTTGTAGAGCCCCCCTTGGGACTGTCACTTGATTCCTGAGCTACCACGGAGCCTAACCCTTCTGCCAGCCTGGGCACCCCTTGACTCTGCCTTGCTGAGCCAGACCCTGCAGGCCCCCTCCAGCACAGACCCAGAGATAGGGCCACACCCTCTGCCGAATACACACACGGAGATTCACTCAGCCCTGGGGCGGCTCAGTTAACAGGGTCTTGCCCCAGCACCCAGTGCAGCGCCTTCCTGGGAGCCTGAACCCCAGATAAACTCCTCTCACCCTGTCTAAGTTGTACGCAGTGTGAGTTCATATTATTCGCCCTCTTTCTCCTTCTAAAGAGAGATCTACACACACTGCTCTCCCCGCAGGGACCAATGACTTACACTGGGATTATTAATGAACAAAAGTGATTTTATTAAGTATAAAAGGTAGGATTTCAGTGTTTCTAAGAGATAACAGACAGAACAAAGTAAGTTACTAAGTAAAATAAAACAAACACAAGGCAAAATCTAATACACTAAGAAACTGGCTCCATGTAATATCTCACCCTCAAAGATGTTCCAATGAGCTTTTTTTCACAGACCGGACGCATTTCTAGTCCGGTCCCAATCCTTCCCCCCGTTTAGTTTATGTTAGTTCCAGCAGACATCCTGGATGGTGAGCAGGGGCTTTCTGCTGACTGGCCGCAGCTTCCCTCCTGTTTCACCCCCTTATATAGATTTGGCAAAAGGCGGCAGTCCTTATTTCAGCTTGACCCTCCCAGTTCCTTATGGAAAAGTACCTGGTTTAAGATGGATTCCAGTATCAGGTGACATGGTCACATGTCCCTGTGAGACCCCAGTCTCCATACTTTATGGGCTAGCCCACACATCCGCAGGAAGGCTTACAGGAAAACAAAACCATTCACAACTAGTTCTAGTTAAACTGGAGCCATCCGGTTCCTGAAATACCATTAACGGCCCTCCCTTCGTCTGACAACATTAGTAATCCACGTTTATACCTCATATTTCTAACTTCAGACATGGAAATGACACATGCAGACAAATAGGATGAACTCATTCAGTCGATGAGAACTTTTTCAATGATCTGTCACAAGAGGCAGTTTGCATAAAGCATATTCCAGTTACGTCATATTCATACTCATGAGCACATTTCCGTACAGAATAGGGAGTGCAGCGTCACAGGGAGACCCGGCTCGCAGGGGCAGAGGGCAGGGGCAGAACGTGGAGCCAGGCTGGGAGGGACACCCTGGGAGTGGGGAGCAGGGGGGCTCTGCTCAGGAGCAGGGAGGCAGACGCTCTTGCCACGCCAGGCTGCACCCCGCAGGCAGCCTCTGCACCACGGTGCCCCCTGGCTACAGCACTCTCGGCAGGTTGGACTCTAGGTTGGAGTCTCAGTTCCCTCTCAGCCGCGTGCTCGCACACCAGCGATGAAGGGCCACGCAGCAGGGGCCTGGAGAGGAGAGGGGTAGATGGGAGGGGAGCCAGCTGGGGATGAAGGGCTGCCGCAGGCCCCTCTCCTGGCCCCGGAGCTCCCTCTTGCCAGCGCCCGGCGGGGGAGAGAGGCCCCTTCCCCCCAGAGCACCGTGCTGCTGGTGGGGAGAGGGCTTGGGGGAGTCCTCTGGACTGAGCCCCCGCGGAGCCTCTTTGGGCCCAGGGCTATTCGATTCTGTGGCCCCCAGACTCCAGGCTGTGGTGAAAAATGCAGGGTTCAGAGCGCAGGAGGGGCTGCAGGTTGAGGCAGGGGGGTGGGTGCGGAAGGTGGTGAGGGGGCCGACTGGGGGTGCGGGCTCTGGGGCAGGGCTGGGGATCAGGGGTTTGGAATGTGGGAGGGGGCTCAGGGCAGGAGGTTGGGGTGGGGTCTGGGGGGAGTTAGGGTGTGGGAGGGGGCTCAGGAAGGAGGTTGGGGTGGGGGTGGGGCTCTGGGAGGGAGTTAGGGTGTGGGAGGGGGCTCAGGGCAGGAAGTGGGAGTGGGGGTCTGGGAGGGAGTTAGGGTGTGGGAGGGGGCTCAGGGCAGGAGGTTGGGGTGGGGATATGGGGTTTGAAAGGGAGTTAGGGTGCGGGAGGGGGCTCAGGGCAGGAGGTTGGGGTGGGAGTGGGGGTCTGGGAGGGAGTTAGGGTGCGGGAGGGGGCTCAGGCAGGAGGTTGGGGTGGGGGTCTGGGAGGGAGTTAGGGTGCGGGAGGGGGCTCAGGGCAGGAGGTTGGGGTGGGGGTCTGGGAGGGAGTTAGGGTGTGGGAGGGGGCTCAGGGCAGGAGGTTGGGGTGAGAGTGGGGGTCTGGGAGAGAGTTAGGGTGCGGGAGGGGGCTCAGGGCAGGAGGTTGGGGTGGGGGTGGGGGTCTGAGAGGGAGTTAGGGTGTGGGAGGGGGCTCAGGGCAGGAGGTTGGGGTGGGGGTCTGGGAGAGAGTTAGGGTGCGGGAGGGGGCTCAGGGCAGGAGGTTGGGGTGGGGGTATGGGGTTTGAAAGGGAGTTAGGGTGCAGGAGGGAGCTCAGGGCTGGTGCTTGAGGTGCGGGGTGCTTGCCTGGGGCAGCTCCCATTTGGGGGTGCACTGGGGTTGAGGCAGGCTCCTTGCCTGCCCTGGCCCTGCGCTGCTCCTCCCGGAGTGACCCTGCAGCTGCCGGCACGGCACGGATGTCCCTGGCTGCGGCCTCGGGGGGGGGGGAAGGTTGCTCCTTGCGCTGTCCTGCGTCTGCCTGCAGGCACCGCCCCCACAGCTCCCATTGGCTGCGGTTCCTGGCCAATGGGAGCTGTGGGGGTGGAGCCTGCAGGCAAGGGCAGCGGGTGGGCGGAGCTTCCAGACACTCACAGCTCCAGCTCCAGCCCAGCACGGTGCGGGAGGGACAGCAGTGCACGAAGCCGCCTCCCTGCTCCCCGCTAGGAAGGGCCGGACGCAGGGACGTTAGTGGCCGCAGTGCAGGGTCCCGGGCTAAGGGGGCCCCACCAAAAGATCTGCACTTCTGGCAGCCTGGAGATCTTTTTGCGGAGTCCCCCTTAGCCCAGGGCTGCAGCCCCTAGAGCCCCTGCATTAATCCTGCCCTGTCTGCACCCCAAACTCCTCATCCCCAGCCCCACCCCAGAGCCCGCAGCCCCCACACCTCCCAGCCACTGGGTCTCATAATTTATAAAATTGCTATATGCAAAAATCCAAATATTGAAAATTAATTCCCGGATCCTGCAGACACTTAAACAGACACAGAACTTTACTCGAGAAACAGTCCCCTGGTTTAAAGTTCAGTGAGCGTTTGCAGCGTCAGGGACTCCATGTATTTTTATTCAGAACTTGTCATGTAGTGGCATAAAATCTGTCACTTCAACAGTGAAACAATTTTGTTTTAACAATAAAAAGTTATTTAAACTCTCAGTAATTTACAATAGCAATTTTTTTATACCGGCCAAAGTTTCCAAAAAGTGGAGCCCAAAATTAGGCTCTTCAGCCTGCCTTTAGCCACCTAAGGGAGAGGTTTTCGAGAATGCTCAGGGCACAAGCCCTATTGACTTCAAACTGCAAAACCTGATGGTTGAAGCATTTCAGCTCTTTACTTGTGGAAGTACAGTGTCCTGGCCAGAAATCCTCTCGCTCTTCCACGTCGCTTTTCACCAGTAGATCTAAAAGCTCTTGACCAAGGAGGCGCAGAGCACAGGCTTCTTGATTTTCAATTCTGCATCTGTATAGTCTCATACTAGGGGATATTAATGAGGCCTTGGGCTTGTCTTTTTCAGCACAGATGAGCATTTTAAGTGTGAAACTTCTTAGTAGAAAAATATCGACATAAAATCTGAAATCTTATTAACACTTAGGAAACTAAAAAAACAAACAAGTAGAAAACATCCACTTTGACAGTTTAAGACCATAAAATGGAAGAGAAGAACTAGCAATATGTAGATAAGAAATTTGATGTAAATTTTCTAATAAACCCTATATTTAAATGTCATAATTTAAATAAAAACTTTAGTTGTGATTTTTAGTCACCCTAAGAAGAGGAGCTCCCAAAGGGTGCTGATGAAAATGTGGACAGGTAGGAGAAACACCAAAACAAAACCAAGACCTGTTGTTTGAAAACACAAGAACATAAGAATGTAAGAATGGCCATACTGGGTCAGACCAAAGGTCCAGCCAGCCCAGTATCCTCTCTACCGACAGTGGCCAATGCCAAGTGCCCCAGAGAGAGTGAACCTAACAGGTAATGATCAAGTGATCTCTCTCCTGCCATCCAGCTCCACCCTCTGACAAACAGAGGATAGGGACACCAGTCCTTACCCATCCTGGCTAATAGCCCTTAATGGACTTAACCTCCATGAATTTATCCAGTTCTCTTTTAAACCCTGTTATAGTCCTAGCCTTCACAACCTCCTCAGGCAAGGAGTTCCACAGGTTGACTGTGCGCTGAGTGAAGAACTTTATTTTATTTGTTTTAAACCTGCTACCCATTAATTTCATTTGGTGGCTCCTAGTTCTTATATTATGAGAACAAGTAAATAACTTTTCCTTATTCGCTTTCTCCACACCACTCATGATTGTATAGACCTCTATCATATCCCCCCTTAGTCTCCTCTTTTCCAAGCTGAAAAGTCCTAGCCTCTTTAATCTCTCCTCATACGGGACCAGTTCCAAACTCCTAATCATTTTAGTTGTCCTTTTCTGAACCTTTTCTAATGCCAGTATATCTTTATTGAGATAAGGGGACCACATCTGCACGCAGTATTCAAGATGTGGACGTACCATGGATTTATATAAGGGCAATAAGATATTCTCCGTCTTATTCTCTATCCCTTTTTTAATGATTCCTAACATCCCGTTTGCTTTTTTGACTGCCGCTGCGCACTGCGTGGACGTCTTCAGAGAACTATCCACGATGACTCCAAGATCTTTCTCCTGATTAGTTGTAGCTAAATTAGCCCCCATCATATTGTATGTATAGTTGGGGTTATTTTTTTCAATGTGCGTTACTTTACATTTATCCACATTACATTTCATTTGCCATTTTGTTGCCCAATCACTTAGTTTTGTGAGATCTTTTTGAAGTTCTTCACATCTGCTTTGGTCTTAACTATCTTGAGGAGTTTAGTATCACCTGCAAACTTTGCCACCTCACTGTTTACCCCTTTCTCCAGATTGTTTATGAATAAGTTGAATAGGATTGGTCCTAGGACTGACCCTTGGGGAACACCACTAGTTACCCCTCTCCATTCTGGAAATTTACCATTTATTCCTACCCTTTGTTCCCTGTCTTTTAACCAGTTCTCAATCCATGAAAGGGTCTTCCCTCTTATCCCATGACAACTTAATTTACATAAGAGCCTTTGGTGCGGCTTCAGAGTGATCGCCGTGTTAGTCTGTTTCAGCAGAAAGAACGAGAAGGACTTGTGGCACCTTAGAGACTAACCGATTTATTTGAGCATCAGCTTTCATGGGCTAAAGCCCACTTCATCAGACGCATGCAGTGGACAATACAGCAGGAAGATATATAGATATATATACACAGAGAAGAGGAGAAAATGG
Organism: Caretta caretta; assembly: GCF_965140235.1. NCBI lineage: Eukaryota > Metazoa > Chordata > Testudines > Cheloniidae > Caretta > Caretta caretta. Next base: position 8,549,291 of record NC_134209.1, read on the forward strand.
GGGTCGCCATTCTAACTCTTAACGAGACCAATCGATTAAGGTATCACAACAAAAGTGTTTTTTTTCTCCTGCTGCTAACAGCCCACCTTCATCGATTGGTCTCGTTAAGAGTTGCTATGGCAACCCCCATTTTCTCATCTTCTCTGTATCGCTATATCTATATCTTCCTGCTGTATTTTCCCCTGCATGCATCTGATGAAGTGGGCTTTAGCCCATGAAAGCTTATGCTCAGATAAATTGGTTCATCTCTAAGGTGCCACAAGTCCTCCTCATTCGCTTTTCCTGACTGATTGTGCTGGGGGCTCTGCCTGGCTCCAGCGCTCCGGTCCCTCAGCGACCAAGGCCACCTGGGAACCCTGATCGATTCCAGCTTCAAGGAGTGCTGAGATCCATCTGTCTCTTTCTGTGCCTCTGTCTCTCTCTAGGAATAGCCTCCTGACCCTGCCTTATGTGATCAGTTATCGTTTGCTAGCCCTAACTTTTGCAATCAAATTGAAGTTAGATTTAATCTTGGAACGGTTTTCTTTGTTTGGCTCCCCTTGTAAGGTTACTACCTGGAAATAAATAACTTTCATGGTTAAGCTGATTGCTCTCTCCCTTACTCCTCACCCCATGGGTGTTTTTGGCTTCTCCATTCACTCTGCAGCAACGCTCCTTGTCCGGAAGCTAAAGATCCCTGCAGACCCAAAAATCCGGTGGGGTTTGCTCATCAAGTGGGTTACTAGCAGAATGGTTGTGGTGTGCAGGTGGGGATAGGGAGGTGCTGAACCTGGGGCATAGGAGGGTGGCAGATTAAGGTGATGCTCAGCCCAGCCCCGTGAGACCAAGGACATATGACGGTAACAGCTATAAATCGCTGTTCAATCCAGCCAACAGAGTCCAGGGACACATAAGGGGTCAGCTTGTGAGTGCTGATTACCCAATCCTCTCAGACATGCTATGTTCATATATGTGTGTGTGTGTTCATCACATGTGGGGGCTGGAAGACCCCAGCCCTGGGGAACCGAGGTCCTGCAGGGTAGCTCCATTGGGAGGGAACTTGCAGAAGGAAAGAGTAGCGATCCATAGGAAAACACAAGTGACAAAAGCAGCACATTGACAGAATTGCAGAATCTCCCCCCACCAGAAGAGTAACCCTAACAAATGGGCGTACCCCAAGGTAAAGGGCAATTCTGGTAACAGCTCATTTGGGGCTTCTTTGGAAGGGGGATGGACGTCATTCTTCGGACAAGTAACTTGCTATGGCCAAAAACAATTTAGCCCTGTGCGCCCTTCCAGACAAGTCTTATGTCCCAAATACTTTGGGTCTTCCGGGATAAGTCCCCGAATAATCAAGGATCTTGACCAAAAAGGTCGTCACGTCTAAAAAGGAAGAAAGATTGTCGTTGTGTAGACCATGAAACAAGCCCTGCAACTTTTGGACACGTATCCCGACAGTCCACAGGGTGCACGTCAAGGAACGTTCAAAGCGAGACGGGCGTTCTTTTTGGGGAGACTAACCCCCATTGCGCTGACCAGGACAAGGGGGAAGTGGGAGCCTGCAGCGCCATCTAGTGGCCAAAGGAGAAATCGCCGGCTTCTGGACCTGTGTGCGCCCTTGGTTCGGTTCACATGCAAAGCTGTGTCACGCCAGGTTGGGAAAATGGGGTTCTGCTGCACGACATCATCCTCTGGAATGACTCAACCCGATAGAACACCTCCTACGATACACTGATCCGAGTGACGCTCTCAAACAGGTCCCCACAGCTCCCCAGCCACCCCCCACCGGGAGGCAGGTGTGAGAGGATTGTTCTCCCCAACTGACAGAAGGAGAAACAAAGGCTGAGAAAGGCGAAGGGCCTTGTCTTCCATCACACAACCTGTCGGGATAGAGTTGGGAACAGGACCCGGGTGTCCTGACTTTCAAATGAACCATGAGTCTGGAGTTTCACACACTGAATGATCAGAATAAAGTCACCTGCAATGAGCTACAGACCAACAACCATTCACACTGATTCTTCAGCAAGTGTTTTAGAAGCAGGAGAACACCAGCGAGAACCAGGAACGGCTCAGAGACAATCAGCAGCGAGAAGGAGAACAATTCACCAAGCAGATGATTGGTTCTGGCTTATTTGCTGGGCCTTAAAGGAGAACAACAAAGTCCTGAGTCTGCTCCCTGCCACGAGACTCCCTGCTCAGCCAATCAGCGTGGAGACTCTGGCGGTGGGCTGAGGGTTCCCCAGATGGCCCAGGGATGGCTCAGGTCACCGGTGAGGATCACTCTCAGAGCACGCTTCCTGTCCCATCTCTTTGGGAGGCCTCCCACCATGAGGGCTACAGAGCAGCCCCCTCCTCGCCAGTGGAGGGAGGGAAGCAGGAAAAGGGAAACCAAAAAAGACAAACCCCAAGGACTCGAAGGGACAAAGGCCTACCTGGGGGAAAATTGTCCCACCTTAACCTCCTGTTTTCCGTGCCGAGAATTTGGCCAGCACCAGGTGGATCAGGCTGCCTCAGTACCAAACCTCTCTGGGGCTCTTCCCTTCTCCACAGGGACGTCTGTCTTCTCGCTCAATGAGCAGTGGGAAAGGAGAAAACTCCAGAGAGGCTCCACCTCGCGCTCACATATGAGACCCTGAATTCTCTCTCAGTCCTCAAGGAGACACCTCAAGAAGGAGACTCCCTGCAGCAAAGCCCCGGGGGTCTCTGAGATCCCCCTGCCCTGCAGCCTGTCCTCCCTGGCCGTTGTCGTGGACTCTCTGTGAGGTCACCGCCTCCCAACCTCCTTTCACCAATCAGCTGAGTGCTGCAAAAGGCCCTTGTGATGTCACTGCCACCCCCACCCCTGCCCTGCAGGGCTCATGTCCTGCCCCGAGCCGGCTCCTGTGCGTGTTTGAGCTGCTCCCCCTGGGTCACCCCCACACACTCAGTGGTCGTGCAAGGGTTCACGCAGGCCACACGTGGAACCATCAGAGGATGCTCAATGTGCCGCACTCGGTTTTGCAGAGATTTGGAGACTTGAAGGCCAGAAGAGACTCTTAGATCATCTCATCTGGCCCCCCTACACATCACAGGCCTCCTGTATGGCGTAGTCGCGAGTTGTCATAAATATAAAGGGAAGGGTAAACCCCTTTAAAATCCCTCCTGGCCAGAGGAAAAATCCTCCCACCTGTAAAGGGTTAAGAAGCTATAGGTAACCTCGCTGGCACCTGACCAAAATGACCAATGAGGAGACAAGATACTTTCAAAAGCTGGGAGGAGGGAGAAAAACAAAGGGTCTGTGTCTGTCTGTGTGATGCTTTTGCCGGAGACAGAACAGGAATGGAGTCTTAGAACTTAGTAAGTAATCTAGCTAGGTAGGTGTTAGATTATGATTTCTTTAAATGGCTGAGAAAAGAGCTGTGCTGAATGGAATGACTATTCCTGTCTGTGTGTCTTTTTTGTAACTTAAGGTTTTGCGTACAGGGATTCTCTATGTTTGAATCTAATTACCCTGTAAGATATCTACCATCCTGATTTTACAGAGGTGATTCTTTTTACTTCTATTAAAAGTCTTCTTGTAAGAAAACTGAATGCTTTTTCATTGTTCTCAGATCCAAGGATTTGGGTCTGTGGTCACCTATGCAAATTGGTGAGGATTTTTACCAAACCTTCCCCAGGAAGTGGGGTGCAAGGGTTGGGAGGATTTGGGGGGGAAAGACATGTCCAAACTGCGTTTTCTCAGGAACCCAGAGAAAGTTTGGTGGTGGCAGTGGAAGTTCAGGGGCAAAAGGGTAAAATAGTTTGTACCTTGGGGAAGTTTTAACCTAAGCTGGTAAAAGTAAGCTTAGGAGGTTTTCATGCAGGTCCCCACATCTGTACCCTAGAATTCAGAGTGGGGAAGGAACCTTGACAGGAGTGTGGGAGGGGGCTGGGGCAGGGGGTTGAGGGATGCGGGGCGGCTTACCTCGGGATGGGGGGCTCCCCAGCTCCCACCAGCATAGCCCTGCAGCTCCTAGGTGGCAGAGGGGTTGGAGGGGGGGGGGTGTCTCCACACCACTCTGCCCGTGTCTGCAGGCCCTGCCCCCCGCATCTCCCATTGGCTGAGGTTCCTGGCCAATGGGAACTGTGCCCACCCCCCAGGACTAGCAGGGGTCCCACTCCCAGGCTGCGCACTGCAGCCCCCTCCCCCAGCACCAGTGGGGTCCCGGGCGTCCTCCCCCAGCACCTGGGATGCCCCCGATCCGCCCCTAGTAGTACACACTTAGCAGATTTTAAGCTTTCTAATGATATATTACATGGGGCATTTAGCATAAAGCATATTCCAGGCATGTTATGTTCCTGTTCGTAAGAATATTTTCATAAAGCATATGAGTGCAACATCACAACGGCCTCACAGAGAGTAAAGTTACCATGAGCTTTGGGTTTAGGGAACCCCGGGGAGCAGACCAGGCTCCCTGCAGTGCAGGAATCACTTCATGGGGCGAGGGGTGCTGCGTGGAGTTTACAACATGGCCACTGTGGTCACTGTTGCAGGGAATGGGGTATTGCGGGACAGCTGCTGGAGGATGGTTAGGGTAGATGTAGGCCAATGCCATCTGGAGAGGTGGTTTTACTGCATCACCGTAAGGGAGCAATTACATTGGCCAAAGAGAAATTTGAGTGCAGAGCTGGGCACAGCGAGGTGAATGCAAGGCAATGTATGCCAGCCGAACTGTGGTGTTGACAGGCCTGAGGGGCTTGGTTGCTTGAGGCACAGCTAGCCATGCCATGGTGTAGGGGCCACTACCAGCTGTTCTGCCCACACTACCTTTGGGGAGGAGAGGCCTGGCCCGTCCCAGGGCTGCAGCACGGGGAGGGCTCAGGGGGCACTAGGGGCTTCTCCAGCCCTCCCTCCACGGCTTCCGCCAGGGAGTGGGATCAGAATGTGGGGGCTTTCCTTGCCCTGCCTGCCTGGCAACCCCTGGGCACAGGCTCAGTGGCTAATCTGCCATTGCCCCCGGCACTTCACCCTGGGTTGGGGATGAGACCTGCCCCCGGAGGTACCCGCTCTGCTGGTTCAGCCCTGGCAGGATTTGGACTGGGAGCGGGATCTCTGAACAGCTGCTTGCGATGAGGGGTGCTAGGGTCTTTGTGTGAAATCAGCTGTCGGGGGGGCTCAGCCCTGCAGGATGGGCACTTGTGTCCCAGAAGCCAGCACGACGAGCGGCACCGACAGGGTCCCACAGCAAAGGGGTGAATGTGCCCCTGAGACTGAGCTCCCCTCTCCGGGGCTGCCCCGGCAGGGCACTGGATGAAGATGGAGGCTTGAGGGCAGGATAGCCCTGCCCTTGCCCTGCCAGAGCTGCCGGCCCTCGGGGCTCAGGGGATTGGCTCAGGGCTGCCAAGCCACTAAAGACACACCCCACCCCTCAGTTCCTGCAGTTTTGTTTCACTAGTGTTGAGGACCCTGGGGCTTGGCCACTAGGTAACTCGAGGGGATGGAAGACCACGAGTGTCGATGAAGCCCCCTCGCACGAGGCCCAGGTGTCCTTGGCCCCCCTCCCGCCTGGAGGCACTCGCAGCAGCTCTGCGTACTAGGCCCAAGTGTCCTTGGTCCCCCCGCCTGGAGGCACTCGCAGCAGTTATGCTGAGGATCTGCAACAATATGTTGCGAAGTCAGACTGCCTGAAACTAAACAAGGCAAACAGGGCAGATATGGAAGAACAATGCTGAATAAAGCAGCTTTATGTATAGTTTAACAAATGATACAGAGAACAAGGGAACTAGCTGGTAACAGGATTGGCTGGCTAGATGGATAGTTAGGGCAGCTTGCTATTGGATAAGTATGCTGGAGAAAGGATGTATAAAAGCCTGTGTAACTTCCTGCTCTGGGTGCAGGATTTGAGATTCTATTCTCCCTGGACTTTTTTACAGCTGCAAATAAACTTTTCTGCTTCTCCACCCCGTTGTGATTGGGGCCTATGGTACCCCAAGGAGCTTATGATCTAAAAGAGAGACACAGAGTTGACAGGATGTTTTGGGAAATCACAAAGAGGGAGTATCTTGTTGTGCAGGTGTTTTATTTTTTATCTCCTTCTCCTCCTCCCCAGGAAACAGAGGATGCTTTTCATCAGAGGCAGTTCCCTACAAATCTTGTTGCCTGGGTCACCATGTGTATAAACCCAGAACTTGTGTGCATATTTATTATCTAACAAGACACTATCTAGACCAGGAAACCCCACTGGCAGCAAATTCCTCCTGCAGTTCACACATGCACACACAGAGACAGTTACCTTCATGAGCGGCACCTCACCTTGGTGACGTGCAAAACATCCATTTCCTCCTTATATTGCTCAAGGAGCCATGAGATCTCTTTAAATATCGGATTTTGCGGCTCCTTTCTGTGTAGCAGGAGGCTCATCATGGGACCAAGGGCTTTGATGATGGCCTGCTTGAGCTGCATAGATGAGACACAGAATTTATGTTTCTACGAATTCATTCAATAACTTCCAATAGGCACACCTTTTCTACTTCTAATGAGTGCAATTTCCCTTGTTCCATTGTCGGAACGGTCCTATCCCAATATTTCCTGGTAAAGAACCGGGACTCGTAGGGTTGGTGTCAGGATTATATTCTAATGCACCTCACAAGTAGACCAGGTAAAATATTTCCCCAGATTAGTATGCATTCGAGGCCAACTCATCCCTGTTGTAACTCCACTGGGGCTGAATGGACTTAGACCAGGAATTAATTTAGCCCACTCTCCCGGGTTCATCTGCACATTAGGTGCACGAATCTAGAATCCATGTACACTGGGTACAGACCGAATTTCCATGATGTGGTGACATTATAAACGTATGGGTTTTCGATGTTTTACATGACAATGTGTTCCATCCAAAAGGACCTACCATTAAATGCCATCATCACAAAGAGTGCCAGACGCACAGAATGTAACATCACAATTTCCGCTAAATGTTTAGAAAGCCAGCAATTCTCACCTCCAGCTCCTCACAGATCAGCCAGTTGCTGGTCACATGACAATATAAGGGAAGAATTGCATTGCAGAATTGTGATTCACCCATTCTGGGGAATGGGCACTTTCCCCAGTTAGTAAAATATCCATTTACTGCCCTTGAGCATTTTTCCAGAACTGCAAGGAAGGAGAGAAGACAGGCAATGTGGAAAGGACATAGTAGTAATGAGAAGTTGCTTTCTCAGAGAAGACACCCAGGCCTATCGTTTACTCCAATTCCATGGCAGCTACTGCTCAGTGCAGGACTAGATGCTGAAATCCCATATCAATTTGGAGCTATTTCTCTTTCCCCCATTCCATTTCTTGTTTCTTAACAGGCTTTTTTCTTTGTACATCTCTCCATCTTTTTTCAGTTACCATCATTTGAAGACTCGCGTCCTCTGCAGTTATTATTTATTCAACCCGAACACTGTATGATTTCATCTTGAGTTACAGTTTGTCTGAAAGATGTTTAGTGCCCCTAACTGCCATTGGCTTTCCTGGGATTTGAAGGTAGTGGGGAGCACTTTGCCCTAAAAGTAGGTGTATCTAGTGTCATTGCTAAGATGAATTATGGTCCAATCCTGTTCTCCATGAAGTGGATGGCAAAATTCCCATTTCCCTCAAGGGCACAGGATTAACCCCTTACTGAGCATCACCTGAAAAGCAAAGGAAGAGAGAAGTGGAGAAGAAGAGAAGACAGAGAAAGAGGGTGAAAGGAGATGATGATGATGAAGAAACTAAGGAGAGAGAATGGGTGGAGGAGTGGGAAACAGGGGATTTTTAAATGTACAGTAATGAAATCTGCTCCCTTCACCTCCTCCCCCAGGAGCCTCCTGGCAGAGGGGCAGCTTCAGCCTTTGTGTCTGTTTATTTTAAACGATATGCGTGGGTCATAAAGGGCCTGAACTTACAAATGTTCAGCAGCTCCTGCAAAGTAAGGAGCACTCTCAACTTCACTGAGTGCAAACTTGGTCAGTCACTTAAATCTGTACCAAGACCCCCTAAATATCCAGTTGGGGCACCTACAGGAAGTGCTGGCACTTACCACCACAAAATGCTTGTCTCATCCTGCTGTCCTTGACTAACTCCAGCATGGAGATCATGACGTTCAGGATCATTCCCACAAAAGGGATACACTCAAGAGCTTCAGAGAAAGGCCAGAAGAGAAGGAAGACAGACAATCAGCTGCTCTCTGCCTTCTGACAACACACTTAGAAACACCGTGGGGCAGGATGCTATGGGTTCCGAGGCCATTGGTGCTGCATAAGCAGAGCAGAATGGCTTTAAAGCAGCCATTGAAAGCCAGTGGGGGGTTCACCCTGAAGAGGGGAATCCTCCACAAGTGTACAGCTGGGCCCAATGCCCAACTCACTCCCAGAGTAAGGGGAGAGAGCACTGGGGCGGGATGGGAAGTGGGTGGACAAGAGCTCCACTAGACCTGATCTTCCACTCATTCCCATCCTTAAGGTACTTCACTCAGGGGCATAAGTTAGAGCTTGCACCTCCGGCTGGATGGCTCATGGTCTGGAGGCCAGAACTAGCAATGGCAGTTAATCTTGTGTTTCTACACACACACACACACACACACACACACACACACACACACACTCAAACAGAGCTCTGTTTAGCGGTAACATTTTTAGGTAGAGAGACAATCCCCTGTCCTTAAATGAAAAACAATAACCTTGAAAGAAAAGAGGGAAGTGACCGTACCATAGGCGGATGACAGGTTGCCCAACGTAATGAAAATAAACTCTTCAGGCAGCTCCAGACGATACAGCAGCTCGCACATGACATCATTGAAATAGCAGCGTGCCAGAGTCACTAAGGTGTTGCTAGCTGCCACTTTTAGTTCATTTGTTGCTTCCTAAAAACAAAAACCAAAAGAGAGAGACTGAGGTGACTGAAGCCGGTTGCACTAGCCAGAGTTCTTTACATGAGTCAAGTCCTTATTTCTGTGCACAAGTTGTGAATGAACCAGCCCAACTTTCTGAGAGTAGAGTCATTCGTCATAAATATTCCTCGAGTCACTTGGCTAAACAGTTTTTGGCCTTTGAGTTGCTTGCAAGCTGCTTCGTTAGCCTATTCACTGTTAGCTACTTGTGGTGGGTGACTGGTCACCACAGTCACATGATACTTTCCCTGCCCTTCCCTGAGGCGGTAAGTGAGACACAGACTGGGCAGCTTCAAGATATTCCGAGAGCTTTCCTGGAATAAACTGTCCCCAAAAAGGAGGCTGACTTCCTTTGGAACAAGAGAGTGATTTTTCCAGCAGGGGTTTTCCTGCTGGCAAACTATATTCTAAATCCAATGCTGCTTCTTTTGGAGATAGCTCAGATTCTGTCTGTCTTGGGGCTTTATACTGCCACTTATCACTGCAGTATCAGAGTGCCTTCCACATAAAATCAGTATCAATAATGAAATCCCGAGTAGACTTTGGGAAAGACTTGCTCCTTAAGACACCATAGGCCTGTCTCTGGGTCTGAGATCATGTGTCTCAGGTCCTGATCCTGCAAAGCACTTAAGCACATGTGTAACTGTCAGCATGTGAGTTGTCCCATCTTATGCATGTGCACAAGTGCTGTCTAGGACCTGGGCTTTGGTCTGGAGGAAGGTGTGGACCTCTAACAGAAGAATACATTTTCATTTTAGTATATAGTTTATCCCCCAAAAAGAGAGTTTGAATGAGTTAAAGCTTTGGATCCTTGGACTGATATTTCGGGAGAACTAACTTACCTGAGTGTCTCTCATGTGGTTGGAGGCTAGTGTTATTATTTTCTCCAGAAGCCTTCTCTCCAGGCCCTGGGTATCCTGCTGTAAGACTTTCTCCAGGGCACAGTAAATGTCTACTCTGCTTTGCTGGGGACAAAACATAAAGGAGAAGAATTGGGAAAAGTTTTTCTTGCCGACCAGACAGTAATTTGGCTAATAAGCCCCTGCCCTAATTGGCGGCTTAATGATAGTGAGTATGATAACTCCCATTTTTTCATGTTCTGTGTGTATATAAATCTCCTCACTGTATTTTCCACTGAATGCATCCAATGAAAGCTCATGAAAGCTTATGCTCAAATAAATTGGTTAGTCTCTAAGGTGCCACAAGTCCTCCTTTTCTTTTTATAATTAATCAAGTAATTCAAATAATTAAAGGAGTCGGAGGCCAAGACAAGCAGTTCAGTTGACCTCCTAGTACTTTAATGGAAACTAAAATGCCTTCTGTGTTGGCCCTTAATAGAGAAATGGACTTTGTCGGATGAAAGTATTAATCAATGGAAAAAAGGGGTCTGAATATTCCTCCTGGGGGAATTCTGCACTACTGCACACATGCATAATTAATGAGCCCCGCATATTTTTATTTTTTTGCACAGTAAAAAGCTTCTGCTGAAATGCACCTGCCGTTCCATCTCTTGCCCACCAAAGGGTGCTGTGGCAATAGAACAAAGCAGCAACTCCCTATCAGCAAAGGAAGAGAGAAAGCCTGTCTTCTTCACAGCAGGCCAGGTCAGGAGACAGGGGCTATGGGGAGACAGACAGTGTTGGATGCTGGGGTGGGGTCAGTCAGGGGCTCATAAGGGCTAGTGGGGGAGGACAGACTGGGGCAGGGGCTGAATGGGAGTGGAGGCACAGAGTTAGAGGAGGAGGGAAGTTCAGGGCCCCACAGTGATGGGGGAGGAGGTGCAGAGCTACATAAGGACAGGGGGTGGTTGGCTGGGGGCACAGAGACACATGGGGACAGGGGGAGGGGGTACAGGGACACATTGTTAGGATATAGATCATAGAATCATAGAATATCAGTGTTGGAAGGGACCTCAGGAGGTCATCTAGTCCAACCCCCTGCTCAAAGCAGGACCAATCCCCAATTTTTGCCCTGATCCCTAAATGGCCCCCTCAAGGATTGAACTCACAACCCTGAGTTTAGCAGGCCAATGCTCAAACCACTGAGCTATCCCTCCCTCCCCCAACTATCCCTCCCTCCCCTGTTCAGGTCTGTCTGCAAAGGCCTATAATCTAATCATTTAGGTGTATTCTTATCACTTGGCTAGTTATAGAGGTATAAAAGAAAGAATCAAATCACTGTCTGCCAGTGTAAGGTCCTTCTCTTACTGGGACAGTCTGAGGCACTGTTCTTAGGCTAAGGCCTTTGGCTAAGCAGCAGAGGCAGCCATAAGCTGGGAAGTGACAGATCACCTCCTCACATTCCCAACTCCTCACATTGAAAGAAGGTGCTATTGGGGCTGTTAGGAACACAATCCTGTCCTGATAATGCCTATCGCCTCCAGAGAAAGGGAAGGGCCTAGAAGATGTAAAAGGAAACTTAATTTGATAGCATCCTGTCTGGCAAGAACTCACTTATCACTAGCTGGGATGTGAAATCCTCATTTCTGTGTTTGTTCTATCACTGTAGTCCCCATTTCCCCATTGTTTGTCTGTATAATCTCTGCCTGGTTCTGTGATTGTTTCTCTCTGCTGTATAATTAATTTTGCTGGGTGTAAACTAATTAAGGTGGTGGGATATAATTGGTTAAATAATCATGTTACAATATGTTAGGAATGGTTAGTTAAATTTCAGGAAAACGATTGGTTAAGGTATAGCTAAGCAAAACTCAAGTTTTACTATATAGTCTGCAGTCAATCAGGAAGTGAGGGGGTGGGTGTGTGGGTGGGGGAAATGGGAACAGGGAATGGGGGTGGGGAAATTGGAATCATGTTTGGCTAAGGGCAGGAATGGGAACAGGGACACAGGTATAAGGCTCTGTGGTGTCAGAGCTGGGAAGGGGGACACTAAGGAAGGAAACTGGAATCATGCTTGCTGGAAGTTCACCCAATAAACATCGAATTGTTTGCACCTTTGGACTTTGGGTATTGTTGCTCTCTGTTCATGCGAGAAGGACCAGGGAAGTAAGTGGGTGAAGGAATAAGCCCCCTAACACACATGGGGATGGGGGGAGTGGGTTTCTGAGTGGGGGTGGAGGGACACATGTGAACAGGGGGTGCAAGGACCCATGGGTGTGCAGGAACACATGGAGACAGGGGCAGATGTGCCTTACTGAATGGGAGAGGTTAGGGGTCAGACAGGGTCTGCATGGGGGAAGCTGCCGAACAATTCCTCCCCGCCCCTCCCAAAAAAACTGTTCCATACTTTTTCCCACCCATACCCAGCAACGCTCCAAGTTCACACCCAGGCTCCTTCCCAGCAATTTACTTCCCTCTCCCTCAGCTCCTCCATTACCCTTGACTCAACCAAGCCTTTGCACTGCGCCTAAGGGGTGCAAGAAATATGGTTCTGTATTGAGTTTAAATGAATTATTACTCAGAGTTCTCTATTAACATGCATAGGAAGGAACTGGTTTGTCAAAAAACATTTCCTGAATCCTTTTTGTTGTCTGTATTCATACAGACATACTTGCTGACAGGTATTTTGAAATAAATAACCAAAAATAATGTTAACGGGTGTAATTATATTGTATTATTTTGACAAACAAAATATGCAGAATTTTGCAGCACTTCTAAAATATTGTACGCATCATTTTTATTTTTTTGTTGAAGAATTCCCCCAGTAGAAACTATATAGATAAGGGTCCCTTCAATGCTATAATCTCAATAATATGTCATCATAATAAAGGAGTGTTGGCTAGGATTTAGAGCAGGGAGTCAGTTCACCTGGGTTTTATTCACATTCTTTGAATAACTTGCTAAGTGGTGTTGAGCAAATTACTTAATTCCCTGTGACACAAGTCATCCGTAAATGGGGATAATGCTTCCCATTCTCACAAGGGTGTTATGAGTCTTAATTCATTAGTATTAGGGAAGTGCTTTGAGATTTTTGGACGAAGATGCTAAAGAAGGGCAAAGTATTATTAGAAGAGATTACTGCTAGTCCGATCGTGTACTTTTACTGTCTACAGCCCATGTACTCCACTGTGTGTAAAGGGACAATGCTCTCTTTATAGAGCATTATATCATCCTGATCTGTAAAAACAGCATTTTGCATGATGAATTTACGCCTGAGGACAGAAGGGCGAATACTGATTCTACTGATGGTGCGCCAGTCCAAGTTCTACACTGAATTACCCCCGTGCAGTCCCCTGTACCCCCATGAAGTCAGGCAGAATTTGGTGTGGACACCTGGAAAGCGGATGTAATTTCATGAAACTGCCCTACCTCATCCTTTTGCAGTTTCTCAAGCAGAACTGTCAGAACGATAGCCAGCTTGGTCTCGGCTATAAAGGCAATTCTGAGGGCAATTTTGCCCTTATCTTGGTCATCCATATGTGCCAGGAGGGAAACAACCTCATTATAAACACCTGAAATTAAATATAAGGATTCGGCTGGTTACCACTGATAGTAGAAATTGGTGCTGGCCTCTTTAATTCACTATCCAGTAAAGATGCTGCAGGAGCCCAAACACTGTGAGAAGTAGACCTGGGAATCCTGGAAATCCTCTTCCTTCCTCCTCATGACCAGGTTTGTTTGCTGAACTACCCAGTGTGCTTGGGGGGAAATCATAATGAAAAAAATTTGCTCCTTTCAAGTAGATCCCCACGGAAAATAATCTTCCTTTCCCTCTTTACTGTCAATTGATGAGTTTTGATAGCATACAGAGTAATAATTTAACTCTAAGCCAAGAAACAGAGGTAAAGTTAAGCACATGCTTAAGAGTTTTGCTAAGTCAGAGCCTCATTTTCAAAAATCCTGAGCACCCAGATGTATCTATTGCCTATGCTGGGAACTTCTGGGGCAATCTACACCATCCTCCAGATCATTTATGAAGATATTGAACAAAACCGGCCCCAGGACCGACCCCTGGGGCACTCCACTTGACACCGGCTGCCAACTAGACATGGAGCCATTGATCACTACCCGTTGAGCCCGACAATCTAGCCAGCTTTCTACCCACCTGAAAGTGCATTCATCCAGCCCATACTTCCTTAACTTGCTGACGAGAATACTATGGGAGACCGTGTCAAAAGCTTTGCTAAAGTCAAGAAATAATACATCCACTGCTTTCCCTTCATCCACAGAACCAGTAATCTCATCATAAAAGGCGATTAGATTAGTCAGGAATTACGATTATTGATTTTGATATTGTTTTACAATGAATTGAAATTTATTCTTCATTTCCATGTCCCGCCAAACAAATCAACTAAATTATTTTTTGTTGTGTTTAATACAGTGTGGTGTCATATTTATGGCCATAGGTAGAGCCCACACTTGATTTTGGAGATTATGTTGCCTTTAAAGCATTCAGAGTGATGACACTCTTTGCAGTATACCATGTGGAAAAAGAATTCCAATTACATGTGTCCTTTGCTATGTATAACTGATTTTGTGCCTTACCCTTTCTGAATTTGCCCTTACACGGACATGCTATTCTTTTGTACTCCTCCTTAGTAATTTGTCCATGTTTCCCCATTTTGTAGGATTTCTTTTTGATTTTCAGGTCATTACAAAACTTCTGATGGAGCCATTGGCCTCTTACTATTCTTCCTCTCTTTCCTTTGCATTGGCAGTTGTGCCTTTAATATTGTCTCCTGGAGAAACTGCCAGCTTTCCTGAACTCCTTTAGGCCTTCGACTTTTTCCCCAGGGATCGCTACCTACCAATTCTCTGAGGACGTTCAAGTCTGCTTTTGGCAGCCCTTCTCCTGTCATTCTCACTCCTTAGAATCATGAAATCTGTCCTTCATGATCCCTTTCACCCAAATCACCTTCCACCTTCACATTCACCACCAGCTCCTCCCTGCTGGTCAGAATCACGTCTAAAATGGCTGTCCCCCCGCTTACTTCCTCCATTTTCTGAAACAAAGCATTGTCCCCAGTACATTCCAGGAACTTATTGGGTAATTTGGGGTTTTACCATATTGCTTTTTCAGCAGCTGTCTGGGTAGGTAAAGTCCCCCATTACGATCAGGATTTGTGTTTTGCATATTTCTGTTGTTTGTTCTAGAAATGCCTCCTCTCCCTCCTCTTCCTGATTTGGAGGTCTGTAATAGATCCCTACCAGGACCTCACCCCTGTTTATTCCCTCTTTTATCTTTACTCAGAGACTTTCAGCTGGTCTGCTTCTCACCTCCTTCTGACCTCAGAACAGGTTTACAATGCAATATGTCCTCTCTTTTTTCCTGCCTGTCCTTCCTCAACAAGCTATAGCCCTCTATACCAATAGTCCAGTCATGAGATTTATCCCATCAAGTATCCGTGATGCAGTTAAGCTCAGTTAAGATTTATGTCCTAAAACTCCCAGTTCTTACTGTTTATTTCCCATTATTATTACTCCTTGCTTGTGTGTACAGACATCTAAGATGTTAAGCAGATGCCCCCATGGATTTTCCTCTTGTTTCTCCTATAATTCTACTGCAATTTTCCACATCTACTTCTCCCCACACAGCTAGTCCTCTATTAAGGCCACCTTGTTTTACCTGGTGGCTTTTTTCACCTGCCCCCTCTGAACTTAGTTTTAAGCTCTTCTCCTGAGGTTGGTGAGTCAGTGCATGAAGAGGTTCTTCTCCTTCTTGGTCAGATGGACCCCATCTCTTCCCAGCAAACCTCCTTCCTGCAATAGCATCCCATGGTAGAGGAAGTCAAACCCTCCCAGAGACCCATCTTCATAACCCTATTCTGTGGGCATGCCTACCATTGAGTGTGTATTGAGCAGAAAGAACACTCAGTGCAGGAGACAAGGGGACTGAGTTAAACTGCAGATGTCAGGTTCACATACTTCCATTTTCCGTGACTAATCTCTTAAGCTCGTGGGGATGGCCACGGTATAAAAATATTTCTGGAGATCAACATGTGATTATTTGTATTGCAGTACTGCCTCACAGTCCCAGTCACAAACCAGGATCCCATTGCGCTAGGAACTGTACAAACAGAGAACAAGATGGTCCTTAACTGTCTTTAATTAACACATATTAACAGCACAACAAACAGACAAGAGGATAATAAAGCAAGCAAAAAAAGCCCCCTTTGACCAGGTACCAGCAGATAACTAATATAGTGCTACCTATTTCGGGAACTTTCTTCCTGAGTCAGGGTCTGATGTGACTCAGCCCCTGTTCCATGCCATTGTGTAAAGTGGGGACTCGTACATTTGCACAAGATGGAAAGTATACAGTGGCACACAGTCGAGGCCTACGCCATTTTTAGTACATAAACAGCAGGCCACTCTGCGAGAAGCTAAGGGCATGGTCAGCACAGAGAGTTTGCCTGTCTCTGTGCTGGTGTTCTGCATCCCTCACTGTCTACACCTGGCTCCATAAAGTCGGGCCTTTCAAAAATGCAGCATCAGATAGGAGCACAGGTAATTGTAAGAATGCTTGCTCATTGCAGCTGTTAACATCCGGGCAAGGCATCCACATATAAGTCCACTACGGACGGACCAGTGATGGGAAGAGTGTCCATGCATGTGACAAGTAACACCATGAACTATGTAATGCCACAGAACAAATTAAGATCAAGAACAGAACAAGAGTATGTGTGGCAAAGCCATGACAAACACTGTGCAGGCATCAAGGAGCTCATAAATTAGCACATCATCCCCCAAACACTGCCTCAGCTTGTCTTAGAGCTTGGGCAACAGTAGACCCCCAAAGGAGGAGGCCACAGCTTTCCACCCGTGGTCACTGTGATGTTAACTGGCTGCATTTGACAAGAGCTGGATCATAGGTTGACTTTGAGTGTATTTACAGGGGGCAAGGTTTTCACAACACAAGCCTTGTGCACACACACAAATAGTGTTCTGCAGCAGTGCAAGCTGAGCTGCAGCAATGAGCAGCGGGATCCTGCTTGGGCTCGTAATTCATACACTTCTCTCACTCATGAGGATCAACAGATCAACCCACACTGAATGCAGCTTGACAATATACCATCACTTAAAACACATTACAGTCAGAGAGGATGATAAATATTCCATTTAGACACATTTTGTACAAGGCCCAAAATGACTGAGGATGCAAGAAAACAAAGCTGGTAAATACAGAAAATGCATTTGTCATAAATATAAAGGGAAGGGTAAACCCCTTTAAAATCCCTCCTGGCCAGAGGAAAAATCCTCTCACCTGTAAAGGGTTAAGAAGCTAAAGGTAACCTCGTTGGCACCTGACCAAAATGACCAATGAGGAGACAAGATACTTTCAAAAGCTGGGAGGAGGGAGAAAAAACAAAGGGTCTGTGTCTGTCTGTATACTGCTTGTGCTGGGGACAGAATAGGAATGGAGTCTTAGGGTTAGGGTTAGTAAGCTTAGGAGGTTTGCATGCAGGTCCCCACATCTGTTCCCTAGAATTCAGAGTGGGGAAGGAACCTTGACAGGAGTGTGGGAGGAGGCTGGGGCAGGGGGTTGAGGGATGCGGGGCGGCTTACCTCGGGATGGGGGGCTCCCCAGCTCCCACCAGCATAGCCCTGCAGCTCCTAGGTGGCAGAGGGGTTGGAGGGGGGGGGTGTCTCCACACCACTCTGCCCGTGTCTGCAGGCCCTGCCCCCCGCAGCTCCCATTGGCTGAGGTTCCTGGCCAATGGGAACTGTGCCCACCCCCCAGGACCAGCAGGGGTCCCACTCCCAGGCTGCGCACTGCAGCCCCCTCCCCCAGCACCAGTGGGGTCCCGGGCCTCCTCCCCCAGCACCTGGGATGCCCCCGATCTGCCCCTAGTAGTACACACTTAGTAGATTACAAGCTTTCTAATGATATGTTACATGGGGCATTTAGCATAAAGCATATTCCAGGCATGTTATATTCCTGTTCATAAGCATATTTTCATAAAGCATATGAGTGCAACGTCACAACGGCCTCACAGAGAGTAAAGTTACCATGAGCTGTGGGTTTAGGGAACCCCGGGGAGCAGACCAGGCTCCCTGCAGTGCAGGAATCACTTCATGGGGCGAGGGGTGCTGCGTGGAGTTTACAACATGGCCACTGTGGTCACTGTTGCAGGGAATGGGGTATTGCGGGACAGCTGCTGGAGGATGGTTAGGGTAGATGAAGGCCAATGCCATCTGGAGAGGTGGTTTTACTGCATCACCGTAAGGGAGCAATTACATTGGCCAAAGAGAAATTTGAGTGCAGAGCTGGGCACAGCGAGGTGAATGCAAGGCAATGTATGCCAGCCGAACTGTGGTGTTGACAGGCCTAAGGGGCTTGGTTGTTTGAGGCACAGCTAGCCATGCTATGGTGTAGGGGCCACTACCAGCTGTTCTGCCCACACTACCCTTGGGGAGGAGAGGCCTGGCCCGTCCCTCCTCTCCTCGCTGCTCCCTCAGGACCGGCAGGAAACCCCAGCCAGACCCAATGGGAGACGAGGGCAATAGAGCAATGACTGCAGCACTAGCAGAGCCTGGCAAAGAGCAGCCACCAGGGGCTGTCGCCAAGGGACCCACCAAGGGATGTCCCTGTATGGTGACAAACCCCAGAACCGCAGGGCAAATCTTGCCTTGCCGAGAGGCCCTGTCTCTCCCCCTTTGCCCCCTCCCCACACATGTCCCAGCCCCAGGCTCTGCACGGGCTGGACCTGGTCCCAGAGGAGTCGGTTATGGGGCCTCCGTGGCCAGATGGTCTATGTCCTTATCCCATTGCTGGGCCAAGCCAGCATCTCTGCCCCCTGCCACCCTGCCCTCCCCACAACTGCTCCTGGCTGGGCTAGCTGCTGGTGGTTCCTCGGCCCCCCAGGGGCACCGTCAGCCTGGCCTTGGAGATACCCAAGCTCTGGAAACTCCAGTGACAGCTCCTGAGTCTAGCTGGGACCAGGAGCCAGCCAGGAGAGCTTGGGGCCATCTGCCCCCAGTCTGCAGAGTGGGGCTGGCCATGTCCTGGGCTCCCCTGGTCTGAGGTGCTGGCCCCAAGGGCATCACAGTTACTTTGGTAAATGCACCCTGCTGCCCTGGTGAGAGAATTTTGGGAGAAGGAGGTGATTTTGTGGGGCCCCCTCTAGGGCTTTGGGTGCCTCCCCCAGCCATGTGCTGCAGGAGTAGCAGAGACCAGTGGTTGGTGCCAGGGCCTGTGCAGAGCAGCCGCTCTCTGATGGAGCGGGGAGGTGGCCTCTACCTTCTCTGCGCCCATTTAACAGAACACTGAGGCACGGTGGGGGTCGGCCAAATCCTGTAGGGGATGAGGATGTGAGTGCTTTAAATGTCAGTGTTAGCCTCCAGGGCCTGGTCCCCACAACAGGCCCAATGGCCTCAACGATCAAACCTGGGGCCTCAAAAGAGGCAGCTCATTATGATTTTAAGGGGAGCTGAAAGGGTTGGGGTCTGCTCTGGGCGCTGCCTTAACGGGGAAGGGGGGCACTGAGTGCCCTGTATGGGCCACCCCACAGCCAGAGGTCGATTAAGGTTTCCTGGGGCCCTGGGCCAGAACAAGTGCGGGGTCCTTCCCCACCCCTTCCAACTGTGGTCCTGCCCCCATTCTGCCTGTGGCCCTGCCCATGGCCCCACCCCTTTCTGCCCCTTCCCCAGGGCCCTGCCCCTGTTCCAGACGGCCTCCCCCGACCCCCGCTTGCCCCATATTGGAGAAGCTCAGGCCGGGGCAGGCAGCAAGAGGTTTTCCAGCCCCGGGGCTGCAGCACGGGGCAGGCTCAGGGGGCACTAGGGGCTTCTCCGGCCCTCCCCCCACGGCTTCCGCCAGGGAGTGGGATCAGAATGTGGGGGCTTTCCTTGCCCTGCCTGCCTGGCAACCCCTGGGCACAGGCTCAGTGGCTAATCTGCCATTGCCCCCGGCACTTCACCCTGGGTTGGGGATGAGACCTGCCCCCGGAGGTACCCGCTCTGCTGGTTCAGCCCTGGCAGGGTTTGGACTGGGAGCGGGATCTCTGAACAGCTGCTTGCCATGAGGGGTGCTAGGGTCTTTGTGTGAAATCAGCTGTCGGGGGGGCTCAGCCCTGCAGGATGGGCACTTGTGTCCCAGAAGCCAGCACGACGAGCGGCACCGACAGGGTCCCACAGCAAAGGGGTGAATGTGCCCCTGAGACTGAGCTCCCCTCTCCGGGGCTGCCCCGGCAGGGCACTGGATGAAGATAGAGGCTCAAGGGCAGGATAGCCCTGCCCTTGCCCTGCCAGCGCTGCCGGCCCTCGGGGCTCAGGGGATTGGCTCAGGGCTGCCAAGCCACTAAACACACACCCCACCCCTCAGTTCCTGCAGTTTTGTTTCACTAGTGTTGGGGACCCTGGGGCATGGCCACTAGGTAACTCGAGGGGATGGAAGACCACGAGTGTCGATGAAGCCCCCTCGCACTAGGTCCAAGTGTCCTTGGCCCCCCTCCCGCCTGGAGGCACTCGCAGCAGCTCTGCGTACTAGGCCCAAGTGTCCTTGGACCCCCAGCCTGGAGGCACTCGCAGCAGTTATGCTGAGGATCTGCAACAATATGTTGCAGAGTCAGACTGCCTGAAACTAAACAAGGCCGAACAGGGCAGATATGGAAGAACAATGCTGAATCAAGCAGCTTTATGTATAGGTTAACAAATGATACAAAAAACAAGGGAACTAGATGTGAACTGGATTGGCTGGCTATATGGATAGTTAGGGTATGCTGGGAAAAAGGATTTTTAAAAGCCTGTGTAACTTCCTGCTCTGTGTGCAGGATTTGAGATTCTATTCTCCCTGGATCTTTTTGCAGCTGCAAATAAACTTTTCCGCTTCTCCACCCCTTTGTGATTATTGGGTGTAGCACACCGGGTAGGGAACCAACCTCAGCTGTTGTTTAGCCTCTCAGCACTGCGTGCCGGCAACAATAACAATTATCAAAAAGTGTCATGTTTTCTCTAGTGACGTGCTAACATATTTTGCCACCAGGATAAAGATGGAATAATTCTAATGAATTACCACAGATTTACATTGGTGTAACTGAAATTATGCATTCAATATCCTGTTTCAGGTTAGTAAAAATAAAAGAATGCTGTGGGTTTTGCAGACGTGTACAAGATACAGATTTATAAAAAGAACATGAAAACAGGTAGTTATGCTGGGGAAAGGGGAAGCCTTATTGAAGCTCGTGGGCATACCAGTTGTCCTTTATTCAGGATCAATGTAAAACAATCAAGCTCTTTTGTGGAATAGATGGCTGACTTAAGAGAAGTCACCATCAAGTGAAGCTGGAATAGGAGTTGAGCCATACAGTGGAAGGGGCTTTCACCAGGGTCTGAATGCAAATGCAGGGGGATGGGATTCAGGGCCGGGGGGGGAGGAAGAGAGGGAGTGTGACACTGCAGAAGCACAAAGGAGCCCCAGAGAAGTATTTGTAGTGTGATCTCAGAAAAAGTTGAGAGAGAGAGAGAGAGAGAGAGAGCTTTAGGGTAGACTGCTAGATAGAAAGAGGCTTGGAATTGTGAGCCAAGAAACTATTCCTGCTGTCGTTAGGGAAATAGAACTTTGGGTACATTCTGTGTGAATAAGCAGGATTGTGTCAAAAAAATACCTGACTCCATCATCCATTTCTCCCCCGAATGGAAACAACTCACAAGACCCAAAATATTCACTAATTGCTCAGGTCAAAAGGGATAACAATATTGTGAATTCTTTTGTTTTCCTGTTCTTAGATAAAGAATTGACCTGCTTCAGTAAAGAACCATAAACACTGAAAATACTGTTTTGTTCTCTCAGAGCTAGCTCTCAGTAGATCTAGAAAATAAGAGTGTTTGTTGTTACACAATCCTTAGAATTCAATTATTTGCACAAATCATTTTAATTTTTCTCTGATTAGGATTTAAAAATAAGCAATTAGATATTCTGTATAGTGTTTAGGAAATTTGTAGGATTAAAATCAGCATGTATTCTGTATACATGGCTTTACCATATATGCAACCTCACATCTACACTTGTAAGAGGACCACATTTCCTGAAGCAGTTTCAAACCACTTCAAGCTAGGACAGTTTTAAGCTACTTTATGTTTCAAATGTGAATGGTGTCCAGCTGTGTCAATTAATTTTTTTAAATTATGACCATGATCTAAGATCCACCTTTTCAGAATTTTCTTACATCATTCATATGCTCGGATGAATAAGGCTGCTTTCCTGAACTGCGGTCCATATTTGGAACTGTCTTTATAGTTTAGACTCAACCACCCTTCTTAAACAGTTTGGAAGTTGTTCGATACTCCCTCGGGACCAGATTTACTCTTCTTTACAGAGATTTGGGCCCTAGTCGGGGAGCGACGTACTCATGTAACCGAGGAGCAGAATTTGGCCCTCATATGGGTTCAGTCTCTCAGTTAGGCCTGTCTTTTTATCTTATCTATTGATATGGCATCCATCCCGAGAGTAGAAGAGCAGCTGTCCCATTTCAGACAAGATACATCAATACCTATATTGATTATTCACAATGGGGTTTTTATCTTTGTTGTACTGTTCCTTTTGAGAAATAAGAAAATAGAGTAAAAGTAAAATGTACTTTTTCTCCCAAATCTATGTGCCATTCCTGATCTTGATTGAACAGGAGAGAGCGTCTTCCCTCTGGATTAAGAATCCAGCTGAGACAACTACCCCAGCCCCACACATTCTACAAGGGAATCCAAAGTCAGAGCAGTGGCGTTCAGTGAAGGGTAGCACCTCTCTTTGAACATCCTGATAGATGAAATAAAGGACTGGGAGTCATCATTAAAAGTACCTTAAATGGGAGCTCAATCCCCAGACCTATGATTGCCGAACCAGGAAAAAACAAGAAAGTATGTCCTCTCAGGGATTGGCACATTCAAGTTTACAAGAGAGACGATAAAGACTGGCCATGACGTAGAAAAATCAAAATTCAAGTTTGCCAGTAAGAAAAGAGCCTGAGTAATAGTCAGCTAAAGAATGGAAGGGACCAGTTTACCCAGAAAGTTACAAGAGCCTTTATTAAAATGGAGAGCTACTTTTGTCCTTCTGTCTGCTTGCTTCTGGAAAAGGTTGACTCAGGAATAGAGGGGGAATCTCTTGGGGTCCAGCAACTCTGCTGGCTTGGGAAAGTGTGCACTGCATCACCCACTCCTCCCTGTGTGAGACAATCTCTGGGCCTCTGTTTCAACAGTTCAAAACCCTTAAAAATATCTTTCTTTACAGCTCAATACAGAAATTGCCAGAACCTAGTCCTGTACTTTTTTCTTTAAAAACAAACAATGAAATGGGGATGTTTGCAAGACAATGATATGAATCGATGTCTGTATTTTTATATCTTTAGACGCCCAACAAATATATAAATATCTGCATTAAAATAACAATTAGTAAGTTTGCAAAACTGAGCAATGGAAAGTTCGGAAACGCTAGGATTCAGGGAGTCTGAGTACTGTGCACGTGCATTTTGACACAGACTTTAATTGCACAATTGTACTATTTTTTTCCACAGTCCCCTCATTCAGTGACCATTGAAGTGTTGTTGGGCCTAAGGTGGGAGTGAAACCCTCGCCAACTGCTAAAGGGTGGTGTGGGGACGTTTTAGAGGGACCACGGGATCCTGTTGCGGGCAGGTCACTCCACTGCAGCACTTCCCTTCTTTGGTCAAATCCCCTCTCGGGGTGGTCCTACGGGGCTGACGCCCACTTCAATTGGTAGAGGACACAGGGAGGAGTTCTCAGAGGGGATATACAACCCCCTTCTGCGTGGGTCACCCTGCCCCGCAACGTCCCCTGATTGGTCAAATCCAGTCTTTGGGTGTGTAAAATGCTGCTTGCCCCTGCCAAATTTTCCTAAAAGAAGGGAAGAAAGGCATGTACCTTTTGGGTTATCTGTCAGGTGGCCATCTTGGACTTGGGAAAAGAAGCTGGTGACCTTTAGCCATTGGCTATATTAGTTTGGGTTGGGAAGCACACTCCCACGCGTGGATTGAATCCGCGTAGATAGGGTCTAACATCCAGGCAGAGACGACGCAAAGAGGGATAGGGAGGGTTTTTAGTGAGGTCTACTCACCTATTCCTGTGTCCATCATGGAGTCCCTCCCTGACGTCCAATGTCAAGAGAGCAGCAGCCATCCATCGCTGTCCCTGCAAGAGAAGGGAGAGAGAACATCAGCATGATCTCCTGGGTGTAATTGTTGGGGAGACTGGAGCACTTCCAGAGTTCAAGTTTTGTTAATCCCCCCCTTCTCTAGCCTAGCCTAGTCCTTTTCCCTCTCGTAAATAAAGTCTTGTTTGTGTGCTTACCACTGCCTGGCGTTATTTTCTTGTGCTAAGGCATTCTCTGATGGACTGGCTTTACAAGAGGACCATGTGGGAAGAATGTATTGTAAGGTTCCCTGCAGCTTGTGAATGGGGTTTGGGTTCTGCCATTTTTAAAGGAAGGAAAAATCCTTCCAGGTGATCCTACGGGGCTGAAACCCACTGTGATTACTTAGTAATCTGTCCTCTTCACTACCATGTTTATGACCCTCTGTGTCATAGGGAAGTAGCCCATGGCTCATTATGCATCTTTTGATTTAAAATGGACACGTATGGTGTACAGAAAAAGAAGGACAACTTTTCAAGTCCAGTGTGCACAGAAATGGGATGGACACTTCAAGGATTGAATACAATGCTTTGATCTTCCATCTGTTCATTAAAGAAAGACAAAGGTGCAGATTTGGGAGGCTCATCACTGACTTCCCCAGGATCATTCCTCTCTGCGTAATTCCCATGATAAATCTCCTCTCAAGGAAGAGCCTGAGGAAGTGTGATCAGGGGAAGTACCCAGAGCACCAGATAAATCAGGGCCCTGAGCTGAGAAAAACCAAGCCTCAGTCAGTTCACATTAATTCAGCTGTCCTCAGCACAGACACCCCTGAAGCACCCGAGGATTCCTTGAAAGGCTTTGAGAGGCTTGGCTCTGCAGAGCGAGAGATGAAGCCTATTACTGCAGGGAAATCAATGACAGAGCACTGTCCACACCAGCACTTAGGTCGGTGTAACTTGTCTCACTCGGGGGGTGGCTTCTTCACACCCCTGAGCGACATACGTTCTACCGACACAAGGGGGAGTGTAGATGCAGCCTTAGCAGAGAAGCGATTTAGAAAACAGGTTTTGTTTTGGAGGAAATGCAGGAACCCCGGGTTTGTAATAACTCAAAGGAGAGTCCGACCCCATCAGTCACCTTCCCCACTTTGCACTCTCAGCCTCTGCCCACTATCATGCCACGTGAAGGGGAAGGAGCCATGCACCTGTCTAGGGTGCTTCTGACATCCGAGAGGGGAGAAAGGAAAAAAGAGGCTCAGTCCCACATGCTACTCACACAGGGGGTGGGAACTTTTGTGGTCATTTCAATAGACTCAAGGGGCTCCAAAAGAGTCAAAGGTGCTCACGTGTCCCTGTCCCTGTCCAACATTAAAGAGGTGAAACAAGGCTGGCAGTTTGGGCTGCTGGACAGAACAAGCCTTCAGGCCGAAAAGCCAACAACCTTTCTCTCCATTTCAGCAAAAAACAACATTCAAGAAACCCCCACAAAAACAGGCACCTGAAAAGTCCTGCCCCCGACTTCACCTTTCCAAGGTCTTCTCCGCACTCTCTCCCGCCCCGAGTGAGAATCCGACCCCTTGACCAACACACCACAGTGAGACCCGAATGCAGCTCTCCCTCTGCAGGCAGGATGGTGGAGAAAAACACAGGTGAAAAAACCCTCCCGGCTCAGCTGCGCAGGGAGCCTTGGCAAGGACGTGGTGGAAAGGTGACGCCGGGATCTCTCGCACGGGAAAGGAGACTCGGGCCCGAGTCCAACCAACCCTTTGGGAACTCGAAGGAAGCCGCATCCCACAGGCGTTTCCACAGACCAGCCACCAGCCACACACCCAGGCCGGAGGGGCCGGGACACGGGAAGGGGCAGCAGCCAACGCCCCCGGGGGGAGGGCTGGGGCGGGAGCTGCAGCCAGGCCCCTGGACCCGCAGGGAGACGCAGACCCTGACGGCAACCAGCCACGTTTGCCCACGTGTGTGTGTGAGACACGTTTGTGTGTGTGTGATGTCTTCTGTGTGTGCTGTGTGTCGGCCAGAGTGTTGCGTTCAGTGTGTGTGTGATGTGTTGTGTTTTGTGGTGTCTCGTGTGTGTGTAGTGTTGTGTGTCATGTTGTGTGTCATCTAGAGTGTTGTGTGACGTGTTGAGTGTCGTGTTCTGTGTGTGTCTGTGTGGGGAGTGGTGTGTTGTGCATGTGTGTGATGTGTTGTGTGCATGTGTTGAGTTTTGTGCCGTTTTGTGTGTCATGTTGAATGTGTTGTGTGTGGTTGTGGTGTCATGAGACGTGTTGTGTGTGACATGGTGTGTGTCGCACGCACAGACACAACCCATCACATGGCGCACACAGAACATGTCACATGTCACACACATGTTGCACGCACACACACAGCACATCGCATGTCACACGCACAACACATCGTGTGTAGCACGCACACACAACACGTGGCACATCACATAGACAACACGTAGCACGTTGTACATTGCACACACACACACATAACACATCTCCTGTCGCACAATGCACATCGCACATAGTACGGACACACACAAGACTTTGCACGTCGCACTCACAACACATCGCATGTCAAACGTCATACACACAGCACATCGCACTTCACACACACAACACGTTGCGCGTCGCACGCACAGCATGTTGCACTTCACACTCACAAATACGTCTCACACACGCACAACACAACACACACCACGTCACACAGACAGAAAATGCTACATGTCACACACACACAAAGACACACAACACATCACACACACTCAACACAACACTCTAGACGACACACAACACGCACAGAATGCAACACACAACACGACACACACACACTACACACACCACGTCACGCAAAACATGTAACATGACACCACACACACACACCACATACACACTGAACACGACACAGAAAATGGCCCACAACACAACACAGACACACAATACACACAACACATCACACACACCACACCACAAACACACACACACAACACGCCTCACATCACACCGCACGTCGAACAGACACGAAACACTACACACGTCACACACACAATACCACACACAACATCACACAGACAGACACAAACACACACAACATGACACACACCACATCTCACACACACACACACCACGTCACCCACAACACATCACGACACCCAAAACACAACACCACACACACACTCAACACGGCACACAACATGACACACAACACGTCACACAGAGAGACACAAAGAAACATGACACAGAACACGTCACACACACACAACACTACACAAAACACGTCTCACACACATACACCACGTCACATGTCACCACAAACACACCACCACACACACAATCCACACAACACTCTAGACGACACACAACACACACATAACACGACACACAACATGTCACACACAGACACAACCCGTCACACACACACACATCACAATACACACAACATGATATACAAAATGACTCACACAGACAGAAAGAAACATGACACGCAATACATCACACACACACAACACTACACAAAGCACGTCTCACACACACACACCACGTCACATTTCACCACAAACACACCACCACACACACAATCCACACAACACTCTAGACAACACACAACACACACATAACACAACAGACAACCCGTCACACACAGACACAACCCGTCACACACACACATATCACAGTGCACACAACACGACACACACAGAAACACATTGCACGTCCCACACAACACGTCACAGTTTGCATGTTGCACGGATACACAGAACATGTCGCACACATGCATGTCGCACGTTGCACGTCGCACGACACACACACAAAAGCATGTCTCTCAAACACACACAGCGCAACACACAACACATCACAAACACAAAAACATCTCATGCACACACACACAAGACACACAACCTGTCTCGCACACACACACACATAACACGACACACACAATATGACACACAACACGTCACACAAACACTACACGACACACATGTCAGACACACACAAACACACACAACATGACACAGAACATGACACACACACAGAACACTACACAAAACACATCACACACATGCCACATCATATGACACAACAAACACAGCACCACACACACAATGCACACAACTCTAGATGACACAAAACACGACACACAACACATCACACACACACACAACACGGCACACACACACAAAAGTCTCACACACAACACGACACACAACCCGTCTCACACACACACAACACAACACAACACACACACAACATGACACATACAGAAACAAATCGCATGTCCCGCACAACACGTCACACGTTGCATGGATACACACAACACATCGCAAGCACACATGCACGCAAGTCGCACAACACACACAGAGAAATACGTCACACACACAAACAATGCGACACACAACATGTCACAAACACAAACATGTATCTCACACACAAAAAACACGACACAGAACCCGTCTCACACAGACACACAGACATACACTACACGAAAAACAACGTGTAACACACACAACATGACACACAACACCTCACATATACAACACATCGCATGTCGCTTGTCGCACGTCGCACTGACACACACAACTCATCCCACGTTGCACAAATACTTCGCACATCACACGTAGCATGTCACACATCACACCTACACACATAACCCGTCACACAACGCACGTCACACACAAACATGTCGAATGTCAGACACACAACACATCGCAAGCACACTCGGCACACTGGACGTCGAAGACACAATACGTCGCGTGTCGCACGTCACACACAAAAATGTCGCACGTTCCACACACATGTTGCACGTCGCACATCGCACATACATGTTGCACGTGGCATGTCGCACAAACACACACACACAATGCAAGCAGGTCTCTCGTAAACAAACACCATGAAACACAACACGTCACACACACACAACATGACACAACACATCACACAGACAGACACAAACACACACAACATGACACACATGTCACACACAAACCCCCACACACCACATCACACCCAACACGTCACATGACACCACAAACACAACACCACACACACACACTCAACACATCACACAACACGTCACACACACAACACGACACACAACATGTCACACAGATAGACACAAACACACACAAGACGTCATACACACAACACTACAAAAACACATCTCAAAAACACACACGCACACACCATGTCACATGATACCACAAACACAACATCACACACACACTCAACACGGCAAACAAGAAGACGCACATGTGAAGTGCGACGTGCGACGTCTTCTGTTTGCGTGTGCTACGTGCAACATGCAACGTGCAACGTTTTTTGTGTCTGAAGTGTGATGTGCAACGTGTTGTGTGTCCGACGTGCCATGTTTTGTGTGTGTGATGTGCGATGCAGGACGCATTGTGTATGTGACGTGCAATCCGGGTGGGGTCTGTGTGTGTTTCTGCACAAGCTGATTGCGATGTCCCGGAGGCCAACAGCAAAGAGGGTTCGGCGTCCGCTTTCTTGCCCTGCCGTCAGTCTGCCACCGGGCTGGGGGGACAGCGGCTGGGGACCCCAGGAGCTGCTGAGAGACGCGGAGGATCCCTCGGAAGGGAGAAGACGACGGGAGAATCAGACTCTTCCAGCAAGGAGCCACATTTGCCCAGTGCTGACGCTGTCAGGCCTCCGCATTTTGGGCCAGAAACCAACAGCCAAATCGAGCTGGAAAATTGAAGCACTTGCAAATGGCCCTTGTAGCGTCTCACCAGACCGTCGGCGACCCTCTGGGGGTGAGCTGTGGGCTCCCGAGAGGTAGAATCCAGGGCCTGCCTCTTCGCTTCCCACGGCCAGGTATGTTCAGCCCCCAACAATTAGGGGAAGAACAGGGAGATGAAAAGCCAAAGAAAGTTTCAAGAGTTCTCCTTCCTGGCTGAGCTGGGGGCGCTGTCCAGGTCACGGATGGTCACTCTGGGGAGGGATGTGGGTCTGGTCCACTTTGAAGGCGGTTGATCTGGGGAAGGATGTGGGTCTCAGATATCTGGAGGATTGGCCCAGAGCCCCGTCTTGTGGGGGCACAGCTGGTGGTCCTCATACGCGTCTGGCTGCCTCTCTTCTGCCAGAGAAGGCAAGCCAGGCGAGTATGAAGAATGATGCTGTCAATAAAATGGAATCAAGTTGTGGATGTTTTTTCTTTTAAAAAATATTTTCACACTTTTCAATCGGCCCCTGGTAGTTCCTAGGAGAAATGTGAAGGATGAGATCTTGGAACAGTTCCCTCTTCGTGGGAGCAACAGCTGGCTGGGGTTTTGGCTGCTCAGGCTTTTGTTCCCTGGTTTTACCCACTGTGGTTTCTTTTGCATGGATTTCATGTACCTGTGTGTAAGTTTTTGCCCAAAGGCACACAGCTGTACAGGTTTTATCTACAATCTTTACAAGTTGAAGCTGCAGATGGAGGGAGCTCCCAGCTATGGCAGCCTTAAGGGGGTGGGCGGCTAGAAGCTGGGGGACTGGATTGGGACCCCCCAACACTTACTGCTCTCTCTGCCCTGCAGTTTTAGTCCCCCCACATTAGCCTGATTATCACAACAAAATTTTGTTTCTCCTGCTGCTAACAGCCCACCTTCATCGATTGGTCTCGTTAAGGGTTGTTATGGCAACCCCCATTTTCTCGTCTTCTCTGTATCACTATATCGATATCTTCCTGCTGTATTTTCCCCTGCATGCATCTGATGAAGTGGGCTTTAGCCCATGAAAGCTTATGCTGAGATAAATATGTTCATCTCTAAGGTGCCACAAGTCCTCCTCATTCGCTTTTCCTGACTGATTGTGCTGGGGGCTCTGCCTGGCTCCAGCGCTCCGGTCCCTCAGCTACCAAGGCCACCCGGTAACCCTGATCGATTCCAGCTTCAAGGAGTGCTAAGATCCATCTGTCTCTTTCTGTGCCTCTGTCTCTCTCTAGGAATAGCTTCCTGACCCTGCCTCCTGTGATCAGTTATAGTTTGCTAGCGTCCCACCCCACCTCCATGGGTGTTTTTGGCTTCTCCATTCACTCTGCAGCAACGCTCCTTGTACCCAAGCTAAAGATCCCTGCAGCCCCAAAAATCCTCGGGGGTTTGCTCAGCAAGTGGGTTACTAGCAGAATGGTTGTGGGGTGAAGGCGGGGATAGGGAGGTGCTGAACCTGGGGGCAGAGGAGGGTGGCAGATTAAAGTGTTGCTCAGCCCAGCCCACTGAGTCCAAGGACATATGAGGGGACCAGCATTAAATTGCTGTTCGATCCAGCCCACTGAGTCCCGGGACACACCAGGGGTCAGCTTGCGAGTGCTGATGACCCAGTCCTCTCGGACACGCTATGTTCATGTGTGTGTGCCTGTGTGTCTGTTCGTGTTCATCACATTTGGGGGCTGGAAGACCCCAGCCCTGGGGAACCGAGGTCCTGCAGGGTAGCTCCATTGGGAGGGAACTTGCAGAAGGAAGGAGTAGCGATCCATAGGAAAACACAAGTGACAAAAGCAGCACATTGACAGAATTGCAGAATCTCCCCCCACCAGAAGAGGAATCCTAACAAATGGGCGTACCCCAAGGTAAAGGGCAATTCTGGTAACAGCTCATCTGGGGCTTGTTTGGAAGGGGGATGGACGTCATTCTTGCGACAAAGAACCTGCTATGGCCAAAAACACTTTAGCCCTGTGCGCCCTTCCAGACAAGTCTTATGTCCCAAATATTTTGGTTTTCTGGGATAAGTCCCTGAATAATCAAGGATCTTGACCAAAAAGGTCGTCACGTCTAAAAAGGAAGAAAGATTGTCGTTGTGGAGACCATGAAACAAGCCCTGCAACTTCTGGACACGTATCCCGACAGTCCACAGGGTGCACATCAAGGGACGTTCAAAGCGAGACGGGCGTTCTTTTTGGGGAGACTAACCCCCTTTGCGCTGACCAGGAGAAGGGGGAAGTGGGAGCCTGCAGTGCCATCTAGCGGCCAAAGGAGAAATCGCCGGCTTCTGGACCTGTGTGCGCCCTTGGTTCGGTTCACATGCAAAGCTGTGTCACGCCAGGTTGGGAAAACGGGCTTCTGCTGCCCGACATCATCCTCTGGAATGACTCAACCCGACAGGACACGTCCTACGATACACTGCTCCGAGTGACGCTCTCAAACAGGTCCCCACAGCTCCCCAGTCTCCCCCCACCGGGAGGCAGGTGTGAGAGGATTGTTCTCCCCAACTGACAGAGGGAGAAACGAAGGCTGAGAAAGGTGAAGGGCCTCGTCTTCCATCACACAACCTGTCGGGATAGAGCTGGGAACAGGACCCGGGTGTCCTGACTTTTAAACGAACCATCAGTCTGGAGTTTCACATACTGAATGATCAGAATAAAGGGACCTGCAATGAGCTACAGACCAACAACCATTCACACTGATTCTTCAGCAAGTGTTTTAGAAGCACGAGAACACCAGCGAGAACCAGGAATGGCTCAGAGACAATCAGCAGCGAGAAGGAGAACAATTCACCAAACAGATGATTGGTTCTGGCTTATTTGCTGGGCCTTAAAAGAGAACAACAAAGTCCTGAGTCTCCTCCCTGCCACGAGACCCCCTGCTCAGCAATCAGCGTGGAGACTCTGGCAGTGGGCTGAGGGTTCCCCAGATGGCCCAGGGATGGCTCAGGTCACCGGTGAGGATCACTCTCAGAGCACGCTTCCTGTCCCATCTCTTTGGGAGGCCTCCCACCATGAGGGCTACAGAGTACCCCCTCCTTGCCAGTGGAGGGAGGGAAGCAGGAAAAGGGAAACCAAAAAAGTCAAACCCCAAAGACTCGAAGGGACAAAGGCCTAGCTGGGGGAAAATTGTCCCACCTTAACCTCCTGTTTTCCGTGCCGAGAATTTGGCCAGCACCAGGTGGATCAGGCTGCCTCGGTACCAAACCTCTCTGGTTCTGAATTCTCTCTCAGTCCTCAAGGAGACACCTCAGGAAGGAGACTCCCTGCAGCAAAGCCCCGGGGGTCTCTGAGATCCCCCTGCCCTGCAGCCTGTCCTCCCTGGCCGTTGTCGTGGACTCTCTGTGAGGTCACCGCCTCCCAACCGCCTTTCACCAATCAGCTGAGTGCTGCAAAAGGCCCTTGTGATGTCACTGCCACCCCCACCCCTGCCCTGCAGGGCTCATGTCCTGCCCCGAGCCGGCTCCTGTGCGTGTTTGAGCTGCTCCCCCTGGGTCACCCCCACACACTCAGTGGTCGTGCAAGGGTTCACGCAGGCCACACGTGGAACCATCAGAGGATGCTCCATGTGCCACACGCGGTTTTGCAGAGATTTGGAGATTTGAAGGCCAGAAGAGACTCTTAGATCATCTCATCTGGCCCCCTACACATCACAGGCCTCCTGCATGGCGCAGTCGCGAGTTTTGGACCAAAGCAGACTCCAGAAAGGCATCTCATCAAGGGATGGAGGAAGCACCACTTCCCTTGGGAGTCTGGAGGAAATTGATGCTGGGGGGGGCAGGGAATTGACCTCAAGGCCACACTTGTGAGTCTGTATCATAACACACATGCACAACAGCACTGCGCGAAGTATGTACACGTCACCTTAACTCTGATGTTTCCTAACGTTTACAGGCCTGGCCTCCAGGGTGTTCTTTGTGCTTCTAGATCGATTTTGGGGAGAGATGCAATCATTTAGTTCAGAGTGGGAGCCGTGTTAGTCTGTATCAGCAAAAAACAAAAACAAAACGAGGAGTAGTTCTGGCACCTTAGAGACAAACAAATGTATTTGGGCACATTTGATGGTGTGGCTGATGTGATTAGGTCCGAGGATGGTGTCCCTAGACTAGATATGTGGACAGAGTTGGCAATGGGTTTGTTGCAAGGATCGGTTCCTGGGTTAGTGTTTTTGTTGTGTGGTTGCTGGCGAGTATTTGCTTCAGGTTGGGGGGCTGTCTGTAAGCGAGGACTGGCCTGTCTCCCAAGATCTGTGAGAGTGAGGGATCATTCTTCAGAATAGATTGTAGATCCTTGATCCTGCCCTGGAGATCTTTTAGTTGGGGGCTGAAGCTGATGGCTGGTGGCGTTCTGTTCCTTTCTTTGTTGGGCCTGTCCTGGAGTAGGTGACTTCTGGGTATTCTTCCTTTCAGCAGGTGGGGATTGTAGTTTGAAGAATGCTGTCATAAATATAAAGGGAAGGGTAAACCCCTTTAAAATCCCTCCTGGCCAGAGGAAAAATCCTCTCACCTGTAAAGGGTTAAGAAGCTAAAGGTAACCGCGCTGGCACCTGACCAAAATGACCAATGAGGAGACAAGATACTTTCAAAAGCTGGGAGGAGGGAGAAAAACAAAGGGTCTGTGTCTGTCTGTGTGATGCTTTTGCCGGGGACAGAACAGGAATGGAGTCTTAGAACTTTTAGAAAGTAATCTCGCTAGGTAGGTGTTAGATTATGATTTCTTTAAATGGCTGAGAAAGGAACTGTGCTGAATGGAATGACTATTCCTGTCTGTGTGTCCTTTTTGTAACTTAAGGTTTTGCCTAGAGGGATTCTCTATGTTTTGAATCTAATTACCCTGTAAGGTATCTACCATCCTGATTTTACAGAGGGGATTTCTTTACTTCTATTAAAAGTCTTCTTGTAAGAAAACTGAATGCTTTTTCATCATTCTCAGATCCAAGGGTTTGGGTCTGTGGTCACCTTTGCAAATTGGTGAGGATTTTTACCAAACCTTTCCCAGGAAGTGGGGTGCAAGGGTTGGCAGGATTTGGGGGGGAAAGACGTGTCCAAACTACGTTTCCCAGTAAACCCAGTTAGAGTTTGGTGGTGGCAGTGGAGATCCAGGGACAAAGGATAAAATTTATTTGTACCTTGGGGAAGTTTTAACCTATGTTGGTGAAAGTAAGCTTAGGAGGTTTTCATGCAGGTCCCCACATCTGTACCCTAGAGTTCAGAGTCGGGGAGGAACCTTGACAAATGCTTGATAGAGATCCTGTCGGTGTTTGTCTCTGTCTGAGGGATTGGAGCAAATGCGGTTGTATCTTAGAACTTGGCTGTAGACAACGGATCGTGTGATGTGGTCTGTATGAAAGCTGGAGGCATATAGGTAAGTATAGCGGTCCAGGATAGGATGGTGTTTATGTGACCATCACTTATTAGCACTCTAGTGTCCAGGAAGTGGGTGTCCTGTGTGGCCTCTCCTTCTGCCCCTCCACCCCCACCAACATGATACAGTTCTGTGGTGACTTGGAATCCGACTTTCCACGTCTCCGACGGAAGGAATATTTCCAACACACCTCTGAACAACACACTAATCCACAGAGACCTTCTGACCAACACGACAAAAAGAAGGATTCTGCCTGAAGGTCGAAACAGCAGACTGGACTTCAACTCGAGTGCCTCAGCCGACAAGCACGGGCTGAAGTGGTGGAAAAGCAGCATCACTTGGCCCATAACCTCATCCGTGCCGAACACAACACCGTCCATGGCCTCAGGAACAACTCTGACATCCGAATCAAAAAGGCTGACAAAGGAGGTGCTGTCGTCTTCATGAATAGGTTGGAATATGAACAAGAGGCTGCTCGGCAGGTCTCCAACTCCACATTCTCCAGCCCATTCCCCTCTGATCCCACTCAGGTGACCAAGAGAAACTGCACCATCTGCTCAAGAAACTCCCTGAAAAAGCACAAGAACAAATCTGCACAGACCCGCCCCTGGAACCCCGACCAGGGGTCTTCTATCTGCTACCCAAGATCCATAAACCGGGAAATCCTGGACGCCCCGTCATCTCAGGCATTGGCTGGGGTGCTGGTTGCGCAGGGCCTGAGGAGAGAGTCGACACAGCCAGATAATCCTGCTGTCTGGATGCCAATGCCTGAGAGGATTTCATCGCAGTCTCTGACGAGGGGGTTCAGGCTCCAGAGCTCTGCTCTGTTTTCCCAGCCCTGTGCAGGGGGTTGTTTCCAGTTTCAGAAATGGGGCAATGTTCACACACTCCCAATGGGTCTTTGCATAAATCAGGCCCTAAGCCAGGGGCAGGCAAACTTTTGGCCTGATGCCGGATCGGGTTTCAGAAATTGTACGGAGGGACAGTTAGGGGAGGCTGGGCCTCCTCAAACAGCAAGGCATGGCCCGGCCCCCGCCCCCATCTGACCCCCGCTTCTCGCCCCCTCACGGCCGCCCCGGGCCTCCGGCCCCATCCAACCCCTCTGTTCCCTGAGGGGCTCCAGATCCCCCTGCCCCTAACAGCCCCACACTGCCCCATCCAACCCCCCCCTCCTTCCTGTCTGCCACCCGGACCTTCTGCCCCATCCAACCACCCCTTCTCCCTGACCGCCCCGGGACCTCCTGCTGCCATTCAACCCCCTGTTCCCCGCCCTCTCACTGCCCTGACCCCATCCGCCCCCCAGCCCCTGACCCCCCGAACTCCCCTGCCCTCTACCCCACCCCTCCCCTGCTCCCTGCCCCCTGACCGCGCTGCCTGGAGCCCCAGGACCAGCCGCCGGGCCGCACCGCACAGAGCCCCGGGGTCGGCCAGGCTCGTTGCCCCGCTGCCCGGAGCATGGGCCGGCGGCGCCGGGAGCGGAGGCTGCGGGGGGCGGGGGACGGCAGGGGCGCGGCCGGGGGCTCTGCAGAACGGCTCAGAGCCCCCGGCCCCCCTTCTGCCCCCCCCGCTCCCCACATGTTGCAGCCACTCCACCCAGCTGAGACACCCCACCCCACAGACCCCTCCCCTCCCTACAGCCCCCCACAGCCATGCTGTGTCCCCCTGGGGGCTGCCATGGTGCTGCCCCTCCCAACCCAACCCAAGTGCCAACAGCCGCAGCCATGCCATTGACCCAAGTCCCCGATCCAGGTCCCCTATAGCCTCTCCCTCCCCCACATCCCTGCCAGACCCAGTCCCCATCCCGACAACCCAATCGCCCCCTGTCCACAACCCCCCTCTCCTCCTCCCACAGCACCAGTCCATCCCCTACCCTCCCACAGCTCCCACCACACAGACCCCTCCACCTCCCAGCTGGGCCCCCTCCCCGCCCCCTGCCGCCCCACCCACCCCGTCAGACACCCGCCCCCGCTGGTCCACCAGGGTTTCCCCAAGACCCACCAACAGCTGTGAATGGTGTGGGGGAGAAGGTGTTGGTATTCGGTTGTGTGTTGGGATTTTGTGTACGTGTCGAGGCTTGTGGGGGCTTTGTGCTGGGGGAGAAGCTGAGCCCTGATTCGGGGCCGGGGCTTCTCTGACTCGGGGTCCTATGAAGGGAGCCAGCCAGTCAGGCCGTGGCACAGGAGCCAGCAAACAGGGCTGTAAACAGGGGAGTCTGAGGGGGAGTTTGTCTTGTGGTGCTTGTTTGGGGTTTGTTGTTGCTGTGGGGGGTGGGGTTTGGGTGTTTCCCAGGTGAACAGGATTTAGGTGGGAAGGCGATGACAGACACAGAGGCAGCGGTGGGAGTGACTCATGTCGTGGAAGACACAATGGAGATGACTGGCTGTGGAAGCTGCCGTATGTCCATGATCCTGGAGGGGGGACCTGGTAAGAGTTTTGTCTGCATGAAATGCCGTCTGCTTGAGCTGATGGAGGAGAAGATCTGAGGTTTGGAGATGCAGGTGGAAAGTCTGGTTGAGTTTAGAAAGGGGTTTGAGCAGATGATGGAGCAAAGACATGAGGTATCTGAAGGGAAAAGCTCAGACTTGCAGATGGAAGCAGGACTGGGGAATTCTGAGGGGAGACTGCTGGGTGAGGGAAGTGGTCAGTGGAAGCATGTGACTACAAGAACCAGGCAGAGGAAAAGACGGGCTCGTGAAGGAGAAATAGAGCTCAGGAATAGGTTTTGAGAGTTGGAAAATGAAGAAGGGGCTCAACAGGTAGTCACTGAAGGTGGAGGGGCAAGGAGGAAGAGAAGAGTGGCTAGTCCTATAGGAAAAGGGGAAGAGTCAATGGAGACTACACCAAATATGAGCCCCAGGAGGATACAGGATGGGTAGAAGAGGATTACAAGGGAGAATAGGAATGGAAAGAACTTGCAGCCAGAGGGAAGAGGGGATAGACTGGAGAACAGCATCGTCACCAGGGAAAGGCAGGGCTATGTGATCGGGGACTCTTTACTGAGAAGACAAGACAGGCCTGTAACCAGAGCTGATCCAGAGAATAGAAGGGTGTGCTGTCTTTCAGGTGCTAAGATACGGGATGTAGATCTCAGGTTGAAAAGGATCCTAAAGGGAACAGGAAAGAATCCATTAATTATCCTTCATGTGGGAACAAATGATAAAGCTAGTTTCTCGCTGGAAAGGATTAAGGGAGACTGTGCTTGGCTGGGGAAGACGCTTAAGGAAATCGAGGCTCAGGTGATCTGTAGTGGGCTTTTGCCTGTTCCTGGAGAAGGGCAACAAAGGCGTGACAAGATTATGACTGTCAACAGATGGCTCAGGCAGTGGTGCTAGAAGGAGGGCTTTGGGATGAATGGCCACTGGGAGGCATTCCTGGAGAGAGGACAGTTCTCTCAGGATGGACTTCATCTGAGTAGGGAAAGAAATAGACTTCTAGGATGGAGGCTGGCACAACTGATTAAGAGAGCTTTAAACTAGGAATCTGGGGGAGATGGTTGGTTAGGGGATGTCCAGGTAATCTCCACGCCGGATTTTAGCCTTGAGAGGGAAGAAAACAAAGTAAGAAAGGATACAGCCATGGGTAGGAGAATGGCTATAAGGAGGAAGGGCAGTGTGGATACCAGTCTAATAGGTTCTACTGGCTGTAGAATGACCATGCCTCATTGGGTAAAGAACGTGAGGGAGGCCAACCAGCAAAAATGAAGATGTTTGTACACCAATGCGAGGAGCCTTGGTATCAAAATGGAGGAACTAGAGGTACTGCCTTTCCACGGTAAACATCTGATGAAGTGAGCTGTAGCTCACGAAAGCTCATGCTCAAATAAATTGGTTAGTCTCTAAGGTGCCACAAGTACTCCTTTTCTTTTTGAAAAATTAAGGAAATGAGTTAGGCAAGTGGATTGGACTGAAGAACTTTAGGGATCTAAAGGCAGAGGAGGCCTGGGATTACTTTAAATCAAAGCTGCAGAAGCTATCAGAAGCCTGCATCCCAAGAAAGGGGGGAAAATTCATAGGCAGGAGTTGTAGACCAAGCTGGATGAGCAAGAATCTCGGAGAGCTGATTAAGAAAAAGGAGAAAGAATACAGGGAGTGGAAAATGGGAGGGATCAGCAAGGAAAGCTACCTTCTTGAGGTCAGAACATGAAGGGATAAAGTGAGAAGGACCTTGCAAAGAGAATTAAAACCAATCGTAAAAGGTTCTATCACCATGTCAATAAGAAGAAAACCAAAAAAGAAGAAGTGGGACCGCTCAGCACTGAGAATGGAGTGGAGGTCAAGGATAATCTGGGCATGGCCCAATATCTAAACAAATACTTTGCCTCAGTCTTTAATAAGGCTAATGAGGATCTTAGGGATAATGGTAGCATGACAAATGGGAAGGAGGAGATGGAGGTAGATATTACCATATCTGAGGTAGAAGCGAAACTCAAACAGCTCAATGGGACTAAATCGGGGGGGCCAGATAATCTTCATCCAAGAATATTAAAGGAACTGGCACATGAAATTGCAAGCCCATTAGCAAGAAATTGTAATGAATCTGTCGACTCAGGGGTTGTACCGTTTGATTGGAGAATTACAAACATAGTTGCTATTTTTAAGGGGGGGGGGGGGAAGTGATCCGGGTAACTACAGGCCTGTTAGTTCGACATCTGTAGTATGCAAGGTCTTGGAAAAAATTTTGAAGGAGAAAGTAGTTAAGGACATTGAGGTCAATGGTAAATGGGACAAAATACAAGATGGTTTTACAAAAGGTAGATCATGCCAAACCAACCTGATCTCCTTCTTTGAGAAAGTAACAGATTTTTTAGACAAAGGAAACGCAGTGGATCTAATTGACCAAGATTTCAGGAAGACGTTTGATATGGTGCCACATGGGGAATTATTAGTTAAACTGGCAAAGATGGGGATCAATATGAAAATTGAAAGATGGATAGGGAAATGGTTAACAGGGAGATTATAGCAGGTCCTGCTGAAAGGTGAACTGTCAGGCAGGAGGGAGGTTACCAGTGGAGTTCCTCAGGGATCAATCTTTGGGACCCATCTTATTTCATCTCCCTCCCTCAGCTCAGTTATGGCCTGAATTGCCCCTTCTCCCGGCAG
Organism: Caretta caretta; assembly: GCF_965140235.1. NCBI lineage: Eukaryota > Metazoa > Chordata > Testudines > Cheloniidae > Caretta > Caretta caretta. The sequence continues at coordinate 8,589,269 of NC_134209.1, forward strand.
AGCCAGAGGATTGGAAGCAGCAACCTCAGACCCCTGTGTGGCTTGCAGGAATGAACACAAACATGCCCTCGTAGCTGGACAGATGGCGAGTTTTACCCCTGGGATACGACAAGGCTCAAGAGAAAGGTGCTGGCCCCACATCTGAGGAATGAAACACAACACAGTCATCATCGTTACGCCCGTCCTTGCCCCTTTATACTTCTACTGTCTCGCTCCCGCCGCCCTCGCCCTCTGTGGGTTCAGTGAGAGCCACACTCAGTGCTTCCGACACACACAGACTCACACACACATCTTGCAAGGAAAACCTCACCACGGAGCCACATGCACCTGTTGCTTCCCTGCCCCCTGCTCTCCAGAATCCAATCCCAAGGAAAGCTTGTCGGGCCCAGAGCTGGCAGGGCACCCGGTGCTGGAGTATTGAAGCTACCCTGACGGCACTCAGAGGAAAGAGGCTGAGAGATGCAAGTTAGGAATTGGCCGGTCAGGTTTCCAGTCCCCTCACAGGTCATTCCCTCACTCGAGCACAGGGGCACATCTCAATTCTCAGCTGGCTCAGTCGAGCTGCATCGTTCTTGTTTCCACTCAGTCAGGTTTGAGGCCTGTTTTGCACCCTGTCTTTGAGAAGACAGTCGGAAACTACTCTCTGAAATAGCCAATGCAGGAGACGTGTTATCACTCCTGCCCCAACTCAGACGGACAAAGAGAGAAATGTTCTCGCTTTGAGGGTGGGACTCCCTGCCCTGGGCCAAAGACGAGCACCTCTCTTTGACCTTGGTCGCTCCTTCAGCTTTTCTTTCAGCAGGGAGCCCGAGAGCTCAGGTGCTGGAGCGCTGCGTTGGTCAGTGAAGCTCGGTGAGCTCCAACGTCACTCGGCTCTTCTACCAGCAAGTCAAAACACAGGCAGGATTTCCTCTTTTGACAATACTGGGGCTGTCTGAGGGTCTGTCCACGCAGCACACTGAGCCTGTCTCTATGTGGCCTGGGCTTGCTGACTTGTGTTGCCAAGCCGGTGTTTGAGCATCCAGACTGCAGGGGAAACTCAGGCCTCACACTGTGTCTATCTGTCAAGGTTCCTTCCCCACTCTGAATGCTGGGTGCAGATGTGGGGACCTGCATGAAAACCTCCTCAGCTTACTTTTACCCGCTTAGGTTAAAACTTCCCCAAGGTACAAACTATTTTACCTTTTGCCCTGGGACTTTCGCTGCTACCACCAAAAGTCTAACCGGGTTTTTTTATTAGGAAAGAGCTGTTTGGAAACGTCTTTCCCCCAAAAATTCTCACCAAAACATTGCTCCCCATTTCCTGGGGAAGGTTTGGTAAAAATCCTCATCAATTTGCATAGGTGACCACAGACCCAGACCCTTGGATCTTAAGAACAATAAAAAAAAAACATTCAGTTTCTTAAAAGAAGAATTTTAATAGAAGAAAAAGTAAAAAGAATCACCTCTGTAAAATCAGGATGGTAGATACCTTACAGGGTACCTTACAGGGTAATTAGATTCAAAACACCGAGAATCCCTCTAGGCAAAACCTTAAGTTACAAAAAGACAAACAGACAGGAATATCCATTCCATTCAGCGCAGCTTATTTTCTCACCCATTTAAAGGAATCAGAATCTAACGCATATCTAGCTTGATTACTTACTAAGTTCTAAGACGCCATTCCTGTTCTGTCCCCGGCAAAAGCATCACACAGACAGACCCAGACCCTTTGTTTCTCCCTCCCCCCAGCTTTTGAAAGTATCTTGTCTCCTCATTGGTCATTTTGGTCAGGTGCCAGCGAGGTTATCCTAGCTTCTTAACCCTTTACAGGTGAGAGGATTTTTTCCTCTGGCCAGGAGGGATTTAAAGGTGGTTAGCCTTCCCTTTCTATTTATGACTCTCTCCTACCGCAGGAAGTCGTTCTAAGTTACGCTGCTCCCGCTGCGTGAATAACAGAGGTGGATTTGATGTAGCTTTGGTCGACTTACTGCTGTGTCTACACTGGGCTGGGTTGACAGGAGACGCTCTTCGGTCGACTTCCCTTCCTCCTGCCGTTCCCGGCGCAGTCCCAACGGCGACCGGAGAGCGCTCTGCTGTCAATTTAGTGGGTCTTCACTCGACCCCCACGACATCGACCCCCACTGGATCCACTGCAGCAAACAGAGCCTCCCAACTGCGCTGCCCCATCCACATGGCACGACTTAGACCCGAGTGGGAAATTCAGCTCCTGTGGGGTGTGTCACCCTCATCCGCTGAAGATGCTCCCCGAGTCTCCAGGGATTCCTGCCCTAACTGCTCTCCAGCCGGTTTGTGTCCATACGCTCCCCGCGGGGAGGCTGTGAGTGGCCTGGTTACAAGCGCTGGTTGCTCAGGCCTGGCAGGGAAGGGAAGCTCCGGGCAGCATTGACAGTCTGCAGATCCCTCCGGGGAAGCACAGGCGGTGGGTGGAACAGGCGGGGAGGCGAAGCTGAGGGGTCCTGCGGACGCCCTGAAACCAGCTCACAGACCCCCAGGGGTCACGCTGCCCTACACGCTGTTGCAGTAATGTTTGTACAAGGCGTGACGCTGAAATAGCAGCTTGTGTCAGAGTGTATTCAGGCCAACGGATGTGTGTGTTAGTAGAGATCAAAGCGACTGTTCAATGTTCAAATGTATTGGGTGTTTAAACCTCCTGAAAACTCGTGGAATGTTGTTTGCACTGTTTTCACTTCTCTGTGTCCTGTTACGCTGTGATAGCAAAGAGTTGCCTTGTGTAGACCCCTGTCACTAAATAACCCCTCAAAGGAGAATGAAGGTGTGTGGGATGCAAGTGAAGAAAAGGTTCATTTCCAAAGAAGGGGTGGTAAGAAGCAGGATCCCTGGGCGGGGGGCAGGAGGGTGTGGTTTGCACTGTTGTTGCCCAGGGTGGGAATGGGGAACTGGGCTCTGGCTTAAAGCGGTGTCAGGCTTCGGGGGGCTGGGTGCAGAGCTGGAGGTTCGGGTTGGGGTGAGGGTTGGGCTACAGTTTTGGTTCAGGGGTTTCGAGTTGGGGGGCAGGTTATGGGGTCAGGGTTCCAGTTGGGTTCCGGGTAGGGGGTGGGGTTTAGATTTTGGGGGGAGGGTTTGGCCAGCAGCAGCATAGAAGTGCGGGTGGCAATGGGGTGCAGCCAATAGTGATCAGTCGGGGGTCTTTTAGGTCGTTTTAGTGTCAGTAGCACCCTGGGGAGGGGGTAGGGTCATGTTTACGACCGGTGGCTAAAGTGTTGGGGAAGGGGGCGGCAAGTTGACCCATCCCACTTCGCACTTCCCACACGGACACGCACAATACGTCGAACGCGTGGATGCACACACGTCACACACACACGATGACACAAAACGGCACACAACACGACACACAAAAATAACACACCACACAGACACACACACACAAGACGACATGGAAAGCGTCACACACAAAACATCACACACATGACGCACAACATGTCATACACACTCAACACAACACGACCCGCAACATGTCACACTCACACACTCAACATGACACACAACACGTCTCACACTCAACACGACACACAACACGACCCACAACACGTCTCACACACACTGAATGACACACAGCACGTTGCACGTACGTCACACACACACAAAGTCGCACACACAGTTTGTTGCATGTCTCACGTGTCATGTCACGCAGATGTCACACTACGCACATGCACACGCACAACACGTCACACGCACGCACACACTACATGTCACACACACATGACGCACACCACATGACACATGATACAAAATGGCACATGACACAAAATGGCACACATGACATTGAGACACACATACACGACACTGACACGTTGCACGTGGAACACACAGCACGTCGCACACACAGCACGTCGCACATTGTAGACAGCGCGTCACACGTCGCACACACAACACATTGCGTGTCGCAGGCACGTTGCGCATTGCGCGTCGCACGTAAACCGCATGTCATGCGTACACTGCATGTCGCACACGCACAACACAACACACAACCCGTCACACACACAAAAATCACACACAACACTGACACACAACACGTCACACACCAACAAAACCCTCAAGAAAACACACACACAACCACGTCTCACACACACACAATACCACATGACACACAACGCCTCACACACAGAAACACGTCTCTCACACACGCTGACACACACACGCACGGCACACGACGACTCTCATACGTGCCGACACACACTCACGCGCTCGCGCACGGGACACGACATCTCTCACACACGCCAAGAAACACAACACACACCCCCCACACACACGACACACGACGTCTCACACGCCCACGACACGACATATGACACGTCACGACACACAAGACGGCAGACAACACGACACCGAAATCACACGTGACACCAACACGCGACACACACACAAGACGGCAGAGGACAAGACGGCTGAGCTGCTTGGGCCTCTTTCCAAGGCTTGGTTTTTCTCAGCTCAGGGCCCTGATTTATCTGGTGCTCTGGGTAGTTCCCCTGATCACACTTAGACTATGTTTTAGACTCATAGACTATCAGAGTTGGAAGGGACCTCAGGAGATCATCTAGTCCAACCCCCTGCTCAAAGCAGGGGGCTCTTCCTTGAGAGGAGATTTATCATGGGAATTACGCGGAGAGGAATGATCCTGGGGAACTCAGTGCCCAGCCTCCCAAATCTGCACCTTTGTCTTTCTTTAATGAACAGATGGAAGATCAAAGCATATTATTCAATCCTTGAAGTGTCCATCCCATTTCTGTGCACACTGGACTTGAAAAGTTGTCCTTCTTCGTCTGTACACCACACGTGTCCATTTTAAATCAAAAGATGCATAATGAGCCATGGGCTACTTCCCTATGACACAGAGGGTCACAAACATGGTAGTGAAGAGGACAGATTACTAAGTAATCCCAGTGGGTTTCAGCCCCATAGGATCACCTGGAAAGATTTTTCCTTCCTTTAAAAAGGGCAGAACCCAAACCGCATTCAGAAGCTGCAGGGAATCTTACAGTAAATTCTTCCCACATGGTCCCCTTTGTAAAGCCAGTCTGTCAGAGCTTGCCTTAGCACAAGAAAATAACGCCAGGCAGTGGTAAGCACACAAACAAGACTTTATTTACGAGAGGGAAAAGGACTAGGCTAGGCTAGAGAAGGGGTGGATTAACAAAACTTGAACTCTGGAAGTGCTCCAGTCTCCCAAACAATTACACCCAGGAGGTCATGTTGATGTTCTCTCTCCCTTTTCTGCAGGGACAGCGATGGACGGCTGCTGCTCTCTTGACATTGGACGTCAGGGAGGGACTCCATGATGGACACAGGAACGGGTGAGTAGACCTAACTAAAAACCCTCCCTATCCCTCTTTGCGTCGTCTCTGCCTGGATGTTAGACCCTGTCTACGCGGATTCAATCCACGCGTGGGAGTGTGCTTCCCAACCCAAACTAATATAGCCAATGGCTAAAGGTCACCAGTTCTTTTCCCAAGTCCAAGATGGCCACCTGACAGATAACCCAAAAGGTACATGCCTTTGTTCCCTTCTTTAGGAAAATTTGGCAGGGGCAACCAGCATTTTACACACCCGGAGACTGGATTTGACCAATCAGGGAACGTTGCGGGGCAGGGTGACCCACGCAGAAGGGGGTTGTATATCCCATCTGAGAACTCCTCCCTGTGTCCTCTACCAATTGAAGTGGGCATCAGCCCCGTAGGACCACCCCGAGAGGGGATTTGACCAAAGAAGGGAAGTGCTGCAGTGGAGTGACCTGCCCGCAACAGGATCCCGTGGTCCCTCTAAAATGTCCCCACACCACCCTCTAGCAGTTGGCGAGGGTTTCACTCCCACCTTAGGCCATCTCAGAAGGGAAATGTGTACCAATCCAGAACAGGTATAGCCCGAAGGTCTAGGCCACGGTTTCTTCAAAAGACATCCTTGGAACGAGACGGGCTCTTCCCCGCAGTGTTGTGTTGCGACTTCCCGGACGATGCTGCCAGCCACGCAAACATGGAGCTCCAGAGATCGGCGGCTTCTGGCCTAGACCTTCGGGCACTGCCTAGTCTGATGGTTACGTTTCCCTTCTGGGATGGCCAAAAGCGTGTGTGCGAAACCCTGACTGATTAGCAGGGGACGGTGCGGGGATTTCATGGAGGGGTGATGGACCCCTCTTGCGGGCAGGTCACCCCACCATGGCACTTACCCTGTTTGGTGAAATCCCCTCTCTGGTGGGTCCTAAGGGGCTGAGGCCCACCCCAAGTGGGAGGAGCTCTTGGAGGGTCACGTGACCCACTTCCGGATGGGTCACTCTGCCCCAGAACATTCCCCAATTGCTCAAATCCATTCCTGAGGCAGGTGCATGGAGATAAAACACCCCCAGATTGGTAAAGGAGTAGGAGGATCTCTTAGAGGGGTCACATGCCACTCCTTGTTTCGACTCCCGTTTGCATCTTGACCCCAAAAGTCTTCTGTCATGGGGTCGATCTCATGGTGACAGATGAGCGATGTCTGAGGAGTGAAGGGGCGAGGTCCCATGGCTGACATCAAATAACTTCCCTAAGCCTCAGGGTAGTTTGGCCAAATGCCCATTGTCAAAATGGCTGCCCTCCCACGCAGTGTGTGTGTCCCAACACCCAGAGCCCGTGCGGCCTCCCTCTCCGTCGGGGCTGTGTGGCCCAGCGACCAGAGTCCGTGTGGCCGCCCTCTCTGTCCAGGGCTGTGTGGCCCAGAGACCAGAGTCCGTGCGGCCGCCCGCTCCGTCGGGGCTCTGTGGCCCAGCGACCAAAGTACGTGCGGCCGCCCTCTCCGTCGGGGCTGTGTGGCCCAGCGACCAGAGTCCGTGCGGCCGCCCGCTCCATCGGGGCTGTGTGGCCCAGCGACCAAAGTCCGTGCGGCCGCCCTCTCCGTCGGGGCTGTGTGGCCCAGCGACCAGAGTCCGTGCGGCCGCCCGCTCCGTCGGGGCTGTGTGGCCCAGCGACCAGAGTCCGTGCGGCCGCCCTCTCCGTCGGGGCTGTGTGGCCCAGCGACCAAAGTCTGTGCGGCCGCCCGCTCCGTCGGGGCTGTGTGGCCCAGCGACCAGAGTCTGTGCGGCCGCCCTCTCCGTCAGGGCTGTGTGGCCCAGCGACCAGAGTCCGTGCGGCCGCCCTCTCCGTCAGGGCTGTGTGGCCCAGCGACCAGAGTCCGTGCGGCCGCCCTCTCCGTCGGGGCTGTGTGGCCCAGCGACCAGAGTCCGTGCGGCCGCCTGCTCCATCGGGGCTGTGTGGCCCAGCGACCAGAGTCCGTGCAGCCGCCTGCTCCATCAGGGCTGTGTGGCCCAGCAACCAAAGTCCGTGCGGCCGCCCGCTCCGTCGGGGCTGTGTGGCCCAGCGACCAAAGTACGTGCGGCCGCCCTCTCCGTCGGGGCTGTGTGGCCCAGCGACCAGAGTCTGTGCGGCCGCCCGCTCCATCGGGGCTGTGTGGCCCAGCGACCAAAGTTCGTGCGGCCGCCCTCTCCGTCGGGGCTGTGTGGCCCAGCGACCAGAGTCCGTGCGGCCGCCCTCTCCGTCGGGGCTGTGTGGCCCAGCGACCAAAGTCTGTGCGGCCGCCCGCTCCGTCGGGGCTGTGTGGCCCAGCGACCAGAGTCTGTGCGGCCGCCCTCTCCGTCAGGGCTGTGTGGCCCAGCGACCAGAGTCCGTGCGGCTGCCCGCTCCATTGGGGCTGTGTGGCCCAGCGACCAGAGTCCGTGCGGCCGTCCTCTCTTTCGGGGCTGTGTGGCCCAGCGACCAGAGTCCGTGCGGCTACCCGCTCCGTTGGGGCTGTGTGGCCCAGCGACCAGGGTCCGTGCAGCTGCCCTCTCCGTCGGGGCTGTGTGGCTCAATGCTTAGAGTCCATATGTCTATCCTGTCTCTTACGCCCGTGTGGCCCGATAGCAACGGACAATATGGTTACTCTCTCCCTCAATGCTGTGTGGCCCAACGGCCGGAGTCAGTGTAGCTGCCCTTCACTGCAGGGCTGTTTGGCTGAGAGTTCAGAGGCAAGATGGTTGCCCCTCCTCTTGGGGCTGTGCAGTCTAGTGGGTCAATGGGGACGTGGGCAGCCACCAAAGGATGGATGGCAGCCAGGGCAGGTGGACCCAGGCCCTCGTTACTCCACCGGCTCCTCGCCCAGGGCCTCGTCCGTGGCCAATGTGTTTGCCATTGAGTCAGTGGGGATCCAGCACTGCGGATGACAATGGCTAGTTCACCCAGGTTACTTCCTTGGAGATGTCTCTAGGCCATGGGCTGGGGGTCTCTGGGTTCCCGGCGTGGGAAACTCCCAGAGTCTCCGAACTCCCTTGCATGTCTGCAGGCCCCCAGGGACGTGGCTGGGTCTCGGCGCCTCAGAGCTCTGCAGTCAGGGGCTTGAGCTGCTTCTGGACTGGAGCCTACAGTGTGCATTCTCCATTTTCAGCGGTCTGCCTAGCGTGAGCTGAGCTGCTCCCTTACACACTGGTGCTCCAGTTGGAGCATGTCCGGCAGGGCTGGGGAGGGGCTTGGCTTTCTCCACCTAGACTATGGGGTTCTGTGTGGCTGGTTCAGCCCGGCACATGCTGCTCGGCCTCTTCTGTCTCCTCCTTCCCATGCAAAGCTGCTTTGCCATCTCACAAGAGATGGGATCAGTGGTGGGCTCAATTGGCTCCTGTTGGCCTCTCGATGTCTGGAAGAGAGAGAAAGGGCAGGAACCCAAATGACAAGAACAAAACCTTCAAGCAGGGTAGTTTTCCACAGCACAACCCCACCCTACTTTGCTGATGCTCATTGGCAACTTCCCTGAGAGCTGGCATTTCTTAAAGAGAGCACCAAACCCCCCGCAACCTCTGCTACCCTGTGGGCTGGCAATGGTAAAAGGGAGTCTGTGAGAATTTTTCCTCTCTCCACCTGGCTCTGATGAGTGAGGGAACCACATGCGAGAAGCTGTGTGAATGTAGGGCTCTGTGCAGTGGGATGAGATGTCCTCCATGGTGCCCAAAGGTGGGGTTGTCCTGCCTTTGCAGTGACTTCCTTCTAGTGAGAGAGATTTCAGAGATCAGCTCCAGGATTCTGCCCTGTACCAGTGTGTGGGAATGGGGCAGAAGTGGGGCAATGGTGCACTCAGGAAAGGAGTAGGGCTAAGGGGGGCCCAGGCTGCAGCCACTAAACCCCTGCGTGCTGCGTTGCGGCCGGGCCGGCTCTGCCTGGCTGGGGTGGGGGCGAGGAGGCTCCGCACGTTGCCGTTCCTCATCCCCTCCAGCCACGTCACCACGACGAGCACCACACCGGGAACCTCTGTCCCGGGGGCTGATCCTGCCTGTAGGCTCTGCCTCCCCGCAGCTCCCATTGGCCGGGGATCGTTAATCCGGCCCTTGCCCTATTCCCCAGCCTGTTCCAATCCTGCTCTTGACTCCTGACTCCGGCTCCAACCCTTGGCTCCCCTCGGCTTGGCCTCCACCACTCTGAGCACAAGGCCCCAGAGCCACTGCTCCAACCACTGGGTCCAACCAGCCGTGCTTTGGCCTCTGACACCAGCGCTATGGAGGAGTCGTTCACCTCACTGCTTTCCATGTGTATGGCCCTGCCTTGGTCAGCGCTGGTTTTCATCTGCCATGGTGCTGCCCAGTGACATGGCTTTCTTTGATCCCTTTCAACTTCTTCCAAGTCTTCTCTAGGCCCGACTAATCGACATAATTTTGGGTCATCTGCTGATATCCACCTCGTTGTTCAGCCCCGGTTCCAAACATAAGGACATAAGAAAGGCCACAGCAAAGGTCCATCTAGCCCAGTATCCTGTCTTCTGACAGTGGCCAATGCCAGGTGCCCCAGAGGGAATGAAGGGACAGGCAATCATCTAGTCATCAGTCCCCTGTCCCGCATTCCCAGCTTCTGGCAAACAGAGGCCAGGGACACCAAAAAGTTGAGAAGCGTCTGTTGTATTTACCATAGCAGGACAAAGAGCTCGTCTGTGTCGGTCCCGGTTCCCTAGTCAAATGCAGAACCCGACACGAGATTTCCAAGCTTCTGCAACCATTTATAATATCTGTTGAGGATGTACCACGTGGTCCTGTCTGATTTCAAAGGCACTTCGTGAAAAGCTGGAACCAAGAGGAAATGGGTTGAAAACCCCGTGATGCTGATGTGACTGGTACCTAGGAAACCTCCACTTCCGATGGCCATTGCCCCCTGCTATTAGCTCCCCAAGAGTCTAAGGGCACAAGAACAACAACTCCGCTCCTCCCAAAATAGCCCTGGACAGAGAGGAGACCCCATTCTTGCCTAACTTCCCCCTATGCTGGCAGACACTCCTCCACACACCCGCACACACAGACGGTTGGGGGCACTTGTTCTTTGGATGGAACAGGAAAGTGACAGCGGCAGCCACATTAAACCATACAACATTTAGGCCGAGATCCACAAAGGGATTTCGGCTCCTAACGTCTCCTGAAATCCTTTGTGGCCCTGTGCCTTCATTCCTGAAGAGCTCACAGGGAAAAGTGTTACCCATGTGCCCTCATGGGATTTCCTAGGAGCTGATAACCAATCTCGGAGTGAAGGTCCCTGGCCTGCAATCACTCCATTCCAGGGAGGGCAGGTGATGAATGTTTCCCTACAGAGGGGAATCGTCATCATCATCATCATCATCCTTAATACCAACAGCCCTTTTCAGTTGGGTCAGGCCTTCCTTTAGAGACTTTCTGACCTTGATGAAGACAGTCTCCCCACACAGCTCTAAGGCTATGTCTACACTAGGAGCTCGGGATGGAATTCCCCTGCTCCCATGCACAGATTGTGGGACCACGATGAAAGCTGGCGTGACCATCCTTCTTCCTTCAACGCTGTCCTTAGACTGAGAGGGACACATTCAAAGCTGTGTTCAGGCCCTGTGCTGCACCCCTGTGCTTCCCACAGAGGCCCAAACACACAGAGGTATTTCCTTACCTTCATACAGGCGGGAGATGCCATCTTCATTCACTGTTTCAGACAACAAATCACAGTAATGGTGGATAGTATTTCCTAGACAAACAATGAATACAATGGCTCTCATGGCTTTTCAGATCCTTTCCTGAAAACTGCTCATGATGCAGCCATTCTCCCAAGACACCTTTGGGAAATTCCAGACATTCCTTACATCTGTTCACAAAGCATATTCGAGAAAGCATCAGAGGCCCAGAAGTTACTGAGAGGCTGAATTCCAAAGGAGACTGAATTCACATCCTGCTGGTTTCCCCTAGGCGCAGCCAAAGAATTGTGCAGTCGATTCAGCTAAGTTGCTCCCTTCATCTTGGAATTCATGTTTATTCACACACACATACACACACACACACACTCACACACACACCCCGTTTTAGGATTCTGGTGCTGTTGGAGGGAACAGAGCAGCCGTCCAGAAAAGGGCTCTGAAGGAAGCATTGAGAAAAGATCAAGTGAATTTGCTCTGCTTACCAATGAATCGGGCTGCTGAATGTCTTATTGTTGTCTGTGAGCTTTCCAGGTACTGTAAGGCCTGGAACAGGAATTTGGGGATGTGGCTCTCATTGTTCTGCATCTAGGAAGAAAGAAGGAAGAAATGCACAATATACAAATGACATGTTCTTCCCACAGCAAATAGTCCAGGAAAGCCAATGCATATAGCCAGGCCCTGGCAACCGCCAATATGAACCCATACACCAGAGCAGCACCCCTCTGAAGTTCCTATTGTGTTCTCCAGAACCTCAGCTTTCCTTTGAAAAGACAAAGTTTGAAGGTCGGAGAATTGTGGAGAAAAATGTCAACAATGTGAACGGATTGTAACTCCTGCTGAAATGAGCCAGCAGAGAGCCTGGAACGGAGTCCTGCAGCCCGACCGAAGCAGATGGGTACTCAGGGTGTGGAGTTAGAAAGGTCTTCCTCAAGTCCCCATTCACCACTCTCAAGGCACAAGGAATTCACCTACCAAGCAGATCCAGACACACTTCAAGAGCTGTGAGGAGCCATCCCAGGCCAAGCTGCGGAAGAGTGTCTTCAAATGAGCCCACCTGAGGAACACTGTGCAGCGGAAGAGCGTCAGTTTACATGACTGCAAGAGAAGAGGAGACCAAGAGGGTTCTCCCTGAGAGAGAGATAGTCTGGGGGACATGGAACCTTCCCCGTCCCTTGTTCTCCTGCTTTTCCTGCCAGTGGAGATTCCTGTCATTTGTTCTCCACAGGAGTGTGCTGAGGAGAGGAAAGGGAGAGTTGGCTGGAGAAAGCCAGAGCCGTCCTGTCCTTTGGATGGTTTGGGGTGGTTGCCCAGGGCCCCGTGCTTTGGGGGGCCCTGCACTTCAGGGGGACGCAGGCCCTGGGCCGTGCCGGGGCCAGTAGCAGGACTCCCGGCTCCGCTACGCTATGCCCCACCTCTTTCCCAGAAGAAGGCTTTTCTTCCCAATTGTGCTGTGTGCTGTGAGGATGGATGAGGCACTTGGCTCCAGCATGGAGTGAAGCAGGGAGGAGAAGACTCTGCTTGGGCAAGGGGCTCTGGCGATGACTGGAGTGGGGGCCCCAGGAGATACTGGCTCTTTGCTCTTCAGGCAATAATGACTGTGGCACTTACCAGTTTCACACTCTCCTCCTGGTCTTCAAGATGCAGCAGCAGGGGGAGCAAGCAGTGGATGATTTCCTGCTGCACGAAGGGTTTGTCGGGGTCCTGCACCCTGCTCACCACGTTGCCAAGCAGTACAATGGCAGCTGAGCGCACACTGCCCTTCTCCTGGCAATGACACACAGGGGGTGGGGACCCCCGGTTAAAGCCAGGCAGCATCAGAGCAGAACGCCACTGAGTGGTGATGCGCACGCTGCTCCGGTCCCCCTGTGTGAACGACCTGGGCTGGCGGGAGCAGGGAGGCCACCAGGCCAGCGCCATGGACATCTTGTGCATGGCCTGAGACCCTGTGCGGGACAGTGCAGCCCAGGGTGTCCCAGAGGCAGTTTCTGTCTGGAGAGCACAGAATCCTAGAACCCGAGAAGATGAGGGGAGAGGGCAGGCAGGCTGCTGGAGACTGGTGTGGGGAAGGGGAGAAGCAGCTGCTGGAGCCTGGCAGGGACTGGCTGCTCCAAAAGACAGCATTTCTTTGGCTCTTGGGTGCCCCTGAGAGCCGGGCCATTCCCGACCCACCTCTTTCCTGCTGAGAATCTCCACCTCTTTGGGGGCCTGTGTTCTCCAGGCAGCTGGTCATCTGCCCAGTGCCAGGCCCCCTCTCCCCCAGGCCAGGCTGCAGCAGGGGCTGGGAGCATGGCACTGAGGCTGAGCTTTGGAGAGAAGAGCTCTGACAGGGAGGTGGCTCAGCAGGAGATTCCCCACCCATGGCGGGGGCACTCCTTGGCGGCTCCATGGCAGGCCTGAGGGGCGGGAGGAAGGGGATGGGGAGAGAGAGACAAGGGCATCACAGACAGCTGGAGCGGGGGAATGGGCTTCTTCTGCGGGTTCCAAGCCTTACGTCATCAATGAAGGGGCGAAGGCTGACAGCAATGTCCTGGGAGATGGAGCCAAGCCCCTCCCTGTTGAGGAGGTGGATGATGTCTGCAGCTTTATGCATGGCCTCCATGACACGCCTTCCATCCCTGTTACAAAACATGGCCAGGATTGCTGGCAGCTGGGCCCGTAAGAATTGCACCTGCCGGAATGAAGAAGGCAGCTCATTACTATCCCAGGTGACAACCTGGAGCACATGATGGACCACTGCCACCGACGAGAAACCACGGAGGGCACAGCCCCCCAACGGGGGAGAAAGTCATTCTCCTGTCACTCTGTGCCAGTTGCTCACTGTCACCTTTGTCTTTGCTCACCCCGCCTCCCCCATTGCATCCCATCTGCAATCAGGGCTCAGCTCACGGGAGCAGGGAGCATGGCATGCCTTGATTTGTTCTGAAAGCACCTCCACCATTTGAGGGCTGTGTTTTAAACAAGAAGGCTTGTGTGTGGCTCTCCCTCTCATTTCTGAGCTATTTGATGGACATTGGCTTCCTGGGTCCCCTGGGCAATCCCCGGCTCTCACCTTTTCTGGCTGGAACACAATACTGCCAAGGCCTCGCAGACTGAGCCTCCGTATGATGGAATTTGCATCTTTGGTCCAGTCCATGAGCTGTGCCTGGAGGGCTGATCTTGTCAGGATGGTGTCAATGGAAGGACTCTGGAGAAACTGGCAAGAGCCAAATGAAGATCAGGTTGAGGAGCAGAGGTCTTATTGTGGGGTCTGTTCCCTGGACAGTCGTCTTTCCCAAAGGGCCACTTCCTCCTATGCAAAGTCTCTGGTGAGTAGGGAGCCAATTGCTGCTGTTTCAGTTGGTTCCTTCCCCAAATTTAGACTAATGCACAAGTCACAAATAAGCCCCCAGGGAAAGGGGAATCTCCAGACCTCATTGAGTGCCATGGAGAGAGCCGTGGGGCAGAAGAAAAGCAGAACCCCAGGAAAAGGTGAGGAGAGAAGCATGGCCTTGGGGCACTGGAGAAACATGGCTTCTTGTCCCATAACCCCATCTGGGCACATCCAGCCAGGAGCAATCTCACCCTGTCTCTCCCTCCCTCTCTTTGCCATGCCCCGCATCCATCCATGTGTGGAGAGGAGCTAGCTGGCGGTAGGGCTGCTAAGCTGCTGACAATGTAGCCTAGAGCTTCCTGTCCTGAGCTGCTCTCCAGAAAGCCCACTTCTGCCTGTCAACTCATGAATCTCACCTCAGTGCAGAAAGCCAGGGCGATAGTTCTCTGCTCCTCCTCCTTCCCACTCTGGACGATGGTGATTGCCTCTCTGAAAACTGCAGGGAGCTGAGGGTTCTCAAACTCGATCATGGCTCTGGAACATGGAACAGAAAGTCCCTTTTGATTCTCAAGGGGGAGAGAGCGTTCAGCTCCAGTTGCTGGGCTGAGCTGGCAGCCTGGAACTGAGGACTATTTCACACGGAAATCCCATTCCCAAGAGAGACCCAAAGAAGAGGAAACGTTGAGCTCCTACCTTGCAATCAGGCCAACCCCCTGCGAGTAGTGATATCGGGAGGCTATCATGTCCCAACCCCGATGAAACTGGATGCTGGCAAATTCCTTCCAGTAGCCGGGCATGGAGAAAAGCGTCTTCACAGCCTCCACTGAGGTGCTAAAGACAAAAACAAACAAACAAACAGAGTGTCAAGCAATGAGATCAGCCCCAAGCATGGCAAATCTGCACAAGTCCTGAGACACCCAGCATGCTCAGCAGTAGCTAGCCTCCCCAAGGATCGATCCAGTGTGATACCCTGTCTACACTGCAGTTTCACTGACTTTGGAACCAGTTAGGGACACTGTAGCTTCTTCAGATGGTTGGTGTCATCACTCCCAATGGTTGAATACTTGATTCTTTACTGTGACAGGTAACAGGACTCAAGCGGGCATGTGGGTCCAGATCCTTTGTTGGTGGAATCGAGCAAAGCTCCATCAGTTTACGCCACCTGAGGTGTCTTCTGGCGCTCTCTCTTTCCCGTGCAGATGGAAGCCCCTAACTGTGCCCACAGAACCAGATGAACTGGTCCCTCTTCCTCCTGTCTGCCTGTGAGGCTGACGTCCTGCGGGGCCTGTCCCCATGTGTTGCCGGTGTGGCTCTGTCCGCGTTCGGGGAGAGAGGCCCACGGATTTGCTCAGCAGGCACTGATGAAAGCACTGACCCTTTGGCGGGTGGCAGACGTGGATGGATGCACAAACATGGCTGCTGCCTGAGTGTGTAGGGAAAGCAGCTGGGCTGTGGGCGGCGTCAGATGAGCGAGTGTGACTCACAAGAATGCACGGCTCTCAACCCTTTTCCCTCAAGAGAGACCTGCTCCCAACTGAGCCTGGGCTAACGACAGCACCCGAACAACTGATGGCCGTGAACAGCCCCCATGTGTTTAGCCCAACAAATCTGTTCTTCCTTTTCCTTTCAGGCATTACCTTAGGAGACTGAGGCAGCTGCATCCCTCCTCGGGGCTGGATGTCTGCCTGGCCATGTAGGTCCCTGGCAAGTGCTGATCCATCACGTACTGCACTTGCCTGACGCAGAGAATGAGCAGCTGGGGATACATTTGCAGGATGGCTTCTCGGTATCCCCGTAGGAAAAGGAGCTCATAAATGGTCTTCATTGCCTGGAGGGGGGAAAGAATTTCACTCAGCTCTCCCAATCTGCCACCTGTCCCCATTGCCATTCGCTATTGTCCCTTTGTCATGTCTCCTTTCCTCTCCAGCGTATTACAAAAGAGTATTGGCTTCTGAGAGGGGTGGGGACATTTGGAGGCTCCTGAACCTTCCCCCATTCCTGGAACGGAAGCAGGATGGAAAGATGAGAAGAGTCTGGATGACGTTATTCCCCATTAAGAAAAGGAGGACTTGTGGCACCTTAGAGACTAACCAATTTATTTGAGCATGAGCTTTCGTGAGCTACAGCTCACTTCATCAGATGTATACCGTGGAAACTGCAGCAGACTTTATATACACACAGAGAATATGAAACAATACCTCCTCCCACCCCACTGTCCTGCTGGTAATAGCTTATCTAAAGTGATCAACAGGTGGGCCATTTCCAGCACAAATCCAGGTTTTCTCACCCTCCACCCCCCCACACAAATTCACTCTCCTGCTGGTGCTAGCCCATCCAAAGTGACAACTCTTTACATAATCAAGTCGGGCTATTTCCTGCATAGATCCAGGTTTTCTCACATCCCTCCCACCCCCATACACACACAAACTCACTCTCCTGCTGGTAATAGCTCATCTAAACTGACCACTCTCCAAGTTTAAATCCAAGTTAAATCAGAACATCTGGGGGGGGGGGGGTAGGAAAAAACAAGAGGAAACAGGCTACCTTGCATAATGACTTAGCCACTCCCAGTCTCACTTTAGATAAGCTATTACCAGCAGGACAGTGGGGTGGGAGGAGGTATTGTTTCATATTCTCTGTGTGTATTTAAAGTCTGCTGCAGTTTCCACGGTATACATCTGATGAAGTGAGCTGTAGCTCACGAAAGCTCATGCTCAAATAAATTGGTTAGTCTCTAAGGTGCCACAAGTACTCCTTTTCTTTTTGCGAATACAGACTAACACGGCTGTTCCTCTGAAACCTGTTATTCCCCATTATTTCTCTTTCTGGTGCAGAGCCTGTGCTTTGGCTTTCCAGCCATGACTGGAAGGGCTGAAACCATCCTGAGGAGATCCGTTCTCCTAGGCCCAGTGTTTCTGGCCCAGTCAAAAGTACTGGACTTCTCAGGATGCCATGTTGGGAAGATTTCTAGCCACAGTTTACAGAGCCAGAAACCTGGAGACTTCCAAGAGACACCTGAACTGCACCTGTTCACTAAAGGGCCATCTGGAGCAGAAGACAACTGAGCCAGGGTACCAGCAGATAAACCACTTCAGATGTGTTACTTTGACCTGGGGGAAACTTTACTGACCCCTCTTTGGTTTGATTCGAAGTGGCGAGGACACACCAAGGCCTGGTCTACACTCCAGAGTGAGGTTAACGCAAGGCCGCTCACTCTGCATCCCCCTAAGGATGGAATTTCCTTCCCATCGTCAGAACCGCCCCTCGGTGCCAAATTCGTCACTCCACCTCCACACGTGGCAGAGAGTCCAGGTCGATGCAGTCAGGTCGATGCAGCGTCCGTGCAGACACCGCGTCGCTTTCCTCAACTGGCTTTCAGGAGCCTTCCCACAATGCCCCACCCTGACCCTACAATCAAGACAAGCCCTTCTGGTGAGGACGGGCACTGCCGACACGAGCAGCAAAGTGCGGACACACACCAGGGATGGAATCGCTGTGGCGGCTGTCTGCCCATTTAAGTTAGGTCGGCTTCAATGTGTGGTGGAGCCATGGCCTGAAGGTAAGAAGAGGTGAAACTCGCACACACACACAGATGCACCATCTTCCCTGTGGTGGCGGGTTCGCAAGGTGACATCTCAAATCTCACTTACAGCCAGAGACACATGGCTGCTCGTCTCCTCCCGGCGTCTCTGCTGGAGCTTGTCCAGCAGCTGCTGCAGCACCTCCCTGGTGAGCTGTGGTTCTTCACCCAAGGCCTTCCACAACTCAATGGCACATCTGCAAATTCAGAAACACACGTCAGAGCTTTCCTGCTTGGCCATCTCTTGCCTTCCCCAGGGAGAGGCTTGGAATACCAGAGAAGACAGCCACTGGTGCAGGGAGGCTAAGGCAGGGCAAGTCCCTTCAGAGAAAGTTGTATTTATTCCTTTCCCCTAATGGGTTCTTGTTTCTAAAGCTTACACACTCTTTCCAAGACAGTGACCATGTACTGACCACAGAATGACCACCAAACTGTGACCCGCAGACTGCAAAATTCTGCTCTGTTACACTTGGGTCAGTCCCGAGAAACTTGCCTGACATCATTGGAGTTACTCTGGCTCTTTGGGGGGTCTAACGGAGACCCAGCGTTTGGCCAAGTGTCTCTTAGCAGCTCAATTCTACTGCAGTGTGGTGGACAGGGTCAGAGAGTGAGTCAGCACATGCCCTGATCTGAGAAGATTCAAGAGCTTGGAAGAGGAGATTGTAAAGCCCAATGTGACAGAGATGGAAGGAAAGTAGGACTGAAATCCCCCTCCTCCATTCTTGCGGATCTAAGTCCTGCTTGTCCCCACAGGCATCTGCAGAGGAAGACTGCAGATGGATCCAAAAGACTTCCAGTCATTTGACTTCCAAGTTTGGTGAGGAAGGTCGGACGTGGTGGTGAAGCCCTAGGACATTGAGACCTAGGTTGGACAACTCAAGGGCAAATGGCCTGGAAGCAAGGTCTTCCGGAAGCTGGACTGAACTTCTGTGCCAATGCTGCCGTGTTTCTGTAACTTCTGAGCACAGCCCCTGGAAAGCACTGTGGCTGTTCCAAGAAATTCAGACCTGATTCTGAAATTCAGAAAGGTTTACAAATCAAACACTCAAAGAAATCTGAAAACCAACACTGTATTCCTCTGATAACTGAATTGGGTAAGAAGTTCCATTTCTTTCCTGCCGCTCTTCAATTTGCTCTGCAGTGTGACACAAATTTCTCTCAGGTCTGTGCAGAACTGCATTGCAGAAGATGCCAAGGAAAGCTGGACTTTTGACCTCTGGCTAGGGTTCAGTTGGGTTTCATGGCCCCGAGGCACATGGGGGTTGTGTTACAAACCCCTCAGCTGGCTGACCCTTCCAAGTGATCAGCAATAACCAGCAGGACTGAAAGTTAACAATCTATTGAGGTGGAAAGAGGCACTCCCCCTTCTCAGAGCTATTAATGCTGGCTGTCTGCTTGCTGCACTGCATTTAGGATCTGGTCATGTGGGGATGATTTTTTTGTTGATTTGATTTTATTTTCTTTTGGATCAATAAGGGCTGGAAATGTCTGTCTTAAGAGATTGACCTCTGCCCCACCGTTCCATAAGGATGAGTGCATTTTGTCACCAATTCCTCAGCCATGGAATAACTGGGGGGTCTGACGACAGGTAAGAATCCTGCACTGGTCTCCAGGGGATAGACAGATGGGCCTCATGGGCCTTTTCCATCTCTGCCTTCTCTCCTGCAGTAAGGAGCAGCCAGACCTCATGAGCCAGGGATGCTGAGTGAGCCCCCAAATCATTGATTGGCCCTGTACTGGATCTGAGAGGAAGTGGGGTGACCCATAGAAATCAGGACAATGTTGGAATTCTCCAGAAAAGTGGCATGTCTCCATCCCGGGGAGTGTAGGAGGAGGGGTTGGCTCCTCAGTGGCTGGGCCTGGCCATCTCCTCTTCGTAAGCGTGGACAGCTCTCTGCACAGCAGGAAACTCCCTCCAACTGTGTGAGCCCCACGGACCCCTCCCGGCCTGTGGCCTGTCAGTAGGAGCAGGAGGAGAACTACTGGACTGAGGAGATAACAAAGCAGCTCCCTACCTGTGCGATGAGAGCGTGTGAGCCACACAGGTTAGAACCACGTCCTGGGGGTGGGAGCGAGCCAGCAAGGCCATGGCCCTGAGCACTGCTCTTCTGGCTCTGGGATCACAGCTGTTGTCGAGCCAGATTAAGATCCCTCCCACAACGTCTCCAACCTGGAAGAATGCCAGAAAGTTGAGGGATGGATTTATCAATGAGTGGCCTCCTCCCAGGGAAGCCTTCCTGGCAGCCCTGCAAGCCTCCTCTGACCTCGGTTGCCTATCTTGGCTGCTCCCTAAGAGGCTTTGACAAGTCCAGGAACCCCAGTCTTCCTGAGGTCTGGGTTAGCACCTTCAAGCTCAAAAACACGCACAAAACCTTAGAGTGCGCACAGTCCTAACTCTCCTGATGTCCCAGGGCCTTCCCTGCCGTAGCAAACGGCTCTCAGCCCCGCTCTCAAGGGCTTCCCTCCAGGAGCCTTTCCTCCATCTCTGCAACTTCCTTTTAGCTCTTTCTTGCACAATCCGCTCCTCCAGACCAGTGGTTCTCAACCTAGGTTCCATTGTGGGACACATCCAATCCGACCTGTTTGTCCCTGAGGATGTCCCAAAGGGGCGCAGCTCTGTGCTGACCGGGCCACAGGTTGAGAAGCACTGCTCCAGACCCAGCTGGTTCTACCGATGTATCCCAGAGCCCATGGCAGAGATGGGAGGCAGGGCTAGTTGGGTGGGGCTAGCCAGCTCCCGGCCCCAGTCTCCTAAGTCCCCAGTCTCTAACCTCGGGTTCATGCTATGGCACTTAGAAGAGCAGTGCAGACAAGGTGACTTGGGCTGGAGCCCAGGCTCTGAAGCCACCGTCCTCCCCAGGCTTCAGAGATCAAGTTCCAGCCCCAGCCCAGAAGAGTCTGCATTGCTGTTTTGGCCCCTCAGTGCCAGCCCTGGGAGCCCAAGTCCATAGGGCCAGGCTTTCAGGCTCCTGCTGCAGAGTTTGCAACACAGGGAGCAGACCCTAAAGGGACAAGCCACCCCCTAGGACTCTTCCGTGAGGAATTGCTCATTGCTCTTTCCTCTCTCAAACAAGGAGCAGGAGCTCCAAGGCGGGTGGCTGGATTCTGTTGACCTGTTCTGCTAGCAGGAGTCAGAGCCCTGCACAGATCAATCTGCTGATTGAGGGGCCTTTTGTTAACTTCCCGCTGGGACCTGTTGGAAAGAAGGAACTCGGGCAGAGACAGGGATGACCTGCAGGAAACCCTAGGAACAGGCAGGTTGGGGAGGAAGTTCAGGCTGAGGATTCTGTTCATTGATTAGTCTCAGCGTTTCCAGGAAAGCCAAAGCCCAGGAAGGGAATAAGTCTGCACTTCCGCGCCACGTGCAGGCGGTCTTTGGAGAAGGGCTTGAATGTCACCTATCCCCGTGGCCAAGCGATGAATGGCAAGGGGCTGAGCCAACTTTCCAATCCCATGCCAGTGTCCCAGGAATGGTTTCCGAGGAGAGGAACTTCTCCCATCCCCCTCTCTGCGCAGCATCCCCCTGCCCCATTGCGGGAGTCTCTTACTCTCTCCATCTTGTCTCCGTGGAGAGATACGATGGCCCTCAGCTCTTCCTCTGCGGCTCTAAATCTCTGCAGGGTGGGTGTTGTCAGACCCTTCACGGCTGCCATCAGCAGGGCATGGAGCGCGGCTGAGGAAGGGTGCTCCCTGGGGGTCTGCAAAGAACAGGGTCAAAGCCTGTTGGGATTGAGTATTTCCCTCGGGCAGCTGCCCTGGAACAGTCTGTCCCCGGGGGAGGCTGGCAGTGCCGAGGGAGCGTGGAGACTCCGGCTGAGCCCTTTTCTTCAAAAGCCTCCCCAGGTGCTAAGGTTTCCTCAGCCTTTTGTCCCCTCTCTGGCCCCCTCCCCTGAGAAGAGACGGGAGCCTCTCGGGCAGTGCTGGGACCCCAAGGGCCACCCCGTTTCCTCCCTCGCTAGCCCCTCCTCGCAGGAAACCCCGCTTTTGCTGAGAAAGCCTCAATGTCCTGCAAAGCCCATTCGAGTTGCTCCTTGAGTGTCGCCGAGGGGTCACTGGAGAACCTGCCCCATGTCCCATCCCACCCCGAGCGCCTGAGGAGATTGGCTCAGCAACTCTGGCAGCCCACAGTGTCTGCGAGGAAGGGACTGAGAATAGGGCCGTCAGGACAGAAAGTAACTGAGACTGAAGAAGCAAGTTTGCCTGGCTGAGGAGAAGCCCAAAGCGTGGGCCTCGGCGGCCAGAGCCCTGGGGGTGAGAACTCACTGGGCACAATGTTACTCCAGGGGGCCTGGTTCCAGGGTCACCTCAACCTAGGGCTTGGGGTGCTGGAGGCCTTTGCCCTGGTGTCTCAGGGCACCCCCTGGGGATTACTGCAGTTGGCCTGCATGGCGCTGGATTAGCACCGTCTGTCCTGGTTGCCAACAGCTGAGGGGTAGCTCAGTGGTTTGAGCATTTGCTAAACCCGGGGTTGTGAGTTCAATCCTTGAGGGGACCATTTCGAGATCTAGGGTAAAAATTGGGGTTTGGTCCTGCTTTGAGCAAGGGAGTGGACTGGATGACCTCTTGAGGTCCCTTCCAACCCTGATATCCTAGGATGCAGTAGAGCACGGCGGAGTGGCACACTCGCCTCCATACTCCAGACCCCCGGCGGGTCAGAAGATCCCAGAATTGCAGCCTTTTGTATGCGCTGCAGGGTGCTCTGTCCCGAAGAGGAAGAGTTACAAAGGTGTCTAGAGGCTTTTGTAACTCGGACAGAGCCCAGATGTTGGCAGGCGGGAGGAAACCTGGGACCTCTGGAGCTTAGTGCAGGAGCCTCGACCACAGGAGCGAAAAGCCAAGAGGCTGTTAGCTAAGGCTCTCGAGCAGACTCCTTTTCTCTGTGTCTCAAAGTGGTCCTGGTGCCACGAGATGGGCCAGAACCCCACAGCCAGGAGATATGTGGGTTCCCCCGACCAGGGCAAGGATGGGCCTGGTCTGATTTTCAGCCGTGCCTGTATGCCATGGAAAGTGCATGAGAATTGGGCACCTGAGTCAGGCACTTCTGCCAATCCCACAAAGCACCTCTGGACTTCTTTAGGTGCCTAAACCCCTTTGTCAAAGCGGGCCTCGTTCAAGCGACCCAGATAAAGACTGGCTGGAGTTGATCACCCTTGACGAGTGTTTCTTTTCAGCCCCTGGGAGATATTCCTACACACAGCAAGGGATGCTTTCCATGAGCACGGCCACACAGCACCATTACCATCGTCATATGGGAGCTGCTTGTTAATGAGGGGCTGGGAGTGCGCTCTTCTTCCTGCTCTTCTGGGCTTCCTTTTTCCCACTTCCCCTTCGTGTCAGACGGCTCCTTCTTCGTCCCTGCAGCAGAAAGAAACATTCTTAACATTTTGCTTTTCCATGTCTTCCCCCCGGTTTACAGAGGATGGAAGTTGGGCCCAGAGCCCTGAAGCGAATTGCCCAGGGTCAGACTGAAGGTTGTTGGCAGAGCTCAGCAGAGAACTCTGCTCTCCTGACTCCTAGCTGGAGGCTTTAACCACACGAGGCTTCCTCTTCCCTCGGGACCAGTTTCTTTTCAATGGTGTCCTCTACTCTTCCCCTCCCCTTGCACCCCTTTCCTGTCAGTGATGGGCACCTGGCCTCCTTTTGCATTGAACCCCCCAAGAAGGAATGACTCAGCTCTGGTACGGTTCCCAGATGTGACCTGCTGAGACCTCTGGAGCATTTTCTTGAGGAAAGGGACCCATTCCAGGAGAAAAGAAAGGATTTCCTCCAACGTCCAGCCTCTCTCTTCTCCTTCCAGCCTGGAACAATGTTAGTAGTCCCCACCCCACCGTGCCAGATCCCCAGAGGGGGGTGACCTGACATTGTCAGCTCTCCCCACCTCAGGCATGGACCTCTGCCACCCTCTATATGGATTCCAGAGCCGGAGGTACCCATCACTGTCCCATGAGATGGCCCTGATGTCGAGGCTTGTCGACTGCCTGGTGTGAGTGTTCCTCACATGCTCCTCGTGAACTATGTGGATTGAACCATCTCACCTGTAAGATCCACTTCGACTTTGTCTGTCGTCTCCTGCAGCTTCACCTCTTCTGCCTCCACCTGGGTCTCCGCTGCTTTCTTCTGCAGGGACAAGTGTGTCCACCTTCTTGGAGAGGAAGCTGTTCTCTCCTCACTGCTCTCTGCCATCGAGTTGTGGGATTGGCAACAGACACAGAGTCTTTTCATGATGGTCCATGAGCATTTTCTTCCCTGGGGCTTCTCTGGCAAGGCCTGTTCTTGGGGGCTGAGGCCAGAGCATGCCTCAATGGCTGCAGGTTGGACGAGCACTTTGTGCACATGGATCTTTCTGTGCTCCCGAGAGGCGAGTCTTTGGAAAAAGGAACGAAGCCTGGAATAGAAAGAAGGAGGATATGGGTTTTTCTGTCCTTCTCGAAAGGAAGGGAATTAGTTTGCCCAGGATTCCCAGATCCACGAGAGTGGTCTTTTGAAGCCATCTGCTCCTCTAATAGCCAGGACTGGTTGCTGCAACCAAGAAGATATGCAACACAAGACCGCCCAGACTGGGTCACACCAAAGGTCCATTGAGCCCAGTACGCTGTCTTCTGACAGTAGCCAGTGCTGAGTGCCCCAGAAGGAATGAACAGGGAATCATCAAGCGATCCATTCCTGTTGCTCATTCCTGGCACCTGGCAAACAGAGGCTAGGGATAGAAAGAGCAAAAGGTCAGTTTCTATGTTCTTTGGTCATTGCCTAGTTGCAAAAATGCTTCCTTCTTAACCCCACTCCTTTGTGCACAGAATGTTGGGACTCTGGGAACAGATCGGGCCAAGCTGCAAACCAAGAAAGCTCTGTTCCCAGAGAAGCCAGGAAAAGGAAGAAAAGATTGTCATCTCGAGGGTTTGAGGGTCTGGAAGGATGAATTAGCAGCTGCAAATATGTTGACTTCTTCTCAACTATTTGAAAATCTGGAATGTATTAGCATGGGGGAAAGAATCAGTCAACTTGAAATGAAGAATGACCCATATTATTTCCAACATCCAGTCAGAAGTTAGGCCTCCAAAACAAGGACAAAGAAATCACAGCGAGACCCATGACAAATGTAGGCGACAGTTGATTGAAACCCCTTTCCTGGAAAGGAATTGTGGGGCGGGGGGGATCGACACATCTCTTTTCTCTAGCCCAAGGGGGTAGAGTAGAATTTGTAGAGAGTTTTGAGATCTATCGCCAGGAGATTCTTTCTGAGAGAACTACCAAGATGACAGCCAGCGGATGGGAGTGGAGCTGTATCACTTTCAATATCTAAGATTAATTTCTTCTGCATTATTTGAGCTCATTTTTGTGCATTTGAATCCTGTAAATTCTGAGATCGATATTCTCTCAATACACATTTCTTTGGCCGTCATGACAGGAGACAAAGGGTTTCTATTCCCAGCTTGAAGGCAAGGAGTGCATTAGGGGCAACTCCAAGGGAAAGACGATTGATGGAGATCTCAATCTAAATTCTACACGAGTTTTGTTATCTTCCCTTTTGGTTCTATCCCTGGAAATTCCCCCCGACTAGTCTGCTGAAAGATAAAATCATCTAAATCTGCCTCCAAAGAACCTGACCGGCTGAAGCAGGAGGAGACCTGAGAGATGGCCACTTTCAAATCAAAAGGGAACGCTGAGACCTGCCTGTTGCCACACCCGCCCCCACCCGTCTCGAGGAGAAGGAGGCGCCGACCTGTCGTGTGCGATCTAATGAGCAGGGAAAGAATCTGGGAATTACCTTCTGTAAAAACTCATCCTTTTGTTCCTCAAACACCTGTGGAAATAGCTGATTCAAGAAGTTGCTGACAGAGGGATGGTCCGCGTCTCTCAGCAGCTCCTTGGGTCACCAGCCGTTGTCAACCAAGCCAGTTGGCAGACTGACGGCAGGGCAAGAATGCTGACGCCCAACACTCTTTGCTGTTGGCCTCCGTGACATCACAATCAGCTTGTGCATAAACACACACAGACCCCACCCAGAGAGACACACCCCCACTGAGCAACTCCCCACCCTCCTTCCCAGCACTTCCTGCCCACCCCAGAACAGCTGTTTCATGGAATTGAGGATGCTCCGGGAGGGTCGGTTCGGGGCGGGGACATGGCATACTTGGGGCAGTGCATGGGATTCTTCTCTCCTAAGTGCAGGGCTCAGCACTTGTCCTTGCTGAACCTCATCAGATTTCTTTTGGCCCAATCCTCTAATTGGTCTGGGTCACTCTGAACCCTATCCCGACCCTCCAGCGTATCTCCCTCTCCCCCCAGCTTAGTGTCATCTGCGAACTTGCTGAGGGTGCAATCCATCCCATCCTCCAGATCATGCACGAAGATGGTGAAGAAAACCGGCCCCCAGAGTGACCCGTGGGGAAGCTGGGGAGGGGGTGGAGGAGAGGAGGCAGACGGTGAGTGGCAGGGACCCCACAGAGGGGGGTGCAATGGAGGAGAGGGGGAAATCATCCAGGCAGCGGTGGACAGTGTGGGCTGGGAGAAGGGGCGAGGCAGATACAGGAAGAGATGGAGCACAGGCGGGGAACTGGGGCCCAGGCACCCAGGGCCTGGTCATCGTTGGCACCAGGAGAGGAGAGGAGAGAGAGACAGAGACAGAGACAGAGTGTGTGTGATGGCCAACATACTAGAGGAGAGACAGAGAAAAACATGGTAGGATAGCAAGCAACTCACCTCCTGGAGTCATCTGTGATGAAGCGGGACTTCATGTTTCCTCTGAATTGTGTGGGGGTGCCTCAGTTTCCCCTATGCAGTTCTTAAGGATCTAGGGGGTGGGGTAAGGGTGTATGATCGTTGCAGAGCTCTGGAGGGCAGGTGTGTGCAGGGGTCTGGACACAGAGAATGGCCGACACCCTCTTTCCTGGCACCTGATGCCCTGGGCCCTTCCCCCCTGCGAGGTGAGAGCTAAAGGGTTGGAGAACAAAGGAATCGGGTGCCCTCCTGGCCGGGGACAGGGACAAAGCCCAGAGGAGGAGGGGCTGGGGGGAGACATGGAGTGAAGGGCAGACGGGGTTGTCTGGCTCACTGCCCCCCAAAATGGACCCGGCTGAGGGGTCCTGTTCTCTGCGCCTACAAGCTTGTGTTAGACCATGTCCCTGTCGTCTAATAAACCTCTGTTTTCCTGGCTGGCTGAGAGTCCCGTCTGAGTGCGGAGTTGGGGGGCAGGACCCTCTGCCCCCCCCAGGACCCCGCCTGGGCGGACTGGCTGTGGGAAGCGCAGGGAGGGGCAGAGGAGGCTGAAGGCTCCGAGGTCAGAGCCAGGAAGGTGGAGCCGGGGGAGCTGTGTGTCCTGCAGACAGGCTGCTCCCCGAGAGGAGACTTCCCCAGAGCCCTGCCTCGCTTCCTGGGGAGCAGTCCCAGAGCATCGCCCGGGGACCCCGGGACATCCTCCTCCTCGATGAAACCTTCTGCTGTGTCACGTGTTGTGTGTGTCGTGTTGCATGTGTCGTGTGACGTGTTGTGTGTGTGACTTGTGTGTCGTTTTGTGTGTGTGAGACGTGTTTTTGTGTGCGTGTTGTGGTCCATGTTGAGTGTGTGTGTGCCATATTGTATGCTGTGTTGTGTGCATGTGACGGTGTGTGCCGTGTTGTGTGACGTTTTGTGTGCATGTTGTGTGTGTCGGTGTCATGTGTTGTGTAAGATTTTTGTGTCTCGTGTCGTGTGCCGTTTTGTGTGTCGTGTGTCGGTGTCGTGGGTCTAGTTTGTGTGTGTGTCGTGTTGTGTGTGGGTGTGTGATATTTTGTGTGCGAAGTTTTGTGCATCGTGTTGTGTGTGTGTGTCACATGTGCCGTTTTGTGTGTCATGTGAGGTGTTGTGTGTCGTATTGTGTGTGGGTGTCGGTGTTGTGTGTGATTTCTGTGTCACGTTGTCTGCCGTTTTGTGCCTCGTCTCGTGTGTGTGTGTGTATGTGTCGGTGTCGTGTGTTGTGTGTGCTGTTTTGTGTGTCGTGTTGTGTGCTGTTTTGTGTGTCATTTTATTTGTTTGTCATGTTGTTTGTGTGTGTCGGTGTCCTGTGTTGTGTGTGTGTGAGAGACGTGTTTCTGTATGTGTGACGTGTTCTCTCTGTGAGTGTCGGTGTTGTGTTGTGTGTGAGTGTCGTCTGTCGTGTTTTGTGTGTGTGATGTTTTGTGTGTGATGTGTGTGTTGTCTTGGGTGGCCACACAGGGTAAGACACAAAGCATTCCCCTCACAGAGGAAGAGTGACACAACGTGGCCACTCAGGAGTAACACACAAACCATCTCCCCCCCACCCTCCCTCCAGGAGCAACAGTGATGTGTGTGGCCAATTCAGGTCATGCACAAACCATTTCCCGCACAGAGCAACAGTGACCCCGGGTGGCCACTGCTACGAATTATACCCGTTAGGTCACGCACAGGAACTGCTGTGAATTATACCCGATTGGTCCCGCACAGTTCGAGTCTAGGCTGAGGCACACGAACGAAGTCCACAACGGCAGGGTTCCCAAAAATACTAAGTTTATTACGCTCAAGCGTGGTGCCCCCCTGCTCATCAGGAGGGGACCCCGCAGGCAGGTTATACAGAGATTATAGACCTTTTAGCAAGACACGTTGCCCTCGTGCATCGGAAACCTTAGCCAAGAGACAAACCCTTCCCTTATCTCCCACCGATCCCGGCTAGGTACATTCCCCGTGCTAAACCGTGACTTCAGCTACATTACATGGTCCTAAAGCAATGCACCAGGAACTTTTCTTATCAGGATGGGAGGCCCACAGCAAGGCCAGGAGGCAGGGAGTTAGGAACAGACAAAGAACAGAAACTGGGAGATAAAACAGGCTGGAGACAAGGGCGGGGGGGGGGGGGGCGGAGGATTTTCACAGGAATGCAGTATCTAAGAAACACCCTCCTGGTGCATGGTGTGCTTGCTTTTAGACAATGGTGGGCCCCAAACCAAAACGGAGTCACCCAGGCTAACTTTTCCTTCACACCACTCAGGGTCATGCACCAACAATTTCCCTCGTGGAGCAACAGTGACAGTGGGTGGCCAATTCAGGTCATGCTCAAATCATTTCCCTCATGGAGCAACAGTGACACCGGCGGCCCCTTGGAGTAACACACAAATCATTTCCTCCCAGAGCACCCGTTGCACAAACTGAGTTTAATAATAATAATAATAAAGAAAAATAGTTTCACTAGAAAAGGCAGATTTTCAGTGATTATAAGGGATAGCAAACAGAAGAAGGCAGATTACGAAGCAAATACAAATACACACACATACTAAGCCTAAGATCTTAAAGAGACTGGATTCAAGAAGTAATTTCCCATCCTAAATGTCTTTTGGCAACTTGAAGAGTTTCTGTAGCTTAGACTTCCCGTTGTTTCTCTTTACAGACTAGACTCCTGTCTTAGTCTGGACTTCCCCCTTCTCATTTCCTTTGTCTCTTCAGGTACTTTCAGCAGCCTTTCTACTGCCCTGCATGATTTTCGTCCGCTCCGACTTTTCCATGGCTCCCGAGACCTCACCTGTGGGAATGCACACCTACCCGTGTCCTACAAAGGGAGACGGCACCAGGAGAGCAGAGGAGAGAGAGACTGAGAAAGTTGGCCAACACACAAGAGAAGAGAGAAGAATATGGGAGGAAGGCAAGCAACTCACCAGCTGGAGTCATCCTCCTAGATGCCACCTTCTCCTGCAAAGGAGACACCGTTCCTGGCCAGAGAAATGAGCAGCCCCTGAAAATGGGGACCTTGTCTCTCTCCTAACCACAGCTGGTCAGGAACCTTTTCTTACAAACCCAGCCCCAGCTAATGGGGAGTCCCTACCTGGAGCCAGGCGGGCCGTGAGCAAAGCCTTAACCAAACCAGACACTTATCTCACTGACATTCGCGACTGCTCCGCTGCCAACCGGACGACTCCTGGCTGCATCAACAGCGTTCGCGGGCTCACCACTCTCGCTCGCTTTCCATCCAATGAGGGGAGTCAACTGTTTGTACGAAACCCAGACCAAGGAGGAAAAACAAAGAAGTTACCATCTCAGTGGGCCACATCGCGTAGGCTATCATTATACAATGCTCCATTGGTGCTGGAAATCTTGCCTTCATCCGCGCATCGGCCCCACGTGATGAACCGAGACAGAGTTAACCCCGACAGTCACCGCTCCACGCTCGCACCCATGCCCGGCATGATTTTCCTCCGCTCCGACTTCTCCATGGCTCCCGAGACCTCACCTGTGGGAATGCACACCTACCCGTGTCTTATGAAGGGACACGGCACGGGGAGAGAAGAGGAGAGAAGAGAGAGAGAGAGTTGGCGAACACACTTGAGAAGACAGAGAAACATGAGAGCAAGGCAAGCCACTCACCACCTGGAGTCATCCTCTTGGATCCAACCTTCAGCTGCAGAGGAGACAGAGGAGACCTAGTGAGGAGGGCTTTAAACTAGGTTCACCGGGGGAAGGAGACCAAAGCCCTGAGGTAAGTGGGAAAGCGGGATACCGGGAGGAAGCACAGGCAGGAATGTCTGTGAGGGGAGGGCTCCTGCCTCATACTGGGAATGAGGGGCGATCAACAGGTTATCTCAAGTGCTTATATACAAATGCACAAAGCCTTGGAAACAAGCAGGGAGAACTGGAGGTCCTGGTGATGTCAAGGAACTATGACGTGATTGGAATAACAGAGACTTGGTGGGATAACTCACATGACTGGAGTACTGTCATGGATGGTTATAAACTGTTCAGGAAGGACAGGCAGGGCAGAAAAGGTGGGGGAGTCGCACTGTATGTAAGGGAGCAGTATGACTGCTCAGAGCTCCGGTACGAAACTGCAGAAAAACCTGAGTGTCTCTGGATTAAGTTTAGAAGTGTGTGCAACAAGAGTGATGTAGTGGTGGGAGTCTGCTATAGACCACCGGACCAGGGGGATGAGGTAGATGAGGCTTTCTTCCGGCAGCTCACGGAAGCTACTGGATCGCATGCCCTGATTCTCATGAGTGACTTTAATTTTCCTGATATCTGCTGGGAGAGCAATACAGCGGTGCATAGACAATCCAGGAAGTTTTTGGAAAGCGTAGGGGACAATTTCCTGGCGCAAGTGCTCGAGGAGCCAACTAGGGGGGGCGCTTTTCTTGACCTGCTGCTCACAAACCGGGTAGAATTAGTGGGGGAAGCAAAAGTGGATGGGAATCTGGGGGGCAGTGACCATGAGTTGGTTGAGTTCAGGATCCTGACACAGGGAAGAAAGGTAAGCAGCACGATACGGACCCTGGACTTCAGGAAAGCAGACTTCGACTCCCTCAGGGAACGGATGGCCAGGATCCCCTGGGGGACTAACATGAAGGCGAAAGGAGTCCAGGAGAGCTGGCTGTATTTCAAGGAATCCCTGTTGAGGTTACAGGGACAAACCATCCCGATGAGTCGAAAGAATAGTAAATATGGCAGGCGACCAGCTTGGCTTAATGGTGAAATCTTAGCGGATCTTAAACATAAAAAAGAAGCTTACAAGAAGTGGAAGGTTGGACATATGACCAGGGAAGAGTATAAACATATTGCTAGGGCATGTAGGAATGTTATCAGGAGGGCCAAATCGCACCTGGAGCTGCAGCTAGCCAGAGATGTCAAGAGTAACAAGAAGGGTTTCTTCAGGTATGTTGGCAACAAGAAGAAAGCCAAGGAATGTGTGGGCCCCTTACTGAATGAGGGAGGCAAACTAGTGACAGAGGATGTGGAAAAAGCTAATGTACTCAATGCTTTTTTTGCCTCTGTTTTCACTAACAAGGTCAGCTCCCAGACTGCTACGCTGGGCATCACAAAATGGGGAAGAGATGGCCAGCCCTCTGTGGAGATAGAGGTGGTTAGGGACTTTTTAGAAAAGCTGGACGTGCACAAGTCCACGGGGCCGGACGAGTTGCATCCGAGAGTGCTGAAGGAACTGGCGGCTGTGATTGCAGAGCCATTGGCTATTATCTTTGAAAACTCGTGGCGAACCGGGGAAGTCCCGGATGACTGGAAAAAGGCTAATGTAGTGCCAATCTTTAAAAAAGGGAAGAAGGAGGATCCTGGGAACTACAGGCCAGTCAGCCTCACTTCAGTCCCTGGAAAAATCATGGAGCAGGTCCTCAAAGAATCAATCCTGAAGCACTTGCATGAGAGGAAAGTGATCAGGAACAGTCAACATGGATTCACCAAGGGAAGGTCATGCCTGACTAATCTAATCACCTTCTATGATGAGATTACTGGTTCTGTGGATGAAGGGAAAGCAGTGGATGTATTGTTTCTTGACTTTAGCAAAGCTTTTGACACGGTCTCCCACAGTATTCTTGTCAGCAAGTTAAGGAAGTATGGGCTGGATGAATGCACTACAAGGTGGGTAGAAAGCTGGCTAGATTGTCGGGCTCAACGGGTAGTGATCAATGGCTCCATGTCTAGTTGGCAGCCGGTATCAAGTGGAGTGCCCCAAGGGTCGGTCCTGGGGCCGGTTTTGTTCAATATCTTCATAAATGATCTGGAGGATGGTGTGGATTGCACTCTCAGCAAATTTGCGGATGATACTAAACTGGGAGGAGTGGTAGATACGCTGGAGGGGAGGGATAGGATACAGAAGGACCTAGACAAATTGCGGGATTGGGCCAAAAGAAATCTGATGAGGTTCAATAAGGATAAGTGCAGGGTCCTGCACTTAGGACGGAAAAACCCAATGCACAGCTACAGACTAGGGACTGAATGGCTAGGCAGCAGTTCTGCAGAAAAGGACCTAGGGGTGACAGTGGACGAGAAGCTGGATCTGAGTCAGCAGTGTGCCCTTGTTGCCAAGAAGGCCAATGGCATTTTGGGATGTATAAGTAGGGGCATAGCGAGCAGATCGAGGGACGTGATCGTTCCCCTCTATTCGACATTGGTGAGGCCTCATAGAATCATAGAATATCAGGGTTGGAAGGGACCTCAGGAGATCATCTAGTCCAACGCCCTGCTCAAAGCAGGACCAATCCCCAATTTTTGCCCCAGATCCTTAAATGGCCCCCTCAAGGATTGAACTCACAACCCTGGGTTTAGCAGGCCAATGCTCAAACCACTGAGCTATCCCTCCCCCTCATCTGGAGTACTGTGTCCAGTTTTGGGCCCCACACTACAAGAAGGATGTGGATAAATTGGAGAGAGTCCAGCGAAGGGCAACAAAAATGATTAGGGGTCTGGAACATATGAGTTATGAGGAGAGGCTGAGGGAGCTGGGATTGTTTAGCCTGCAGAAGAGAAGAATGAGGGGGGATTTGATAGCTGCTTTCAACTACCTGAAAGGGGGTTCCAAAGAGGATGGCTCTAGACTGTTCTCAATGGTATCAGATGACAGAACGAGGAGTAATGGTCTCAAGTTACAGTGGGGGAGGTTTAGATTGGATATTAGGAAAAACTTTTTCACTATGAGGGTGGTGAAACACTGGAATGCGTTACCTAGGGAGGTGGTAGAATCTCCTTCCTTAGAGGTTTTTAAGGTCAGGCTTGACAAAGCCCTGGCTGGGATGATTTAACTGGGAATTGGTCCTGCTTTGAGCAGGGGGTTGGACTAGATGACCTTCTGGGGTCCCTTCCAACCCTTATATTCTATGATTCTATGATTCTATGAGACACCGTTCCTGACCAGAGAAACGAGCAGCCTCTGAAAATGGGACCTTTTCTCCCTCATAACCACAGCTGATCAGGAACCTTTTCTTCCTGTCAAAGTTTGACTCAGACTCACAATTTATCAGACCACTCTGTTTTATTAGCAAAGCTGCTCTCTTAATTTATACAGCTTGCTGGAGAACAAGTTACAGAGAAGTTACAGACAAAAGAAGAAAAAGATTTTAGTCACCACCCTTCGAGATCCCCGAGACCAGTCACGTATCTTCAATTACCTGCCACCCTTAACAATCTCCTTTAACAGCTTCGAGTTAACTTAACTAATTGCCCTTCACACCTTCCATTCTGATGCCTGCTTCTTAGACGTGCTGGCTCTATCTTAATTGCTTCTCCATTCAAAAGCTAACTGTCCCTACGTGTGCTCCCTCAGATACTTTGTAACATGTTTTGGCATGCCCTCTTATATACAATGTATCCAGCATGTCCCCTTATACAACGTTATACTTATACAATGTTATACTTCCACAATCCCTCCTTTTGGTCAAGGCTACGCCCATGACCAATGACTTACTGGATTCCATACGTCAATCTTTCTTTTTCATTACTTTCACTGGTGATATTTAACAACATTAGATTTGCACTCTGGTTAGGGGTAACCTGATGGATGGTATGTCTTGTGCAGTTTTGGATACAACAAGAAATCAATTGAAAACACACAAAGATTATGAGAATTCCAAATAGGATAGTCAGGATTCCTTGGAACAACCACTTTCCCAGACTAGAGAAATTGAATAAGTTACTTATCCATTTCCACAAGGAACTTGGTTCTTCGTGGGGAAGGTATGCAATTTGCTCCAGATGGCTAGCACGATTTATTACCGCATTAGTATTATCAGGTATGTATACACAGCTTTCTGTTCCAATTAGAGCACAGGTCCCTCCTTTGGCTGCCAGTATTATATCTAATGCCCGACGGTTTTGGAGGGCCACTTGTCGGACCGCTCCTGCTTCTTTGGCTAGAGCTTTTAAGCTCTCTCCTGTTTCATTGGCCAGGATCTCAACCACCGCTTGTAACCTTAAAAGCCTTTTTGCATGGTGGATTACCCCCCCTACTGGGACTAAAGAAATGCCAACAGCTTCTTCCCAAGTTAGGGGGCTTATGTTATCCACACACCATTTAGCATCTGGCAAGTCCCTCCTTTTTCACCTGAAATTACGGAGGCGATTTCGTGGGAGGGATTGAAGCACCCAGAATTGTGGGAAAAGCTGAGCAGGATAACAGATACCTGACCAATTTGCTGGTAACACAGCGTAAGCATTTTCCTCACAAACCCAATGATGTCCCATTAAAGCTGGGAAGGGTTGACTGCAACCCTTTGACATGTAAGAATTTACGAAGGAGGAATAGTATCCCCCAAAGGGCACAGGATGATTTTCACTGGGAGAAGAGGTAGCATTCACAGGACATTTGTAGATGGTGCTGTTTTCTCAGGGAGGCTGTAGGGGAAGCAAGAGATTGAATCTTTGGTTTGGTCCCAGGTTGAGAGGAAGTTTATCTTTCCATACCCGGTTCGCCATTCTCCAACCTTGTTTGAATAGTCCCATACACCATGGGACACGATGTATTGGAGACAGCTGCTCCTCCCTAGATTCAGCCCTGTCCCATTACACACCCAGCACCAGTGGCCCTTTCCTTTCACCACACTTATAAGTTTAGGAACATATGTTTTTCCCAGCCCCCAAGTGTCATTTTCCTTCCATGTCCTTTTAAGTGGATAGGGTTCTCCAGCAAGCTCTGAGGAATTCACAGGGATTGCCATGGTGGGGATACTAGCTTGTGAGTGAGCTGGGATGTGGCTGCAGACCCAGCAATTAGAAATATTCAGGATCTGGGCTATCTGCACCTGTTGTTGGATGAAAGAATTGTCACTGTCTCTCTGGATTCCCCAGACCCTCAGGACACAGGAGCTGAGGATTAAGCTTCTCAAAGGACACATGTTGGAAGCAGGACCCTTTCTGGTTCCGACAACCCCTTTCGAGGGAACCGCTCTCACGGTTTTACGT
The DNA here is from genome assembly GCF_965140235.1 of Caretta caretta. Classification (NCBI taxonomy): domain Eukaryota; kingdom Metazoa; phylum Chordata; order Testudines; family Cheloniidae; genus Caretta; species Caretta caretta. The sequence continues at coordinate 8,624,752 of NC_134209.1, forward strand.
CCACCAGGCAGCAGGCGCTCGGCTCACTGCTGCTTCTTGTTTGTTGGGTCCTGCTGTCTGCTTACCCTCTGCTTCTGGCAACCCTTACGAGAGCGCAGATTGTAAGGTGTTGCAGGCTGTTCCTCTTTGTCTTCTGGGGTTGAAGCTGGTTCGGCGTGGTCTTGCAGAGGTGCTTGGTCCCCGTGAGGTGGCGCTGGCTTACACTGTGAGGCGTGGATCCGTGCAGCGATGCCGGATAATTTCACTGCTGTCTGGGTGGTGAGCAGTACCTGGTACGGACCCTCCCACCGGGGTTCCAAGGCGGGCTTCCGAAGGTGGTGCCGCAGGCAGACCCACTCACCAGGCTCAGGGGTGTGACAGGCAGCAGAGGTGGGTTCCCTCGGCCAAGCTGCTCCCACCTGCCAATGGAAGGAGCTCACCGCTTGCATTAACCCTTTGCAGTACTGGAGGAGCGTGCTGTGAGTTAGGTTTAGGTCTGGGGCTGGGGTAATAGTAGCCATTGTTCGCATAGGGCGTCCCATGATGATTTCAAATGGACTCAATTTGTGTCTCTGGGATGGGGATGACCGAATTTCCATAAGGGCCAGTGGTAAAGCAGCTGGCCAGTTTAACCCTGCGGAACTACAGATTTTGCCAGCTTATTTTTAAGCACACCATTTCGCCTTTCCACTGCCCCTGCACTCTGTGGATGGTAAGGGCAGTGCAACAGGGGGGTGACATGTAATACCTGGTTTAGACGTTGAACAATTTTTCCAGTAAAATGTGTTCCCCGGTCACTAGACAAAGAGGCAGGAATTCCCTTGGTAGGGATAATGTGGTTTAACAGACATTTTGCAACGGACAGTGAATCAGCTTTGCGACAGGGAAAGGCTTCAATCCAACCCGAAAACAGACATATTATAACTAAAATGAATTCATATTTCTGACACTTTGGCATTTGTACAAAATCAAGTTGCCAGTGTAGGAAAGGTGCTTGAGGCAAACCCCGGAACCCTTGTGTTACTTTTACAGATTTGCCTACATTGTGGCTTTGACAAGTAACACAAGCGGCACAGTGGCGGGTTGCAAAGGAGCTGAAATGGGGAGCCCACCACCCCGCCTTACTCATAGCAGAGACCATCCCCTCCTTGCCGACATGCGAAACACCATGTAGCAGGGCGGGTAGAGACAGGGAGAGTGAGAGAGGGGCTACAAAGGTACCGGTGGGCGATCGCCAAAGGGAATCAGAATGCAAAGAGCAACCCAAAGCACTCCAGGAGTCTCTCTCTGTTTCTGGGGCAGAATCCTGGAGCTGAGCGAGATGAGGCAGGGATGGCGGTGTTACAGAGACAGAGAGGGGACCAAGAAATGCTTCTGGTGAAGGTTTTATAGTGGCGGCATGTTTTGCAGCAGCATCAGCAAGTGCATTACCTTTTGCCACCTCGGTGTCTGCCGCTGAGTGGCCAGTACACTTAACAATTGCCAAGGCAGACGGTAGTAAAACTGCCTACAGGAGGGCGGCAATGTAGGGGCCATTCTTGATAGGGGTACCAGTAGAGGTAAGAAAACCTCGAGCCTGCCAGAGGGTGCCAAAGTCCTGCACAACCCCAAAGGCATCCCGAGAATCAGTAAAAATAGTGGCAGAGAGCCCCTCGGCTAGAAAGCAGGCACGGGTTAGAGCAATCAGTTCAGCCACCTGGGCAGAGGTCACAGAGGGTAAGGGCGCAGCTTCTATGGTCTCAGAGAGAGAGACCACAGCGTACCCTGCAAGGAGGTGGCCTTGGTCATTTCTATAACAGGGCCCATCAGTGAATAATACCAGGTCAGAGTTAGGGAGAGGTATATCTGAAAGGGCGGGGCGTGGGACAGTGATAGCGGAGACAGTTGCAAGGCAGTCATGGGGTTCACCATCACTAGGTAAAGGAAGGAGGGTAGCAGGGTTTAACTGGGAGCAGCGCTTAATAGTGATATCTGAGGCTGAAAGCAGCAAAAGTTCATACCTAGTGAGGCGAGCAGAAGGGAGGTGAGCAGTAAATAGTACAGCCAAGTTTGCATAGCAAGTCCCGTCCCAGAAGGTTTGCAGGGGTGGAATCAGAGAGGAGGAATGCATGCTCCTCAGAGAGGGGACCGACCTGAACAGACAAAGGTTTTGAGAGGGGAAAAGAGGTGGGGATCCCTGTAATGCCAACAGCAGACACAGATTTTCCAGATCGGGGAACCTCAGGCAAGTCAGTGGTGCGGACTGTAGAAAGAGAAGCTCCAGTATCAACAAGGAAAGGGAGAGAGAGATCATTTACAGTCAGGACACATTCTCCAGTAGGGGACAGAGGTAATAAGGGAGCTAAAACTTTGTGAGGTTCCTCAGCATCCCGTCATTGTTGGGGTGAAAAATAGGGTTGGGGATCAGCTGGAGGAACCAGCGGGGGGTTCACTTGATTTCCCATACAATTATTAGGTCGTCTTGGACACTCTTTTTTCCAGTGTCCGGGCTGTTTACAGTAGTTACAAACCCCAGTTACTCCAGCCCCCGCCCCCTTCCACAACCTGTCCCTGTCCCCGGTGTGGTCTGCTTAGTCCTGAATAATGCTGTATCTGCAGAGCCATTAACTTTTGGGAGGACTGTTCCTCCTTTCCTTTTAAAGTGCGGTGGCAATGCTCTGCTCCTGCCAGCAATTTGTCCATGGTTTCAGTCTCCCATCCCACACTTATTCGTTTGAACATGCTGCCTGTGGCAGGGAGAAGACCATCAACAAATGCATCTGCCAAGGCCCCCTGCCCATTTACATCGGGCTCTTGTATTCCTGAATGTTGTAGGAAAATATCAGTTAGCCGGGACCTATAGTCGCCTGGGCTTTCTCCTTGCCCTTGCTTACAGCAACGTATTGCTGTCCAGTTTGTTTTAGGAGACCACACTTTGGGAATGGCTTGATGCAGGCGCTTCCAAAGAGCCATACACCGGTCTCTGGATGCCGAATCTGGGCCAGTACTTTTTATGGTTGAGTGGCGTGCCTCAGCTGGCCAGTCTGCAGCAGCCAACCATTTTTCATAATAACTGGCAGGAGCTAACAATTTACACAGTTGGAGGAGATCTGTCTCAGAGGGTTCATAGGTTTCACAGATTAACAGAAACTCCTCAGCAAATTTGACAGAGTTTTCCTGTGGTTTGGGAAAACTTTTAACTATAGATAAAACTTCCGTACGAGTCCAGGGCTTATAATCCCATATGGACTCACTTTCTCCCATTTTAAGGACTCGTAAGGGTGCCACAACAGTTTGATCAGAGTCTCTCATTAACCTCCCATCAGGTTCTCTTTTCCAAGAAGAGATGTCAAGAGAATCTTTGCAGCCTGCTTTGGATTTCTTCTTCATAATATTTTGCAGAGCTGCGAGGCCAATGAGGGTATCTTCTTCACTTTTATTATCTGTAGTCACTGAAGATTTTTCCTTTTCTGATTTCTTATTTGCGCAGGAGTATGGTGGGGGTCGGGTTTGATCCGGATCATTGCACAGGACTGGGCAAAGGGGAGCGCTCCGACTAGTGGTGGGAGAGACTGCATCCAATTGAACTGTTAGTTTTTGGATAGAATTTTTTTGAGAGGTGAGTTTTGACTCAGTCCATCTATGATTTGCCTCTTCCCACCACTGCATGAAGCAGTCTACTTCTCCTCTCTCCAATTTGGTTTTTGGGAGGACGAGTTTGCTTTTTAAAGCGTCCACTCGATCCTTGTCCCAAGAACCTAACAGTGGCCACTGTAATTTGAGGTTCTCTAAAGCTAATTTGGACCATTTTTCAAGAAACCTACAAGAGTCCGGACCCCTCCTAAAATACATAAAATAAGCTGGAGTTCCCTTAGGGAACTGTTCTACCTTAGACTTCTGATTACCCATCCAGGAGGACTTCACACAGCACTCACACAAGAAGGAAATTCGGGCTCAGCAGAGCGGTACCTGGTCCAACACACAGAAAGGAGCCCACAGGCTACTGCCTCAACTGCCCTTGCTTTCACACCAGGAGTTATACCCAAGGCGTGGTGCGGCTGCAGCTGTGCAGATTCCACTTATTCAGACCGTGGGGACGGGGATCCCTTGGTCAGCCAGTCTCCGGACAGAGATGGCTCCCAGATTCACACACACACCACGGGGAAGACGGATAGACACAAAGACAAGACAGTCCTCAAACCGGTTAAAGCACAAAAATAATAATTACCTGAGACGTCTGATTCCAGAAGCTGGATCCAAAGACCCCTACCCGAACAAAGTGGGAACCAACAAGTTCAATGGCCTAGACTGCGCTGTGTACCTTTCTGTCTTGTGGAGGATCGCCTGGACTAAGCGTCCAGGCGCCGGCTGCCACGATCATCCTGCAAGGCAGTCAGGGATCACACAGCCTCAGTGAAGCCGCTTGCCATCTCGGTGGGACCTCCAAATTGTCAAAGTTTGACTCAGACTCACAATTTATCAGACCACTCTGTTTTATTAGCAAAGCTGCTCTGCTAATACATTTAGAAGTGAGCCCCCCGAGTGGGGCTTGCGTCTTTTAATTTATACAGTTTTTTGGAGAACAAGTTACAGAGAAGTTACAGACAAAAGAAGAAACAGATTTTAGTCACCAGCCTTCGAGATCCCTGAAACCAGTCACGTATCTTCAATTGCCTGCCACCCTTAACAATCTCCTTTAACAGCTTCCAGTTAACTTAACTAATTGCCCTTCACACCTTCCATTCTGATGCCTGCTTCTTAGACGTGCTGGCTCTATCTTAATTGCTTCTCCATTCAAAAGCTAACTGTCCCTACGTGTGCTCCCTCAGATACTTTGTAACATGTTTTGGCATGCCCTCTCATATACAATGTATCCAGCATGTCCCCTTATATAATGTTATACTTCCACACGCCTTATATATTATCCATCCAGTCACTGTGCAATGATTATGAGGATTATGCAGTGTGGCACAGGTATCCAGGAAAGGCTTTACATGACACCCTTTGATGATATAGAGATCAGATCCAGGGAATCCTGGGAACCCTATGCACTCCTATGGCCTCTGCCAGTGGGTACCCAAAGGACCCGGGGTCACACCCTCAACTCCCATTGAAGTCAGCCAGAGGTTAGTAACTCTCAGCACTTTGCTGTTTCAGGCCCGAATTTTGAACAGCAGCCAGGAAATATCAGAAACTTCACAAGAGAACCTAATCTTAGTTGATTTTTGAGCCCAAAGAATTTCAAATGAGGCTGGATCTGGAATGGGAAATTCTAGAGTGTAATCCAACCCCAAATGGAACTCCAAACCTTCTGGGGCTTCTTTGTCACCAGGTCCTTTCCTTTCATTTTCAGCCCTCGCCATAAAAATCTTCCTTGTCTGGATTTACATGAGGCTGTAAAGAGCTCTTTCTGACCAGAAAGGCTTCTCCATGAGATACACACACCAAACCTTGTCTTGTCTCTTTTTCTTTTTGGGTTTCTCAGAGCAAGTTTTCTTTTGAGTGGCAAATAGAAAAAAAAAATCCTTTAGACGTCCCCCAGTGATGCATTCGCACCATTAGCAGGCTGGGTTTCTGGTTAAGTTTTGTGCTGTTCCCAGGGGTAATACAGAGGGATTTATAACGAGAGCTGGTTGAACAATAGTAAGTCAATTTCACAAAACAAGTGGGATTTTTTTGTTTTCTTGATTTTTCAACATACAAATGAAAAGTGAAAACACAAAAATATTTTGCTTTTCAAAATAAAAAATGACCATTGTTCAATTCTTTGTTTTCCCCATTTCCTTCCCTTTATCCCTCATCCAAGGTGCTTTTTTTGCCCTCTTCCACTTTGTGATTGAAAAGGGGGGGGAAGGAGACAAACAGCAAAGTAACTGAAAAAAAAAATCAGCTTCAGTTTCAAAAAAGTAAACATTTTCTATTTGGGTTGGGGTTATTTTGTTTTGGGGTTTTTTTGTGTTTAAAAAAAAAAAAGAACCCTGAAAAATTTGAAAATGTTCCATGAAAATAAAAAGGCCATTTTTAATTGAACAAAAGTTGCAAATGAAATGGTGTGACCAGCTCAGCTTATAATGAATAATTTATCATTATTTTTTTCCCCAGATGATACATTTGGAGGGGGAAGGGAGGACTGTGACAATACATCTGAAGCCATCCTCTACCTGAAGCAGCATGTGTTCCCACCGTGCATAGTCCAGGGAATTCTCTGTGTTTCCTATAAAGCAGGAGGCAAAACAATAGTGTTACCTAGATTAGCAAGAAGAGTCATCCCAGGTATCTCCTTTGCAATCAGTCCTTCTAAAACTCCTGGTCTGCCAAGCTGTAACATACCTGGGCTTTCAAGGCGAAATGGGACTGTACCTATTGGGTTCTGGGAGAGTCACCCCGCTCCTGTCCTGAGGGGCTTAAAACAGCCCTGGGCGAAGGCTGTAGGAGGGAAAGAGATGAGAGGTTTTTCGCAGGAGTGGGTGGGTGAGATTCTGTGGCCTGCATTGTGCAGGAGGTCAGACTACATGATCATAATGGTCTCTTCTGACCTTGATATCTATGAATCTATGAAAGGGATTAACAACAGCTGGGCTGATGGGGAAAGCAGCCACAGCTGTAGCCAGGGTAATCAGGGCCCAACTGGCCCTTATAAGAGGGCCATGGGCCAGTAGGAGAAGGTCTTTCTCTCTAGTTTTGAAGGGAGCAGGGCCTGCCTGCAGAAAGGGTACTGGGAATGAGGGCAGGCTGGGGAAAGGCCAGAGGAGCAGGGAAGCTCTAGGCTGGCAACTCCCCAGGTTATCGGGCCTGGTCCAAGGCCCATAGGGGTACTGGGTTGCAGGGAAAGGCAGCAGACCCAAACCCCCTTGCCTGGGGTGACTGGCTCTTACACTGCAATCTGCCCCAGGGTGCAGGGGCTTGATGATGATGATGGGCAGTAGCCCAGACTGAGGCAAGGTGGGGATTAGAGGGCTGGGCGTTCCCCAGAGAAGGGAGACCCATAGAGACTGAGGGGATACTGCCAGGGCGCAGCACCCTGGGTAAAAAGGGCACCGGGGTCTGAGAGGGACACGGGCCTGCAGAGGGTGCTCTGTGCTGGAAAGAGCTAATTCCCAGATGGCCAGCAGGAGGCGCTGCAAGGGTGAGTCGTTGCGCCGTCACAGGGACCTGCGCCGACGTTCTTTGTTGGACCAACAGCAAGTGTCCTGTCTCAGAGGAGCAGCCGTGTCCGCCTGTATCCGCAAAAAGAAAAGGAGGACGTGTGGCACCTTAGAGACTAAGACATTTATTTGAGCGAAGCTTTCATGAGCTACAGCTCACTTCATCAGATGTTACGTACCCTGCTGGCATTTTTATTCAGCATCCGTCAACCCCCCAGGAGTGAGACGCTGAGCACTCCCAATTCCTCTTGACTTGAATGGGAGCTGAGGGTGCTGAGCACCTCACAAAACTGTTCAGCACATCAGAAGACTGGGTTTAATAGGAATACAAACTTTTCCTGCAGAATCAGAGATTCTGGACTTGATCCGAACTGGCTGTAAATCGGTGTAGCTTCACTGAAGTCAATGGAATTATACTGATTTACATCAGTGAGAATCGGGCCCTGTTTCTGAGTGTCCAGCTCTAACCTAGCCTTCTTTAATGTCGGCACAGTGTCGTGCTGGGGACTCTGTACAGCCGCAGCAAGGAGGGAAGATGCAGCTCAGTTTTTTAAATCTTTTTTGGAATATCAAACCCACTTGTCCATTGGGGGGTTCAACGTTCATGAGAAACCTATTGGGCTTAGGGTCTGTCCTGCTCCACAGAGCCTAGACAGGCACAGCTACGTCACTGCAGCTCTGCGGGCATAACGCCGTCGTGTAGACGCAGCCTGCGCTGACTGAAGGGTTTTAACATGGACGTCAATAGATTCATACCGCTGTAAAATGGGTGAAAGACATTATTAGGCCCACAATACCTAGATTCTCCCTAGGGCACCCACTTGGCCAACCTAGCTTTTATGGCTCAGGTTTCCTTACAGAAAGACAAACTCTGGGTTTTTTAATTGAATCCCCCTTGAAAGTAAACCTGGGGTTTAATTTTCAGAAAAAGTGCATTTGCAAAATCAGACTCTATATGTAACCCCAAAACCTTTCACTAACCTCCAGCTTCATGCGTATTGACCTTCCCAAAAAATAACCTAGCAAAGGTGTGGGGGAAACTGCTGTGAAATTTCCATTCAGCTGAAACCTTCCTGGCCTGCTTCTGCCCTGTTTGAATTGGCCTCAGTGGTTCACAGTTATCCAGAGGAAGGAAAAGTGTGGGCCTAGAAGCCCTATTTCAATTCCCCACTGTTCCCACATACGGCAACAGGAACGGCACAACACATGTCAATACGAAGCTGCATTTTCTGGCTTCCCTTCTATTCTCCATGGACCACGCTCCTCCTAACTAGCACTTTACCTTCAATGTACTGCAGCAGAGATGGGATCTCTACTCCCCACATCTCACCCACTGCTGCATGGATAGTTTGGTGCAGGGCCTTTAGTAACCGCAAGGCAGCACATCCGTGTCCTTCTCTTTCATAAGGGGATGAGGCTACTACCTGTCAATGAGAGAGAAAGAACAGGCTAAGTTTTGTCAGCACAATACCAGGTTGTTCCTGAGGGAGGGAATAGTTCAGAGACTCTCATTGTGGAGACCATCCAAGAGAGTTGTTGCTTCTACTGCAGGGCCTTCCTGAAGAAGAAAGTATTCTGGCTCATAGGAGGATGCAGAACAGTGTGTCTCAGGAGAGGCCGGAGAGAGAGAGACCCAATCATACACATTCCTCAGCCTAAGTCAAGCATCTAGCTACAAAACCAATTTGTAGAGTTAACTGTCCCATTCCACAGAAAACCTATTCTCATGGTCTACTCACCAGGAGTCGCGCCAGCAGCCCCTGGGGTGTAGGGAGTTGCACTAGGGAAAGAAACAGAATAGCGTTAATTATGCCAGGCTTTGCAGAGAGTCCTGCTGATGTTCTTCACCTATCCATTTCCAACATGCCCACCAATGTTGAATACAGCTGATAATAATTTGCATTTCCATACTGCTTTCAGTCTGAGCATCTCAAAATGCTCTACAAACATGTATGAATTCCACCTCACAGCACCTCTGTGAGGTTGGCATGAATTACTCCTTCATTTCACAAGTGGGGAAGCTGAGAGAGAAAGATCAAGTGATTTCCCCAAGGTCACATCAGAATTTTGGTGGCGAGCTGGGAACAGAACCCACATTTCCTAGCTCCCTCCCATGGCCGGGTTGTAATCACAAGACCATCCCTCATTCATTCTGGCCTCCTGATTGCAGATGAGAGAACTGGAGCAGACTGAACCTGTTCATTTCATAGTGCCTGGAGAGAAGAAATGAAAGAGTTTCTGTTATAAACCCCGTCCACTGTAGTCGAGGCAAGCAGCTGCTTCTCCTTCCTGCTGCCTTTTCTCAGCCAGTTCCCTCAGGCATCTGCAGAGAGGCTTCAAAGTACCCGTGTACTGAGCTGGTACCACAGACCCCAGCAGCCTTGGCCATAACACCTGCAGAGAAGAGCGAGACTGTTCAGTACGGAGCTATTTCCGTTCCCCCACCTCCAGTATCCTGCTGCCTGAATCCTTCCCTGTCACCTAGCTTCTCCTTCGATTCCTCACGGACCCTTCCCTAACCTATCACCTCATCTCTCTCTCCCCATTATCTCACTCTACCTGTCCGGTGCCCCCTCACTCTGTCTTTTAAAGACACTATCTTGTTTGGTGAGCAACTGGGCTCTCACCCAGAGATGAATCCTCTTTCCCAGCATTAGAGCATTACGGAGATATTTAGATAGTACCATAAGCTTACCCAGAACTTGTTAGACCTATATAAGGCACAGTCCCAACCCCAATATCTGTTCAAATCCAGGATCACCAACTCTACATTTCAGAAGTATTCATGGGGGATCTAAGGGGAAGTTGCACTCAGACAGTGGAAAGAATTAAGAGACGATCTCTGCAACATGATTCCTTCCAGTTAAGTTGCTTTATATCTTTTCTCTAATGTGAACCGCTTACTCCATCATGAAGGGGTCACATCATCCCTGACATGAACTTGACATGCTGATCCTCCATTATGCTGACTGTGCAGAAAGCTTCCTTGTGGAGGGGTACAAGGAACGTAAGGAAGAACATCCCTATTTCAAGAAGCAGTAGCAAGAGGTCACTTACTTGGGTCATTCCATTGACTGAGGTGTCCAGACATTGCAGGATGTCAATGCACAGGGTTTGGACCGTGCTTTCTTCCTGAACATCCTGGGTGAGAAGTGTTGTACCCTGCTGTGAGATAGCTACATAGAACTTATTCGCTCGGAGTAAGACACGGGCAATAGAACCAGTGGCCTTCTCTTACAAAGCCATCTTGAGCATTGACCTCTGCCTGCTTTTATACTGCACTGGAAGTGCACAAACGTCTGAAGGGAAGAGAATGACAGAAACTCCGAACCGGTGGGTCAGATCCCAGGCTTAGGAAAACCCTAAAATGAAGGGAATGATTCACTGGACACAGAAGAGTTCCCCCAACAGTGATCAATTTCTTAACATTTGAAAAACTGTTTCATCTTTTGATCTCTGAGGAAAAACATTCCGCTTCTGCCCAGGGGAAATAAATATGCAGAACCAGGGGGATCCAATCTCTTTGTTCTGATGCCCCAACCAGCTTGGTCATTCTGTGTGTAGTGAGTGTGATTCTATCAATGGGCCTATGATGAGAAAAAGCAGCCTTCTTTAAGGTGTGTGTGTGTGTGTGTGTGTGTGTGTGTGTGTGTGTGTGTTTGCCACAAGCTCCAACGTTGTAGAAAAGGGGCCAGGCAGAGCTAAGATCTTCCACAGCTTACTGTCAAGTTGAACTGTTTACGTTCATACATATCATGGATTCAGTCTTGGAGCACAAAGTGTCTGGAGCCCGGGGCTGTGTCCATGGATAGAAATACGGATTGAAGATATATTTAAACTCGTCCATGTAGAGTAGAGCATGTAGTGAGTGAAAGATGCAGCAAGCTTTTCCAGGCTCCTGAGACAGTCTGTGATGCAGCCTGCATAACCTGAGTGTTTTGCTGATCGTTTAGGTCTGCTTTGACAGCCGCAGAACGGGGCATTGTTCTGTTTTCTGGAGAGTCTATTTAAAACAAAAAGACGTGCTTCCTTGTACAAGAACATGGCACTGAAAAATGGTGTTTTCTGACTGTTCAATGACGCGTCAGAGGTTGGAGCCGCACAGATAACTCTGTTGGATGGAAATACCCAGTGTGAGATTCTGGTCTCTGTTACACTAGTATAAACCCAGAGTAACACCACTCAAGTCAGTGGAGTTACCCTGACTTTACGCCAATATAACGGATCCGACTCTGGCTCTGTTCAGTCAGTCCAGCTGTCCTGGGGTCAAAACTCCCACTGAAGTCAAGGGGAGCAATCAGCAGGCAAGAATGGTAGGACCGAGTCCTAAGTGTTAAGAACTCTCCTTACCAGTTTGCTGGTGGACACACTGAACTCGCTGAAAACATATGCTACCAGATCCCATGCTGCACAATTCTCCACCCTTCCTAAACGGAGCAGCGTCCTGATGAAATGAAGAGCTGCCTTCCTCACCTGCAAGGGTAGAGATTACACATAGGACTTCTTGTTAGCCTTTCTGCCTGAAATAGGAGCTAGGATATGATATGAGAGTCCTTATGCTTTTGATTTTGTCTCCTTGGATTAGAAACATGGATACATTTAACACTGGCAGGAGAATGACATGCCTTCTCTTTTCTGCAGTCTCTCATCTGGATCTGAATGAAAGTTCCACCCAGAAATCCATTCATCCCATAACACTGAAAAAATTGAAATAGTTCACTGTTCTACACACAATCTTACCACAGCATTCTGATCACTGAGAGTGGATTTCGCTGCCTTCACAATCAGAAGCTTTTTAACTCTTGTCTCAGGCACTGAAAGTTAAGGAGAGGTGTACAGTCGTTCCTTGTTCCACACACACTCACTTTCCACATTGGAATTAATCCTGGATTTCAAAGGGCCCTAGTTAAGAATAGTACCAAGCGTCTCTCCTCTACAGAATCAGTGGGGAAAACATAGGACCTGATTCTGGTCTCAGTTGCACCAGTGTAAATCTAAAGTAATTTCATTTCTCTAAATAGTGCCATCCTACTACCATGATGGAAATATTATAAAGGAGTTTGATAGACTGAGGTGACTGAAGTTAATCTGTGTTTACACCGGCATAACAGGACTCAGAATCTAGTCTAGAGTGTATAATACTTAGGATTCTCGAGTCAGGAGTACTATTCTATTTTTATCTGATTATTGTTAACATGCATTAGCACCAAGTTGACTTCTGTATTTGAAGTTGAAAAAGACCTTGACAAATATCTTGGGCTACATTCAGCACTTAGTTGAACCTGTTGATTTCCATGTGTGGCCACCTGGGAGTAACTTAGGGCCGCATTTGGTCCCTTAGTGGATCCCCAAACCACTGGTGACCGTGTGTTCTGGAGCCTCTGTGCCCCGGCTGCAGAGGTGATGAGTCTGTTGCAGCCCTGCCGTGCCTACAAAGCCTTGGTTCTTTAGCTCAGTCTCCAGTAGCTCAAGCTTTTAGCTCTGGATGTCCTCAACTCAACCCTCAGCATGTCGGCCAAGAGGGCAGCTGGCACAGCTGCTCCTTTGTTACTTACAGTCCGCCCCAACAATAGCTCTCAGGAGATCTAAAGACGCCACACGAACGGCCTCATGCTCAATCTCCAGCTGCTCGTGTAGAAATGCCAGCAGATCATCAGGAGAAGAACGGGCTGCAAGGGAAGAAATCACATCCTCACTGTCTGCAGAACTCTTCTTCTTACCGTACCTCACAAAGGTAAGGAAGTTACAAAGAAACCACTGTGTCACTCAGAGTCTCTTCCCCTTACCTAGCAGAAGTACACAATGGAAGAGCTCTTTGTGGTTTTCGATGCTGAGCTGCTTAGCTGGAGAACAGATCTGTGGGAAGAAGGGAAATGGTCAAAGAAAAACTGATCAGAAGCAACTGAAAAGAAAAATGTTCAATTAATTTCTAAGCTTCCACTTCCTGCTTGTCCAGCTAGAGGCCTGAACCCCAGGGAGATGGTCCTGCATGCACAGCGAGACTCAAAGACAATGACCAATACATTAGATAAGAGAAGCTGAAGTGTTTTGAGCAGCAGAGCTGACCTAATCAAGACACAGCCACAGTTTTGACTTTACAACTCTGACTCCCCCTGGTAATCGGCTTATGGTGAAATTGCTTTACAAACTGAGCTGGATAGTAGCTAAGAAAATGAGACCGCTCCCTGCTTACTCTTGAGCCTGCAGAAATCAGTAAGGCATGAGGAGGTCCCCAGGCTCTGCACGATCATTCCATCCATTTTTTAGTGTTAATATGCTTCAGATCTGCTGTGCCTAAGCTCAAGGGATCCAAGTAAAACCACCCCTCACCTGGTTGTGCAGAGCACTGCAGATGGCTTGAAACTTCCCTTTAGGTAGAGGGATCTTATATTCACCAGAGACCTCCAAGAGCTGGCTCAGACTCTGCAACAGAGGGCGAAAGTCAGATGGTGGGCACACAAAGGAGCCATATGTCGTGACTGAAGCAGATTCAGGGGATTCCTAGATTCCAAGGCCGGACCGGATTCTTGCCATCATCTAGTCTGACCTCCGGTTGGTATGACACAGGCCATAGACCTTGCCCAGAATAATTCCCAGAGCAGAGCTTTTAGAAAAACATACCAATCCTGATTGAAAAATCGTCAGAATCCGCCTCGGCCCTTGGTAAATGACTCTAATGGTTAATTATCTCACCTTTAAAAATGTACGCCGTATTTCCAGTCTGAAAGTGTCTAGCTTCAGTTTCTAGCCATTGGATCAAGTGACACCTTTCTCTGCTAGACGGAAGAGCCCATTATATAATAGGAGTCCCTCATGTAAGATATTATAGACTGTAATTAAGTCACGCTGTCACAGGATAGGTCCACCCCATCAGGGTGGTATCAGGTTGAGGAGGAATTGAAGTAGATCTGGAGTGGCCCAACTGGCCTAGTCTCCCTAGCCACCACAGCAGTCCGGGTTCCTAGGGCAGCATCGCATAATGGTCGGGATCAGTGCAGCAGCCCTTGGGTGAGGGTCCGCGGCCCAACAGCCTGAGTCACTTGGGCTGCCCTTCTAGGGATGGCAGTGCGGCCTAGTGGCCAAAGTCAATAGACCCACCCTTGGCTGCAGGCCAATGCGGCCTAGTGGCCAGAGTCGACAGAACCACCTTTTGCGGCAGGGAAGTGTTGCCTAGTGGTGAGCCCTTCTCCACTGGGTCCTACCTATTCCACAGGGTCCCAGCCCAGGGCGCAGGGGTATCTGCCACCAACTCAGCGGGGATCCTTCCAAAGCATGCTGAGTCAAGCCCGCTACCTCAACTGGATCAATGCTTCGTTCACCTAGGCTGCTTCCCACCTGTTCTTCCGCAGCTGGGAGTCTCAGGGATTCTGGGGTCTCTCCTCCATCTCTGGCACTGGGTGGCTGGGGGTCAGCTGCAGCCATAGTCCGGCTGGCCTCTGAATCCTGGAGCACTGGCAGTCTCTCTGCAGGAGCCTGCAATGCGCCTCTGCTCCCTTCGGCAGCCATCCCAGCCTGAGCTGAGCGGCTCTCTTTTGTATCCTGGGTCCAGCTGAAGCATGCCGAGCAGAGATGAGGGGGCATGGCCTCCTCGGCCCACAAAGCATGATTAACCCCTGCTGAACCAATGTGGGGTAGGTAAACCCCATCACACACCCTTTTACTTTCTGTGTATTAAACTAAATAGATTTACTTCCTTGATTCTCCCTCTGTAAGGCATATTTTCTAATCCTTTCATCACTGTGAGCCCTTCTGTCAATTTATCAACACCCTTTTTGAATTGTGGGCACTAGAACTGGACACAGGATTCCAACAGTCGTCAGACAAGTGCCAGATTTAGAGGTAAAATAACCACTGTGCTCCTCCTTGAGATTCCCCTTTTTATGCATCCCAGCTTTAGCTTTTTGGCCACAGCATGAGTTCATGTTCAGTGCTGGAAATGGCCCACCTGTTGATCACTTTAGATAAGCTATTACCAGCAGGACAGTGGGGTGGGAGGAGGTATTGTTTCATATTCTCTGTGTGTATATAAAGTCTGCTGCAGTTTCCACGGTACACATCTGATGAAGTGAGCTGTGGCTCACGAAAGCTCATGCTCAAATAAATTGGTTAGTCTCTAAGGTGCCACAAGTACTCCTTTTCTTTTTGCGAATACAGACTAACACGGCTGTTCCTCTGAATCCCCCATCATGTATGTGTGGCCTAAATCCCTTGTACCTAGATGCACACATTTACATTCAGCCGTATTTAAAGGCATATTGTTTCTTTGCGCCCAGTTTGCTAAGTGATCTAGATCACTCTGAATCTGTGAGCTGTCCTCTCCATTATTTACCACTCCCCCATTTTTATCTCATCTGCCAACTTTATCAGTGATGATTTTATGTCCTCTGCCAGGTTATTGATTAAAAAAAAGGGGAAAATTTAATTCCTTCCTGCATCTAACACACTTTTCTCCTTTGCTGCTTGAAGCTTCCAGAATGTCTCGGATGCCATCTACATATTTTACTATGTTTACACAGTTGTGTAGTGCCCTGATGCTATCAAACAAGTCCATGATGCATTGGTTCCCTCCAAATCATGGGTATTTCAACCCCCAAAGTGACCACATATTCTGTACTAGAAAGCTTCAACCAACATAGACAGTGAGTAAATATCACTACCAAGAAGTTATAGCTGTCTCATGACTTCATTTACAACTGTGTAGCCCCACTGAAGACAGAATAGGGCCCCTTACTTCTCGCTCATGTGGTACTGAGGGTGGATGAAATAGAGAGACAAGGTGAGTGAGACAATATCTTCAATTAGATTATCACACCCACCTTGTCGCTCCAATATCTTGGACCAACATGGATACAACAGCACTGCATAGAATGGTAGATGAAACAGACAGGCAATGATTTTATATCTATCTAGTTATGCAATGCAAAGCAATGACCCTCAAGCCTCCTTATTATTAATTTTCAACCGTTGACAGTTGGCTTGGTACCGACCAGAGACAACATATGGTAGCCCCTGCTCTGAGGAGCTTATGATCTAAAAGAGAGACACAGAATTGACAGGATGTTTTGTGAAATCACAAGGAGGGAGTATCTTGTTGTGCAAGTGTTTTTTTTTTATCTCCTTCTCCTCCTCCCCAGGAAACAGAGGATGCTTTTCATCAGAGGCAGTTCCCTACAAATCTTGTTGCCTGGGTCACCATGTGTATAAACCCAGAACTTGTGTGCATACTTATTATCTAACAAGTCACTATCTAGACCAGGAAACCCCACTGGCAGCAAATTCCTCCTGCAGTTCACACATGCACACACAGAGACAGTTACCTTCATGAGCGGCACCTCACCTTGGAGACGTGCAAAACATCCATTTCCTCCTTATATTGCTCAAGGAGCCATGAGATCTCTTTAATTATCGGATTTTGCGGCTCCTTTTTGTGTAGCAGGATGCTCATCATGGGACCAAGGGCTTTGATGATGGCCTGCTTGAGTTGCATAGATGAGACACAGAATGTATGTTCCTACGAATTCATTCAATAACTTCCAATAGGCACACCTTTTCTACTTCTAATGAGTGCAATTTCCCTTGTTCCACTGTCGGAACGGTCCTATCCCAATATTTCCTGGTAAAGAACCAGGACTCGTAGGGTTGGTGTCAGGATTATATTCTAATGCAGCTCACAACTAGATCAGGTAAAATATTTCCCCAGATTAGTGTGCATTCGAGGCCAACTCGTCCCTGCTGTAACTCCACTGGGGCTGAATGGACTTATACCAGGAATTAATTTAGCCCACTCTCCCGGGTTCATCTGCACATTAGGTGCACAAAACTAGAATCCATGTACACTGGGTACAGACCGAATTTCCATGATGTGGTGACATTATAAACGTATGGGTTTTCGATGTTTTACATGACAATCTGTTCCATCCAAAAGGACCTACCATTAAATGCCATCATCACAAAGAGTGCCAGACGCACAGAATGTAACATCACAATTTCCGCTAAAGGTTTAGAAAGCCAGCAATTCTCACCTCCAGCTCCTCACAGATCGGCCAGTTGCTGGTCACATGACAATATAAGGGAAGAATTGTATTGCAGAATTGTGATTCACCCATTCTGGGGAATGGGCACTTTCCCCAGTTCGTAAAATATCCATTTACAGCCCTTGAGCATTTTTCCAGAACTGCACGGAAGGAGAGAAGACAGGCAATGTGGAAAGGACATAGTAGTAATGAGAAGTTGCTTTCTCAGAGAAGACACCCAGGCCTATCGTTTACTCCCATTCCATGGCAGCTACTGCTCAGTTCAGGACTAGATGCTGAAATCCCATATCAATTTGGAGCTATTTCTCTTTCCCCCATTCCATTTCTTGTTTCTTAACAGGCTTTTTTCTTTATACATCTCTCCATCTTTTTTCAATTACCATCATTTGAAGACTTGCGTCCTCTGCAGTTATTATTTATTCAACCCGAACGCTGTATGATTTCATCTTGAGTTACAGTTTGTCTGAAAGATGTTCAGTGCCCCTAACTGCCACTGGCTTTCCTGGGATTTGAAGGTAGTGGGGAGCACTTTGCCCTAAAAGTAGGTGTATCTAGTGTCCTTGCTAAAACGAATTAGGGTCCAATCCTGTTCTCCATGAAGTGGATGGCAAAATTCCCATTTCCCTCAAGGGCACAGGATTAACCCCTTACTGAGCATCACCTGAAAAGCAAAGGAAGAGAGAAGTGGAGAAGAAGAGAAGACAGAGAAAGAGGGTGAAAGGAGATGATGATGATGATGAAGAAACTAAGGAGAGAGAATGGGTGGAGGAGTGGGAAACAGGGGATTTTTAAATGTACAGTAATGAAATCTGCTCCCTTCACCTCCTCCCCCAGGAGCCTCCTGGCAGAGGGGCAGCTTCAGCCTTTGTGTCTGTTTATTTTAAACAATATGCGTGAGTCAAAAAGGGCCTGAACTTACAAATGTTCAGCAGCTCCTGCAAAGTAAGGAGCACTCTGAACTTCACTGGGTGCCACGGGGGCCAAGGAATGCAGCACCTGGTGCAATCCAGGGAAGGGAGCACAGTTCAGGGCCTGTTTGCAAACCTGGTCAGTCACTTAAATCTGTACCAAGACCCCCTAAATATCCATTTGGGGCACCTACAGGAAGTGCTGCCACTTACCACCGCAAAATGCTTGTCTCATCCTGCTGTCCTTGACTAACTCCAGCATGGAGATCATGACGTTCAGGATCATTCCCACAAAAGGGATACACTCAAGAGCTGCAGAGAAAGGCCAGAAGAGAAGGAAGACAGACAATCAGCTGCTCTCTGCCTTCTGACAACACACTTAGAAACACTGTGGGGCAGGATGCTATGGGTTCCGAGGCCATTGGCGCTGCGTAAGCAGAGCAGAATGGCTTTAAAGCAGCCATTGAAAGCCAGTGGGGGGTTCACCCTAAAGAGGGGAATCCTCCACAAGTGTACAGCTGGGCCCAATGCCCAACTCACTCCCAGAGTAAGGGGAGAGAGCACTGGGGCGGGATGGGAAGTGGGGTGGAGAAGAACTCCACTAGACCTGATCTTCCACTCATTCCCATCCTTAAGGTACTTCACTCAGGGGCATAAGTTAGAGCTTGCACCTCCGGCTGGATGGCTCATGGTCTGGAGGCCAGAACTAGCAACAGCAGTTAATGTTGTGTTTCTACACGCACACACACACACACACACACACACACACACTCAAACAGAGCTCTGTTTAGCAGTAACATTTTTAGGTAGAGAGACAATCCCCTGTCCTTAAATGAAAAACAATAACCTTGAAAGAAAAGAGGGAAATGACCGTACCATAGGCGGATGACAGGTTGCCCAACGTAATGAAAATAAACTCTTCAGGCAGCTCCAGACGATACAGCAGCTCGCACATGACATCACTGAAATAGCAGCGTGCCAGAGTCACTAAGGTGTTGCTAGCTGCCACTTTTAGTTCATTTGTTGCTTCCTAAAAACAAAAACCAAAAGAGAGAGACTGAGGTGACTGAAGCCGGTTGCACTAGCCAGAGTTCTTTACATGAGTCAAGTCCTTATTTCTGTGCACAAGTTGTGAATGAACCAACCCAACTTTCTGAGGGTAGAGTCATTCGTCATAAATATTCCTCGAGTCACTTGGCTAAACAGTTTTCGGCCTTTGAGTTGCTTGCAAGCTGCTTCGTTAGCCTATTCACTGTTAGCTACTTGTGGTGGGTGACTGGTCGCCACAGTCACATGATATTTTCCCTGCCCTTCCCTGAGGCGGTAAGTGAGACACAGACTGGGCAGCTTCAAGATATTCCGAGAGCTTTCCTGGAATAAACTGTCCCCAAAAAGGAGGCTGACTTCCTTTGGAACAAGAGAGGGATTTTTCCAGCAGGGGTTTTCCTGCTGGCAAACTATATTCTAAATCCAATGCTGCTTCTTTTGGAGATAGCTCAGATTCTGTCTGTCTTGGGGCTTTATACTGCCACTTATCACTGCAGTATCAGAGTGCCTTCCACATAAAATCAGTATCAATAATGAAATCCCGAGTAGACTTCGGGAAAGACTTGCTCCTTAAGACACCATAGGCCTGTCTCTGGGTCTGAGATCATGTGTCTCAGGTCCTGATCCTGCAAAGCACTTAAGCACATGTGTAACTGTCAGCATGTGAGTTGTCCCATCTTATGCATGTGCACAAGTGCTGTCTAGGACCTGGGCTTTGGTCTGGAGGAAGGTGTGGACCTCTAACAGAAGAATACATTTTCATTTTAGTATATAGTTTATCCCCCAAAAAGAGAGTTTGAATGAGTTAAAGCTTTGGATCCTTTGACTGGTATCTCGGGAGAACTAACTTACCTGAGTCTCTCTCATGTGGTTGGAGGCTAGTGTTATTATTTTCTCCAGAAGCCTTCTCTCCAGGCCCTGGGTGTCCTGCTGTAAGACTTTCTCCAGGGCACAGTAAATGTCTACTCTGCTTTGCTGGGGATAAAACATAAAGGAGAAGAATTGGGAAAAGTTTTTCTTGACGAGCAGACAGTAATTTGGCTAATAAGCCCCTGCCCTAATTGGGGGCTTAATTGGCGTAAAACGTGCCCTGCCCTCCACACGCACTGCATTCAGCAGCGCTTCAGAAGCAGCCGAGCAAGTGACATTGTTTAATCTTCCTGGAGAGACAAGAGCCAGAGGAAGCGCCCTGCACTGCCCCCTTCTCCAGTTTCATTTATTCAGCACAAACAATAAAAATGAGCATCTTGCCCTTGCTCTAGCCGCTCCAGGCAGAATTTGCAAATGTGGAATAGAAAATACCCAACTCCTGCAGTGAGTCCTCAGCAGCTCCCAGGGGCAATGAGCTCAGCCGTGAGGTCCACACGGACAGTAGCACGCGCGAAGGTGTCTTTTATGTGGCCCATCAGTGTAGAACTTCACAGATGAGACTAACTATGGAGGAGTTGTAGGATCAGTTGGGACCGAGAAAAAATAAAGCGGGACACAGAGAAATGAAAAGCCTGAGGCGAGAACAAGATTCATTTCAGAAAACTGCAAACTAGCACCTCTGGAGAGGACATAGAAGTAACTGACATAGTGGGAGGGAGAAAAGTGGGAAGCAACAAGTGCCCTGGGGGTGACAGTGGGAAACAAAGTCAACAGGTATATGCAAGGTGTGATGGCTACCACAAAGAGCCAGGTGGGTTGGGTCTTTTACACACAGGGCTCATGGCACAAAGCAGGAAGACAACAGTTCCTGTCTGTTCAGCTGAGCTGTGACTGCATCTGGAGGAGTGCCTTTTCTAGCACCACATTCCCAGAGAGATCAACAAATGGGAAGTCATTCCTGGGAGAGCAAAAAAGAATGCAGGGGGCTGGCAGAAGTGACTTCTGGATAGAGCCTTGCAACCTGACCCAAATCCGAGGGGACCGGACCACAGGCATCCAGGTCAGGTTGGGTGAGAAAACAACTGGACCCTCTTGGGGTGGGGTCAGGTCGGCTCTCCTCCTTTAGCCCCTGGGATCGGCACAACCGTGACTGCGTGTTCCTGCCAGCCACCACCTCCTTCCTGCGTTGCTCGCGCTGTGGAGCGAGGATGCCGAGGAGTCACAGCATCGTCCTCTCTCTCTGCAGCACAGACCCAGCGCAGCAGGGGCCGTGTCAGAGGATGGAGCCATTGCTGCTCACAGTGGCCGCTGCACCAGCCCCAGGAGCAGGATGCAGCGGCAGGATCCGGTCTGGGGGGAAGGGTTGGGACCAGGATGAAAAATGATTCAGCCTCTCAGGGTGAGGTGAGTGGGCCAGGGGCCAGTTCAGGTTGGGCCCGAGCAGACCCCTACTTCTGCAGACAGACGGAAAGAGCTGTCTGTGTCCGATGCGGCCAAGGGATGACTCGGAGGGAGAGAGGATAATACCATACAACTACCTGGAGGGTGTGAACACCAAGGAGGGAGAGGAATTTTTTAGGATAATACATTTCGGTAAAAGTAGGAGTAATGGGAGTAAGCTAAAAAAGGACATTCAATTTAGACTTTGCTAACAGGAAAAATGCCCCAACTGTGAGACAGGGCTATTAGGTTATGACATAGTCTTCCTAGGAAAGAGGCGGAAGTTCAGTCCTTAGGGGCTTTTCAAATTAGTTTGGCCAAAACAGTGGAAAATGGCTGCTGGGAATGCTCCTGCATTAGCAGGGAAATGGACTGGATGATCCAATAGGTCTTTTCCATCTCGGTCTCCTGTGAGTCTCGACATCTGTGTGACCTGCATGCCAAGGTCATAACCCACTTTGGAATGTTCAAAGCCAATCAGATCTCTGAATGGGAGAGGTTAGGGGTCGGACGGGGTCTGCATCAGATCTCTTGATTGGCTAAACGTTCCAGTGGTTCTGCTTTAAAAGGCATGCTTCTGCAAAGTGCAATCATAACAGACAGCTCCGCTGGGGAGAAGCACCTTCCATTCATTTTTAAATGTAAGGAGGATTTTTTTAATTGAAAATTGTCACTGAGAACTTATCAATACATAAGCACTACATAATTCAAGTAATTAATCAAATGAATTAACATAATTAATCACTCTCCTTACAGTGAGTATGATAACTCCCATTTTTTCATGTTCTGTGTGTATATAAATCTCCTCACTGTATTTTCCACTGAATGCATCCAATGAAGTGAGCTGTAGCTCACGAAAGCTTATGCTCAAATAAATTGGTTAGTCTCTAAGGTGCCACAAGTCCTCCTTTTCTTTTTATAATTAATCAAGTAATTCAAATAATTAAAGGAGTCGGAGGCCAAGACAAGCAGTTCAGTTGGCCTCCTAGTACTTTAATGGAAACTAAAATGCCTTCTGTGTTGGCCCTTAATAGAGAAATGGACTTTGTCGGATGCAAGTGTTAATCAATGTAAAAAAGGGGTCTGAATATTCCTCCTGGGGGAATTCTGCACTACTGCACATGTGCATAATTAATGAGCCCTGCATATTTTTATTTTTTTGCACAGTAAAAAGCTTCTGCTGAAATGCACCTGCCGTTCCATCTCTTGCCCACCAAAGGGTGCTGTGGCAATAGAACAAAGCAGCAACTCCCTATCAGCGAAGGAAGAGAGAGAGCCTGTCTTCTTCACAGCAGGCCAGGTCAGCAGACAGGGGCTATGGGGAGACAGACAGTGTGGGATGCTGGGATGGGGTCAGTCGGGGCTCATAAGGGCTAGTGGGGGAGGACAGACTGGGGCAGGGGCTGAATGGGAGTGGAGGCACAGAGTTAGAGGAGGAGGGAGGTTCAGGGCCCCATAGTGATGGGGGAGGAGGTGCAGAGCTACATAAGGACAGGGGGTGGTTGGCTGGGGGTACAGAGACACATGGGGACAGGGGGAGGGGGTACAGGGACACATTGTTAGGATATAGATGTTCAGGCCTGTCTGTAAAGGCCTATAATCTAAGCATTTAGGTGTATTCTTATCACTTGGCTAGTTATAGAGGTATAAAAGAAAGAATCAAAATCACTGTCTGCCAGTGTAAGGTCTTTCTCTTACTGTGACAGTCTGAGGCCCTGTGCTTAGGCTAAGGCTTTTGGCTAAGCAGCAGAGGCAGCCATAAGCTGGGAAATGACAGGTCACCTCCTCACATTCCCAACTAGTCACATTGAAATAAGGTGCTATTGGGCTGTTAGGAACACAATCCTGTCCTGATAATGCCTATCGCCTCCAGAGAAAGGGAAGGGCCTGGAAGATGTAAAAGGAAACTTAGTTTGATAGCATCCTGTCTGGCAAGAACTCACTTATCACTAGCTGGGATGTGAAATCCTCATTTCTGTGTTTGTTCTATCACAGTAGTCCCCATTTCCCCATTGTTTGTCTGTATAATCTCTGTCTGGTTCTGTGATTGTTTCTCTCTGCTGTATTATTAATTTTGCTGGGTGTAAACTAATTAAGGTGGTGGGATATAATTGGTTAAATAATCCTGTTACAATATGTTAGGATTGGTTTGTTAAATTTCAGGAAAATGATTGGTTAAGGTATAGCTAAGCAAAACTCGAGTTTTACTATGTAGTCTGCAGTCAATCAGGAAGTGAGGGGGTGGGTGTGTGGGTGGGGGAAATGGGAACAGGGAATGGGGGTGGGGAAATTGGAATCATGTTTGGCTAAGGGCAGGAATGGGAACAGGGACACAGGTATAAGGCTCTGTGGTGTCAGAGCTGGGAAGGGGGACACTAAGGAAGGAAACTGGAATCATGCTTGCTGGAAGTTCACCCAATAAACATCGAATTGTTTGCACCTTTGGACTTCGGGTATTGTTGCTCTCTGTTCATGCGAGAAGGACCAGGGAAGTAAGTGGGTGAAGGAATAAGCCCCCTAACACACATGGGGATAGGGGGAGTGGGTTTCTGAGTGGGGGTGGAGGGACACATGTGAACAGGGGGTGCAAGGACCCATGGGTGTGCAGGAACACATGGAGACAGGGGCAGATGTGCCTTACTGAATGGGAGAGGTTAGGGGTCAGACAGGGTCTGCATGGGGGGAGCTGCCTAACAATTCCTCCCCGCCCCTCCCAAAAAAACTGTTCCATACTTTTCCCACCCATACCCAGCAACGCTCCAAGTTCACACCCAGGCTCCTTCCCAGCAATTTACTTCCCTCTCCCTCAGCTCCTCCATTACCATTGACTCTACCAAGCCTTTGCACTGCGCCTAAGGGGTGCAAGAAATATGGTTCTTGTATTGAGTTTAAATGAATTATTACTCAGAGTTCTCTATTAACATGCATAGTAAGGAATTGGTTTGTCAAAAAACATTTCCTGAATCCTTTTTGTTGTCTGTATTCATACAGACATACTTGCTGACAGGTATTTTGAAATAAATAACCAAAAATAATGTTAACGGGTGTAATTATATTGTATTATTTTGACAAACAAAATATTCAGAATTTTGCAACACTTCTAAAATA
The DNA here is from genome assembly GCF_965140235.1 of Caretta caretta. NCBI lineage: Eukaryota > Metazoa > Chordata > Testudines > Cheloniidae > Caretta > Caretta caretta. The sequence continues at coordinate 8,649,262 of NC_134209.1, forward strand.
TTGTACGCATCATTTTTATTTTTTTGTTGCAGAATTCCCCCAGTAGAAACTATATAGATAAGGGTCCCTTCAATGCTATAATCTCAATAATATGTCATCATAATAAAGGAGTGTTGGCTAGGATTTAGAGCAGGGAGTCAGTTCACCTGGGTTTTATTCACATTCTTTGACTAACTTGCTAAGTGGTGTTGAGCAAATTACTTAATTCCCTGTGACACAAGTCATCCGTAAATGGGGATAATGCTTCCCATTCTCACAAGGGTGCTATGAGTCTTAATTCATTAGTATTAGGGAAGAGCTTTGAGATTTTTGGATGAAGATGCTAAAGAAGGGCAAAGTATTATTAGAAGAGATTACTGCTAGTCCGATCGTGTACTTTTACTGTCTACAGCCCATGTACTCCACTGTGTGTAAAGGGACAATGCTCTCTTTATAGAGCATTATATCATCCTGATCTGTAAGAACAGCATTTTGCATGATGAATTTACGCCTGAGGACAGAAGGGCGAATACTGATTCTACTGATGGTGTGCCAGGCCAAGTTCTACACTGAATTACCCCCATGCAGTCCCCTGTACCCCCATGAAGTCAGGCAGAATTTGGTGTGGACACCTGGAAAGCGGATGTAATTTCATGAAACTGCCCTACCTCATCCTTTTGCAGTTTCTCGAGCAGAACTGTCAGAACGATAGCCAGCTTGGTCTCGGCTATAAAGGCAATCCTGAGGGTAATTTTGCCCTTATCTTGGTCATCCGTATATGCCAGGAGGGAAACAACCTCATTATAAACACCTGAAATTAAATATAAGGATTCGGCTGGTTACCACTGATAGTAGAAATTGGTGCTGGCCTCTTTAATTCACTATCCAGTAAAGATGCTGCAGGAGCCCAAACACTGTGAGAAGTAGACCTGGGAATCCTGGAAATCCTCTTCCTTCCTCCTCATGACCAGGTTTGTTTGCTGAACTACCCAGTGTGCCTGGGGGGAAATCATAATGAAGCAAATTTGCTCCTTTCAAGTAGATCCCCACGGAAAATAATCTTCCTTTCCCTCTTTACTGTCAATTGATGAGTTTTGATAGCATACAGAGTAATAATTTAACTCTAAGACAAGACATAGAGCTAAAGTTAAGCACATGCTTAAGAGTTTTGCTTAGTCAGGGCCTCATTTTCAAAAATCCTGAGCACCCAGATGTACCTATTGGCTATGCTGGGAACTTTTGGGGCTCGGTATCTCTTGAAAATCAGGCCAATGTTGTAGACCTCAGTATGAATTTAGAAGCCTAACTTTAGGCCCCTTGTTTTGAAGGAAGCCTTTAATCTTATTTTATGGTAGTTTAAATACTTGCAGAGAAGACTCATGGAACGGAGTTCATCCAGTTCATAGAATATCAGGGTTGGAAGGGACCTCAGGAGGTCATCTAGTCCGACCCCCTGCTCAAAGCAGGACCAATCCCCAACTTTTGCCCCAGATCCTTAAATGGCCCCCTCAAAGATTGAACTCACAACCCTGGGTTTAGCAGGCCAATGCTTCAACCCCTGAGCTATCCCTCCCCCCTGTACAGTTGCCTGTACAGGTCATAAAGGAATTCCCCCGCTCCCCCACCCCCATGCACAATTGGCGAGGTGTATGCTGTGAGTGGGGTGGGGTGGGTCCCTCCAACCTTCATCTGAAGCATCAGGGATTGACCATAGCAGGGGATGGGACACCTGGTAGGGTGGACCAGTGCGCTAAGATGGTTCAGAGAATCTGTTTCCTTAGCTGTCCTGCTCACATTCTCAGGGTCCAACTGATCTCCAGAGTTGTGGGTGGGAAGAAATTTCCCCCTGGTCAGATTGGCAGGGACCTTTGAGTGGGAGGATGGGGCACTGATCACCTGCTAGGATAATCTGAGTATATCTGACCTAATCAATTCTCGACCATGGCAAGGGCCTCAGGCATTGGTGGAACCTCAGTCTCTCCTGTCCTCTGCCGATGGCACACACCAGTTTTGTCTCCTAAAGACTGAAATGTTTTCATCCAAGACAAGTTTTGGGGTTCAGTGTAGGGTTGCTAGGTGAAATTTAGTGGCCTGTGAAATACAGGAAGTCAGACTAGATGATCTAATGGTCCCTTCTGGCCTTAAACTCTGGGAAACAATGAAATAGTTGGTGTATTACAAAAATGAGGATTTGATCTCCTATGTATCTCTTCGCTCTGGGCAGAAATTCTCCAGGAGACTTAATATTTCACAAGAAATCTGAAATGCCGTGTTTATCTGTCTCCATTGTAACAGCATTCCAAGCATGAAGGAGGAACTAACAAGATTTCCCCTTCCCAGGAAAGACTGCTTGAGGTTAGGTGATTGCCCATCTGTTATGCAAATTGCATCCTTCAGTTGTAACACCCAAATGCAAACGGAATCATAACTGTAACCTACACTACCCATATGTGTGGGATGAGGAGCACGAGTGTTGCTAAGAAATGTGACCCCATGCTTTGTTCTCTTGCATTTAAGATATTAGCAGAGCTTCATTTTGACAGCTAGAGGAGAAGTCCTTCTGCATTTTTTGTTCTAATTTCCCCTATCTCTGATGGAGTTGGCTCCATGGATGCAGAAGACACAAAATGCGGACCCATAGCAAACATAAAACAACTGGGAGAAAAGAAGGAAGACCTCCCCCATAACATTCCCTAGAAACTCAGATTCTCAGGAAAGTTTCCAGGTCCAGAGGCTGTAGGCCAACTCCTCAACTGGTGTAAATCAACACTGCTAGAAGGAAGTCAACAGAGGGACACTGGTGTACAGCAGCTGAGGTTCTGCTCATACAAATGGAGAACATTACAGCTAATCTGTATGCCTATGCTTTCTAAATGTGTGTGTGTGAATATAGAATGGATATAGAGAATACAATGCTGACCCTTACCTCTGTCGGTTACCTCCCGCTCACTCACAAATTTATTCATGTTTTAATCTTTCCTCAACACTTCCTCCAGTCCTTTCTCCAAAGAGCTCCAGTACTGATAGGCAGCTGGCCTCTCAGGCTGTCCTGTCCTGTCCAGGATAGCCAGTTCAGATTATGCAAGCACTATTATGACATCCCTGTGACTGTGGCATAGCACATAAACTGCTGCTGGCCAGGTCGGTGCTGTGATGACATGGACAAGATCCTCAAAGGTATTTAGGCTCCTAACTCGCACTGAAATCAATAGATGTGAGGAACCTAAATACGTTTCAATATCTGGGCCCATCCATGTATGCAGTCCAATAGGTGGCTAAATTTGCTCCAGTGTAGAATTTCTCATTCGCTCTAAATCATTTTGAATTTTGGTTCCGTCCCTCTCTCAGTTTGCCACACTTTCCAAGATTGGTTTTATTGGAAAATCTGCTCCTGGTTGAATTGATAGGAAATAAAAGCACCGAACAAAGAAAGAGAAGAAACTGGCCTTGGAGAATGCACAGTGACGCTTGAGTGTGGGTGGTTGGTTTCCTTTGCTTTTTAATTCGGTTGATTAAAAAGCTTGATGAAATCTTATTGGACTGTATTACGAATATTGATTTTGATATTGTTTTACAATGAATTGAAATTTATTCTTCATTTCCATGTCCCGCCAAACAAATCAACTAAATTATTTTTTGTTGTGTTTAATACAGTGTGGTGTCATATTTATGGCCATAGGTAGAGCCCACACTTGATTTTGGAGATTATGTTGCCTTTAAAGCATTCAGAGTGATGACACTCTTTGCAGTATACCATGTGGAAAAAGAATTCCAATTACATGTGTCCTTTGCTATGTATAACTGATTTTGTGCCTTACCCTTTCTGAATTTGCCCTTACATGGACATGCTATTCTTTTGTACTCCTCCTTAGTAATTCATCCATGTTTCCCCATTTTGTAGGATTTCTTTTTGATTTTCAGGTCATTACAAAACTTCTGATGGAGCCATTGGCCTCTTACTGTTCTTCCTCTCTTTCCTTTGCATTGGCAGTTGTGCCTTTAATATTGTCTCCTGGAGAAACTGCCAGCTTTCCTGAACTCCTTTAGGCCTTCGACTTTTTCCCCATGGGTCGCTACCTACCAATTCTCTGAGGATGTTCAAGTCTGCTTTTGGCAGCCCTTCTCCTGTCATTCTCACTCCTTAGAATCATGAAATCTGTCCTTCATGATCCCTTTCACCCAAATCACCTTCCACCTTCACATTCACCACCAGCTCCTCCCTGCTGGTCAGAATCACGTCTAAAATGGCTGTCCCCCCGCTTACTCCCTCCATTTTCTGAAACAAAGCATTGTCCCCAGTACATTCCAGGAACTTATTGGGTAATTTTGGGTTTTACCATATTCCTTTTTCAGCAGCTGTCTGGGTAGGTAAAGTCCCCCATTACGATCAGGATTTGCGTTTTGCATATTTCTGTTGTTTGTTCTAGAAATGCCTCATCTCCCTCCTCTTCCTGATTTGGTGGTCTGTAATAGACCCCTACCAGGACCTCACCCCTCTTTTATCTTTACTCAGAGACTTTCAACTGGTCTGTTTCTCACCTTCTTCTGGACCTCAGAACCGGTTTACAATGCAATATGTCCTCTCTCTTTTCCTGCCTGTCCTTCCTCAACAAGCTATAGCTCTCTATACCAATAGGCCAGTCATGAGATTTATCCCATCAAGTATCCGTGATGCAGTTAAGCTCAGTTAAGATTTGTGTACTAAAACTCCCAGTTCTTACTGTTTATTCCCCATTATTATTCCTCCTTGCTTGTGTGTACAGACATCTAAGATGTTAAGCAGATGCCCCCATGGATTTCCCTCTTGTTTCTCCTATAATTCTACTGCAATTTTCCACATCTACTTCTCCCCACACAGCTAGCCCTCTATTAAGGCCACCTTTTTTTACCTGGTGGCTTTTTTCATCTGCCCCCTCTGAACTTAGTTTTAAGCTCTTCTCCTAAGGTTGGTGAGTCAGTGCATGAAGAGGTTCTTCTCCTTCTTGGTCAGACGGACCCCATCTCTTCCCAGCAAACCTCCTTCCTGCAATAGCATCCCATGGTAGAGGAAGTCAAACCCTCCCAGAGACCCATCTTCATAACCCTATTCTGTGGGCATGCCTACCATTGAGTGTGTATTGAGCAGAAAGAACACTCAGTGCAGGAGACAAGGGGACTGAGTTAAACTGCAGATGTCAGGTTCACATACTTCCATTTTCCGTGACTAATCTCTTAAGATAGTGGGGATGGCCACGGTATAAAAATATTTCTGGAGATCAACATGTGATTATTTGTATTGCAGTACAGCCTCACAGTCCCAGTCACAAACCAGGATCCCATTGCGCTAGGAACTGTACAAACAGAGAACAAGATGGTCCTTAACTGTCTTTAATTAACACAAATTAACAGCACAACAAACAGACAAGAGGATAATAAAGCAAGCAAAAAAAGCCCCCTTTGACCAGATACCAGTAGATAACTAATATAGTGCTACCTATTTCGGGAACTTTCTTCCTGAGTCAGGGTCTGATGTGACTCAGCCCCTGTTCCATGCCATTGTGTAAAGTGGGGACTCGTACATTTGCACAAGATGGAAAGTATACAGTGGCACACAGTTGAGGCCTACTCCATTTTTAGTGCATAAACAGCAGGCCACTCTGCAAGAAGCTAAGGGCATGGTCAGCACAGAGAGTTTGCCTGTCTCTGTGCTGGTGCTCTGCACCCCTCACTGTCTACACCTGGCTCCATAAAGTCGGGCCTTTCCAAAATGCAGCATCAGGTAGGAGCACAGGTAATTGTAAGAATGCTTGCTCATTGCAGCTGTTAACATCCGGGCAAGGCATCCACATATAAGTCCACTACGGACGGACCAGTGATGGGAAGAGTGTCCATGCATGTGACAAGTAACACCATGAACTATGTAATGCCACAGAACAAATTAAGATCAAGAACAGAACAACAGTATGTGTGGCAAAGCCATGACAAACACTGTGCAGGCATCAAGGAGCTCATAAATTAGGACATCATCCCCCAAACACTGCCTCAGCTTGTCTTAGAGCTTGGGCAACAGCAGACCCTCAAAAGGAGGCCACAGCTTTACACCCGTGGTCACTGTGATGTTAACTGGCTGCATTTGACAAGAGCTGGATCAGAGGTTGACTTTAAGTGTATTTACAGGGGGCAAGGTTTTCACAACACAAGCCTTGTGCACACACACAAATAGTGTTCTGCAGCAGTGCAAGCTGAGCTGCAGCAATGAGCAGCGGGATCCTGCTTGGGCTCGTAATTCATACACTTCTCTCACTAATGAGGATCAACAGATCAACCCATACTGAATGCAGCTTGACAATATACCATCACTTAAAACACATTACAGTCAGAGAGGATGATAAATATTCCATTTAGACGCATTTTGTACAAGGCCCAAAATGACTGAGGATGCAAGAAAACAAAGCTGGTAAATACAGAAAATGCATTTGTCATAAATATAAAGGGAAGGGTAAACCCCTTTAAAATTCCTCCTGGCCAGAGGAAAAATCCTCTCACCTGTAAAGGGTTAAGAAGCTAAAGGTAACCTCGTTGGCACCTGACCAAAATGACCAATGAGGAGACAAGATACTTTGAAAAGCTGGGAGGAGGGAGAAAAAACAAAGGGTCTGTGTCTGTCTGTCTGCTGCTTGTGCCGGGGATAGAACAGGAATGGAGTTTTAGAACTTTTAGTAAGCAATCTAGCTAGGTATGTGTTAGATTATGATTACTTTAAATGGCTGAGAAAGGAACTGTGCTGAATAGAATGACTATTCTTGTCTGTATGTCTTTTTTGTAACTTAAGGTTTTGCCTAGAGGGATTCTCTATGTTTTGAATCTAATTACCCTGTAAGGTATGTACCATCCTGATTTTACAGAGGTGATTCCTTTTTACTTCTATTAAAAGTCTTCTTGTAAGAAAACTGAATGCTTTTTCATTGTTCTAAGATCCAAGGGTGTGGGTCTGTGGTCACCTATGCAAATTGGTGAGGATTTTACCAAACCTTCTCCAGGAAGTGCGGTGCAAGGGTTGGGAGGATTTTGGGGGGAAAGACGTGTCCAAATGACGTTTCCCAGTAAACCCAGTTAAAGTTTGGTGGTGGCAGTGGAAATTCCAAGGGTAAAATTAATTTGTACCTTGGAGAAGTTTTAACCTAAGCTGGTAAAAGTAAGCTTAGGAGGTTTTCATGCAGGTCCCCACATCTGTACCCTAGAGTTCAGAGTGGGGAAGGAACCTTGACAGCATTACTGAAAAAACAGCTACAGATTGACTCCTGCTAGCAAGAAGCTTCTGTACAATGTACAATAAGATATTGGGCTTAATCCAACGCAGGGCTAGGCTGAATTAAAGTCAGTCAAAGTTTTGCCTGAGTAGGGTATGAGGCCCAGCTCCTCAAAGGTCTTTAGGCTCCGAACTTCCACTGAAATCAGTGGAAGCTAGGAGCCTAAATACCTACTGTAAAATTTGACCCAATAACAACAATAATAATAATTTGCATTTCTAGAGAGATTTTCTTCTTCAAAACATTTTACACACATGTTTTCTAACTCTCTGCTTCAAATAAAAGCCATTCTTGACAGACAATTATATTTTTCCGTCACAGCACAGATCAATAGGCGAGTGAAGAGAACACAGTTTATTAATGGGATTTTAAGCAGGTTCTCTTATGGAAAAAAAAGTAAAGATCCAGCACTCAAAAGATGACTCTGCTTAGCTGTGGGCCTTGTGGCTTAAAGCAGAATTCCAAGAACATTACTTCGCTTTTTGAAAGCATTTCTCAATTAATGTGACAACTCAAAATATCCGCTTCCACCTAGTGGTGTGGGTTTGCATAACGTGTTGTTTGTATTCCCTGTTTTCGATATCTTTGCCTAAAAGATAAAATACATCAGAATCTACTGAGACAATTCACACTTCTGCACAAAGCCACAACAGCACTAAGAATGTATATATTTGTTAGCAAATAGGATCATTAGGGAGAAGGAAAAGGATAATCTCAGAAAGAGGCTCTCTCTTTCTCCTTCACTTTATTCTATATAGGTTTTTATACTGTTCTCACCAATGAAGTATCTGAGCAGCTTCCTCTAGTACATTAATAATATGACTCACATCTGTCATGGTAATATCTTTTTATTGGACTAACTTCTGTTGGTGAAAGGACTGCACAGAGTTCTCCTTCAGGTGCTTGAATGGTTATTTCTTTCACCAACAGAAGTTGGTCCAACAGAAGATATTACCTCAGCTAGGGTGACCAGATGTCCTAATTTTATAGGGACAGTCCAGATATTTGGGGTTTAGGCGCCTATCAATCCCACCCCACCCCCATCACGATCTGGTCACCCTATCCCTCACCCACCTTGTCTCTCTAATATCCTCGGAATGACATGGGAGTGTGTTCTCCTGTCACAGACTGTCCCCTGAGAAAGCTCTATCTACTACACAGACAAGCCTCATCCTTAGAGTAGAAAACTTCATGGTGCCTGAGAAATAGGCCCTGTCAGCCACAACCCTAATCCCAGGGATTTACCTGATATTTTAGATATACTGGGCCCTAGCTACTGAGCCCCTGGAAGAGAAGGACTGTGACCTAGAACCTGACTTGATGTGTTCACGTTGAAGAAGGATGTACACAGTGTCTGAAAGCAAACAACACTTCAATGGTCACTGAATGAGGGGCCTGTGGAAAAAAATAGTACAATTGTGCAATTAAAGACTGTGTCAAAATGCACGTGCACAGTACTCAGACTCCCTGAATCCTGGCATTTCCGAACTTTCCATTGCTCAGTTTTGCAAACTTACTAATTGTTATTTTAATGCAGGTTTTTATATATTTGTTGGGCGTCTAAAGATATAAAAATATAGACATCGATTCATATCATTGTCGTGCAAACATCCCCATTTCATTGTTTGTTTTTAAAGAAAAAAGTACAGGACTAGGTTCTGGCAATTTCTGTATTGAGCTGTAAAGAAAGATATTTTTAAGGGTTTTGAACTGTCGAAACAGAGGCCCAGAGATTGTCTCACACAGGGAGGAGTGGGTGATGCAGTGCACACTTTCCCAAGCCAGCAGAATTGCTGGACCCCAAGAGATTCCCCCTCTATTCCTGAGTCAACCTTTGCCAGAAGCAAGCAGACAGAAGGACAAAAGTAGCTCTCCATTTTAATAAAGGCTCTTGTAACTTCCTGGATAAACTGGTCCCTTCCATTCTTTAGCTGACTATTACTCAGGCTCTTTTCTTACTGGCAAACTTGAATTTTGATTTTTCTACATCATGGCCAGTCTTTATCGTCTCTCTTGTAAACTTGAATATGCCAATCCCTGAGAGGACATACTTTCTTGTTTTTTCCTGGTTCGGCAATCATAGGTCTGGGGATTGAGCTCCCATTTAAGGTACTTTTAATGATGACCCCCAGTCCTTTATTTCATCTATCAGGATGTTCAAAGAGAGCAGCTCCCCTTCACTGAACGCCACTGCTGTGACTTTGGATTCCCTTGTAGTATGTGTGGGGCTGGGGTAGTTGTCTCAGCTGGATTCTTAATCCAGAGGGAAGACGCTCTCTCCTGTTCAATGAAGATCAGGAATGGCACATAGATTTGAGAGAAAAAGTACATTTTACTTTTACTCTATTTTCTTATTTCTCAAAAGGAACAGTACAACAAAGATAAAAACCCCACTGTGAATAATCAATATAGGTATTGATGTATCTTGTCTGAAATGGGACAGCTGCTCTTCTACTCTCGGGATGGATGCCATATCAATAGATAAGATAAAAAGACAGGCCTAACTGAGAGACTGAACCCATATTAGGGCCAAATTCTGCTCCTCGGTTACATGAGTACGTCGCTTCCCGACTAGGGCCCAAATCTGTGTAAAGAAGAGTAAATCTGGTCCCGAGGGAGTATCGAACAACTTCCAAACTGTTTAAGAAGGGTGTTTGAGTCTAAACTATAAAGACAGTTCCAAATATGGACCGCAGTTCAGGAAAGCAGCCTTATTCATCCGAGCATATGAATGATGTAAGAAAATTCTGAAAATGTGGATCTTAGATCATGGTCATAATTTAAAAAAATTAATTGACACAGCTGGACACCATTCACATTTGAAACATAAAGTAGCTTAAAACTGTCCTAGCTTGAAGTGGTTTGAAACTGCTTCAGGAAATGTGGTCCTCTTAGAAGTGTAGATGTGAGGTTGCATATATGGTAAAGCCATGTATACAGAATACATGCTGATTTTAATCCTACAAATTTCCTAAACACTATACAGAATATCTAATTGCTTATTTTTAAATCCTAATCAGAGAAAAATTAAAATGATTTGTGCAAATAATTGAATTCTAAGGATTGTGTAACAACAAACACTCTTATTTTCTAGATCTACTGAGAGCTAGCTCTGAGAGAACAAAACAGTATTTTCAGTGTTTATGGTTCTTTACTGAAGCAGGTCTATTCTTTATCTAAGAACAGGAAAACAAAAGAATTCACAATATTGTTATCCCTTTTGACCTGAGCAATTAGTGAATATTTTGGGTCTTGTGAGTTGTTTCCATTAGGGGGAGAAATGGATGATGGAGTCAGGTATTTTTTTGACACAATCCTGCTTATTTGCAAAGAATGTACCCAAAGTTCTATTTCCCTAACGACAGCAGGAATAGTTTCTTGGCTCACAATTCCAAGCCTCTTTCTATCCAGCAGTCTACCCTAAAGCGCTCTCTCTCTCTCTCTCTCTCTCTCAACTTTTTCTGAGATCACACTACAAATACTTCTCTGGGGCTCCTTTGTGCTTCTGCGGTGTCACACTCCCTCTCTTACTCCCCCCAACCCCGAACCACATCCCCCTGCATTTGCATTCAGACCCAAGTGAAAGCCCCTTCCACTATATGGCTCAACTCCTATTCCAGCTTCACTTGATGGTGACTTCTATTAAGTCAGCCATCTATTCCACAAAAGAGCTTGATTGTTTTACATTGATCCTGAACAAAGGACAACTGGTATGCCCACGAGCTTCAATAAGGCTTCCCCTTTCCCCAGCATAACTACCTGTTTTCATGTTGTTTTTATAAATCTGTGTCTTGTACACGTCCGCAAAACCCACAGCATTCTTTTATTTTTACTAACCTGAAACAGGATATTGAATGCATAATTTCAGTTACACCAATGTAAATCTGTGGTAATTCATTAGAATTATTCCATCTTTATCCTGGTGGCAAAATATGTTAGCACGTCACTCGAGAAAAAATGACACTTTTTGATAATTGTTATTGTTGCCGGCATGCAGTGCCGAGAGGCTAAACAACAGCTGGGGTTGATTCGCTACCCGGTGTGCTACACCCAATAATCACAACGGGGTGGAGAAGCAGAAAAGTTTATTTGCAGCTGTAAAAAGGACCAGGGAGAATAGAATCTCAAATCCTGCACCCAGAGCAGGAAGTTACACAGGCTTTTATAGAATCATAGAATATAAGGGTTGGAAGGGACCCCAGAAGGTCATCTAGTCCAACCCCCTGCTCGAAGCAGGACCAATTCCCAGTTAAATCATCCCAGCCAGGGCTTTGTCAAGCCTGACCTTAAAAACCTCTAAGGAAGGAGATTCTACCACCTCCCTAGGTAACCCATTCCAGTGTTTCACCACCCTCTTAGTGAAAAAGTTTTTCCTAATATCCAATCTAAACCTCCCCCACTGCAGCTTGAGACCATTACTCCTCGTTCTGTCATCTGCTACCATTGAGAACAGTCTAGAGCCATCCTCTTTGGAACCCCCTTTCAGGTACTTGAAAGCAGCTATCAAATCCCCCCTCATTCTTCTCTTCTGCAGGCTAAACAATCCCAGCTCCCTCAGCCTCTCCTCATAACTCATATGTTCCAGACCCCTAATCATTTTTGTTGCCCTTCGCTGGACTCTCTCCAATTTATCTCAATTTATCTGTTCTCAATGGTATCAGATGACAGAACGAGGAGTAATGGTCTCAAGTTACAGTGGGGGAGGTTTAGATTGGATATTAGGAAAAACTTTTTCACTAAGAGGCACTAAGATCTGCTCGCTATGCCCCTACTTATACATCCCAAAATGCCATTGGCCTTCTTGGCAACAAGGACACACTGTTGACTCATATCCAGCTTCTAGTCCACTGTAACCCCTAGGTCCTTTTCTGAAGAACTGCTGCCTAGCCATTCAGTCCCTAGTCTGTAGCAGTGCATGGGATTCTACCATCCTAAGTGCAGGACTCTGCACTTGTCCTTGTTGAACCTCATCAGATTTCTTTTGGCCCAATCGTCTAATTTGTCTAGGGCCCTCTGTATCCTATCCCTACCCTCCAGTGTATCTACCTCTCCTCCCAGTTTAGTGTCATCTGCAAACTTGCTGAGGGTGCAATCCATGCCATCCTCCAGATCATTAGTGAAGATATTAAACAAAACTGGCCCCAAAGTATTTGGGACATAAGACTTGTCTGGAAGGGCGCACAGGGCTAGATTGTTTTTGGCCATAGCAGGTGACTTGTCCCAAGAATAACGTCCATCCCCCTTCCAAACAAGCCCCAAATGAGCTGTTACCAGAATTGCCCTTTACCTTGGGGAACGCCCATTTGTTAGGGTTACTCTTCTGGTGGGGGGAGATTCTGCAATTCTGTGAATGTGCTGCTTTTGTCACTTGTGTTTTCCTATGGATCGCTACTCCTTCCTTCTGCAAGTTCCCTCCCAATGGAGCTACCCTGCAGGACCTCGGTTCCCCAGGGCTGGGGTCTTCCAGCTCCCAGATGTGATGAACATGAACAGACACACAGGCACACACACATGAACATAGCATGTCAGAGAGGACTGGGTCATCAGCACTCACAAGCTGACCCCTTATGTGTCCCGGGACTCAGTGGGCTGGATTGAACAGCAATTTAATGCTGGTCCCCTCCTATGTCCTTGGACTCAGCTGGCTGGGCTGAGCAACACCTTAATCTGCCACCCTCCTCTGCCCCCAGGTTCAGCACCTCCCTATCCCCATCTTCACCCCACAACCATTCTGCTAGTAACCCACTTGATGAGCAAACCCCCGAGGACTTTTGGGGCTGCAGGGATCTTAAGCTTGGGTACAAGGAGTGTTGCTGCCGAGTGAATGGAGAAGCCAAAACCACCCATGGAGGTGGGGTGGGGGGCTAGCAAACTATAACTGATCAACATGAGGCAGGGTCAGGAGGCTATACCTAGAGAGAGACAGAGGCACAGAAAGAGACAGATGGATCTCAGCACTCCTTGAAGCTGGAATCGATCAGGGTTCCCAGGTGGCCTTGGTCGCTGAGGGACCAGAGTGCTGGAGCCAGGCAGAGCCCCCAGCACAATCAGTCAGGAAAAGTGAATGAGGAGGACTTGTGGCACCTTAGAGGCGAACCAATTTATCTGAGCATAAGCTTTCATGGGCTAAAGCCCACTTCATCAGATGCATGCAGGGGAAAATACAGCAGGAAGATATAAATATAGATATATTGATACAGAGAAGACTCCGCAAAAAGATCTCCAGGCTGCCAGAAGTGCAGATCTTTTGGTGGGGCCCCCTTAGCCCGGGACCCTGGACTGCGGCCATTAACGTCCCTGTGTCCGACCCTTCCTAGCGGGGAGCAGGGAGGCGGCTTCGTGCACGGCTGTCCCTCCCCCACCGTGCTGGGCTGGAGCTGGAGCTGTGAGCGCCTGGAAGCTCCGCCCACCCGCTGCCCTCGCCTGCAGGCTCCACCCCCACAGCTCCCATTGGCCGGGAACCGCAGCCAATGGGATCTGTGGGGGCGGTGCCTGCAGGCAGACGCAGGACAGCGCAAGGAGCAACCTTCCCCCCTGGCGGGGCCGCAGCCAGGGACATCCGTGCCGTGCCGGCAGCTGCAGGGTCACTCCGGGAGGAGCAGCGCAGGGCCAGGGCAGGCAAGGAGCCTGCCTCAACCCCAGTGCGCCCCCAAATGGGAGCTGCCCCAGGCAAGCACCCCGCACCTCACGCCCCAGCCCTGAGCCCCCTCCTGCACCCTAACTCCCTTTCAAACCCCATACCCCCACCCCAACCTCCTGCCCTGAGCCCCCTCCCGCACCCTAACTCCCTCCCAGACCCCCACCCCAACCTCCTGCCCTGAGCCCCCTCCCGCACCCTAACTCTCTCCCAGACCCCCACCCTAACCTCCTGCCCTGAGCCCCCTCCCGCACCCTAACTCCCTCCCAGACCCCCAACCCAACCTCCTGCCTGAGCCCCCTCCCGCACCCTAACTCTCTCCCAGACCCCCACCCCAACCTCCTGCCCTGAGCCCCCTCCTGCACCCTAACTCCCTACCAGACCCCCACTCCCTCACCAACCTCCTGCCCTGAGCCCCCTCCTGCACCCTAACTCTCTCCCAGACCCCCACTCCCTCACCAACCTCCTGCCCTGAGCCCCCTCCCACACCCTAACTCCCTCCCAGACCCCCACCCCCACTTCCTGCCCTGAGCCCCCTCCCTCACCCTAACTCCCTCCCAGACCCCCACCCCTACCCCAACACTCCTGCCTTGAACCCCCTCCCACACCCTAACTCTCTCCCAGAGCCCCACCCCCACCCAAACCTCCCGCCCTGAGCCCCCTCCTGCACCCTAACTCCCTCTCAGAGCCCACCCCACCCCAACCTCCTTCCTGAGCCCCCTCCCACACCCTAACTCCTCCCAGACCCCCACCCCAACTTCCTGCCCTGAGCCCCCTCCCACATTCCAAACCTCTCATCCCCAGCCCTGCCCCAGAGCCCGCACCCCCAGTCGGCCCCCTCACCACCATCCACACCCACCCCCCTGCCTCAACCTGCAGCCCCTCCTGCGCTCTGAACCCTGCATTTTTCACCACAGCCTGGAGCCTGGGGGCCACAAACTCGAATAGCCCTGGGCACAAAGATGCTGCGCGGGGGCTCGGGCCAGAGGACTCCCCCAAGCCCTCTCCCCACCAGCAGCACGGTGCTCCGGGGAGAAGGGGCCTCTCTCCCCGTGCCAGGCGCTGGCAAGAGGGAGCTCTGAGGCCAGGAGAGAGGCCTGGCAGCCCTTCATCCCCAGCTGGCTCCCCTCCCATCTACCCCTCTCCTCTCCAGGCCCCTGCTGTGTGGCCCTTCATCGCTGGTGTGCGAGCGCGCGGCTGAGAGGGAACTGAGACTCCAACCCCCTGCTCGAAGCAGGGCCAAGCCCAACTAAATCATCCCAGCCAGGGCTTGGTCAAGCCGGGCCTGAAACACCTCGAAGGAGGGAGATTCCACCACCTCCCGAGGGAACCCATCCCAGTGCTTCACCACCCTCCTAGTGAACTAGTGTTTCCTAACATCCAACCTCGACCTCCCCCACTGCAACTGGAGACCATTGCTCCTTGTTCTGTCATCTGCCACCACTGAGAACAGCCGAGCTCCATCCTCTTCAGGTCGTTGAAGGCTGCTCTCAAATCCCCCCTCACTCTTCTCTTCTGCAGACTAAATAACCCCAGTTCCCTCAGCCTCTCCTCATAAGTCATGTGCTTCAGCCCCCTAATCATGTCTGCTGCCCTCTGTTGGACTCTCTCCAATTTGTCCACATCCTTTCTGTAGTGGGGGGCCCAAAACTGGACACAGTACTCCAGGTGTGTCCTCACCAGTGCTGAAGAAAGGGGAAGAATCATTTCCCTCGATCTGCTGGCAATGCTCCGACTAATGCAGCCCAATAGGCCGTTAGCCTTCTTGCTGTTAGCCTTCATGTCCAGCTTCTCGTCCACTGTAATCCCCAGGTCCTTTTCTGCAGAACTGCTGCTTAGCCAGTCGGTCCCCAGCCTGTAGCGGTGCATGGGATTCTTCCGTCCTAAGTGCAGGACTCTGCACTTGTCCTTGTTGAACCTCATCAGATTTCCTTTGGCCCAGTCCTCCAGTTTGTCTATCCAGCATAGGGGTAGGGTCCAACTTTTCATTTCTACTCGATAGCACGTTATTTAATAAAATGGACACATTCAGGAGCAGTAATGGTCTCGATGAGGTTTGAAATGCAATGTCCTGAGCTTGGCCTTGGGGTGACGGTTTATTTGTGACTTTCCTGCTGTGAAGGAGGAGGAATAACATGGGTCTGGATTTCTCAGATTCATTCATCTGCCGAGGGGAAGAATGTGAGAATGGGCCTTCATGGGGTGAGATGGGACCGTCAGGGAAGTCTCTTGACATATTTCTTTTAAATTACAGAGTCTAGCAGGGCTCTGCTGTTTATTCCCTGCAGGTATCATGCATTCCTAGATCTGGAAGGTTTAGCTCAGTGGTTCTGAACCCGTGGCCTGTGGGCCACTTGCAGCCCAATCAGCACACAGCTGTGGCTCATGTGACATCCTCAGGGGCTTTAAGGTAGTATCTGTGTTGTGTGGATGCAGCCCACATAAGGAGGGGGCTCAGGACTGGGGCAGAGGGTTAGAGTTCTGGGGGTGTGGGCTCTGGGGTGGGGTTAGGACTGAGGAGTTTGGGGTGCAGGAGGGGTCTCAGGACTGGGACAGAGGGTTGGGGTGCACGGAGTGAGGGCTTCTGGTGGGGGTGCAGGCTCTGGGGTGGATCCAGGGATGAGGGGTACAGGCTGCAGCGGGGAGTGAGGAGTCCCCCCAGCCCTCTCTCTGTGCAGCAGCCCGGGGCCAAGGGAGAGGCACCTCTCCCCGCCTGCACGGCCTTGATAGCCTGCTGCACAGCCGCACAGCTTAGAGGAAACTTAGGTAGCTGCCAGGCAGCATGCAGGAAACACCACTGAGTGGTGCGATCCCCACAGTCATTGATACAAACAGGCTGCTCCACGTGTCATGGCAGTCACACA
Source organism: Caretta caretta (assembly GCF_965140235.1). Taxonomy (NCBI): domain Eukaryota; kingdom Metazoa; phylum Chordata; order Testudines; family Cheloniidae; genus Caretta; species Caretta caretta. The sequence continues at coordinate 8,666,031 of NC_134209.1, forward strand.
GCCAGACAGCTTTGGACTGGTTGGGAGGCACCCCCAGTGATGCCCTGGATGTATGGCTGGTGGCGGAGGAGGAGGAAATTGGGCAGTTACCTCTGCATGACATTTTCCTGGAGTGGCTTCCCTGGGTGGAGTGCCATGTCTGGGCTTGGCCGACTAGCATGGGCTGGAGGAGTAGGAGAGTGCTGCAGAGCTGGGAGGAACGGCTATGGGAACCGGACGTGGGGAGGTTGAAGTGTAGGTTCCTGGAGACCTGTGCAGCGCTCAGCCCGGAGCTGCAGGGGTGGAGTCCTGACACGAGAGTTCCCCTTGGCCCCAAGAAGCATGTGGCCAGGGCCAGTCTTAGGGCAGGGCAGTGTGGGCCCCTGCCGAGAGTGCTGTAGCCAGGGGGCACCGTGGTGCAGAGGCTGCCTGCGGGGTGCAGCCTGGCGTGGCAAGAGCGTCTGCTTCCCTGCTCCTGAGCAGAGCCCCCCTGCTCCCCACTCCCAGGGTGTCCCTCCCAGCCTGGCTCCAAGTTCTGCCCCTGCCCTCTGCCCCTGCGAGCCGGGTCTCCCTGTGACGCTGCACTCCGTATTCTGTACGGAAATGTGCTCACGAGTATGAATATGACGTAACTGGAATATGCTTTATGCAAACTGCCTCTTGTGACAGATCATTGAAAAAGTTCTCATCGACTGAATGAGTTCATCCTATTTGTCTGCATGTGTCATTTCCATGTCTGAAGTTAGAAATATGAGGTGTAAATGTGGATTACTAATGTCGTCAGGCGAAGGGAGGACCATTAATGGTATTTCAGGAACTGGATGGCTCCAGTTAACTAGAACTAGTTGTGAATGGTTTTGTTTTCCTGTAAGCCTTCCTGCGGATGTGTGGGCTAGCCCATAACCTATGGAGACTGGGGTCTCACAGGGACGTGTGACCATGTCACCTGATACTGGAATCCATCTTAAACCAGGTACTTTTCCATAAGGAACTGGGAGGGTCAAGCTGAAATAAGGACTCCCGCCTTTTGCCAAATCTGTATAAGGGGGTGAAACAGGAGGGAAGCTGCGGCCAGTCAGCAGAAAGCCCCTGTTCACCATCCAGGATGTCTGCTGGAACTAACATAAACTAAACAGGGAAGGATTGGGACCGGACTAGAAATGCGTCCAGTCTGTGGAAAAAAAGCTCATTGGAACATCTTTGAGGGTGAGATATTACATGGAGCCAGTTTCTTAGTGTATTAGGTTTAGCCTTGTGTTTGTTTTATTTTACTTAGTAACTTCCTTTGTTCTGTCTGTTATCTCTTATAAACACTGAAATCCTACCTTTTATACTTAATAAAATCACTTTTGTTCATTAATAATCCCAGTGTAAGTCATTGGTCCCTGGGGGGAGAGCAGTCTGTGCAGATCTCTCTTTACAAGGAGAAAGAGGGCGAATAATATGAACTCACACTGCGTACAACTTAGACAGGGTGAGACGAGTTTATCTGGGGTTCAGGCTCCCGGGAAGGCACTGCACTGGGTGCTGGGGCAAGACCCTGTTAACTGAGCCGCCCCAGGGCTGAGGGATTCTCCGTGTCTGAATTCGGCAGAGGGTGTGGCCCTAGAGTCTGTGCTGGAGGGGGCCTGCAGGGTCTGGCTCAGCAAGGCAGAGTCAAGGGGTGCCCAGGCTGGCAGAAGGGTTAGGCTCCGTGGTAGCTCAGGAATCAAGTGACAGTCCCAAGGGGGGCTCTACAAGTGAACCCGCCACACCCCCCTTCCCCTCCCACCACCACCCCAGATGGTCCCAGCCCTGCCGTTCCTCTTTCCATGGGCCCAATGGAAGATGAATGTGGCCAGCCAACAGGAGCGGGAAGTTGCCAGACTCTTCCAGGTTGGGAAGCGAGGGGAGGGGAAGGGAAGGGACTGGGAACTAAAACTGCCGGGCAGAGAGACCAGTAAATTTTGGAGGGTCCCGATCCAGTCCCCCAGCTTCTAGCCCACCCCCGCTCCCAGGGGACCTCTCCCTGTGCTCCAGCTCACACCCACTCAGCTTCCAGGGCCCCCCCCGTGCCTCTAGGTCCCAGCCCACCCAACTCCCAGGAGGCCCCTCTCTGTGCCCCCAGAGCCAGGGGGACTCCTCCCTATACCCAGAGCTCCCAGCCCCCGGCCATGTCCACACAGCTCCCAGGAGGCCCCTTCCCTCTGCCCCACAGGTCCAAGCCTCCCAGTTCTCAGCCTCCTGCTGCAATTCTCCCAGTTTTCAGGGTCCCCTGCTGCAGGCCACACTCTGACCCGACAGGTCCCCATGCTCCCCAGCTCTCAGGGGCTCCCCCTTTTTCTTACTCAGCCCAAAGGGACAGGCTAGTGCAGGGGGTTGGGGAGATTTCGGGAGTCAACCTTCCACCATCACCACCCACCCTAGCTCCCTCCATTGCGCTGGAGCGTGTTAACCCCCCCTCCCCCAATCACCCCCTGCTCTGGGCCGGGGGAGGGGCACTTGACCATTGGTGATGCTCAGCATTGGGGTGGGAGAAATCTGCCCTTCTGGAGCCCGCATGTCACTGCCCCCTCCCGGTATCCCCACACCAGTGTGAGTCTATCTAGCCACGTCCGGTTCCTTCCCCCCCGTTCTGGGGCTCTCAGGTCACCATGCGCCCCGGCCAACACAGCCCTCTGGTGCCCTCCTGTCACAGCGCCCCCCTTGGGCTGCGACCCTCTGGGCTCTGGCAGAGGAGCTGGATGCGCGGCTGAGTGGGAGAGGTTGGGAGGTGCAGGAGAGGGACACCTGCCCCAGAGCCCCCTCGCCCTGTCGGAGCGTGGCCGAACGCCTGCTCCATCGTCTTGGCTGTCCTGCTCAGCGACCAGACGAGGGGTCCCTGGGGCACTGGCTGGGGGAGTCAACGTGACCGCTGTGGGGTTTCCCCTAGGGCCCGTCACCGTGGCATCCAGACGTGAGTCACTGCGGGGCAAGACCGGCCCTCCGGGTGGGTGCCGTGGTCAGGGACGTGCTGTGGTTAAGAGGCAAGAAGCAGGGTGGGCCTGGAGTGCGAGGTCACAGAAGGGAGTTGGGGGCAATGGGGGGGTAGAGGCAGGGTGGGCTGGGGGGAGAAGGGGAGCCTTGGCAGGCATCTGCAGACGGGGGTGCCAAAATACAGGTTTGCCCAGGGTGCTGTTTTCCCTAAGGATGTCCCTGCACGTGGCCAGCGCCAGGCGGGAGCTCCCCACATGCGAGAGGCTCAGGCGTGTAGCTAACCAGTGCAGTGTGCAGCTGGATCGACAGCTGGGGACGCGTGTGCTGCTCCAGAGGGGTGCTGCTCAGCGGGGGCGTGAAGGTTCTCCATGCACAGGAACTTCCTGATGGCTTTGCCTGTCTGAGGCTCCTGAGTGGCATTGTGGGACTCATGTGCCTAATCCTTGCCCCCGGCACCAGCTCTTACAGCTTATCAAAGGCCTGGGCTATTTCTTCATGGTGCTGCAAGGCCTGGTTGGTCGACCTGGCAAGGTCACCGGTATTCACGTGGGGTGGCCTGGACAGGTCGGTGGTGACAGGGGCTTCTGCTTTGTTTTCTGCAATGAAGATGGGAACCTTTGCTCCCAAGGCGAGTGTGGACACTCAGGTGTTTGTGGTTCCTTCTGTGGTTCTGAGAGACCCACCTCACCCTCTGCTTCCCTGGCGCAGGAACCTTTCCCTGGAGAGGAGCCAGCAGCTCTGGACTATACGCTGGGGAGCTGCAGATGGACAGCTCTGTGCCAGGTGCTTCGGGGAGATCCACGCTGGTGGGTGGGTGGCGGACGGGGAGAGATTTTCTGGAACAGGCAGAGAAGATGCCACTGTGTAACCCCCGAAACAGGAAAGGAAATAGGGGCGTGAAGGTGCCGTGAATCCACCAAGGTGGAAGGGTGGGAAATGAATGTGCTGTAAGCAAAGAAAGGACTGAAATATGTTGCAGTTTTGATTTTATTAGGAATTGATGCTCTGGAGAACGTTACATATTGATGGAAATATTCCAGACTGACTTTTTTTTAGTAGAGTTGGACACTTAAAAAATAAATAACACCAATTGATTGAAAAAAATTAACAAATAACAGAGTGCAGAAAGAGCCAGATTAACTCTCCTGTGGGCTATTAGATGTTGTGGGGCTCCTGGAGGCTTGGAGTAGAAGAGCAGGCTCAGGGCCAGGGCAGGGGATTGGAGTGTGGGAGGGGGTGCAGCTCCAGCGGGTGGGGTGGGCTCCGGGATGGGGCCAGGGACGGGACGGGGGTTAAGGTGCAGCAGGAGGTTTGGCGTGCGGTATCTGGGAGGGAGTTTGGGTGTTCTCGTATTGGAGGATTTTACCTTGAGGTGTGTTCCAGAGAGGCAGGGAAGGGTCTTGTTCAGAAAGGCAATGGGTAAACCAGGAAGATTGGTAGCATTGCTATTTAGGAAGATGGTGCCCCCAGAGCTGGTGCAGGAGTGGAGGGGAAACACCCCCTGTCCTGCCAGCCGTTGCCGTGTGTGTCATGCCAAAATACAGCGCTGTCCGCCCCTTAGAGAAGAGAATTGAACACCCGAAGCACAAACAACACTGCCAAATTAATGGACTTTTGCAATATTTGGTCTGAACCCATGAGGTTAACAATGTCACCACAAATGCCTTATCTCTATGCATCATGAAATGTCTCTGTAGCCTCCTCTGGGCTAGTTGCCTCCCATGAGAGTGATTGCTTGAAGCTGTAAAGGGAGCTAAAGGCTCAGGGCACAGATCACCCTGTGAGCCAAAGGACTTTCTCTGTTGCTTTTCCTCTTTCCCTAGCTGCTGTTACAATAAACATGCCGGCTCTGCCCTGTGCTGGAGGTTTAACCCGCAAGGTGCTGCCCCCTTGCCCAGCGGAAGGAGGTCTGTTGTTCATGGGAGACGGCAGATCCGTGCCCAACTCCCTTCTTTGCCAAGCTGATCCAGCTCATTCCTCCATCAGTCCCACGACACTGAACACAGTTAATGGCAGCTGGGGGCCCTGCAGATGCATGTGGACTTGAAATCTCCGGCACCCACCACACGAACAACGGCCCTGTCCCTTAGTCCCGCCGTGTGTCTGTGTATTATGGCACCCAGCGGCTATTGCCAGCCCCCGGCACCACATCATGAGCGCCAGGAGATGGACAAAGGTGACGGGCAGCAACTTGGGAGAGGCAGACCCCGCTCTGTGAGGATTTGCTGTCTGAAGTCCAGGAGACGGGGATGGGTGGGTGGGATGTAGCAAATGCTGACAGCAGAGCAAAAGGGAGGATCTAGGTGCCAATATCTGCTACTGGTAGCAAATGGTGCCAGGGAGCAGTCTTGGGACGAGCCTCGTAGGAGCCCATCCCTCGTGCTGCTCAGCAGATCAGAGGTTGAACTTCCTGGGTCAGAGGCCACCCCTGCTGCCTTTATTGCCCTGGTTTTCAACCCATTTCCCATTGTGGTCTGTATACAGTATTACCTGTATGGCCCGGGGATGTCACATGGGTTGCCGTCGTGTGTAGACTGGGCCACAAGCAGCCCACGGGCTGCGGGTTGAGAACTTCTGCTTTAATGTGATCCAGGAACCGGGCTGAGCCGCTGCTGCTCCCCCGTGGGGTGTGAGCAGGGAGCGCCCTTCCCTAGCGCCCCTCTGTGCCCGGCCGGGGGGAGGTTCTCCGGGCGGGGGCTGGAACCAGCCCCTCGGGCAGCCCCAGGCTCTGCCAACACCAGCTCCTGAGCTGCAGACTCCAGGTGAGTGGAGAGACGTTTGGGAAAGAGCTGGGGCTGGGCAGGAAAGTGACTCTGCACCAATGGCCCCTCCTCACCTCAGCTCTGCTCCCTGGCAGGGGTCTGCCAGTCCCAAAGCTGCTGCCCTCCCTGACACCCCCAGGCTCTTACCCAACCCCTCCTTCCTGGACAGGAGAGTCTGCTGTGCCAGATTTTTAATCAGGGATGTGGGGAACCCAGGATATCTGCAGCGTGACAAGGTGAAGAAGAGAGGATGTGGGAGGGATGGCCCTGAGTTGGGGAGCTGTGGGGTTATGGGAGAGCCAGGAAGTAACCAAGGAGGTGATGTCGTCATCATGAACAGATTGGATTCTGAACAGGAGGCCACAAGACAACAAACACATTTTACAGGCCACTATCCTCTGATCCCACTGAGGAGTACCAAAAGAGACTACACCATCTGCTCAAGAAACTCCCTAAAGATACACAGGAACAAATCCACACAGACACACCCCTAGAGCCCCGACCAGGGGTATTCTATCCGCTTCCCAAGATCCATAAACCTGGAAATCCTGGACGCCCCATCATCTCAGGCATCGGCACCCTGACAGCAGGATTGTCTGGCTATGTAGACTCCCTCCTCAGGCCCTACGCTACCAGCACTCCCAGCTACCTTCGAGACACCACTGACTTCCTGAGGAAACTACAATCCATCGGTGATCTTCCTGAAAACACCATCCTGGCCACTATGGATGTAGAAGCCTCCACACCATCATTCCACACAAAGATGGACGAGAAGCCGTCAGGAACAGTATCTCCGCTAATGTCACGGCAAGCCTGGTGGCTGAACTTTGTGACTTTGTCGTCACCCATAACTATTTCACATTTGGGGACGATTTGTCCCTTCAAATCAGCGGCACTGCTATGGGTACCCGCATGGCCCCACAGGATGCCAACATTTTTATGGCTGACTTAGAACAACGCTTCCTCATCTCTCGTCCCCTAACGCCCCTAATCTACTTGCGCTACGTTGATGATGTCATCATATGGACCCACAGGAAGGAGGCCCTTGAAAAATTCCCCTGGGACTTCAACAATTTCCATCCCACCATCAACCTCAGCCTGGACCAATCCACACAAGAGATCCACTTCCTGGACACTACCATGCAAACAAGTGATGGACACATAAACACCACCCTTGTTACTAGAAACTTACTGACCGCTATGCTTACCTACATGCCTCCGGCTTTCATCCAGAACACAGAGCACGATCCATCATCCACAACCAAACCCTAAGATACAACCACATTTGCTCCAATCCCTCAGACAGGGACAGACACCTTCAGGATCTCTTTCAAGCATACTTAAAACTACAATACCTACCTGGGGAAGTGAGGAAACAGATTGACAGAGCCAGATAGGTACCCAGAAATCACCTACTACAGGACAGGCCCAACAAGGAAAATAACAGAACGCCACGAGCCATCACCTTCAGCCTCCAGCTAAAACCTCTCCCAGTGCGTCATCAAGGATCTACAACCTATCCTGGAAGACAATCCCTCACTCTCAAAAACCTTGGCCAGTCCTCGCTTACAGACAGCCCCACAACTTGAGGCAAATACTCACCAGCAACTACACACCACACCACAGAAACACCAATCCAAGAACCATCCCCTGCAATAAACCCCGTTGCCAACTCTGTCCCTATATCTACTCAAGTGACATCATCACAGGACCTAACCACATCAGCCACACCATCAGGGGCTCATTCACCTGATGTCATATATGCCATCATGTGCCAGCAATGCCCCTCTGCCACGTACATTGGCCAAACCGGACAGTCTCTATGCAAAAGAATAAATGGAGACAAATCTGACATCAAGAATGGGAACTTTCACAAACCGGTGGGAGAGCACTTCAAACTCCCTGGACACTCAGTGACAAACTTGAAAGTTGCCATTCTTAAAAAAAACCCTTCAAAACCAGACTTCTGTGTGAAACTGCTGAGCTGGAATACATTGGCAAGTTTGATTGTATCGCACTCGGCCTGAATAAAGACTGGGAATGGCTGGCTCACTACAAAAGATTTTCTCCCTTTTCTGGTATTCACAGCTTCTCATCAACAGTTAGTAATGGGCCACATCCCCCCTGATTGTATTGGCCTCTGCACAGTAATGCTTCACACCCATCTCTGTAAGCATATATTTATTCCCCTGCCAAACTCCAGCTTGCGTTTCTGTATCCAAAGAAGTGGGCTGAAGCCCACAAAAACTTATGCTCTAATAAATGTGTTAGTCTTTAAGGTGCCGCAAGGATCCTCATTGTTTTTCCAGGAAGTAAAGTTATTATTTATATTATATAGCTAATATTATATCATTAATATATAGAATCATAGAATCATAGCTCTGGAAGGAACCTCGAGAGGTCATCAAGTCCAGTCCCCTGCACTCATGGCAGGTCCAGCACCATCTATAACATCCCCGACAGGCGTTTGTCTAACCTGCTCTTAAAAATCTCCAATGATGGAGATTCCACAACCTCCCTAGGCAATTTATTCCAGTGCTTCACCACCCTGACAGTTAGGGAATTTTTCCTAATGTCCAACCTAAACCTCCCTTGCTGCAATTTAAGCCCATTGCTTCTTGTCTTATCATCAGAGGTTAAGGAGAATAATTTTTTCCCTCCTCCTTGTAACAACCTTTTATGCACTTGAAAACTGTTCTCATGTCCCCTCTCAGTCTTCTCTTTTTCAGACTAAACCAACCCAATTCTTTCAATCTTCCCTCACAGCTCATGTTTTCTAGACCTTTAATCATTTTTGTCACTGTTCTCTGGACCATTTCCAATTTGTCCACATCTTTCCTGCAATGTGGTGCCCCGAACTGGACACGATGCTCCAGTTGAGGGCTAATCCGCACAGGGTAGAGTGGAAGAATTACTTCCCGTGTCTTGCTTATGACACTCCTACTAATACAGCCCAGAATGACGTTCCCTTTTTTTGCAACAGTGTCACGCTGCTGACTCATATTTAGCTTGTGGTCCACTATGACCCCTAGATCCCTTTCCGCAGCATTCCTTCCTAGGCCGTCATTTCCCATTCTGTATGTGTGTGGCTGATTGTTCCTTCCTAAGAGGAGTCCTTTGTATTTGTCCTTATTGAATTTCATCCTGTTTACCACTGACCATTTCTCCAGTTTGTCCAGATCATTTTAAATTTTCATCCTATCCTCGAAATCATAGAAATGATTAATATCACGGAATAAATGCCAACAGCCAGTGTTCCATATTGGGGATATGTGCAAATGTAAACCAGATTGACTGTGTAATGTTACACTCCATATTATTTATGGAAATATGCTTATGATATGGATCTGGCATAACTGAGATGTACTTTATGCAGAATGGCTCATGGAAGATATCATTGAAAAGGTTACGATTTGTTGAATGTGATTATCCAGTTTGTGTGACTGTATCATTTCTGTATCTGAAGTTAGAAATATTGACCATGTATCTGTATTTCCAATGGTTTACTTTGGGTGTCACCCACAACTAGACCTGCAGGTACAACAGTGACAAGCCAGACAGGCTGATGGCCCATTAGCAAAGACAATGGACTGTGAAGGGCTTAGTCTTCCTGTGGATGCTCCAGACAGCTTGAGAGTAATGGCTGCCACAGCCCTGCAGAGACCTGGGTCCGAGTCACCTGGTACTGGACCCTCCCCCCGCTTTTGAATGCCAGTGTTTTTCCACTGGAAGACAAAAGGTTCCCACCATACACAAGAGCTATATAAGGCAGGGGAGTGACATCCTCGTGGTTTTCCTGTGCCTCCCCACCCAAAGAGACACTGAAAAGCACCTGGAAGCAAGAACTGAACTGGGGGGAGAAGGGTTGAGCCCAGGCTGGAAGGGCATCTAGCTTGTGAGCAATAATACCTGAAATCTCAGGCTGCAGACAGATGCTGCTGGCTTTCAAGACTTTCTGTAATCTGCCTGTGACAATATTTAGGTTGATCAGGTATTTTGAGATACTAGGGAATTAGATTCAATATCTTTTCTCTGTCATGATTCTGAAGTGAACATTTTGATATTTTTTCTGATAAGTGCCTGTATAAAAAAAGGAAGTAGAAAGCTAATCAGAAAAGAAATATATTGTAGTTAATGCATCTGGATTCTGAATGTCTGCGGATTAATCCCCCGACCCTGTGGAGTAGGTACAAGAAATGGGGTCATGGATTTCACATTCTTAGTCCAGGGCTTTGTAGAGGAGACATGTATCATAAAGGAGACTACAGACCCATGATAGTGGCAGTGTGTAACTCTACGGGGAACAGTCAGCACCTCGGTCATCTAGATAACCCGTCTAGATCTAGGAATGCATGGTACCTGTAGGGAATAAACAGCAGAGCCCTCCTAGACCCTGTAATTTAAAAGAAACATGTCAAGAGACTTTCCTGAAGGTCCCGTCTCACCCCAGGAAGGCCCATTTTTGCATTCTTCTACTCTGCAGATGAATGATTCTGAGAAACTCAGACCCATGTTATTCCTCCTCGTGCAAAGCAAGAAACTCACAAGTAAACCATCATCCCCACTCAGCCTAGGTCAGGACATTGCATTTCAAACCTAGTGGAGACCATTATTGCTCCTGAATGTATCCATTTTATTAAATAATTTACTGCCCAGTCTAAATGAAAAGTCACAGAGAATAAGATAATAAAATTGTAGCTGCATGGCAGCAAAAGTCTCTTCTCTTCTCTATCGGTGCTCATACCATGTTCCTCCCCACAGTATCTGATCACCTTTCAGTCGTGTGATAAGCAACCTTCTGTCACATTTAATCCTTTCTGGGGGAGAAGCGTGTGCAGTGGAAGAGTTCTGCTATGTTTGTTGCGATAAGTGAACGTGTTGATAGGTATTTATACTAGAGAAAGCAAAGTCCAAGCACTAGGAGTAAATGATGGTCAGGTTGGTGATGATCCTTAGTTCCTGGGGGAGTTCATTGCACCACCTGAGCCCGGCCACAAAGACAGTTCTCTCTCCTGCACAAATAAACATTACAGTCATTGTGGCCTGTTTCATGGTGCTTGAGTTGCAATGCAAGTTGCTGTCTGTGGTCTTCATCACAGAGCTTTAGGGAGTTTTCATATAACCTCGGCTGAGGCCATGGAGCACCCAGGAGACAAGGACCAAGATCTTGAACATAATTTGACATTCGGTGGGCAGGCCATGCAGGGAGTGGAGGACAGGCGTGATATGCTCACAGGAGCTTGTGTTGCAGAGGAGATGCACTGCAGTGTTCTGTAGTAGCTGAAGGTCCCCCGGCATTGATGGTTTCATGGCCAGGCAGATCACATTGCTGCAACCCCGCTGAGGGGTGACAAAGCTGTAAGTAACTGAGGCCAGATGTTTGTCTGCCAGAAAGGAACAGTGTCTCCAAGCCAAGGGGAGATGATAGAGACCATTACTTGTGAATGCTGCTATGTCGGAGCTTAGTGTTAGCAAGTGCTCCTTGACTATGGCCTGAACTGACAAATTGTGTTGATGGAGGAGTCGATCAGAGGACAGTCAGAGGTTCTTGAAAAATCATAAACAAATCCCATCACAATGTGGGAATCTTATCTCAGCCTCTTGCCCTACACGACTCTGTTCCAGGAATGTGATTTATTCTCTACTTTATAACCATTGCATATCCTCATTAAACAGCCACTCCAGCCTGGCCTGATGCTCTGAGGTTCATGGTAAATGGCAAAGATGATATTCACTTGGCGAATCCCTAGTCAGGGCACTTTTAGGATTTCTTGCCTGTGTGCAGAAAGAATAGCAAATATGTCAGGCGACCAGATTGACTTAACAGGAAGGCCAAAGCATAGTTGGAGTTGCAAATAGCAAGGGATGTGAAGGGGAACAGGAAGGGCTTCTACAGGTATGTTAGCAAGCAGAAGGTCAGGGAAAGTGTGGGACCCTTACTGAATGGGGAGGCAACCTAGTGAGAAATGATGTGAAAAAAGCTGAAGTACTGAATGCTTTTTTTGCCTCGGTCTTCACAGACAAGGTCAGCTCCCAGACTGCTGCACTGGGAGCACAGTGTGGGGAGGAGGTAAGCAGCCCTCTGTGGTGAAAGAACAGGTTAAGGACTATTTAGAAAAGCTGGACATGCACAAGCCAATGGGGCCAGATGCAATGCATCCGAAAGTGCTAAAGGAGTTGGTTGATGTGATTGCAGAGCCATTGGCCATTATCTTTGAAAACTCGTGGCGATTGGGGGAGGTCCTGGACGACTGGAAAAAGGCAAATATAGTGCCCATCTTTTTAAAGGGAAGAAGGAGAATAGGGGGAACTACAGACTGGTCAGCCTCACCTCAGTCCCTGGAAAAATCATGGAGCAGGTCCTCAAGAACTCCATTTTGAAGCACTTGGACGAGAGGAAGCTGATCAGGAACAGTCAACATGGATTCACCAAGAGCAAATCATGCCTGACCAACCTGATTGCTTTCTAGGATGAGATAACTGGCTCTGTGGATATGGGGAAAGCGGTGAATGTGATATACCTTGACTTTTGCAAAGCTTTTGATACGGTCTCCGACTGTATTCTTGCCAACAATATAAAAAGTATGGGTAGGATGAATGGACTATAAGGTGGACAGAAAGCTGGGTAGATTATCGGGCTCAATGTGTAGTGATCAATGGCTCGATGTGTAGTTGGCAGCCGGTATCAAGTGAGTGACCCAGGGGCTGGTCCTGGGGCTGGTTTTGTTCAACATTTTCATTAATGATCTGTCTGGATGTTGGGTTGCATTGCACCCTCAGCAAGTTTGTGGATGACACTGAACTGGGGGGAGAGGTAGATATGCTGGAGGGTAGGGATAGGGTCCACAGTGACCTAGGCACATTGGAGGTTTGGGCTGAAAGAAATCTGATGAGCTTCAACAAGGAAAAGTGCAGAGTCCTGTACTTAGGATGGAAGAATCCCATGCACTGCTACAGGCTTGGGACCGACTGGCTAAGCAGCAGTTCTGCAGAAAAGACCTGGGGATTACAGTGGACGAGAAGCTGGAGATGAGTCCGCAGTGCGCCCTTGTTGCCAAGAAGGCCAACAGCATATTGGGCTGAATTAGTAGGAGCATTGCCAGCAGATGGAGGGAAATTATTATTCTCCTCTATTCAGCACTGGTGAGGCCACATCTGAAGTATTGTGCCCAGTTTTTGGGGACCCCACTACAGAAAGGATGTGGGTAAATTGGAGAGAGTCCAGCAAATGCCAACGGAGATAACTAGGGGGCTGGGGCACATGACTTATGAAGAGAGGCTGAGGGAACTGGGGTTATTTAGTCTGCAGAAGAGAAGAGTGAGGGGGGATTTGAGAGCAGCCTTCAACTACCTGAAGGGGGGTTCCAAAGAGGATGGAGCTCGGCTCTTCTCAGTGGTGGCAGAAGACAGAACAAGGAGCAATGGTCTCAAGTTGCAGGGGGGGAGATCTAGGTTCACTAGGAGGGTGGTGAAGCACTGGAATGGGTTACCTTGGGAGGTGGTGGAATCTCCCTCCTTAGAGGTTTTTAAGGTGCGGCTTGACAAAGCCCTGTTTGGGATGATTTAGTTGGTGTTGGTCCTGCTTTGAGCAGGGGGTTGGACTTGATGCCCTCCTGAGGTCTCTTCCAACCCTGATATTCTATGATTCTGATGTTTAATCAGGTGTGAGCTATAATGAATTTTGTTACCACAGTTCAGGGAGGCATTTACAGGGTTTCTCTCCTGTGTGTTTTCTCTGATGTGCAATAAGGTCTGAGCTCTTCCTGAAGCTTTTCCAAATATCACAGCATTTGAGGGGCTTCTCTCCAGTGTCACCCTCCAATGCCTATTAAAGCTGTCACTGCAGCTTTTCCCACACTCAGGGCATCTTTAAGGTTTCTCTCCCGTGTGTTTTCTCTTATGTGTGAGAAGGTTTGAACTGTACTGGAAGCTTTCTCCACAGGGTTGTTCTCCCGTGTGGATTCTCTGATGTACAACAAGCTGTGAGTGCCGGGCAAAGCTCGTCCCATACTGGGGGATTTGTAGGGCTTCAGTCCTCTGTGGATTCCCTGATGGTTAATGAGGGCGGTGCTGCGAGAGAAGCGTTTCCCACAGGCAGGGCATCCACAGGGTCTCCCTCCGGTGTGCTGTCTCTGATGTGAAAGAAGCTGGGAGCTCCGACCGAAGCTTTCCCTGCACTCGGCACATCGATAGCGTTTTTCTCCCGTGTGGATTGTCTGCTGTGCGGAGTAATATGGGCTGAAGTCCCAGCAAAGCTTTTCCCACAGTCACCAAGCACACTGGATCTGTCTCCAGTGGGGATTCTTTGGTTTTTCCAACCCCTCTGCTCCGGTGAGTGGATTCACCCTGTCTCTGCCCCGGCTGTTTCCCTGTTGCCCTGTGTTGTGGGCTGAGTCTTCCAAGTTCTTCCCATCCCTGGTCTCCAGCAAACGTTCCCTTTGGCTCTTCCCAAACTGTCCTGTGCGGTTCCACTTCCTCAGGACTCCCAGTGACAGAGTGATTTCATACAGATGCCTTCACTTCCCCTCTAGGTCATGGGTTTGCTTTCTGCTTTGTGGTTTGTTTGTTTGTTTGTTTACCAGTGTAACCCCCAAGGAGATGACCTGAGGCTCTGCCTGCTCCGGGAGGGGCACTGTCCCTGGCAGGGAGGGGGAGCCAAGGCAGACTCAGAGAGGCCCTTCCCAGGAAGCTCAGGAAAGGGGAGAAGCCATTTTTGGAGTCAGTCTGGAGCCAGGCAGGGCAAGGGCAGGCCTGGCTGTGTGGGGTGCTGGGGAGTCCCAAGCCCGCATGCAGGGTTCCCCCAAGAACTGGCCTCTAGTTGACAGCAAGATCCCTCCGCTGGGCTTTTCCCTCTCCACTGATGACTCCCAGTTTGTAGAGTTTTGCTGGGAAACTTCCCCAGCCAGGCTGAGTTCGCCCCCAGCTCCCTAGGGGAGACCAGTCACCACAGGGCCAGCTCTGCTCCGGCTGCTAGTCCAGGGCTGGCCTGCCGGGAGTGTGCCTGGACGCTGGGCTAGGAGACAACAGTTTGGAGTTTAGTCCAGTTCTGTAATCTGCACCTTGAGCCCTGCACGCACCCCTGTGTGGTGAGTTGAAATCCCGGGACAAAGCCACCTGATTCCTGCCTGAAGAGGCTCCCTGCCAGCAGAGATCAGCCCCTCTGCTGTGACCAAGGGGTTCAGAGTCATTTCTGAACCTGAGGATCATTCATGGAGTTTGTGAGTGCACCATCTTTTAGTTCGTCAGTCCGGGAATTTGTTTTGGGGACCCCCTACTCCCTGAACTGTGTCCTCAGGACAGAGAGTATGGGTTTCGGGATTTTATCACCGGCTGCATAGTAAACCTGTGGAGGGCCTGACCACCTCCTCCCACTTGTGAGTCCTTTGGGCTGTACTGAGCCCAGTCAGCCACCCTGCTAAACCACTGCAGGGAAGATATCGTGGGCATAGGTCATCAAGGGCCCCAACAAAGCACACGTACCAATGGGACACTGATCTTACATTGGCTACATCAGGTCACGTGACTGGGGAAAGTCACGGGTATTGTCAGCATGGGCACGAAGAATAGTGTTTCACCCTGTTATATTTGTCTCCGGTTTATATAATTACTGTGTTGAGTATATTCTATGTATTTGTGTGATTTCTTGGGAGTCTCCAACTTTCTGGCAGGTAAGTGGGGGTTACCCTGGGGTTGGCATTTTCCTCCCAAGCCGCTCTGGGGACCCTGCCAGGAAGGAGTGAGGGTGGAGGAGGCATCGCCAAATACATTCACAGGGAAACACAAAGAAGATACACCCTGCTGGATGGGTGGCGGGATCCAGAAGAACCCAGACCTGTCCATCAAAACCTGTAAGCAGACTGGCGTAAAAGAAGGTGACCGGGTGGAGAGGGGGCGTGACACGAATACAAGAAACACTAGATGGAGACAGACAGAGGAGCCCAAGGAAGCAATGAGACAACACTGGTCAGCACGATAAGCTGTGATGACAGGACACCAGCACCCTCACCATCGTCAGGTTTTTTGCAGACACCTTGGAGGGATTTGAAGGAGGCTAATAAGGACTCTGGAGTTCCACTCCCTACGGCTAAAGTATGATACTTGACACCCTGCGAGGTCCTGCATTTAGCCGCATGGAGTGGAAATCCATCAACCTCATGAAGAGACTTGCGCAAGTGCAGCCTTGTTATCCCTAGCCTGATTCTTGCTTCATATTTACACCCGCCTCTGGAAATTTCCACTCCGTGCCTCCGACGACGGGGGTATTCGCCCATGAAAGCTCATGCTCCAGGACGTCTGTTAGACTACGAGGTGCCACAGGACTCTTGGCCGCTTTTAAGTGGTTACTAACATGTCAACTTTGCACCTTTCCCCAGATTCAAAGCTGTTAAGAACAGAAGGCCCCATTCTGATCAGCTCACCTGGCCTTTGAGAAAGGCTAGATTAGGAAAGTGAGACACGAGGGGACATTTTAAGGAATGATTGGTTGTGAACCCTATATTTAGCCAATTTTCCCCCAGAAAATTCAGCTGCCCTGTGAGTGCTGTTGGGCCGGAGCTGGAGTCTCTGTGTGAGGATCACACTGCGGGAGAGGCAGGTCAGTCCTGCTCTTTGTGCATTTTCCAGCACAGGCTGGGGACAGAACCAGGACTCAGGACCCCGGAGACAGGAGCTGGAGGACAGGTCTGCCAGGAGGTCGCTGCTGCCCTCTGCTGGCTCCAGGACGCGTCACACACCCCTCCCCGCACTCCAGATCCCTCTGCCCACAGAACTGTCCTTTATCCTGTGTTTACCATCGGGGCCATGGGCATGAACCAGGGTCCCGCTGCGCTCGGCGCTGTACAAACACAGAACAGACTATCCCTGGTTTCTTCGTCAGGCGCTATTAAACTGTCTTAGTTGCATTACAGTTTGACCAGCATTGGCTGTGATTATGAAGGCAAAAGCCGTGTTATAATGGGGGCTGGGAGGCAGGAATTATGGGGGGAGCTGGTCAAATCCTGGAATTTCTATTTTAGGGGGAATTTTAACATATTGAAATTTGCTTTTGATCCAATTCAGAATGAAAACAAATATTTCTGAAACTGCCAATTAGAGAGAATTAAAAAAATCATAATTTTAGAAAATATAACAATTTTGAAATTTCATTTAGTTATTTTAGAAGATTATTTTTACATGGTTTCTTGTATTTAATGGCTACTACGGACATATCAGAACAGACTATGTAAAACATTCTCTTTTATAAAATCATTAAGGGCAGCTGCTACTTAGGTACCAGTAAAAACATTTTAACTTTCTAGATCAATGGGTCTCAAACTGTGGTTTGGGACCCCAAAGTGGGCTGCGAACCCATTTTAGTGGGGTCACCAGGCTGGCTTAGACATGCCTGAGGGCTTCGGTGAATGGACTCAGGTTACAGGACCCCTGCCTGGGGCTGAAGCAGTGGGGACCCAGAGCAGTGGGGCTCAGGCAGGCTTGGACTTCGGCCCCCCCTCCTGGGGACATGTCGTAGTTTTTGTTGTCAGAAAGGGGTCATGGTGCAGTGAAGTTGGAGAACTCCTGTTCTAGATCAAACATCCCCTGTCAGCCGCTCCCTCACCCAGAGCCCCTGGCTGCCTGACACCGGCACAGTCGTCCTCACGGCCACAACAGAGTGAAACCACCGGATCACAGCAGCTGCAAGAGCTGAGAGGAGGCAGCCCCAGCTCCTGGGAGACCGCAGGGGGGTATGGATGAGCCTGGAGTGGGCTCCGGGGTGGGGGATATGGACAGGGAGCTCCCCAACCAACACCAGGCCCCCCCATCCCCACACCAACTAGTGCAAATCGCTGTCCACGCAGCTCAGACGCTAATCATCTCTTAAAGGAAGATTTGAGGGGGATTTTTGACCTTTCAACTCTGGAGAAATAGGGGTAGTAAGGGTACAAGGCCCTGCCCAGAGTGAGCTGTTTGATGCCAGCTCACGCCCTGCGATGGGCCAGGAATCAGCTCCCTTTTGGGTGAAGGTGCCTGGCTCAGAGGCATCTTTAAGCCCAGCCACCCATGAGCAGAGGGGAAGGCTATAAAGTTTGCACTGGCTGCTCCTGTGCTCTCTGCCACCAGGAGAGATGAACCCTGGGCACCAAGCACCCAAATTCCCCAGGGAGGAGCCACCAGCACGTCCCCGTTACACTGTGGTACGATCCAGTCTCACCCCGGAGGTGAGAGTTAAACCCAGCAAGCCCTGCAGGCTGCATGGGACAGGCAGAGGGGCTTGGCCCAGTCTGTGGGGGTCCCTTGAGGGGTCTCCAGGCCATCTGTGCCTCTCACCTGCCGCCCTCCCCAGCCTGCGGTGGGTCCAGGCAGCCCCAGGACGGGGGAAGGAACAAGGCAGCTCCCCTGCTGTGCTCCTGAGCGCAGGGAGGAATGCCAGGGGCAGCTGCAGCATCACTCCCCGGGACAGACCCAGGAACGTCACAGAGCGACTGGACCGGGAGGGAGGACGGACCCGCTGCCCTGGCGTGTCTGCAAGGCTCTGACTGGGCGCCCGCGGGAGTTTGAGTTAAAAGTTGCTTCTGCTGATAAGCAGAAATTATAAGGTTTTGCTGTTGCTCGAGAAATTGCTTTAGCCCATGAGGGGTTATGATTGGTGAGACGTCTAGTCATGCTTTGAGTAAAACACTTGGCGAAGAAGGTATTGTAAGAAGAACTCTCATTTTAACTCGATCCGGAGGGTGAGAAAACAAGCTCATTGGAACGTAACTCGGGGATTCGGCTCAAGACCAGAATGGCTCGGATTTTTAACCCTTGCATGACCAGACTGCGGAGAAGCCAGAGCCCCAGATGACACAACGCTGACTGGCCATTAGGAGAGGTCTGTCTGCTTTATTGGGAGTGGTGAGCATTAGATGCTCGGTGAGTGCATTCTGCTGATCAGCTGCTGATTGCTAACAAATACATGTACATGTTTAAGAATATTCACAGTGTCATAAAGGCTCTTTCACTGGAAAAAGGTCCTGTTAACCCGTAGAGGGTCACTGTACCCCGAGGGGGAGGAGAGAGCTGTAAACTGTGAGGGCAAAAGAGGTGGTCTTAAGTGGGGTTCCCCAGGGATCTGTTCTGGCTCTAGCGTTTAACATCGTTATTAATGACCTGGATGTAGGTTCAGAGAGCAGACTGATCAATGCTGCAGATGACACAAAGCTGCGGGGTGGGGGGAAGGAGGTTGCCAGCACTTTGGAGGATACAGCTAAAATTCAGAGGGACTTGGATAAACTGGAGAACTGGGCAACAGACGACAAAATGAAATTCAACAAAGGCCAGTGTGAGGTGCGCCACGTAGGGAAGGAAAACCAGATGCACAAATACAGAATGAGGCAAACTGGCTCGGCAGCAGCGGTGCTGAGAAGATCTGGGAGTGGTGGTGGGTGGGTGTTTGTTCGTGGAAAGGCTTGAATCATAAAAGATGAAGAGTTCAGGTGTACTAAGTGTTTCTTTCAAACTCTGATACTGATGGTAAATAAACCACAAACGGCTGAAAAAGTTTTGAATCTGTTTCTCTCTCTCTGTGCAGATACGCCTACAATAACTGTATTTGACAAAACTCACACAAAACTTAAACCTGTTGCCTGAAAGTATTTTTAATGCTAATAGTTGCATCTATTTGACATTTTTCTAAACACTTTCTCAACGGTTCAGATAAATTACATCTTTCTTGGAGACAAGTATCGGGGGGAGCCGTGTTAGCCTGTATCCCCAAAAACAACGAGGAGTCCGATGGCACCTTAAAGACTGTTGCCAGCACCCAGTGCCCAGAGGCCAAACAACAGCAGGGGTTCGTTACACGGTGTGCGTCACTCAATAATCACAACGGGGTGGAGAAGCAGAAAAGTTTATTTGCAGCTGCAAACAAAGTGTAGGGAGAATAGAATCTCAAATCCTGCACCCAGAGCAGGTCATTACACACACTTTTATATTCCTTAATGCTACTGCACTACACATCAGCCAATTAAAACTTTACACAAATACTCTGCCTTCCTTATCTGGGTTACAACAATGTTTACTTCCTGCAACCGCTAACAAGCATTCCTAGCAACTTAAACAACCAGCACGTCCTGCCTGGCCTTGTAGTTCTCTCTCCTATTATCTTTAACTTGGCGTCAGCAAACCTTACACTATAAGGCATTATCTGCGGCTGCAACATTGTTTTAAGAGCAAAAGAGCTTACTCAAACCAGCCAGGCCTAAATTCTATTAAGGGGCGTTGAGAAGAAGCCCTTCGGCCTTCAGCAGGGAGACTTCCTCGACCCTTATTGCCTTCCATCCCCTCGACTTAACTAGTGGCCATGCCCTGGGGTCTCCAAGAAGACTAACCGATTTATTTGGGCATAAGCTTTCGTGGGCCCATGAAAGCTTATGCCCAAACAAATCGGTTAGTCTTTAAGGTGCCACCAGACTCCTCATTATCTTTCTTGGAGGTTATTTTCAGGCTATACTATGGCTTGATTTTATTTTTCATTTAATGCACTAAGAATATAAACAATATAGGCCCTGGGCACATTTCACAGCACTGCAGGCGGTCGTTGAACAGGGCACTTGTGGTGTGAAAAATGTTTCTCTTGAGTCTGGACCGTGGCTATATCGTGACCAAGAAATTTGGACCTTGACAAAAAATAATTATCTACCCCGGCATTAAGGGCTGCTCTGAAGAGGACGGTGATCAAGTGTTCTCCAGGTGCACTGACAGTAGGAGACGGGGGATTTAGGTTAGACATTAGGAAAACTCTCTAGCTCTAAGGACAGTTCAGTGTGGGACAGGTTGTCACAGACTCACAGGCCAGTGCCCTCTTGGCTCCGTATGGGAACCGGCCTTTCAGAGTATTGAGCCTACATGAGGTCACACTCTTTGCTCAGGGTTTAAGCTGTAGGCTTCTCCTCCGCCTCCCAGTACCGCCCGTCTGAGCCTCCAGCATGCCTGCCTCTCTTGAGCCTGCAGCGATTCTCAGCCAGCGCAGCACAGAAGGGTTTATTGTACATCTGGAGCAGATTACAAGACCTTCTCAGGGGCGTTCATCAGGGTCTGTCCCCATCCAGGTGGGCTCAGGCCGCTCTTTGTTCCCAGACCAGAAGTGAATCCTCCTTTCTGCGGCCCACCCCATATCACCTCCAAGGCCCCACTTCCATCTGTCTTCCTTCCCGGGCAAACAGGTCTCCAGGTGACTCTCTCTTCAACTCTTTGTTCTCTCCGCTGCCCATAACTGGCTGGCTCCAAGTTGGGATGGGCCTTCAAGTCATCAGTCGCTAAGTTACAAAGTGCCCAGGCCATGGTCTGGGGTCCAGGCTGCTAGACTGGGTCACACTTGGTCCTCTACAACAGCAGACACCCCACCTCCCACCTGGGTTAGACATGCAGCACACGGGGGAAACTGAGGCACACAGTATACATACGCAACGTTAGGAAAATACCCCACTTCGTCACACAGGTTGCCTAGAGAGGATGTGGAATCCCCGTCGTTGGAGGTTTTTAAGGACAGGTTGGACAAACACCTGTCAGGGATGGTCTAGGTTAACTTGGTGCTGCCTGAGATCGGGGCTGGACTTGATGATCTATTGAGGGCCCTTCTAGCCCAGCATTTCTATGGCTCTATGAATGGTGAAAAGGACATTAGAGGCACTTACAAACTAAACGCAGACACTTATTCCTGTCCAACAGACGTCCTCAGCTGATGATGGCAACAGCGCGACCAGCTGCGAGTAGACCCGGCCATTTACCGTGTTATAATCATGAAATTCGACAGAAAAAAAAGCCGTCCCCACCACAGATGCACAAGCAGTTACTGCTGACAGACCTAGCTCACCGCACCGCGCAGCCAGAGGACGGCGTGCCCACACTGAATGGGGCAAACACTGAACTCTGACTAACAGAGTTTTTATCCATTAAAATGTTGGAAATTATTTTGTGCAAATAAAACATTATTACAGAAAACTATGACACCTGAAAAGCAAAACATGGTTCAGTGAGCAGAGAGACGAGGCCAGAAATCCCACACGGGACCCTCCAATTGCCAGAGAAAAGCTAGGGAGGGGTTGACTGGTTCTTGTAGGGAGACAGAGCAGAGCTCATCCGTCTTTCTCTCGGGGGTCCCCTCAGGCCGTGGCACGGACTCCACCAGGCTCAGTTAAGCTGCAGAAGTTAAACACAGGCAACGTCTGTCAAAGGGAACCTGCCATCATGTTTTGCAATGACAGTGCAGGCTGCGGTCGGGGCGGTCGCCCTAGTGGCTGCAGGGTTCAGTGGATAAAATCTCTAACCCCGCTGACAAAGCTTGTAGCTCCAGGGTCAGAGACCCGGGTTCCTGGAGCCCGAAGGGCTGGGCTCTGTCCCTGCTGCTTCCTCCCTGCAGTGCACTGGAGACTGTTCTCTGAAGCAGCTGGAGTTATCCTTGCAAAAGCTGAGCTCAGCCCACGCTGTACCAGCAGCCACAGAGAAATCCCTCTCACTAGCATCTTTCACACCTAAAGTCATCGCAGCGAAAACAAGGGGGATTTGGCTGCAAACCTGTTCCTGCACCCCCAGTGTGAATAAAAGGGAAATAAGAGATCCCAAACTCCCCTGTTCTGCTCCTTGGGGCTGGTTTGCTAGAGGGGACGGGCCAGGGAGACTCAGGGTCCAATGACTTGGACTGGGTCTCTCTCTCTCCAGAGGCCTCAGTGAGAGCAGTGAACCCCTAGGCTAGAGCCCCCCTCACTTACCCTTGGCAGATAGGTCAGAGCCACTAGATCCTTGGTCGTTTGCTGTGCAGAGGCGGAGGAGAAGAGAGAGTATATTAGCGTCTCTCACAAGGCAGGGTTTCAGCGTAGTTAGTAGATACGGGGACTCCTATCCAAAGGGAACAGTCATCACCTCACTCTTCCCGAGCAGTGAGCTGGTTGGTGCACAGATCAGTCTACAGGGCAGCTGCCCAGGATTTCCATTATTCACGTGCGAAAAACGTCACCATTGTAGGGGGACAGCACTGCTCTGTGCTCTTCATGCCTCGTCAGAACGGGAGCCCAGACTACTCAACATTCAACGGCGGGCAAAGCAGGAGATGCTGGGCTAAGGATACTCCTGCTAAACAACCTCAACTCTGCCTCCTTTGGTCTGTGCCCAGAGGGGTCCCTCACGCAGACCACAGATGTTACCCTCCCCCCGCCAATGAACAGCAATTCCCGCCTTAATCAATGGCGCTGCACCGAACAATGTGGACGGTATGAAGAGGAATGCAGATTTGGGGCGGTGCTGGGCACACAGACAAGGTCAAGTTTGGTTTGGCATGGTGCTGGTCTACTTCCTGTTCCTATTCCCAGACCCACTGGGGCAGAGTTTGAGTTGCGTGGGAAGCATCATAATTAAGACCTTACCAAATTCACGGTCGGTTTTGGTCAATTTCAGTCACAGGATGTAAAAAATTGTCATTTTCATCATTTCAGCTATTTAAATCTGAAATTTCACAGTGTTGTACCTGTAGGGTCCTGACCAAAAAGGGGCTGGGGGGAGGGGGGCAGCAAGGTTATTGTCGATGGGTCACGGCATTGCCACCCTTACGTTTAGGGTGCTGCTGGGGGGGCACTGCCTTCAGGGCTGGGTGCCTGGCCAGCAGCCACCGTTCTCTGGCTCCCCAGCTCTGAAGGCAGCACGGAAGTAAGGGTGGCAATACTGTGATCCCCTCCAATAACCTTGCAAACCCCCTCCGCCCCCCACAACCCTCTTCTGGGTCTGGACCCCCAGTTAGAGAAATGCTGGTCTCCCCGGTGAAATCTCTATAGATTTCATGGTCTGTGATGCATTTTTTATGGCTGTGAATTTGGCCATAATATCTCTGCATATCCTGGTTTGCAAACCTTTGACTTCTGGGAATTAAACACTCCCATTCTGAAAGGACACAGGGAGCCCAGGGCAGGGCTGAGCACCTGCCACCTTAACTCCCCATTAACAAAGCTCTTGCATGTGAATTTCTGTTGTTCTGGAGTAACGAGGAGGAGGGAGGGAGGCACGACTGAGGGCCAGCTGCAGGAGGTAGGGTGGTGCTCTGCGGAGGTTTTGTTGGCACTTCTCAAACCCCCTCCGTTACCTGCTGGGGGACCCCTGAGAGCATAGAGAGAGAGCTGGATGACTACACCCTAGCAGGGCCCGGCAGATCTGTGCACTTTATACTGGCTCTTCATACCAGACATTAGAGGGCCTCAGATGCAGTCAATAACGTATGTAAATATTTCCCATAATTTTTAGTCTTGGTTCTGTTGATAAAGCTAATTACAGGAGACAACTGAGGAGGGGATTTGAACTTGTTGTAATCGAGGCGACAGAGTGGTGCTGATCTGAAGTCAGTGGAAAGACTCCCATTGGCTTCAACAGGCTTTGGATCAGGCCCAGATTTCACAAGCACCAAACCAACTTTCAGGTAAGTCAAAAGTGTAACATTAAAAGCAGGTCAGACACCTTCAGGGTCACACTCAGCCACACACAGCACAGCTCTAGGGGGATAATAATTCAGCCCAAAACCACCGTATACATTCCTGACTATCGCCTTGTCTACACTACTAAAATTGGGACCCATGCCCGCAAGCCATGCAGTTCCACCAGAGAGAGCAGGGGTGGAGCAATTGAGGAGATGGGGTTCAGGTGTTTTTAACCCTTGTATCATCTAGGACTTCCTCGGAGCAAGGTTAGAGAACATGTGTCTACAGCCACTCTACACTACTGAAGAAGACCTCTGCTGGGAAAACAACACAGCAGGGCACAGATTATCCAACAAATTCTTGGAATGTATTGGAGACAATTTTTCTTTCAGAATGTGGAGAAAGCTATTAGGGGAGAGGCTGTTCTAGATTTGGCTTTGACAAATAGTGAGGAACTGGTTGAGAATTTGAAAGTGGAAGGAAGCTTGGGTGAATGTGATCATGAAATGACAGAATTCATGATTCTAAAGAATGGTAGGAGGGAAAACAACACAATAAAATAATGGATTTCAAGAAGGCAGACTTTAGCAGCTCCCTGAGTTTACTAAGGTAAGATCCCATGGGAAGCAAGTCTAAGGGGAAAAACAATTCCGGAGAGTTGAAAAGTTCTCAAGGAGACATTATCAAGAGCACAAGTGCAAATTATCCCACTGCACAGGAAAGAAATGAAGGATGGCAAGAGACCACACTGGCTTAACCAGGAGATCTTCAATGATCTAAAAATCAAAAGAGTGTCCTACACAAAGTGGAAGCTAGATCAAACTACAAAGGAAAACTGTAAACAAATAACACAAGTATGTAGGGGGAAAATTGGAAAGGCCAAGGTGCAAAACGAGATCAAACTAGCTAGAGACATAAAGGGTAACAAGAAAACATTCTACAAATACACTAGAAGCAAGAGGAAGATCAAGGACAAGGTAGGCCCATTAGTCAATGAGGAAGGAAAGACAATAACAGAATATGTGAAAATGGGAAAAGGGCTAAATGACTTTTTTGTTTCAGTTTTCACCCAAACGTGTCATAGCGATTGGATGTCTGACATAGTGAACACCAGTGAAATTGAGGTAGAATCTGAGGCTAAAATAGGGAAAGAACAAGTTAAAAATTATTTAGACAAGTTAGAGGTCTTCAAGTCACCAAGGCCTGATGAAAAGTATCCTAGAATAGTCAAGGAACTGACAGAGGAGATATCTGAGTCAATAGCTCTGAAAAGTCATGGAAGATGGGAGAGAGGACTGGAAGAGGTGGTTAAGCACTGGAATAAATTGCCTAGAGAGGTTGTGGAATCTCCCTCATTGGAGGGTTTTAAGAGCAGGTTACTCAGGGATGGTCTAGATAATACCTAGTCCTGCCATGAGTGCAGGGAACAGGACGAGGTGTCCTCTTGAGGTCCCTTCCAGTCCTACGATTCTATGGTACTAGAGCAATAGTTGGAGATTTCCCTAAAATCCTCAGTGTAGACAAGGCCTATGAGTGGGAGCGAGGATCTCCTGTCAGTGCTTCCAGGCTAAAATCCACAAGCAAATACTGATGGCTGTTCAGAGATGGCCACTTGAAAAGAGGCGATGGGTCTCTTGTCACTTACCCTGAGCTACAGCATAGCCGTCTCCCTTCTTCCCTGCAGAGAGAAGGCAAATTTCAGTGAATGCAGCTCCCAAGGCAGGAACCGACTCCGATCTGTGTCCACAGCTCAGAAACCAGGCCCCTGGCCCAGCACAGCCCCCTGGAGCTCAGTAATGGACTCAAGGTCCCAGGCGCTCACAATTGGCAGGAGAGAAAGACACAATGAGACTGTTTCCAAAGACCTCGGCGCACTGGGTGCTGAGCTCTTTGGAAAACCTAGCCCCATCTAAACTGTAACCCACACCCAGTTTCTGGGTCTGGCCTTCCAGCAGCTCCCATTGGGGGTCATTAGCTCAGTCCCGCAATGGGGCAGTTACACCGGACTGACACAGGCTCCTGTACTGCTGTTGCCCTTAGGCGGGTGTGCAGGGCCCGGCAAGTCCAGAGAATCCCCCCATCCCAGGCTCTTTACCTGGGCGTTTCTTTTTCCAGACGACTACTCCGATTATAGCACCACCCAGGACAACTGCAGTGATAACTCCAGCCACAGTGGGAATCAGATTATTTGGTTCTGAAATGGAATGGAAAGAATGATCAATGGGGAAAAATCCCCCTCCCCCCACCTCTAAAATCCCCCTTTCATCCCACTGCAGGGATCCGTCAGTCAGCTCCCCAAGTTAGGGCTGAGTCCTGCAACCCTCCACCCCTTCCACTGCAGCCACCATGCATTGCACCCCACCATAGGAAGTCCTGGACACAGTCTCTACCACTTCAAGTCATAATAAATATTTAGCACTTAAACTCGAAGACTTTTATAACATTAACCAATCCTCAGAACTGTGGGAGAGCATGGATGTCAGTATCATCCCTACACGGGAAAGGGGGGAGACTTGCTGAAGATCACACAGTGAGGCAGTGCAAGAGCCAGGAATCGACCCCAGGAATCCTGGCTCTCAGCCCCTCCTGCTCTAACCCCCCTAACCCCAACTCCCCTTCCAGAGACAGAACCCAGGAGTCCTGGCTCCCAGCCCCTAACCCCCCTTGACAACGCTGACTTTTATGACTAATGGAACAGTCCCACTGTGGGAATCTGGTGCCAAACTGGAAACTGACCTCAAAGCTCTGGATTTCCCTGCCATGAATGGAGTTACAGACACAATGCGTGTTTTTTGAGGGGGCAGGAAGTGAAGAGGGGAGGATAGAAATATTAATACTGTTTTTGGTTTATATAAACCTGTTAAACCCCACGTTCTGTATACACTTTCAGTTTCATTAATCAGCTTCTCCTGTTGTCTGAAAGAGCCACATGATAATACAGCAAAAAGAAAAATATTTCGAAGAGAATAAGGAAATGTGGGTTATGACACAAAAATTGGCAAGGGACGTGGGAGCAGGATCGTGATGTGAAACCGTCTGCTGACGAGAGTCCCGGTGCACATTGCCCGCTCAGAAATCGTTTGCACTTCCAAATGTTGCATTTTTCCCCATCCCAATTAACCAAGCAAAAAGATGGCTGGAAGGGAGCTCCATCTGTAATAAATTATTCCTAGACTTTCTTGTGCTAGGGGCATAGGAGTCTCTCCCCCGTGATGCAGGGCTCTAATCTGCCTCCTCGCTCCATTCCAAGGCCATACCTCCCTTCCAGCATCACTGCGCACAGAAACAAGCTGCTCCCAACATTAAACCTCTCTCTCTGGCCACATGGGCAAGAATGAAGAGCCCATAGAGCCGTGTTTCTGAGAACCTGCTGAATCAGGGGACCGGAAGGGACCTCGAGAGGTCATCTAGTCCCGTCCCCTGCACTCATGGCAGGACCACAAGTGCATGAAGTTGAGACCGATGTGGAAGTATATAAAGGGAATTTGGATGCAGGCCTCTGAAATGAACAGAAGTCAGGCTAACTCTAGCTTTAATAACGCAAGATTTGTGGAAGCGGGGATAGTGCGAAGCGAGTGGAAAAGAACTGTGAAAGAGGCTGTTGTGACCTTGTATTAGATAAGAATAGAACGTAGACTATAAGAGAAATTGAGCAAAATGAGATATCATGAAGGAATATGTATAAACAATATGCAGCTGTTGCTTATTATTGTCTGTAATAAAGGTATAAATACTTGCTCTAATTGTTTATCTGTAGAGAGACCTGCCTAGGTGTGGGAAACCCTGTGTCCTAGGGCATTCTCTCCCTCTGTGCAATTGCTTGAGATAATAAAGTGTATCTGACTTGCTGCACCCAACCTGAGAGTGAGAACTGTGTTTTTCTCTGACACCGGGCTGCAAGCTGAAGCAAGACCAATTCTGTCTGGAAATAAGGGGCAGATCTGAGCTTCCCCTGGGATGTGGTAAATTCTCCATCCCTTGGAGACTTTACATCTGGAATGGGCATCTCTTTCTGAAGGATGAGCTCTAGTTTGCTCACAGATGACCAGACTGGATGCTGGGGTCCCTGGTGTGATTCCCCCCTGCCCTGGGCTATGCAGGAGCTCAGATCAGATGATTAGAATGGTCCCTTCAGGCCTTAATGTCCGATTACTAATCTTCTCCCTTCAGAGACACTGTATTGCTGAGATGTATCGAACAGCCCCAGAGGCAGCAAACTGGAGAGCAAGGCATGAGCCCCAGGCACTGTGGGTCCCAACTCCAGCACAAGAACTTGATGCAGAGGGACAGGGCCAAAGGGGACAGGGCCTCACAGACCCTGAGGAAATTCCAGCTTCAGCCTAGAAATCCAAATGAGAATTTTTCAGGGGTTGAGTTTAACGGATTCCCCCTCTCCCACAAGGAAAAAAGAGACACACACACAAATGCCTTACCCCAGGAGACGGAGAGTGGCTCTGATAGGCTTTCATGCTCCACGTGACATGAATAATGGCCTTTGATCTTGGGATCAATCTCCATTGTCACCCAGGTCTGGTAGGTCCCGTCCCCACTGGGTAGGATGCCTTCAGAGTAGGTCTCTTGCTGTCTGCTCTCCCCATTTCTCAGCCAGGTCACGGTGATGTCCCGGGGGTAGAACCCACTGACCTTACAGGAGAGGGTGATAAGGCCATCATGAGATGACCTGTCGCTCACTCTAGCTGTTGGGCGCACTGGGAAAAAGAAGAAATTGAAGTTAGTTATTTTCAACCACAGTGACACAAGTACCTTGAAAGGCTTCACTAAGCTCCAGATACAGGTGTCAATCATGTGCTAGGTTTGTGCCCATCTCCTCTCAGTCCCTGGATATGAAAGAGAGAAGAATCTTGCCCTGGCCAGGGAGCAAAAAAATGAACTAGATAAAATGACCAATTAAAGATGGAAAGGGCCCATTAAACAAAAAGTGACAGTGCTAAATTGCCCCTCAAATTAACTAATATTAATTGGCTAATTTCTTGTAGGTTGTTACCAAATCTATTTACCCCAATATTATGGATTTCAAATGCATTTACTCTTATGTTGAAAAATCAGTTTCCCAGCCCGTTGGCACTGAAATATACATTAGACTGCTGTGTATGGCTTTTACTTCTTGGCATTTGTAAAGATGGCAATTGACAAGATAAAGTTCTGCTGAGGTTCCTGAGAGAAATAAGTAACTAGTATGTTGCAAAAAACTGGGTACAAATTTCAAGTAACTTTGAACAGCAAGTGCAAACTGTTTGGGAAGGGAAAGATTAGGGTGTGTAATGATGCTAACTAATCTGGGAAATGTGTGTACATGGTAACACACAAGGTACATATGTGGGTAATAGCGAGTTAACATTTTGAAGCAGACTACGCTGCAACTGTCCTCCTGAGTCGGAGTGGTAAAGCATTTAACCTCTTCCCTTCTATGTTTGTGCTGATTAATCTTTACTGAAAAAGCTCTGATAAATTTGAGTGTGATTATCAGATGTCTTATTGATAAAAGAATCAAGGAATAAGTAAGAGGGTGTTGCAGCAAAGGTAGGTCTTGAGGGGGAAAACTTTAAGGTCAAGGGGTGCCTTCTTCCAGATTAGTATGGGGAGGGCAATTCCACATGTAGGGGATGGCATGGAAGAAAGCACATAAATGACTGTGGGAGAAGTTTGGACAAAGGCAACAAGAACAAAGCTACCGTCAATGGTGGAACAGAGGGGCTGGGGGTAACATAAGAAAATATGATGGTGCAGACAGTGAATGAGGAAGAATTACATGGTGAATGAAGCTGGTGTCCAGAGAAGCGGTGGCTCTTCCATAATTAAGTAAAGTGCTCTAACATGCACACACATTGGCAGATTGCCTTGATAACTACTGTGTCACACCAGGGGAAGAGCTAGAATGTGTGCTGCAAATTTGGGCTCATTTGATCAGCTTCTCTACAGTGAGCTGCTTTTAACATTTTCAGTTTCTTATCTTTTTTTCCAGCAGCGCTGGTGGGGAAGGGGTTCTTTCCCCACCCATCCCTGGTGCAAGGTTCGCTGAATTGCCCCTTACTCCCCTGCTCCATTTTGGAACTGGGGCTGGGGAATGGAGATGTAACTTGTATTGACCTCTTGGGTGGGGCTTGTCCCCCAACTTACCTTTCCTCTGCAGAGTCTCCTTCCCGTACTCTAGAGAACTCCTTAGCCAGGGAATACATGTCTCCTCCAGGTAGCGTTTCCACCGCTGGTTGTCAAGTACTTCAGCATCCCATCTCCTCTTGGAGATCTGAGCCCCAATGTCTGCTGCTACCCAAGTCACGGTCTCCTTATCGAAGGTAAGAAAGTCGCGTCCGTCATATGAATCCTGGTAAAACCCCCAAGTGGTGTTGTCTTCCCGGAGATCACAGCCGTATATCGTCTGGATAATGTGAAACCCTGAAACACAGCTGAGGGTCAGCAGCAGCCTCTCTCTGAAATCTCACCAAGACCCCACTGCAGGTAGCTCAGCGGGTCCTCCCCTTGCTACTGGGCCCTCCCTCCCCTGAGAAATGGGGTTCCCACTTATGCTGCTGGGTCCTAAACCCTCCCAGCTCCTTTCAGGAGGGAACCCAAACCCGCAGGGGGCCCACACTCCATCTGTTGGGTCTTTGTACACTAAAGACCCCCCACTATAGAGAGCTCACAACCTTCAAGGATCACCTCACTGCTGCTTGTTCTTGTATGTTCCCTGTAGGGAGTGCAGGGTGGCACAACCCCAGAGGGAGTACTCTGGATATTAATAGAATCATAGAATATCAGGGTTGGAAGGGACCTCAGGAGGTCATCTAGTCCAACCCCCTGCTCAAAGCAGGACCAATCCCCAACTAAATCATCCTAGCCAGGGCTTTGTCAAGCCTGACCTTAAAAACTTCTAAGGAAGGAGATTCCACCAACTCCCTAGGGAACGCATTCCAGTGTTTCACCATCCTCCTAGTGAAAATTTTTTTCCTAATATCCAACCTAAACCTCCTCCACTGCAATTTGAGACCATTACTCCTTGTTCTGTCATCTGCCACCACTGAGAATAGTCTAGAACCATCCTCTCTGGAACCCCCTTTCAAGTAGTTGAAAGCAGCTATCAAATCCCCCCTCATTCTTCTCTTCCACAGACTAAACAATCCCAGTTCCCTCAGCCTCTCCTCATAAGTCATGTGTTCCAGTCCCCTAATCATTTTTGTTGCCCTCCGCTGGATGCTTTCCAATTTGTCCACATCCTTCTTGTATTGTGGGGCCCAAAATTGGACACAGGACTCCAGATGAGGCCTCACCAATGTCGAATAGAGGGGAACGATCACGTCCCTCGATCTTCTGGCAATGCCCCTACATATACATCCCAAAATGCCATTGGCCTTCTTGGCAACAAGGGCACACTGTTGACTCAGATCCAGCTTCTCGTCCACTGTAACCCCTAGGTCCTTTTCTGCAGAACTGCTGCCTAGCCATTCGGTCCCTAGTCTGTAGCGATGCATGGGATTCTTCCGTCCTAAGTGCAGGACTCTGCACTTGTCCTTGTTGAACCTCATCAGATTTCTTTTGGCCCAATCCTCCAATTTGTCTAGGTCCCTCTGTATCGTATCCCTACCCTTCAGCGTATCTACCTCTCCTCCCAGTTTAGTGTCATCTGCAAACTTGCTGAGGGTGCAATCCACACCATCCTCCAGATCATTTATGAAGATATTGAACAAAACCGGCTCGAGGACCAATTTTCTATCCACCATATAGTCCATATTGCACAGGTCTATCCTCTCCAGCTCTCTTCTGCTCTCTGAGGAGTCCCCCAGTTCTGGTAATCAGGGTCATTCTGGAGAAGAGAGAGAGTTCGGGGTGTCTATACCCCACTCTCTCCTGCTCTGGTTGTATTAATTTTGCAGGATCCTCAGGGTGACTTGGTCCCCCACCTCCTCCATTCACATTACCCGCATGTCCCTGTAGGGAAGGGGTACAGGAGATCTGTCCCCCACACTAACTTCTGCTCTGGTTTAATGACCTCACAGAATCCCCAGGGTCCCTCTGTTTCCCTGCCCCATCTTCCCCGTGCCTCCAGCTCAATCTAGGAACGGCAAAGCACCAACTTCGGATGCTTGGCCGAATGAGTTACACCCAGCCTCCCCGCACTGGGAGGCAGGTGTGAGAGGATTGTTCTCCCCAACTGACAGAGGGAGAAGCGAAGGCTGAGAAAGGCGAAGGGCCTTGTCTTCCATCACACAACCTGTCGGGATAGAGTTGGGAACAGGACCCGGGTGTCCTGATTTTCAAACGTACCATCAGTCTGGAGTTTCACACACTGAATGAACGGACCTGGAATGAGCTACAGACCAACAACCATTCACACTGATTCTTCAGCAAGTCTTTTAGAAGAAGGAGAACACCAGCGAGAACCAGGAACGGCTCAGAGACAATCAGCAGCGAGAAGGAGAACAATTCACCAAGCAAATAATTTTTCTGGCTCATTTGCTGGGCCTTGAACAAGAACAACAAAGTCCTGAATCTCCTCCCTGCCACGAGACCCCCTGCTCAGCCAATCAGCGTGGAGACTCTGGTGGTGGGCTCAGGGTTCCCCAGATGGCCCAGGGATGGCTCAGGTCACCGGTGAGGATCACTCTCAGAGCACACTTCCTGTCCCATCTCTTTGGGAGGCCTCCCACCATGAGGGCTACAGAGCAGCCCCCTCCTCGCCAGTGGAGGGAGGGAAGCAGGAAAAGGGAAACCAAAAAAGACAAACCCCCAGGACTCGAAGGGACAAAGGCCTAACTGGGGGAAAATTGTCCCACCTTAACCTTCTGTTTTCCGTGTCGAGAATTTGGCCAGCACCGGGTGGATCAGGCTGCCTCGGTACCAAACCTCTCCGGGGCTCTTCCCTTCTCCACAGGGACGTCTGTCTTCTCGCTCAATGAGCAGTGGGAAAGGAGAAAACTCCAGAGAGGCTCCACCTCGCGCTCACATACGAGACCCTGAATTCTCTCTCAGTCCTCAAGGAGACACCTCAAGAAGGAGACTCCCTGCAGCAAAGCCCCGGGGGTCTCTGAGATCCCCCTGCCCTGCAGCCTGTCCTCCC
Source organism: Caretta caretta (assembly GCF_965140235.1). Lineage (NCBI taxonomy): Eukaryota > Metazoa > Chordata > Testudines > Cheloniidae > Caretta > Caretta caretta. The sequence continues at coordinate 8,699,216 of NC_134209.1, forward strand.
TGGCCGTTGTCGTGGACTCTCTGTGAGGTCACCGCCTCCCAACCGCCTTTCACCAATCAGCTGAGTGCTGCAAAAGGCCCTTGTGATGTCACTGCCACCCCCACCCCTGCCCTGCAGGGCTCATGTCCTGCCCCGAGCCGGCTCCTGTGTGTGTTTGAGCTGCTCCCCCTGGGTCACTCCCACACACTCAGTGGTCGTGCAAGGGTTCACGCAGGCCACACGTGGAACCATCAGAGGATGCTCAATGTGCCACATGCGGTTTTGCAGAGATTTGGAGACTTGAAGGCCAGAAGAGACTCTTAGATCATCTCATCTGGCCCCCTACACATCACAGGCCTCCTGCATGGCGCAGTCGCGAGTTTTGGACCAAAGCAGACTCCAGAAAGGCATCTCATCAAGGGATGGAGGAAGCACCACTTCCCTTGGGAGTCTGGAGGAAATTGATGCTGTGGGGGGCAGGGAATTGACCTCAAGGCCACACTTGTGAGTCTGTATCATAACACACATGCACAACAGCACTGCGCGAATTATGTACACGTCACATTAACTCTGATGTTTCCTAACGTTTACAGGCCTGGTCTCCAGGGTGTTCTTTGTGTTTATAGATTGATTTTGGGGAGAGATGCAATCATTTAGTTCAGAATGGGAGCCGTGTTAGTCTGTATCAGCAAAAAACAAAAACAAAACGAGGAGTAGTTCTGGCACCTTAGAGACAAACAAATGGATTTGGGCACATTTGATGGTGTGGCTGATGTGATTAGGTCCGAGGATGGTGTCCCTAGACTAGATATGTGGACAGAGTTGGCAATGGGTTTGTTGCAAGGATAGGTTCCTGGGTTAGTGTTTTTGTTGTGTGGTTGCTGGCGAGTATTTGCTTCAGGTTTGGGGGCTGTCTGTAAGCGAGGACTGGCCTCTCTCCCAAGATCTGTGAGATTGAGGGATCGTCCTTCAGAATAGATTGTAGATCCTTGATCCTGCCCTGGAGATCTTTTAGTTGGGGGCTGAAGCTGATGGCTGGTGGCGTTCTGTTCCTTTCTTTGTTGGGCCTGTCCTGGAGTAGGTGACTTCTGGGTATTCTTCCTTTCAGCAGGTGGGGATTGTAGTTTGAAGAATGCTGTCATAAATATAAAGGTAAGGGTAAACCCCTTTAAAATCCCTCCTGGCCAGAGGAAAAATCCTCTCACCTGTAAAGGGTTAAGAAGCTAAAGGTAACCTCGCTGGCACCTGACCAAAATGACCAATGAGGAGACAAGATACTTTCAAAAGCTGGGAGGAGGGAGAAAAACAAAGGGTCTGTGTCTGTCTGTGTGATGCTTTTGCCGGAGACAGAACAGGAATGGAGTCTTAGAACTTTTAGTAAGTAATCTAGCTAGGTATGTGTTAGATTATGATTTCTTTAAATGGCTGAGAAAGGAACTGTGCTGAATGGAATGACTATTCCTGTCCGTGTGTCCTTTTTGTAACTTAAGGTTTTGCCTAGAGGGATTCTCTATGTTTTGAATCTAATTACCCTGTAAGATATCTACCATCCTGATTTTACAGAGGGGATTTCTTTACTTCTATTAAAAGTCTTCTTGTAAGAAAACTGAATGCTTTTTCATCATTCTCAGATCCAAGGGTTTGGGTCTGTGGTCACCTATGCAAATTGGTGAGGATTTTTACCAAACCTTTCCCAGGAAGTGGGGTGCAAGGGTTGGCAGGATTTTGGGGGGAAAGACGTGTCCAAACTACGTTTCCCAGTAAACCCAGTTAGAGTTTGGTGGTGGCAGTGGAGATCCAGGGACAAAGGATAAAATTTATTTGTACCTTGGGGAAGTTTTAACCTAAGTTGGTGAAAGTAAGCTTAGGAGGTTTTCATGCAGGTCCCCACATATGTACCCTAGAGTTCAGAGTCGGGGAGGAACCTTGACAAATGCTTGATAGAGATCCTGTCGGTGTTTGTCTCTGTCTGAGGGATTGGAGCAAATGCGGTTGTATCTTAGAACTTGGCTGTAGACAACGGATCGTGTGATGTGGTCTGTATGAAAGCTGGAGGCATGTAGGTAAGCATAGTGGTCCAGGATAGGGTGGTGTTTATGTGACCATCACTTATTACCACTCTAGTGTCCAGGAAGTGAGTGTCTTTTGTGGCCTCTCCTTCTGCCCCTCCACCCCTACCAACATGATACAGTTCTGCGGTGACTTGGAATCCGACTTTCCACGTCTCCGATGGAAGGAATATTTCCAACACACCTCTGAACAACACACTAATCCACAGAGACCTTCCGACCAACACGACAAAAAGAAGGATTCTGCCTGAAGGTCGAAACAGCCAGACTGGACTTCAACTTGAGTGCCTCAGCCGACAAGCACGGGCTGAAGTGGTGGAAAAGCAGCATCACTTGGCCCATAACCTCAGCCGTGCAGAACACAACACCGTCCACGGCCTCAGGAACAACTCTGGCATCCGAATCAAAAAGGCTGACAAAGGAGGTGCTGTCGTCATCATGAATAGGTCGGAATATGAACAAGAGGCTGCTCGGCAGCTCTCCAACTCCACATTCTCCAGCCCATTCCCCTCTGATCCCACTCAGGGTGACCAAGAGAAACTGCACCATCTGCTCAAGAAACTCCCTGAAAAAGCACAAGAACAAATCTGCACAGACCCACCCCTAGAACCCCGACCAGGGGTCTTCTATCTGCTACCCAAGATCCATAAACCGGGAAATCCTGGACGCCCCGTCATCTCAGGCATTGGCTGGGGTGCTGGTCGCTCAGGGCCGGAGGAGAGAGTCGACACAGCCAGATACTCCTGCTGTCAGGATGCCAATGCTGAGAGGATTTCATCGCAGTCTCTGACGAGGGGGTTCAGGCTCCAGAGCTCTGCTCTGTTTTCCCAGCCCTGTGCAGGGGGTTGTTTCCAGTTTCAGAAATGGGGCAATGTTCACACACTCCCAATGGGTCTTTGCATGAATCAGGCCCTAAGCCAGGGGCAGGCAAACTTTGGCCTGATGCCAAATCGGGTTTCAGAAATTGTACGGAGGGACAGTTAGGGGAGGCTGGGCCTCCTCCAACAGCAAGACATGGCCCGGCCCCCGCCCCCATCTGACCCCTGTTTCTCGCCCCCGGACGGCCGCCCCGGGCCTCCGGCCCCATCCAACCCCTCTGTTCCCTAAGGGGCTCCAGATCCCCCTGCCCCTAACAGCCCCACACTGCCCCATCCAACCCCCCCCCCTCCTTCCTGTCTGCCACCCGGACCTTCTGCCCCATCCAACCACCCCTTCTCCCTGACCGCCCCGGGACCTCCTGCCACCATTCAACCCCCTGTTCCCCGCCCTCTCACTGCCCTGACCCCATCCACCCCCCAGCCCCTGACCCCCCGAACTCCCCTGCCCTCTATCCCACCCCTCCCCTGCTCCCTGCCCCCTGACCGCGCTGCCTGGAGCCCCAGGACCAGCCGCCGGGCCGCACCGCACAGAGCCCCGGGGTCGGCCAGGCTCGTTGCCCCGCTGCCCGGAGCATGGGCCGGCGGCGCCGGGAGCGGAGGCTGCGGGGGGGGGGGGGGGGGCGGCAGGGGCGCGGCCGGGGGCTCTCCAGAACGGCTCAGAGCCCCCGGCCCCCCTTCTGCCCTCCCGCTCCCCACATGTCGCAGCCACCCCACCCAGCTGAGACACCCCACCCCACAGACCCCTCCCCTCCTACAGCCCCCCACAGCCATGCTGTGTCCCCCTGGGGGCGGCCATGGTGCTGCCCCTCCCAACCCAACCCAACCCAACAGCCGCAGCCATGCCATTGACCCAAGTCCCCGATCCAGGTCCCCTATAGCCTCTCCCTCCCCCACATCCCTCCCAGACCCAGTCCCCATCCCGACAACCCAATCGCCCCCTGTCCACAACCCCCCTCTCCTCCTCCCACAGCACCAATCCATCCCCTACCCTCCCACAGCTCGCACCACACAGACCCCTCCACCTCCCAGCTGGGCCCCCTCCCCGCCCCCCGCACCCGCACCCACCCCGTCAGACCCCCCCCCCCCGCTGGTCCACCAGGGTTTCCCCAAGACCCACCAACAGCTGTGAATGGTGTGGGGGAGAAGGTGTTGGTATTCGGTTGTGTGTTGGGATTATGTGTACGTGTCGAGGCTTGTGGGGGCTTTGTGCTGGGGGAGAAGCTGAGCCCTGATTTGGGGCCGGGGCTTCTCTGACTCGGGGTCCTATGAAGGGAGCCAGCCAGTCAGGCCGTGGCACAGGAGCCAGCAAACAGGGCTGTAAACAGGGGAGTCTGAGGGGGAGTTTGTCTTGTGGTGCTTGTTTGGGGTTTGTTGTTGCTGTGGGGGGTGGGGTTTGGGTGTTTCCCAGGTGAACAGGATTTAGGTGGGAAGGCGATGACAGACACAGAGGCAGCGGTGGGAGTGACTCATGTCGTGGAAGACACAATGGAGATGACTGGCTGTGGAAGCTGCCGCATGTCCATGATCCTGGAGGGGGGACCTGGTAAGAGTTTTGTCTGCATGAAATGTCGTCTCCTGGAGCTGATGGAGGAGAAGATGTGAGGTTTGGAGATGCAGGTGGAAAGTCTGGTTGAGTTTAGAAAGGGGTTTGAGCAGATGATGGAGCAAAGACATGAGGTATCTGAAGGGAAAAGCTCAGACTTGCAGATGGAAGCAGGACTGGGGAATTCTGAGGGGAGACTGCTGGGTGAGGGAAGTGGTCAGTGGAAGCATGTGACTACAAGAACCAGGCAGAGGAAAAGACGGGCTCGTGAAGGAGAAATAGAGCTCAGGAATAGGTTTTGAGAGTTGGAAAATGAAGAAGGGGCTCAACAGGTAGTCACTGAAGGTGGAGGGGCAAGGAGGAAGAGAAGAGTGGCTAGTCCTATAGGAAAAGGGGAAGAGTCAATGGAGACTACACCAAATATGAGCCGCAGGAGGATACAGGATGCATAGAAGAGGATTACAAGGGAGAATAGGAATGGAAAGAACTTGCAGCCAGAGGGAAGAGGGGATAGACTGGAGAACAGCATCGTCACCAGGGAAAGGCAGGGCTATGTGATCAGGGACTCTTTACTGAGAAGACAAGACAGGCCTGTAACCAGAGCTGATCCAGAGAATAGAAGGGTGTGCTGTCTTCCAGGTGCTAAGATACGGGATGTAGATCTGAGGTTGAAAAGGATCCTAAAGGGAACGGGAAAGAATCCCCTAATTATCCTTCATGTGGGAACAAATGATACAGCTAGATTCTCGCTGGAAAGGATTAAGGGAGACTGTGCTTGGCTGGGGAAGACGCTTAAGGAAATCGAGGCTCAGGTGATCTGTAGTGGGATTTTGCCTATTCCTGGAGAAGGGCAACAAAGGCGTGACAAGATTATGACTGTCAACAGATGGCTCAGGCAGTGGTGCTAGAAGGAGGGCTTTGGGATGAATGGCCACTGGGAGGCGTTCATGGACAGAGGACAGTTCTCTCGGGATGGACTTCATCTGAGTAGGGAAGGAAACAGACTTCTAGGATGGAGGCTGGCACAACTGATTAAGAGAGCTTTAATCTAGGAATCTGGGGGAGATGATTGGCTGGGGAATGTCCAGGTAATCTCCATGCCGGATTTTAGCCTTGAGAGGGAAGAAAAGAAAGTAAGAAAGGATACAGCCGTGGGTAGGAGAATGGCTATAAGGAGGAAGGCAGTGTGGACACCAGTCTAGTAGGTTCTGCTGGCTGTAGAATGACCATGCCTCATTGGGTAAAGAAGGTGAGGGAGGCCAAACAGCAAAAATGAAGATGTTTGTACACCAATGCGAGGAGCCTTGGTAACAAAATGGAGGAACTAGAGGTACTGGTGCAGGAAGTGAAACCAGATATTCTCGGGATAACAGAAACAGGGTGGAATAGTCGTCATGACTGGACTACGGGTATTGAAGGGTATGTGCTCTTTAGGAAAGACCGAAATAAAGGTCAAGGTGGTGGAGTAGGATTGTCTATCAACGAGGAGGTCGAATGTAAAGAAATCAGCGATGGAATGGATAAGACAGAGTCCGTCTGGGCAAAAATGACATTGGGGAAGAAAACGACTCGAGCCTCCCCTGGGATAGTGCTTGGAGTCTGCTAGAGACCGCCGGGATCTCATGTGGATATGGATCGAGCCCTCTTTAATGTTTTTAATGAAGTAAATACTCATGGAAACTGCGTGATCATGGGAGACGTCGCACGCGCGCACAACACGACACACAACCCGTCACACACACACAAATCACACATAACACATCACACACTGAACAAAACACTCAAGACAACACACACACAACCACATCTCACACACACACGACACACAACGTCTCACACACAGAGACACGTCTCTCACACGCCGACACACATGCAAGGCACACGACGGCTCTCACACACGTCCACACACAAACACACGACACATAATGTCGCACACATGCCGACACACACACACACGCCGACACACGATACTGACACACATGAAACCGACAAACACACGACACAGACAACGACTGACACACACACACAAGACACACGATGTCTCACACACACACACATGATGTCTCACACACACACACAACTTCTCTCACATAGGCCCACACATGACACGCCCACACAACACACACCCACACACGCCCACACAACGCATGCAGAACACACGCCCACACACACGACACATGCACAACACACAAACACCACATGACACGCCCCCCACACAAAACACAACACAACACACAACACAACACATGCCCACGCCCACACACCACACACAACACAACACACGCCGACGCCGAAAGACACACACCACACACAACTCACACCCACACACGCCCACACAATGCACGCAGAACACACGCCCACACACACGACACATGCACAACACACAACACACCACACGACACGCCCCCCCCACAAAACACAACACAAAACACAACACACGCCCACGCCCACACACCACACACAACACAACACACGCCCACGCTGAAAGACACACACCACACACAACTCACACCCACGCCCACACACACACCCACACACACACACCCGCCGACTCACGACGACTCACACACAGCGAGACGGCAAACACACTGACACACACGACGTCTCACACGCCCACAACACGACACCAACACGCGACACACACACAAGACGGCAGAGGACACGACACCGAAATCCCACCCCGGAGACGACCCCCCGCGGGGGCGAGAGCGGAGCGGGGACGGTCGGGGGAACTCGGTCTCTGGGCGGCGCGTGGGGCCGGTGTGGGTGGGAGGGAAGAGGGCGGCAGGGCCGAGGGCGAGATTCCCAGCCCCCGTCGAGCGCTGGGGAGCGAGGGCTCCGGCTCGGCTCTCGCAGCGGCTCTGGCGAGGAATGGTGCCGGAGCTCTCGCCGGAGGGGAACGCGGCCGGAGGGGCCTGAGCCGCGTGGGCCTCTTTCCAAGGAGGCGGAACCAGGCCTCCGCTCTCTGCCCGCTGCAGACCCGGCTGCCAGGTCGGCGCTTCCAGTTCCTCGTCCGCACTCGCCGTCTTCTCGTGTGTTCGCCAACTCGCTCTCTCCTCTGCTCTCCTGGTGCCGTCTCCCTTTGTAGGACACGGGTAGGTGTGCATTCCCACAGGTGAGGTCTCGGGAGCCATGGAGAAGTCGGAGCGGACGAAAATCATGCAGGGCAGTAGAAAGGCTGCTGAAAGTACCTGAAGAGACAAAGGAAAGGAGAAGGGGGAAGTCCAGACTAAGACAGGAGTCTAGTCTGTAAAGAGAAACAACGGGAAGTCTAAGCTACAGAAACTCTTCAAGTTGCCGAAAGACATTTAGGATGGGAAATTACTTCTTGAATCCAGTCTCTTTAAGATCTTAGGCTTAGTATGTGTGTGTATTTGTATTTGCTTAGTAATCTGCCTTCTTCCGTTTGCTATCCCTTATAATCACTGAAAAACTGCCTTTTCTAGTGAAACTATTTTTTGTTTATTATTATTATTATTAAACTCAGTTTGTGCAACGGGTGCTCCGTGAGGAAATGATTTGTGTGTTACTCCAAGGGGCCGCCCGGTGTCACTCTTGCTCCGTGAGGGAAATGATTTGAGCATGACCTGAATTGGCCACCCACAGTCACTGTTGGGCCAGGAGGGAAATGATTTGTGCATTTCACTGACTGGCCACCTGGTGTCACTGTTGCTCCGTTAGTGAAATTATTTGTGCATTACCCTGAGTGACCACCGAGTGTCACTGTTGCTCCGTGAGGGAAATGCTTTGTGCAATACCTGGATTAGCCACCCGGTGTCACTGTTGCTCTGTGCGGGAAATGGTTTGTGCATTATCTGGATTGGCCACCTGGTGTCACTGTTTCTCCACGATGGAAATGGTTTGTGCAGTACCCTGAGGGGCCACCCGGGGTCACTGTTGCTCCATGAGGGAAATGGTTTGTGCATGACCTGAGTTGGCCACACACATCACTGTTGCTCCGGGGGGGGGGGGGGGGGATTGTTTGTGTGTTACTCCTGAGTGGCCACATTGTGTCACTCTTCCTCCATGAGGGGAATGCTTTGAGCATTACCCTGTGTGGCCACCCAAGACAACACACACATCACACACAAAACATCACACACACAAAAAACGACAGACGACACTCACACACACACACACAACACGACACTGACACTCACAGAGAGAACACGTCACACATACAGAAACACGTCTCTCACACACACACAACACAGGACACCGACACACACAAACAACATGACACACAAATAAAATGACACACAAAACAGCACACAACACGACACACAAAAATCACACACAATACACGACTCCGACACATACACACACACACACGAGGCGAGGCACAAAACGGCAGACAACGTGACACAGAAATCACACACGATCCCGACACCCACACACAATACAACACACAACACCTCACATGACACAGAAAACGGCACACGTGACACACACACAACACGATGCACAAAACATCGCACACAAAATATCACACACCCACACACAACACGACACAAACACAGACAACACGACACAAGACACACAAAATGGCACACGACACGAGACACAAAAATCTCACAACACGACACCGAGACACACCACATGCCCACAAAACGGCACACAAACGACACACACCGTCACATGCACACAACACGGCATACAACATGGCACACACACACTCAACATGGACCACAACACGCACACATAAACACGTCTCACACACACAAAAAGACACACAAGTCACACACACAACACGTCACACGACACATACAACACAACACGTCACACAGCAGAAGGTTTCATCGAGGAGGAGGATGTCCCGGGGTCCCCGGGCGATGCTCTGGGACTGCTCCCCAGGAAGCCAGGCAGGACTCTGGGGAAGTCTCCTCTCGGGGAGCAGCCTGTCTGCAGGACACACAGCTCCCCCGGCTCCACCTTCCTGGCTCTGACCTCGGAGCCTTCAGCCTCCTCTGCCCCTCCCTGCGCTTCCCACAGCCAGTCCGCCCAGGCGGGGTCCTGGGGGGGGCAGAGGGTCCTGCCCCCCAACTCCGCAGTCAGACGGGACTCTCAGCCAGCCAGGAAAACAGAGGTTTATTAGACGACAGGGACATGGTCTAACACAGAGCTTGTAGGTGCAGAGAACAGGACCCCTCAGCCGGGTCCATTTTGGGGGGTAGTGAGCCAGACAACCCCGTCTGCCCTTCACTCCACGTCTCCAGCCAGCCCCCAACTGAAACTCCCCCCAGCCCCTCCTCCTCTGGGCTTTGTCCCTGTCCTCGGCCAGGAGGGCACCCGATTCCTTTGTTCCCTTCAGCTCTCACCTCACAGGGTGGAAGGGCCCAGGCCATCAGGTGCCAGGAAAGAGGGTGTCGGCCATTCTCTGTGTCCAGACCCCTGCACACACCTGCCCTCCAGAGCTCTGCAACGATCATACTCCCTTACCCCACCCCCTAGATCCTTAAGAACTGCATAGGGGAAACTGAGGCACCCCCACACAATTCAGAGGAAACATGAAGTCCCGCTTCATCACAGATGACTCCAGGAGGTGAGTTGCTTGCTATCCTACCATGTTTTTCTCTGTCTCTCCTCTAGTATGTTGGCCATCACACACACTCTGTCTCTGTCTCTGTCTCTCTCTCTCTCTCCTCTCCTCTCCTCTCCAGGTGCCAACGATGACCAGGCCCCGGGTGCCTTGGCCCCAGTGCCCCGCCTGTGCTCCATCTCTTCCTGTATCTGCCTCGCCCCTTCTCCCAGCCCACACTGCCCACCGCTGCCTGGATGATTTCCCCCTCTCCTCCACTGCACCCCCCTCTGTGGGGTCCCTGCCACTCACCGTCTGCCTCCTCTCCTCCACCCCCTCCCCCGCTTCCCCACGGGTCACTCTGGGGCCGGTTTTCTTCACCATCTTCGTGCATGATCTGGAGGATGGGATGGATTGCACCCTCAGCAAGTTTGCAGATGACACCAAGCTGGGGGGAGAGGGAGATACGCTGGAGGGTCGGGATAGGGTTCAGAGTGACCCAGACCAATTAGAGGATTGGGCCAAAAGAAATCTGATGAGGTTCAGCAAGGACAAGTGCTGAGCCCTGCACTGAGGAGAGAAGAATCCCATGCACTGCCCCAAGTATGTGAATCCCATGCACCGCCCCGAACTGACCCTCCCCGAGCATCCTCAATTCCATGAAACAGCTGTTCTGGGGTGGGCAGGAAGTGCTGGGAAGGAGGGTGGGGAGTTGCTCAGTGGGGGTGTGTCTCTCTGGGTGGGGTCTGTGTGTGTTTATGCACAAGCTGATTGTGATGTCACGGAGGCCAACAGCAAAGAGTGTTCGGCGTCAGCATTCTTGCCCTGCCGTCAGTCTGCCAACTGGCTTGGTTGACAACGGCTGGTGACCCAAGGAGCTGCTGAGAGACGCGGACCATCCCTCTGTCAGCAACTTCTTGAATCAGCTATTTCCACAGGTGTTTGAGGAACAAAAGGATGAGTTTTTACAGAAGGTAATTCCCAGATTCTTTCCCTGCTCATTAGATCGCACACGACAGGTCGGCGCCTCCTTCTCCTCGGGACGGGTGGGGGCGGGTGTGGCAACAGGCAGGTCTCAGCGTTCCCTTTTGATTTGAAAGTGGCCATCTCTCAGGTCTCCTCCTGCTTCAGCCGGTCAGGTTCTTTGGAGGCAGATTTAGATGATTTTATCTTTCAGCAGACTAGTCAGGGGGAATTTCCAGGGATAGAACCAAAAGGGAAGATAACAAAACTCGTGTAGAATTTAGATTGAGATCTCCATCAATAGTCTTTCCCTTGGAGTCGCCCCTAATGCACTCCTTGCCTTCAAGTTGGGAATAGAAACCCTTTGTCTCCTGTCATGACTGCCAAAGAAATGTGTATTGAGAGAATATCGATCTCAGAATTTACAGGATTCAAATGCACATAAATGAGCTCAAATAATGCAGAAGAAATGAATCTTAGATATTGAAAGTGATACAGCTCCACTCCCATCCCCTGGCTGTCATCTTGGTAATTCTCTCAGAAAGAATCTCATGGCGATAGATCTCAAAACTCTCTACAAATTCTACTCTACCCCCTTGGGCTAGAGAAAAGAGATGTGTTGATCCCCCCTGCCCCACAATTCCTTTCCAGGAAAGGGGTTTCAATCAACTGTCGCCTACATTTGTCATGGGTCTCGCTGTGATTTCTTTGTCCTTGTTTTGGAGGCCTAACTTCTGACTGGATGTTGGAAATAATATGGGTCATTCTTCATTTCAAGTTGACTGATTCTTTCCCCCATGCTAATACATTCCAGATTTTCAAATAGTTGAGAAGAAGTCAACATATTTGCAGCTGCTAATTCATCCTTCCAGACCCTCAAACCCTCGAGATGACAATCTTTTCTTCCTTTTCCTGGCTTCTCTGGGAACAGAGCTTTCTTGGTTTGCAGCTTGGCCCGATCTGTTCCCAGAGTCCCAACATTCTGTGCACAAAGGAGTGGGGTTAAGAAGGAAGCATTTTTGCAACTAGGCCCAGGCAAAGAACATAGAAACTGACCTTTTGTTCTTTCTATCCCTAGCCTCTGTTTGCCAGGTGCCAGGAATGAGCAACAGGAATGGATCGCTTGATGATTCCCTATTCATTCCTTCTGGGGCACACACCACTGGCTACTGTCAGAAGACAGCGTACTGGGCTCAATGGACCTTTGGTGTGACCCAGTCTGGGCGGTCTTGTGTTGCTTACCTTCTTGGTTGCAGCAACCAGTCCTGGCTATTAGAGGAGCAGATGGCTTCAAAAGACCACTCTCGTGGATCTGGGAATCCTGGGCAAACTAATTCCCTTCCTTTCGAGAAGGACAGAAAAACCCATTTCCTCCTTCTTTCTATTCTAGGCTTCGTTCCTTTTTCCAAAGACTCACCTCTCGGGAGCACAGAGAGATCCATGTGCACAAAGTGCTCGTCCAACCTGCAGCCATTGAGGCATGCTCTGGCCTCAGCCCCCAAGAACAGGCCTTGCCAGAGAAGCCCCAAGGAAGAAAATGCTCATGGACCATCATGAAAAGACTCTGTGTCTGTTGCCAATCCCACAACTCGATGGCAGAGAGCAGTGAGGAGAGAACAGCTTCCTCTCCAAGAAGGTGGACGCACTTGTCCCTGAAGAAGAAAGCAGCGGAGACCCAGGTGGAGGCAGAGGAGGTGAAGCTGCAGGAGACAACACACAAAGTCAAAGCGGATCTTACAGGTGAGATGGTTCAATCCACATGGTTCGCGAGGAGCATGTGAGGAACACTCACACCAGTCACTTGACAAGCCTCGACATCAGGGCCATCTCATGGGACAGTGATGGGTACCTCCGGCTCTGGAATCCATATAGAGGGTGGCAGAGGTCCATGGCTGAGGTGGGGAGAGCTGACAATGTCAGGTCACCCCCCTCTGGGGATCTGGCACGGTGGGGTGGGGACTACTAACATTGTTCCAGGCTGGAAGGAGAAGAGAGAGGCTGGACGTTGGAGGAAATCCTTTCTTTTCTCCTGGATTGGGTCCCTTTCCTCAAGAAAATGCTCCAGAGGTCTCAGCAGGTCACAGCTGGGAACCGTACCAGAGCTGAGTCATTCCTTCTTGGGGGGTTCAATGCAAAAGGAGGCCAGGTGCCCATCACTGACAGGAAAAGGGTGCAAGGGGAGGGGAAGAGTAGAGGACACCATTGAAAAGAAACTGGCCCCGAGGGAAGAGGAAGCCTCGTGTGGTTAAAGCCTCCAGCTAGGAGTCAGGAGAGCAGAGTTCTCTGCTGAGCTCTGCCAACAACCTTCAGTCTGACCCTGGGCAATTCGCTTCAGGGCTCTGGGCCCAACTTCCATCCTCTGTAAACCGGGGGGAAGACATGGAAAAGCAAAATGTTAAGAATGTTTCTTTCTGCTGCAGGGACGAAGAAGGAGCCGTCTGACACGAAGGGGAAGTGGGAAAAAGGAAGCCCAGAAGAGCAGGAAGAAGAGCGCACTCCCAGCCCCTCATTAACAAGCAGCTCCCATATGACGATGGTAATGGTGCTGTGTGGCCGTGCTCATGGAAAGCATCCCTTGCTGTGTGTAGGAATATCTCCCAGGGGCTGAAAAGAAACACTCGTCAAGGGTGATCAACTCCAGCCAGCCTTTATCTGGGTTGCTTGAATGAGGCCCGCTTTGACAAAGGGGTTTAGACACCTAAAGAAGTCCAGAGGTGCTTTGTGGGACTGGCAGAAGCGCCTGACTCAGGTTCCCAATTCTGATGCACTTTCCATGGCACACAGGCACGACTGAAAATCAGACCAGGCCCATCCCTGCCCTGGTCGGGGGAACCCACATATCTCCTGGCTGTGGGGTTCTGGCCCATCTCGTGGCACCAGGACCACTTTGAGACACAGAGAAAAGGAGTCTGCTCTAGAGCCTTAGCTAACAGCCTCTTGGCTTTTCGCTCCTGTGGTCGAGGCTCCTGCACTAAGCTCCAGAGGTCCCAGGTTCCCTCTCGCCTGCCAACATCTGGGCTCTGTCCGAGTTACAAAAGCCTCTAGACACCTTTGTAACTCTTCCTCTTCAGGACAGAGCACCCTGCAGCGCATACAAAAGGCTGCAATTCTGGGAGCTTCTGACCCGCCGGGGGTCTGGAGTATGGAGGCGAGTGTGCCACTCCGCTGTGCTCTACTTCATCCTAGGATATCAGGGTTGGAAGGGACCTCAAGAGGTCATTCAGTCCACCCCCTTGCTCAAAGCAGGACCAAACCCCAATCTTTACCCGAGATCTCGAAATGGTCCCCTCAAGGATTGAACTCACAACCCTGGGTTTAGCGAATGCTCAAACCACTGAGCTACCCCTCAGCTGTTGGCAACCAGGACAGACGGTGCTAATCCAGCGCCATGCAGGCCAACTGCAGTAATCCCCAGGGGGTGCCCTGAGACCCCAGGGCAAAGGCCTCCAGCACCCCAGGCCCTGGGTTGAGGTGACCCTGGAACCAGGCCCCCTGGAGTAACATTGTGCCCAGTGAGTTCTCACCCCCAGGGCTCTGGCCCCAGAGGCCCACGCTTTGGGCTTCTCCTCAGCCAGGCAAACTTGCTTCTTCAGTCTCAGTTACTTTCTGTCCTGACGGCGATTCCTGCCTGTTTTCTGGCAGCCCCACAGGCTGCTAGGTGGGGAAGGAAGAGGGTGTTTCCGTTTGGGCCCTATTCTCAGTCTCTTCCTCGCAGACACTGTGGGCTGCCAGAGTTGCTGAGCCAATCTCCTCAGGCGCTCGGGGTGGGATGGGACATGGGGCAGGTTCTCCAGTGACCCCTCAGCGACACTCAAGGAGCAACTCGAATGGGCTTTGCAGGACATTGAGGCTTTCTCAGCAAAAGCGGGGTTTCCTGCGAGGAGGGGCTAGCGAGGGAGGAAACGGGGTGGCCCTTGGGGTCCCAGCACTGCCCGAGAGGCTCCCGTCTCTTCTCAGGGGAGGGGGCCAGAGAGGGGACAAAAGGCTAAGGAAACCTTAGCACCTGGGGAGGCTTTTGAAGAAAAGGGCTCAGCCGGAGTCTCCACGCTCCCTCGGCACTGCCAGCCTCCCCCGGGGACAGACTGTTCCAGGGCAGCTGCCCGAGGGAAATACTCAATCCCAACAGGCTTTGTCCCTGTTCTTTGCAGACCCCCAGGGAGCACCCTTCCTCAGCCCCGCTCCATGCCCTGCTGATGGCAGCTGTGAAGGGTCTGACAACACCCACCCTGCAGAGATTTAGAGCCGCAGAGGAAGAGCTGAGGGCCATCGTATCTCTCCACGGAGACAAGATGGAGAGAGTAAGAGACTCCCGCAATGGGGCAGGGGGATGCTGCGCAGAGAGGGGGATGGGAGAAGTTCCTCTCCTCGGAAACCATTCCTGGGACACTGGCATGGGATTGGAAGGTTGGCTCAGCCCCTTGCCATTCATCGCTTGGCCACGGGGATAGGCGACATTCAAGCCCTTCTCCAAAGACCGCCTGCACGTGGCGCGGAAGTGAAGACTTATTCCCTTCCTGCGCTTTGGCTTTCCTGGAAACGCTGAGACTAATCAATGAACAGAATCCTCAGCCTGAACTTCCTCCCCAACCTGCCTGTTCCTAGGGTTTCCTGCAGGTCATCCCTGTCTCTGCCCGAGTTCCTTCTTTCCAACAGGTCCCAGCGGGAAGTTAACAAATGGCCCCTCAATCAGCAGATTGATTTGTGCAGGGCTCTAACTCCTGCTAGCAGAACAGGTCAACAGAATCCAGCCACCCACCTTGGAGCTCCTGCTCCTTGTTCGAGAGAGGAAAGAGCAATGACCAATTCCTCACGGAAGAGTCCTAGGGGGTGGTTTGTCCCTTTAGGGTCTGTCTCCCTGTGTTGCAAACTCTGCAGCAGGAGCCTGAAAGCCTGGCCCTATGGACTTGGGCTCCCAGGGCTGGCACTGAGGGGCCACAACAGCAATGCAGACTCTTCTGGGCTGGGGCTGGAACTTGATCTCTGAAGCCTGGGGAGGAGGGTGGCTTCAGAGCCTGGGCTCCAGCCCAAGTCACCTTGTCTGCACTGCTCTTCTAAGTGCCATAGCATGAATCCGAGGTTAGAGACTGGGGACTTAGGAGACTGGGGCCGGGAGCTGGCTAGCCCCACCCAACTAGCCCTGCCTCCCATCTCTGCCATGGGCTCTGGGATACATCGGTAGAACCAGCTGGGTCTGGAGCAGTGCTTCTCAACCTGTGGCCCGGTCAGCACAGAGCTGCGCCCCTTTGGGACATCCTCAGGGACAAACAGGTCGGATTGGATGTGCCCCACAATTGAACCTAGGTTGAGAAGCACTGGTCTGGAGGAACGGATTGTGCAAGAAAGAGCTAAAAGGAAGTTGCAGAGATGGAGGAAAGGCTCCTGGAGGGAAGCCCTTGAGAGCGGGGCTGAGAGCTGTTTGCTACGGCAGGGAAGGCCCTGGGACATCAGAGGAGTTAGGACTGTGCCCACTCTAAGGTTTTGTGCGTGTTTTTGAGCTTGAAGGTGCTAACCCAGACCTCAGGAAGACTGGGGTTCCTGGACTTGTCAAAGCCTCTTAGGGAGCAGCCAAGATAGGCAACCGAGGTCAGAGGAGGCTTGCAGGGCTGCCAGGAGGGCTTCCCTGGGAGGAGGCCACTCATTGATAAATCCATCCCTCAACTTTCTGGCATTCT
Source organism: Caretta caretta (assembly GCF_965140235.1). Taxonomy (NCBI): domain Eukaryota; kingdom Metazoa; phylum Chordata; order Testudines; family Cheloniidae; genus Caretta; species Caretta caretta. The sequence goes on from NC_134209.1 coordinate 8,715,838, forward strand.
TCCAGGTTGGAGACGTCGTGGGAGGGATCTTAATCTGGCTCGACAACAGCTGTGATCCCAGAGCCAGAAGAGCAGTGCTCAGGGCCATGGCCTTGCTGGCTCGCTCCCACCCCCAGGACGTGGTTCTAACCTGTGTAGCTCACACGCTCTCATCGCACAGGTAGGGAGCTGCTTTGTTATCTCCTCAGTCCAGTAGTTCTCTTCCTGCTCCTACTGACAGGCCACAGGCCGGGAGGGGTCCGTGGAGCTCACACAGTTGGAGGGAGTTTCCTGCTGTGCAGAGAGCTGTCCACGCTTACGAAGAGGAGATGGCCAGGCCCAGCCACTGAGGAGCCAACCCCTCCTCCTACACTCCCCGGGATGGAGACATGCCACTTTACTGGAGAATTCCAACATTGTCCTGATTTCTATGGGTCACCCCACTTCCTCTCAGATCCAGTACAGGGCCAATCAATGATTTGGGGGCTCACTCAACATCCCTGGCTCATGAGGTCTGGCTGCTCCTTACTGCAGGAGAGAAGGCAGAGATGGAAAAGGCCCATGAGGCCCATCTGTCTATCCCCTGGAGACCAGTGCAGGATTCTTATCTGTCGTCAGACCCCCCAGTTATTCCATGGCTGAGGAATTGGTGACAAAATGCACTCATCCTTATGGAGCGGTGGGGCAGAGGTCAATCTCTTAAGACAGACATTTCCAGCCCTTATTGATCCAAAAGAAAAGAAAATCAAATCAACAAAAAAATCATCCCCACATGACCAGATCCTAAATGCAGTGCAGCAAGCAGACAGCCAGCATTAATAGCTCTGAGAAGGGGGAGTGCCTCTTTCCACCTCAATAGATTGTTAACTTTCAGTCCTGCTGGTTATTGCTGATCACTTGGAAGGGTCAGCCAGCTGAGGGGTTTGTAACACAACCCCCATGTGCCTCGGGGCCATGAAACCCAACTGAACCCTAGCCAGAGGTCAAAAGTCCAGCTTTCCTTGGCATCTTCTGCAATGCAGTTCTGCACAGACCTGAGAGAAATTTGTGTCACACTGCAGAGCAAATTGAAGAGCGGCAGGAAAGAAATGGAACTTCTTACCCAATTCAGTTATCAGAGGAATACAGTGTTGGTTTTCAGATTTCTTTGAGTGTTTGATTTGTAAACCTTTCTGAATTTCAGAATCAGGTCTGAATTTCTTGGAACAGCCACAGTGCTTTCCAGGGGCTGTGCTCAGAAGTGACAGAAACTCGGCAGCATTGGCACAGAAGTTCAGTCAAGCTTCCGGAAGACCTTGCTTCCAGGCCATTTGCCCTTGAGTTGTCCAACCTAGGTCTCAATGTCCTAGGGCTTCACCACCACGTCCGACCTTCCTCACCAAACTTGGAAGTCAAATGACTGGAAGTCTTTTGGATCCATCTGCAGTCTCCCTCTGCAGATGCCTCTGGGGACAAGCAGGACTTAGATCCGCAAGAATGGAGGAGGGGGATTTCAGTCCTACTTTCCTTCCATCTCTGTCACATGGGGCTTTACAATCTCCTCTTCCAAGCTCTTGAATCTTCTCAGATCAGGGCATGTGCTGACTCACTCTCTGACCCTGTCCACCACACTGCAGTAGAATTGAGCTGCTAAGAGACACTTGGCCAAACGCTGGGTCTCCGTTATAGCCCCAAACAGCCAGAGGAACTCCAATGATGTCAGGCAAGTTTCTCGGGACTGACCCAAGTGTAACAGAGCAGAATTTTGCAGTCTGCGGGTCACAGTTTGGTGGTCATTCAGTGGTCAGTACATGCTCACTGTCTTGGAAAGAGTGGGTTAGCTTTAGAAACAGGAACCCATTCGGGGAAAGGAATAAATACAACTTTCTCTGAAGGGACTTGCCCTGCCTTAGCCTCCCTGCACCAGTGGCTGTCTTCTCTGGTATTCCAAGCCTCTCCCTGGGGAAGGCAAGAGATGGCCAAGCAGGAAAGCTCTGATGTGTGTTTCTGAATTTGCAGATGTGCCATTGAGTTGTGGAAGGCCTTGGGTGAAGAACCACAGCTCACCAGGGAGGTGCTGCAGCAGCTGCTGGACAAGCTCCAGCAGAGACGCCAGGAGGAGACGAGCAGCCATGTGTCTCTGGCTGTAAGTGAGGTTTGAGATGTCACCTTGCGAACCTGCCACCACAGGGAAGATGGTACATCTGTGTGTGTGTGCGAGTTTCACCTCTTCTTACCTTCAGGCCATGGCTCCACCACACATTGAAGCTGACCTAACTTAAATGGGCAGACAGCCGCCACAGCGATTCCATCCCTGGTGTGTGTCCGCACTTTGCTGCTCGTGTCGGCAGTGCCCGTCCTCACCAGAAGGGCTTGTCTTGATTGTAGGGTCAGGGTGGGGCATTGTGGGAAGGCTCCTGAAAGCCAGTTGAGGAAAGCGACGCGGTGTCTGGTCTGACGCTGCATCGACCTGACTGCATCGACCTGGACTCTCTGCCACGTGTGGAGGTGGAGTGACGAATTTGGCACCAAGGGGCAGTTCTGACGATGGGAAGGAAATTCCATCCTTAGGGGGATGCAGAGTGAGCGGCCTTGCGTTGACCTCACTCTGGAGTGTAGACCAGGCCTTAGTGTGTCCTCGCCACTTCCAATCAAACCAAAGAGGGGTAGTAAAGTTTCCCCCAGGTCAAAGTTACACATCTGAAGTGGTTTATCTGCTGGTACCCTGGCTCAGTTGTCTTCTGCTCCAGATGACCCTTTAGTGAACAGGTGCAGTTCAGGTGTCTCTTGGAAGTCTCCAGGTTTCTGGCTCTGTAAACTGTGGCTAGAAATCTTCCCAACATGGCATCCTGAGAAGTCCAGTACTTTTGACTGGGCCAGAAACACTGGGCCTAGGAGAACGGATCTCCTCAGGATGGTTTCAGCCCTTCCAGTCATGGCTGGAAAGCCAAAGCACAGGCTCTGCACCAGAAAGAGAAATAATGGGGAATAACAGGTTTCAGAGGAACAGCCGTGTTAGTCTGTATTCGCAAAAAGAAAAGGAGTACTTGTGGCACCTGAGAGACTAACCAATTTATTTGAGCATGAGCTTTCGTGAGCTACAGCTCACTTCATCAGATGTATACCGTGGAAACTGCAGCAGACTTTAAATACACACAGAGAATATGAAACAATACCTCCTCCCACCCCACTGTCCTGCTGGTAATAGCTTATCTAAAGTGAGACTGGGAGTGGCTAAGTCATTATGCAAGGTAGCCTGTTTCCTCTTGTTTTTTCCTACCCCCCCCCAGATGTTCTGGTTTAACTTGGATTTAAACTTGGAGAGTGGTCAGTTTAGATGAGCTATTACCAGCAGGAGAGTGAGTTTGTGTGTGTATGGGGGTGGGGGGGATGTGAGAAAACCTGGATCTATGCAGGAAATAGCCCGACTTGATTATGTAAAGAGTTGTCACTTTGGATGGGCTAGCACCAGCAGGAGAGTGAATTTGTGTGGGGGGGTGGAGGGTGAGAAAACCTGGATTTGTGCTGGAAATGGCCCACCTGTTGATCACTTTAGATAAGCTATTACCAGCAGGACAGTGGGGTGGGAGGAGGTATTGTTTCATATTCTCTGTGTGTATATAAAGTCTGCTGCAGTTTCCACGGTATACATCTGATGAAGTGAGCTGTAGCTCACGAAAGCTCATGCTCAAATAAATTGGTTAGTCTCTAAGGTGCCACAAGTCCTCCTTTTCTTAATGGGGAATAACGTCATCCAGACTCTTCTCATCTTTCCATCCTGCTTCCGTTCCAGGAATGGGGGAAGGTTCAGGAGCCTCCAAATGTCCCCACCCCTCTCAGAAGCCAATACTCTTTTGTAATACGCTGGAGAGGAAAGGAGACATGACAAAGGGACAATAGCGAATGGCAATGGGGACAGGTGGCAGATTGGGAGAGCTGAGTGAAATTCTTTCCCCCCTCCAGGCAATGAAGACCATTTATGAGCTCCTTTTCCTACGGGGATACCGAGAAGCCATCCTGCAAATGTATCCCCAGCTGCTCATTCTCTGCGTCAGGCAAGTGCAGTACGTGATGGATCAGCACTTGCCAGGGACCTACATGGCCAGGCAGACATCCAGCCCCGAGGAGGGATGCAGCTGCCTCAGTCTCCTAAGGTAATGCCTGAAAGGAAAAGGAAGAACAGATTTGTTGGGCTAAACACATGGGGGCTGTTCACGGCCATCAGTTGTTCGGGTGCTGTCGTTAGCCCAGGCTCAGTTGGGAGCAGGTCTCTCTTGAGGGAAAAGGGTTGAGAGCCGTGCGTTCTTGTGAGTCACACTCGCTCATCTGACGCCGCCCACAGCCCAGCTGCTTTCCCTACACACTCAGGCAGCAGCCATGTTTGTGCATCCATCCACGTCTGCCACCCGCCAAAGGGTCAGTGCGTTCATCAGTGCCTGCTGAGCAAATCCGTGGGCCTCTCTCCCCGAACGCGGACAGAGCCACACCGGCACCACATGGGGACAGGCCCCGCAGGACGTCAGCCTCACAGGCAGACAGGAGGAAGAGGGACCAGTTCATCTGGTTCTGTGGGCACAGTTAGGGGCTTCCATCTGCACGGGAAAGAGAGAGCGCCAGAAGACACCTCAGGTGGCGTAAACTGATGGAGCTTTGCTCGATTCCACCAACAAAGGATCTGGACCCACATGCCCGCTTGAGTCCTGTTACCTGTCACAGTAAAGAATCAAGTATTCAACCATTGGGAGTGATGACACCAACCATCTGAAGAAGCTACAGTGTCCCTAACTGGTTCCAAAGTCGGTGAAACTGCAGTGTAGACAGGGTATCACACTGGATCGATCCTTGGGGAGGCTAGCTACTGCTGAGCATGCTGGGTGTCTCAGGACTTGTGCAGATTTGCCACGCTTGGGGCTGATCTCATTGCTTGACACTCTGTTTGTTTGTTTGTTTTTGTCTTTAGCACCTCAGTGGAGGCTGTGAAGACACTTTTCTCCATGCCCGGCTACTGGAAGGAATTTGCCAGCATCCAGTTTCATCGGGGTTGGGACATGATAGCCTCCCGATATCACTACTCGCAGGGGGTTGGCCTGATTGCAAGGTAGGAGCTCAACGTTTCCTCTTCTTTGGGTCTCTCTTGGGAATGGGATTTCCGTGTGAAATAGTCCTCAGTTCCAGGCTGCCAGCTCAGCCCAGCAACTGGAGCTGAACGCTCTCTCCCCCTTGAGAATCAAAAGGGACTTTCTGTTCCATGTTCCAGAGCCATGATCGAGTTTGAGAACCCTCAGCTCCCTGCAGTTTTCAGAGAGGCAATCACCATCGTCCAGAGTGGGAAGGAGGAGGAGCAGAGAACTATCGCCCTGGCTTTCTGCACTGAGGTGAGATTCATGAGTTGACAGGCAGAAGTGGGCTTTCTGGAGAGCAGCTCAGGACAGCAAGCTCTCGGCTACATTGTCAGCAGCTTAGCAGCCCTACCGCCAGCTAGCTCCTCTCCGCACATGGATGGATGCAGGGCATGGCAAAGAGAGGGAGGGAGAGACATGGTGAGATTGCTCCTGGCTGGATGTGCCTAGATGGGGTTATGGGACAAGAAGCCATGTTTCTCCAGTGCCCCAAGGCCATGCTTCTCGCCTCACCTTTTCCTGGGGTTCTGCTTTTCTTCTGCCCCACGGCTCTCTCCATGGCAGTCAATGAGGTCTGGAGATTCCCCTTTCCCTGGGGGCTTATTTGTGACTTGTGCATTAGTCTAAATTTGGGGAAGGAACCAACTGAAACAGCAGCAATTGGCTCCCTACTCACCAGAGACTTTGCATAGGAGGAAGTGGCCCTTTGGTAAAGACGACTGTCCAGGGAACAGACCCCACAATAAGACCTCTGCTCCTCAACCTGATCTTCATTTGGCTCTTGCCAGTTTCTCCAGAGTCCTTCCATTGACACCATCCTGACAAGATCAGCCCTCCAGGCACAGCTCATGGACTGGACCAAAGATGCAAATTCCATCATACGGAGGCTCAGTCTGCGAGGCCTTGGCAGTATTGTGTTCCAGCCAGAAAAGGTGAGAGCCGGGGATTGCCCAGGGGACCCAGGAAGCCAATGTCCATCAAATAGCTCAGAAATGAGAGGGAGAGCCACACACAAGCCTTGTTGTTTAAAACACAGCCCTCAAATGGTGGAGGTGCTTTCAGAACAAATCAAGGCATGCCATGCTCCCTGCTCCCGTGAGCTGAGCCCTGATTGCAGATAGGATGCAATGGGGGAGGCGGGGTGAGCAAAGACAAAGGTGACAGTGAGCAACTGGCACAGAGTGACAGGAGAATGACTTTCTGCCCCGTTGGGGGGCTGTGCCCTCCGTGGTTTATCATCGGTGGCAGTGGTCCATCATGTGCTCCAGGTTGTCACCTGGGATAGTACTGAGCTGCCTTCTTCATTCCGGCAGGTGCAATTCTTACGGGCCCAGCTGCCAGCAATCCTGGCCATGTTTTGTGACAGGGATGGAAGGCGTGTCATGGAGGCCATGCATAAAGCTGCAGACATCATCCACCTCCTCAACAGGGAGGGGCTTGGCTCCATCTCCCAGGACATTGCTGTCAGCCTTCGCCCCTTCATTGATGACGTAAGGCTTGGAACCCGCAGAAGAAGCCCATTCCCCCGCTCCAGCTGTCTGTGATGCCCTTGTCTCTCTCTCCCCATCCCCTTCCTCCCGCCCCTCAGGCCTGCCATGGAGCCTCCAAGGAGTGCCCCCGCCATGGGTGGGGAATCTCCTGCTGAGCCACCTCCCTGTCAGAGCTCTTCTCTCCAAAGCTCAGCCTCAGTGCCATGCTCCCAGCCCCTGCTGCAGCCTGGCCTGGGGGAGAGGGGGCCTGGCACTGGGCAGATGACCAGCTGCCTGGAGAACACAGGCCCCCAAAGAGGTGGAGATTCTCAGCAGGAAAGAGGTGGGTCGGGAATGGCCCGGCTCTCAGGGGCACCCAAGAGCCAAAGAAATGCTGTCTTTTGGAGCAGCCAGTCCCTGCCAGGCTCCAGCAGCTGCTTCTCCCCTTCCCCACACCAGTCTCCAGCAGCCTGCCTGCCCTCTCCCCTCATCTTCTCGGGTTCTAGGATTCTGTGCTCTCCAGACAGAAACTGCCTCTGGGACACCCTGGGCTGCACTGTCCCGCACAGGGTCTCAGGCCCTGCACAAGATGTCGATGGCGCTGGCCTGGTGGCCTCCCTGCTCCCGCCAGCCCAGGTAGTTCACACAGGGGAACCGGAGCAGCGTGCGCATCACCACTCAGTGGCGTTCTGCTCCGATGCTGCCTGGCTTTAACCGGCGGTCCCCACTCCCTGTGTGTCATTGCCAGGAGAAGGGCAGTGTGCGCTCAGCTGCCATTGTACTGCTTGGCAACGTGGTGAGCAGGGTGCAGGACCCCGACAAACCCTTCGTGCAGCAGGAAATCATCCACTGCTTGCTCCCCCTGCTGCTGCATCTTGAAGACCAGGAGGAGAGTGTGAAACTGGTAAGTGCCACGGTCATTGTTGCCTGAAGAGCAAAGAGCCAGTATCTCCTGGGGCCCCCACTCCAGTCATCGCCAGAGCCCCTTGCCCAAGCAGAGTCTTCTCCTCCCTGCTTCACTCCATGCTGGAGCCAAGCGCCTCATCCATCCTCACAGCACATAGCACAATTGGGATGAAAAGCCTTCTTCTGGGAAAGAGGTGGGGCATAGCGTAGCGGATCCGGGAGTACTGCTGCTGGCCCCGGCACGGCCCAGGGCCTGCGTCCCCCTGAAGTGCAGGGCCCCCCAAAGCACGGGGCCCTGGGCAACCACCCCAAACCATCCAAAGGACAGGACGGCTCTGGCTCTCTCCAGCCAACTCTCCCTTTCCTCTCCTCAGCACACTCCTGTGGAGAACAAATGACAGGAATCTCCACTGGCAGGAAAAGCAGGAGAACAAGGGACGGGGAAGGTTCCATGTCCCCCAGACTATCCCTCTCTCAGGGAGAACCCTCTTGGTCTCCTCTTCTCTTGCAGTCATGTAAACTGACGCTCTTCCGCTGCGCAGTGTTCCTCAGGTGGGCTCATTTGAAGACCCTCTCCCACAGCTTGGCCTGGGATGGCTCCTCACAGCTCTTGAAGTGTGTCTGGATCTGCTTGGTAGGTGAATTCCTTGTGCCTTGAGAGTGCTGAATGGGGACTTGAGGAAGACCTTTCTAACTCCACACCCTGAGTACCCATCTGCTTCGGTCGGGCTGCAGGACTCCGTTCCAGGCTCTCTGCTGGCTCATTTCAGCAGGAGTTACAATCCGTTCACATTGTTGACATTTTTCTCCACAATTCTCCGACCTTCAAACTTTTGTCTTTTCAAATGAAAGCTGAGGTTCTGGAGAACACAATAGGAACTTCAGAGGGGTGCTGCTCTGGTGTATGGGTTCATATTGGCGGTTGCCAGGGCCTGGCTATATGCATTGGCTTTCCTGGACTATTCGCTGTGGGAAGAAAATGTCATTTGTATATTGTGCATTTCTTCCTTCTTTCTTCCTAGATGCAGAACAACGAGAGCCACATCCCCAAATTCCTGTTCCAGGCCTTACAGTACCTGGAAAGCTCACAGACAACAATAAGACATTCAGCAGCCCGATTCATTGGTAAGCAGAGCAAATTCACTTGATCTTTTCTCAATGCTTCCTTCAGAGCCCTTTTCTGGACGGCTGCTCTGTTCCCTCCAACAGCACCAGAATCCTAAAACGGGGTGTGTGTGTGTGTGTGCATGTGTGTGTGAATTAACATGTATTCCAAGATGAAGGGAGCAACTTAGCTGAATCGACTGCACCAACTTCCCCCGCCCACAACAATTCTTTGGCTGCGCCTAGGGGAAACCAGCAGGATGTGAATTCAATCTCCTTTGGAAATCAGCCTCTCAGTAACTTCTGGGCATCTGATGATTTCTCGAATATGCTTTGTGTACAGATGTAAGGAATGTCTGGAATTTCCCAAAGGTGTCTTGGGAGAATGGCTGCATCATTAGCAGTTTTCAGGAAAGGATCTGAAAAGCCATGAGAGCCATTGTATTCATTGTTTGTCTAGGAAATACTATCCACCATTACTGTGATTTGTTGTCTGAAACAGTGAATGAAGATGGCATCTCCCGCCTGTATGAAGGTAAGGAAATACCTCTGTGTGTTTGGGCCTCTGTGGGAAGCACAGGGGTGCAGCACAGGGCCTGAACACAGCTTTGAATGTGTCCCTCTCAGTCTAAGGACAGCATTGAAGGAAGAAGGATGGTCACGCCAATTTTCATCGTGGTCCCACAATCTGTGTATGGGAGCAGGGGAATTCCATCCCAAGCTCCTAGTGTAGACATAGCCTTAGAGCTGTGTGGGGAGACTGTCTTCATCAAGGTCAGAAAGTCTCTAAAGGAAGGCCTGACCCAACTGAAAATGGCTGTTGGTATTAAGGATGATGATGATGACGATTCCCCTCTGTAGGGAAAGATTCATCACCTGCCCTCCCTGGAATGGAGTGATTGCAGGCCAGGGACCTTCACTCTGAGATTGGTTATCAGCTCCTAGGAAATCCCTTGAGGGCACATGGGTAACACTTTTCCCTGTGAGCTCTTCAGGAATGAAGGCACAGGGCCACAAAGGATTTCAGGAGACGTTAGGAGCCGAAATCCCTTTGTGGATCTCGGCCTAAATGTTGTATGGTTTAATGTGGCTGCCGCTGTCACTTTCCTGTTCCATCCAAAGAACAAGTGCCCCCAACCGTCTGTGTGTGCGGGTGTGTGGAGGAGTGTCTGCCAGCAGAGGGGGAAGCTTTGCAAGAATGGGGTCTCCTCTCTGTCCAGGGCTATTTTGGGAGGAGCGGAGTTGTTGTTCTTGTGCCCTTAGACTCTTGGGGAGCTAACAGCAGGGGGCAATGGCCATCGGAAGTGGAGGTTTCCTAGGTACCAGTCACATCAGCATCACGGGGTTTTCAACCCATTTCCTCTTGGTTTCAGCTTTTCACGAAGTGCCTTTGAAATCAGACAGGACCACATGGTACATCCTCAACAGATATTATAAATGGTTGCAGAAGCTTGGAAATCTCGTGTCGGGTTCTGCATTTGACTAGGGAACCGGGACCGACACAGACGAGCTCTTTGTCCTGCTATGGTAAATACAACAGACGCTTCTCAACTTTTTGGTGTCCCTGGCCTCTGTTTGCCAGAAGCTGGGAATGCGGGACAGGGGACTGATCACTAGATGATTGCCTGTCCCTTCATTCCCTCTGGGGCACCTGGCATTGGCCACTGTCAGAAGACAGGATACTGGGCTAGATGGACCTTTGCTGTGGCCTTTCTTATGTCCTTATGTTTGGAACCGGGGCTGAACAACGAGGTGGATATCAGCAGATGACCCAAAATTATGTCGATTAGTCGGGCCTAGAGAAGACTTGGAAGAAGTTGAAAGGGATCAAAGAAAGCCATGTCACTGGGCAGCCCCATGGCAGATGAAAACCAGCGCTGACCAAGGCAGGGCCATACACATGGAAAGCAGTGAGGTGAACGACTCCTCCATAGCGCTGGTGTCAGAGGCCAAAGCACGGCTGGTTGGACCCAGTGGTTGGAGCAGTGGCTCTGGGGCCTTGTGCTCAGAGTGGTGGAGGCCGAGCCGAGGGGAGCCAAGGGTTGGAGCCGGAGTCAGGAGTCAAGAGCAGGATTGGAACAGGCTGGGGAATAGGGCAAGGGCCGGATTAACGATCCCCGGCCAATGGGAGCTGCGGGGAGGCAGAGCCTACAGGGAAGATCAGCCCCCGGGACAGAGGTTCCCGGTGTGGTGCTCGTCGTGGTGACGTGGCTGGCGGGGATGAGGAATGGCAACATGCGGAGCCTCCTCGCCCCCACCCCAGCCAGGCAGAGCCGGCCCGGCCGCAACGCAGCACGCAGGGGTTTAGTGGCTGCAGCCTGGGCCCCTCTTAGCCCTACTCCTTTCCTGAGTGCACCATTGCCCCACTTCTGCCCCATTCCCACACACTGGTACAGGGCAGAACCCCGGAGCTGATCTCTGAAATCTCTCTCACTAGAAGGAAGTCACTGCAAAGGCAGGACAACCCCACCTTTGGGCACCATGGAGGACATCTCATCCCACTGCACAGAGCCCTACATTCACACAGCTTCTCGCATGTGGTTCCCTCACTCATCAGAGCCAGGTGGAGAGCGGAGAAATTCTCCCAGACTCCCTTTTACCATTGCCAGCCCACAGGGTAGCAGAGGTTGCGGGGGGTTGGGTGCTCTCTTTAAGAAATGCCAGCTCTCAGGGAAGTTGCCAATGAGCATCAGCAAAGTGGGGTGGGGTTGTGCTGTGGAAAACTACCCTGCTTGAAGGTTTTGTTCTTCTCATTTGGGTTCCTGCCCTTTCTCTCTCTTCCAGACATCGAGAGGCCAACAGGAGCCAATTGAGCCCACCACTGATCCCATCTCTTGTGAGATGGCAAAGCAGCTTTGCATGGGAAGGAGGAGACAGAAGAGGCCGAGCAGCATGTGCCGGGCTGAACCAGCCACACAGAACACCATAGTCTAGGTGGAGAAAGCCAAGCCCCACCCCATCCCTGCCGGACATGCTCCAACTGGACTACCAGTGTGTAAGCGAGCAGCTCAGACCGCTGAAAATGGAGAATGCACACTGTAGGCTCCAGTCCAGAAACAGCTCAAGCCCCTGACTGCAGAGCTCTGAGGCGCCGAGACCCAGCCACGTCCCTGGGGGCCTGCAGACATGCAAGGGAGTTCGGAGACTCTGGGAGTTTCCCACGCCGGGAACCCAGAGACCCCCAGCCCATGGCCTAGAGACATCTCCAAGGAAGTAACCTGGGTGAACAAGCCATTGTCATCCGCAGTGCTGGATCCCCACTGACTCAATGGCAAACACATTGGCCATGGACAAGGCCCTGGGCGAGGAGCCGGTGGAGTAACGAGGGCCTGGGTCCCCCTGCCCTGGCTGCCATCCATCCTTTGGTGGCTGCCCACGTCCCCATTGACCCACTAGACTGCACAGCCCCAAGAGGAGGGGCAACCATCTTGCCTCTGAACTCTCAGCCAAACAGCCCTGCAGTGAAGGGCAGCTACACTGACTCCGGGCGTTGGGCCACACAGCATTGAGGGAGAGAGTAACCATATTGTCCGTTGCTATCGGGCCACACGGGCATAAGAGACAGGATAGACATATGGACTCTAAGCATTGAGCCACACAGCCCCGACGGAGAGGGCAGCTGCACGGACCCTGGTCGCTGGGCCACACAGCCCCAACGGAGCGGGCAGCCGCACGGACTCTGGTCGCTGGGCCATACAGCCCCGACAGAGAGGGCGGCCGCACGGACTGTGGTCGCTGGGCCACACAGCCCCGACGGAGAGGGCGGCCGCACGGACTCTGGTCGCTGGGCCACACAGCCCCGACGGAGAGGGCGGCCGCACGGACTCTGGTCGCTGGGCCACACAGCCCCGACGGAGCGGGCGGCCGCACGGACTCTGGTCGCTGGGCCACACAGCCCCGACGGAGCGGGCGGCCGCACAGACTTTGGTCGCTTGGCCACACAGCCCCGACGGAGAGGGCGGCCGCACGGACTCTGGTCGCTGGGCCACACAGCCCCGACGGAGCGGGCGGCCGCACGGACTTTGGTCGCTGGGCCACACAGCTCCGACGGAGCGGGCGGCCGCACGGACTCTGGTCGCTGGGCCACACAGCCCCGACGGAGAGGGCGGCCGCACGGACTTTGGTCGCTGGGCCACACAGCCCCGATGGAGCGGGCGGCTGCATGGACTCTGGTCGCTGGGCCACACAGCCCCGATGGAGCGGGCGGCCACACGGACTCTGGTCGCTGGGCCACACAGCCCCGATGGAGAGGGCGGCCGCACGGACTCTGGTCGCTGGGACACACAGCCCCGACGGAGCGGGCGGCCGCACGGACTGTGGTCGCTGGGCCACACAGCCCCGACGGAGCGGGCGGCCGCACGGACTTTGGTTGCTGGGCCACACAGCCCCGACGGAGCGGGCGGCCGCACGGACTTTGGTTGCTGGGACACACAGCCCCGACGGAGCGGGCGGCCGCACGGACTTTGGTTGCTGGGCCACACAGCCCTGACGGAGCAGGCGGCCGCACGGACTCTGGTCGCTGGGCCACACAGCCCCGACGGAGAGGGCGCCCGCACGGACTTTGGTCGCTGGGCCACACAGCCCCGACGGAGCGGGCGGCCACACGGACTTTGGTCGCTGGGCCACACAGCCCCGATGGAGCGGACGGCCGTACGGACTCTGGTCGCTGGGCCACACAGCCCCGACGGAGCGGGCGGCCGCACGGACTTTGGTCGCTGGGCCACACAGCCCCGATGGAGCGGGCGGCCGCACGGACTCTGGTCGCTGGGCCACACAGCCCCGACGGAGAGGGCGGCCGCATGGGCTCTGGGTGTTGGGACACACACACTGCGTGGGAGGGCAGCCATTTTGACAATGAGCATTTGGCCAAACTACCCTGAGGCTTAGGGAAGTTATTTGATGTCAGCCATGGGACCTTGCCCCTTCACTCCTCAGACATCGCTCATCTGTCACCATGAGACCGACCCCATGACAGAAGACTTTTGGGGTCAAGATGCAAACGGGAGTCGAAACAAGGAGTTGCATGTGACCCCTCTAAGAGATCCTCCCACTCCTTTACCAATCTGGGGGTGTTTTATCTCCATGCACCTGCCTCAGGAATGGATTTGAGCAATTGGGGAATGTTCTGGGGCAGAGTGACCCATTCGGAAGTGGGTCACGTGACCCTCCAAGAGCTCCTCCCACTTGGGGTGGGCCTCAGCCCCTTAGGACCCACCAGAGAGGGGATTTCACCAAACAGGGTAAGTGCCATGGTGGGGTGACCTGCCCGCAAGAGGGGTCCATCACCCCTCCATGAAATCCCCGCACCGTCCTCTGCTAATCAGTCAGGGTTTCGCACACACGCTTTAGGCCATCCCAGAAGGGAAACGTAACAATCAGACTAGGCAGTGCCCAAAGGTCTAGGCCAGAAGCCGCCGATCTCTGGAGCTCCATGTTTGTGAGGCTGGCAGCATCGTCCGGGAAGTCGCAACACAACACTGCGGGGAAGAGCCCGTCTCGTTCCAAGGATGTCTTTTGAAGAAACCGTGGCCTAGACCTTCGGGCTATACCTGTTCTGGATTGGTACACATTTCCCTTCTGAGATGGCCTAAGGTGGGAGTGAAACCCTCGCCAACTGCTAGAGGGTGGTGTGGGGACATTTTAGAGGGACCACAGGATCCTGTTGCGGGCAGGTCACTCCACTGCAGCACTTCCCTTCTTTGGTCAAATCCCCTCTCGGGGTGGTCCTACGGGGCTGACGCCCACTTCAATTGGTAGAGGACAAAGGGAGGAGTTCTCAGAGGGGATATACAACCCCCTTCTGCGTGGGTCACCCTGCCCCGCAACGTTCCCTGATTGGTCAAATCCAGTCTCCGGGTGTGTAAAATGCTGGTTGCCCCTGCCAAATTTTCCTAAAAGAAGGGAACAAAGGCATGTACCTTTTGGGTTATCTGTCAGGTGGCCATCTTGGACTTGGGAAAAGAAGCTGGTGACCTTTAGCCATTTCCTCTATTAGTTTGGGTTGGGGAGCACACTCCCACGCACGGATTGAATCCGCGTAGATAGGGTCTAACATCCAGGCAGAGACGACGCAAAGAGGGATAGGGAGGGTTTTTAGTTAGGTCTACTCACCCGTTCCTGTGTCCATCATGGAGTCCCTCCCTGACGTCCAATGTCAAGAGAGCAGCAGCCGTCCATCGCTGTCCCTGCAAGAGAAGGGAGAGAGAACATCAACCTGACCTCCTGGGTGTAATTGTTTGGGAGACTGGAGCACTTCCAGAGTTCAAGTTTTGTTAATCCACCCCTTCTCTAGCCTAGCTTAGTCCTTTTCCCTCTCCTAAATAAAGTCTTGTTTGTGTGCTTACCACTGCCTGGCGTTATTTTCTTGTACTAAGGCAAGCTCTGACAGACTGGCTTTACAAAGGGGACCATGTGGGAAGAATTTACTGTAAGATTCCCTGCATCTTCTGAATGGGGTTTGGGTTCTGCCCTTTTGAAAGGAAGGAAAAATCTTTCCAGGTGATCCTAGGGGGCTGAAACCCACTGGGATTACTTAGTAATCTGTCCTCTTCACTACCATGTTTGTGACCCTCTGTGTCATAGGGAAGTAGCCCCTGGCTCATTATGCATCTTTGGATTTAAAATGGACACGTGTGGTGTACAGACGAAGAAGGACAACTTTTCAAGTCCACTGTGCACAGAAATGGGATGGACACTTCAAGGATTGAATACAATGCTTTGATCTTCCATCTGTTCATTAAAGAAAGACAAAGGTGCAGATTTGGGAGGCTCGGCACTGACTTCCCCAGGATCATTCCTCTCCGCGTAATTCCCATGATAAATCTCCTCTCAAGGAAGAGCCTGAGGAAGTGTGATCAGGGGAACTACCCAGAGCACCAGATAAATCAGGGCCCTGAGCTGAGAAAAACCAAGCCTTGGAAAGAGGCCCAAGCAGCTCAGCCGTCTTGTCCTCTGCCGTCTTGTGTGTGTGTGCGACTTGCTGTGTGTTCCACGTGCAACGTGTCAGTGTCGTGTGTGTGTGTCTCAATGTCATGTGTGCCATTTTGTGTCATGTGCCATTTTGTATCATGTGTCATGTGGTGTGCGTCATGTGTGTGTGACATGTAGTGTCTGCGTGCGTGTGACGTGTTGTGCGAGTGCATGTGCGTTGTGTGACATCTGCGTGACATGATACGTGAGACATGCAACAAACTGTGTGCGACTTTGTGTGTGTGTGACGTACGTGCAACGTGCTGTGTGTCATTCAGTGTGTGTGAGACGTGTTGTGGGTCGTGTTGTGTGTCGTGTTGAGTGTGAGACGTGTTGTGTGTCATGTTGAGTGTGTGAGTGTGACATGTTGCAGGTCGTGTTGTGTTGAGTGTGTATGACATGTTGTGCGTCGTGTGTGTGATGTTTTGTGTGTGACGCTTTCCATGTCTTCTGTGTGTGTCTGTGTGGTGTGTTATTTTTGTGTGTCGTGTTGTGTGCCGTTTTGTGTCATCGTGTGTGTGTGACGTGTGTGCGTCCACGCGTTCGACGTATTGTGCGTGTCCGTGTGGGAAGTGCGAAGTGGGATGGGTCAACTTGCCGCCCCCTTCCCCAACACTTTAGCCCCCTGTCGTAAACATGACCCTCCCCCCTCCCCAGGGTGCTACTGACACTAAAACGACCTAAAAGACCCCCGACTTATCACTATTGGCTGCACCCCATTGCCACCCACACTTCTATGCTGCTGCTGGCCAAACCCTCCCCCCAAAATCTAAACCCCACCCCCTACCCGGAACCCAACTGGAACCCTGACCCCATAACCTGCCCCCCAACTCGAAACCCCTGAACCAAAACTGTAGCCCAACCCTCACCCCAACCCGAACCTCCAGCTCTGAACCCAGCCCCCCGAAGCCTGACACCGCTTTAAGCCAGAGCCCAGTTCCCCATTCCCACCCTGGGCAACAACAGTGCAAACCACACCCTCCTGCCCCCCGCCCAGGAATCCTGCTTCTTACCACCCCTTCTTTGGAAATGAACCTTTTCTTCACTTGCATCCCACACACCTTCATTCTCCTTTGAGGGGTTATTTAGTGACAGGGGTCTACACAAGGCAACTCTTTGCTATCACAGCGTAACAGGACACAGAGAAGTGAAAACAGTGCAAACAACATTCCACGAGTTTTCAGGAGGTTTAAACACCCAATACATTTGAACATTTAACAGTCGCTTTGATCTCTACTAACACACACATCCGTTGGCCTGAATACACTCTGACACAAGCTGCTATTTCAGTGTCACACCTTGTACAAACATTACTGCAACAGCGTGTAGGGCAGCGTGACCCCCGGGGGTCTGTGAGCTGGTTTCAGGGCGTCCGCAGGACCCCGCAGCTTCGCCTCCCCGCCTGTTCCACCCACCGCCTGTGCTTCCCCGGAGGGATCTCCAGACTGTCAATGCTGCCCGGAGCTTCCCTTCCCTGCCAGGCCTGAGCAACCAGCGCTTGTAACCAGGCCACTCACAGCCTCCCCGCGGGGAGCGTATGGACACAAACTGGCTGGAGAGCAGTTAGGGCAGGAATCCCTGGAGACTCGGGGAGCACCTTCAGGGGATGAGGGTGACACACCCCACAGGAGCTGAATTTCCCACTCGGGTCTAAGTCGTGCCATGTGGATGGGGCAGCACGGTTGGGAGGCTCTGTTTGCTGCGGTGGATCCACTGGGGGTTGATGTCGTGGGGGTCGAGTGAAGACCCACTAAATTGACAGCAGAGCGCTCTCCGGTCACCGTTGGGACTGCGCCGGGAACGGCAGGAGGAAGGTAAGTCGACCGAAGATCATCTCCCGTCGACCCAGCCCAGTGTAGACACAGCAGGAAGTCGACCGAAGCGACGTCAAATCCAGCTCTGTTATTCACGCAGCGGGAGCAGCGTAACTTAGGACGACTTCCTGCGGTAGGATAGAGTCATAAATAGAAAGGGAAGGCTAACCACCTTTAAATCCCTCCTGGCCAGAGGAAAAAATCATCTCACCTGTAAAGGGTTAAGAAGCTCGGATAACCTCGCTGGCACCTGACCAAAATGACCAATGAGGAGATAAGATACTTTCAAAAGTTGGCGGGGGGAGGGAGAAACAAAGGGTCTGGGTCTGTCTGTGTGATGCTTTTGCCGGGGACAGAACAGGAATGGCGTCTTAGAACTTAGTAAGTAATCAAGCTAGATATGCGTTAGATTCTGATTCCTTTAAATGGATGAGAAAATAAGCTGCGCTGAATGGAATGGATATTCCTGTCTGTGTGTCTTTTTGTAACTTAAGGTTTTGCCTAGAGGGATTCTCGGTGTTTTGAATCTAATTACCCTGTAAGGTACCCTGTAAGGTATCTACCATCCTGATTTTACAGAGGTGATTCTTTTTACTTTTTCTTCTATTAAAATTCTTCTTTTAAGAAACTGAATGTTTTTTATTGTTCTTAAGATCCAAGGGTGTGGGTCTGTGGTCACCTATGCAAATTGGTGAGTATTTTTACCAAACCTTCCCCAGGAAGGGGGGAGCAATGTTTTGGTGAGAATTTTTGGGGGAAAGACATTTCCAAACGGCTCTTTCCTAATAAAAAACCTGGTTAGACTTTTGGTGGCAGCAGCGAAAGTCCAAGGGCAAAAGGTAAAATAGTTTGTACCTTGGGGAAGTTTTAACCTAAGCTGGTAAAAGTAAGCTGAGAAGGTTTTCATGCAGGTCCCCACATCTGTACCCTGGCGTTCAGAGTGGGGAAGGAACCTTGACAGATAGACACAGTGTGAGGCCTGAGTTTCCCCTGCAGTCTGGATGCTCAAACACCGGCTTGGCAACACAAGTCAGCAAGCCCAGGCCACATAGAGACAGGCTCAGTGTGCAGCGTGGACAGACCCTCCGACAGCCCCAGTATTGTCAAAAGAGGAAATCCTGCCTGTGTTTTGACTTGCTGGTAGAAGAGCCGAGTGACATTGGAGCTCACCGAGCTTCACTGACCAACGCAGCGCTCCAGCACCTGAGCTCTCGGGCTCCCTGCTGAAAGAAAAGCTGAAGGAGCGACCAAGGTCAAAGAGAGGTGCTCGTCTTTGGCCCAGGGCAGGGAGTCCCACCCTCAAAGCGAGAACATTTCTCTCTTTGTCTGTCTGTGTTGGGGCAGGAGCGATAACACGTCTCCTGCATTGGCTATTTCAGAGAGTAGTTTCTGACTGTCTTCTCAAAGACAGGGTGCGAAACAGGCCTCAAACCTGACTGAGTGGAAACAAGAACGATGCAGCTCGACTGAGCCAGCTGAGAATTGAGATGTGCCCCTGTGCTCGAGTGAGGGAATGACCTGTGAGGGGACTGGAAACCTGACCGGCCAATTCTTAACTTGCATCTCTCAGCCTCTTTCCTCTGAGTGCCGTCACGGTAGCTTCAATACTCCAGCACCGGGTGCCCTGCCAGCTCTGGGCCCAACAAGCTTTCCTTGGGGTTGGATTCTGGAGAGCAGGGGGGCAGGGAAGCAACAGGTGCATGTGGCTCCGTGGTGAGGTTTTCCTTGCAAGATGTGTGTGTGAGTCTGTGTGTGTCGGAAGCACTGAGTGTGGCTCTCCCTGAACCCACAGAGGGTGAGGGTGGCGGGAGCGAGACAGTAGAAGTATAAAGGGGCAAGGACGGGCAGAACGATGATGACTGTGTTGTGTTTCATTCCTTAGATGTGGGGCCACCACCTTTCTCTTTAGCCTTGTCGTATCCCAGGGGTAAAACTCGCCATTTGTCCAGCTACAAGGGCGTGTTTGTGTTCATTCCTGCGAGCCACACAGGGGTCTGATGTTGCTGCTTCCAATCCTCTGGCTCTGCCGGGATTAGGGGCAATTCAGGCCATAACTGAGCTGAGGGAGGGAGATGAAATAAGATGGGTCCCAAAGATTGATCCCTGAGGAACTCCACTGGTAACCTCCCTCCTGCCTGACAGTTCACCTTTCAGCAGGACCCGCTATAATCTCCCTGTTAACCATTTCCCTATCCATCTTTCAATTTTCATATTGATCCCCATCTTTGCCAGTTTAACTAATAATTCCCCATGTGGCACCATATCAAACATCTTCCTGAAATCTTGGTCAATTAGATCCACTGCGTTTCCTTTGTCTAAAAAATCTGTTACTTTCTCTAAGAAGGAGATCAGGTTGGTTTGGCATGATCTACCTTTTGTAAAACCATCTTGTATTTTGTCCCATTTACCATTGACCTCAATGTCCTTAACTACTTTCCCCTTCAAAATTTTTTCCAAGACCTTGCATACTACAGATGTCGAACTAACAGGCCTGTAGTTACCCGGATCACTTCCCCCCCCCCCTTAAAAATAGCAACTATGTTTGCAATTCTCCAATCAAACGGTACAACCCCTGAGTCGACAGATTCATTACAAATTCTTGCTAATGGGCTTGCAATTTCATGTGCCAGTTCCTTTAATATGAAGGATGAAGATTATCTGGGCCCCCCGATTTAGTCCCATTAAGCTGTTTGAGTTTCGCCTCTACCTCAGATATGGTAATATCTACCTCCATCTCCTCCTTCCCATTTGTCATGCTACCATTATCCCTAAGATCCTCATTAGCCTTATTAAAGACTGAGGCAAAGTATTTGTTTAGATATTGGGCCATGCCCAGATTATCCTTGACCTCCACTCCATCCTCAGTGCTGAGCGGTCCCACTTCTTCTTTCTTGGTTTTCTTCTTATTGA
Source organism: Caretta caretta (assembly GCF_965140235.1). Taxonomy (NCBI): domain Eukaryota; kingdom Metazoa; phylum Chordata; order Testudines; family Cheloniidae; genus Caretta; species Caretta caretta. Next base: position 8,736,088 of record NC_134209.1, read on the forward strand.
CATGGTGATAGAACCTTTTACGATTGGTTTTAATTCTCTTTGCAAGGTCCTTCTCACTTTATCCCTTCATGTTCTGCCCTCAAGAAGGTAGCTTTCCTTGCTGATCCCTCCCATTTTCCACTCCCTGTATTCTTTCTCCTTTTTCTTAATCAGCTCTCCGAGATGCTTGCTCATCCAGCTTGGTCTACAACTCCTGCCTATGAATTTTCCCCCCTTTCTTGGGATGCAGGCTTCTGATAGCTTCTGCAGCTTTGATTTAAAGTAATCCCAGGCCTCCTCTGCCTTTAGATCCCTAAAGTTCTTCAGTCCAATCCACTTGCCTAACTCATTTCCTTAATTTTTCAGTCAGCCCTTTTGAAATGAAAAACCCTAGTTGCAGATTTATTTTTTTGGTGATCCTTCCGTTCAGTTTGAACTGAATTAGCTCATGATTGCTCGAACCAAGATTGTCCCCTCCAACCATTTCTTCTAGGAGGTCCTCACTTCTCACCCAAACCAAATCTAGAATGGCACCCCCTCTTGTCGGTTCAGCAACTACTTGTGGAAGGAATCCATCAGCTATCGCATCTAGGAACATCTGAGCCCGATTATTATTACTAGCACTCGTCCTCCAATCTAGATCTGGGAAGTTAACGTCTCCCATGATCTCGCAGTTTCCATTCGTATTTACTTCATTAAAAACATTAAAGAGGGCTCGATCCATATCCACATTAGATCCCGGCGTTCTCTAGCAGACTCCAAGTACTATCCCAGGGGAGTCTCGAGTAGTTCTCTTCCCCAGCGTCATTTTTGCCCAGACGGACTCTGTCTTATCCATTCCATCGCTGATTTCTTTACATTCTACCTCCTCATTGATAGACAATGCTACTCCACCACCTTTACCTTTATTTCAGTCTTTCCTAAACAGCACATACCCTTCAATACCCGTAGTCCAGTCATGACGACTATTCCACCCTGTTTCTGTTATCCTGAGAATATCTGGTTTCACTTCCTGCACCAGTACCTCTAGTTCCTCCATTTTGTTACCAAGGCTCCTCGCATTAGTGTACAAACATCTTCATTTTTGCTGTTTGGCCTCCCTCACCTTCTTTACCCAATGAGGCATGGTCATTCTACAGCCAGTAGAACCTATTAGACTAGTATCCACACTGCCTTCCTCCTTATAGCCATTCTCCTACCCATGGCTGTATCCTTTCTTACTTTGTTTTCTTCCCTCTCAAGGCTAAAATCCGGCGTGGAGATTACCTGGACATCCCCTAACCAACCATCTCCCCCAGATTCCGAGTTTAAAGCTCTCTTAATCAGTTGTGCCAGCCTCCATCCTAGAAGTCTATTTCTTTCCCTACTCAGATGAAGTCCATCCTGAGAGAACTGTCCTCTGTCCATGAATGCCTCCCAGTGGCCATACATCCCAAAGCCCTCCTTCTAGCACCACTGCCTGAGCCATCTGTTGACAGTCACAATCTTGTCACGCCTTTGTTGCCCTTCTCCAGGAACAGGCAAAATCCCACTACAGATCACCTGAGCCTCGATTTCCTTAAGCGTCTTCCCCAGCCTAGCACAGTCTCCCTTAATCCTTTCCAGCGAGAGTCTAGATGTTTCATTTGTTCCCACATGAAGGACAATTAGGGGATTCTTTCCCGTTCCCTTTAGGATCCTTTTCAACCTCACATCTACATCCCGTATCTTAGCACCTGGAAGACAGCACACCCTTCTATTCTCTGGATCAGCTCTGGTTACAGGCCTGTCTTGTCTTCTCAGTAAAGAGTCCCCGATCACATAGCCCTGCCTTTCCCTGGTGACGATGCTGTTCTCCAGTCTATCCCCTGTTCCCTCTGGCTGCAAGTTCTTTCCATTCCTATTCTCCCTTGTAATCCTCTTCTACCCATCCTGTATCCTCCTGGGGCTCATATTTGGTGTAGTCTCCATTGACTCTTCCCCTTTTCCTATAGGACTAGCCACTCTTCTCTTCCTCCTTGCCCCTCCACCTTCAGTGACTACCTGTTGAGCCCCTTCTTCATTTTCCAACTCTCAAAACCTATTCCTGAGCTCTATTTCTCCTTCACGAGCCCGTCTTTTCCTCTGCCTGGTTCTTGTAGTCACATGCTTCCACTGACCACTTCCCTCACCCAGCAGTCTCCCCTCAGAATTCCTCAGTCCTGCTTCCATCTGCAAGTCTGAGCTTTTCCCTTCAGATACCTCATGTCTTTGCTCCATCATCTGCTCAAACCCCTTTCTAAACTCAACCAGACTTTCCACCTGCATCTCCAAACCTCAGATCTTCTCCTCCATCAGCTCAAGCAGACGGCATTTCATGCAGACAAAACTCTTACCAGGTCCCCCCTCCAGGATCATGGACATACGGCAGCTTCCACAGCCAGTCATCTCCATTGTGTCTTCCACGACATGAGTCACTCCCACCGCTGCCTCTGTGTCTGTCATCGCCTTCCCACCTAAATCCTGTTCACCTGGGAAACACCCAAACCCCACCCCCCACAGCAACAACAAACCCCAAACAAGCACCACAAGACAAACTGCCCCTCAGACTCCCCTGTTTACAGCCCTGTTTGCTGGCTCCTGTGCCACGGCCTGACTGGCTGGCTCCCTTCATAGGACCCCGAGTCAGAGAAGCCCCGGCCCCAAATCAGGGATCAACTTCTCTCCCAGCACAAAGCCCCCACAAGCCTCGACACGTACACATAATCCCAACACACAACCGAATACCAACACCTTCTCCCCCACACCATTCACAGCTGTTGGTGGGTCTTGGGGAAACCCTGGTGCACCAGCGGGGGCGGGTGTCTGATGGGGTGGGTGAGGCGGCGGGGGGCGGGGAGGGGGCCCAGCTGGGAGGTGGAGGGGTCTGTGTGGTGTGAGCTGTGGGAGGGTAGGGGATGGATTGGTGCTGTGGGAGTAGGAAAGGGGGGTTGTGGACAGGGGGCGATTGGGTTGTCGGGATGGGGACTGGGTCTGGCAGGGATGTGGGGGAGGGAGAGGCTATAGGGGACCTGGATCGGGGACTTGGGTCAATGGCATGGCTGCGGCTGTTGGGTTGGGTTGGGTTGGGAGGGGCAGCACCATGGCAGCCCCCAGGGGGACACAGCATGACTGTGGGGGGCTGTAGGGAGGGGAGGGGTCTGTGGGGTGGGGTGTCTCAGCTGGGTGGGTGGATGGGGTCGGGGTGGTGAGAGGGCGGGGAACAGGGGGTTGAATGGCAGCAGGAGGTCCTGGGGCGGTCAGGGAGAAGGGCTGGTTGGATGGGGCAGAAGGTCCGGGGGACAGACAGGAAGGAGGGGGGGGTTGGATGGGGCAGTGTGGGGCTGTTAGGGGCAGGGGGATCTGGAGCCCCTCAGGGAACAGAGGGGTTGGATGGGGCCGGAGGCCCGGGGCGGCCGTCCTGGGGCGAGAAGCGGGGGTCAGATGGGGGCGGGGGCCGGGCCATGTCTTGCTGTTTGAGGAGGCCCAGCCTCCCCTAACTGTCCCTCCGTACAATTTCTGAAACCTGATTCGGCATCAGGCCAAAGTTTGCCTGCCCCTGGCTTAGGGCCTGATTCATGCAAAGACCCATTGGGAGTGTGTGAACATTGCCCCATTTCTGAAACTGGAAACAACGCCCTGCACAGGGCTGGGAAAACAGAGCAGAGCACTGGAGCCTGAACCCCCTCGTCAGAGACTGCGATGAAATCCTCTCAGGCCTGGGCATCCAGACAGCAGGAGTATCTGGCTGTGTCGACTCTCTCCTCCGGCCCTGAGCGACCAGCACCCCAGCCAATGCCTGAGATGACGGGGCGTCCAGGATTTCCCGGTTTATGGATCTTGGGTAGCAGATAGAAGACCCCTGGTCGGGGTTCCAGTGGTGGGTCTGTGCAGATTTGTTCTTGTGCTTTTTCAGGGAGTTTCTTGAGCAGATGGTGCAGTTTCTCTTGGTCACCCTGAGTGGGATCAGAGGGGCATGGGCTGGAGAATGTGGAGTTGGAGAGCTGCCGAGCAGCCTCTTGTTCATATTCCGACCTATTCATGATGACGACAGCACCTCCTTTGTCAGCCTTTTTGATTCTGATGTCAGAGTTGTTCCTGAGGCCGTGGACGTTGTTGTGTTCTGCACGGCTGAGGTTATGGGCCAAGTGATGCTGCTTTTCCACCACTTCAGTCCGTGCTTGTCGGGTGAAGCACTTGAGTCCAGTCTGGTGTTTCGACCTTCAGGAGGATTCCACGCAGAATCCTTCTTTTTGTCGTGTTGGTAGGAAGGTCTCTGTGGATTAGTGTGTTGTTGAGAGGTGTGTTGGAAAAATTCCTTCAGTCGGAGACGTGGAAAGTAGGATTCCAGGTCACCGCAGAACTGTATCATGTTGGTGGGGGTGGAGGGGCAGAAGGAGAGGCCACACACGATACCCACTTCCTGGACACTACAGTGTTAATAAGCGATGGTCACATAAATACCACCCTATCCTGGACCGCTGTACTTACCTACATGCCTCCAGCTTTCATCCAGACTACATCACACGATCCGTTCTCTACAGCCAAGCTCTAAGATACAACCGCATTTGCTCCAATCCCTCAGACAAAGAAAAACACCTACAGGATCTCCATCAAGCATTCTTCAAACTACAATCCCCACCTGCTGAAAGGAAGAATACCCAGAAGTCACTGACTCCAGGACAGGCCCAACAAAGAAAGGAACAGAACGCCACCAGCCATCAGCTTCAGCCCCCAACTAAAAGATCTCCAGCGCAGGATCAAGGATCTACAATCTATTCTGAAGGATGATCCCTCACTCTCACAGATCTTGGGAGACAGGCTGGTCCTCGCTGACAGACAGCCCCCCAGCCTGAAGCAAATACTCACCAGCAACCACACAACAAAAACACTAACCCAGGAACCGATCCTTGCAACAAACCCATTGCCAACTCTGTCCACATATCTAGTCTAGGGATACCATCCTCGGACCTAATCACATCAGCCACACCATCAAATGTGCCCAAATACATGTGTTAGTCTCTAAGGTGCCAGAACTGCTCCTCGTTTTGTTTTTGTTTTTTTGCTGATACAGACTAACACGGCTCCCACTCTGAACTCAATGATTGCATCTCTCCCCAAAATCAATCTCTAAGCACAAAGAACACCCTGGAGACCAGGCCTTTAAACGTTAGGAAACATCAGAGTTAAGGTGATGTGTACATATTTCGTGCAGTGCTGTTGTGCATGTGTGTTATGATACAGACTCACAAATGTGGCCTTGAGGTCAATTCCCTGCCCCCCACAGCATCAATTTCCTCCAGACTCCCAAGGGAAGTGGTGCTTCCTCCATCCCTTGATGAGATGCCTTTCTGGAGTCTGCTTTGGTCCAAAACTCGCTACTGCGCCATGCAGGAGGCCTGTGATGTGTAGGGAGCCAGATGAGATGATCTAAGAGTCTCTTCTGGCCTTCAAGTCTCCAAATCTCTGCAAAACCAAGTGCGGCCCATTGAGCATCCTCTGATGGTTCCACGTGTGGCCTGCGTGAACCCTTGCACGACCACTGAGTGTGTGGGGGTGACCCAGGGGGAGCAGCTCAGACACGCACAGGAGCCGGCTCGGGGCAGGACATGAGCCCTGCAGGGCAGGGGTGGGGGTGGCAGTGACATCACAAGGGCCTTTTGCAGCACTCAGCTGATTGGTGAAAGGCGGTTGGGAGGCGGTGACCTCACAGAGAGTCCACGACAACGGCCAGGGAGGACAGGCTGCAGGGCAGGGGGATCTCAGAGACCCCCGGGGCTTTGCTGCAGGGAGTCTCCTTCTGGAGGTGTCTCCTTGAGGACTGAGAGAGAATTCAGGGTCTCGTATGTGAGCGCGAGGTGGAGCCTCTCTGGAGTTTTCTCCTTTCCCACTGCTCATTGAGCGAGAAGACAGACGTCCCTGTGGAGAAGGGAAGAGCCCCAGAGAGGTTTGGTACCGAGGCAGCCTGATCTGCCCGGTGCTGGCCAAATTCTCGGCACGGAAAACAGGAGGATAAGGTAGGACAATTTTCCCCCACCTAGGCCTTTGTCCCTTTGAGTCTTTGGGGTTTGTCTTTTTTGGTTTCCCTTTTCCTGCTTCCCTCTGTCCACTGGCGAGGAGGGGGCTGCTCTGTAGCCCTCATGGTGGGAGGCCTCCCAAAGAGATGGGACAGGAAGCGTGCTCTGAGAGTGATCCTCACCGGTGACCTGAGCCATCCCTGGGCCATCTGGGGAACCCTCAGCCCACCGCCAGAGTCTCCACGCTGATTGGCTGAGCAGGGGGTCTCGTGGCAGGGAGGAGATTCAGGACTTTGTTGTTCTCCTTTAAGGCCCAGGAAATAAGACAGAACCAATCATCTGCTTGGTGAATTGTTCTCCTTCTCGCTGCTGATTGTCTCTGAGCCGTTCCTGGTTCTCGCTGGTGTTCTCCTGCTTCTAAAACACTTGCTGAAGAATCAGTGTGAATGGTTGTTGGTCTGTAGCTCATTGCAGGTCCCTTTATTCTGATCATTCAGTATGTGAAACTCCAGACTGATGGTTCATTTGAAAGTCAGGACACCCGGGTCCTGTTCCCAACTCTATCCCGACAGGTTGTGTGATGGAAGACGAGGCCCTTCGCCTTTCTCAGCCTTCGCTTCTCCCTCTGTCAGTTGGGGAGAACAATCCTCTCACACCTGCCTCCCGGTGGGGGGCGGCTGGGGAGCTGTGGGGACCTGTTTGAGAGTGTCACTCGGAGCAGTGTATCGTAGGAGGTGTCCTATCGGGTTGAGTCATTCCAGAGGATGATGTCGTGCAGCAGAAGCCCGTTTTCCCAACCTGGCATGACACAGCTTTGCATGGGAACCGAACCAAGAGCGCACACAGGTCCAGAAGCCGGCAATTTCTCCTTTGGCCGCTAGATGGCGCTGCAGGCTCCCACTTCCCCCTTCTCCTGGTCAGCACGATGGGGGTTAGTCTCCCCAAAAAGAACGCCCGTCTCGCTTTGAACGTTCCTTGATGTGCACTCTGTGGACTGTCGGCTTATGTGTCCAAAAGTTGCAGGGCTTGCTTCATGGTCTCCACAACGACAATCTTTCTTCCTTTTTAGACGTAACGACCTTTTTGGTCAAGATCCTTGATTATTCGGGGACTTATCCCGGAAGACCCAAAGTATTTAGGACATAAGACTTGTCTGGAAGGGCGCACAGGGCTAAATTGTTTTTGGCCATAGCAGGTGCCTTGTCGCAAGAATGACGTCCATCCCCCTTCCAAAGAAGCCCCAAATGAGCTGTTACCAGAATTGCCCTTCACCTTGGGGTACGCCCATTTGTTAGGGTTACTCTTCTGGTGGGGGGAGATTCTGCAATTCTGTCAATGTGCTGCTTGTGTCACTTGTGTTTTCCTATGGATCGCTACTCCTTCCTTCTGCAAGTTCCCTCCCAATGGAGCTACCCTGCAGGACCTCGGTTCCGCAGGGCTGGGGTCTTCCAGCCCCCAAATGTGATGAACATGAACAGACACACAGGCACACACACATGAACATAGCATGTCAGAGAGGACTGGGTCATCAGCACTCACAAGCTGACCCCTGATGTGTCCCGGGACTCAGTGGGCTGGATCGAACAGCAATTTAAAGCTGATCCCCTCATACGTCCTTGGACTCAGCGGGCTGGGCTGAGCAACACCTTCATCTGCCACCCTCCTCTGCCCCCAGGTTCAACACCTCCCTATCCCCGCCTTCACCCCACAACCATTCTTCTAGTAACCCACTTGCTGAGCAAACCCCCGAGGACTTTTGGGGCTGCAGGGATCTTTAGCTTGGGTACAAGGAGCGTTGCTGCAGAGTGAATGGAGAAGCCAAAAACACCCGTGGAGGTGGGGTGGGGGGCTAGCAAACTATAACTGATCACAGGAGGCAGGGTCAGGAGGCTATTCCTAGAGAGAGACAGAGGCACAGAAAGAGACAGATGGATCTCAGCACTCCTTGAAGCTGGACTCGATCAGGGTTCCCAGGTGGCCTTGGTAGCTGAGGGACCGGAGCGCTGGAGCCAGGCAGAGCCCCCAGCACAATCAGTCAGGAAAAGCGAATGAGGAGGACTTGTGGCACCTTAGAGACGAACCAATTTATCTGAGCATAAGCTTTCATGGGCTAAAGCCCACTTCATCAGATGCATGCAGGGGAAAATACGGGAGGAAGATATAGATATAGCGATACAGAGAAGATGAGAAAATGGGGGTTGCCATAGCATCTCTTAACGAGACCAATCGATGAAGGTGGGCTGTTAGCAGCAGGAGAAACAGAATTTTGTTGTGATAATCAGGCTAATCTGGGGGGACTAAAACTGCAGGGCAGAGAGAGCAGTAAGTGTTGGGGGGTCCCAATCCAGTCCCCCAGCTTCTAGCTGCCCACCCCCTTAAGGCTGCCATTGCTGGGAGCCCCCTCCATCTGCAACTTCAACTTGTAAAGATTGCAGATAAAACCTGTACAGCTGTGTGCCTTTGGGCAAAAACTTACACACAGGTACATGAAATCCATGCAAAAGAAACCACAGTGGGTAAAACCAGGGAACAAAAGCCTGAGCAGCCAAAACCCCAGCCAGCTGTTGCTCCCACGAAGAGGGAACTGTTCCAATATCTCATCCTTCACATTTCTCCTAGGAACTACCAGGGGCCGATTGAAAAGTGTGAAAATATTTTTTCAAAGAAAAAACATCCACAACTTGATTCCATTTTATTGACAGCATCATTATTCGTACTAGCCTGGCTTGCCTTCTCTGGCAGAAGAGAGGCAGACAGACGCGGATGAGGACCACCAGCTGTGCCCCCACAAGACTGGGCTCTGGGCCAATCCTCCAGATATCTGAGACCCACATCCTTCCCCAGATCAACCGCCTTCAAAGTGGACCAGACCCACATCCCTCCCCAGAGTGACCATCCGTGACCTGGACAGTGCCCCCAGCTCAGCCAGGAAGGAGAACTCTTGAAACTTTCTTTGGCTTTTCATCTCCCTGTTCTTCCCCTCATTGTTGGGGCTGAAAATACCTGGCGTGGGAAGTGAAGAGGCAGGCCCTGGATTCTACCTCTCGGGAGCCCACAGCTCACCCCCAGAGCGTCGCCGACGGTCTGGTGAGACGCTAGAAGGGCCATTTGCAAGTGCTTCAATTTTCCAGCTCGATTTGGCTGTTGGTTTCTGGCCCAAAATGCGGAGGCCTGACAGCGTCAGCACTGGGCAAATGTGGCTCGTTGCTGGAAGAGTCGGATTCTCCCGTCGTCTTCTCCCTTCCGAGGGATCCTCCGCGTCTCTCAGCAGCTCCTGGGGTCCCCAGCCGCTGTCCCCCCAGCCCGGTGGCAGACTGACGGCAGGGCAAGAAAGCTGAGCCGAACCCTCTTTGCTGTTGGCCTCCGGGACATCGCAATCAGCTTGTGCAGAAACACACACAGACCCCACCCGGAGCACATCGCACGTCACACACACAACACGTCCTGCGTCGCACATCACACACACAAAACATGGCACGTCACACACACACAACACGCCTCACGTTGCACGTTGCATGTTGCATGTCGCACACGCAAACAGAAGACATCGCACCTCACACTTCACATGTGCGTCTTCTTGTTTGCCGTGTTGAGTGTGTGTGTGATGTTGTGTTTGTGGTGTCATGTGACATGGTGTGTGTGTGTGTGTGTGTGATGTGTTTTGCGTAGTCTTGGGTGTGTCGTGTTGTGTGTCATGTTGTATGTGTTTGTGCCTATCTGTGTGATGTGTTGTGTGTCGTGTTGTGTGTTTGTGTGTGTGTGACATGGTGTGTGTGTGTGGTGTGTTTGTGGTGTCATGTGGCGTGTGGGGGTGTGTGTCTGACATGAATGTCATGTTGTTTGTGTTTGTGTCTGTGTGACGTGTTGTGTGTTGTGTTGTGTGTGTGTTATGTGTTGTGTTTCATGTTGTGCGTGAGAGACCTGTTTGTGTGTGTGTGATGTGTTGTGTTTGTGACGCATTGTGTGTTTGTTTGTGCGACGTGTGACGTGTTGTGTGTGTGATGTGCGACGTGCAACATGTGAGGGCGACATGCAACGATTTTGTGTGTAATGTGCGACACGTGACGTGTTGTGTGTTCAAAGTGTGGCGTGCAATGCACGACGTGTGCCGTGCTGAGTGTGCGTGCGACGTGCGACGTGTTGTGTGTCCGACATTCGACGTGATGTGTGTGTGACGTGCGATGCGCGATGTGTTGTGTGTGCAGGTGTGACTTGCAACATGTGACGTGTGATGTGTTGTGTGTGTCCGTACGATGTGCGACGTGCGATGTGTTGTATGTGTGACGTGTTGTGTGTCGTGTGTTACATGTTGTGTTGTGTGTGTCTGTGTGAGACGGGTTCTGTGTCGTCTTGTGTGTGTGTGAGAGAGGTGTTTTTGTGTGTGATGTGTTGTGTGTCATGTTGTGTGTCACGTGTGTGTTTGTGTGTGACGTGTTTCTGTATGTGTGTTGTGCGACTTGCATACATGTGTGCATGTGATGTGTTCTGTGTATCCGTGCAACGTGTTGTGTGGGACATGTGATTTGTTTGTGTGTGTTGTATTGTTTGTGTGTCATGTTGTGTTATGTGTGTGTGTGAGACGGGTTGTGTGTCGTGTTGTGTGTGTGAAATGTTTTTGTGTGTATTTGTCTCATGTTGTGTGTGTGTGTCGTGTTATGCGTATGTATGTGAAGGGTTGTGTGTTGTGTGTGTGTTGTGTGTGGTCTAGAGTGTGGTATGGATTGTGTGTGGTTGTGTGTTTGTGGTGACATGTAACGTGTTGTGTGGGTGTGGGTGTGAGACGTGTTGTGTGTGTGTGTGTGATGTACTGTGTGTGTGTCTTTGTGGTGTGTGTGTGTGATGTGTTGTGTGTGTTTGTGTTGTATTGTGGGCCATTTTGTGTCGTGTTCAGTGTGTGTATGGTGTTGTGTGTGTGGTGTCATGTTACGTGTTTTGTGTGAAGCGTGTGTCATGTTGTATGTCGTCTTGTGTGTGTTGGTGTGTGTGTGTGTGACGTGATGTGTTGTGTGTGTGAGACGCGTTGTGTGATGTGTTGTGTGTGTGTGTGTGTGTCTGTGTGAGTGACTGTGATGTGTTGTCTGTCAGGTTGTGTGCCTGTGTTATGTTGTGTGCCGTTTTGTGTGTTGTGCTGTGTATGTGACGTGTTGTGTGTCGTGTTGTGTGTGTTTCTGTATGTGTGACGTGTGTGTAGTTTTTTCTGTCTATGTGATGTGGTGTGTGTCGTGTTGTGCGTGTGTGAGACGCGTTTGTGAGTGTGAGGTGCGAGGTGCTGTGCGAGCGACACGCAATGTGTTGTGTGTGTCCGTGCTATGTGCCATGTGCATCGTGCAACAGGCAACGTGTTGTGTGTGTGCGTGCGACGTGCAATGTTTTGTGTGTGTGCGTGCTACATGCAGCATGCTGTGCGTGCAATGTGCGACGTGTGTGTGAGACGTGCTACACGTGACGTGTTGTGCGTGCGGCATACAATGTGTTGTGTCTGTGTGTGCGACACACACCACATCACACACAACACGTCTCATGACACCACAACCACACAACACACACTCAACATGACACACAAGACAACACACAACACGTCACACAACAGTACACACACACAGCACATACCACACACACACACAACATGAAACACAACACACCACACACACACTGAACACAAGACTCTGCACGACACACAGCACACACACAAGACATCACACACACACAAACGTGTCTCACACACACACGTGGGCAAACGTGGCTGGTTGCCGTCAGGGTCTGCGTCTCCCTGCGGGTCCAGGGGCCTGGCTGCAGCTCCCGCCCCAGCCCTCCCCCCGGGGGCGTTGGCTGCTGCCCCTTCCCGTGTCCCGGCCCCTCCGGCCTGGGTGTGGGGCTGGTGGCTGGTCTGTGGAAACGCCTGTGGGATGCGGCTTCCTTCGAGTTCCCAAAGGGTTGGTTGGACTCGGGCCCGAGTCTCCTTTCCCGTGCGAGAGATCCCGGCGTCACCTTTCCACCACGTCCTTGCCAAGGCTCCCTGCGCAGCTGAGCCGGGAGGGTTTTTTCACCTGTGTTTTTCTCCACCATCCTGCCTGCAGAGGGAGAGCTGCATTCGGGTCTCACTGTGGTGTGTTGGTCAAGGGGTCGGATTCTCACTCGGGGCGGGAGAGAGTGCGGAGAAGACCTTGGAAAGGTGAAGTCGGGGGCAGGACTTTTCAGGTGCCTGTTTTTGTGGGGGTTCGTTGAATGTTGTTTTTTGCTGAAATGGGGAGAAAGGTTGTTGGCTTTTCAGCCTGAAGGCTTGTTCTGTCCAGCAGCCCAAACTGCCAGCCTTGTTTCACCTCTTTAATGTTGGACAGAGTTGCCAGCACCCAGTGCCGAGAGGCTAAACAACAGCAGGGGGGAGGGGTTCATTACCCGGTGTGCGTCACCCAATAATCACAACGGGGTGGAGAAGCAGAAAAGTTTATTTGAAGCTTCAGAAAGGTCCAGGGAGAATAGAATCTCCAATCCTGCACCCAGAGCAGGAAGTTACCCAGGCTTTTATACATCCTTTCTTCAGCATCCTTATCCAATAGCAAGCTGCCCTAAGTATCCATCTAGCCAGTCAATCCAGTTCCCAGCTAGTTCCCTTGTTTTTTGTATCATTTGTTAACCTAGACATAAAGCTGCTTGATTCAGCATTGTTCTGAAGGGGGGAGGGATAGCTCAGTGGGGGGGGGAGGGATAGCTCAGTGGTTTGAGCTTTGGCCTGCTAAACCCAGGGTTGTAAGTTCAACCCTTGAGGAGGCCATTTAGGGATATGGGGCAAATGGGGATTGGTCCTGCTTTGAGCAGGGGGTTGGACTAGATGACCTCCTAAGGTCCCTTCCAACCCTGATATTCTATGATTCTATGATTCTTCCATATCTGCCCTGTTTGGCCTTGTTTAGTTTCAGGCCGTCTGACTCTGCACCATATTGTTGCAGATCCTCAGCATAACTGCTGCGAGTGCCTCCAGGCGGGGGGGCCAAGGACACTTGGGCCTAGTGCGAGGGGGCTTCATCGACACTCGTGGTCTTCCATCCCCTCGAGTTACCTAGTGGCCATGCCCCAGTGTCCCCAACAACAGGGACAGGGTCACGTTAGCAGCTTTGACTCTTTTGGAGCCCCTTGACTCGACTGAAATGACCACAAAAGTTCCCACCCCCTGTGTGAGTAGCATGTGGGACTGAGCCTCTTTTTTCCTTTCTCCCCTCTCGGATGTCAGAAGCACCCTAGACAGGTGCATGGCTCCTTCCCCTTCACATGGCATGATAGTGGGCACAGGCTGAGAGAAAACAACTATCCCAGGGACAAGTGCAAAGTGGGGAAGGTGACTGATGGGGTCGGACTCTCCTTTGAGTTATTACAAACCCGGGGTTCCTGCATTTCCTCCAAAACAAAACCTGTTTTCTAAGTCGCTTCTCTGCTAAGGCTGCATCTACACTCCCCCTTGTGTCGGTAGAACGTATGTCGCTCAGGGGTGTGAAGAAGCCACCCCCCGAGTGAGACAAGTTACACCGACCTAAGTGCTGGTGTGGACAGTGCTCTGTCATTGATTTCCCTGCAGTAATAGGCTTCATCTCTCGCTCTGCAGAGCCAAGCCTCTCAAAGCCTTTCAAGGAATCCTCGGGTGCTTCAGGGGTGTCTGTGCTGAGGACAGCTGAATTAATGTGAACTGGCTGAGGCTTGGTTTTTCTCAGCTCAGGGCCCTGATTTATCTGGTGCTCTGGGTAGTTCCCCTGATCACACTTCCTCAGGCTCTTCCTTGAGAGGAGATTTATCATGGGAATTACGCGGAGAGGAATGATCCTGGGGAACTCAGTGCCGAGCCTCCCAAATCTGCACCTTTGTCTTTGTTTAATGAACAGATGGAAGATCAAAGCATTGTATTCAATCCTTGAAGTGTCCATCCCATTTCTGTGCACAGTGGACTTGAAAAGTTGTCCTTCTTCGTCTGTACACCACACGTGTCCATTTTAAATCAAAAGAAGCATAATGAGCCATGGGCTACTTCCCTATGACACAGAGGGTCACAAACATGGTAGTGAAGAGGACAGATTACTAAGTAATCCCAGTGGGTTTCAGCCCCGTAGGATCACCTGGAAGGATTTTTCCTTCCTTTCAAAAGGGCAGAACCCAAACCCTATTCAGAAGATGCAGGGAATCTTACAGTAAATTCTTCCCACATGGTCCCCTTTGTAAAGCCAGTCTGTCAGAGCTTGCCTTAGCACAAGAAAATAATGCCAGGCAGTGGTAAGCACACAAACAAGATTTATTTACGAGAGGGAAAAGGACTAGGCTAGGATAGAGAAGGGGTGGATTAACAAAACTTGAACTCTGGAAGTGCTCCAGTCTCCCAAACAATTACACCCAAGAGGTCATGTTGATGTTCTCTCTCCCCTCTTTTGCAGGGACAGCGATGGACGGCTGCTGCTCTCTTGACATTGGACGTCAGGGAGGGACTCCATGATGGACACAGGAACGGGTGAGTAGACCTAACTAAAAACCCTCCCTATCCCTCTTTGCGTCGTCTCTGCCTGGATGTTAGACCCTATCTACGCGGATTCAATCCGTGCGTGGGAGTGTGCTTCCCAACCCAAACTAATAGAGGAAATGGCTAAAGGTCACCAGATTCTTTTCCCAAGTTCAAGATGGCCACCTGACAGATAACCCAAAAGGTACATGCCTTTCTTCCCTTCTTTTAGGAAAATTTGGCAGGGGCAAGCAGCATTTTACACACCCAGAGACTGGATTTGACCAATCAGGGTTCGTTGCGGGGCATGGTGACCCACGCAGAAGGGGGTTGTATATCCCCTCTGAGAACTCCTCCCTGTGTCCTCTACCAATTGAAGTGGGCGTCAGCCCCGTAGGACCGCCCCGAGAGGGGATTTGACCAAAGAAGGGAAGTGCTGCAGTGGAGTGACCTGCCCGCAACAGGATCCCGTGGTCCCTCTAAAACGTCCCCACACCACCCTCAAGCAGTTGGCGAGGGTTTCACTCCCACCTTAGGCCATCTCAGAAGGGAAATGTGTACCAATCCAGAACAGGTATAGCCCGAAGGTCTAGGCCACAGTTTCTTCAAAAGACATCCTTGGAATGAGATGGGCTCTTCCCCGCAGTGTTGTGTTGCGACTTCCCGGACGATGCTGCCAGCCACGCAAACATGGAGCTCCAGAGATCGGCGGCTTCTGGCCTAGACCTTCGGGCACTGCCTAGTCTGATCGTTACGTTTCCCTTCTGGGATGGCCTAAAGCGTGTGTGCGAAACCCTGACTGATTAGCAGAGAACGGTGCGGGGATTTCATGGAGGGGTGATGGACCCCTCTTGCGGGCAGGTCACCCCACCATGGCACTTACCCTGTTTGGTGAAATCCCCTCTCTGGTGGGTCCTAAGGGGCTGAGGCCACCCCAAGTGGGAGGAGCTCTTGGAGGGTCACGTGACCCACTTCCGGATGGGTCACTCTACCCCAGAACATTCCCCAATTGCTCAAATCCATTCCTGAGGCAGGTGCATGGAGATAAAACACCCCCAGATTGGTAAAGGAGTGGGAGGATCTCTTAGAGGGGTCACATGCCACTCCTTGTTTCGACTCCTGTTTGCATCTTGACCCCAAAAGTCTTCTGTCATGGGGTCGGTCTCATGGTGACAGATGAGCGATGTCTGAGGAGTGAAGGGGCGAGGTCCCATGGCTGACATCAAATAACTTCCCTAAGCCTCAGGGTAGTTTGGCCAAATGCCCAGTGTCAAAATGACTGCCCTCCCACGCAGTGTGTGTGTCCCAACACCCAGAGTCCGTGCGGACACCCTCTCCGTCGGGGCTGTGTGGCCCAGCGACCAGAGTCCGTGCGGCCGCCCTCTCCGTCGGGGCTGTGTGGCCCAGCGACCAGAGTCCGTGCGGCCGCCCCCTCCGTCGGGCTGTGTAGCCCAGCGACCAGAGTCCGTGCGGCCGCCCGCTCCGTCGGGGCTGTGTGGCCCAGCGACCAGAGTCCGTGCGGCCGTCCTCTCCGTCGGGGCTGTGTGGCCCAGCGACCAGAGTCCGTGCGGCCGCCCTCTCCGTCGGGGCTGTGTGGCCCAGCGACCAGAGTCCGTGCGGCCGCCCCCTCCGTTGGGGCTGTGTGGCCCAGCGACCAGAGTCCGTGCGGCCGCCCCCTCCGTCGGGCTGTGTGGCCCAGCGACCAGAGTCCGTGCGGCCGTCCTCTCCGTCAGAGCTGTGTGGCCCAGCGACGAGAGTCCGTGCGGACACCCTCTCCGTCGGGGCTGTGTGGCCCAGCGACCAGAGTCCGTGCGGCCGCCCTCTCCGTCGGGGCTGTGTGGCCCAGCGACCAGAGTCCGTGCGGCCGCCCCCTCCGTCGGGCTGTGTAGCCCAGCGACCAGAGTCCGTGCGGCCGCCCGCTCCGTCGGGGCTGTGTGGCCCAGCGACCAGAGTCCGTGCGGCCGTCCTCTCCGTCGGGGCTGTGTGGCCCAGCGACCAGAGTCCGTGCGGCCGCCCTCTCCGTCGGGGCTGTGTGGCCCAGCGACCAGAGTCCGTGCGCCCGCCCGCTCCGTCGGGGCTGTGTGGCCCAGCGACCAGAGTCCGTGCGGCCGCCCCCTCCGTTGGGGCTGTGTGGCCCAGCGACCAGAGTCCGTGCGGCCGCCCCCTCCGTCGGGCTGTGTGGCCCAGCGACCAGAGTCCGTGCGGCCGTCCTCTCCGTCAGAGCTGTGTGGCCCAGCGACCAGAGTCCGTGCGGCCGCCCTCTCCGTCGGGGCTGTGTGGCCCAGCGACCAGAGTCCGTGCGGCCCTCCTCTCCGTCGGGGTTGTGTGGCCCAGCGACCAGAGTCCGTGCGGCCCTCCTCTCCGTCGGGGCTGTGTGGCCCAGCGACCAGAGTCCGTGCGGCCGCCCTCTCCGTAGGGGCTGTGTGGCCCAGCGACCAGAGTCCGTGCGGCCGTCCTCTCCGTCGGGGCTGTGTGGCTCAACGCTTAGAGTCCATATGTCTATCCTGTCTCTTACGCCCGTGTGGCCCGATAGCAACGGACAATATGGCTACTCTCTCCCTCAATGCTGTGTGGCCCAACGCCCGGAGTCAATGTAGCTGCCCTTCACTGCAGGGCTGTTTGGCTGAGAGTTCAGAGGCAAGATGGTTGCCCCTCCTCTTGGGGCTGTGCAGTCTAGTGGGTCAATGGGGACGTGGGCAGCCACCAAAGGATGGATGGCAGCCAGGGCAGGTGGACCCAGGCCCTCGTTACTCCACCGGCTCCTCGCCCAGGGCCTCGTCCGTGGCCAATGTGTTTGCCATTGAGTCAGTGGGGATCCAGCACTGCGGATGACAGTGGCTAGTTCACCCAGGTTACTTCCTTGGAGATGTCTCTAGGCCATGGGCTGGGGGTCTCTGGGTTCCCGGCGTGGGAAACTCCCAGAGTCTCCGATCTCCCTTGCATGTCTGCAGGCCCCCAGGGACGTGGCTGGGTCTCGGCACCTCAGAGCTCTGCAGTCAGGGGCTTGAGCTACTTCTGGACTGGAGCCTACAGTGTGCATTCTCCATTTTCAGCGGTCTGCCTAGCGTGAGCTGAGCTGCTCCCTTACACTCTGGTGCTCCAGTTGGAGCATGTCCGGCAGGGCTGGGGAGGGGCTTGGCTTTCTCCACCTAGACTTTGGGGTTCTGTGTGGCTGGTTCAGCCCGGCACATATTGCTCAGCCTCTTCTGTCTCCTCCTTCCCATGCAAAGCTGCTTTGCCATCTCACAAGAGATGGGATCAGTGGTGGGCTCAATTGGCTCCTGTTGGCCTCTCGATGTCTGGAAGAGGGAGAAAGGGCAGGAACCCAAATGAGAAGAACAAAACCTTCAAGCAGGGTAGTTTTCCACAGCACAACCCCACCCTACTTTGCTGATGCTCATTGGCAACTTCCCTGAGAGCTGGCATTTCTTAAAGAGAGCACCCAACCCCCCGCAACCTCTGCTACCCTGTGGGCTGGCAATGGTAAAAGGGAGTCTGGGAGAATTTCTCCTCTCTCCACCTGGCTCTGATGAGTGAGGGAACCACATGCGAGAAGCTGTGTGAATGTAGGGCTCTGTGCAGTGGGATGAGATGTCCTCCATGGTGCCCAAAGGTGGGGTTGTCCTGCCTTTGCAGTGACTTCCTTCTAGTGAGAGAGATTTCAGAGATCAGCTCCGGGGTTCTGCCCTGTACCAGTGTGTGGGAATGGGGCAGAAGTGGGGCAATGGTGCACTCAGGAAAGGAGTAGGGCTAAGGGGGGCCCAGGCTGCAGCCACTAAACCCCTGCGTGCTGCGTTGCGGCCGGGCCGGCTCCGCCTGGCTGGGGTGGGGGTGAGGAGGCTCCGCACGTTGCCGTTCCTAATCCCCGCCAGCCACGTCACCACGACGAGCACCACACCGGGAACCTCTGTCCCGGGGGCTGATCCTGCCTGTAGGCTCTGCCCCCCCACAGCTCCCATTGGCCGGGGATTGTTAATCCGGCCCTTGCCCTATTCCCCAGCCTGTTCCAATCCTGCTCTTGACTCCTGACTCCGGCTCCAACCCTTGGCTCCCCTCGGCTCGGCCTCCACCACTCTGAGCACGAGGCCCCAGAGCCACTGCTCCAACCACTGGGCCCAACCAGCCGTGCTTTGGCCTCTGACACCAGCGCTATGGAGGAGTCGTTCACCTCACTGCTTTCCATGTGTATGGCCCTGCCTTGGTCAGTGCTGGTTTTCATCTGCCATGGTGCTGCCCAGTGACATGGCTTTCTTAGATCCCTTTGAGCTTCTTCCAAGTCTTCTCTAGGCCCGACTAATGAACATAATTTTGGGTCATCTGCTGTTATCCACCTCGTTGTTCAGTCCCGGTTCCAAACATAAGGACATAAGAAAGGCCACAACAAAGGTCCATCTAGCCCAGTATCCTGTCTTCTGACAGTGGCCAATGCCAGGTGCCCCAGAGGGAATGAAGGGACAGGCAATCATCTAGTCATCAGTCCCCTGTCCCGCATTCCCAGCTTCTGGCAAACAGAGGCCAGGGACACCAAAAAGTTGAGAAGCGTCTGTTGTATTTACCATAGCAGGACAAAGAGCTCGTCTGTGTCGGTCCCGGTTCCCTAGTCAAATGCAGAACCCGACACGAGATTTCCAAGCTTCTGCAACCATTTATAATATCTGTTGAGGATGTACCATGTGGTCCTGTCTGATTTCAAAGGCACTTCGTGAAAAGCTGAAACCAAGAGGAAATGGGTTGAAAACCCCGTGATGCTGATGTGACTGGTACCTAGGAAACCTCCACTTCCGATGGCCATTGCACCCTGCTATTAGCTCCCCAAGAGTCTAAGGGCACAAGAACAACAACTCTGCTCCTCCCAAAATAGCCCTGGACAGAGAGGAGACCCCATTCTTGCCTAACTTCCCCCTCTGCTGGCAGACACTCCTCCACACACCCGCACACACAGACGGTTGGGGGCACTTGTTCTTTGGATGGAACAGGAAAGTGACAGCGGCAGCCACATTAAACCATACAACATTTAGGCCGAGATCCACAAAGGGATTTCGGCTCCTAACGTCTCCTGAAATCCTTTGTGGCCCTGTGCCTTCATTTCTGAAGAGCTCACAGGGAAAAGTGTTACCCATG
Organism: Caretta caretta; assembly: GCF_965140235.1. Taxonomy (NCBI): domain Eukaryota; kingdom Metazoa; phylum Chordata; order Testudines; family Cheloniidae; genus Caretta; species Caretta caretta. The sequence continues at coordinate 8,755,678 of NC_134209.1, forward strand.
TGCCCTCATGGGATTTCCTAGGAGCTGATAACCAATCTCGGAGTGAAGGTCCCTGGCCTGCAATCACTCCATTCCAGGGAGGGCAGGTGATGAATCTTTCCCTACAGAGGGGAACCGTCATCATCATCATCCTTAATACCAACAGCCCTTTTCAGTTGGGTCAGGCCTTCCTTTAGAGACTTTCTGACCTTGATGAAGACAGTCTCCCCACACAGCTCTAAGGCTATGTCTACACTAGGAGCTTGGGATGGAATTCCCCTGCTCCCATACACAGATTGTGGGACCACGATGAAAGCTGGCGTGACCATCCTTCTTCCTTCAACGCTGTCCTTAGACTGAGAGGGACACATTCAAAGCTGTGTTCAGGCCCTGTGCTGCACCCCTGTGCTTCCCACAGAGGGCCAAACACACAGAGGTATTTCCTTACCTTCATACAGGCGGGAGATGCCATCTTCATTCACTGTTTCAGACAACAAATCACAGTAATGGTGGATAGTATTTCCTAGACAAACAATGAATACAATGACAGGTTTCAGAGTAACAGCCATGTTAGTCTTTCTTTGCAAAAAGAAAAGGAGGACTTGTGGCACATTAGCGACTAACCAATTTATTTGAGCATAAGCTTTTGTGAGCTACAGCTCACTTCATCGGATGCATACCGTGGAAATGAAGCTCATGCTCAAATAAACTGGTTAGTCTCTAAGGTGCCACAAGTACTCCTTTTCTTTTTGCAATGAATACAATGGCTCTCATGGCTTTTCAGAACCTTTCCTGAAAACTGCTCATGATGCAGCCATTCTCCCAAGACACCTTTGGGAAATTCCAGACATTCCTTACATCTGTTCACAAAGCATATTCCAGAAAGCATCAGAGGCCCAGAAGTTACTGAGAGGCTGATTTCCAAAGGAGATTGAATTCACATCCTGCTGGTTTCCCCTAGGCTCAGCCAAAGAAGTGTTGTGGGCGGGGGAAGTTGGTGCAGTCGATTCAGCTAAGTTGCTCCCTTCATCTTGGAATACATGTTTATTCACACACACATGCACACACACACACACCCCGTTTTAGGATTCTGGTGCTGTTGGAGGGAACAGAGCAGCCGTCCAGAAAAGGGCTCTGAAGGAAGCATTGAGAAAAGATCAAGTGAATTTGCTCTGCTTACCAATGAATCGGGCTGCTGAATGTCTTATTGTTGTCTGTGAGCTTTCCAGGTACTGTAAGGCCTGGAACAGGAATTTGGGGATGTGGCTCTCGTTGTTCTGCATCTAGGAAGAAAGAAGGAAGAAATGCACAATATACAAATGACATGTTCTTCCCACAGCAAATAGTCCAGGAAAGCCAATGCATATAGCCAGGCCCTGGCAACCGCCAATATGAACCCATACACCAGAGCAGCACCCCTCTGAAGTTCCTATTGTGTTCTCCAGAACCTCAGCTTTCATTTGAAAAGACAAAAGTTTGAAGGTCGGAGAATTGTGGAGAAAAATGTCAACAATGTGAACGGATTGTAACTCCTGCTGAAATGAGCCAGCAGAGAGCCTGGAATGGAGTCCTGCAGCCCGACCGAAGCAGATGGGTACTCAGGGTGTGGAGTTAGAAAGGTCTTCCTCAAGTCCCCATTCAGCACTCTCAAGGCACAAGGAATTCACCTACCAAGCAGATCCAGACACACTTCAAGAGCTGTGAGGAGCCATCCCAGGCCAAGCTGTGGGAGAGGGTCTTCAAATGAGCCCACCTGAGGAACACTGCGCAGCGGAAGAGCGTCAGTTTACATGACTGCAAGAGAAGAGGAGACCAAGAGGGTTCTCCCTGAGAGAGGGATAGTCTGGGGGACATGGAACCTTCCCCGTCCCTTGTTCTCCTGCTTTTCCTGCCAGTGGAGATTCCTGTCATTTGTTCTCCACAGGAGTGTGCTGAGGAGAGGAAAGGGAGAGTTGGCTGGAGAGAGCCAGAGCCCTCCTGTCCTTTGGATGGTTTGGGGTGGTTGCCCAGGGCCCCGTGCTTTGGGGGGCCCTGCACTTCAGGGGGACGCAGGCCCTGGGCCGTGCCGGGGCCAGCAGCAGTACTCCCGGATCCGCTACGCTATGCCCCACCTCTTTCCCAGAAGAAGGCTTTTCTTCCCAATAGTGCTGTGTGCTGTGAGGATGGATGAGGCGCTTGGCTCCAGCATGGAGTGAAGCAGGGAGGAGAAGACTCTGCTTGGGAAAGGGGCTCTGGCGATGACTGGAGTGGGGGCCCCAGGAGATACTGGCTCTTTGCTCTTCAGGCAATAATGACCGTGGCACTTACCAGTTTCACACTCTCGTCCTGGTCTTCAAGATGCAGCAGCAGGGGGAGCAAGCAGTGGATGATTTCCTGCTGCACGAAGGGTTTGTCGGGGTCCTGCACCCTGCTCACCACGTTGCCAAGCAGTACAATGGCAGCTGAGCGCACACTGCCCTTCTCCTGGCAATGACACACAGGGGGTGGGGACCCCCGGTTAAAGCCAGGCAGCATCAGAGCAGAACGCCACTGAGTGGTGATGCGCCCGCTGCTCCGGTCCCCCTGTGTGAACGACCTGGGCTGGCGGGAGCAGGGAGGCCACCAGGCCAGCGCCATAGACATCTTGTGCAGGCCTGAGACCCTGTGCGGGACAGTGCAGCCCAGGGTGTCCCAGAGGCAGTTTCTGTCTGGAGAGCACAGAATCCTAGAACCCGAGAAGATGAGGGGAGAGGGCAGGCAGGCTGCTGGAGACTGGTGTGGGGAAGGGGAGAAGCAGCTGCTGGAGCCTGGCAGGGACTGGCTGCTCCAAAAGACAGCATTTCTTTGGCTCTTGGGTGCCCCTGAGAGCCGGGCCATTCCCGACCCACCTCTTTCCTGCTGAGAATCTCCACCTCTTTGGGGGCCTGTGTTCTCCAGACAGCTGGTCATCTGCCCAGTGCCAGGCCCCCTCTCCCCCAGGCCAGGCTGCAGCAGGGGCTGGGAGCATGGCACTGAGGCTGAGCTTTGGAGAGAAGAGCTCTGACAGTGGTGGCTCAGCAGGAGATTCCCCACCCATGGCGGGAGCACTCCTTGGAGGCTCCATGGCAGGCCTGAGGGGCGGGAGGAAGGGGATGGGGAGAGAGAGACAAGGGCATCACAGACAGCTGGAGCGGGGGAATGGGCTTCTTCTGCGGGTTCCAAGCCTTACGTCATCAATGAAGGGGCGAAGGCTGACAGCAATGTCCTGGGAGATGGAGCCAAGCCCCTCCCTGTTGAGGAGGTGGATGATATCTGCAGCTTTATGCATGGCCTCCATGACACGCCTTCCATCCCTGTCACAAAACATGGCCAGGATTGCTGGCAGCTGGGCCCGTAAGAATTGCACCTGCCGGAATGAAGAAGGCAGCTCAATACTATGCCAGGTGACAGCCTGGAGCACATGCTGGACCACTGCCACCGACGAGAAACCACGGAGGGCACAGCCCCCTAACGGGGCAGAAAGTCATTCTCCTGTCACTCTGTGCCAGTTGCTCACTGTCACCTTTGTCTTTGCTCACCCCGCCTCCCCCGTTGCATCCCATCTGCAATCAGGGCTCAGCTCACGGGAGCAGGGAGCATGGCATGCCTTGATTTGTTCCGAAAGCACCTCCACCATTTGAGGGCTGTGTTTTAAACAACAAGGCTTGTGTGTGGCTCTCCCTCTCATTTCTGAGCTATTTGATGGAGATTGGCTTCCTGGGTCCCCTGGGCAATCCCCGGCTCTCACCTTTTCTGGCTGGAACACAATACTGCCAAGGCCTCGCAGACTGAGCCTCCGTATGATGGAATTTGCATCTTTGGTCCAGTCCATGAGCTGTGCCTGGAGGGCTGATCTTGTCAGGATGGTGTCAATGGAAGGACTCTGGAGAAACTGGCAAGAGCCAAATGAAGATCAGGTTGAGGAGCAGAGGTCTTATTGTGGGGTCTGTTCCCTGGACAGTCGTCTTTCCCAAAGGGCCACTTCCTCCTATGCAAAGTCTCTGGTGAGTAGGGAGCCAATTGCTGCTGTTTCAGTTGGTTCCTTCCCCAAATTTAGACTAATGCACAAGTCACAAATAAGTCCCCAGGGAAAGGGGAATCTCCAGACCTCATTGAGTGCCATGGAGAGAGCCGTGGGGCAGAAGAAAAGCAGAACCCCAGGAAAAGGTGAGGAGAGAAGCATGGCCTTGGGGCACTGGAGAAACATGGCTTCTTGTCCCATAACCCCATCTGGGCACATCCAGCCAGGAGCAATCTCACCATGTCTCTCCCTCCCTCTCTTTGCCATGCCCCGCATCCATCCATGTGCGGAGAAGAGCTAGCTGGCGGTAGGGCTGCTAAGCTGCTGACAATGTAGCCTAGAGCTTACTGTCCTGAGCTGCTCTCCAGAAAGCCCACTTCTGCCTGTCAACTCATGAATCTCACCTCAGTGCAGAAAGCCAGGGCGATAGTTCTCTGCTCCTCCTCCTTCCCACTCTGGACGATGGTGATTGCCTCTCTGAAAACTGCAGGGAGCTGAGGGTTCTCAAACTCGATCATGGCTCTGGAACATGGAACAGAAAGTCCCTTTTGATTCTCAAGGGGGAGAGAGCGTTCAGCTCCAGTTGCTGGGCTGAGCTGGCAGCCTGGAACTGAGGACTATTTCACACGGAAATCCCATTCCCAAGAGAGACCCAAAGAAGAGGAAACGTTGAGCTCCTACCTTGCAATCAGGCCAACCCCCTGCGAGTAGTGATATCGGGAGGCTATCATGTCCCAACCCCGATGAAACTGGATGCTGGCAAATTCCTTCCAGTAGCCGGGCATGGAGAAAAGTGTCTTCACAGCCTCCACTGAGGTGCTAAAGACAAAAACAAACAAACAAACAGAGTGTCAAGCAATGAGATCAGCCCCAAGCATGGCAAATCTGCACAAGTCCTGAGACACCCAGCATGCTCAGCAGTAGCTAGCCTCCCCAAGGATCGATCCAGTGTGATACCCTGTCTACACTGCAGTTTCACCGACTTTGGAACCAGTTAGGGACACTGTAGCTTCTTCAAATGGTTGGTGTCATCACTCCCAATGGTTGAATACTTGATTCTTTACTGTGACAGGTAACAGGACTCAAGCGGGCATGTGGGTCCAGATCCTTTGTTGGTGGAATCGAGCAAAGCTCCATCAGTTTACGCCACCTGAGGTGTCTTCTGGCGCTCTCTCTTTCCCGTGCAGATGGAAGCCCCTAACTGTGCCCACAGAACCAGATGAACTGGTCCCTCTTCCTCCTGTCTGCCTGTGAGGCTGACGTCCTGCGGGGCCTGTCCCCATGTGGTGCCGGTGTGGCTCTGTCCGCGTTCGGGGAGAGAGGCCCACGGATTTGCTCAGCAGGCACTGATGAACGCACTGACCCTTTGGCGGGTGGCAGACGTGGATGGATGCACAAACATGGCTGCTGCCTGAGTGTGTAGGGAAAGCAGCTGGGCTGTGGACGGCGTCAGATGAGCGAGTGTGACTCACAAGAACGCACGGCTCTCAACCCTTTTCCCTCAAGAGAGACCTGCTCCCATCTGAGCCTGGGCTAACGACAGCACCCGAACAACTGATGGCCGTGAACAGCCCCCATGTGTTTAGCCCAACAAATCTGTTCTTCCTTTTCCTTTCAGGCATTACCTTAGGAGACTGAGGCAGCTGCATCCCTCCTCGGGGCTGGATGTCTGCCTGGCCATGTAGGTCCCTGGCAAGTGCTGATCCATCACGTACTGCACTTGCCTGACGCAGAGAATGAGCAGCTGGGGATACATTTGCAGGATGGCTTCTCGGTATCCCCGTAGGAAAAGGAGCTCATAAATGGTCTTCATTGCCTGGAGGGGGGAAAGAATTTCACTCAGCTCTCCCAATCTGCCACCTGTCCCCATTGCCATTCGCTATTGTCCCTTTGTCATGTCTCCTTTCCTCTCCAGCGTATTACAAAAGAGTATTGGCTTCTGAGAGGGGTGGGGACATTTGGAGGCTCCTGAACCTTCCCCCATTCCTGGAACGGAAGCAGGATGGAAAGATGAGAAGAGTCTGGATGATGTTATTCCCCATTATTTCTCTTTCTGGTGCAGAGCCTGTGCTTTGGCTTTCCAGCCATGACTGGAAGGGCTGAAACCATCCTGAGGAGATCCGTTCTCCTAGGCCCAGTGTTTCTGGCCCAGTCAAAAGTACTGGACTTCTCAGGATGCCATGTTGGGAAGATTTCTAGCCACAGTTTACAGAGCCAGATACTTGGAGACTTCCAAGAGACACCTGAACTGCACCTGTTCACTAAAGGGCCATCTGGAGCAGAAGACAACTGAGCCAGGGTACCAGCAGATAAACCACTTCAGATGTGTAACTTTGACCTGGGGGAAACTTTACTGACCCCTCTTTGGTTTGATTGGAAGTGGCGAGGACACACTAAGGCCTGGTCTACACTCCAGAGTTAGGTCAACGCAAGGCCGCTCACTCTGCATCCCCCTAAGGATGGAATTTCCTTCCCATCGTCAGAACTGCCCCTCGGTGCCAAATTCGTCACTCCACCTCCACACGTGGCAGAGAGTCCAGGTCGATGAAGTCAGGTCGATGCAGCGTCAGACCAGACACCGCGTCGCTTTCCTCAACTGGCTTTCAGGAGCCTTCCCACAATGCCCCACCCTGACCCTACAATCAAGACAAGCCCTTCTGGGGAGGAAGGGCACTGCCGACACGAGCAGCAAAGTGCGGACACACACCAGGGAGGGAATCGCTGTGGCGGCTGTCTGCCCATTTAAGTTAGGTCGGCTTCAATGTGTGGTGGAGCCATGGCCTGAAGGTAAGAAGAGGTGAAACTCGCACACACACACAGATGCAC